>NC_066383.1:6589892-7931446 GCF_013377495.2 Cygnus atratus
GAGAGGATGGTGCAGGAGAGGGGTAGCTGCGATGGCTCAACAGGAAAGTGGGGCTGCGGAAGACAACTCAGTAACATGCTGAGAAGACAAGATAAAACCTCAAGAGGCACAGTAATCTTCTCCAGTCAGGACTGCCCTAACATAGCTACATATGGGGCTGATGTGATGTAGGAAGCAGACACGTGCAGGCATATGTACGCTCCCCCATATGCCACAGACTCACTGAACGGATCCTATTTCGCAGCTACATGAAAGCAGGCAAGACAAGCAAATGCTCAGCAATAGGCTTCCCTATTACAAAACCTGTCAAGGGGAGGCAACCTCCTTTTCTTCATTTTACACTATTGTGTTCTGCTACACGAGTCCTCTTTATTTGCTTAAGAGAAAGAAAAGGACAAAAAAAATAAAAAAGAAAAAAAGTAAAATAGACTCTGCTTCCCACCACTCTCTGGAAAAGCCAGTTGTCTACACTTGTAGTGGGGGCAGTGAAAGGACGCGTCTGTGAGCCCGCACACATGCACCACTCAAATCACCTCTACTCGAAGAGTATGTTCGTTGTATAGCTTCCCCTCATGGGAAGGACTGCAACTACCTGCTTCTCTGCAGATAAAATAGTGCACCAGAACTGCTGCTCCAATCCCTGCCCCAAAGGCAGGGTGCTTAACATCTCTCTCCTGTTTGCCTCAAAACCTTATGCCAGTAGCTTCATCCTGTGCTTAGTACACCACAATGCAGTATTTTAACCTGCTGGTTCAGAGATTGGTCCCTGATCACACGTAAAGCACTTACCTTGCACATGGGGCTGTCTAAAACAGGAGACAGAACACCCACATCCAATACCTGCTCAGAAAAATGACTCTGGAAAGCCAAGTCCTGAAGAAGAAAGAAAACGATCAGTGTCTGACAAGCACGCGCTGGTTTTGCCAGAGCTCCTGAGAGATTAGAATAAAATCCAAATGCAGTTTGGAATCCATGCTCATCATTCCACTGATAGCAAGTCAGTTCAAACATCTAGTGCTACTACAATTACAAAGGTTTACAGGACACAGGAGACAGCTACATCAAGACTCAGGCCTGCATCCAAGACCAGATCATATCTGTACTGCAGTCAGATGGCTCTGGTAGTGGCTTGACCAGCAGCAAGCTGGGTTTTCTGCTCCCCGTGCTGTAGGGGCACAGGCAGATACCGTGGGTTACCCAGAGCTACCTGCGTGGATGACAGGTGGGGCAGTGGCACTGTGCTGCAGCGAGGCTCTTTTCACTGATGATCCCGGAGGAAACTCCCCCTGCGGTGCCAGGGGACTGCAGTTCCACCCAAGGACGCCATGGAATTGCTGCAGGGCAGTGAGCTCTGCCATACCACCCCATGCACTCCTCCACGCCACAGGTCACAGCAGGCAGGGTGACACACAGCACGTCTACAGCAAGCAGCAGATCTCCCCCCTCGGCCCCCGACCCAATTTCCAATATTGTTGCAGATTTTTCTGAGATTTTTTTTTTCCCTAAAAGCCAGCTCCTGCAAGTTGCCCGCAGGCCGGTCACTCGTACAGTTCTCCCGACTGGCAGTGGGTTCGTGCACCTGGCTGCAGACACAGCGTGTGTGCGTGTGTACACGTGCCCACAAGCAAGCACTAGAACAGGTATCGTTTGATGCAGCAGCCACTTGCCAACACAGGCTTGTACTAACACTGGTAAATAATGATATTCTCAGCCATTTTCTGGCCATGCTGCCTCTGCTCCCAGTGGCAGATGGCAGCGGCAGTTTCCTGTAGAGACAAAGAGATGCTGATGGGCACTTCACCCCCCATCTCAGGGCTACCCTCCTGCATGTTCTCCCTCTGGGACACTCAGAAGCCAGGTCCCCCAGCCATACACACTTCCAATAGAAAAAGCTGTTTAGTCCCTTAAAGCATGATTTTATATTGCTTATTATTTTCCATTTTGCAATTATCTGAGTGGAGTCCCAGCTATGAGCGACCTACTTTTGCAGGGATATTACCTCACCCGCAGAACGAACCTGCACTTTTCTGCAGTCTCTGCTCCCGCTCGGTAAAAGCCTGTCATCACACCTGACCGTGGAAGTACCACAGCCTCCCCACCACGAGAATACCCACGTCAGGACCTCACAGAGCAGACCTGCGAACGCTTCTGAGTGCCTGACCTGGGGCTGGCTTCTCCCTGGGAAGCATAGCCATGGAGTAAGAGAAGGTTTGGGAGTGAGAGCTGGTTCTGCCAACACTGCTCTATGTACACAGGCAGTTCCTGGTCAAGTCATTCATCTGATAAAGCCTGTGCTTGCTCAGGAATTTGCTAAGCACAACTGTGCTTCAGTATCTCAAGAACCCCGCTGAATACCAAAGCTACACAAAGGACGACGTTAGTGGCCTGTGCCACAGCTGTAATGTCACTGCTTAGCAGGGAGTCAGGGCAGTAAGAGTGCACGAGATGGCCATGATCTTAAACTGGCTGCACGTTCCCAGGGAATGCAAAGCCCATGCCCAAGGGAGAGGGACTTTTAGCGACTCACCATATGCTGAATCAGGTCGTGGTCTGAGCGGTTGGAAGCCTGCAAGTCCTCCACACATTCACTGGTCTCAGATGCCTTTGAAAGCTGAAAGGAGATACGCATTATGGCCTGTAGATGTGCTAGCCCTGCCACTTCATTTAGGCATTTCCAACTAAAAAGAAGACAAATGATACTCGGAAGACAAATCTGGTCTCTGTATACCATTGGGAAGTAAAATAGCATGTGTCTGAGGTGACTGAACATCTTAGGAAAGACCAAGGGTGTGACCCACAAGACAATCACGAAACACCACTTCACAGAGAAAGGACTGGGGAGGGAAGACAGGTGCAGAGGATGGGACTGGGGAGGACAAGGAAGTGCTCTTCAAATATCCCTGATAAAAGGCACTTGCTTATGGTCCTGTTCCTTCTGCAAGAATCTCCACAGCTCTGAGATCTCCCTAGACCACCAAGTAAGCGTGCGAAGCCACCCAGAACAGCAGCATGCTTCCTCAGTGACTGCAGAAGTCCAACACCTTGCTGAGCTGTGCCCCCGTGCAGCGAGGACTGCTGTGTTCCCAGCCATCGTGAAACAACGCAGAGCTGTTCACCACTAGCACCCGTGCAGTCCTGCTGACTTCAGCACAACTACCCGGAAATGTAAAGAAAGCACGCAGATGGTGTTTATAAAAGCAAAGATTTCAGCTTTAAGCTCTTCAGGACAGAGCACTTTTTTTTAGGCTCAGTTTTACAGTTTATAATTTCTTAGACATTGTCCATCAATGGAATGAGATAAGTCATCAAAATTAGCTGGAGGAAAATTAGATTGGAGAGACATCATTTATCAGGTCTCACGCTAACGCTTCTGCGCGACACTGAACAAACCTGGAAGGTGTGCACCTGACCCCAGAGCTGCGGGGTCCAGGCTGTTACCCCACCTGCACCTCGTGATGCAGAGCAGCCCACCCCCTGCCGGGGCCTGCACAGGGAGCTCCTCATTCCAGCCCGCTGCCGCCAGCTGTCCGTCCGTTTCCCTCTCAGACAGCATCACAGAGGCAGTGCACAGACTGGAAGGAAGGCTCCAGGCTCGAGCTGCAGCTCTGGAGCCAGCCCCCAGGTACAGTCCCACAGTCCTTCCCCACGCTGAGCTCACGCTTCCCTCTCAGCATCCTCCCGCGGAGCTGTAAACATCACAACTGGCAGCTCACTTTACACTTTTGCCCTATCTCTACATAAGCTGAGAGAAACAACAGAAGGAGAGAAACAAAGCAGCACGGACAGCTGGGCTTGGTGTGAACTTCATTATAAAACCTGCTTGCTTAGTACAGATGGCAGCACTGAAAGCTGAGACTTATTTCTCCTCTAAGACTTGAAACACACAGCCCCGTCCAGGATTTTTGCCTGTCAGTTGCTTTGGGCAGCACTTTGTGTACGCATAGAATATTTCCTAGCTCAGTACTAAAGTTGCCGATCTGGGAATTCAGAGCACTCGTGCCCCCACAGGAACAGGCTGCTGATTAGGAAAGCACTTATGCTGACTTAACAGAAGATGAGTAAGTGTTCCAAGTGCTTCCCTGAATCACGGCCCTACAAAGCAATGGGAAGAGCCACAGCAGATTCCACACCAAACCCAATCCGTGCAGGCAGGTCTCTTACTTTGCCAGCATCCAGCCTGCTGTCTGTTTTCAGATCAGCTGCTTCTTCCCTCATTTCATTTACTATATTTTCATCAACAGACACGGTGTCAACGGTGACAGCCAGGCTTGCCAGCTGATCTGCCTCAGCAGCTTCAGCATCTGGAGATGCAGCTCTGGGTTGCACGGGACTGCCGGGCACATCTGTCCCTGTTGCTCTCCTTTCCTCCAGAGACTGTGGCAGCTCATCAGCTGCCGAGACGTCACCTTCCACCTCAGCATCTTTCTCGCCCAGTAGTTCATTCCCAGCGAGTTTCCCATCAGAATCCCCTTTGTTCTGGCCAGAAAGGCTACCGTCAGCATCTCCGGAAAGGACTTTAACCGGCGTTGGAGGGCATGCATCATCAGCATCCAAGGAAGACTCTTGCCCTTCTTCGGCATGTCTTGATTTTAAAGACTCCTTCTAGGCAGCAAGTCAAACACAATTACAGCTACAACATTGTTTAATCCCTTCTCTGGGAAGATGCTGGGGTGAAAATAGTATGGGTTCTTCCACAGCAAGAAGCAAAAAAAATCACAAAGCTTTGGGTGACTTCAACAAGACCGATTTGACTTATTTTCATACAGTCCATCTCAAAGGAAAGGAACGTTAAGATAAACCCACTCATTTCCTGGGGTTGAGGCTTTTTTTTTTTACTCTATTGTTTTTGTATTCATGGGGTCTCAGCACTAGCAGTGTCTGTTGCAGGGATCATCAGTCCCTGGGAGCACCTTAAATGCTCTGCAATAGGCTCATCCATGCTTTCACACTGAGTCTGTTCAGCGAGAGATGGAAGCTTGCAGGAGAATTACCAGATGTTTAACTTCTGGCTGAAATAACTAGAGAAGGGTAGGCAGGATGCAGCCACCCCACCGTCCAGTGGCACAAACTTACAGACAGGCCCCGATTTAAGCTGCCACTCTGAGCTCAGAACAAGACCAGGACCAGCCAATGTTCTAGACTAAGAAATGGCAGAATCCACTGGCCCTGGGAAAAACAATCCCAAAAGCTTAGTCACCCAAAGGTTTGGCTGCCTCTCCCAGCAGTGGGGAGGCCCACAAAACCGACAATAAAAAGCGTGATAGCCAGGAGGAAGCAGGAAAAGGTTCCCTCATCAGTATGCAAACACAACTGCTAGCACTTCCTATTTTCTCGCTGTTTTATTAATGCTGTGGTGTCTTGTCAAACATTAGCTGCATCCTGTGTACAGCGTGTACCATACACAGACTGCATATTTTAACGATGTATTTTTATCAAAGTGCAACTGGAATGCTGTCAGTTTTAAACACGGAGCTGCGGCAAACCGAAGGGATGTCTTGGACATGTCATTTGTCTGCGAGACCTTCTCAGGGCTGAGAGAATCATCAATCAAACCGGAGGGGAGGACAGAGAAATCAAATCACTGGATACTTTCCAAAAAAACTACAGTTCAGAGACTCGCCTGCAATTTGCCAAGTAATAAATGAAAGCTTACGGCCTCTTTCCAGCCCAGTGCCTGGTTAGCGAAGGCTCACAAACACCACTGAATCACTAGCCAGCCACATGAAGCTCTCCAAAGGCCTTGATAACACCTTTGGTCCAGAACGCAGACAAATTTGTATGCAGGTGTCATCTCTGCAGTGATCCTCCAGTCGGCCCGTCTTTGCTATAATCCCTCTTATCTGGGGATAAGCACGTCTGGAAAGACCAGTCACCGATTGTGCTCCCGTTTGGATAGTTTGGTTTTAGAGTTTTTATGAGAACCTTCTCCCAGGACATCTGACAACGCCCAAGAAAAGGTACGCCAGATGAGACCAACCAGGATTCTTATGCTTAAAAACAGGAAACGGGTATTTCCCTTTGAGAGGCACACAACAATATGCTGATGTGGCCTTTAATACTGTGCACACAAAAAGATTTCTCTCCAGGCAAATTCACCTCAGTTACTAGAATATCCCAGAATAACCTCTTTAGCTGGTAGAACCCTATTTTAAGGACAGATGCAGACAAGACTTTGGTTAACATTACGCCTTAATGATCACTAGTGCAACTCACACAGTTCCCCCTTCTGGAGAATCAGATACACAGGTGGAAGGGAAGGGAGGATTTCCTTCTGTCAAAAATAGACGGCGGATTTTCTATGGATTTCAGAGCTAGGAAGAGTCAGCCAGGCTATAATTGGCTTTAGCTGATCTTTTCACAAGCTGTAACACATTTTACCTGTGGCTGAGTGACACTAAAAAATATGAAATTTCCCCCTATCAGATATATTGCTTCCAGACTTCAAGTGATCAGCATAAGCGGGGGAAAACAAAAAAACACACGGGGACCAGCTTTTAGAAAGGCATCCAATTCAGAGAAAAACAATCAGCATAAACAGCAGACACCAAAACTGAATCCTACTCATCTCAGGAAAATCCAAAGCGGCACAGTCATCCTGTGTAACAGCTTGAACATGAGAGATTACGACAAAAACCTTCACCATCTTTCTGTCTCTAAAAAGGGGGAAAAAAAAGAAAAATACTCATACTGCATACAGAACTCCTTTGAAAGCTGAACGTGCTTCCTGTTTTCAGGATGTTCTCAGGCAGAGAAGTACAGAGTGGGATAGGTCTGGCAGACCTCATCTGGGAATCATTTGTTCTTTATGTTTGCACCCCTCTCCATAAATATCGTACTTTAACCAGCAAGAGAAACAAGCCGAGCAACTACGAGATCCACACCACAACACTGGAAGCTGCCTACGGCATGCAAAGCTCAATGACATCATGCAAGCGGGACCGTGATGTCAGAGAGCCACTCGTCACCTCTCTCAGACTGCCAGCTTCCTCTGCGGGACTCCTCTGGTGCTGGAGACGAGCTTCAGTGACATCGGCTAAGCGGCGGCCAAAGTTCTCCTCCTCCGCTTTGCTGTTCTCCTAATGGATGGGGTGACATCTGCTAGCAAATAGTCACACACACCTCTCTGCACTGGTAGGGCCATCCACCCGTGACAAGTCAGCACTCTGTTTGTTCACTACTGCGTGCACCCAGACAGCAGAAACCCCTCCAGCTGAAGAGCTTTCCAACCCGGACTCAGGGGCGCACAGCCTCAGACTCCCACACATCGCACTCTCCTTACCAGCACACACGCACCGGTGCTGCTTCTACTGCTGGCCCGCCCGGTGAACTTGCTGTTCAGACTGCACCAGACTCTTTCCAGATCAAGGCTTGCTCTACTTCCCACGAGTGAGAACTGCTGACTTACTACAGCAGTTCTTCACCAGGCTTCCCCAGGATGGGAGAGAGCAAGGCAATGAACCCACCAGTCATTCCTCCCCCTTAACTAGTCATCACTGCACTGACACCTTATGGACGTCTTAATTGCCTTGGAACCAGCAACGCTGCCTCCTGCACATGCATCTCTGCACTAAGATGTATGCTGTATTGTGCAATGTTTACTTACAGAGACTGCTCTCTTTCACACGTTTCCATCTGGTAAGAGAGCTCTGCATGTTAATTCCCCACCACATAAAGGACCCCCTTGACTCCAACTGTTTACCCAGAGATTGACCTGTACAGAAGGCAGAGTACCAAAGCTTCCCAAGCTGCAGGCTCTGCAGTTTGCGGATCACTTCTGCTGTCATTGGACCCTCTCTCCAGGCACCCAGAGTGAGATGCTTCCAGGTCTTTTCCTCTACTTGCCCCTTTCAGGGGTTCCCAAAGTTCTTTCACATTTTAACAGCAGTCTTGCACATCTGCAGCAACTGTTCCATCCCAGGAAATCAGGAGGCAAGAAAGCTGGCTTCAGGTGAGAACTAACCCCATGAACAGCCAAGCAAACCAAGCCACCTAGAGGAGGCCCTCTTCCTAAAAGGACATTTGAGCTGTTACACATAAACCTCACACCTCAAGTTCTCCAGCATCTGTCTTTGGTTTTATTTTCAGTGCTTTTTCCCAGCTAAATTACTCCTTGCTCCACAAGAGGCCACTGAAAGTGGTAGCATTTCTGCCCGTCCCTGCTTCCAGACAGTTGTGCCATATTCAGTGCGGCCTCTACTTCTACCCAACTTCCTTGCATCTCAGTAAGTCACTAAACCCTCACATATTTCTTTTGAATATGGATATTCGACACTGATCCGCAGACTACACGAAACCAGCTTTTTTCATCCCTTTACTTGTTAGATTTACTTTCTGTAGGGCTTGTTTTATGAATTCCTTCCTTCTCTCCATTTTGAAAAGAAGCTGGAGAATGGTTTGGGATGCAGGCTGAGCGCTCACTCGTAAGAATGTTTTTCTACTGCCATCTCATGGAGCTACAAGTGAATTATATTTTTCATTGGGGCACTAATATCTTATCAGGACTGAGATATCTGATTTACTAGCTTTTAAGACAGAGCTTGGCTGTTGGGCAGCAATTGCCATTTTATAATAGATTCCTGAAGCCCCACCATGTCACTGAAATGCCAGGACAGCTCTTTGCTCCTGGACACATTAACATTTCAGTGACAAATTGGGCTCCAACGGGCTTCTTGTTGTTTGGAGATGAGAGAGTTGAGCCTTTTTTTTACATCCACTTTAACAGAAACCTTTGCAGTTCTTGCCCAGTGCTGTTCAAAAGGTTCTCCAAAGTATTTTACAGCTTGATTTTTTTGTGTACTGTGAAAAGGGTGAGGGAAATACTGAAAACGTTTTAAGAGAAATTAATTTGCCTTTCAGATACTGAAACAGAATTTTCAAAGTGATAAGAGAGGATTAATGTCAGCACAAACAGGCTGAATCACTAGAGCTGCTTGCAACGCACTTCACATTGTCCCTTTGTCATCTTAAGCCTGATCACTGCTAAGAAAGTGCTGGCAAAGAATGCACACCCGCAGGGAAAGCAAGATGTCTGCACACGGCAACACATGTACTAAACTCATTGCTGATGCTCTGAGCCTGAGCAATGGAATTTATCAGCATGCAAAATAGAAAACGGGTTTCATATTACCACACACAAAAAAAAAAAGAGGCCATACCCAGTCCACTATGAAGAACCTAAGAGATTCTTCTGCAGGAGGATCTGGATAGGCTGGAGCGATGGGCTGAGGTCAACTGTATGAAGTTCAACAAGGCCAAGTGCCGGGTCCTGCACCTGGGGCGCAACAACCCCAAGCAGAGCTACAGGCTGGGAGATGAGTGGTTGGAAAGCTGCCTGGCCGAGAAGGACCTGGGAGTATTGGCTGATAGTCGGCTGAATATGAGCCAGCAGTGTGCTCAGGTGGCCAAGAAGGCCAACAGCATCCTGGCCTGTATAAGAAGCAGTGTGGCCAGCAGGTCTAGGGAAGTGATTGTGCCCCTGTACTCAGCTCTGGTGAGGCCGCACCTCAAGTACTGTGTTCAGTTTTGGGCCCCTCGCTACAAGAAGGACATGGAGGTGCTCGAGCGAGTCCAGAGAAGGGCGACCAAGCTGGTGAGGGGTCTGGAGAACAAGTCTTACGAGGAGCGGCTGAGGGAGCTGGGCTTGTTCAGCCTGGAGAAGAGGAGGCTCAGGGGCGACCTTATCGCCCCCTACAGTTACCTTAAAGGAGGCTGTAGCGAGGTGGGGGTTGGTCTGTTCTCCCACGTGCCTGGTGACAGGACGAGGGGGAATGGGCGAAAGTTGCGACAGGGGAGTTTTAGGTTGGATGTTAGGAAATACTTCTTTACGGAAAGGGTTACTAAGCATTGGAACGGGCTGCCCAGGGAGGTGGTGGAGTCGCCATCCCTGGAGGTCTTTAAAAGACGTTTAGATGTAGAGCTTAGCGATATGGTTTAGTGGAGTACTTAGTGTTAGGTCGGAGGTTGGACTCGATGATCTTGAGGTCTCTTCCAACCTAGAAATCTGTGTGTCTGTGTGTGTGTGTGTCTTGTGGAATTGGATGAGAATGCAAGGATGGTGTATCCAGACTAAATTCCCTTCTCCTCTCTCTAAATGAGACCACTGCAATTTCAGCAGAGGATGAGCCTTCCTTCTACACCGACTGAAAAAAGCACTGAGGAAACAAACCATGCCTCTTCCTCATCAGTCCTTCCTCCCACAATGGGCACAGTTGTGCCACTCAGATCTGAGACCCTCTCCTTTCTGCCCTTCCTTGGAAGAGCTGATTCCTGTCTCGCCCATCACACCTATGCGACCTTCTCTCTTTCTTCATTCAGAAATAATTACAACTCCGCCTTGTGCAAACGTGCAGTCAACTCAAATGCCATCTCTCAGACTGGAAGCATTCTCCTTCAAGCACAAGTCTGCCTTCTGGTACCCACACCATGCCCCTCTACAGCCTGCATCTGGCTTCTCACACCTGCTACCCTCATACTGCACTCAGCACCGCTGCTGTGCTTTCTCCATCAGCCCCACTCCAGGCTGTTAATTCTTGCGAATTACAAACATTCATTGGGCACCTTTCCCGCAGCCCACGCGTGGGCAGTGCACTGTCATAGCTCCTCTTCTATCTGGGCAGTTTTACGTGGCTGTTTCACATTGTCTTTCTTACCTCAGACTCAAAGCTGCCTCCCAAGGCACTGACATCCATGTGCAGGTTTTTGAACAGTCTTCGTGTCCCACGGAGGCTCTAAACGTATTCAAAGAAAGGAAATGGTTGAAACTGAGTTCTGATCTCTGCAATCCCATAGGCCACACCGAAGGAACTTGAGGGTTCATAATTAGTGGAAATAAGGGAGCAGAGCCACAGCAACACACGACAGCAATAAGCCTACAGTCAATTAGTCTTAGAAATGCATTGTGGCAGATGCTGATTTATAGAGAGCACAAGGAGAAAAAAGATCAGACACTTTTTGGCAACCAAGCGACACACACAGGAAGCGCAGGGCAAATTAAGGCCTGAAGTTAAACTGAATGACCATGGTCAGGCAGCTGTTACTGGGGGTAGCATCACAGTCTTCCATTCGCTGAGGCTCCATGCACTACAGTCACTGACACGGAGTAGGAACCAATACACAGACTACCTCATTCTCACTTTCTTCCTCTTCGTTTCTCCCTTTATCTAAAGGTACTGTGTTCAGAGAACTCTTCTCTTCACAGACCAATCCCAGCAACTTCTTGGTGTGGCCAGTGGGCTTACAGGGCTCTGCGGGCTGCAAAGTCAAAAAGAAAGGGAAGTCAGAGGACAGGCAAAGTAACAGGGGAGATGCAAACCCACTGAAACCCACTGGACTTTGAAAGCTGCCGATGGCAAGAAGTTTTTGAGTTCTGAGATCTTGCTCAGGATTACACAGCTATCCTTGCTTTTCAGAGCCACAGCCAGCTAGGAGATGACATTCGTTATGAGGGTGCACCTTCCTGTTACGAAAAAGGGGTCTCCCATCCAAAAGAAGAACATATGCAAAACCTTCCTGTGCCTCCGAACAGTGATTCAGTCACGACCATCCGTAGCAGATGTTTTGTTTGGATCGCTCTGGTGAAGGTAGAGAGTGGCATACAGCTAGTTCCACAGGGCGAACACAATAAAACAAAATGTTTGCACTCGCCAGTGACAATCAGGACTTAAGTCAGCAAAAAAACCCTTCAGTGAAAATGTTCATTTGGATAACGTTTTGCAAGTATATTATTTGATTTATCCTTTAAATAAAAAAAGATACTACATAAAGCATTCTTGATTTATTATCCTGAAGAACACATTCTATAAACAATCAATGTGATTGTAAGTCTTATTTTTATCCAGAAAATGTTTTCACTTTCTTTCTCATTAGATGGGAGAGTGGAAATTTTATTTTTTAGATTACATCATCTGTACTGTATGCCATGCTTCATTTGGATAGAAATTAAAGATCACCTAAAATGAACTTGACAGCGTTTCAACAGTAACTGAAAATGTCCTTTCTTTAAAGCTGCTAACCGTTCAAAATCTGGCACTGGGCTCCCTAGAAATAGCAAAAAAAAAAAAAAAACAAGCAATAGTTGGGGAAGGTTTTGTTTGTTTGTTTTTTTAAACGGTCTGAAATATTTCAAAGCTGAGGAGAGGTCACAAACACTGCCTTTTAAACCTCTATGTATTGCCAAGCCCGTGACCTCTCGCAGAGCCTGCTTTTCTGGGCATATTTCCAGAGAAGACAGAGTCTTACCCGAGTTTCTCCTCTGGCTGCAAGACTGGAGTCCACAGAGCTTCCCACGTCCGAGTTCAGCGAACCTCGAAGGATGCCAGCTGGAGAAGCCACGGGGCCACGCAACGGAGCAAGGTTCCCCAGGGGCGCCTGCACAGGTGCTAGCGGGGATCCTGAAGACTAGAGGGTGCAAGAGGAGAGCACGGGCTCGCAGTTGACACTCGTTTCAGAACGAAGGCGCTCCCCCGCGCAAACACTGTCTGCTAACACCGAACCTATGGCCCAAGAAACTGCTCTCGAGCTAACACCAAACAACGACCAGCACATGACATGCGTGGGGAACAGCAGCTTGATTTACTCGTGTGTTTTGTCTTCCAAAGACCCATCTGAATGCTGTGATTCACCTTACAGCAGCACGGTCATCCGGAAAATAAACAGACATTACTCCAAAATGGGAGCAAGAGAACAACAACAGCCACACTAACTCACACACCTGCACGCAACCAAACACAGCACCCTCTGGGAGAGGCTCGACACCACACCATCCTAGGCAACCTCGGCAGCTTCCCTTCCTGCTTTGCCTTGCTACTCTGCACAGCGTGGAACAAGTGAAGGAGAAGCCCCTGACGGCAGAACGTTTCCTACACCCCGCAAGCTGCAATTACCATCTCCAGACAGAAACCCAGGCTGCCTCCTTACCTCACACCGGTGGAAGTGCACTTTTTCCACCACTACTGAAAGTAGAAAGCAGTTCTGCGGCAGCACATCAGTAAGAACCTCCTGAATACATCTTTACCTTTCAAAGCACAGCAAGAGCCCTGGGAGCCACCCAACATCCTCACCTCCGAACAATGCAAGCCTGACATTTCGAGCTGTCTTCACCAAGAAGCGGGACCGTTCTCTTTTACTTTGTGGAATTCCCCACCCAAGAAGTCTCGCCTTTGATACACCGCACCGGTTAAACTAGAAGGAGGGGTACGCCAGGATTTTCTCTGTAGCTTGCCAGTACAGCCAAGCGCTGTTCCTTCAGCAGAGCACATGCTTATTCATAAATCACAGTTCCTGTACTCTGTGTTAATACGAAATTACAGACTGAAAACGGAGTTAATTCACTTGCACACTGAGGGATGGGGAGAGAGATGAATGTATATCGATCTTTCTTCCACCAAGTCCCTGCCACGCCAATGGTAACAGAACAAATTACATATTCTGGGCTTACCTAATTATTTCCTACCAGATGGCCATTAACTATGTGTGCAGAGCAGTAGAAGTTAGCTGTCCTTCAGCAAAGATAAACTCACTTCCGCTGGGCTAATTAAAACTTTGAGGATAACCTGCAGTTTATCTATATTTATAGGCATAGGTACTATCAGCTAACTGAGCACTAGCACGTACTGTTAATTAGAAACCTAAGCTAGCGACTTGGTGGAGTCACAGACGGGTACCTGCACTAGCAGAGCAAAGCAATTCCTTACCACTACACAGTGACCTCCCTTATAGGGTTGGGGTTTTTGTTGTTGTTTTGAGTTTTTTGGTTTTTGTTTGTTTCACGGCTTTTGTTGTGGTGGCTGTTTGTTGGTTTGGGGTGGGGGGGGATGTTTTCAGAACAAGAGATTTGGTAAATTCTTATTAACTTGAGGCAATTACTTCTTGACAAAGACAGAACAACCTGGAGCGTTCTTCCAGTGACGGGGAGGCTCGGTGCAGAACATATCCCATGGTGCTAGTGTACAAACAGTGTCAGAGAGCCGTGCCTACTACCTGCCACTTTCTTCAACTGCTGCAAGCTGAGTGCCGGGTTTATGGAGCAGCACCACTTCTAATAGCTTTTTTGGGGTGCTTGGTATTCACAGAGGAAGGAGAAAGTTACGTTTATAGATGGTCCATCACACCTGTAAATCATCTTGGTGTCCTAAGACCACAGCACCAGTGGTCCAAGGACTACACTGTGCTAAATTACACTGCACCTGCCTGCAAGTCAATTGCCTGTAACCACTGGGAATAATCCTTCTCTTTAAGGAAAGCTAACTCATTTAAACTTTTTCCTGTTTTTCCTCATTTAGGAGGGAACAGAGACCATTTGTCAAGATACTGGACATGTACGTGGGAGACCTGGCTTTGATTTACAGCTTCTATATTGCCTTAACCAACTCACTCGCTCTGGGCCTTGAGATTCAGTGAGCAAAATTAGGCTAAAAATAACTTATTTCACTCTCAATTTAGATTGTGGGATTTACAAGAAAAAGATTGAGTTTATACTGTGCTTACCACAAAGGGTCTTAGTGCCATGATTAAAGATGGTTTTGTATTCAATATTGCAATCCCATTTGATTGCTGCCCATCACCTCTTTTTTAGTGCAGAAGGCACCTGTCCTAATACAAAATTAATTCAAGATGTAAATTGTACAGCGTTTGCCATGCAATGAGGATTGTGAACAAAGGATTTTTCATCCTACCTCTTGAGCTTTAGGAAAGGCACTATAACAAATGTCACATTTCCTTATATAACTTCCAGCAGTCTGCTTTCTCCCTTTGCTCCTGAAAGTTAGCTACAAATCAAGATTTCCCTCTCAGGTCTCCAGAAACGTTTACAACAGAAGTGCCAGCACAAAGGATTTAGTCCTACCTCGTTCCCCCCTGCTCCTTCACCAGCCTCTATTTTGCTGCAGTTCTCAGCAGTTTGTCTGGTTTGGGTCACCTCCGCTTCCACGTGCTGACAGAGACTGGTGCTTCCCTGGCAGTCAGCCATCTGGCGGAGATACTCAGGGGGAAGCTGCAATTCTTCTGGGACTTCATCTCCCCACGCTCCGGGAGCTTGATCTGTCCTGCCATTTTCTTCCTTCACTTCTGTTTGCACTCCAGCACCATTAGACTCCTGGGCAGTGCATTTCCCACACGAATCCACCAAAAAACTAACACAGTCAGGTTCTGGGCTGGCACCTTCTTCACATTCCTGCAACGCGTGGCACAGTTTCATGTCCTTGGAGCTACACTCTCTCTCTGACTCCTCGGCAGGACTTAATATCTGAGACAGGGATGATCCCAGGACGGGACAAGGCAGCACAGGCTCTTCTGTGACAGAGTACACGTCCTTCGGTCTCCCAGACTCATTGTGTAGAGAGGAGACTCCCAGTATCTGGGGTGCATTATCGTTCTGAGAACTGTCCAAATCACTGCTATCACACTCTGACATCAAACCGCCTCTTTCGTCATCTTTACAGCCGTCTTTGGCAGATGAAAAAACATGTTTCGATGTAGGATGCACTGCGGATTGAAGACCCACATCAGTTCCTCCCTTTGCATCTATTCCTTGGAAGCAGTGTCGTGTTCCCACGATCTCTGCAGGGGCCGTGGGTAGGCTCCCTAGCACACCATTCATGCCGTCTCCTTTTGTATCTACTCCTAGTTTCGTCAGATCCATTTGCTTTGAGCCCTCTCTCTCAGGTCTGCTGCTGCTCTCATTGCTCCTGCGGAGACTGGTAGCTTGAGCCAAAGCCTCACCACCTTGAACTTTTCTCTTACTTCTGCTCTGAGATACTCTGGTGCGGGAGCTTAGCTCTTCTCGAGCGTGTGGAGCATCAACTGTCTCCTGCAAACCCCAGTCATTTGTGGCACTGGCATCAAAAAGAGTCATTTCAAGGTTCCTGCAGTAAAACCTTTCTTCTCTGGCTTGCAATAAGCTTGGACTTCTTTTCACATCCCCACCAGGTCCTGTAGATTTCTCTCCAGCTGAGAAAGGACGATCGGATTTACGGACACAGTCATCCATCACGTCTTTAATCTTCTGCTTTCCTTTCAGCTTTTCATCAAAGAGCAGGATTTTGTCTTCAGGGGACTCTGGTGGAGTTTGAACATTCTCAAAGTCTTGCGAACAGGATTTCTTTAACACATGCAAAGGTTGTACCGTTGGCCTAACCTCTACATCGTCAGACTGTGAGTCAGAACTGGAACAAAGATTTTCTTGTATTGCCAAAGGTATACCTTGCTCCTGGTGGATGTCTACATCAAAGCTGCCGAAAGGTGGGCCGTTTCCTAAAATTTTCACCGCATCAGTTAAGGTCTGGCATGGGCTGCTGAACTCTGATACAAGAATAGGGTGCAGGTTATTCGGCCACATGTCTGCAAACTGCCTCCATGAATCCGTTACGCACGATGCTCTCCCTTTGCCTTTGTCAAAGAGGCCTTCATTTCTAATCTGGCTATCTGGTTCTGGCTCGGGACTCTCCTGCCCAGGGGACAGAATGGCGCAGGGTATTTGACAAAAGGGTGTCGAAGGAAGAATCCCTGGCTGCATTTCCTAAGTAGATAAATATTAGCAAATAACAACTAAAACTTAACATGTAACTGTACATACATAACCGTTATTTAAAGTACAGCCATATTTAAAGTGATTTATATACAAATCGGTGTGCAAATTTTGGAGCGCTTAAAGCAATCTGTATGCACATAATAGAAAATACTCAAATCGAAGGCCTGAGGTTTTCTGGGTTGAAGACGTCTATGCCTTCAGTAATAACACTCCCTTTCCCCACCGATATTTACCTTGTGACTGGCTACCAGAAGGCAGGAAAGAATTGCCATCACTTGGGACCTAAAGCGCATTTGGCTATGTCTGCAGCTGCCAAAAGCAGAGCAGGAGAGCCTCACACATCTAAACCTGGGTTCAATGCCCAGATATCACAGCAATGTATGCACGGAACCTGCATAGGCACCTTTTATTGTCTTCTTCAAAGAAAGATTTTTTTCCAGCACTCCAAGTGTTTTCCAGCTCCCCTCCCTCCACTCACACACACAACTGCAGGATAATAATTGTTCCCTGTCCAAAAGACACTACGTCATGAAGAAGCAACAAGCTCAGGTTCAAAGTCTAACACGAAAATGTTTTTAATGCTTTTAAGCTGGAAATCCGTGTTCCAGTTCACTGTAATTCCAACAGCCAAATGGGCAGCCTGACGCTTAGCCAAGGTCCTTGAGAAGAATCCCCCAGAACCTCTGGTCAGTTGTTTGCACAAGCCAGAGGCAACCATGACTTCATGGGGCAGAGGCTGCACTTGGTATGACAAGACCCCACAGATGGCAGAACAGCCATCTCAGTCTCCATGTCTGGTTCTGATGGCATCCCAAAGCGCTGGGTAAGGCCGGCTGGGCAACGGAGGAGGGCAGCCTCCTTCCAGGGGAGCCCCTCTCTTGGGAAGTGGCCTGGGATCTCCCAGAATCTCACAGCTGATTTATTAAACACAAGCCAGGCTTGGGAAGGGGGAGGAGTTTCTGTATGGAAGTGGCTAAGGAAAAAGTCCCAGGACCTTCCTGCCACATGGTGTCTTTACCTTAGCATTACTAAGGTATTTGGGTATTTGTCTAAATTTCCTTAAGAACAGTCAGTATCTGCTACGACTAGCGCCAGCAGCCTTGGCCCACTTGCTTCTCAGCAACAACGCTATGGGGCTGCGGCACAGCCACTAGGGGTGTGCCCGCCTAAACCAAAACTTCCCAAGTTTTCTGCGTGTGTGTGACCCAGCAACCAGGCGATCGCTGTTCCCGTTCCGAAGCAGCACCAGTACAGCATCGCCCCCTAATTCACAGCCGCTCATCCTCAGCCAGCCTTCTTGCTCCTCCCCAGTCACCGCAAGCAGCAGGGCCTACTCACAGTGGATCGCTTCGGTGACTGCTTATCCTTCTTGTCTTTCTTTTCTTTCTTGTCTTTCTTCTTCTTCTCTTTCTTTTTCAAACCGCCGCGTGCCAGCAGCTTCTTTCGCTCCTGAGCGACAAGTTCTCTGTAGTGGTCATCGCAGGGGTGGTCCCACATGGACTGGCCGTTAGCAAAGTTGAAGTAGTAGATATCACCAGTGATATCCTGGCTGCGTAGCAAAAACAGCAGGAGAACATGAAGGAGCAGCACATCAGCTCTGCGCACGCAAGCAGCAGCTCTGTGCTCTGCACAAGGACACGGCTTCATTCAAGGGTTTTTGAAGGCTCTAAAAATATTCCTACTGGGCAACGTGACCACCCTACATTCAGTGAATAGGAGCACCATGTCTCCAAGAACCCGGAGGCATCGGTGTGGGAAGCAGCTCTCCTGGAGATTGCTCACGTCCTTATCCAACTTCTCAAACATCTTCCTTCTTCTTCCACCGCCCCAAGAAGAACTGAGCGCCCCTGCCCCCAGGAAGAGCCTGTGTACGTTACCCTCACTTCCCACCCGGCACCCTGCTCTGACACCCAAACAGGCAGCGCTCTGCACGAAGGCCAGCAGAGGCCAGCAATCTTAGAAAGCAGCTTCTGACAGAGATCTCTCACCAGGGCTTCCACTCGGGTGGTAACGGGGCCACAATGCCTTCCTTGGCCAGCCACATCAGCTCCGGCTCCTTCTCAGGGTCGATCCCGATGTCCCTTGCAAAATCCTGGATTTCTAGGAAACAGAACAGGAATCTGTGGAGCTGGACTACACCAGGCAGTACGCAACAAAGCCATCTTCCTCAGCGAAAGCGATGGACACAATGGGAAATCCCGATCCTGAAAGGACACTGCTCAAAGCTGTCAAAATGGCCCTGTGTCTCAGTGAGCGTCCTGCCAGGCTGGTGAAGCAGGGAGACGGAGGCTGCGAGCTGTCAAATATCCTTGCCAATCAAAGAGCTAATTTTTCAACTCTACATGAGATTCCATTTTTTTCTGCCCTCTTGGCTCATGCTCTCCCCAGCTCCCATTTCCTTAATACGCCTAGAAATGGTTTGGCAAGCTTGAGCCCCTTACTGCAGCTCCCAGGAGGACAGGCATCTGCTACCTTGTTCGCTGGGAATGTACGTCTCGTCGTAATCTTCTTCCAGGATGAGCTGGTCACCAATGCGTACCATAGCTCCTGCCATGGCTCCCTGCACCTGGCGGCAGGAAGGAAACAACCCAAAAATCACAACGAACAACCGCAGTCAGGCAGAAGCAAAGCTCCCTCGTCACACAGCGCGTGGCAAAGCCCCAGAAGGAACTCAGCGCTGGGGCCGTGGAGGGGAACAAGGTGCGCTGGGGGTGCCAAGCGCGGATGCAGACGGGAGGAACAAAGCGCAGGCAGCTGGAACTGGCGGGGCTTGGGAAAGGCAGGAGGGCACGGGTAAAACACCGGGGAACAAACCACGGCCTAGAGGCTAATTAACGGCACCAAGCAGGGAATGATGTTGCGGTGTTTGTAAGCACGCTTCCACGCCTCTCCTACAAAAGGTAAAGGCCGCTTGCACTTAATTTTGGCTTTTTAATTATTCCTTTAGTAGCGGAGACAGAGCCCGCCTGCTGGCTTTGCACTGCTCGGCCACGCGGCGTGGGGCAGGGCCAGGACCTCTCCCCCTTCACACTCCTGCACCTCTTCTGAGGCCGGGGGGCAAGGAGTTCCCTGCATCACCCCTCGCCACGGGACCGCGGCACCCGAGGGAAGGAAGACGTGGCGGGGCTGGGCTCCCCGCTCCGCTCCCAGTGCAGCCCTGAATCAGAGACCCCCCCGTCCCAGGCCCTGCAGGAGCAGGGAGCCGCGCTGACGCTGACGCAGAAGTTTCTACAGACAAGACGAGCGCCGGCTTTGGGCAATTTTAAACGGGTTAAAGGGGCTGGGAGGAGAAGGAGCAAGGAGAAAGCGAGCGGCTTTGCCCGAACGCGGAGCAGCGCACCGAGGCCTCCTTGGGCTGAAGCTGCGCTGCCCGGGGACAGGCGGGCTTCTGTCAGCGCCCCGCTCGCCCCGGCCTCCCCCACCTCCCGGAGGGCCTTTGGGGAGCTGAAAAACTGCCCCCCCCCCCCCCCCCCGTCCCCCGCCCCCCGTGAGCGGCCCCTCAGGGCCCCCGCGGCTCCCTCACGCCGCCCGCAGCGCCGGGGCCGGGCCTCGGGGGGGTCGGCCGGGCCTGAGGGGCTGTGCGGGGCGGGGGGCGGCTGGGGCCGGGGTTCCCGGTCCCGGGGTTGCCGTGGTTACCGGTGCCGGTCCCGTGGTTACCGGTCCCGTGGTTACCGGGGTTACCGGTCCCGGGGTTCCCGGTCCCGGGGTTGCCGTGGTTACCGGTGCCGGTCCCGGGCCCCGCCGCCGCCCGGGCCCGCTCCGCAACCGCATCCGGGTCGCGTTGCCCCTGGCAACCGCGCGTCCCGCCCCCTCCCGCGCGCCATTGGTCCCCGCGGGGAGCCGCCCGGCGTTCCATTGGCCGAAAGAAGGGCGGGCGGGGCGGGAGCCGCCCCCGGTGCCTGCCGGGAGTCGTAGTCCGGGCCGAAGCGGGGTGCCGCCGCGCGTCGCCACGGCGCCGGGCCCGGGGCCCCGCGGCCCGACCTAGGCCCCGAGCGGGCCCCGAGCGGGCCGCGCTCCTCCGGGCCGGGCCGGGCCGGGCAGGGCCGGGCGGCTCCGTTCCGTGCCCGGAGCGCTTCCGCCGGCGGCGGGCGGGCGGGGCGACGGCGTCCGGAGCGGGCGGGCGCAGGGGCGGGGAGCGTCGCTCCGCCATGGCCGCCGCCCCGCTCGGCCCCGCGCCGCCTGCCCGCCCCGGCGCGGCCGCCCGGCCGAGGCGCGGGGCGCTGCGGGCCCGCTGAGGGCGTCGGGAGCGGGGGGTTGGGGGCGGGCAGCCCCCCGCCGCGCGGCCATGGCTCCCGCCTGGCCCTGCCTGCTGCTCTGCCTCGGCGCCGCGGCCCTGCGAGCCGGCCCGGCCCCGCCGCGCATCCGCCTGCCGCTGAGGGGGGGCGCGGCCCCGCCGCCGGGCCCCCGGGCTCGCCGGGCCCCGGAGGAGGAGGCCGGGCGGAGGGGGAGCTTCGTGGAGATGATCGATAACCTGCGCGGCAAGTCCGGCCAGGGCTACTACGTGGAGATGACGGTGGGCAGCCCCCCGCAGAAGGTAAGCGCCCCGCGCCCCCCAGCCCGGCCCCTCTGCGCCCAGAGGCCCCCCCCAGGGCTCAGCCTCCCCGGGAAGGGGACCCGCGGGGCTCAGCCCCGTCGGCCCCGGGCGCTTTTCGTCAGCACCCCTTGCGTCCCGCGGGCTGCCCCGCCTGCCCTCGAGCGCCGTTTTCGGGGTGCCCGAGGGTCGGGAGGCACGCTGAGGACCGCGTGCCGGCCTCGCGGCCCGGAGGAGCCGGCTCCTCCTCTCTGCTGCGGGTGAGGTGGCGGAATTCCCCGCTGCCCCGTCCGTCTGCACCTGGACGCCCACGCCCACCGCCGTCAGCGCTGCGTTTGGCCCGCCGGGGTGGGTGCCGGCGAAACGCCTGGGGGGCCACCTTCCTGCAAGTGCACGGCCGGGTTCCGTCCTTCTGCCGCCCACGGGGTAGGCCGGCTCTGCCAAAACTCCCCGTGCCCACGTAGGCTCGGAAATAGCGGCTGGCTTCTCTGCGTGCACCTCTTGCGCGACCTGCCTCCTTCCTCGGGTGCCCAGCCCGTTTTTGCGCTGGGGGTGCGCTCCCAGCGCGCGTCTGCTGGGAACGGCAGGGGAAAAGCAGCAGAAGGAGCAGAGCTCCCCCCGGCTGGGGGGTTCATACCGCCGTCACAGAACATCACGCACAGAAATCAGGTCCCTCGAGGCGGTTTCGTGTTGTCCGTGGGTCTTTAGGATGTGTTTTTCCGCCCTGGCGGGGTGTGTTTAGGGAGAAAGGAGATTATTTCTGAAATCTGGTCTTAAATGTGATTTCATCATCCAGCCCTACTGGAGCTCTTGCCTGGAACCTGCCATGTGTCGCAGCTGCCAAACAATTTCAGTGAGAACCACCTGTTCCCGGGCACTCGTGGATTTCAGAAACAGCCCCCCGTTTGGGCAGCACCTCCCAGCCTGGGCCTCCTGCCAGCCGCGGATGTGGGGTGTGTGCACGTGCCTGCGTGCGTGTTTGCGTGCCGGAGCAAAATCCCTCCGGGCATTTTAATGGAATTAAAAGACTCACGTGAAAGGGAACGTTTGTGCATAGGCAGGAGATGGGGGAGCACGGTGCGTGTTTATCCGGGAGGATGCGTGCGTCCCCTCCGAAGGCCCACGTGCAGCCCACCTCCCTCCTTGCCTTTCCTTTCCACCTTCCTGCTGCCAACGAAGGAGCTCCTGCGTTCTGTCGTGCTTTAATTCTGGCCGCAGAGCCTCTGTCAACAACGAATTCCTCGCTCCCCCCGTCCCTCGGCGTGTTGGTTGCACTGCACGCTTGTGCCCGTGCCCCCAGCGCCGGCTGATCCAGCCCAGCGCCAGGAGGAGGGCGGCAGCGGAGCAGCCAGCGCCAGCTCCGGGACAGATGGCAGAGGCTCGGAGCCGCAGCTGCCCGACTTGTCCCCCCGCGACCCCACGAGTGCTGCTGCCGAGGCGCCCGGAGGGGCTGTCACATCCCGGGAGCTGCGGGCGGGTTCGGGAAGCAGCCCTGCCACGCGCGGCCCGGCCTCGCTGGTGCACGTCGCGTCCTGGGCTGAGCCTGAAGGATGCGGGCGCAACGCGTGCGACAGCAAACCCGAGTCAGCAGAGCACGGCCTGCGAGCTCCCCCCGCCGCTTACGCCGGCACAAAAGGCCGCACGTGGCAGCGCCTGTGAGAGCCTGGGGGCAGCAGCCAGGCCCGGGGCGTGCGTGCGGGTCCTGGGGAGCCGCAGGTGTCCCCAGCTTCCTGACGCCGTCGTCGTTCTCGGCGAGGCGAAGTCTCCCGAGCAAAACCCCCTTCCCGCGTCCTCCCCCTGCAGCGTCAGCTCAGCAGGTCTCTCTCCAGGGAAACGCCTCCCCGGGCGCCCTGGAGATGAGCCCCAGCTGCCGGCGGGGCAGGGGGGCCGCAGGCAGGGATCGTGGCCCTGCGGGATGTTTGCCAACCCTGCCCGGGAGCTGCTAAGCCAGGGCAGCGGCAGAAATGAAGCGGGAGCAGAGCTCAGCATATGGACGGCTGATTAGCGGCCCCAGCGGTCCGTGGCAGCTCGTGTACCAGCAGTCCTCCCCCCACCCCCAGCCCCAGCCGGGCGAGCAAATTGCATTTCGTGGCGGGGGGAGCCCGGGGACCCCGCCTTGGTGCTGCCCCCTCCAGCTGGGGGTACCCAGCGCCGGCTGCAGGGTCCGGAGGCCGGGCAGGGCAGGGGAGCTCACGCTGTTTGCACAGAGCCCGGCGGCGTTTGCTGTCTGTGCAGCAGCCTGATGTCACCGACTCCTGCCCCAGCACCGAGCCCTCTCTTGCACAACTGCTCCGAGCCGTGCTCAGCTCAGCCCCTCCTGCGCTCCAGCCCCCCCCGGGCAGCCTCCCTGCCCTGCCTCCGCCTGTCCCAGCACCCCGGGGGGGGCAGGCGCAGAGCCCTGCCTTTTCTGCCGGCCGGGGGCGAGCAGGGCACGGCAGCCCCGCGGCGCGGGGACGGGGAGGGCATCGCTCGCCTGCGGTGCCGAACGGAGCTGGGTGCTGCCGGGTGCAGCCTGGGTCCCACGGCAGCGGCGAGCTCCCTGTCTCTCTTCCTTCCCCAGCTGAATATCCTGGTGGACACCGGGAGCAGTAACTTCGCCGTGGGAGCCGCACCTCACCCCTTTCTCCGGAGATACTACCAGCGGCAGCTGTGAGTACGCTGCGGGGCCAGGGGCTGGGGGAAAGCAGCACGGCCGCCGGTCCTTGTGCCCGTGCCCCAGCCCCGCGGGCGGTCTCACGTCTTGGGGGGCGTCGGGCCAGACCCGGCCGCCAGACGTCCACAGGCACCCGCTCCTCTGCCCTGCTTTCACTCTGGCTCTTTGACACCGCTGCAGGTCCAGCACCTACCGCGACCTGCGGAAGGGCGTGTACGTGCCCTACACGCAGGGCAAGTGGGAAGGGGAGCTGGGCACTGACCTCGTCACCATCCCCCACGGCCCCAACGTCACCGTCAGAGCCAACATCGCTGCCATCACCGAGTCGGACAAATTCTTCATCAACGGCTCCAACTGGGAAGGGATCCTGGGGCTGGCCTACGCTGAGATCGCCCGGGTGAGTGCTGGCCGCTCTGGGGCCCTGCTGCCCCTCGGACAGGCTGCCTGCACCTCCGTCCCCACCTTGCTCCTGCTTTGTGGGCACCTCCGGCCGCCCAGAGCAGGGCCTTTAGGGCCAGCTTCTCCCGGGAGCTGAGCAGCGTGAGACCTGCCTGCCAGGCGCCACCCTGCAGCACCCTGGGAGCGCGGAGGGGCTCGCGCACACGCTGGCAGCCAGGGGCGTCCTGTCCCAGCACAGCACGTCTCGCCCAAGGGTTCAGATCGCCTCCTAGCTCCACTCGGTCCCAGCGGGCCCAACCGTGGTGCGCAGCTGCGCTGCTGACGTTGAGCCCTGCTCCAGCAGCATGCAGAGACGTGATTCCTGGGGGCGCAGCGAGAGGACACCTCCCGGCTGTCCTCCCGCAGGCGCGGAGAGCCCCTGGAGAAGGGGCAGCACTGACACATCCCTGCCCTGCCTCTGCTTTTCTCCTCCCACCAGCCCGACGACAGCCTGGAGCCCTTCTTTGACTCCTTGGTGAAGCAGACCCAGGTGCCCAACATCTTCTCCCTCCAGCTTTGCGGGGCAGGCTTCTCGCTCAACGAGACGGAGGCCCTGGCCTCGGTGGGAGGCAGCATGGTGAGCGGTCCGGAGCCAGCGTGGTGGGGGGAGGCTGGGGCCTCCTCCTGCGATGCAGTGGTCCCCGAGGGCAGGGCTGGCCACGTGGGACCTGCTCTGGCTGGAGGTGGCGACACGTGGCGGCAGCACCTTCCTGTCCCCGTCGCAGATCATCGGTGGCATCGACCGCTCGCTGTACGTGGGTGACATCTGGTACACGCCCATCCGCAAGGAGTGGTACTACGAGGTGATCATCGTCAGGCTGGAGGTCAACGGGCAGGACCTGAACATGGACTGCAAAGAGGTGACGGGCGCCAGGGGAACCGGCCTGGTTTTGTTGCCGCTGCTGGAGGCGTTCGTCCTTCCGTTATGGCTAACGTCGCCCAGGGCAGTGAATGCTGTGGGTGCCTGTGGATCAGGGGCTCGTTGTCGAAGGAAGCCGGGGGCAGCAGGCTGCTTGAGACCAGAGCCTGGGATGTGGCGATGGGCTCAAAGGAAGCGGGGCTTGGCCCTGGCCCAGCCTCGGTAGCTGTGCAGGGGTAGCCAGGGCAGCCAGGTGCCGGGAGGGAGGAGAGGAGCTGGGCCGGGGCGTTCAGCCTGGGTCACTCTTCCTCTCGCTGCCCCCAGTATAACTACGACAAGAGCATCGTGGACAGCGGGACCACCAACCTCCGGCTGCCGAAGAAGGTGTTTGAGGCTGCGGTGAAATCCATCAAAACAGCTTCCTCGGTCAGTGTGGCCCCTGAAAGCAGCCACGTCCCCGGTGTGGTGCTGCGGGCAGGGCGGCTGCCCGTCACCAGCCCCAGCATCTCAGCTCTCTGCCCGCACGGCCCCGCTCACCTCCCCTTTCCCTCCGGCAGACAGAGAAGTTCCCAGACGGCTTCTGGCTGGGGGAGCAGCTGGTTTGCTGGCAGGTCGGCACCACCCCCTGGCACATCTTCCCTGTCCTGTCCCTCTACCTGATGGGGGAGGCCACCAACCAGTCCTTCCGCATCACCATCCTGCCCCAGGTGAGCGCTGAGCAGGAGAGCGGGCGGGAGCTGGTCTGTGCGGGGTGGGCGCAGCTCCCTGCCCTGCACGTGCGTCCCTGGGACAGAGCTGACGGCGCTTCCCTTCGTGCAGCAATACCTGCGTCCAGTGGAGGATGTGGCCACCTCTCAGGACGACTGCTACAAGTTCGCCATCTCTCAGTCCTCCACCGGCACCGTCATGGGCGCAGTCATCATGGAGGGCTTCTACGTGGTCTTCGACCGCGCCCGCAAGCGCATCGGCTTTGCTGTCAGTGCCTGCCACGGTAAGGGACGGGCGAGGGAGGGAAGCAGGGAAGGAGCGGAGCCAGGGGGAAGGGATGCGAACGCGCAGCGGTTTCACGGTGACCAGAGCCTTGCCTTATCCTGCCCGCAGTGCACGACGAGTTTCGGACGGCCGCAGTGGAGGGGCCCTACCTGCACCCCAACATGGAGGACTGTGGCTACAACATCCCGCAGACGGACGAGTCCACCTTGATGACCATCGCGTACGTCATGGCAGCCATCTGCGCCCTGTTCATGCTGCCTCTCTGCCTCATGGTGTTTCAGTGGCGCTGCTTCCACTGCCTGCGGCGGGACCACGACGACTTTGCCGACGACATATCCTTGCTGAAGTGACACCGGAGCTTGGGGGCAGTCCCGGGGCCCGCAGGTGAGGTAGCAGGGCAAGGAGAGGTAGGTCCTTTTTCTGAAGGCTGGAGAACAGAGGCAGGACAGCAGCGTGGGGAGCTCAGACAGTCAGCCGAAGCCCTTCTGGCCCCAGGGGACGCTGTGCCCTTTGGGTCTAGCGGGCCAGGAGTGACCCACTGCCAGGAGCAGGCCAGCCTCGAGGTTAGGCCCTTGTGTCCCTGGGTCACCATCGCCTAGGGCAGCATTTGGGTAGCAGGACAGGAGAGGGAACACCAGCACTGGGGAGCAGGTGGAAGTCTGATCCCTTTAACGTTAGGATCCCCCTCTGTGCTCCAGGGCTTTGCCCTGGTTCCTGACACCAGCCACCCCTTGCTGACCTGTAGCTGGCCACCAGCACGTGTTCAGCGTGTGCTTGCAGCCTGTGGGGAAGCAGCGTGTGCGAGGGCAGCCCCGGGAGCCCCAGGTTTCAGCTGCTTTTATCTGGGACCTGCAGAAACAGTGTGGGAGCTGGGGGGTGACAGCACAGCAACCCTGTCCCGCCTGCAGCCCCCGGTAGGGCCGGGTACAGGTCTCTGCTCCGGTACAAGGATGAGCTGGGCTTCCCCTAGCTGTCCTGCCCAGGCCTGCCGAGCGTGACAGTCAGACTGATGAGCCATCCCATGTCTGTCCCCTTCCCCCTCACCCCGTCCTGCCTACCTGCCCTCCTCAGCCTGCTCCGCAGGGAAGCTGCTGGCCTGGGCCCTCCGTGTAGTGACGTGTGCGTGTGTGCATGTGCGCTGTGGCTGTGCCTTCCCCACGCAGCTCCCCTCCCCAGGACGCCTGTGAGCTGGACTCCAGCGAGTGCGTCTCCAGAGCCTCCAGCCCCAGCCCCGGGCTCTTGGGAAATACCCCACGGTGCCAGCCTGGAGCTGCCCGGGGACGTGGGAAGGCAAGCAGGGGGCTTTCCTAGCGGCTGCTCCCATCCTGCTGCTCTCCTGTGTACCGCTCGCTCTAACATTTACCGTGGCATTTCCCTGCCCTCCCGGCCTGTCCTCCCTCTGCTGCCGGCCCCAGGCTCTCTGCTCACCCCGCCCTGGCTGCCTCCCAGGACGGGCACCCATCCTGCCCCTGCTCCTTCCGATCACCACGGCCCCTCTGGGGACCGGGAACCGCCTCACCTCCATTCCAGCACCAACAGCGTTTGCCGCGTAGAAGCTGGTGGCTGCTGCCCTCCGGGCCTGGGGACAACAGCCTCTGCTCCGGGACACGGGGCTCTCCTCCCTGCGCTTCGCAGCCCTCGGACCGCACGGGGAACGAAGGAAGGAGCTTTCCCCTCGCGCGCTGCACAGCCTGGAACAAGCAGAAACCGAGTGCCGGGAGGCAGCCGAGCGCTGAAGCCCAGCGCCAGCCCGTTTCCCCGGCCCACTCGCCTGTTTGAAAGCCATAGGGGAGCCAGTGCCGGGCTCGGTGGCCCCCGCCTGCAGCTGCTGCCTTGCCTCGCCTCACCAGCCGGCCAGACCCGCGGCGGCTCCGTGCTGCTGCGCTCGCGCCACGCGTCCTCGCGCCCCGGCACCAGACACGCTCGGACCCGGGCTCCTGCTCTCAAGGCATGAGACACCCCGGCAGCTCTGGGCAACGGGAGGTGGCTCTGGGGACTGCAGCGGTTATTATTTTTTAAACACGTGGTTGTATTTATTATTTTAGGGGGTTGTTTGTTTTGTTTTGTGTTTTTTTTTTTTTACAATGCAAGTCACTGGTAGTACAGCTGCGCAGAATCAAGGTGTGTATATAGCAGGTCCGTACTGCACCCAGGGGTACAAATAGCGGTCGCTTCTCACCTGTACAATATTGACATATAGCTATATTTTTAATTCTAGCGCTGAAAGCCACTGTTCCAAACCCACCATGAGGGGATTTGGTCCTGTTCTGCTTTTTTTAAATAGGTTTAGCCCTCTGCTCAGTCCTAGGGCCTTGGCCACCACCCAAGCCCAGGGCTCGCTCGGCAGCGGCACGCTTGGATGGAAGCACTTTATAGATCGTAGGCGACCTGGAGTTGGTTTCAGAGGCAGCATTGCGTGTAAGGGATCTGGGGGTAACGACGGAGGGGTGCAGGAGGAGGGCACAGCTGGATCACAGCGTGGTGGGTCTCAAGCTGAAAGGACGCGTGGCAGAGGAGGCAGTTTTGCCCTCAACTTGTTCATACAGCAAAGGGAGGACTTCATGGAGTGAAACAACCCTCCCTTTCTTCCTCTGTCAGCCCCCCCCCGCAGTCCCCTCCTCCCTTCCCCAGAGCACATGCTCTTAAGCTTGCAGACAGTCGATACCGCTCAGTTTCCTTACTTCTCTGCCTCAGCCTGGGACGTGAAAGTGCTTTGTTTTTAGCAGCGAGATTCACTAACTAAAAAGGCAACGTTCACCCGCAAGCGAAAGTCAGAGCTACCTGTGGTGCTGGGGCCTGGGCAGAGCTGAGCCCCGAGTTCAGCTGGGGCCAAGGGCTGGAGCACTACAAGCCTACAGTAATCACCAGGGATAAAGCTTGTTAACACAATCCTTCACTTAAATATTTCTTCAAAAAAGCAGTGAGGGAGCCAGTGAGCGAGGCAGGAGAAAGCACAGCGTAGGAGACCACAGAAGAGGCAACCCAGCCCTAACACTGGGAACTGCCCCGACAGCCCGTTACACGCACCCCTAAACCATCCCCCTTTGCTGGGTCTGGAAACAGCCGCCAGTTCCCGTGCTGTGCTCCCAAACTCTGCTCGTCCTGCAATTCAGCTCCAGCGCGAGGGCAAAGTTATGCAATTGCAGAGTGCACACAGACCTCCACACCCTTGTGCCTGCCCAGGACCCTCCCCAGGATCCCAGAGACTCTGTTGTGGACCACTGCCTTAAAACATGCTGACAAGCGTGTGTGTGCACGTGTGGAGAGATTCAGACTGTGGCCAAATTCAGGCACGCCGTAGGTACCCTGGCAGTGCCTGCACTGACCAGCCCCAAGGCAAAGCTGCTTCCAGCAGCGCTGAGTTTGTGCTACAGACTGCAAAAAAAAAAAAAAAAAAAAAAAGGAAAAAACCTACAGAGTAAGTGCAAGATTTTAAGTGGTGCTGAGCACCTCGTGATCCCACCGAAATCCATGGAGAAAGGGTTGGTGCCTCAGCCCGTGTTTTAGGAGAAAGTACAGGAAAGGGAAAACTAGAATCTGCAACTGGTTGGTTATCCTGAGCTGCAGCACAGCCAAATTTGTTCACGCCCCAGTGCTCCTTCCCCAGGACCCGGAGTTACACCAGGAAACACCAGGTGAAAGCGTGTGCAGGACTCTGCCCGGCGGGAGGAGGGATGGGGCTGGCTGCCGCAGGCTGCCGCTGTAGACTCCAGTACTCTGTAACCTATCGTCTGTGTAAGAACAATGAATGTTAACACGGTAAATTATTACATTAAAAAGAAAAAGACAAAAATACTTCTCACCTAGAACCTGTTCGTTGCTAAGAGGGGAACTGTTCAGAGCCCACGCAGCCCCAGATGGACGTGGCGTGGCAGGGGACTGCTCGGCTGGGGCGTGGGGATGCGAGAGGTCCTGCCAAGGGGAGCGGCTGTGGTAAGCGTGGAGCTGGTGGGAGCGCTGCCCCCAGGGAAGAATACGCGCAGCTAAGGGGGAAGAGGCAGTTACAGCAGCCCCCCAGCAAGGAGCTTTTGCTTTAACACGTTAGAAAGGAAGCCAGTAAGGCTACACACTAAGAAATGAGCAGCAGCACCAGATCACTGCATAATATACACACTTTATTTATGAATTTGTATGTATACAGACTTTCTATACACACATTACCTATATAATAAAAATGTACATGTGTATACATGGTCGTATAAATATAGAACTGTAGAAATCTTAGAACTGATCCTGTCTATTCACAGCAACTCCTCCCGTGGGACCACTTTGTTCGAGTAGCCGTCATTTGAGACTTGGACAAAAGGGGCAAGTGTCATTTGTGTTGGTTTGTGCCCAGAATTTGATGCACTGGAAGAGAGAGAATTAGTCAAGAGCCACTGGCACAACTCAAAGGCGCCGTGAACGGAGCGTGGCATTACTTTTCCAGAACAGTGCTGGCAAGGGGCGCTCATTTTAAGGGATGGTTTACTTTGCTCCTTAGAAACAGCCCCCATCGAAAGGTCACAAGGGAGCCCTCTCCAACCTAGCAGACCACCATGATCTACTGCCTGCACCGGGAACCTTATGAGGAACAAAAAGACGCGCACGTAGCAGGGAAGCACACTCACCTCCTTGTGAAGCACATGCGAACAGGCCATGGGGTGAAGGTCACCGGGCTGCACAAGCTTCTGGCACATGAGACACAGCTTACAGGCAGCGGGCGTCTGGCGCAAGCAGCGAGGGAACACAGAGCAGATAGTCACAGCAGTCCCACATCCCACCTCAGATCCCACAAGACGTGTTCCAGCTACGTGTCTTGCCCGCTGCAGCCAGGGGCCACAGTTTGCCCAGTTCCTCCCTCTGCACACCAATCCTGCAGCCATTCCCTCCTCCCCCAACGCAGGGCGTGCAGAACCCAAGCTGCTAACCCGTCCCTTCTACCCCACCAGCACGAGTAGCTGTGTGACAAGAGAGAGAGGTCCCAACTTCACTGGCTTGTCCCTTTGGCCACTTCTCAGAAGGGCTCCCTCCCCAGGTAGCTTTCCCTGGGGATGGTGAAGTGCTCTAGGAAGGCAAAAAAAAAAAAAAGAAAAAAAAGTCTTACATGTGATGCTGTTCCAGGGTAAGCCACCTGGGCTGGGGGCAGGAACATGGGCGTGCTGATTTGAGGCAGCGGAGCAGAAAACATGGGGGCCCTGATTCGACTGAGAGGCTGCAGGGAGGCAAACAAGGCATTATCAAACAGCGCCGAAGGAAAGGACAGCCGAGCTACCCCAAGTCAACGCAGGGCAAAACTCCCCTAGAGTAAACGCCCCAGTCAGCAGAGAGGGGAACCCACAGGACACGCCTGGTGCACACAGCCCAAGCCTGAGCTCTGCGTGGATCCAGCAGCAGGCCCCGTGCAGCTCAGCCTGCGGGGAGCCAAGGAACAGGAAACTTCTCACTGCCACCACCCAGGTTGCCCTTCTCTGCAGCCCCCCTACCCCCAGCACCACCCCAGCTCTCCCACCTGAGCCCCGGCTGCTGCCCGCTCCTGCTGCTCTGCGAGCTTGGCCGCCACCAGCTGGTTGAGCTCCTCCATGGTCAGCCCCGCCATGGTCCTCCGAGCAGTCTTGATCTGCTGCAGGATGTTGGTGAGCTGGGCCCTGCAGAACAGCAGCCTGCTAAGAGCTCCCACCCACCGCCAGCGGGTCCCCCCCCACCAAAGGGCCGACGATACCGCGCGCCAGCCAGCCCCGTGCCAGGGGAAGGCTCTGGCACAGCACAAGGGTACGTGCTCTCAGCCGTGTAAGTGAGACAAATCACACGCTGAGCTTCTGTCCCTAAAATGCTGGGAAAGAGTGGGAAATCCCAGCTGGAGCGAGAGACAGCGCCCACCTGCCACGCAGCTCCAGGACGCAGCACCTCAGAAGCTTAAGGCAAGGCTGCAGGCAGAGAGCTCCTGGCTACGTTCACTTATCGCTGCTGGGCTCCAAACCTGCCTTGCTCAGGGCTGTGGCAAACCTGACAGAGAGCACCCGCCCGTTGCTCCTTGCCTTTAGGCTTCCTTTACTTCCCTCCAGCCCCAAGCTGAGCTCCGCTTCCCCCTGTCCCAGCTGACACCTCACACGCACGTCTTCGTCCTCCGGGAAGGACAACACGAGGCACGTACTTGTTGCACTGCGGAAACCGAGTCAACAACTTCTCCAAAAGCTTTTCCAGCTTATCCGCCGGCTGCGGCCTGTGAAACTCTGGAGTGACCTTAACTCCTCCCAGGCCCGGCGGAGGAGGGATGGAGGCAGCAGGAGTCATATGAGGACTGTGGGTGCCGATGAGCGACGCCACGACAGGGCTGTTTCTTCCTTGGGAAGCAGGCAGCGGTGGGGAAGGCTGGTTGGGCCTGGAGATCGCGGGGTTCAGGAGAGGAAAGGAGAGCGCCCTAGGATCGGCGCTCGGCATGACCATGGGAACGGGGACTGGTCCTATGGGAAACGGGAGCCTGGGAGTGAGGGATGGGTTGGGCTGGAATGCCGTCAGCATGAAATCTGTCTGAGAAAGAAAAACGGGGTTGGGGGAAGAAAAGGCTGGTTAGAATAAGCCCATCCTGAAGCAGAGCTGAGCACCTTCCTCCCCAGCCAGACGGGAGGGGGGCTGAGCCACAGACACCGGCCACTACACTCCTCGTGGTGAGGGAGGGCTGTGCAGACCCTTTCCCTTCTCACCAGGGAAAGCAGGTAAACCCAGAGCTGCCTCAGGGGACAAGCCCAGGGCTCCAAGAAATGTAATCCTACAGTCTCCTCCAATGCACGCAGCACAGGCAGTACCAGTCACAGGCCAACAAACAGGCTGTCCCCAGAGCCTCACAGAAGCATCAGAGCAATCAAAGCTTGTGTTTGTTAGGCTGGAGAGGCACTCACTTCTGAGGGTGGAGGTGGCAGTGTTGGGGTTGGGATCTGTGGGAGGCTGCTCAGCTTTGTTCCATTTCTCACCATCTGAATGTGGTCATTGAACTGGTCCTAGCAGAGAGAAAAGAAAACAGACGCATTTATCAAAGCCTCTGCCTCGGGAAGTTCTGGGCACCGAATGCCTAGAACAGGCAAATTCCCCAGCCGCAGCTGCCTGAGCAAAGCATTCTCAGCCCCAGAACGGTCACAGGCCCTAAGCAGGTCACTTGGTTTCACAGAACAAAAGAGAATGAAAAAGGACCTGGAAAGAGAAACGGCTTCTGTGGTTAACCCAACACTGCTTTCGCATCCACGTGGCTTATCCACACGCACGAGCCTGAAGAGGCAGGCAGATCTCTGCAGCTGCTCACAAACACCCTGACTGTGCCACGCGTTTGGGCACAAACCTCTTTCCCGGGTCTTAAGTCTCCTCTCAAAGAGAGTTGAAATTAAGCATGCAAAGCAGCGTTGATGTGAACCACACGTTCTTAGGCCAGGAGCTGTCTGATAGCAACTTACTCTGACACTCTCCTTTGTCATTCGTATCCTGTTCAGCCTCATCTCCCACTCCTGCTTTGGCCTCATTGTCTCCAGCGTTGGTGGCGCAGACCTGCAAGAACAATTTAACCTTCCCTCTTGCAAGCATGCTCTCACTTGCAGCAAAGTGGGAGCAGCTCAAAGCAACAAACTCCTCCAAACCTCCTGCCTTGCCCAGCAGGGCTCCCCTCCACTGGCTGGGCAGGAAGGAGAGCTCAAACCCAGGCGAGGAACCCCGCAAGAGGGGAGCACACAGTGCTGCCCGAGTGCAGAGACTGATCTGGTGGACAGAGACATCAACCCCACAGACAACCCAGTGCCTACAGCATATAGTCTAGAGCACAGCAGATGTTCAGCAGATGAACAGTGACAGAATAAATAAGCATGGTCCCACCAACCCCTGTTTTGTGACATTACTGAATCACATTAGATTAATAAAGAAAGCCACAGGAAACCCTGAACTATTTCAGTCAAACCGCTAGTATAAGCAGAAGAGGAGATTAGGTAATATCAGTGTTCTGGCGCGCCTATCACTTCTGAGACAGGAACTTACTTGAGGTAGGTGAGGTGTAGCTCTGCTTCTTTTTCTGCTTCTTCTAGTTTCAACACCAGCAGCTCCTTTCGGCTCTCCAGGGACAGGATCTAGCAACAGTCCCAACTAACGTTTACTGCACTGACATTTGCTTACCCCTTCTCCAGCCCCATGAAGAGCCTCATCCTTCACTGCTCCTAATTTCACATAATCTGTCATCAATCAATCAGTCATCTAGAATCTCAGGAAGACCCTCTTCAACTGCTTTGCAGGTAAGAAGTCATCTACTAACCTCTGCTTTCCAGGCCCGTTCTGTCTCCTCAAGAATGTTCCTGTTGATTTCATTGTGCTGGTTCTTCAGCTTATCTAGCTCCATCTCCCACAGCTGCCTGCAAATAGAGACAGAACAAATCTGCTTCGGCACTGGAATGACTTGAAACAGGAGAGCTGACAAACTCCCACAAAGCCAATTGATCCTCGTAGCTCTTGATGGGGTGGAACTGTGGGATACCGACAGCTTCCAGACCATGACACCAGTCACATTTCCCAAGGCTGCATGAGTCACAGTCCCAAGAGTGAGCTGTTCCAGAGCATGCAGACAGCCACTGTGCAAATATACATGTAGAGATGAGCAAAGAGGGGAGGCAAGAATTCCCCTCACCAAATTCTGTCCAATTCCAAGGAACGGTGCACAGCTCTGAACTAAAAAGCAACCTGAACCAACACACAGAACTAAAGTCATTCTGATCCTGTAGAAGTTCAAAGGTGGCCCTTTCCACCTGTGCCTGGACCTGGAACATCTCTGCGCACTGTTAAAATACCTGAAGTGCTCCAGAGTTTAGAGCAGTTGGGCAGCTGCAGGGAACAGCATGGAGGAATAGGTTTGCCTGATTTCTGGGAAGCTGAAATTCAGTCAGAGGTAGCAGTTACAAGCTGAGTCAATCCACTACACATAAATGCTAATCTTATGGGATCTTTATGTAACAAGTATCCAGGAGCCTTCTTGTGACCAGGATCAAAGAGAATTTAATCCAGAGACTGCGAGCACCAGCCTGCTGAAAGGGGACATAAAACCTCTAGGGCGCCCAGGTGGACAGCACTGCTAGACCCCCCTCTGCAGCCTATGCCATCAGAAGCACAAGCCGCACTCCAAACCAAAATGATGAAATAAGAGTGTTCAACGCTATTAATCTGGGAACAGCTAAGTGCCTTACTTTTCATCAGACTGCTCTGCAATCAGAGAAGCTATCTTGTTTTCCTTCTCCTCCTGTTCTTTCAGCAACCTGCACGAGAAAAAAAGGACAGATGGAGTCATCCACCGTAGCGGTGTTATCGCACAGCCCCTAATGATGCAGCTCTCAAGTTTAAACAACGTATTTGCACAGCTGTGTGCCCAACACAACAGCACACTCTGAAGACTGTTTTCAAACACGTATTGAATAGTTCAATCACCAACATCCTCACAAGCAACAATTTTGCTGTATCATGACACTGCACAACGACTGTAGCATTTAACCTGAGCCCACCACAGAGCTGTGCCACTCTGACACGTACTTTGCAGGGGGGAAGCAGGCTGAGTACTTGGAGCCGTTACCAAAACGGCTTATCCAAAAACATCACTGAGCCCTCAAATTAAAAATTAAAACTAAAAAAATCAGACCTTGAAGACATGTCAGAATGGCTCTATAAAAGCACAAATTCACCATGCAAAGGAACCCTAGGCTCTTTGCAAAGGAATCACATTGCCTGCTTTAGAACCCCTCTGAAACTAGCAAGACTCTTTGCACAGAGCATGCTGCCTACCTCACAGCAAAGTCTGACCACAGCCGAGTCTTTCAAACCATTAGGTATAGCTAGGCTGCTTAAGAGGGAAGCTTAACAAGAAACCAAGAAACGTACAACAGAAAAGAACAAGACCCTAACCCTGATACCGTAACTGAACGGTCCTGCCCCCTGCTGAAAGGCTCTGGACTCACAAAGATGCAGCAGAGCCCAGCAGAACTGCATGTTATTTTTGCCAAGTTCTGTCCATACAAATATCTAACAGGTAGAACAACCTGCTGCCCGGAATTTCACTTTGAGATCGTCTGTATACAAAAGCTGCTCTGCTGTAGTTGAATCCACTCAAAACTGCACAGGCCCGTCCTGAAATGCTCAGCAAAATACTTGCTGCTTCCAAAAAGTTTCAGGTGATCCTCTTTTACTTGATCAGATATACATCGAAGTTAACTTACACTTTTCTTCCTAAAAAAATACTTGTTTTTTCATACTAATACCTTCTGCCTTTCTCACAGAGTTTCTCAATTTCTGCTTTCAGATCCTGCTCTTTCTGCAGGAATTCTTTCTTTTCTTTCTCCATCTTCTTCTTTGTCTCTTCTCGCTTGATTGTAACATCCTGAATTGCTTTCAAAATCTCCTAGAGTAACATAAGCATCGCACAAATGAAGAGCAAAATTCCCAAGGAATGTTTTTCTTTGTTTTTAAATCCATTAATATCTTAACAAAATTGAAGAGAGATTATGAGATTACACACGTCATCGGAATCTTTCTTTTTAGTAGATCTAGACATGATTCATAGAGGTTATCACAAGGAAACACAGGAGACAGACAGAAAGTCTGAACTACGTGTTCTCCTGTCTCCTTAGAAGAACTTTGGGGCACTCCTTCTCCTGCTCCCTACTCTAGTTCTAGGCGATACACCACCGATGGTTCCTTTTATCCTAACCTGAGCCACTGCAGAGCTAGTTGCAAATCTATTATTTAAGCTAGGGATCCGTGAGCAGTGGCTACAGAGATCTACTTAATGCTGTGGAGTTAGTTCTCCTCACTTCACACTGCTCTCCCGGTCAGCACTCATGGGGAAAAGCTCCTGTGCTTGTTGAAGAGATGCTGCAAGATCGCCAGCAGGAACAGACATATACGCAAGATGCTGTATTATAACTTACTTCTGAACTGCTCAGGCTCAGCATCCAGATTTGGGCAGGGACCTAGCCTTAACGCTACAAAATGTGCTTGCATGGGCACACGAGGTCAAATCAGCCCACCTTCATCGCGTAGGGCTAAGGGGCAGGTTACACAGGAAGAAGACTTGGCTAAATACCTGGTGGTTCTTCATCTCTTCCTCCCTCCGCTGCTGGAGCTGCTTAAGCTGTACCTGGAGCTGGTTCTCCACTTGCCTCTGTTTGTCCAACACCTCCTGGTAACGTTCCTTCAGCAAAGCCCTCTCAGACATCATTTTGTCCTGCAGGGGAGAGCAGAAATTCAGGGAGAACCTTCCCTTTCCCTCACACCAGAGACAGCACGGATGCAAGCAGGAAAGCTCAGCGGTGTGTGAAAGCCCACTGGACGCCAAGGTTGATATTGTCAAGAGCCACATTATCGGCTCCCACTTTCAAAGCTCAGACTCCCTAGGTCAGAGAAGTTGAATGGAGGCACTGCCTGGAGCTGCAGCTACCACTACATTTCCCCTGCTAAAGAGGACAGCTCAAGAAGGCCGAGGCTGGCATTTAAATGAGAAAAAACATCCTGTGGGAAGGGCAGGGGACCCAGCATCAGGATGCCTAGCGCCAGGAATAGCCCTGCCTCCGGCTACTTCCTTTACCAGCACATCGCTATAAAACTTTGCTGTGGGACATCCTGGGAACATTTTTAAGCTTCTCCCAACTCTCTGGGATGATTTGGTATGCAAATAATGAAAATCCACTGCTTGGGTGGGAACGTTCTTGTTTTATAAACAAGATGTTTAGAAAGAAACAAACCAGGGGTGTTTCACTTGCTGAGCAGCCAGAGAGAGACCAAGATTCATATCAGGTGTCCACTGAATTGCCGGGGTGATCTTTCTTGGTCGCATATTAACTACAGCACACGCTAGAGCCGCCAAATACCACCAACGCCATCCCCACCACCACCGCTCTGCAGCGTTTCAGAATTCGGGTCATTTTTGCTGACCGTGGAAGCGCCCCAAGAGCCTTTTTGTCACCCGTGCTCAGAGAACACGGGCTCCCAAGGCATCAGCGGCCCAGCCGAGCTGCCCAGCAGAACCGCAGACGGGAGGGCTGGGACCGTCCGCGGGGCTTCAGCACCCACCAAGTTCTTCTCGATGTCCTGATCCGTGCTGGCGTCCACATCGGCCGTCTTGAAGTCGGTCTGCAAAGGCACACGCACCCCGTCAAGCCGCAGCCCGGCCAGCCCCGACGACCCCCCGGGGAACACCGGCGGGGACCGGGACGGGGCCGGCCCCGCAGCCCCCACCTGCACCGCGATGTTCTGCGACGGCTTCGCGGGGGCCGCCTCGGGCTCGGGCTCCTCCGCCGCCCCTCCGCGCTGCCCGCCGGCCTCGGGGGGGCCGCCGCCAGGGCCCGGGCCTTCCTCCCCCTCCTCCTCCTCCTCCTCCTCCTCCTCGTCCTCCGCCGCCGCCCCCTCGCCCCCCGACGGCACCGGGGCCTCGCCGGGGGCCGCCGCGGTCTCCGCGTCTCCTCCGGCCGCCGCCTCGCCGTGGCTCTCGGTGCTGCTCGGAACAAACACCCGGTCACGGCGCCGCCCGGCCCGGCCCGGCCCGCCCCGCCCGGCCCCCCGGGGCCCACCTGGCGGGCGGCGCGGCGGGGCCGGGCTCGCTGAGGCGCGGGGCGGCGGCGGGGCCCTCGGCCTGCGCCCGCTCCAGGGCCATGGCTGGGGCTGGGAGCCGGGGCCGGGGCTGGGCTCGGCGCGGCGCCGCTCCGCCCGCCCCGGGCCGCCCCTTCCGCCGCCGGCGGCGGCGGGGCAGCGGTGGAGCGGCGGCCGCCCTCTGGCGGAGCGGAGGCCGGGCGGGGCTGTCAGCGGCCGCGGGCACCGGCAGCGGAGCGGCACCGGCGGCCGCCGCCGGCCCATGCCCGGTGAGCGGGGGCCGGCGGGGACCGGCGGGGAGCGGCGGGCTCCCCCCCCCCCGGTACCAGCGCCGTCCGTCCCGGGGGGGCCGCCGCAGGCTCCCGGCCGGCCACGCCGCCGCGGACTTTGGCCCCGGGCCTGGGAGCGAGCGGGGAGGAGGGCGGAGGGCTCGGGGCCGGCGGGAGCCCACCGCCGGGACACCGGGCCGGGGGGTGCGGGAGGCCGGGGGGGGGGGAAGGGCCCCGAGGTGGGCCCCGTGAGGTGCGGGGTGGGAGCCCCGGGGAGGCGGTGGCGGCGGCGGGCAGGGGGCTCGGTGCGACCCCCGAGGCCCGCAGGAGGCAGCGGGGTGCGGGCAGCGGGGCGCTTCCCGCGGGGTTTGTCCCGGGGGAGCCGGGCGCCGCTGGTTTCTGTTCGGGTTTCTGCGGCGCAGGCTGGGCCCTGGCGGCAGGAGGAAGCTGCGGGTGCTCCTCGGGGGACAGCCGGGGCGCGGGGACCCTCACGGCCCCGCCACGCGAGGCCCGAGCGCAGCCCGGGCACCGGCGGCTCTCCCCGTGCTGCCTCACCGGGAGGGCCCCGAGGCCTGGCGGTGCCGGGTCCGTGCCCGCACCGTGCGCTGGCGCTGTCCTGGGAGGAGATCTGGGGGTCGGCAGCGAACCCTGGGCTCCTGGGGAGCCGTGGCTGAGCCTCTCACCGTCCATTTGCTTTGCTCTTTGCAGCCTGCCTGTCTGATGCCGCATCGGAAGCGGAGGGCGCCGCTATGGAGTGCCGGGATGGAGGCCACGCGCTGTATCCACACGTGCCTTTGGCTGAGCGCAGCCTGGATCCCCTTCGTGCTGCCGCACGGACTCGCCTCCGGCACAGAGCTCGCTGCCAGCGCTGACGGCCGGGGTACGGCGCACGGGCACGGCAAGCTGGTGTGGGCTGTCAGCCTGGACGTGCCAGAGGAGGAACTGGAGCAGCAGGCAGAAGAGCTGGCCCGGACTGCGGGGCTGGTGAACATGGGCCGCATCGGGGAGCTCAAGGGCCATTACCTCTTCGCCTACCAGCCCGACAGCCACACGGCGCCCGAACACGAAGCAATAAGGAGATCGGTGGACACTTTGTTTGCACAGCATGACAGCGTGCGGTGGCATTCGGAACAGAAGCTTCTGAAACGCTCCAAACGCAGCCTGCACTTTAATGATCCCAAATACCCCCAGCAGTGGCATCTGGTGAGTGGTTTTCCTGCTCCAGTCTCGCCAGCGATCTCGGGCCCTTTGTGTGGTTACAAGCGAGCTGTCACGTGGTGGGCAAAGCAGCGACTATCTCTCCTTGCAGCCAGGAGGAAGCAGGCCGAGAGCTTGCCCTGCCCTCCTCGTGCTCGCCGTGATAACGGGAGGAGGCAGCATCCTGCCCAGTGCTGGCCACGCGCTGGGAGCACTCTGCCTAGTGGCCTGAGCGAACCTTTAGTGACCGTCACTCCCAGCCTTGCCCTATCCCCGTGCTTCGTAGCCAGAGCACACGAAAGGTCTCGGAGCCCCTGTCCTCGGGGCAGACCCGCTGCCCTGCTCATGCTCTGCTCTCACTGTCCTTTCTGGTGCTTAGAACAACCGCAAGAGCCCCGGGAAGGACATCAACGTCACCGGCGTGTGGGAGCGGAACGTGACAGGGCGCGGCGTGACGGTGGTGGTGGTGGATGACGGTGTGGAGCACACCATCAAAGACATACAGCCAAATTACGTGAGTGCCGGTTCTGCCAAGGGATGGGGCGAGGGACAGATGGACAGCCGGCGGCTGGGTGCGGGGACACGGCTCACCCAGGCCTCCAGCGTGCGAGAGCTCAGCAGAGCCTGGCCCACGATGTTGCCCTAGGCTTGGCCAGGGGCTTTGCACCCGAGCTGCAGGGTTACCGGCACTTGTATTCCCGTGCTCCCCTGATAGGTGGCTGCTTGGATGTGGGAGCTGGCTTCCTCCTGACCCACTGCAGTTGCTAAAGCTTCCTCTGTCGGTCCCTTTCCCACAGCACTAGGTAGTCCTCTTGAGCTGCAGCCCTGTGTAGCAGCAATCTCTACGTTCCTGTGACCTCCAGGTCGCGTTTCAGGCCTCACAGAGTGCCCTTAAGTTCTGCTTTTCCAGAAGAGAGAAGAGCAGGTCCCTGAGCTGTGACTGTGGCTCTGTTTTCAGAGCCCAGAAGGCAGCTATGACTTGAACTCCAACGACCCCGACCCTATGCCTCACCCTGACGAGGAGAACGGCAACCACCACGGGACCCGCTGCGCGGGGGAGATCGCCGCCGTGCCCAACAACAGCTTTTGCACGGTGGGGGTTGCCTACGGGAGCCGCATCGCAGGTACGTGCACACGACAGCACCCCGACGTGCTGAGCTGACGCCTCGCTCCTCTCCTCTCCTCCCCTGTGCCGCCCCGCACGGCTCCTGGGAGGGGTGGCTGGCACAGGCGGCTCTGAATCAGCCAGCGCCTTGCCCAGACTGGTTTGTCCCTCCGAGGGAGGGACCTGCGTCTGCCTCAGCTCCTCTGACTGACAGAGCAGGATAGGTGTGTGCTGGGGGGCTCCCCAAATCCTCCCAGCGCCGCCTGCCTGCCCCTAGAGCTTGCAGCAGCTGCACATCCCCACCACACAGCTGGAGCCAAGCGAATGTGCAGCGATGCAAACGTGTGCCCGCACTGGTGCAGAGCTGCAGGCTGTCTGGAGGCACCAGGGAAGCAGATTTTTCCCAATTCCCCGTGCTCCCCGGGCCTGTGGTCTCGACCCAGCCTTGTGCAGAGGGTGATGCAGGGTGCAAAGGGCCCTGCACTGTCCTGTGCGAAGCCAGGGGATGTGCTGCCGTGGCCTTGGCTGCCTCCGGACCTCCGACTCCGCTTTGCAGAGGGAGGTGAGATGTCTGCCTGGCAGGACGTGTCCTTGGCGGGGCAGGGGACCGCGCTGCGGACGTGATTCTCTCCGCACCCGGCAGGTGGTGCCACGGTCCCTGTGATGGGCCCGGCCCCGAGAGAAGGCCGGGCTGGGGCGCAGGGTGGGCCCCGGGGTGCCAGGAGGGTGCTGGGGGCCTGGGGCTCCCCCGGGGCACCGAGGGCAGCTCCACACCCCTGCCCTGCCCGCTGCTCTCCTTGTGGGGCGCTTCCTGAGCAGCCGCCCGGGTCCCAGCACAGTCCCTGGGCTCCAGCCCGCCAGGGAGGCTGCGGATGGAGGCTGCAAGTGGCGCCGGGCTGGCAGGAGGGGAGATGAGCTCACGGTTTAACCGCAGCACTGGCAATGCAGGAGCAGGGAGGGTTTAGCCCAGGCTATTGAGGCGGGACGCGGTGTTTCTTTTGGGCTTCGGCTCTCCAAACGTGCGCCTGGCCCTGCAGGGCGACGCAGCGTGGCAGCCGTGAGCTCTGGGACGGGGAGACATGAGCTCTGGGCTGGGACAGGGAGACGTGCCACGGCGGCGAGGAACTGCTGCAGCCAGCTCAGCACCAGCTGGGGCAGGCAGAGCCAGCTCGTCCCTGGCGGGGCCGCGCGGCTCCTCCACGGGGCAAGGCTCGGATGCGACAGGGAAAAGCCGCACGCTGCGCCAGGCGAGAGCTGGGATGGGTGGGCGGTTGTGCTGTTTATAAATAGGCTTAATTGAGCTGTGTGCCTGCTTTCCATTCGTAACGTCCTTTGCCAGCCGAAACCGTGATGCAAAACTGTAATTATTAAGGGTTCGGGTCATGGAAAACTCGGCATCGAGCCTTCGTTTGCACTTCTGTAGCCCCCAGGTGGGGTTGCCCTCCTGGTCTGAGCGCAGCGGTTGGGGTGTCCTCATCTCTCGAGCCCTTTCCTCAGCAGTCAAGCGTGCCACCCATCCCAGAGCGATGCCTGGCCATTTGGTGACCTGGATGGGGAAGCAATTGCTCCAGGCAGGGACCAGCTCTGAAGAGCAGCACCATAACTGAGGGTGGGATGTGAAAAAGCCCCTGGGGAGCAGTGCTCTGGGCATGGGGACTTGGGAGCACATGGAAGTGAGCCCAACCAGTGTTCAGGTGTCCTGTCGCCCCTCACCAGCTTGGTCCTGGCCATGGGACTGGACAACTTGCTTAGCAGAAAAGCCGTGTCTGGCAGAGGATGTGGAGCTGAGCGTGAGGATGTGTCTGCAACCCCAGACCCTGGCTTAAATCTCCCCCCGCAGACTGCTCTCTGCTTGTAGCTCCAGACCTGGTTCGGTCAGGCTGGGAGAGCGAGTGTCCCTCCTGTGAACCCGCCGAGGAATTTGTGCGCACTGTTTGCACAGCTTGCTTTGATCCACTTCAGCCACGTCCATTGTCCTCTGTCTGCAGGCATTCGAGTGCTGGATGGGCCCCTCACCGACAGCATGGAGGCCATCGCCTTCAACAAGCATTATCAGATCAACGACATCTACAGCTGCAGGTGAGCCAGGCCACGCCACTACCCAGCAAAATGCTGCACGCCCTGCTCTGCCTGGGGAGAGGGTCACGGTTGGTGGCTGACTGCTCCCACCAGCTCCTCCAGTTAGTCAGGAGGCACCAGAACCAGTTGCCACCTTTCGGTGCCGTGCCTGGCAGGCACGCAGCCGGGCTGCGAGCTGGCAGCTCCGTGCTTCACGGCACCGAGCAGCCGCCTGCTCCCCTTGGGCAGGGCTGCGAGGGCCGGCTCGGTGCCTGCCTTCGCCCTGCACTTGGTTTTCTCGGGGTCTCTGTGCTGCTGGGCCTCGAGGGGCTGCAGCCAGGTGCCTGAGGTGGGGTGCTCTTTGTAGCTGCTGTTAGGAGCAATGCCCTTGTAAGCCTCCTCTGGGCATTATTGCAACACCTCGTTGCTCATTCTAAGGGCAAGCCTCCACGGGAGGAAGCGTTGCTGTTTGTGGCTCGCGTTACACCGTGGTGTCTCTCTTTGCAGCTGGGGTCCAGATGACGATGGGAAAACCGTGGATGGCCCCCATCAGCTGGGAAAGGTACAGAGCAGCTCCAGCAGCACCAGTTGCCCCTGGCCTGGCCCTCCAGCGCTTGTGGTTCCTTGCCTGCCTGAACAGGCCGGGAGGGGTGTTGCTGCGTCTGTTTGCTCCCATCGCTGCCAGCGGAGGTGTTGCACCTCGCTGTGTGGTAGGGAGAGGCGACGTTGCAGCGGGAGGGCGGTGTTCAGGCACTATTAGATGAGCTTTCCAAGGAGAGGCTCGTTCCAGCAGGAACGTGCTATTTCGCAACCTGTGGTATTATTCCGACACCTTTTGCAACCCAAGGGACGCTCTGCTCAGGAGACCAAGCATCCCTGTGCTAAGAATCACCTGCAGAGTACACCCAGCCTGCCTGTGCATGGCTCCTGCTGCCCAGGTCCCGCAGCGAGGGGACTCACTGGAGGGAGCCCCAAAACTGACTCCGCGTTGCTCATGGGATGCGGTTCTGCTTGATTTCTCTTTTGCTCGGCAGCCTCCTGCTGTACTTTTCTAACCAGGAGATAGCTGCTCTGTGCTGTGCAGAGCAGTGCTGACAACTGAGGTATCGGTTCAAGATGACGAATGGTTTCCAGTCCTGCAATTCATTCCCTTCCTGAATGCAGAAACAGCTCTAAGAAGCTCTGGGACACAGAGCAGAAGCAAAGCTTGCTTTGCAGCAGCAGAGAGACCCTTCGCTCTGGAACTGGCTTTTCTGGCCAATGCACGACGTGCCTTCACCCCCCGAAGGTGGGCGGAGGAGGAGGGTTGGGTTCCAGCGGGGTGCTTTCTGTCTTGTCCATCAGACACGTGTCCTTCCTCTAGGCAGGAATGACATCTGTGCAAGGTGTCAGCCTGAAAATGGGCTTCCCAAGCGGGGCTGATGTCATTGTGTTTCTCAGTAAAGGCAAAGCCCCGGTGCATGTCAGGGCTGAGGCCTTGCAGAGGGGCAGCAGGCACGCGTAGGCTGTCTGTGTCAGCAGGAAGGCATCGGTGCTGCGGAAAAGCCAGTCCCAGAGTGAACCCTGGGAGCGGGGAGGGCTGGGCATGCTGTGTTTCTTCTGGAGTTCAAAATCTGGTCAGTCTTTGTGCTGTGATTGCCTGGAAGGTTGTTTTCCCTTTTCCTCTTTTTTTTATTTTTAATGCAGAATCCACTCAAAATTACAGTAAACTCTAGATGAACAGTTCCCCAGCCCAGATGTTGGCCGCATCTCTCCCTTTGTTAGGCTCGCTCAGGAATCCCAGTGTCTGGTCAGGGCTGTAGCAGCCGCAGCTCCCTGACTCCGCTGGCGGGGTGGAATACAGCCTGGGGGTGCTGCGGCTGCCCCCGCTGTCACCCCGAGCACTTGGCAGGGCTGGTTGTTGAAATTTCTGAGCGTGCTTTTTGGTTGCCGGCTGGAAATGCCAGGACACGGCTGTGCAGCACGTCCTGTGCCTGTGGAGCGGCGAGGTTTGGGGCAGCCCGCTCCTCCCGCGGCTCACGGCCGCCTGTGCCAGCCGTGCCTCCTGGCAGAAACCCTCAGCGGGTGCCGGGGGGAGCCAGGGGAAGGGAGAACCTCTGTTCCTGTCCCAACCATGGCCCTTTCTTCTCCGCAGGCCGCCCTGCAGCATGGCGTGATCGCAGGTCGCAGGGGGTTTGGGAGCATTTTCGTAGTGGCCAGCGGCAACGGGGGGCAGCACAGCGACAACTGCAACTACGATGGTTATGCCAACTCCATCTACACCGTCACAATAGGTGAGTGCGTGGGTCTTCCGTCCTGCTCCTCCCCAACGTGGAGAACTGAAATCGTCTCGAAAGTGCAGAACCTGCCCAGCTGGGGGCTGGCTGGATAGTGGGAATATGTAGGAAACTCTCCTCTGGCAATGAACGTGGCATTGTGCAGAGGTGCTGGGCTGCCATCTTCAGGTCTGCAGTTTTCTTTTGAGCTACAGAGCAAGAGGAGCCCACAGAAATCGTTGCCTGCATTCAGGCATCCGTCGCTGAGGCTGCGACAGACACGCTGCTGTGTTCAGGGAATGGCCTGAGATACAGCACTCCTGTTACGTGTGATAGAACAGAAACATCTAATCTTGGGGACAGAAGCTACATGGGGGGTAGAAAATCTGTTTAATATTTAGGCTGGTGAAGGGTTGTTTTTTGTGGCTGCCTTTCCTGTAGATCTTCCGGCCATGAAAAATACAGCCTTGGGTCTGGTTTCCCTGCCCCGCTCGCAGCAGCGGGCCTTGTCAGGGCTCTGTCTCTGCTGGCAGTGCTTGCACTGGAAGCAACCCCAGCGCTCCGAAAGCCTTACCAAGGGTCAGCTGTGCTCACAGAGCTGGGCTGGGACGAGGACCGCAGGGCTCGCACACCGCTGTCTAGGGAAGGGAAGAGCCCACCCGCAAGTAGAGACCGTGGTAGCAGATGGGGGAGCCTGTGGAAAAGGTACAGGTAGCAGGACAGGTCCCCAGGGGCTCGTCACCGTGCAGTTTCTGCAGTTAGATGAGACTGGCTCCGTACAGTCACTGCCTTTGCTCTTCCCCAGGCGCAGTGGACGAGATGGGCTCCATGCCGTTCTATGCCGAGGAGTGTGCCTCCATGTTAGCCGTGACCTTCAGCGGTGGGGACAAGATGATGAGGAGCATCGTGAGTAGCACGCGAGGCGCACGTCCTCCCCTCTGCTCTGCCTGCCTCACCTGGCCGCGGGGCTGTAACAGCCCGGTGCAGAGAAGGGACGAGGCTCTGTGTCTGCTGAGTGCCGCACAGCGGCCTTAGGCTCGTAGTGGGCTTCTCTGTAAGGCAGGGAATGAACACGCTCTGTATCTGGGCCCTACATAAACAGTGCTCTGAGAGGCAGGTTCCTATTTCTGGCTGTTCCCGGTGTCGTCACTGCCTGCCAGCAGGTAACCCGCAGTGCAGCGACCCTCTCCCAGCAGGGGTGTTCCTGGGCACGCCGTGTGCCTGGCTCCAAATGCAGGCCCCGTCTGTGAGGTCTGCCTCTGAGTGCAGGCAGGACGTCAGACCGAAAGGGACGGGGATTGCACGCCCCTATCTCCCTGCCCTGCGCTGCTGGGAACTGCAGGGAGACATCCTGTGGGACAGGGGCCACTTGGGTGACCCCCGAGAAATTCCTCTGCGCTGCGTCCCTGGGAGTGGCGTCTGGGGAGCTCCCCTGCTGACAGCCAGCAAGAGACAATCCCATCCGTGTGTGCCCCATTTACACAGCAAGGATGGGGCTGGAACGAGGCTCCTGTGCCACCGTGGGCTCAGAAGGGCAGGGGGGCTCTGTGGGGGCTCCCCCCAGGCAGCCCCGTCACCCCCACAGAGGGCCAGGAGCAGCATCGGGCTCTTTAAACTACTTGGCCACAGCTCTTCCCTCTTCTGGCACGTGGGCCTCTCCCAGCTGATTTTTTCCTGAATATTTTTATCAGCTTTTCCTTTTTTGCCAAAAAATGACTTCTTGTCAACAAAATGTCCTTTTTTTTCCCCGAGCCAAGCAGCCGAGCCTGTTTCCACCAGCCCCAGGCCTGACCCTGGGTGTTCCTCCCTCGGTGGTGGTGCCCTCGGCCGGCTCTCAGCCTAACCAGCCCCTGCGGCTGGGTGCTGCCCCTGGCCCCGGGTGCCTCCAGGGGCTGCAAGAGCCCAGGCCACCGTGGGGCATCCCATTCCCAGGCAGGACAGATGAGGGATGGTCTCGTGAGCAGGGAATTGTGGCCGTGGCTCCGTGCCTGGTAGAAGAGGCGCCGACTGCAGACCTGTCAGACAGGCTGCCCTGCGTGCTGGGTGAACCAGGGGAACGGGGAGAGCCTGGGACAGAAACACGCCGGGGAACAGGGAGAGCCTGGCTTTCTCAGCCGCCTGCGTAAGGCTCAGCAAGCTCTCATGCAGCTCCTCTTGTCCGGGACCACGGCAAAAATCAGCCCCAAACTGGAGCACGGCACAACCTGCCCACAGCAATGGCTCAGCTCGTGCAGTGGGGAAAGCGAAACCCAGAACGGAGCTAATTTTTTGTTTCAGAAATAACTGCAGTCATCCCAAGTTGGTTTTCCCAAGAAAGGGCTGTGCTCCCATCAGGAGTTGCTGCGCTCTCATTAGGAGTTACAAGTCTTTGGTTTCATGTCCATCTTCCCACAGCCTGCTGCTGGTGAGGTAGCCTTGGAGGTCTCAGACGTGCTTTCATTTTGAACGCTGCAGTAATGTGGGAGCTGCTGTTCCAGCAGGGCTCCAGAATGAGGGGCTGTGCGTGGCCTAGGAACGGTTTACGCCAGAGCGTCATCCTTTTTCTTTGCACTGATGCGATCCATCCTTTATGAGCTCCTTTCATGTTAAATCTTACACACCCCTTTCTGGACGAGAGCCTCCTGCTCCGAAGCGCCTGCTGGTAGCTGTGCTTTAGGGATGGCAGAGTTAACTTCTCTGCAGCCATCTGCTGGGCTTTTTTCTTTTACCAGACTATAAACTTTGTATGGTTTCCTTAATGGGAAGAATTTAATACAGCTTCTGGCACAAGCTGCATTTCCTACTGAAAGTTTGTGCTGCCCAGGGTGTTCTCTGTCGGACGTGCAGTGTCCGAGCGCAAGCTGGAGTCGTTAGCAGCTGACGGAACGGTACGGCGTCAAACACGGGAGGCCACAAAAACCACAGCTCTTGGCAGGGCAGGGTGTCTCCCGCTGAGAGCAGAGGGAGACGGACACTCGCCTCTTTTGAGGCTCTGTGTGCTCCTGCAGCCCCGTACGATCCCTCTGCAGAGGCCCAGTCGTGCTGGGGCGACGCCGTGGTCAGCGGAGAAGGTGAGCCATGGGCACAGCTGAAATTCAGAACCCTCCTGGAAGGTCCCAAACCAAAACTGCCTTGAGTTTCTCCCGGAGTGGCTTAGTTGAGGCCCAGCTCCTTTCTCCCTCCAAAGGAAGCCGTCTGCTTTCATCGTTTCATGGCTGTGATGTGTTATTGGTGAAACAAGGGTCTCCCGGGAGTGTCTGTGGGGAGCCTGAGCTCCCTATAGGCAGTGCCTCCCTCAAGCAGCAGTGGCTCATCCTAACTGGTATTTTGGTCCTAACTGCAGCATTTGAGTTGGGTGCGTGGTGCCCGCCCCTGACCCGGTGCTGCTTTTGATGCGTGGGCAGCAGAGCTGAGAGGTGTCACCTCCAAAGGCCCCCCAGGGATGAGACCTGAAATCGAAGCTTTTCTCTAGACCCGGCCCAGGTTCTGTGGCGTTGGGGCACCTCCGACGTGTGTCCGGGGGAGAAGCGGCACCCGTCCCTTGGAGCGGGGGCACGTTTGTGTTGCTCAGGTCCCTTCCTCACCGAGCTGCAGCCCAGCCCCAGCACAGGGATGAAGCTCTCAGCAGGGAAGCTGGGGCGTTTCCTTTCCCACCCGGTACTGGTTTTTGCTCCGTACCCGAGGCCTGGCTAGGAACTGCCTGGGAAACGTTTCAGGCTTTCCAGCAGCTAATCCCTGACCCCCTCCCCCTGCTGCTGCCCCGCTCTTGTTGTTGTTCTGCTCCAGGCTGAGGGAGGCTGACGGGATCTCTGGCTGCCCCTTCTGTCTCCGAGCCTGATCTCAGCAACCACAGAGAGAGGGAAAGCTCGCGTGCTGCAAATTCCTCCCTGCTGTCTGGGGGGAAGCTGCTGATGCGGCAGGGACGGCGGGGAGACAGGCAGATTGGCGGTGGTGTGTGCGGGCAGGGGGTTTAGGACCACGTCCCTGCGTCCGTGCTGCGGAGGGGGAATCCTTGGGCATCCTAAGAGCTTCCTCTCTCATTTTGTGTGAAAGCCCTTGCATGTGGGGGGTTGCCTGGATGCTGCCTTGGGGTGCTGTGTTTGTACCGGGACACTGCAGGGTGCTCAGCACCCCGTGGGGCAGTGCTCTCCCCTACCCGGGCTGCCACGCTCCGACTCCTCCAGCATCCCCGCGCCAAACCCCGCGCTGCTCTCCCTGCTCAGAGGCTTCCCATCTGCTCACCTGAGGCAGGCAGCATTCAAACACACCCCTGGCTGGGCTGGCTGCCTGGGAGGGCAGGGAGGTGCGCTGCTGCTGCTCGTGCCCGCCGCAGCCTCGGTGAGCAGGGGCTGGGTCAGCCCCTCTCTCCCCCAGGACAGTCCTCTCAGCCCAGCAAAGGCAGCCCGAGGTGGAGAAGGTTTTCACCATCCTGAGCAAATAATAATCTGGGGCCCCTGGCAGTGCAGGAGGGGGTGGTGGGGGAAGCCTGGTCCTAATGAGGACAACTGCTGACTCTGTTTTCTCCCCTCCCACTCCCAGTTTTCCGAGCCTCCTCATCATGTTTCCAGCCAGCCCTTGGGGGATCTTTTCCTCCTCTCCAGACTTGCGGTAGAGCAGCAGCAATTATGTGAGCACTGCTGATGGTAATGCGTGAGCAATAGATCAGCACTGCGGGGCTGTCAAGAAAACCTACCAGCTTGTGCACCATCCTGCACGCTGCTGGGGGTGCTCATGCAGGAAAGGAGGAGCCTTGCCTCCACGTAGCGCCCCCGGGCTGCGCTCACTCACAGGCTCTCCGCCATCTGCCTTGTTCCCTGCCAGGAGGGCAGCTGCTGGCCCTCCTCCTGCACGTCGTGCTCACACTGCTCATTCCTTAGCTGTGGGCAGCGGTGGGGAGCCCCAGAACCCCCACCTCTGGCACTATTTGCATAGTTCGGGGGGCAGTGCTCTCCTCCCGGTGCCCCTCTGGAGCAGCCAGCACCGCCCTGTGCCCCCAGGGCTTTTGCTGGCCGTTGTTGCAGGCTGAGCGTGGGCTGCCCAGTTCCCAGCCCGGGCCCACCAGCACGGCAAAGCGTGGCCTGACAGGAGGCCTCTCCCCTCTGTCTCCGAAGGTGACAACAGACTGGGATTTGCAGAAGGGCACGGGGTGCACGGAGGGCCACACGGGGACGTCGGCTGCGGCTCCTCTCGCCGCCGGGATGATCGCGCTGATGCTGCAGGTGCGGCCGTGCCTCACCTGGCGAGACGTCCAGCACATCATCGTCTTCACAGCCACCAAGGTGAGCGACTGGCCCTCCCTCCTGCTGCAGCTTCCCTGCGAGGATGCTGCGGGATGGCCGCGGTCCTGCGGCACATCTCTGTTTATGTCTGCCTGCCCCTCCATAAATCTCTCCGTTGTCTGGCTCCCAGCAAATGGATTGCGTTCTCCCCTTGCCCCACGTTCCTCCCAGGAATGCGGCAGAGGCATTTTCCGCTGTCATGATAACGAATGGGGTATTTGCTCCAGGAATGCCTCTGTCTGCCACTGTACAGGTCTGCCACGGGCTCGCCGTGCCTGCCTGCAGACCCGGGGAGCGTACGTGAGCGCGCGGTGTGCCCGGCCGTGCCAGACCCTGTGCAGTGGGAAGGCGAGGAGAGGAGCTCTGCCCTGCTCTGGCCTTGCCTTGTTTTCTCCAGAGAGTTGAGCTCTTAGAAACAGACATAACAGAGAGCTCAGCAGCAAACACAGCCCCTGCTTTTGCTCAGCCCTGCCTGCTGCCCGGCTCCTGCTGACCCAGTGGAGCTCACGACGGAGAGGCAGAGTGGGAACTGGTCGGAGCTGTCTGATTCGGCCGGGGACAGGGCTTCTTCTGCACCCCCCTGGGGAGCAGGAATCTGTGTCCAGCTAATGCTGTACGTAAAAGAAAACTCACTTTGGCACAGGGCAGCGTTTTCCACAACTGCAGGCAAGCATTGCCAGAGTATGACAACCTGATAAGTGATGGGACCCAGATCCACCCTGGCCTGAATCTTGTTGATTTAAAAGACTAGGTTCCTTCTCCCCGAGGCTTCTGCCGTCCCACAGGCTGTGGCTTGGGTGGCATGGAGAAGGGAGCAGCTGGGATGTTTCAGAGCGGAGGCATTTGTGCCCTTTTGTGCTGCTTGATTTCCTTTCCGAGGAGCTGGGAAGCCTGTTTGTCCTGGGACTTGTTTCAAACAAAGGTCAACCTGTTTCTTTCTAATAAGGCCATGTGGGTTTGCTTCCCTGCTGCTGCAGGAGACTTCTGAGCCACCTTCCCCTCAGGCCCGGTTCCTTCTGCTCTGGGTTTACAGGGCTGTGGGTGTCCCCCAAGGTAACGAGTGCCCTGCATTTCTTTCCAGTACGAGGATCGTCACGCGAAGTGGGACACCAACCGGGCTGGCTTCAGCCACAGCCATCAGCACGGCTTTGGCTTGCTGAACGCCTGGAGGCTGGTTAACGCTGCCAAGGTAATCCTGCCCCTGCCCCGCGCGTGCTCCGCAGGCTCCTAGGGCAGACCCACCCCGGTGGCAGGGACAGTTCCTGTCCTGGCAGCACCGCGGGGTGACTCCTGCACTCCAGGCCAGCACTCGGGCTGTCCCCCTGCGGCCCTCACTACGAGGCTGCTTTTGGTATGAAGTAATGAGGCTGAAACCTGCCCCCGAGCTGCTGCTCTCTCACAACTATATATAGCCATGGGCGAGAGCCTTTGCTCGTGGGAGACAACAGCTCTGATTCATAGCTTGGGGAGGTTTGTCAGCAGCCCCAGCACCTTCCTCCCTGGGCACCAGGCTCCGGGGAGGGGATCGTGCCCTGCGGATCCAGCTGGCAGCATCCTGTCCCACGGCCTGCGGGGATGTGGTGTGGCGTGGTTAGATCCGGCAGGGACATCCCCACCTCCTGCTCCCTGTGCCACCAGCTGCCTGGAGACCAGAGCACACCCCCTGGCACTTGGTCCTCACCCACGCGCAGAGCACCATGCTGTGTGCAGGGGTGCTGCCGGTTGCCAGCAATTCCCCCTCTTTCATGGGGATTTTCAGGCTGCTTGCTTTTCCCCCAGGGCTGTGGGTCCTGCCCCTCTGTGCTGCAACAAAACAGCTTCAAGAAACTGCTCAAAGCCACTCAGGTGGCTGCAGAGACAAAACCACAGGTGCTGGTTTCGGAGAGTCCTGAGTCTCAGTCAGCACCTCCAGCCCCCAGGCAGTTGCTTTCCTTCCGCTCTTAGACACGTGGGCGCCCCTCGCCAGCCCTGTGGTGCTTGCTGCAGCCCACGTCCACGTGTAGGAGGTGTGTTACTGCCAGGAGGTGTGTTACTGCCGGGAGGCTTGCAGGGGTGGTGGGAGATGAGGAGGTGGGCCTGCAGGGAGGGAGCGACCTCGTACTAACTCCTCTTGCCTCTCACCTGGCAGATCTGGGAGTCCGTTCCCTACCTCGCCTCGTACGTGAGCCCTGCCCTGAAGGAGGGCAGGAGCATCCCGCTGCTGCCGCAGGAGCTGGAGGCCACGTGGAACGGTAAGAGCAGGCGTGCCACGCCACAGCCTGTGCTCGTGCGCGCCGAGGCCCCAGAGCCAGCCAGCTGACGGCCTGGCAGGGCACACCACCGAGGGGTTAAGTGCCGGGCTGCCTGGCCTTTTCCTTCTCTCCTTCCGCTGCCCTTCCCCAGGGGATCTGTCCCTGGGTCTGCGCCCCCTCGATAAGCCCCGCCATGGACAGAGGAGCCAGAGGGCCCTAGCGCAGGGCCCGGCTGGGCAGCAGCCAGAGCCGTTCCTCGGGCTTTGTCCATGTTAGGTAATCTCCAGCTCCCGACTTGGCCGGCCGCTGTCCACATAAACAAGGCGATGCTCGGGCTGCTACCAGTGGGAAGGAGAGCCGGGCTCGGGGGCAGCCCGGCCCCGCACCAGGGCGCAGCTGGGGAGCTCCTGTCCCATCCTGGGGCCTCCGCACCCCTGGCTGCCCCCTGGCAGGGGTCTGGGGCTTGGCAGCACCCAAGCACGGGGGTCCCTCAGGGAGGAGTTTGGAGCTCAGCAGGCCAGCGCCTCCCCGCAGACGGTCCTCTCCCTTCCCTCCTTGCTGGGAGGTGCTGGGCGGGTGCTGGCCACAGGCTTTCCCTCTGTCCTGCCCCTGCCCCGCATGGCAGCGGGCTAGACCCCTGGGCAGCACACAGCCACCTGGCTCCCGTGCAGGTACCAGCACTGCGGGACCCCAGGGGACAGAGGGGTGACACCCTGCTCCAGCCCTAAGGCAAGGGCTGGGGGTCAGGCAGCTCCTTTTGCCCTAAATGGAGCTGTGAGCCGACAGCTGGGCAGCAAAGCAGCCCTGGGAAGAGGCGAAAAAGGCGGTTTGGAGGAGTGTGTGCAGGGCAATGTGCGGCCGGGGGCACTGCTGTCCCCCAGGTACCTGGCCCAGAGTTATCCCTTCCCCACGCAGCCCCGGGAAGCACCAGGAAGGGGCTGCCCCATCCTGGGGTGCTCCTGCCTGGGGGGAGGCCGGGGAGCACCCACCTGCACCCACCTGCTGCGTGGCCGGGGCTGCCAGGAGGGGCCGCAGGCTGCCATCTGCTCCGCAGCGTGCCAGGGTTTCCCCTGCTATAATTAGCAGCTCTGGGGCTGAGCGTCTGCGGAGCTGGGAATGGTTTGGGACCGGCACGTCAAGTCTGGCCACCAGGTTTCTCATCCCAGACCTCTCCCCAAACCCGGCTCCTGTGTCGCTGCGGTTCGGGGCAGCCTCTGGGGTTGCCGAAAGCTTGCGCAAATGCAGGGTGGGATGGTCTGGTGAGGGACGAGGAATTATTTCACTGCAGTGGCCAAAGCGCTCTGGGTGGGCTGCTGAGCTGTGCGGGGTGTGACTGCCCCGGCTCCTGCTGCTTGGCTCCCCCGGCACACACACACACACACACACACGGGGGCAGCCGGGAGGAGGCAGCAATTTGTGTCCTGTTAAGTGGCACGGCAGCACCTCAGGGCCGGCTGGCAGCAGCCACCGGCCTCGGCCAACCCTGCCTCCCCTTTTCCAGTCAGCGCCGCCGACCTGGAGCTCTCCGGTATGAGAACCCTGGAGCACGTGGCAGTCACCGTCACCATCACACACCCCCGCCGCGGCAACCTGGAGATCAGGCTCTTCTGCCCCAGCGGCATGATGTCCCTGATAGGAACCACCAGGAGCATGGACTCGTAAGCGCCGGGGGGGCAGGGACTGCAGGGCAGGGCACCCAGCAGCCCCGAGCAGCAGCGCCGAGGCACGTGCCCGGCCTCGCCGCTCAGGCTGCGTTACGCTCAGGGGTTCTTCCTCCCCCCTCTGGCAGGGATCCCAACGGCTTCGCTGACTGGACCTTCTCCACAGTGCGATGCTGGGGCGAGGAGGCACAGGGCACCTACAGACTGGTCATCAGGGACACCGGTGAGTCCTGCTGCTGGGGGTAGTGGCAGCGAGGTCAGGCTGGGTCTGGGAGCGGCGGAGGTGGGAGCGTCCCCTCCCGGAGCTGCTGGGTGTGCCCTCGTACCCCTGCGCCTGGCTTCGTGCCGTGCCCTGGGGAGCTGCCAGCCCAGCACCTGGGCTGCTTGCTGCGGGTTAGCCTGACGCAGTGCCAGGTGGAAGAGTTCCCCACTGGTGCAACCTGTTTCTTCTCCAGGAGATGAGAGCCTGAGGCCTGGGACCTTGAAGCAGTGGCAGCTGACCTTGTACGGCTCCTCCTGGTCCCCAGCGGAGATGAAGGAGCGGCAGAGGTAGGAGACCGCAGCCCCGTCTTGGTGGGGAGCGGGAGCTGGCAGGCTAGGGGACGTTACAGAGGTCTCTGGGCCGGAGCTGTCACGGCGAGGTGATGGCAGGGTGAGGAAGAGGGGCTGCAGCCCAGCAGCTGGCACCTCGCACAGGGCTGCCCTCAATAGGTGGCAGAGGAGGGCCTTGGGCTGCACAAAACAGCTCCGTTGCAGAGCTGGCAACCCCCAGTGGTGTGAAAGGCACTCCGGAGCCTTCACGGGCGTTTGGGATCCTCCCTGGTACAGCCAAACCTGCGGGACCCTCACTGGTGCCTCTGTCCTGCAGGCTGCTGGAAGAAGCCATGAGCGGGCAGTACCTGAACAGCAACTTCTCCCTGCCCTGCCCTCCGGGGCTGGAGATCCCCGAGGAGCAGCACTACACCGTCACGGCCAACACGCTCAAGGTGAGCCTGCTGGGGCTGGGGAGAGGCACGGGGCGCACGAAGCAGGGGTACCCATCCTCTGCAGGAGTCACTGGGGAAGGGGAAACCTGCGTCTCTGATCCTACTGGCACTGTGTCCTCTCCCCTGGGAGGCGCAGGGTGACAGGGCAGAGCGGGGGGGTAGTTGAGGCTGTTTCTCAAGGGGCTTCCTCCTCCACAGACCCTCCTGCTGGTGGGATGCTTTGCTGTGTTCTGGACTTTCTACTACATGCTGGAGGTGTGCCTGACCAGGAACAACGTGGGCTTTGACCTGAGCTGCAGCGGCTCCAGCACCTGCAAGTGGTACCAGCAGGGCGGGAAGCACAGAGCCCTCGAGAACGGCCTGGAGATGGAGTCTGTGCCGCTCTACAGGGAGAAGGAAGCCGAGGATGTCGAGATGGAGTGCGAGCAGCTGGAGCCTGCCCAGGAGGGCAGGGGGGAGGAGGGGTCCTGGACCCCCACCCACCCCAAGCCTCCCACCAGCAGCAGAGCTGCCGGCTTCCACGAGGCAGCCCCCGCCGCAGCAGGGTACCTCGGCCGGGAGGCAGCAGCTGAGCTCCTCTCGGAGGGCAGGGAGCACCAGGCATGCTAGCTGGGGCTGGGGGCTTGGGCTGCGTCCCCCCCCTCGGTACGTCCTTCCTGAGCGTGGGCAGCAGAGACTTCCTGAGCCCCCGGGGACCATTGCCGCTGTGTCCTGCGAAAAGGGGTGTTGGAAGTGGCTCAAACAAGGAGAAAGTCTGCTGGCAGTGGAAGGGGAGCTTTCCTTTCCCTTGCTCTGGAAAACAAAGCAAGCCTTAAGCCCGTTCCTAGAGGAGCTTGCTCCCTGTCCCCTGTGCTCTGACCCCGCCACCCCGTCCTCTCCGGCAAGCACACGAGCAGGCGTACGCTTGGGGGGGGCAGAAGGCAGCGGGGCTTCCTCCATCGTCCTGCCCAGAGGCTGCAGGGAGTAGACGACGCAACCCGGAGGGTGCTGGGTGCTGCCTCCCCCACACCCCCCTTCCCATCTGCTGCAGGGAGGGCGGAGGGCCGGGGGGTGTCCCTGCTTGGGGACTCGCTTCGGGGGACACGAGAGCACCCCCGGCAGTGTTGTGGCAGTGCGAGCTCGCTGTGGCTGCCGCCCCCCCCGGTCTGCGTCCTGCCGCTCGCTGGGGCACGAGGGGAGCGCCAAGGCTGCGCGCAGTGCCTGGCTTGGGCTGGGGAGGGAGGCTCGAGTTGCTCTGGCAGCGGCTCGTCTGCGAGCAGGGCTGGTTTGTTCACGTGTCTTTGGGTTCGCTGGTTTATTTTTTTAAAGTTGGGGGTTTGTTTTTTAAACAGCAAAGTCCTTTTGTGTAGCTTTCCAAATAAAGTCTTCTAAAAACCCTCCTCTCCCCGAGCCGTGACTCCTCTGCCCTCCCAGCGCTTGCTCGCTTTGGGAACCCGAGTCACCGAGTGCCCAGGGCTGGGGGGATGCTCTGCTGGGGGCCAGGGCTGCTCCTGGCAAGGGCCGGAGGGGTTGGAAGGAGGAACGGCAGCGGCTTGGGGTGGGGAGGGCTGAGCCCCCCCCGGGTCTGCACCATCCACGTCTCCGGGGCTTCGGCTTTCCTGGCGCGCCCGCAGGCCATGCCCGCGGGACCGGGCGCGAGGCGGCGGGCAGGAGGAAACCTCGGCACGCGGCGCTAGATGAATAACCTTTTAATTTTGACAAAAACGAAGTACAAAACCGAGGCCAATTTTCTTTTCTCCCCATTCGCAAGGATCTCTGCGAGAGTGGCGCTTGGCTGGTGCGGGGTGGCGGGCGGGCAGGGTGGCTCCGGGTGCTGGGGCGCGCGCCCTCCCCGGGGAAGGGCCACGGGGCACCCGCGGGTGCCCGCGAGCGCGGCTGGGCGCAGGGGGGACGGGACCAGCTGGCGGCGGGGCTCGCAGGAGTGAAGCGGGGAGCGTGCGAGGCCGGAGAGGAGAGGAGGAGAGGAGAGGCCGCCCGGGAGCGGGAGCCGGAGCGAGCACGGCGGGGCACGGCTGGGCTGCGGCTCGGTGCCGGTCGTGGCGCCGGAGGGGTCGTTTGGGCTGGCTGGCTTTTGGTTTTAAATAAATACCAATCGGTGGGGGGCGGCTGGAGTCGCCGGCGCCCCAGCAGCTGCGGCACGCGGGGCTGGAGGGAGCGAAGACGGAGGTCCTGGCTGGGGCTGGGGGAGGCGGGGGGCTGCCTAGCTGATGATCTGCCGGGGCCGGCCGTAGCTCATCCCCGCCTGTGATGCGCCCTTGTTGCTCCCCATCTGTAAGCCGATGACGTTCTTGCCCTCCTTCAGCTGGCTCTCGGTGAACTCCCGCTTGTGCTCCTGCGCCTTCCTGCGGGGCGGAGGGAGAGGCCATGCGGCACCCACCCCACCCCCCACCCCCCCCCAGCTGCCGGATCCTTGGATCCTCGCCCTGGCATTGGAATTCCCCCCATTCCCCTCCCCAGGGCCATAGCCCCAGCCCTCTGCTCCCTGGGGCACCCAAGAAGGGACCGAAACCTCCCGGGGCTGCCGCTGGGCAGCGGGAAGGGGACGGCGCCAGCCCCAGCCGGGTCTTGGGGGGAGCTGGCAGGCAGGGGGCCGGGGCGCAAGGGTCCCGCACTTACTTCATGAACCAGTTGGGGTCCCCGTGGTAGTTCCCGTCGTTCTTGGTCACCGCCAGGCTCCCCAGGGCCATCAGCGTCCTCTGCACCGCCGCCATGTCCTTGGCTGCCGAAGGACAGCAGAGTGTGAGCGCTGGCATGGTGCTGGCAGCCCCGGCCCCCTTGTAGCCCCCCCGCCCGCAGCCGCCCGCCCAGCACACCTTCAAAGAGGTCGACGGTCTGGAAGATGTCTGTCTTCACCACGCCGTAGTCCTCGGCCGCCTTGAGGAACTGGGCGATCTGCTCCATCTGCTTGAAGACCATGGTGGGGGGGCTGTCGGGGATCTTGACGGGCTTGGAGCCGTCGGGGTAGAGGCTGTTCACCAGCCGGCAGAGGACCTGCGGGCAGAGGGAGGCTGAGCTCGCCGCACAGCGCCGCACAGCACCGCTCCCACCCGTCCGGCCCCGCACTTACGATGCCGTTCTTCAGCCAGACCTGGAAGCCCAGGCGGCCCCGGTCGGGACGGCCCACGCTGGCCCCGCACTGCGCCACGATCCACTCCACCAGGCGGTCCTCCAGCTCGTCGTCGTACTTCTTCTCGATCTTGGACTGGACGTCCCTGCTCATGCCGTACGCCGGGCCCTTGTTGGCCATGACTGCGGCGGGCGGGAGACCTGGGGCAGGAGGGGGGGCACGTGAGGCTGCGGGGGTGCTGCCTCCCCCTCGCCCAGCACAGGGCACCCCGTGGCATCCACCTCCTGCTCTCCCCGTGCCAAGCAGGTGCTGTTCGATGCCAAACGGCACATCCAGAGATGAGCACACGGCCGTGATCCTTGCGGTGTGCCCAGACAGACGGTTCCCATCCCGGCAGAGGTGCTTTGTCCCTGCTCTCCAGCTCAGGGTGCGCAGCACCTGCTCAGCCACCAGCAGGTCCCAAGGGTGCCAATGTCCCCGGCATCAAGCAGCCGGTGGCCGTGGTGCGCCTGGAGCAGCCGCACTGCCCGGAAAGTGCCCGGGAAGGAACCAGCACGACTGGAGAGCGGAGGGCTCTGGGCAGCAGGGCTGGGTGCCTGGGGCACAGCGGGGTGCCGTGGGGTGGCCACGGCTCTCCGTGTCCCCATGCCCGTGCCAGGAGGCCAGTCCCCAGGAGCCGTGCCCGTGCCCTTGTAAGGACATGGTGCGGGCAGGGACGGCGGTGGCCGGGGCGGGCAGTGCCGGAGGGTGCCAGGAAGGGTGCCAGCGGGGAGAGGCGGTGGGGAGCCGGCAGCCAAGCCCCCCGCCGAGGCGGCCTCACTCCTCCCCACACGGCTCCTGGTTGGGTTTGAGCCAGCCGAGTGCCGGGGCTGAGCCGTGGAGGAGCTGCGTGCCCGCGTCCCCTGAGCTCCCCGGCCACCGGCTCGCCCCGCGCACCGGGCAGATGCAGCCCGGCTCCGGCAGCACAGCCCCAGGACGCGGCAGGGCTGGGTGCGGGTAACACCGAGCCTGGCTGCTGCCAGCGGGGCAGGGAGCCCCCAGCCCCGGGGTTCAGGCAGCAGTACTGCATGAGTCCCCCGACAGGCTGTGCCCAGTCCCGGGCACGTCCCCGATGCCGCAGGCAGTGCCGCTCGGCCGTCACAGCTCGCCTGGCCACGGGGCGCTGACCGCCAGCCCGTGCCCACCTCCTGCCCTCATCGCCCCCGCACTGGGCTGCGCCCCTTCCCGCAGGAACGCAGTAACTGGGGGCTGGGGCTGCTCCGAGTGCTCCCCGAGTGCCCCAGGGCTGGGCAGAGCCAGCGCCCACCCCAGCTCTGCTCCCGTGAGCCGCGGAGCCCCGGTGGCAACGCGGTGCTGAGGACCAGGGGCAGCAGCGCACCATGGGCAGCGTCCCCAGCCCATGGAACTGCGTCCCTCCCCGTGGGAGCGGGACCCTAACCCGGGGAGCAGCCTCCCCATCCTGGGGAGCAGCCTCCCGATCTGGGGAGCATGATCCCATCCCAGGGAGCAGCATCCCGATTTGGGGAGCAGCATCCCAATCCAGAGAGCAGCATCCCAATCCGGGGAGCACGACCCCATCCCGGGGAGCAGGACCCAATCCGGGGAGCACGACCCCATCCCAGGGAGCAGGACCCAATCCGGGGAGCACGACCCCATCCCAGCGAGCAGCATCCCAACCCGGGGAGCACGATCCCATCCCGGGGAGCAGCATCCCCATGTCCCAGGAGCTGGCATCCCGAGCGGGGCACCCTCCGTGCCCGCCACCCCCACCCCCCCCCCCCCGCAGCAGGACTCACGAGCGGCTGCTGACGGAGGCGAGGGGCGATGCTCTGCGCGGGAGCCGGCGCTCTGCACAGTTAGGAGGCCGACGCCGAGCTAAAAGGCCGGTGCCGGGACAGTGATGTCAGCCAGCCCGCGGCCAGCCCCCCATCCCTCCCTCGCGGGGCGCGCCAGCCCCGCAGCGCACCCGGACTCCAGCCCCGGCACCATATTTGGGGAAAGACTCCGAAAAGCGGTGACTAAGGCCCGTGCCGGAGCATTCCCCGCGTGCCTCAGCCCCGGCAGTTTTGGGGCAGGGAGGAAGCGGGGCCCCGGGCTCTGATGGAGTAAGTCCTTTTATAGGCAGGCGCTCGCCGAGGTTTTCTGCCCTGACTTCATGGCTGGCTTTCCCCTGCGCTCACCGCTGGGACGGGACGAGCGGGGCTCTGCGGGGCTGGGGGCACGGGGGGGACCCGAGCGGCAGGGACGGGCCACGCGATGGCTGCGGTGTGTGCCGGGGGGGGCTGCTGGGGAGCAAAGCGAGCCAGGGCGGGCCTGCACGGGGTGGCGAGGCCTTGGGCATCCTGCGGGCGTCTGGCCAGGGCGCAGGAGTGTCCCCAAGAATTGCTCTGCCCCCGTCGAGGAGGGCAGGATGCGGCCAGGCAGCCCTGGTGCCAGGTGGGGATGCGACAGGGACCCTCAGCCCCGAGGACCCGCAGCCCCCCAGGACCTCACAGCGCATCCATGGCTCCGTCCCCAGCCCTCCCCGGCCCCCCCCGCAGTACCAGGAGCTCCAGCAGGACACAGCCACAGCTCCAGGACTGTCCCCACAGCCACGGGAGCCCAGGGGCTCAGCGAGGGGGCACAGCCCCACGACCCGCAGCCTCCCTGGGCACCCCTACATCCACGGGTGCGCTGCCTGCCTCCCCAAACCCCCCCCCACCCCAAACCCCGCTCCCAGCAGCTCCCAGCCCCTGGGGCACAGCACCAGCCCCACAGCCTGGAGGGGGGCAGCCCTGGGGGGGCCTCTCAGCTTCCCAAGAGGCGAGGGGGAGGCTGGCGGAGCAGCAGAGTGCGGCTGACACCCAGCGGCAGCGCGGGCAGCCCCGCCGAGCCCCCCCCGCCCCGGGTGCAGGACACGGGGTGCCCCAGCCCCGGCCCCGCAGGAGGAGGCAGGCACGGGTAAAGTGCAGACACTTTAATGGGAGCCGCTTCCCGGCACGGCCGCCCGGAGCACACCCGCGCAGCCGGCTGCAGGAGCAGCGGACGGGAGGAGAAAACCGGCCGGCAGCCTCGGCGAGGGGCTCGGCAGGATGCGGCCCCGCTGGCCACCCCGGCACCGGGGTGCGAAGGCATCGCCGCCGCGCTCCGCTCCCCAAAACTGGCAGTAGGCACTGAAGGTCCCGCACCCGTGTGCGTATGGGGCCGCGCGTCCCAGCAGCAGCAGCAGCAGCACCTTTTCCAGTGTCACTTGTCACCACGGACGGGCGCCACGGGGGACAACACGCGGCCACGCAGCCCCCGGTGCAAGAGAAGGGCCAGGCCACCAAAGGGGGTCCCCAGCCCCATTTTCGGCTAAGACACGTGCTGGGCAGGCCGGGGGGGGGGGGAGCCACAGGCACCCGCTGGGGGCCCAGCACAGTGAGGAGGAGGCACGGCGGGGAGGGGACGGAGAGGCTGGCGGACCCCCAGCACGGGCATCCCTCCCCGGGGGGCTCCGGCCGGGCTTTTGGCACAGCCCCGGGCGGCGACACCGCGGAGCAGCGGCCCCTCTGCTGCCGGGCCCCTAGAAGACGTAGATCTTGTCCCGCTGGACGCAGTCCAAGTCATCGTCCAGCGTCAGCAGCACCTGCGGAGAGGGGAGCGGAGGCGCGGTGGGCCGGGGCTGCAGGCAGGGCCGGGAGCTGCGCCCCCTCACTGAGCCCCTGGGCTCCCATGGCTGTGGGGACAATCCCGGGCGCTGTGCGGGCGGGCGGCACCTACCAGGAAGGAGCCGAACATGGCGATGGAGGAGAGGAAGTGCCAGATGTCGTGGTCGTCGAAGAAGTCGAGCAGGATGCAGTCGCGGTTGTGCTCCCGAGACTCGGCCGGCGTTTTCTGTCCGGGACAGGGCGAGCTGTCACCGTGCCCGCCCCGCAGCCACCCCGCGCCCCGCGCCGCCCGCCCGCCTACCTGCCAGGTGCTGAGCCCCTGGAAGAAGAAGAAGAGGGCGAAGCCCCAGACCACGGAGGTGCCGATAATGCAGAGCAAGGGGATGAGCTTGATGCGTTCGCCGCTGCGGAGCTGGAGGAGAGGCCGGGGTCACCGCGCAGGCGGTGCCCAGCAGCCCCAGCGGGCAGCCTCCGGCTGAGCACCCCCAAAACGCCCGTCCCCGGTGCCCTCCCCGCACGGCCGGCCCGGGGCTGGGCTCCGCTCGCACCTTCATGATGATGTAGAAGGCGAAGTAGAGGAGCAGGTTGCAGATGCCGATGGCCAGCAGGTAGGAAGCAAAGTCATTGGGGTGGACAATGAGGCCGTAGGCAGCGCTGGGGAGGCAGGGAGAGGCAGCGGGGTCAGCTCAGCCTGGGGTGTCCCCCCCCGTGCCCTGCTGCCCCCCCGAGATCTGCTGGCAGCTCCCCCAAGGGCTGCTCCTGCAGGGGATGGGGCGGTGCAGGGGGACGCTGCGGTGCCGCGGGTGCAGGGGCCGTGCTCAGCCCACAGCTGCCACGAGCTGGGTGTCCTCAGCCCGGGGGCTGGCCCGGGCCGGGGGGAGCAGGGCAGGGGCAGCAGCGGGGATGGGGGGGGCCTGGCCGTGGAGGAAGCAGCGTGGGGGCCTCGCCTGCCCCCGGCTCCGCACTTACAGCGACCAGTTGATGATGTTTCCCATGACCAAGAGCACCATTCGGTCCTGCGAAGGGAGATGGGACGGGGTGAGGAGAGGGCCTGGGGGGCACCCGGCCAGGCTGGGGAGGGTCTGCTGTGTGCCACGTCTCAGCACAGCCCCAGGCCGGCGGCCAGCAAGCTCGCGGGCAGCGACGTCCCTTCCCCTCCCATCACTCACCACGTACATGGGCCCACTGCACTGCCGGACGCAGTCCGTGTACAGCACGTGCAGGATCCTGCGCAGGATGCCCGAGTCTGCAGGGAGAGGGGAGGTAGTGCTGGGGGTCCCGGAGGTAGTGCTGGGGGTCCCAGAGCCAGCCCCTGCCCATCCCAGCCCTGCCCTGCTTGGGGCCAGGCCCCCAGGTAAACCCACCCAGCCCTCACCGAGCTTCCAGCGCCCCATGTAGTAGAGCTGGGTGCTGAGCAGGAGGGTGGCCACGATGTGGATGACGGAGAAGACGATCCAGAAGGCCATGTTTCCTTTGCCGAAGACCTGGGGGGAGAGAGGAGCGGGCAGCGGGCTGGGGAAGTGGCCACCCCGAGCCGTGCCCGGCCCCGCCGCGCGCCCGCACTCACGACGCCGACGACGGAGAAGAAGATGACGACGGCCAGGCAGGCGTAGGCGCTGTAGGCGCTGGCGTTGATGTCGGGGTGCCGCTTCTGGTACAGCTTCAGCATGCAGAGCCCGGCGATCATGTACATGAAGGAGGTGTCTGCGGGACGGCAGCGGTCAGCGGGGTTGGGGGCGGCCCCCGGCGCGGCGCCAGGGCGGCACTCACCGAACTGGAAATTGGTGTAGTTGGGGCAGACGTGGTAGCAGGCGCTGAGCAGCCCCTCCATCATCAGGGCCGTGCCCATGGCGTAGAAGAGCCCGAAGTGCTTGGGGATGCCGCACTCCTGCGGGGCCAGAGAGGAGGGGAAGGGGCGCTCGGGGAAGCCGAGACCCCCCCGGGCGCAGAGCCCCGTGGCCACACGTCCCCTACCAGGGCGTGCGTGTCGTTGCGCATGAGCGCCCGGTTGTAGTTGATCTCCCGCTGCAGGATGATGAGCAGGAAGAGCAAGCCCAGCAGGACGTAGCCCAGGTTGCTGAGGATGTTGTTGAAGGCGCTGCGGGAAGCGGTTCAGCCCGTCAGTGCCCCGGTACCCCCCCCCCATCCATCCCCCCGCAGCCCTGCCCCACGCGCGGGGCACCCCGGCTGCACGCCCGCCGCCCCTACCTGAGGTTCCCCAGCGGGTGGGCGCACAGAAAGTTGTAGTAGCAGATGTCCTGGTTGCCGGTGACGTTCACCACCTGCAGGCATGGCACAGTGAGAGCGGGAGGTGGCAGGGAGAGGACACAGGGGGACACCCGGGGACACAGGGACGTTCCCATCGCGGCTGGAGAACGGTTTGGGACAGCTCCCCGGGAACGGGCCGGGCACCCAGACCCCGCTCACCGTCTGGTAGGTGATGACGAGCTGGATGACGGGGAGGGCATAGAAGACGGCGATGGTGGCGATGTTCCTGGGGGGGCACAGCGGTGTCACCAGGGTGCCCTGCCACCCGCCGGGGGCACCGTGGGGTCGCCGTCCCGAGCCCCCCCTACCCGCACCTCCCCTGCTCACCAGAAGTAGATCTGGTATTTCTTCCGCAGCACCCGCTTGTCCTTGCGGGCCAGGTCGGCCACGCAGAGGTATTGCTGGAAGGAGAGGCAGGGTCGCAGGGGGGCAGGCGGCAGGGCAGGGCTGGGCGCCCCGGCACGGCCCCGCGCAGCCCCGACGGGGACACACCTTGGTGCGGATGACGTTCTTGTCGTAGTCGATGTCGGCCAGCGTGTCGTAGTCGTCCTCCTCGACCGAGCTGAGCGAGTCCAGGCGGGGCCGGCCGGCCACGTTCTCCAGCGACCGCTCCCCTGCGCCAGAGCCGGGGGGATCAGCGGCGCCAGGACCACAGCACCCCGCGGGACCAAGCCCTCCTCGCCGACACCAATCACCCCCAATTACACCCGCGCCTCCCCTCTAGCTCAGCCCGGTCCTGCCCCGGGACTCGGCCGCACCGGGGGCAGCCCTGGGCCGTGCGGGGCTGGGGCAGAGCGGCTGCGGGCACGGCGGGGGCTGTGCCCGGGGCAAAGCTTGGGGCAGGGCAGATTGGTTTGATTGGACCGTCCCTGCTCAGCACCAACATCTACCCATAGCAATGCACAGCTGCCTCATCGGGGCGGAGGGGATGCGCCGCTTGAACTGGTCCTGCCCTTCAAAGGAAAGCGAGAGTTACTGGGGCAGGACAGGGACCCAGCGCACCGCCGGCACCTCGGGAGGCTCCCCGGCACGTCGCCAGCCGGTGGTGCCCACCTGGAGACCCCAACGCGGGCTCCCAGGGAGGGACAGGGGCTGCCAGGGGACGGAAGGAGGCAGAGCTGAGCCGCCACCGGTCGGTGCCCTCGCCCTGGCACGCTGGCTCCGCGGCGCGGCGCAGCGCAGGACTCACCCACGTATCCGTAGGGGACCTCTGCAGAGCCCATGCTGCCCGAGGCGGCCTCGGTGCTGCCGGAGGAGCCGTTCTCTGGGGGGAGGGACAGGGTGGGCATGCGGCACGGCCACCGGCCCCCGCGGGCAGGGAGGTGAGGGGCAGCGCGCGGCACTCACCGAAGGAGCCGTAACCGTAGGTGTCGTAGGGGACGTGCCCCAGGAAGGAGTCGGGGATGCTGTGGGAGTGCCCTGCAGGAGAGGAAGGGACGCACAGCTCCATCAGCCGGGGGCAGCCACCAGCAGCACCCCCAGCACGGGGCTGTGCAGCCTTTCGGTGCGGGGCAGTGCCCTGCGCCCCTGCCTGAGGCTGGGCATGGGGGCACGGCCCGGGCAGCAGCTCGCACGGACAGAGCAAACGCTGGCACCTACCCAGTAAAGATGCTGGGAGTCGCCAGAAAGTCATGGAAAAAGAGAGAGAGACTCAGTCAGGCGCTCAAGCCCCAGCTCAGCTGCGTCAGCCCCAGAGCGGAGAAGCCAAACCCCAGGACATTCCCATCCCTGCTTTTTGGCCTTACTTGAAAGGGGAAAAAACCCACCAACCCCAGGGACATCCCCTCGCTGCCGCCCCCAATACCCCTCACCCGTGTCCAGGCTGGGCGAGTCCATGGCTGCCAGGAGCCCCTTCCTCTTCTGCTGCCTGCCGAAGGAAGCGGCCGTGAGCAGCGCCGCAGGGCGGCCGTGGTGCCGGGGCTGTGGGTGGCACCGCTCCGTGGGGCAGGGACAGGGGCACGGCTGCCACGGGCGCAGCACCGGGAGGGGAGGGGGTGGTCGACAGGGGCTGGGGGGCCACAGAGTGCTCACCGGCAGCTCTCCCAGCAGGCGATGAGCAGCGTGAGGACATAGAAGGAGAGGAAGATGCCCAGGCAGAAGAGCATGCTGCTCACGTATGCCTCCGCTGCGGACAGAGCCGGGACGAGGCTCAGGGCGAGCGGTGGCCCCGGGGACCTGTCCCGGGGTCCCTGCAGCACCCCGCAGCTCCCAGCCGCTAACAGCGCCTGGAGCAGTCTCCCACCCAGGCTTACAGGTTATGGCAGGGGACACCATCACCTCCAGCATCTTCTGCCGGTTGTGTTGATCCACGGGCTCATCTGCAGGAGGCAAGGGCAGCGGTCAGCTCTGCGGGGTGGGGGTCAGCCCCGTGCCCAGCACCGGCCCCGCAGCAGCAAGCCTCCCCCCGCCAGGCGCCTACCTGGGGAGGTGTGTTTGGAGAGGGGGTAGTAGGGCAGAGCCCCCCCGCACGCCTCGTCCTCCGTCTTTACCACCACCACCACGTAGAAGCTGTTGCTGGGGAAATCCTTCTTCTGCAGCGGCCGTCCCGGGGCGAGAGACAAGGATCAGCAGCGCCGGGCCGGGCCGTGTGGGTCCCTGAGGGGCTGAGCCCCACGGCCGGGGCCTGTCCCCATGCTAAGTGACACCGGCCGGCAGCGGCACGGCCCCGCGCCCACCTGCACCGTGATGGCTGCCTTCTTGGTCATGGTCTGGTACATGCCGATGAAGGCCACGTTGTTGTCCAGGTCGTAGACGGGGCACTGCGGGGTGCAAGGGGCAGTCAGCTCTGCTGAGCACCGCGGGTCCCCCGGGGGAGTCCCCAGAGGCCAAACCTACCAGGATGTCCTGGATGGAGATGACGGAGCAGGGGAAAGCCATGGCCGAGGTCACCTTCACAATCACCGAGTCCACTCCCTCGGGGAACTCGTACTTGAAGTACTGGGGGGAGAAGGGCACGTCGCTGCCCGTGCCGCTCCCCCCGGCGCGGAGCCTCTGCCCTGCCAGCCCAGCCCCTCACCTGCGGCTGCGATGCCGTGGCATTGAAGCTGAAGGCTTCGCTCGTCCTGCGGAGAGCAGGGAAGGAAGGATGAGGGCCGGCCAGGGCAGCGGCTGCCCGGGGAGGAGCAGCCCCGGGTGGCAGCGGGCAGGGAGACGGGGTCGGGCCCCTCACCGCAGCACGAAGTTCTCCACGCGGGTGACGCGCAGCTGGTAGGAGGCGTTGAGGGACAGCGTGGAGACGTCCACGTAGAAGTGCTGGGTCTCCACCTCCGCCTTGGTCTGCGGCTGGCACAGCGTGCGGCTCACCTCCTGGTACGCGTACTTCCTCTGGTACCTGGGGCAGGCAGACCCCGCCGTGCCGTGCCGTGCCACCGACCCCTGCCCACCCCGTGCCCACGGGACCCCCACCGGGGGGTCCTGAGCCCCGCCGATACTCACAGGCCCCGTAGGATGAGCGGCACCTGGAACGAGACCACCGCCTCCTTCTGCCTCACCACGAAGAGCACGGGCAGGTCCTTGTGGTCGGACAGGACGTTCACCGACACCCGGACTCCCTCTGTCTGCGGGGACAGCGCGAAGGCGACGCTTTGGCCGGGCAGCAGCGCCCCGCTGGATGGACTTTGCTCGGCAGACACGTTGGCCCTTGCTGATGGGGGGACACCGCCCGTCTGCTGTCCCCAGGGCGCCCGGCTCTGCTGCCACCCGCCGGGGCAAGGCGACGCGGGGCTGCACGGCCACGCTGGTGCCCGGGGCTCCCTGGGGTGGCAGAGGCACTGCCTTGGGCCGACTCCTGGGTGCCCAAATGGGGAACGCAGCCCAAAAGTGGGGACACAGCCCAAAAGTGGGGACACTGCCCAACACGGGGAGCACAGCCCAAAAACAGGAACGCACCCCAACAAGGGGAACGCACCGCAACAAGGGGAACACCCCGAAAACGGGAACGCACCGCAACAAGGGGAACGCAGCCCAACGAGGGGAACGCAGCCCAACGAGGGGGAACACCCCAAAAATGGGAACGCGCCGCAAAAACGGGCCCCAGTCCCCAAAAGGCCACCGCGAGCCCCCTCGGGCCGGCGCCCCGCTCACCCTGTTGCGCAGCACGGTGTGGTTGAAGGCGTAGATGTTGAGCAGGTCGCCGTCCACCCAGTCCGAGTAGGTCCTGTCGAAGGTGGCCTCCTTCTCCTGCACCCGCCGGCGCTGCTGGGGCTCGGGCAGGGCTGGCGGCGGGGCGAGCGCCCACAGCAGCGCCCAGGCCAGCGCGGCGGCCCCGGCGGGCGGCATCCTGCCAGCATCCCCGGCTGGGCTGCGGCGGACCGGGGGGGGGGGGCCGGGGGGGGACCGGGGGCGGACCGGGGGGGTCAGCCGGGGCGCGCCGGGGAGCCCGGACCCATGGCACGGGGGGCGAGGCGGTGCCGGTGCTCAGTTCCCGGTGGCAGTGCCCGGTGCGGATCCCGGTGCCCGGTTCCCGGTGCGGATCCCGGTGCCCGGTGCCCGGTTCCCGGTGCGGATCGCGGGGCCGGTGCTCGGTGCCCGGTTCCCGGTGGCAATTCCCGGTGGCGGTGCGGATGGCGATGCCCGGTGCCGGCGGCAGTCCCGGTGCCGATGCCCGGTGCCGGTCCCGGTGGCGCCCGCCGGTAAACACGTCCCGGCGGTGACGTCACGGCCGGGCGGGGAAGTGACGCGCGGGCGGCGCCGACCGAGGGCGGCCCCGGAGCCACCGGGGGGAGCGGGGCCCTGGGACGGGCGGGGGGGCACGGGGACAGACCGACCGACAGACCGACCGACAGACCGACCGACCGCCGCAGCCCCGGGGCGCCCGCGGGCCTCCCCTCTTACCCGGGGGCCTCACAGCACGAGGGCGCTGGGGCTGCTCCCGAACACCCCCGCTCCTGCGCGCCCCCCGTTCCCAAACCCTCGCCCAGCGCCCCGAGCCCCCTCCCGGGCAGGAGCCCCAAAGCCCCCGCCCCGGGTCCCCGCAGCTTTATCCCTGCAGGTGAGGGGCTCCGAGCGCCCGCCGGGCGCACGCTGCTCCCAGGTTGCGGGCTGGCGGCTGGCGGCAGCCACGGCGTGCTCGGGGCAGAGCCAGAGCCGGGAGCTGAGCTGCAGCTGACGCCCGACTCCCGTCCAAGTATCGCCTGCGCTGGACCGACTCGGAGGTCGATGCTGGAGCGCCGCGCACTCCCTGTTCATGTCAAGGCTTAAGAAGAAATCACAGAGCAAGCGGAGGCAAGCTAACACCTCCCGTCTAGGGCCAAAACACCAGTTACCTCCACTTGCGGAACGTTACGTAGAGCCTCAGGTACAGACAAATTCCGCATCGCTTTAAAACGGTGGTGAAAAGAAAGGAAAACACAGGAACAACCAAAAACCAAAGACTAGAAGTAAGAACGGAGGCTAAACGAGAAGTGAGGACCCAGACAAGCGCGACTCCAAATACCCACGGGAGGGAATGCTGCGGATTTACCTGGTGAAAGGCTTCTCTTTGGAAGCTCCCCCCGACCCAGCAGCACCTCGGCAGCCGGCCCGGCGGGGCCCCCAGCACCAACGGGACACACGAGGCAGCCAACACAGGGAACGGGAGACGCACGCGCACACACACACACGCCGGAACACGTTGGGGTGAAACATTTACATTTATATTGAAATATGCACTAGACAGAGTGAGTTCTACCAGTTGATGCTTTTTTTTTTTTTTTTTTTTTGCCAAAGCAGAATCACAATTTCTTCCTGGGAAGGTTCAAGTCAGTGAGCAGAAACAGGGCAGCGCCTCCGAGCAGGTGGGGAGGCCGCTGCCTCCTCGGAGGTCCCCACCATGTGCCTGGAGCGTCACCCCCCTCCTCCCCAACAGGTCCCCAGACACTTTTTTCTGTCCTTTCACATCTTTTCTCTTTGCTGCAATAAATAGGGAACTGGCAGTGCTCGCAGGCCACTGTACAGACAAGACACCAGGCTTCAGCACAGAACTGAAAAATGCAACTGGATTGTTTACAGAAGGAAAAAAGCCCCAAAGGGCCAGTTCTTTCACAGCCAACCGTTAACAATGAAATAATTCATGCTGGCCGGGCTGGGGCAGCCCAGCCCAGCCCCGATCCCGAGGGACATCGGTCGCCCAAAGCTGCAACTGAAGCTTTTCTATGCTTCCTTTGGTGAGGCACTCGGTTTTTAGTATTTGCTCAGCGAGGAGGCACAATCCCTCCTTGCCCTCACACGAAATTTCTCAATTTCGCGCGGGACAGTTTCTCTCACTAGACAGCCCCAAGCACAGCTAAAGTCTCATAGGAGAAAAAAAAAAAAAGCTGTCCTTCCTTTCCTTGTGCAGCATCAGCACCTACCCGTGACGGTTGCGGCAGCCGAGGAGGAGGGCTGCGAACACCGAACCAAGCACAGAGCGTGGCACCTCAGCAAGCCAAGCTTAAGCAGAGCCGCCCTCGGTCACGTTGCAGAGGAGCCACGAACCTGCCCAACCTCTCTGCTTCCACTCAGCGCCCCGCCGAGAGCGGCTGACTCACAGCCGGACACAGCCTCAGTTGCACGGGTGCTTAGTTGAGAAGTTAGAGCTTTTTATTGGAGGACACATTCCTGGTTAGCGTCTCTCTAACCAAACGCAGTGACTGCACGGAGGGAAGCAGGGATGCATAGATTAAACTATCGCACTGCCTTCTTATAAAAGCCTAGAAAGCTGAAAAGCTCGCAGGGAGCAGGGCGCTTTATCCCTCCTCCCTAGGGGTGTGTGTGTGTGGAGGGGGGGCAATAAATCTTTTCCCCAAGAATGCTCCACTGCAATGGACTTTCAGCGCTTGATTTTACACTTTTTCTTACACCGGCTTCTCCAGCAAGCATCTACTCAGAAGCGTGGATACCTTTATCTTAAAGCCCCCTCCGCAAGGCAGCAGGGCTACAGAGTGCATAGGCTGAGCGGGGCGTGGGGAACAGCGCATTCCTGGCCTGGTTCACGGGGGTAAGACAATCATCCTTCTGCTACTACAGCACTCCAACACTTTTTACTTTTATTTCGGGGAATTGGAAAGCTTCATCCTTCCTTCATCTGTGTGTAGATCACATATACTGGAAACAAAACACACACTATGCATGCAATCCAGGCAGAAATCCTGCTATGATCAAATCTACAGGAAGAGGGGAACGTAGTGGGGACATAAAAGTATTCCTTAATGCTAGATTATAGACTGCGTTAAACACCAGCACCCTTTATTATAAAAAAGGGCAGACAGACTATATACAGTACCTATGTACTTTCATTGCAGCAGGGCACAGCAAGCAACCTGGACACCTCAACACCCCTCGTTAAGCATACAGCACGGAGTGCCCGCTAAGAAGCTGTCGGTTCCTCTCCCATTTACCTGCCCAGAGGAGCGTGTCTGGCTGCAGATGGCTCTCACACCCGGAGAGGTGCAGGGACCTGCGCTGGCAGCTACCGCAGTGCGAATCGCTGCCGTGTCTGCCCAGCGCTGCCACGCTCCAGCTGCGGCAGGTAAGCCGAGGAAGAACAGACTTGAGTTAAAATTACTTTATTTGCAAGTATATTTAGCTATTCGTCTAGGGCTCTGCGTTTAGGGTCCAAAACGGTTTCTTTTCGAAAAAGAGCAGCTTTCACTTTTAGATGAAAGGCTGTTTTCATACCACCACTAGTAGACTATAACCAGCTCTCATAACAACAACAAAAAAAATCCCACCTACTCGCAGCCCCTGTAAGAGGGCGCTCGCTGCACTGGCTCCCTTGCCTGGAGGTGAGCCGCGTCCAGGGCAGGAAGAGGCTACACCTTGGCTTCGCTTTTTACTGTAAGAGGCTGTAGTTGCTTGAATAAAATGTTTATACAAGTAAAACAGAAGCAGTAAAGAAATATACACCTTTGAATCTGTAAAGCTTCAGACTGATTTAGGCCTTGCAAAAAGGGGTTATTCATACGGGTTTTCTTTAGAAAAAAAAAGGGTGTAACAGTCATACTTCAAAAAAAAAACAAAGAAAAGAACGATGAACAGCACTGTAAAGAGCCCTGTAGCACAGGCAACTCAAAGGAATGAAATGTCAGTTCTATAGTAGCGAGGAAGTAACTACCTTGTGTGATATTAACTGGATAATTAAAAGTCCTAAACTGAACAACTGTTAAAAGCCAGCAACACCATACACAGACAGGAGCAGAGAACAGGACAGCCAGCAGCGCCTCAATGAGGCTGCCCGCAGGGAAAGCTGCGCGGAACGAGGAGTGCCCCAGCTGCTCGGCATGGTGAAGCAAGCAGAGCACAAGCACCTGGCAGTGTTACACACGTTCAGTTAGCAGTTTGTTTCGTTACACTTCTGAATTCCAGTTTCATGCTGCTTCAGAAAGGAGTGAGAAAGCGACACGTGTCGCTTAAACCCCCCGGTGGGAAAAAAAAAAGAAAAAAAGGAAAGAAAGAAAATGTTAAAAGGTGGGACCGAGACTGAAAAAATGCATCTGTTCTGTTATTAGCAAGCGGGAAGTGACTCTTGTTCAGAGGCTAATACACAGAGCACAACCCCTACAGCCAGGAACGGTGAGCCAGGAGCTGTGTGTGGGCTGTCAGAGACAGGCTAACAGGTTCTAGGACAACCACAGAGCAACAATACGTGAGGGGCACAGGGTGACAGTCCTGTTCTCATTTTAAATGAGGAATGGTTTAAAAGTAAAACTCTTCTTCAGCTAATTTCCTCCTGCAATAAAACCAACCAAGCCGGCCCTCATATGTACAAGACCAGTTAAACATCAGCCTTCCCCCTCAAAACACTAGGTACGAGCATCCGTAACATTCTACAATGGAAAGTGCTTTAAGAAAGAAGGATTCTGTAGTGCCAGTGACAGAACTGATCTGATGGGCTGGAGGATGTTAACGCTGACGTCAGCTAATCAGGCCAGAGCAGCTCGTTTCTCCTCAGGGGTCTCCTCCAGTAGCTGCATGATCAGTTCATGGAGGGGTTTGCAGATCTTGGCGTAGCCCCCTCCCGTCAGGTGCAGGAAATCAAACATGTCGTGGTACGAGATGGTGCCATCCGAGTGCACGAAGCCGGCGTCTACATCCAGCAGCTGGACGTTGGGCAGTTTGGGGAGGGAGGCTTTGAGCAGGTGGTTCACCTTGGCATTCTTCTGCCGCAGAGGGTTCGGCTTCTCTCCGCGGGGCAGCAGGCCCTGACACAAGAAAGAGGCAGTGAGGAGCTTTCACACAGTAACGATTTCCCTGTCAGCTCAAGCATCCTTTCAGGACTCAGGGTGTCTGTGACAGAGGGATCTCACTCCTCGGATCGGTCCACTCAGCTCTAATTTCAAATGCAACTGAAGATGGGCTATAAGCACACCTGGCAGGGCACTTGCTTGTTTAAAGCTATCGGCTTGTGCTCTTTCCGAAAGCTGTCAGCGGTGCACTCAATGCCTCCGCTAAGCTTCTCAACGGGACAGCCACCAGCCGACCTGCTAAAACAAGGAGGCAAACCAAGACTTCCAAATCCCAGCTCTGATCTGGGCGCTTTTATCCCTTACAGGACTTCTTCCACCAAATTACCACGTGGGACAGCGATGCTGCTAGTGGGAACGATCGCATCCACCTCTGGCAGAGCTGAACTTCTGCAGGGCCGAGCGAGGCAGGGGAGGCACGGGCAACGCAGAAGATAAACGAAGCGACCGCCCTCCCGCCCCCCCCCACGCCCAGTATCAGGCAGACACAGCGCAGAGAACACGGGGCCTCCTCACAGCGCTTTGTTTTCGCAGCACTCCGGGACATACCAGTACAATAACTTTGGCCTGCGGCTGCTGGGTATTTATCAGGCGCACGATGGCCTCGATTCCGCCTGCTACTTCTTCTGCTGTGTTTTCGTGATTATTTGTTCCAACCCAAACAACAATGACCTACGAGGAGAAGAAACGTTCGCAGCTTTTTCAGAACAAGTTCTAATGCTCTTGCTGACCCTGAAAACCCTGTATAAACATCATCTGCGACCAGAAAGCTCGGTTAAGAATGTTTAAGTATAAACCCACAACGCAAGAGGTCTTCAGCCGTCAGTTACGCTGGCTTTTGAATAGCACCTCACAGGCCTCGGTACAGACGAACCAGGATTACCGAAGGTTTTCTGTTCAGCCTCGGAGATGCCCGAGTCCGCCCCATCCCACAAAGCCTCTTGGCCAACACGCTGCAGGAGCCCGCGCTGGTCGAAACGACGACGACATTTACACAGCGCGCGCTCCTTCAGCACAGGGACAAGCGTGCAGCTCAACTTCTTTAAGGAAAGACTAAATGCTGTTAAATAACAGAAATGCGAGCGACACTGCCTTCCTGCTGGAGCACACCCTGCGTCACTGCCTCGCACCACAGCGCCTTGGTGGGCCGCTCGGTGCCTTCAGTAAAGGAATTCGGCTCAGGTGCAGACTGGGAAGCCGTTCTTCGCTACGCGTCCTGAACATCTTTGCTGGCTTCCTATCAAAGATTTCACCACCCCTATCTAGAGGCTGAGAATACTCAGGCCTGAGACACGCTGCAACTCCAACCTGCGCCTGGCGATGGCAAATCACAGGCCCGATCACCACCTGCGCTGGGACTGCAAGGCCATCTCTCCCGAAGGTTCCTCCGGCATTTGCACACTCGGCAGCGAAACCCGCGCGTGTGAAAGCACGGCCCTGTTCCCAGACACTTCCGGTTTAGCCGAACACAGTTCAGCACTTTATGCATGCTTAGTGCCAGGAGTTGCTCAAACAAAAAGGTCTCTTAAGAGCTAGCAGCTCCCTCGGTTGTGCACCGCTGACGTCTCCGGTGAGTCAGCACAAGGCTGCCCGTTTGGCTTCCTGGTCATACCTTCGGTTTAATGTTCTCCAGTTCACCGTTCTTCAGTCTCCACAGAACGTGGCCGGTGGTGTCCCCGCCGATCCCAAAATTCAGCGCATGAAGCGGTGAGAAGAGCTCTCGCCATATCTGCAAGCAGAGATCAGTTTCCTATTTCAGAGGAGCAGCCTGACCGTGACAGAGATACCGCACAGACACGCAGCGTCGCCAGCGACACTGAAAGGAGCAGTGCGATACCCAAAAACTCACTTCCAGAAATGGCATTTAAGCACAGGACAGGGCTTTACTCCAAGGTCCAGAAGAGGTGGAATTGCTGGTGTTCACTCACTCAGTCCTGGCACAAAGGAAGGGGAAGTTCTCTTGAACAGCTACTTGGTGTCAGGAACACAGAGCGCTGGCGCTGCTGTAGACCACGGTGTCCCTAACCTCAGTTAATTACGTGACTGCTGAAGGCGTCTAGGATCTGAGGAAATCCCTTCTATTGCCGGGTAACAGAACTAAAAAAACCTGATGCACCCTGGGAAGCGGCTCTCAAACAAAGTTACTCGGCTACTGCCACCGGGGAGCAGCAAAATTCTTGTTTTGCTCCAGCAAAGTTTTAGGGATTAAGGAAATGCGTAAAACCTAGCCAGCGCCTTAACCAAAGTTCCCTTTCTCAGGGCGTCTCTAACACCTTCCCTTTGGCACCAGAAAACTAGGTTCGTGCACGCAGCACGCCGAGGGTTAAACGTGCTCTGGCCAAGACACACCCACAGAGATTTCGCTCCGGGGAGGTTGGAACCAGAGGTCCACGGAAGGAGCGAAGGGCCGTGCGCGTGTCCAAGGGGAGGCTGTTATTAATTGCTTCAGAGCAGGACTGCAAACGGCCGGAGATAAACCAGGGAGACTTTGCACAGGCGTTGGGGAACGAAGGAAACGGGGCAGAGCGAGCCAGAAGAGACAGCAGTAAAACCAGAACGGAACGGAAGAAGTTGTCAGGACCGCGCACGACCGCACGCTGCTGGGTGGGAATCGCTAAGCCGCGGGACCCCCCAGCTGTGCTTACTGCCCGGCAGTACCTCATACTGCTGCAGCAACTGCACCATGGAGTCCCCCACGAAGAGCACGTCGGGTTCCTTGTCTTTGCAGTCCGAGACAAACCTATTGTGCTGTTGAAAGAAAGCAGCGCCGTGTCAGCTCAGACCGATCTCTCCTCACCAGCACCTCTGCTGCGGGGCCCGAGCAGCTCCCCCTGCTCCCCCCTGCACGCTTCTTTCTCCGTGTTAACCCGCGAGCTGCTGGGCACCCCTCCCAGCCGCACGAACCCCGACGAGGGACGAGCTCCTGGCTCTGAGAGCAGCGTTTTGCCTGCTCCGGGCGCTACCCGCGGGCGGTCACCGCGAGCATCCTCTGGCTGCTCCACCCTGAGCGCAGGAGGAAGCGCTGCAGCAGGAGGCTGGGAGCGCAGACGCTTCAGACGCTTCGCCTCTGCTCTTTTCAAAGACACACGGCCTTGCGAAGGCAGGCGTGGAGCGGAGCGCTGTTTTGCGCTCTGTTTAACGAAGGGGCCGGCGATTTCCCCCCGTTAACGGACCGAGCGGAGCATTTGCTAAGGGCGTTTCACAGCCCAGCGCTCAGGCCTCGTAACGCCGCCGCTCGTCGCCTGGCTTCAGGGCCGCAGGCGGGGCACAGCGCAGCCAGCGCGCTGCCAGCCGCCCCCAGCCCCTCGGGGGGGAGCTGCCCTGCGCCTCCCCCTCCCGCCCCGCCGCACCTGCGACATCCACCGGTCGTCTCCCTGGACGTCCTCGGCGGCGTGCGGGACGGCTGCTGGGTTCGAGTCCCCGTGGCTCATCCGGTTCCTGCGGAGAGAACAGGGCAGGCGGGCCGCGCTCAGTGCCGGCCCCGGGAAGAAAAAAAAGGAAAAAAAAAAAAACAACGCAAAAACACAACCCCGAGCAACCCCGGGGCGCGGCCCGCGACCGTTTAGCGGCCGATCCGGGACCGTTGAACGGGCGCGCCGGTCTCTAACCGCCACCGAAGGGCGCTTTGCCGCGGGCAGCTCCGCCTGGCGGGCTGTGACGGGAGCCCCCCGGCCGGGGCTGCGGCGCGGGGATCCCCGTTCCTAAGGACGGAGCGGGGATGATTTTTGGGGCAAACCACGGTAATTCCGGGGCCGGCCGGGCCCGATCCCCGGCACGGCCTGCGCGCACGGCGTGAGGCGGCGGCGGCGGCGGCAGCGCCAGGCCGCGGGGCGAGGCCGGGCCCCGCCGCCGGCATCCACCGGCGTTGCAGCTGCCGGTGCGGCGCCCCCCGTGTCGCGGAGGGGACGCGGCCCAGGCCCCGGCGCCGCCCCGCACTCACGGCTCGCCCCGCGACTCCATGGCGCTCGGCCGGGCGCCTCCCTCCTGCCTCGGCCCGGGCCCGCTCCGCTCCGCGCCTGCGCCGCCGCCGCTTCCGCTTCCGCCGCCGCCTCGCGGCCAACCCCGGCGGGGCCGCGCGCGGGCCGCTTCCGGGCGCGCTGCCGGAAGTCCCGCCCCTAGGGGGGGGAGCGGGGCGGGGGCGGCGTGACGTCACCGGGGCGGCCGTGACGTCACCGCGCTGCTTCCCGCGGGCCTGTCAGTGCGGGCCGGGGCCGTGAGGGGCCGGGGCCCTGCCCCTCCCCCTGCGCTGCCGGTCCCGCCGCCGGTCCCGGAGCCGCCTCAGGCCCCCGTCTGCGGGCACGGAGCCCCGGGGGCCTCGCGTTTGTGCCCCCGTGTGAGGAAGGGCCCCGCCGGGGGCGCGCCGTGCCTCACAGCAGGCCCCGTCCCCGCGCCCTGCCCGCCGGTACCGGCAGCGGGCGGCCCCGCACCGTGACCAGCGCTGCCTGCGGGGGCTCCAGGCTCAAGCCGAGCCCTCCCGGCGGGGCCCGAGGCCGTGCCCTGCCCCCACGCGGGGCCGTGCTGCGCTTCGGGGGGGCGGGCAGGGCTCGGGCTGCCGCTGCCTGGCGGTACCGGGCCCGTGACGCTCCTACGGGGGCACCGCGGGGGTCCTGGGCCCCTGCTCCCGGCGGTGAGGCTGGGGCCGAGCCCCCCCCCCCCCCCCCCGGGGCTGTGCTCGGAGCGGACCCCGAGATCCCGGCCTGGGCCCCCCCCGGCGCCCCCCGCCCCTCCCCAAAGGTGGGCTGCGCGCTCCCGAGGCCGCGCGGGGGCGCGCTCGGCTCCCGGCCCCGCCCCTCTCCCGCTGACCACGCCCCTTCCCCCAAGCCCCGCCCCCTTCCCTCTGGCCCCGCCCCCCGGCCAATCGCCGCGCGCTGACGCCCGCCTCCCCCCGCCCCCGCCGCGCTGCCGTCACGCGCCCCGCCCCGCCCCGCGGGGTTGCCATGGCAGCCGCCCCCCCCCCCGGTGAGCTCACGCGGTGCCGCAGCCCCGCGGGGGGGGAGGGGGCGCGCTCCTCGCGACAAGATGGCGGCGGCTGCAGCGGCGGCGGCGGCGGCGAGCGGCGCGGGGGGGCCCCCTCCGGCCCCGCGCCTGCCCCCGGCCCCGCCGCCCCCGCGGCCCCCGGGGCCCGCCCGCATCGGCTACTACGAGATCGAGCGCACCATCGGCAAGGGCAACTTCGCCGTCGTCAAGCTGGCCACGCACCTGGTGACCCGCGCCAAGGTGAGGGCACGGCCCGGTGAGGCGCGGCCCGGCCCGGCCCGGGTCCCCCCCCGCGCCTCCCGCGGCCTGCCCCGGCCGCCCCCGCCCCGCTCCGGCGGCTGACGGGGCCCCGCCCGCCGCCGGGGCCCGGCCCGGCCCTTGGGGGCCGCGGGGGGCCGCGAGGAGCGGGGCCGGGCGCCGCCAAACCGCGGCTGCCGGGGGCGGGGGGCTCCGGGCCGCGGGCGCCGGGCCTGGGCTCGGCGCCTCCGCGCTGCCCGGCGAGCTGCGGGCGCGGCGGGCTGACGGGCGGCCAGCCCCTGGCCGGCCCCGCGGTACCCCCGGCAGGGGCCGCGCGGCGGTGGCAGCCCCCCCGAGCCCCCCTCGGGCCCCGCGCCGGCACCGGGCTGCCCGGGCGGCTGGGGAGCGCCTCGCTGGGGGGGGGCGGGACGGGGGGCTCGGCCTCCGTGCCGGCGTCGTTATGTGAATGCCGAGAGCCGCGTTCCGTGGGTACATCAGCGTACAAGAGAGAGTTGTCCTGCGTGGTGACGGCCTGGCTTTTCGCCCAGGTAACCGAGTAAAATTCGCCTCGGTCGCTTCTGTTCGGCAATCGGTTCCGCACCGTCCCCCGGACGGTTCTGTTCGGAAACGGGTTTTGTTCGCGTGCGTTGTGCGAACTGACACCGGCCGCTGGGCCCTCGAGCGCTCGATGCTGCGGTTCCACCTGCAGCTCAGCTCCTGTCGTGCTCTGCAGGGCCCGGCCGTTGGTTTCGCCATGACAGGGCTGAGCTTTCCCCGTAGGATCGGGGGTGACAACAGCTCGGATGCTCGAACGCCTGATCCTCTCGAGTAGGGATCAGCCCTTTAACTCCGAGCCGCATCCCTGTTTTCAGCCTCTCTTTTCGAGCCAAGGCTTCTCTCGGGTGGTGTTAACTCAAAGTTTGCAGAACACCGAAGCAGAGACTCTCTTTTTGCGTTCGGACGGTTGATTTTTCTGGAGAATGGCAAAACGTACACAAAGTTATCTTTGGAAGCTGTCTTCAAGGGTGACGGGACGGGAGCGAGGTTCGATGCTTTGTGTATGACTGAGGGGAGAGGCGAAACTGGGACCGTGGTGGGTGGGAAGGACGTGGCTGTGCTGACCGGCAGCTCCCGAACGTCTGCTCTGACGGTGGTGCGGGTGGTCGGGTTCGCTGTGGGATGGGAGGTCTCCTTGTTGCCTTGTGTCGCCGAGCCCGGCGGAGGTGGTGTCTGCGGTGTCCTCCGTGCTTCTGAAACGCCCCTCGGCTGGCGGGGCAGGGGCAGCCCCTGCGCGCGCGGCTGCGCTGGGTGAATGAGGTACCTGCGCTGGGAGCAACTGGCGTCTGCCGGGCTCAGCGAGCGGCAGAGGTGGAGTAGCGGGGAGCTGAAACGGGACCTGGGAGCCTTCCTAACTCCGAGGTCGGGTTTCCTTTAAAATCCCACCCTGCCAAGAGGAGCGCAAGCGAAGGGGCTTGGTTTGCCTTCGGTCCCAAGTGCTGCTGGCTCAGGACTCTTCCTTCTCTGCTGGGGCTGTCGCTGCTGGCTCGGGGAGAGGAGGGAGGGAGGGAGGGGGGAAGAGCTGTTTGCTTCGGGCTCTGGGACTCGTGAGGTTGGAGGGGAGGTGCAGGTGTAAAATACCTCGGAAAGGGCAAATCTGCATGGAAAGTCGTCTTGAAACGGCAGGGGGAACAGCAAACAGCCGCCGGCAGCTTTGTTTTCAGCCCAGCCGTACTTTAAACAGTTCGGCTTCATGGAAATGGCTTAGAGGAAAGCAAAGGCGCTGGGAAGTGTTCCCACCAGTGATCTGCAAGAACCCTTTGGACGTGACACGCAACTGGGGCACGGTTGTTGCGTGTGCTGGCAGCTCCTTCCAGAGATGCGCTCTTCCAGCGGTAGCTGCGTGGACGACCCAGGCGGCGTTCAAATATAGCCACCAAGTCCCTGCGCGGACCTGACCCCGTGTCACGTTCCCGTAGAGAAAGGCTGGTTTGCTCATCACGGCCCCTCCTCGGGACCCGTGCTCCTCTGCCTTGGGAGGAATTCCAGCGCAAGCGTCCGTGCGGATGTTAAAAACGTCGTACCCTGTCTTTTTAGGTTACGGCGAAGATAAAAATTAATAACTTGTGTTCATTGCTGCTCGCGAATGTAAAAGGTGGTCTCTTGGTAAGGTTCTGCAGCCTGTTTTCCTTTCCTGTGGACATTTACCAGGGCGAGCGGACTTTGATGTGACATCTGAAGATAACAGCTTGAGCGTTCCTGGCTTGCGTTCCCTCTTACCTCTAAAAAAAAAGGCAGAGCGCTTTGGTGGCTGTTCTCGTATTAAAGGACTGGGATTTCTGTGCCGCTTTGAAACTGAAGGACTGCGTTTATTTACAGAGAGGAGGAGGAGAGCGTGCGCTGGGCGCGCCTGGCTCTAATGGCCTGGCACGTCCTGCTGACACAGAGCATCGCAGTTTACGTATAACTGGATTTCACAAGTTGAATGTGGGTCAGCGGCGTTGGGGACACTACCGAAAGGGAATGTTAATCATCCTAAAGGGCAGGAGGCCTGTATTCGTAATTGTCTTTGCTGGAACTAATGAAATAGCAAGGGACGGTTGACAATTTGTGTGTTAACCAGGCCGGCGATTTCCATTCAGTCCCTGGCCACGCGAAGCTGGAATCCTGTGCCCTGTACGAGCGCCGCTCCCGTAGCGGCACGGGACCCGGGGCTGGCTCTCTGGCTGGGATCCACCCACCCGCAGGATATCTTGCTGCATCTCCCCGCTTCTGTCCTGCTTCCCTTTGTCCCTTCTGACGTTTCACGAGAAACCCTTTTTTACTGGGGCTCTGAAAACCCTCCGAGTGGCTGAAGGAGCTGTTTGCCAGGCGGCTTCCACTGATCCATCGCACAGGTGCCCGCGCTGGAACTCCAGCTCCGCTCAGAGTTGTGCTCAGCGCCGCCGTTCTTCACAAGAGCTGACGGATGCGTGTTAACGGGGGGGGACTTGGGGAACACGGGGTGAGCAGGTACCTCCTGTCCCCCTCTCTTCGGTGTTGCGCTGCAGGCTTCAGGAGCTGCTGCTCTTGTTTGTGCCCCTCCAGCTGGAGCCGGCCCCGCCGCGGAGCGGGCCTGCGAGTCTTCTCCTTGGCGGTTTCCCCGGTGCGGTCCCACGTAGCACGGCAGTGTAAATGTTAAGCCTTCCCTTCTTTATGGACGGTGTTTCTCTGAGTTCAAGGCATTGCGCTGTGCGTACCGAGCTCCTCGCCAGGAGGTGAGCGTTCGTTCCATCTCCGTTCTTCTCTCGCCATGGCGATGGGAGTTCACGGTGCTGGCAGAGCGTCGCCGCCTCCCGAGTCCTGCGCTCTGCCTGCTCCGTCGTCTCAACTGTTTTCAACTGGCTCTCTACTTATTTTCAAGTTTCTGGGAGCTTTAAACAGCAGCCGGGTGATGGACAAAGCTAGAACAGTTCGAGCTAGTTTTGCATCGTGGCCTCCTGTTTGGGGGGCTCCCTGGAGCTGCCTTACCGGGTCACAACCCAAACCATGACGCTTCAGTCCGTGACGGAACGCAGCCCTTCTGCCACGGCCAGCACCAGCTGTAGTGCGGTTGGACAAACGCTGTAATTAAGCTGATTTCTTTTGCCAGGTTTTTAAGGAGCTGAGCGTTTCCCGGGGAATCGGCGACCTCGCTGCTGTAGCTGGGAGGGGGTGCTGCCGTCGGAGACCGGCTGTAGTTCCTGTGGCTTGCGTTCGGGAGCACTAGAGTTACCGGTCAAAATCTTGCGCTGAGTTCGTGGAGGTAGGCGCCTTGGAACCGGGATAAAAATCCAGCTGGGAGGCTTTGCTCCTGATGGGGCTTTGAAGCCCTTGGAGGAGCCTGGCTCAGCCCGGCGCACGTTGGTGGCTGAACGCGGGAGGCCCCCGCGGCCGCCGTGGTGGGTCTGGGTTTGTCTGCGTGAAGCGAAGGCAGAGCTGCTCACGGACGAGTCGCTGGAGAGGTCTGGGCTGCTGCCCGTTATCCCGCTCCTCCCGACCCGCGGCACGCAGCAGCGAGCTGTGGGGCTGCGGGATAGCCGGGAGCTGTTGGTGTTGGGTGCGTGATAACCCCAGCGGTGCGCGTGGCGGCGTGCTCGGGTTCCCCGCCTTGTCGGGGGGCAATTGTTTGTTTCCGGTGCTGTTCCCTTCGCAGTGAGCCGTGCAAGGGCCCTGCATGGTGACCGCTTCGGTCCTTCTCTTTTTCAGTGTTTGTTGGTGCGCCATCTGCCCCGCTTCGTATTGCTCTGGGCCATAAGGAGGGCCAGTGGATGCCAGAGGAGTTGGTGATCCGCAGCTATTATAACACCGCTTACACGGCCTTTGGTTCTCGTCGTCTGTGTGCTGCAAGAGGGTTGTTCTAGGTGGGGGAGAGGTGCAGCGAAAGCCGAGGAGCTAGAAATGGACCGAGGCTAAGCACAGTTGCTGCAGTGGGGATAAGGGGGGATATTTATTAAGCCCCACAGAGGCATTAACTCTATCAGCTGCGAGCCGAAATAGTGGCATTACACGTTTCATTAAGGCGGTTTCCTTGCTGTAGGAAATAACATACGGTTACCAAGAGATTAATGCAGGAGCACGGTTAAATTTGAGACCAGGGCTCTTCCTGAGGAGCCTAACGCTGCGAACAGTCAGGAGCAGGGCTGCGCGTAGCTGCTACCGGCGGCAGCAGTGCCCTGCGAGGGCAGGGCGGGGGAATGGCCCCGCGGAACCTGCCCTGGCTCAGCCGCCCCTGGCCGGGGGAGCAGTCTGAGGCAGCGGAGCTAATCGGTGCCTGCCGTTGTGCTGTGCCGGAGGTAGCTTCACTGGGAGCTGAGGGGGCTACGGCTTTTGTGCCTCCGGCACGGCAGCCTCCCGCCTTGCGCCCGGCGTCGCTGCCTCCCGGGCGCTGGGGGCCTTGCAGCGCCGGAGCTGCCGCAGCAGGTGGCTGAGCGGTGCCGAGCGGCGCCCGTCTCTCTTCCTCGGAGGTGCCCTGCGAAGGCTCCGCGGGTGACGGATGAGGGTTTGGAGAGCCAGTGCTCTCCTTCGGGTTGGAAGGGGGAATCCCGTTAGGAGGAGATGGGGGAATAGCAGCGCGCTGCTGGGAGAGCGGGCTCCTTGGTGCTGGATGCTGTCACGGGTAAGCAGCAGCTCGAGTGCTGGGACGTTGCTGCGGGGCTGCCGGCACAGCAGAGGTGAAGGTTTGTGGTTGAAATTCTGCCCGGCCGAAGAGATTCTTGCGTGGATTCTGCTTCCCCGGGGGGCTGCGATGGGCGCTGGCACCTGTCAGGTGTCGGTCCTGCGGCCGCACGCTGCAGCCAGGGTTCGTACGCGAGCAAGGGTTAAACGGGCTCAAGTGTCTCCCCTCGGAGCTTGCGTGGGTCCGACCAGAGCAATTTTGAAATCCCGTAGTTAAACCATTGTGCTCGCTTATTGCAGACGGGGCCTTTCTGCTGGTCCCAGGCCAGGGGCTTAACACGCTGCATTAACACTTAAATGAAGAAACCACCGAGGGCTGATTCACTGTTAGTCATTGTGCGTCTCTCTTCTAGGAGCTCTGACCCCGAGTCTCTGCAGTTGAGGCTGAGCCTCGCCCTCAGCTAAATGGCCATCAAAGGGGCTCCATAACAAGGGAATTATGTGGCTGGCTTCAGCCAAGTTTCAAAGTAGTCGAATCGTACTAACCCACACAAACAAACTCCCACAGCCGGTGGAACCGACACGTTGTGCCCAAAAATAGCCCAGCTTTTGCCTGCGTGTGCGGGGGGAGACGAGCGCGGCTCGGCTGTGCTCCTCGGAGGCCGGGCAGGATATCCCGGGGCTGCCCGAGCATCGCCACCGAGGTGGCTCTGGCTGGGGCTTGGCCGTGGTGTTCGGCCATGGGCCCTGCCGAACGTGGTCTCGAAGCGTTGAATTCTTACCTAGCACGGGTCCTGGTTGCACTGACGTGTCGCTGGTTGTCCCAGCAGCCTGCGCCTGGAGAGGTGTGCTGGGGACGCCAGCGCGCCGTGGAGGAGACGTTGTCCTCGCACAGCGGGAGCTGGGTTGGAGCGACTCCAGCGTGCCGCCCGGGGAGGCGCGCAGCGGGTGGTGGAAGACAGGCTGAATTGGCCGGTCCGGGAGAGCTGGTGCCGCTCGGTTATCTCGTGCGTGTGGCCGGAGCGCGGGCTCTTCCCAAAGCTTTGGGCCTGAGGAGGTTGGAGACCAGACGGAGGTGTGAGCGCGAGCGTCGGGTTTGTGCCCCTTGATTGGAGCGCGTGCCGGTGCCGTGCTGTGCAACGCGGCTGCCTTGCGGTCGAGTTCGTGTGAACGCTTCCATGGAGAAGCCTCCGGGAGCACGCCCGTGCGAGCCAGCTGACGGGGACGTGACGGGAGAACCGCGCGGGGACGCCGCAGGAAGCCTGCAGGAGCTGCGTCCTCCGCGGTGCAGGCGGGACCCCTCGGCAGCGGGGAGCAGCGCCCGTCCGGGGCCTCGGCACGCACCGACGGCAGAAGGCGGCCGGTCCTGGCGCTGCCATCTCGGTGTGCCGGGTGACCGGAGCCGTCTGCGGGCATCGAGGTGTTCCTCGTGGATGCGGTGAGCGGCCTCGGGTCGGTATCACGTAACGCCGGCGGTGTCTTCGCTACCGACAGCCAAATTCCGTGTTTTGTGCCGTTTCGGTGCCTCCTCGGTGTTCGCTGCTTTGCTGTGCAGCAATCAGGAGCTCTGCCTTCAGTTTCCTAAAGGACCTGATGCAATTACAGCGCATTAATTACCAAGGTTTGAAGATCACTTAGAAGGAAAGGAGTCTCTGTAGGGCGTCCGCGTGCCACTGCGGGGCTGGAGCGCGAGGCTGCCGTGGTTTGTCAGAGCGCCAGGCGCAGGAGGCTGGCGGTGCCAGGGGAAGGCGCACGGCTCGGTGCTGATGGGGATAAAGGAGAACGTGGGGCTCAGGCGTCAGATTCAAGTATTGCAAATAAAATCTGGATCTCGAGGCCGTGAATGTCTGCTGCCTTTCAGCAAACAGATGGATGCTTCGTGTCTCCTTCCAATGACTTCTAAAATATGGTTAGTGCCATGTGAAGCAGTCTTGATGAAATGGACCTGGCGAAATGCTTTCAAGGCTGAGAAAGCGTGCGTGGATTTCTGCAAAAAGACACGTTTCCTTCAGGCTTTTCCTTCTCTGCCAGCCCTCTCAGCTCGTGCTCGCTTTGACTGCCTCCCTTCCTGCGTGTCCTCACCGTGCAGAGGACGCAGGAGCAGCAGCAGCCCTGTAACACGCGCACAGGTGTGACACCGCGCTGCTGGCAGGGGGCTTCTCGTGCGGCTCGGCCGTCTGCTGGGGGAAACACTCGCTCAGCCTGCGGTGCTCCCGAATCTCTCTCCTCGGTTGGCTCCAGGTCTGTTTCTGGTCCCTCTCGTGGGGTCTCGCTCAAGCCCAGAGGCTTCTCTCTAGCGGCCAAGGGCGGGCGAGTTGGAGCTGATGAGGCTTCCCCTAAAACCTGATTGTGGCGTTCAACAACATGCGAGTCCTTTTAACGGACTTTGCAGGAATCAGCCCGTGAGCTGTGTGTAGCCGTGCGAGCCCGACCAGGTAACGTGCTGACCCGCAGCGGGGATCCTGATTTGGGGCCGGTTGCCGCCTGTGGGGTGAAAGGAGCCGATTTGTTCGGTGCGGTGCTGCTGCTTGGAGCTGTGCCCGGGGTGGCCCCGGCCAGGCAAAGCGATCACCTGCGAGGGGGGGCAGGCGTTTGGGGACCCCTGGGGTCGTGTTTGGGGATTTCTGTGGGTCGCGTTGTATCGCGTGTGAGGAACCTGGGTGGGCAAAGCCCCTCACCACCTGGGTGGGTTCCTGCCGAGGCGTCTGTCCGTGCTTTCCCTTAGCTGGCAGTGCCGCTTCTCACCGTGTTTGCTCCTCGGGGTGCCTGGCGAAGGAAGGCGCCGTGCTCCCCCCCGCCCCGAGGCCCGGAGCAGCTCTCCCGCGGGTGAAGCAGCAGAGGCAGCTGTGCTGGGGGCCGCTCTGCCGGCTGGCTGAGCCTGGGGACCTCGGCTCTGTGCGCTGCCTCGGGATAAGGAGGCACTAAGCCCTAACCGTGCCCATACTTAGCTTTGCAGGGGAACCATCAGCGCTAGAGAAAAGCGTTCGCCTTTCGCCACTCGCTGGGAGTGCCCAGGCACGTCTCTGGGCTTCAGACGTGTTAGTTTGAGCTCAGCAGCACCGTCGGGAGCTGCAGATAAAGAGCGCTGCTCTTTGTGCTTGCTCTTCTCTCTCCAGAAACGCTCGTAGGAAATCCTTGAGCTGCGATCTCGCGAGTGGCCCTGTCAAGGTTATCGGCCGGCCTGGAGTGCGGGCGGCAGATCCTGCCGGGGGCAGCGCGCGCGGCGTCCCGTGGGGCTGCAGCCGCCCGCGCTCAGCCTCGCGTGCCGGAGCCCCTTGGGTCACTGCAGGGACTCCTCCTGGCCTCCCCGTGCCGGGAAGCCTGGAAGGGCTCCCGTGCTGCTCGGGGTGCGGGCGGCTCCCTGGGCTCCAGGCGGCCGGGGAACGGGAGCGGTGGCTGTGGGGAGCTTGTGCCGCGCCGGGTGTCTGCGTGTCCCCGGGGCTGCTGGCAGCTGGGGCCGGCTTCGGCAGCGCTCGGGGTCGGAGGGCTCCCCCCAGACCCATTGCTGCATGCCGCAGTTGGTGCCGCTTCCTGCACGTGTAAACGTCTCGTTGAACAGGCTCGTCATCCAGCAACCACCGAGCAGTGTGCTCCTCGAGTACGAAGCCCGGCTCTGTTCTTGCACCTCGCGAGCGTTCTGGCGCAGCGCGACGCTTGCCGGCTGTGCAGCAGCAGTTCGTTCCCGAGCGGGGTCTCGTCGGAAAGCAACAGGAATCAGCCAGATCCGTGCTGGGCACCGGGGGTTCAACATCTGGCTTCGCCTGAGCTGCTTTGGGGAGCGCGGGATTGAAGAGCAGCTTTCCTTTCTGCTGTTGCTGGCCGCTCTGTGTCGGTAGGGGCAGAGCACGGGGCTGCTGGAGGAGAAGGAAACCTCGGCGCTGACGTCCGCGGGGCTTGCTGCCGCGTGGGCGGTCGGTGCCCGCTGCCCTGGCAGAGGCGCAGGGGCTGTGCATTTCCCACAGCGGCTGAGTTATATGGGGAAACCTTTGCTTAGTCAGAACAAAATATTAATATTTTTTTCAGCCAAGCTGGGACTCGGATTACATAGTAAAAAGACGAGCGAGGGCTGACTGTAGGTATTTTCCCACTCGGTCGGCGCTCCTGCCGCTTGAGTCATTTGCGAGCTGTGTGGGCCTTCGTCTCCGCTTCCCGCTGTTTGTGTGCTGTGGTGCCGCAGGTCCCGGGTCGGTGCAGCAGGCAGAGCCGGGGCATCGGCTGCTCGTACGCTGGCCGTGGGGACGGCTGGGTGCGGAGGTAGTCCCCCCACGTGTGAGCTGTGATGGTTCAAGAGCTGCACGACGGGCGTGGGGCTGCGGGGCCGTGCCGCCTCTCCTCTCGGGCATGGCGAGGCTGCTCGCCCGCCTCCAAAGCAGTCAGCGGAGCGGCAGCCCTGGCACCTGCAGCCGTGACTGCCTCAATTCCTGGGGAAGAGAAGCTGCCCTCGGTGGTGGTGAGGTGGCGGTGAACTCCAGGGGTTGGCATTAGGGATTAGGAGGGAGCTCTGCTCAGCTGGGTCACGCTCCAGCGAAGCATCTGGCTTGCTTTTTAATGGCTGCAGCGAACTGGAATGTTTTACAAACTCCAAACAGTCATTCAGATTGTTTACCTTTCCTTGATAATTGTTCCTAAATAACAGAGTGCAGTTGTACGACTACTTTGTAGGCCGGCGTGCGGCTTAGCTGTTTAATTCTTGGGCTCTTTCTCTTGGATTTGTAAACAGCCCACGGGGCTGCACCAGCACCAAATCGCTTTCTGATGGCGTGCCGTGAATTTGTTCACTTCTTTCCCTTTTGGGAAGGTGCGTAGCTGTGCGCGTTTGCTGCCGAATGAATCGGGTAAAATTGCAGCTAGGTCAGAACTAAATCAGGAGACCTAAAATCCCAAGACTTAAGCCACGGAGGAATTTCTGTCGGACAGAAGCCGATACCCGTCGGTGTTCCCTTGTGCCTGCGCGCACTGCTGTCCGCACACAGGTGCTACAAGCTGGCAGGTGCTTCTCTCACGGTTACCGCGGTTTGGTCAAAGCCATGCAAAACAAAAACCCATCGAGGAGCAATAATTGGTTGGGGTGCAGGTACTGCTCGCTTTGGGAGGCGTGTGGGGGCGAGGTGAAATCTGTGCGTTCCGGTGGTTTGGGCTCTTTGAGGCCAGCAGCGGAGGGGCTGCGCGGCACCGACACCACCAGCGAGACCACAAGGAGCAACCCCTGCCTGCCCGAGCAGCGCGGCGGGCTCGGAGCCACGCACGGTGCAGCTGTTCGGAGGCTGCCCTTGGCACTGAGCAGGGCATTAAAAGGTTCGTGGTGTTCGGTTACAGGCGCTGCTCCGGCCAGAGGAGCGTCGGAATCGACACAGCGCTTGCCACGGGGCTGGTCGAGGCTGTGGCTCCCTCGCAGACCTCGTGGGGTGGAAGCGGGGCCCGCTGCACGGTGCCACCGGGGTGGGAACGGGGCTGGCGTGGGCGCACGTCCCAAGGGGCTGCCACGCGGGGACGTGGCGCTGCCCTGTGCGGGGCGACCGAAGGAGCTTCAGCGCGGTGTCAGGTGTGCCGAGCTCGAGTATTGGAGAGAGGAACAAAGGGAACAACTTTAGAAATGGAATGAGAGCAAGAATCCTGTATAAAACTTGCTTATTCCTGCCTTCTTTGCTTTGAGTTCGTCCTGAAGGCGGGCAGTGGCAGCTGGAGCAGCCTTTCAGCTGGTGGCTCGGCGTTTCACTGCTCTGCTTCCCCTTCCCTTTCCCTGTCTCGCAGCACTAACGTTAACTGGACTGTTTCGCCGTAGGTACCATTCTTTCATTGCATAAAACGACATTTAATGGTCATACACACGCGCACCTCGTTGGAGAAGCTCTCCTAGCAGCTGTTTGAGGAGCTTGCTCTGCCCGCCCGCAGTGGCTCCTGCTGCACCGCGTCCCGGCGCTCGGCAGGGAAGCGCGGCTTCCTGACACATTTGCATCGCAAACCCTAAGTCAGCAGTTTGGGGTTTTGTACGGTAGGGTGCCCTGGCTTGTTTGAGTGAGTCATAATTCAAATAGTCACCAAAGCAAACGTGCTTGTCCAAACAAGAGGCGCTTAGCCTGCCTGGGTGTCTCTGCAGTTTTAGAGCGAGTTACAGCTCTCCGAGGCAAACAGGCGAACGCCTTTGTTTTGCCACATGGAGGGCTTGAAACTTGAACACCCGACGCATTGGTCCTGGTGATAAGGCTGCGCTCCTCCTGGCCCGAAACAAAGCTAGCTTCCTGTCCTCCTGATTCAGGCTGGGGGGAAAGGTGGTTTGGGCCAGGTGGACGCACTTTCCTTCCCGGGTACCGAACCAGAAGCTGCTCTTTGAACAGCCTGAGGTGGCGTCCGCCTTCCCGTCTGCGCAAGGCTCAGCTGCGATCCGAGTTGGTGGTGGCAAAATGCAGTGCCTGAACGTTCAGGTGTCTGTTAGAGAACGAAGATCATCTCCCAGCTGAAAGAGTGATTAGGATTGCTTTTTTCTTTTTTGTTAGGAGTTTTTTCATGCTAAACGTGTTTTGAGATCGCGAGTTGTAGTTCCAAACGTGGTTGTTCTGATCCTTTGGCTCCAGCTGGCTTTGCGCAGAGAAGGGTACGGGTGGCTCCGCAAGGTCGCCGCGTGTTGTTAGCAGGACCTGTGCCTGGCTTTGTCTTCAGACTCCTTTAAAAACCCGCAGTGCTAATTCCTAGCTTGAGCAGGAACAATTTATGATGTGTGACTTCAGTGAGTCACCTGATACGGAGTCAGAGGCAGCTGTCAACCACATCGACTTGAACACGCGCCAGAAACCCTGTGCCTGATGCTCCCCGCAGCGAGGGCACCTCCGTGGCTGCGCGGCGGGGCTGCGGTCTGTGAGCAGGGCCTGGGAGCCCCTCAGAGACCCGTGGGGGAGAAGCAGCGGTGCTCCAGCTCTGCAGCGCTGTTCCAGCTCGGCTCTGCCTCCTTCCATGGTCGCGGCCGCTCGCCCATCTCCCCACCATGCCCCGGAGGAGTGGCCGTCCGCCGGCCACTGCTGTGATACCCGCCCCTTTTTGGTTCCGTTTCGGTGTCGTTAGGAAGCCAGCAGCACCCCGGCCCTGCTGCTGGGCGGAAAGCGTTGCAGGACGCTGCTTTGGCTTTGGGTAGGGTTTGTGTTTGTGTCGGGCCCCTCTGTCCTTGGGCTCCTGTGTTGGCTGCTGGCTGTCGGCGCTCCCCTTGGTGGCAGAGGCGGCGCGGGGCCGGTCACCCAAGCCACGTGCCTCCGCGGCGCCCTCCCGGCCCTCGCGAGAACCCGGGGTCGTGCTTCTGGTGGAAGATCACGCAGCTGGCGGGAGGCCCGAAGGAGAGCTGCGGCCCGCCCCGAAACCAGGTCCTGCCGAGGTCCTGGCTGCTCGGCCCCGGTGGAGGCCCGGTGCTGGCGGCAGCTCAGCCCCGGCCCTGCGGATCCCCAGAAAGCGGCTGTCCGCGCGGGTCTCCAGCGAGGCGGTCGCTGCTGCCTCGTGGAGCGGAAGAAGTGAGGAGCAGTGCAGAGCTTCCTTCCCAGGCCTCACGGCGTTAGCGTGAGCGCGAGCAGCCGACAGGATCGCTTCAGACGTCAGCGGTTTGTTTTCCAGGAGGCAGTCAGCTGCCAGCTTTTGAGTAACTCCTGAGAAGATGCCTAATGTAGGAGCGGGCTTGGTTGTTGGCGTGGACACAAGTCAGCCCTTGAGTCACTCGCTCGGCGATGGATGCTCGCTGGTACCCGTGGAGTCAGCCTGCCCGCCTCCCTTCCTCCGCACCCTCGGGAGGATCCTGGGTGTCCGGGGCTGCCGGTGCAGTCGCAGGAGACGTTGCGCGAGGGGCAGAGGCCGAGATCTCACCTTAGGAAGAATGACAGGCAGCGTCCCTGCAAGCTCTCGCTCACCCTGCGCAGCTGCGCTGTATGCGCCCATACATTCACGTAGGCTGGAATTGCGTCTTCCGGCAAGCTGCCTTGTGCACCTGCGATGCACTTTAGATCTGTGTTCGATAAAAAGCAAATTAGAAGTTAGAAGTATAATTAGAAGTCGTCGGGGAAACGCTGTGAAACCACTAACGTCGTTTTGGAAAAATGTGTCCTTCGCTCACGTGTCCGTGGAAGCGTTTCCTCCGGGTCTTCACTGCAGGCGGTGCGCAGGACGGGGCAGCGGCCGTGCAGAGCTTCTTCTCGTGCAGGTAGCGGCCACGAGGCAGGCTCAGCCGTGGCAGCGCGGCCTCTGGGAGCAGCTGCAAAGGAGGGCTGCCGGACAGGGGCGGTTCTCTGCAGTGCTTTTTAATCGGCTTTGTCTTTTAAAACCGCCAGGCAGTGAGATCGAGGAACTGCGTGGAAGTGTGACGGGGCTTCTTTAGTGAGCCTCATTCAGCAGATACTGCTTTCCTTCTTGGTCGCCTCTCTTTCCTTCCTCCCCTACTTTGGTGGCAGAAATACTAAACCTGAGTGAATTCCACACCTCCCAAACTTACTTATTTAGGGGCTTGAAGCTAGCCTACCTTACGGTACTGCTTCATTTTTTTATTTTCCTTTGAAGGAGTCGAGATTCCCCGTGTGGTGTCAAACTTGCTTCTGTTTCAAAGGACTCGGGTAGCAAGAGTTATGTTTTGCAGAGGTTTGGTGTCAAGCACACGTGTTACAGGTGGAAAAATTTTGTGTGCGTAGCTTCTGAGCGTGCTTTGAGGTGAGTTCAGCGTGAGGGTTGGACTCCAGCCTTACAGACAGGTGAGGAGAACTCCAGGGCAGCGTTGTCAGGAACGACTACTTCCAAGGTCTAGGAACTGATGTTAATTTCTGACCTGTAAATGAAATTTTATAAGCTCTTAGCCGAAACGGATGATTTCCAGTAGGTCAGCCCTGCTTGTGCCTGTGCCGTGCTCTGTCTGCACACGCCGGGTGAGCTGCGTTGCTTTGGAGGTGGATGTGGGTGCTGGCGATCCCTGTAAGGAGCCGTGCTGCGTCCAGCGTGGGGCTGGGCAGTGGCCACAAGGGAAACGGTCGAACAGGACGGCTGGGCAGGTGCTGATCGCCGTGATAAACACTTCATGAAGGCGCTGGCCCTTAGCGCCGTTTGCCCAAGCTGATGAGCCTTGTCCTTGGTTTTTCCGGAGCGCCTCAGCTTATCACAGGGACTTAGTGCTGCATGGGAAGCGACGTGCTCGTCCAGCTGGTAGGCCTGGGGAGCCTCGCTGCCGGGGCCGGCTGAAGGAAGAGGCAGCGGCGAGGTGGCTCCGGTGGGGTCCGGGGCCATCTCTGCCCCTGGGGAGCTGGGCAAGAGAGGGAGCTGCCGCTGGGCTGGGTGCGGAGCTGCTGCTGGTCTGCTGTTTGTGGCTAGGTAACGATTTATTTTCAGTTAGGCTTCTCTGGTCTCTAATATATTACGTTTTTTCACATATGGTGGAGCCACAGGCTTGAAAAACTTGGGGAGGGAAAGCTGTGCGTTGTCTGAGAAAGCTCCTAAACCCCTCTGCTTTTACTGCATTCATCCGGCCAATTCTGTGTTACCTTCATTTCCTCCCTTGTAAAGGAGATTGAAGGAAATGTGCTGGAGAAGCACCTCATCCTGCCAGCTGAATAATTCTGGAGGCCAGCCCCCAGCTAACGTCATTTCAGCGGTAGCCCAGGGGAAGTTTGCCCGGGGCAGCTCGGAGTGCTGGCGGCGCGGCTGTGCGCTGCACGGCTGACTTTAAGGCCGGTGGCTTTCCCCAAACTTCATGGAAACCTGAGTGCTTCCAAATGTTGTCAGCCACTCAGACGGGCTCCTGGAGCTCGTGGAGCTGCTCAGCCGCTGCCTCCTCTTCAGGTGACCGTCGGTGAGATGCGTGAAAACCCAGGTCCCTGTCAGGGCTGCGGCTGTTGAGGCAGCGCCCCGGGTTCATGGGGCTTGGACTGAAAAAGCGACCGGTGAGACGTCCCCGTGCTTCTGGCCCTGGGAGCCGGCAGGGCACCTGCGCGGGATCTCGGAGAAGGTTAGACCCAGAGCCCAGAAGTGTTAACTGCAAGGGTGGCAAAAACCAAGGATTTCTTTGCCTACCAGGTTTTTAGAGCCAGGTCGGTATTTCAGGAGCTGTTTGAAACGCTGAAGATTAGAAACTTGCTTTACAAATAGGAAAATAGCTGTCAGTTTGCCAGCGATTGACCTGCAGGAGCTGACTTGACCAAATATGATGAGCCTAGCAACAAAGCCAGGGGAATTGGCTCTGCTACCAAGGCCATCCTAGAAGGGTTAAGAACCCAAAGGGCCTTGCAGTCACTTCTGTGCCACTTGGCTTTGCCTCTCTCTGCTCGTTTCGCTTCCTATGATCAGTTGCTCGTAGCTTCCAGGCTCCTGCGGAGTCCTCTCTCGCCTCTTAACTGAGGAGCAGGAATGTTGATGGTGAACGCTGGCTTCCAAGCAGACTAATTCCTTTTTTCCGTATCAGTGTCATGCTGGCCGTAGCCTTTCTGTTGAACAGGAACATTCAGGTTGTGCAGATGAAGTTTCACGAAGCTGGCTGACAATGGGCTCTTTCTGCAGCGAAGTGCCAGGCCGGGGAATGCGCAGTAAAGGAGCCGTGTTTCACCTGGGTCTGTTTTCTTAACTACACAACCCGATCTCGCATGTACCTCCGCTGGTAAGACACCTTATAAATCGCCTCACTTGGAGAAAGTAGGTGGAAGGAGATGAAACGGTGAGAACGTAGATGTGAATTTAGTCTGAATAGTGGTGGTTTTGTTACCCCTCAAGGCTCCTCTCCTCGATTAAAGTAGTACAAGCTTCTGTTATTTCTGAGCCTTGGCTTGGGCTGGGACAGCAGGGACAAGAGTTGAAGCTTTGCAGCCTGTCCGTGATGTCCAAAAAAAGCCTGGTGAAGTGCAGAGGGACTCAGGAGGCAGAAGCGGGAGCAGCACCTCTGTGCTGATTCCGTGCAGCTCTCCGGTTCGTGGTGAAATGTTGGGACTGCAGAGAGGTTTAAGTGACGGCGCTATAGGCAGATGAAGCTTCACCTTGCTCCATACGTTTTGGCTTAAATCTTAAAGCTTCATAAACAAGGCGGCGCTTCTCAATAAACCTGTTCTATCTCATTTGTTTATTGGCGAAAAGAGGATTAAAGCTGGCTTTTAATACTTCCCTCTCCTTTCCCAGGTCTCTAAGCAGAATGCTGTTGTGTGGCTTTCCTACGAGGAGAAAAACTGAATTCCTTCTGCTCTTGAGGAGCTTGACCCTCTTCCTCAGCGCCCTGCTCTCAGGGGAGGAGCAAAGCCGTGCAGGGGCAGATGAGTGCTCGTGGGGTCTGCGTGCAGGTCGGTGCCTGCCCCGAGGTCACCGGAGGCGAGTGAAAGGGAGGTGGGGAATGGCGCTCAGGGTGGCAGCAGGGATGAGCCTCCTTGGGGCAGCCGTGACTCCATCTCCTGAGAGCGCCCGAATCGCTCCGCCACAGGCTAATAAGGGAGGGGATGCTCTCCTCATGTTGGAACCGGGGTGCTGTGTAGGAAGGAACGTAAGATTTGTATCATCAAAGGCAGAAAGCAAGAGGGAACATGATTTTGTAGCCTGGTGATGAGGGAACTCCCCTGGGAGGGGATAGGCATCGGTTTCCATCTGTGCTCCAGGGACTGTTTATGTATTTTGTGTTGAGAACTGTTGGATGCAGCACAGCCAGAGCTGCAGTCCTGTGAGCAGCCAACGAGTTTCTGAGCAATAATTCGGGCAGGCTCGGATAGCTAACTGTATTTCACTGCCGCTGAGGCTTGCTGTCCTTGGCTTGTCTCCTCTGCCGGGCGTTTTTAGGAAGGGGACCTGGGTTATTTACAGGTGGCTGCAAGCAGTCGGGTTACTGTGGCTTGGTGCATTAATACATCCCAGCTGCGAGTGTCAGCCAGCCACGGGAGCCCTGCCAGTCTTTGGCAAGTGCAGTCTGTTAGTTTGGTCCCCTTCAGATGAGTGGTGTAAAGATAACCGAGGGTTAGATGACTGCCTCGGCTTCTGCAGAGAGCTGTCGGGAGCCGCCAGCTGACAAAGGACCGGTTGTGTGTAGATCTCGGGATTAAGAAACTTCTTTTCACTTCTAACTCTACTTAAGTATTCAAATTGCTTGATGAGAGAGAGTATGAAAAACTAGCAGGGTAGGAAGCAGGGTTTCCAGTAAATCTTAAACCACAAGAGGTTTGTCATTATCTTGGGGGTGGGGGGGAACCCTGTTGTCTATTTGCTAGAAAGGAACCAAAAAGGTGAGGCTCAGCTCACAGGCCCAACACCTTCTTGCTTTTTCAGACGCGGGTTTGTAAAAGGTGGAAAAAGATAAGCTGCTCGCTCCTCGGAGAGGTGCACGAAACCAACGGCTGGCTGTCGGGAGCAGAAGCTACCGGGGTGGTGGTGCACAAAACAAGCCTGGTCCTGCAGCACTTTGTTTAGATAAAAGATACTGAGAGCGTTTGGCAGCAACCTGCAGGGACTTCAGGGCACGGGGTGACGCACCGACCTCCTCTGCTGCGCCGCGCGCTCGGCTGGTCGGCTGTGCTCAGCCAGGGGCGCGTTACCCTCAGGGCACGGTGTGTGTCCCGTGAAAGGACACACGGCTGGCGTTACGGCAAACGAGCCGCGTTTCTCAAGCGCTGCCCCGCTGGCTCAGGGTGAGACGCGGGCCGGTGGCCGACGCGAGGGGCCCGCTGACGTCTCGTGCTGAACCCGCAGCCCCCGGTGCCGGCTGCTGCCAGGCTGGTGCGGTTCTCGCTCTCCGCAGCAGGACCCGTTCGGATCGAGGCTGAGCTCCTGCAGGGGCTTCGTGGCGGGGCAATGCCCAGGGTGGCTGGACACCAGCAGGCTGTGGGACAGGGAAGGTGTTTTGGCGAGGCGCGCCTTCTGCTGCGGAGGCACTGACGCTTCGCTGGCAGACAGCCGTCCCCCGTTAAGAAGCCACCGGCTCATGCAGAAAGCGAAGGGTCTGAGCTTTATATAACCAAATCCGTTGGCTCTAAGGCTTTTCAGAAACAAATTTTGTGACTGCGCTGGAGGCTAATTACAGCAATATGTATGCTGGCGTTCTGTAGTGAATCAGAATATCTTTGGATCTATCCATATGCTCTTTGTTGCGCTACTTTTCAGCGGGCATGAATGCAGTCCAGGAGGGGGTTGAGGAGGGCGTGTGGCGTGGGAGAGGTTCCAGCGCGCCTCCTGTTTGGGTGAGCTCGCTGCCTGGTTTCCAGGCTTCCTGCAGGGTGGTGGTGCAGAGAGCCTGGTCTGTGAGGCAGCGATCTGCTTGTGTGCTCTTGCCTTTTAGATCATCAAATGTTGTCGGCCCATAAAATCGAGCTGGAATGGGTAACTTAAAAAGTCTTTATGTAACCCCCTTTACATAAGCCCCTTTGTTAATTAGTCATTTACTTAAACAGCCACTGAATAAACATAACTGCATATCTGCACTTCTTGAGTATAGCTGCAGAAGCCCAGGAAAGCGTGTGTGAATGCAGAGCTTGGGACCTTCAACCTGGGCTTGCATCGTTTTATTTCTTCTCCCTAGATGAATAGCTACAGTGCTCCAGCAAACACTGCCATCTCTGAGACGGGGAGTTTCTCCGTGCAGTGTTTGAAGAGGCACGTGAGTTTTACACCGTGATATGCGTGGCTTTGGGCATGGTGAGGATGTGATAGGACTGGAAACCAGCCCGAGATCCCAGCCCCTTCACGGCTTGGCGTCTGCGAAGTGGCTGCCCTGCGCCGACACTCGGGGTGGGTTAGGTCTGGCCTTGTGCTTTCTGTGACTCTCACCCGGTTGTTTTGTACCGCGGCTGATGAAAGCAATGGGTGCTGTTCATCCTCCCTTCTCCGCACCTCTGCAGTGATGTACGGCTGAAGCAGGGATGAGTAATGCTTTTGAAAGAAATGTTACTCTAACCTTTATGCTGGATGCGTCGATTGAACATTTTCATCTCTAGATTTTCCATTTCATTGGGATGACTGTACATTCCTATCAAGTGATTCATTTGATGAACATAAGTTTTCTGCGAACCAAAATATCTCTTCAGACCCTCGGAGCACACGGGCTCTTGAGCACAAACCCATACTTTTGTGGCTGGAGTTCTGCCTTTGCCGTAGCCCCGCGGGGCGGGCAGACAGGTCGGCGTGTGGCGCTGCCCTCTTTGTCCGCTTACCGAACGCGCTCGGTTCCCTCACATTCCATCTAAGTGACGTTGGAAATCTTTTTTTCTTCCTTCCCCAGAGGGACCGAGCAGAGCTGTTTACCCTCAGCTAGCCGGCTTCCCAAGGGTTCTCAAGCACCGTAAGGCTGGGGGAGAGAAGGGTGGCCAGAGAGACCCAGGCAAGGGGCGCTGATGTTTGGTCTTCGTCCCGTCAGGTGCTCTGCCATCACCACGCTCCTCTTGGTTTTCCTTCTGCAGCTGTTCCCTCAGCTCTTCGGCCTTTCGCGGGCTGTGCCAAAGCTCTGTCCTAAAGCTGCCGGTGCCGGAGCCCGTGCATCGGTGGTGGGAACGTGACTGGGGTATCCTGGGGGGTCCGCAGGAGGATAGTTCCAGGCCGTGCCTTGCTCAGGTTTTTTCTTGGTGGCTGTGAAACTCTCCTTGGCGTACGCCGTATCTTCGTAGGGTCGTTCGCCTGGCTGGCTTGTTTGCAGCCGCATCTTCCTACGCGGGCAGTGCTCCGCTGGCTCACGGTCTGGTTTGCTTCGTATGTGCGCCCGTTGCTCCTCGCCATCGAGATGTGCCTACTGTGAGCTGTGCTCCGTGGACGAGCTGTTCCCGGACAACCAGCTGGAAAACAACTTCAGCAAGGCAGTGTTTAAGTATTCTGCGCCCCTTGGTCATCTTGAACTTCCCAGTCTGCGCCAGGCGTTGTGTGTGTGGCAGGGCCGATGCTCGGAGGTGTAACGGCGTTAACCCTGGCTCCCGTCGGTGCAGGGGCTGCAGCAGTGACACGCGGCTGGGCTACGTCACTCCCGACGCTAATCCTAAAGCTGTACTCACCTGTGGCGGGGTGCGAATCCGTTCCTTTAACTCTCCTTTTTGTGATTTTTTTTTTTTTTAAACCTGGAGCCTTGCCAAGCCTTTGATCCTGCTGGCACAGCAGCTCTCCCCCTTGCAGCTCCCTGTGTGTGCCGGGGTGGTGCAGCTGGCTGCTCCGTGGTCAGGTTTTGTGCTCTGACCTCCGAGCCCCGTGGCTGTTTGGCATCACGTTCCTCTTCCCGTTCCCAGGCACTCGTGGAAGCCGTAGCCTGTGAGGAACACGTTTTTGCAGAGCCCCGCTGATGGGAATGAGTTACCCTCTGCGGGCTTGTGGCTTCTTGAGGAGGTGCACGTCCTGGCCGCGGCCCATTGCAGTTATCTCAGATGTCACTGTTAGTTAGTTGTTCTCGGAGACTCTACCGCATTTCACAACCAGGGAAAAGTTCTCGTTTCCCCTGGGGCAGCTGCCGCATTTAAAGAATTTTTGATAGCTGCTGGAATAGAAAGCTCCGTTCCGTTTTGTACCTGTTTCACAGGAGTTCAGGCTCATGTGGCTGAAGGTCGTTTCTCAGCTTCTCTCCCGTTCTCCCCAGAAGGTTCTCCCGCGCAGTGTAAGCTCCTGTGGCTGTGCCAGCTCTGCCTGACCTCCTCCTCGTCGCCCCCCAGCCCTAACAGAATTGTACGGGGCGGGCAGGGAAGGGTGCTCGGCTCGGGGCGAGGTTCTGCAGCGCTTGGCTCTCCGCTGGCTGGTGCGTGGGGGAAGGCTGAGGCTCTCTGCCTGCTTACAGGAAATGCTGTGCGGTGCTGCTCAGGCAGGGACAGCACATAGGTGTTTCTGTTGGCAGAGCTGAAGCGGTTGGCTTATGCTAATGGAGCTGGTTTCTGTGCTGTGACCTGGAAGGTAAGTGAACGGCTGGCTGCACGCTGCTGGGTTGCACTTGGGTTCTGGAGCACCAGGGTTGTGTCGCCTCGCTGGGGAAAAGGTTTCTTGGGTTTCTCAGGGCTGCTGCTGAATCCCATTTGCCTCGGGCGGAGACTCTTTGCGCTTGTAGCTGTTTTCGCAGTGAGAGCAGCCCCTTGGAAGTGACATTTCTGAATGCTGGGCCTCAGAAAGAAAACCAGGCATGGCTGGCGTGGTGATGAAGGGGAGGTTGTGTTTCTGCTGAGCGTCCCAGTTCGAAGTACCCTTGAACTTTGCATGCTCTTCCATCCAGAGTGGACGCTTGGGGGGGAAGCCTGTGTTGAAAGAGACCTTCCTGGAAAGGCTGGGTGGCACGCGATGTGGTTACGGGAGCAGCCCGCCCGCACGCACGTGCGCCTGGCCTGACCAAAGCCAGATCTCTGCGTGTCAGACGCGAGCAGGCACAAGTGGGGCTGCTGAAAGAGGTCGGCTTGCCGGCCTCTGGGTCTGGTAGAATGTGCTGCAGCGGGGAGAAGGCAGCACTGAGGCACAGGCAGCCGTCTCTTCTGGTGGCCGGCATCCTCCCGTGCTCTGCTGCTGGGCTGAACGGTGTCGGGACTGCACTGCCATACGCTGAAGGTCTATTTTAGTGCTTTTATTTAGTCGTAGTTGGCTGGGATTTCGATACGTGGTTTTAAATTTATTTGGGCATGTCTAGAGGATAAGAGATAAATGTTCCGCATGGAAATAAATTTGTTGGGATTGGGGAGGGCAGGGGGTAAGGGGGGGACTGGGCGGAGGGAGGAACAACACGCTGCCTTGAAGGCTGCTGCGCCAGCCTGAACGCTTCTCGTGAGGTTCTTTCTCTTCCCAAGAAGAGGTACTGCAGTTGAAACGCAAGCTCTGGGTTATCCGGTTTCTAGCGAAGACCAGTTTGGTAGTGTTACCAGCCTTGCAGTTGGCGAATAAGCCTTTTCTCCTCTGCATTTAAAGAGAGAAAATGGTGCTCAGCCTTGCCAGATAGGGGCTTTATTTTCTTGCTGGTATAGTTTAAGTTAATAGAAATCTCATTTATCTGCTTCTAGTAATGCCTGTCCCTGGAGAGCAAGGTCATCACAAATGGTACAAATGAATGAACAGACGAGATCGGAAATGTGATCTGAAATTCCTGCAGGCTCGCTCATCTTGCACCCTCCGTGTGTCAAGGGAGACCGAATTTACGTCACTGTGCCTTACATAAGGATCTATAATGTGATAGTTTCTGAGGTTGTGTGGGTCTTACGAGGCTCCCGTATAATTGGTTCAGTATGCGCTCAGCGGAGAGCTGCGCAGCACTTCTGTACCGCTCTGCAGCTGCATGGAGAGAGTTGGTGTTAGGGAGCCGTTTCCCTTAGGTCTGTGGATCCCTTTTGGCTTTCATATCACTGTTTTCTCTGGTGCTGCAGCTGTTTCAGACTTCTTGGACTTTGAGTGCACGCTAGGTTAAAAACGCTAATCAGTGGAAGAGCACGGCTAACTTGTAAATGGGCTTCCTAAGGCCAGACAGTCAATATTTGGATAAAAGGTTGACATCAAACGTGAATAAGCCAGGTGCTGCGTTTGGGTACGCTTCTTCACGCTCTCTTGTATGGCTGCCGTACATCAGTCTTCCTCGAGATCAGTCAGTCTCTCGTTAACTCGGCCTCCTGCCCCTTCTGGTCGTGCTCCTCAGAAGCAGCGATGCGTTTGGAAGCGCGTTGACCAAGGCGTGTGCACCAGGTAAACGCAAGTCCAGGGCTAGCAGGCGAGGCGCAGAAGAGTGGTGCTTAGCTTTGGGAGACGGCCTTACAGCTACAGCCAGGGCCACCTCCAGTGGTGCCAAGTGAGAAGTTTCCTAAGACTCGCCGTCTGCTTTTGGGCGAGGGGTGGGTTTTTGTGGTTGACCCAAACCTGGGCAGTTGGTTAGAGCGATGGGGGTGCGCGATGAAAGCGAGAGCCCCGTTACCCGCTAGCTTCTGTCCTGAAAACGCTCAGAGGAGAGGACTCCAGGAAGGGGGACCCCAGAACCACGCAGGTCGCTGCTCGAAGCGTGCGGAGTTACTTGCAGGCCTTGTGGCACACGCGTGAGGGTTACCTGGGAGCCGAGCAGTGCCTCAGCTCCGTGTGCCCTTCCACACCCCACGTGTGCCTCCCTGCTCTGCGGTCGCGTCCCAGCGCCAGCCGGCAGCAAGCGAGCTTGCGGCTGCTCGGCGGCCGTGCTGCTCTTGACATTTATGTGGTGGTCTTGTGATACTCCAGGTTTAGAAAGCGAGCAGCTTGTTTTACTGGCCGTGCCATTCGATATCTGTACAGTGTGAGCTCCAGGCTCAAATCCCCTCCGAGTACAGTACAAGTGGGACAAGTGCTCTCAAGCGTTAGAGCTCGAGGGCCAGGCAGGGTGTACAAAGCCCATTCCCGATGTGGGCAGAGCAGGCTCGCTCCAGAATGGAGGTCGTGCCCACAAGCCAGGACTCCGGCAACGCTTGTGAAAGAATCACTGCAAAGCTTGCGTCTGTGCTCCTAATTTTGTTGTGTTTTACTCTCGTGCAGGAAGACGGAAAAACTGCTTGAAGTGTCAGAGTGATGGATGTGGGACCTGAGCAGCGCTGACCGAGATAGGGAGAGCTGTTATCCACCGAAGGTGTCGGCAAGCTACAGCTCAGGCAGCTGTCTCCAGATCCCCCAGTTTGTGCGAACGAGAGCTAACTGCTTGTTGTTGGAGGGCTGCGCCTAATCCCGCCCCGTCCCAGCATCTGCGTAGCTGCCCTCCAGGCTCAATTTACAGCGTCATTTGGGCAAAAAAGAGAGTTCGTATGCCCCAAACCCTCTCCAGCACCCACTTCGCTCAGTGTGCTGTGCTGTCTGACATTGTCCTTAGGACAGATTTTACCCGCAGACATCTTCTGGCTGTGGCTGGGACCTCTCCTCTGTACCTCTGTCCCACGGGAGCAATAAAAGAACCCCTGCCTGGGGTTCTGTGAAGGGTTGGACATCTTCTGGGGGGTGGCACATAGGAGGGTTGCAGGAGACTTCGGTGCCTCACAGCTGAACTGCAAAAGCTGCTTGCTGCATTTCTCTTGCCCTCAGAACGACGTCCATGGGGGCACGATGCGTAAATGTGGGACTGAATTCGAAAGCGGCTCTTTCTGCCGGCTGCTCGGGGAGAGATTTTATTTTTCTCTTGGACTCCGCAGCGACACGGGCTGTTGAAGCGCATTGTAAGAGGGACAGACAGGCTGCGCTCCGTGCGGCGGTCGTTGCTTGCGCAGGGCAGCAGGACAGGCTGAGAGCTCTGCTGGAGCGAGGTAGTGGTCATGGGGATCTGCTCCATATATAGCCCTCTGCTGTGCTGCCATTCTCAGTTCCTTCAGAAAAATCTTATAAGGAAAATCAAATCCCGACTTGGCAGCCTGTCTGTCTAATCTTTGGGAAATGCAGATGTGCATCTTGGAACAATTTACTCCTGGTTGTGTTTAGGGCTACCAGAGTGACTGTTTATTCCCACATATGGAGCATGGTTTCAGAAGGTAATTTAAACAAATGGAGTGCCACTTCCAATTTTTCAGGCTTCCAGTTTAGGAGCCAAAACTGTTCTCCCGACTCCAGCTTGCCCACCCTGGCTGTATCAGTTCCCACATGGCCTGCCAAGTTTGCAGAGAGCCTCCCGCAGCCCCCTTCCCCTTCTGGCGAGGCAAAGCCCCCCCGGCCCGGAGCTGCCTGGGCTTTGCTCTGGGGACGGCGTGCGGGGCTGCAGGCAGGGGACCCGGCACCGTGGCTCCACTGAACGAGCTGCCTCGGGCTGTGTTTGTGGGGCTGGGGGCTATACAAGCTTCTAGCTGTCCTTCTGTACCTCGTCGCGGTTAAAGTTTGGGTTGGAACAGCAGTTTAGGTGTGTGAGAGTGTCAGATGCCATCACCTGCGGGGGTTTGTTCTGCAGGGTGAAGTTTGGTGCTTCTGGTTAGCGCCAGCGTTGTCACAGCGAGTGTTATTTCCCAGCAGTGCCCTTCAGGAAGGCCACTTCGATAACAGCAGATGCGCGTTATCTGTGTGGTGCGTTGGGAATTTGTGGGAAACGTCTGCCTCTGAGTTCGGTGGCTGTCAGACTGAACCGGAGCTCTGGGAGCATACGCAGTCACCCTGCCTGCGTGCTTCCTGTGTGTTACACCAAGGGTTTGATGATTTACAAATATTTGACCAGAAGAGGTTGATGTTTTTTCTTCCTAGTGCTGAGCTGAGCAGGATGAGAGAGAACCAAACTTTTCCTGTAATAAAACGATCCAGCCCCACGCTTGATTTCCTGGTTGAAGTGATGGGGGGACCCCCCCGAGGAGCGGCAGCCCAGCGAGAGGAGCGCGGGGAGCAGCACAAACCTGCACGGGGCAGGCCGGGGAAGGAGAAGGGGTCTGCAGGCTGCATTGCACAGGGCCTGACAGCGGATGCTCAGAAGGACGGGTACGAAGGCAGAACTGCTGGTGCCGTGTTTGCAGTTTGAGCCGTTAATTGTGTTGCCACTTGGTTTACAAAATGAGTTACCTGAATGTACAGGTCTCTTGCTTTTCTGTGCATTTTGCTGTGCTTACAGGGTCTAGGATAACTAAAATAATTCAAAACTCCACCAGTTTGTTCTCGGGAAGGTAAATGCTTTGTTTTCTGCTGAAAGAAAAATCAAAATGTGTTGTTAATTTCAGGCGCAGTTAACGCCTGGTGCACTGAATGCCTGTCTGGTCGCCGTGAGGAATAGGAAATAATGTGAAGGGGGAAAACCGCCCCATTTCTGGGGTATTACGGTTATGCATGGAAGGGAGCAACGCTTGCTTTGCAGAAACACCGGGTCACCTCCCCAAAGATGCACAGACACTTCTTAGACACGGGCAGTGATTATCAGCCCAGCTTTTCTTGTGCTCCGTGATTCCTTGAGTTGTGACGCCTTTTCCCTGCCCATCCTGCCGTAGGAAAAAGCTCAAATACTGCAAATTCAGACGTGAAGTTGTGTATCGCAGGCTTGTTTTAAGACCCCCAAATGGATCTGTAGATTGTATTTATTTGTTTGGTTTTTGTTTTCTTGCAGTTTCTGCGGGTATAAAAGAGGCTTTGTCCTCTGCAGGGCCCTGAATTTCGCGTGTACAAGGGGAGGCATTGAGCAAATTCCAGGCTGCGGCTTTGCTTCCACGTGCCCCTGCTGCATTTACCTGTATTTAGTGCCTGTCTCTGACTCAGTGTTTACTCTTCAGTATTTAAACGTTCCCTAGAAATTAAATCTTTTAAGAACATTATTCTTCACACCAAGTGCTTGTAGAAGCCCAGTTGTGCAATGCCCACGCTCGTGTGTTGGCTGCTGCCTCACTCCCTCGGAGCGTGATTTACAGCGGCGAGGCAGCAGCTCCGGCGAGCGCCGCGCTGTTACGGCTCTGCAGCCTGCTTTCAAAATAGCAGTGTCTCCCTGCTCTAAAAATACTCGCTTGTCCCTTGTTTTAGTTTTTCCGAGGTTGGGTGCAGCACCGGGTGTTTGCCATGCCAGGATGTCGGTGCTGAGGGATGAGGTCCCTCGTTGCTGCGGGCCTCGCGCTTTTCCAGCCGAAGCTGCTGGCCTGCTGGGACAGAGCGACGTGTGCAGTTCGCATAAATGGAGCTGCAGCGATACGTCCACGACGTGCATCTCCACTTCAAGACCAAATATAAACAGAGGTCCTCGAGGAAGCTGGGCCTGCGGCAGCGCCGTGCCAGGGAGACGCTTCCCTCTGCCGCCTGGCACGGGCAGGTAGGAGTCCCCCGACCCGGGTGGCTTCGCAGCCTCCTCTCGCTGCTCGGGGGGTTGCAGCCTGGCCGCCCTTCTGCACGGACCCTCCTGTGCCCTGCTTCCCCGGGAGGCCATTGCCGTGCCACGTTTTGGCTTTGAAGTATGTTTTCAGCTCCTCGGCGCCTTATCTGTGGGTTTAAGCCGCTTGTACTGATAAGGGAATCAGATACTATTGTTGGAAATCGCTTCTCTAGGCTGTAACTCAGCTCCAGACCAAGTGGAAGGTAACTCTTTATAAAGGTGGTCTGTGCAGCTACGGCTGTGAAAGGAGCTTTTGTTTAACCAGCAAGCTTGACAAACTTAAAATTTAAGCTAATCTCCGTGTTCCCACCAGAAAATGTCCTTGAAGTTTCCAGGGGAGAGGCAAAGCCCCGAAAGCTCCAAGAAGCAGGCGCTGTCTTCTGGCATCGCCAGAGCCGTCAGGGGAAATAACCCCAAAGGTTTGGGAGAGCAAGCCGTCAGCGTGTCCCCGACGTAGCCGCTGCGCTGGAAGCACGGGGTGGATGAAGGCAGCCGTGGGTGCTCCCTCCTGAGGAGGGTCTGCAGGCACGGCACCAGCGGCCGGTCGCAGGCAGGCAGGCGCTGGCTCCCGGGGGCCGTGCCCCTCGCTGCCTGCCCGCTTTGCGGTGAGGTGCTGCTGGAAACCACGCTGACAGCCACTACTCGGACTACGTCCCCTAAGTGTCTTTCTGGGTCTGCGCAAACAGCTAGAAATGCGTGCAGCGGGTGGCGCGGGGGCACGGCTGTCCCGGAGCTTGTGGCACTCGCTCTGGGACATCTCGGTTCGCTTTGGATGCGAGGAACACGCGAGGTGAGGGCAAGGAAGGGGCTGTCGGGTGCCTGCATTTCTTTTTCTTGGTACTCGAGGGTTAATGTCTTGACGGCTGCATTCCTTAGCTTCACTTTTGGCTTCTCTTCCTAAAAATTTCCACTTCATTTCATAACAGTTGTGGAGTGAGGGGTGGTGATACTCCGGAACCTTTGCCCGCCGAGATTGGAAACGTGCTTTTGCGTGAGCGGCAGGGATGGATGGGGTCGGCCACGATTGTTTTCAGGCCCGGGGGAGCCTGGAACAGATCTTGTTTACCAATAATTTCAGCACTCCCTAAACTGAGGGATCTGTAATTAAATTAAGGGGTAGAGGTAGTAAATAGAGGCAGTGGTTTTGAGAAGAAAATCACTTTCTACCGTTTTCCTGTGAAAGTTATAAATTTTGACATCTTAAGGGTAAAACCGTGCCCCACTGACTTGATCCCTTCAAGCACCAAGCCAAGTTGCCGGGTTTCGCAGGCACGTAGTAAACTTCGGATTTGATGGAGAAGTCTTGGAGAGGTAAACTGCAGCCTGTTGTAAACTGTTCCAAGCAGGCAGTGGTTTAACCGAGTAACGGGTAATTTTAAGGCTGGCTTTCTGTGATTGCTCACTGCTGGTGCAGGTCCTGGTGTGAGGTCTGGCACGGCCCGGGGGTCTGACACCAGCCTTGGCTATCTGGTGCTGTGTGCTGGTGCCGCACGTGCACGCAGGTGCCAGGCGCTTTGAGCATGACAGCGCTGGCTTTGTGCGTGCAGCCCTTTGTACCTGTGCCTCGGGAGCTGATAACCCGAGCGGGATAACTGCGACGCGAGGTCTTCTGCGAGCGGGGCTCCTGCTGGCTCGGGTGCTTCGTCAGTCCTTCAGCCCTGCGGTTCGGGGGCATTTTGGGTGGGAAGAGGACGAGCGGTCTGGGGGAAACACCGAGACCTGACGGCTGGCAGAGCAGCTGAGAACTGCTTAGCCCCCGGCGTGGTGCTCGCCGTCGGGTTGCCGTGCTCCCACAGGGGCAGGCAGCCTCTCCAGGGCTGCGCATGCTAGCTCAGGTCTGACGTTAGCCCTCCAGGGTCACCCGTCCTGGTTGTGTCTAACGACTGCCTGCGGCTCGCGGGCAGGAGGGGGCTGCTCCCGGAACGGGCGTCTGTGCGGGGAGGAGAAGCCGCGTGAATTAAAGCGGCTGTTGAACGGGTTGGCCGCAGCTGAGAGCGGACGGATCCCGAGGGCGAGCACAAAGCCTCGCAGAGCGGTGGATTTTCACCAGCGATGCGCACGTGCGCTGCCCTCAGCACTTCAAACACCGTTCTGGGCCCGGGGTCTCCAGATGCACTGGGTAGATGGCGGGTTCGGTGCTCAGCCGTAAGAAAGTGCAGTTGACGAGGCATCCCGTGACAGGGCCACTGCTTATTTGTTCCCATAGAAACTGCCATCTCATCGTGGCAAGCTTATAACGGCTGTTGCTGGAAGTGCAGCCTCTAAAAATTTCTGAATACCTCGTCCAGATCCGGCGTGTGCTTCGCTTTATCCTTTGCTTCCCTGTCCAAGTCTCGGTCCCGTCCCGCCGAGTACACTCGGTCCAGTAGCATGTGTACACCTGACACCTTTAATCACAAAGGAACGCGACAATATCGCCTTCAATGGGACGTTAAACGTGCTGGATAAGGGAGAGGCGCTTGTTTGCACGCAGCATCTCTCACCCGGCCTGCGGAGCCCTGTTACCCAGGCACGGGGAGCCCGGCCGGGCTCGGAGCCGGGCTCTGGGTCGCGGGCGTGCTGCCGGCAGCGCTGTGCTCCCGGCGAGCTGCCGCGCCGCGCCCGGTGCCTCTCAGATATTTACCTGCCGAGGGCCAGGTGCAGAGCCTTGGCTTGCTGATAGGTGACGGCTGCTGTGTGGTTTGTGCATCAGGCCGGACTGCGTTCAGGGCTGCTGTCGCAGCATTTGTGCTCGCTCAGCGGCCTTTGGTGGTGCTGGGGGGGACAAGCTGACGGCTGCTCGGGACCGGTCGCTCGCCCTGGTCCTGGTGCGGTCTCCGTGGGAGCAAGTGAGCTGCTGCAGGGTCCCTCGGCACAGAGCCCACGGAAGGTGACAGGGAGCAGAGCTAGCTGGGACCTCTCGAGAGGCGCCCATAATCCAGTGTTTTGCGTGAGCTTTCACTGGTTGGCAGCCGTGAAGATGTAGCGTCGTATTGTAATTCCCTTTTCTGCCAGCACACGTTGTAGCGTTAGCTGTTGCTCTTGGTTTGTTCTGAAAACCCAGGGAGATTCACTTTGCTATTTAAAAAAAAGAAAAGACCCAACATGGCTTGGGAAAGCCCCTGTGCGTGTCTGCAGTTCAGAGCCCGGAATGCCACGTTCCCAAAGGGACGGGGGCTGAAGCGCTGTATGGCCTCCTGTGCCACCTCGCCTGCCTCTTTAGGACTTCTCCGGTACCTTTGTGATCGCAGCGTGGTACACCGTGCTCCTGCAGCTCTGCTAACTGGGAGCTATTACACTTTGCGTATCGCTGCCCGTGGTGCAGCTCTGTTAAAGCACGGTGCGATGGTGCTGCGGTGCCCGGGCACGGCCGTCGGGCTGCGGAGGGGCCGAGGCTGAGGGACGGGGTGGTTATGCGGAGTGACAGATTCCTCGGGGGGCTGTTGCTGTTTGCAGAAGGGGAGCCAAGACATCAGCGCCTAATATCTTCCAGAAGTCCTCCGCTTTAACCCCTAAGGAGCCTCAGGAAGCGAATCGAGAGCCTGTGTGACGCCCTCCCTGTGGCCCTGCCGCGTGCCCCGGGCCGGTGCCGGTTGTTTGTCCTGGCTGCAACTCGTGGCTCGCAGGGAGCGGAGCTCCTGGTGTTGTACGGGGACCTGGTGGTGTGCGCACGTTGCCCTTGTCGTTAACACCCAGCCGGCTACTCCCTAGGTGTTGGAGACTCGCGGCTGCACGTCGGCGCTGCCTGCTGGGTACGTGATCCCTTCCGAGCTGGGCTAGGGCACTCCTCTCGCTGGAGGTCTCTAGAGCTGAGCGGTGAACTTGGCATTATACGTGCTGCTTAAAAACATCCCAAACCAAATCTTCATTATGTTTCTTAACACTTCATGCACGCCATCTAATAGCTCTTTACTTCTGAGCTTTTGCTTTTTAATAACCCAAATCACTTGCATTCAGATCCGAGGCTCATTTTCTTCAGCCGTGTATCTGAAATTTACTCCTTTTCCTTCTCATTTGTGTCTTTGGGTCTTCACCGAGGCAGAGCGAAATGGTGGTCCAGGGTAATTTTCAGTAACTTTTAAAACCCGCTTGCTCCAATATCCTCTCGGTTCCTAATATCCTGGAAGCGGAGGCTTCCCGTGGACACTGGAGGCAGGTCTTTCCCTAAAAGCGCGGAAGGTGGCTGTGTCCTGCTCCTCGCCGCCTTGTCTCGAGGAGAGCTCTGCGAGGCAGCAAGCGCGGCTCGGTGACGCAGCAGGCGGAGCGGTGGCCACTGCCGCACGGCATTCTTGATGTGGAGCCTGCTGTGACAGATTTCTTCCTGCATGCGACTACATTTCCAAAACTGTGCTGCTAAGCAACTCCGAGAGCCTAGCGGTGCTCTAACGTGGTGTCAGTGAGTAACAGGCCTCTATGATTTCCTCCAGCTCTGCTGACTGCAGGCAGGAGCGTTAGCAATACGAGGAACACGATAATTACGGGGGATCTTGCAAGCAGGTCTTGACTCTGGCTGCTGAAAGGGGCTGGATATTTTGGTGCGGAGCTGCTTCAGCCATCGCTTGGCTCTGGGCAAAGCAAAACCAAGTCAGTGGTACCACGAGTTCACACTCTTGCTTTTGCAGGATGCTCGTAGCTCAGTGTGATGCGTAGTAACGAGCCTCGCTGATCGGACGTGGTGCTTTTTATTTTCAGCAGCATCGGCTCTTCGGCAGCCACTTCACATTTTAAAAGGGCAATCCCAAAAGACGTCGCAAACCCATGTCTGAGGGGAAGTCAGTTGTGTTCTGCCAGAGCCGGCTGGGGTGCTGCGGACAAACGGGCACTAGGTGTCGGGCAGCCCCACCTGGTCTTTGCTGGGTGTCTGGGCTGCGGTGCAGCCTCGGAGCCGAGCGGCTGGCTGTGCCGCCGGACCCAGCCCGCGTTCGTCGCGCCGGTCGGAAGCAGAGGCCGTGGAGGGAGGGAAGGAGGAAATGGAGGAGGTAAACCCCAAGGGGCTCGTGTGTGAGGTAGTCCAGAAGAAAACGTTCGTGGCCTTAGTCCTAGGTGATGTAGCACACTTCTACGCACGGGTTTTATTCTCCTGTTCCTTCACCGGGGTTTTCAGGGAGATTCTGAGGCAGGGGCAAATTAAGGAAAAGAGGCTGTGCCCGCGTTCAGTGCGAGCTGGTGGTTGGCCTCCGTGCAGTGCCGGGCTGGCTCCTCTGGGGGGGAATTCCTGCAAGTCTCGGAGTCCCCAGCTCCTAACAGCACGCTCGTTCTGATACTCTCAGGAGGGTGTTGTTACGGGCTGCTGGGAGGCACTGGATGGCACTGGTCAGACCGATGCTATACCTGAGCTCACCGTAGTCTCCTCCCTCCCCTCTGCTGTCTCGGGAAATAACGTAGCTCTGCTAGGCCTGGAGCACAAATCCCCTCCGAGGGCAGCTGGGACGGTCCGGGTCTCGCCTGGTGCAGACGGCATTTTGGAGCAGACCTGTAGAGCAGCACCCGCACTTCTTCAGCTTGTCGGAAGGTGTGAAACGGGGGAGATCTAACGTACGTTTGAGGTCGCTGAAACCTGTGTTAAATACAAACGTGGAGCCCTCCAGAGTCACAACGCAGTGCTCAGAACAGCTCCCAGCGGCTGCTGCAGTGCCGAAGGACGCTGCCGTTTCTGCTTAGGCTCCTGCCGGTGGCTGTGTGCTGGGGCCTGGGACTGAACTCTGCTTGTGAAAGGCGTTTCAACTTTCTCCCCAGTAATGGCTTTTCCTCTGATTCCTGCCCGCTCTGTCTCCAGGCAACCTGGCCTCCCGCAGGATCCGTGTCCCCGTGACGTCCTTGCTGCTCTCCCCCTCAGATGCTCAGCTTTTTCCGTCGCTGCTGAGGTGCAGAGCTGAACGCGTGCAAGCTGCTTTTTGTTTCCCCTCCTACGTGCAGAGTGATGTGCACTTCTCTACATGTGTGGGAAATGCAGCAGATAAAGACAAGAACATCCTGTGTTGTCATCTGATTTTTCCCAGACCTTTCCCAGACCTCCTTCTCTTCTCCCTGGTTTAAGCCGAGGTTGGCGCCGTGTGCTGGTGGCCGGCGTTGCGCGGGCATGGCCCCGGCCTGCTTATCTGCTCTGAGACAGAGGTTCAGCTGCTTGGGTGCGTGGTGGGTGAAGGAAGGCTAAGAAAACAGTCTGAATGCGGTGCCCTGAAGTAAAGGATAACCTGTACTGAACGGGGCCCGAGGTGGGCACGTTTCCTCCCAAATCTGGATGCGTTTCTTGACCTCTCGTGCATGCAGGTTGGCCGGAGGCCAAGCTATAGCAGGGGCAGGAGTCCGCCTGGACCCAAACAAAAATGCTGCATTCCTCTCTGCGTGTCACGATGAGAGGATCCAAGCCTTGCCTACGGAGTAGGTCATGCTTACTTAACCAGGATCTGCTTTTTCACGTTGCGTTTGACAAGTTAACCGGTTGAAATCAGTTTAAGCGTACCTCCATTAGGCTCTGCGCTGGCTTAACCGAGCTCAGGCAAAAACTGGTTTTAATTAACAAGTGCAGCCTGCGCACCAAGTGCCAAGATTGCTTTTAATTTGCGCAGAACCCGCGGAGGTAGCTCTGCAGACTGTCAGCAGATCGTAAGGCTGAGCCCTGGCAGCGTGCATGTCTCAGTGCTCCTTCCCCTCTCCAGCAAACCCGCGCGGTGCCTGTGTTGCCGTGGTGGATCCCGCTGGGATTAACGCAGGGCCGCTGCTAACGCTGCGAGCAGGAGCTGCTTTCCCATTACCTGTCTGCCTGCCTTTTACACCTGCAGCCCAGGTTAGATTTGGCCAGATAGCGGCCTCATTTGCAGCTTAATCTTTGCGAACTGATTAAAGCGTGCCCTGGTTTGGGGATCTCGCCTCCTGCAGAAGGCAGGCTCCTGTTAGCTCAGGTGTCCCCAGGCAGCAGCAGGGCGTAAGGAAGTCTGGGCAGAGCTCTAGCCCTGGGGGACCGGCAGGGGTGGGCAGGGGGCCTTCACTTAGCTCTTACCTGAGCCGTGGTTCCCTGTGCTGAAGCTAACTTTAGCAGTGGTTCTTGGATAGTCTGCCTTTCTAGGCCAGCGAAGAAGCAGAACTAAGCCCTGTAAGCAGGCGTTCGGTTTTCCAGGCCCGCCACCTGCGGATGGACGCGTGGACGTGCCTACGTGTAGTAATACCGGCCTTCGGTGTGGGCTGGCATTTGTGGGTGGGGGGTTTGTTTTCTTCCTCAACCAGGAGAAAAAAGAAATTTTCCATACCAGCTCTAATTCATGGCTCTGACTCCGCGAAGTTCTTCCTGCCATCTGTTAAGCACCGTAACAGCTCTGAAAGGCTTCCGAGCCAAACACGAATCACTGGCACAGGTGAGCCTTGGAGCTGGGGTTTTTCCTTCTCCTGTACCAAAGAGTGCTAAAGAAAAAGATGGAGAGATCAGCTGACGTGTAAACATGGTACGATGAGAGCTGAACTTAGAAGCGAGAGGAATTGACTATACCTGCCTTGGTTTTGTTTGAGTTGGTTAGATGTGGCATCTAAAATCCGGTTTGTGAGCGCTTGCTGACTTCTGCTCAATCAAGTGTGGTCCTGCCCTGCAACTGAGGAGGAGAGGGCAGTGGTGTTTGGGATCAGGACATCGAGCATCTGTCTAGGGCTCGGAGAGGGGGGAAAAAGTCTGGAAATGTTGCCGTTACGGGCTGGAGAACTTGAAACTACAGCACGTGGGATTTGCGGAACATCTTCGTGTACTGAGATGGGCTGTTCTTACTGGTGTCGCCTGTTATGTTTCCCTTGCCTTTCTCCAGGATCTTCGTGTCCGTGGTGCTGTCCAACAAGCCTGTGACCCAGCGTGTGTTAGCATGCTCAGCAGCCAGTGAGAGTAACTGGGAGTCTCTTGTTGCCCATTGCTACCCACGGTGACGAAATACGCAGGGAAGCTCTGTAGCACTGCACTGTGCTGCAAGGTAACCGTGACAAGTGAAGGGGAATACAGGTACCGCAGGCCAGCTTTAGCAGGGCAGTCGGCCCTGCTTGTTGCTTGCAGAACCTAATTTCTAACTTGCTGTGGCTGAACGTGCAGGAGTCTGCCCCTCATCCCCTTTATCCTTCAGAACAGGGCAAAAAAAGGGGGATTTGCGTCTGGGATTGAGCCACTGTTTGGCCCTGAGGCTCGTGCTGGGAAGCAGCGTGGTTTGGAGGTCGTGGGCACCCACCAAGAGGAGGACTTGGAGTTTTGGCTGTATGCGGGTAAAGGCTGGGCTCCCAGAGGGCGGTGCAGTTGAGTTTCTCCTGGCTGTGATGGCCCTACAGCGTCTGTGGGCTGTTGTGTGGGCACCGAAGTGATGAGATGTCCGTACCAGGGCTTAGCTCCCGTACCGAGCTGTCGACGTGAATGTTGGTTTTGTGCTTCTGTCATTGAAATCCCAGCCCTGCTCCCCTGGGACACGGAAGGGTCGTAGCGGAGCGCAGCGTTCACACAAGCAGGGTATTAACGGTGCCGCAGGCCTAGAGGATTTGGGCGTATTGACTTTTTGCAGAACACCATCGGTATTTTCTTCACCTTGTGCAGACAAGTCGCTGCATTGATTCTGACGAGGGATGTGGACAAGGTGATAACTTCCTTCCTGAGCAAATGCAACTTCTCGATGCGCATTTTGGTCCACAGTTTCCTGCTTTCAGTTGCCAATATTTGCGTTTATGCCACCTCTAAAAGCCACCAATTTTGCTGCAAAATGGCCTAGTTTTATCTGCAGCATCACCATGAAGTTGGTTCTGCTGGTTGCTAATTCTGAGCTGTGGATGCCTCTTGCCTGCGAGCTTGTCAAGAGAAGTTTTTTCTGCTTTGGTCACAAGCTTGCTAGCGTCAAGCTGCGTAGAATGGCAGTTAGGAGTGCATCTTTTTTTTTTTTTGGACACTTTCTTATGACTAAAATGCCACAAATTACCTATTTGCATATCCAGAGATCGCTCCGAGTGACCCTAACCATACAAGCAGACTTGCGGTGACAGCCTGCCTGACAAACATGTGCCTGTGCCACCAGGCTGTCCGTACGGAAAGCAGAGTTGCTGTGGAGTGACGTACATCAAGCCGAGCTCCTGAACTGGGACGTGACCTACGGTAGCCTAGAGTTCAAGTTTTGTTTATCACACACTTGTGTCCGTATGCTGGTGAGGTGTTTTGACACGCAGCCAGCATGCATTTTGTTTTCTATGTATGCTTGCTCGCTTATCTGGTCTGCAGAGCTCTTCTGAGCGGCCAGCTCCGGCGTGGAGTAAAGGATCCCGACCAGCTGGAGGATCCTGACCTGCTGAAGGATCCCGTTCCCCCTTCCCCACCTTAATGCCGGTCTCTGCTCTTGGACTTCTCCTTCAGGCTCCGCGCAGCTTTGGTATCTGCTTACTGGGGTGCTGGTGACCCCCCCAGCAGCTGCCTAACCCAAGCAGGCTGTGTCGGAGCTCCCCAAGCGCTCCTGGCAGGCGGGAGCAGCTGGAAAGAGAAGTTGTCCTGTTGCTGCCTCTGACAGTCCGTGGTGTCCAGGAGGATGCTAGCCTTAGCACGACGGGCAGCAGAGGGCTTCCGGGCTGGCGCAGCTCGGAATTGTGAGCGTAAAAAGGATTCAGGTGGGTTTTGTCTGAGATGACTCCTCCGCGAGGAGCCTTCCCAGGGCGCAGCGGTGTGAGCAGAGCCCAGTGCCCGCAGCAGGTGCTGTGGGCTGGCGCCATTAGTTGGACGTCACAGCAAGAGCCGTGCCCTGGGTTGCCTGCCCTGCTGAGCCGGGTGCTGTCCCAGAGGACGCCGGCTTCCTTGCATCTCAGTCAGCCTCCTGCGAGCCTATTTATTAGCCCGCAGCCCCACCTCGGTGGCCGCTTTGCCTGCTGCGTGCTGTGCCGTGGAGGGCCGGCTGTGGGAGAGGAACCAAGCCACGTGGGCGTGCTCGTCCACAGCACATCTAGGGAACGTCTGAGGGCTTTCCAGGAGGAATTTGGAACAGGACTCCTCTGAACAATTCTAGGAAATGTTTTTCCTAAAAAAAAAAAAAAAGCTTTATTTTTTTCAATGCAGTCAACTTGTCAGTGCCATCTGTTGGCTCGTTACACAGAGGTGATCAATTGCTGACTTACGGGAACAATTAGCGGCATAAATATTCTTTTATAACTATTACTGGTTAGATTGATCACAGCGTCACAGTATGAGATGAGTGCGTGTTTTTTCCTGAGTTTTAACTTATGCCACTGCAGAAGCAACTGCACTGAACTAGAAGAGGTGGTTTCTTTCTGGAACAGTCCCCGATGCAGGGAAGGTGAGTTAGGTACAGCGGGAGCGGAGCCAGGGTGGCGCGAAGGAGATGTTAGCCCAGGACGGGGTCTCGCGCTTTTTCCTGTGTTCACTGCACTGCAGAAAAAGGAGATGTCCTCTTTTTTCAGGGCTTCCTTCCACTGCCAACAGACCGCTATTTCCTATCCGCTTTCCCTCTTCCACTCTCCAGTCAGTCGGACGTTCGTTCCCAGTAGGTGCTCGGCCTCCCCAGCTCGCTCCGGACGTGGCCGGGACCTCAGGCTGGGGCCCTTCCGCGCGGCGCGCAGCTTAGCAAGCACCGGGCTGGTGTCCGTAAGCTCTGGGTATCGGCCTCGCCGCTACCAGTGAACCCGGTGGAAGATGACCCGATGTGGGAGGGCAGCCGGGGTGAGCTCGGTGCCGTGTTTCTGCCTCTCCTTCTCGGACTCCATCTGTAGCCCAAATGCAGACGGCGTGCTCTGCCGCGTGCGCGCTGCGAGCGCCGGGCTGCCGTTCTTCCCTGCTTACCCTCAGCGCACGGGGGATGTTGCGGGCATACCTGTTCGGTGTGTCCTTAGCGCTGGTTGGTTTTGAGATGTTGAACAAAAGGGCGATGACAAGCGTTCAAAAACGTGTGAGAAGGCCAATTCAAAGGGTCAGAAATAAATACTCCGAATGGGGACTGGATTACGAAGCCTCTGTAATGCCAGAACAAGTTCTGAAGAAGTGTTACACGCAGTTACCTGACGGGGAAGCAGCCGTTCCCCCTGCCACCCTCTGCAGTTGCGTTTCTCTCATACACCAACTGCAGCGGAGGACTCGTGCCGTCTGGGGAGGTGCTGCTGCGCGCTCGCAGCCTGCCCCAGGTCTTCCTCCTGCCGGACGCCTGCCGGGGCACCCAGCCTGTCCTGCCTCCGCCTGCTGTGTCCTCCTGTGCCAGCGTGAATTTGTCTGCCTTGTTGGCAGGACAGGATTGATTCAAGGAAGTGTGTATGAACATTAGGCACACTTCGCTAATAAACAGGATGTCTGTATAAATGTGAAGTCCTCCAAGCAGGCATTATTTCCTGTACCAGGACTTCGGCATCTGTTCAGACACTGACACTTGGCGTGTGCTGTTCAGCCGCTGAATTGGCCTGGTCTGTCTCAGAGGAGCAGCACCAGGCTTCTGGGCTGCCCTGGGCTTTCGGCGTGATGAAGTCAGCCCAGAACAGGGACCAAGTTTGGAGTCTGTGTTTCACTTCCAGTTTTCCCAATTTTTCAAGCCTCTTTAAGGTTTACTTTTTTTATTTTTGTACATAAACCTGCTCCGTGTCCTGGGATGCAGAAAACAGCAGGAGCTTGGAGCGGAAGAGGTTGCTGGAGCTCATGGGGAACACCCGGGAGTTCACATCTGCGAGCATTTTGGGGTGCAGTGAAGCAACTTGCTGTTTTGGTTTGAGATGCAGTTTCTGTCCCTCTTGACTTCCCGTGCGGAGCAGCGAGCCGTGCTGGTGATGTCGGTGACAACGAGGTGTGCTTCGGGGCTCCCGGAGCTTGTGCCTGTCCTGTTACTGAGCTGCCCACTGCTGTGTTCCTGCTAATCCGTGATCGAAACTCCCACTGCTTTTCATTAGGCTTTTACCTGGCATGCGCACACACCTAGCACAGCTCGGGAATCAAACCGACACGGAGCAGCGTCCAGCACAAGTGCACCAGGAAGGGAGAAGTCTGGAAATGGGACGGCCAAGCCAAGCCTTCTGGCTCTGAGCTAGACCTCCGCGCTGACGTGCAGTCAACTCGACCAATTCACCTCCTTTTTACAAACTGCTGTTGTTAGGACCTTAACTTTTCTTCCAAATAGCGTGTTCCTCAGACTGCTAGTGTAAGTTTTAATGGGATCCAAGAAGAAACAAAAAATGAAATGTTTAGAAATGGAGGGAACATTTTGTTAATTGGTAGCAGCGTGTATGCTCCAGACTTGGCATAGATCCTGCTGCCTGTAAGCTTCATTAACTTTTGATAAAAGAATAGTTAATTTTTTCAGACTGTTTTTTATAGTTCTTCATTGTCTAAGAAATTAGATTATGGTTTTCTCTCACTTTTAATTGCAGCCCGACTTGTACTTTCTTTAATGACGTTTAGTCTTGCTCTCTCCCCTCGCTATTTTATGTGGTATTTGCAGGGATGAGGGAGTGCATTCGGGGCTGTTTCTTGGTGCTCCGTGAGGCTACCTGGAAGCAGTTTCTTCTCTACAGACGCCAGCACAGGGCTGTAGTGCTGCTAGTGGGGCCGTGCACGTGAGCTGTCCCAGCTGGAGCAGGAGCCTCTTTGCCTGTCCCCTTCCTGCTGCCTCTGCCACGGAAGCGTCGTGTCCCTCGCGGAGCACCGCAGCTCTCCTGTCTTAAACCTGCCCAAGTGACTGCACCGGGCGTCCCTCCTGGTGGCACAGCACCCCAGTGGACATGCGTGCTGTGCTAAATGTCTGGCGTGTGCTGTCACACGTGGTCAGAGATGCCAAGGCAGGTGCTGGCCGGCTCACCAGCGTGGACCCGGCGTCTCCTTGAGGAAGGCTGGTGGGCAGAGCAGGGATGGGGAAGGCGGGGAGATGGTGCTGGGTTTGGTTCCTGAGGAGCTGGAGCCTCGCCAAGTAAAGGTTACCGGGGCAAAACCTTCACTTGCTGCCAGCCAGGATCCCCCTGGCCTAGGGCAGCGCAGCAGCCGTGGGGCGTCCGAGGAGGGTCAGCCAGGATCCGAGAGCAGGCAGCTCCCCAGCGGGGCGGTCGGGCTGGTCAGGGAGCACCAGCAAAAGGACGCAGAACCCAAAGAAAAGCTGTATGGAGGAACTGGCTAACCACCCCCTTGAACGTTTAGTGCCGGCGCTGTGGAGGGAACTTGCAGCCCTGCTTCGGGGCTGGTTAACCCACGGCAGGGTTATCTTCGTCCTCAGCGGGGCCAAGCTGCCTCGGGCAAGCTGCTGGGCCCCTGCAAGAAGAGCTCTTCCCTGGTAGGGTGCGTTCAGACGGGGCTCGCTTTCCCAGCGGCAGGAAAACCCTCGCTCAGAGCAGGATTCACTGCGGCTGTTTCCCCACGGCCGGGTTTTCGTGAAGTCAGTCTGGCTGAAGCGCCCGGAGCACTGAAGCCAGGCTTCTCTGTGTTGAAATCCTGAATCATCTTTCAAGGGAGTGGGAACATGAGCCAGCTGGGAGACGCAGAAATGGAGAAACTTGGTCTGTTTTGGAAAGCCTTTAAACCGCTCCTTCCCCCTGGAAAAAAGGCGATCCGGAACCTCTGCAACAAACCGAAGGGAGCTGCTCCGCCGGGCCCCGGTGAGCCCCCACCCCTGAAACTCCCTGCGCTCTGCCTGCCGCGGGGCGCTCCGAGGGGATTTCCTACTTCCACCCTCGCGAGGAAGCTCTGAATTTCCTGAAACTGGAGCGCTAGGTGGTTTCCCCAGGCTCCTTCAGGAGACTTTTACCTTTTATATTCTATCCGTCGCTGGAGGCACCTGAACTGAATGAACGCATGTCGAAGGAACTCCTCCAGAAACGCCAGCGCTCCCCTCCTTCGGCTTCTGAGGCTGGATTTTGGGTTGCTCAAGGGCCGCCCATTTGATCTCGAAGCAGGAGCCTTTGTCAGAAGACATCTTCGGGATGGTGCTTGTGTTCATGTGCCACGGACTCGGGCGTTTTGTGCCTCGCAGAGGCTGAAGACACCACCCGTACCGGGTGCCACGCGTGGCAGGGTGCCGTGCAGGATGGCAGCACGGTTCTCTGCGCCCTGCGTTACCGGGGAGAAAAGCAGAGAAATTCGGTTCTTCTGCTTTGTCTGGACTCAGTGACAGCGTTACATTCCGTCAAATTCTCCACATTCCTTGAACTTGGCCAAAAGTGTCAACTCGAGTCACACAATTAAGCTGGGAAATGAGATTTCCTTAGAGCAAATACGCAGCTGGGAAAGGAGTAAGGAACCTAGGAGCACTCCAGACCTGAGGATTTTCATTTAAATATTTGTGCCTGAAAATGACTCATGTCTCTGGGTAGACATCTTGGCTTCGCTCTTTGAGGAAGCTCTTACTTTTGTTTCTTTTAATATTACTGGTCTAAGCTTTACAAAAGCTTGTTCGTACGAGGAAAGTCCTCGGTGAAAAGCGTGCAGCGAGTGTTTTCCAAGCCCCCTCTAGGAAGCTTTCCAGCCGACCCGTGAGCTTTGTCCTTGAACACCATCGCCTGCTGATCGCTGCCGCTCGGCAGAGCTGTTGTGGGGGCTGGCTTTGCCGTTTCACCTTGGGTCTTGGCTCTCGCCCTGCTCCTGCCAGCTCCTCCTAACGCTGAACGCCAGAGCTGGCTGCCTTACAGCTTCTGTTCGTGCTGCAGTAAGCACGCTCCGTGACTTCAAGTCCGAATTATTCCTCTGCTCCAAGCGTTTCAAGTGGAGGAAACGGCCGCTTGCACCTGGTGCCTCTCCGGGGTTCTGCTCTCTTCTGCTTACATGCAGGGCAGTTATCCTCCTGGCAAAAAAAAAATGTTATAAAATGTTTAATTTTCACGCGATTCAGGTTCTTCAGGATCTAAAGATGATCTGAAGGGAACATGCTTCCCCCTCCCCATAGTGCCCTGCCTATTAGAGCACCGTTTGGCTTTGCTCGTGGGCCTTGTCGCAGGGAAGCGTCACGGGCTTTGGTGGCTGCCTGCAGGGCTGACACCAGCTGGCTCAAGGACGTGCGTGGGGCTCCTTCGCCCGGCTCCTGCCGTCATCCCAGGGCTGCAGGGCCTTGGTGCTGCCAGCGGGCGCTCCCGGGGACCCCGTGCTTGTCCCTTTGTGCTCGGGCTTTCCCCTGCCGCCAGCACCCGCGGCCCTTTTGAAGGTCAGGGCTGTTCCCTCGGGCTTTGGGGAGGTTCCAGGTGCATGTGGTGCCGCTCCTGCAGGCTGGCCCAGTCTCACATCCTGCCCTTCGCTAGCAGCGTCTTGTTCCAGAGGGAAAATAGCACTTGGGTACGGGTTTTGATCAGGAGGGACTTCAGGTGTAATTCTTTTTTCGGGTGATGCTTCGGGGCCTCGCGCTCCCGCAGTGAGCGGCCGCTGGCGAGGCAGTTCGGTCAGCACCGTCGCTTCTCGCAGCACGGCTGCTGCGGGGCGTGTGTCAGTGCCTGCAGACGGGGACGGTCTTGCTGGTGGAATCGAGGCTGGAAGAACCTGCGACTTCTTCCCTCCCCTGGCACCCCTTCCTCTCCCTCCGCAAGGAACAGCAGCGCGTGCCGCACCGGCCGTCGGGTACCGGCTGGGGTTTAGTGGCTTCCCCTCCTTCCCCAGCAGTGAGCACGTGCCCCATGCGCACCTTGAGCATGGCGTGCCTCTGTGCAAAGCACTTGTCCTCGTCCCCAGCCAACGCCGGTGTCTGTTAGAGCCGGGCCTTTCTGTAGCCGGGCTCCGAGCTCGTGTCCAACCCTGCTGGCTGTGCCTCAGCAGCGTTCCTCGCCGCAGCGCTGCTTTGCATGCCCTTCCCCGTGTCTTTGCATGATCCTGCGGCCTTCCTTGGCAGAAGCTTTGTAAATCATGCTTCAGGAAAGCAACCAGGGGAACGTGTAAGAGTGGCTCTTTTCCCAGGTATAGCCCAGCCTCCGAACGAGAAAACTTGCTGGTGGCTGTTAATTCAGCCCACGGATCTGGAGCTAGGCTGGCGTGCCACGGCTGCTGTCTTGCGCTGACGTCGGCTGGTGGGGAGGAAGGGACTTAATCCAAGGCTGACACGTGCTTTAGGAGCGGCAGTGCGAATGTTTGCCGAGAGCAGCCTGCCCGCAGCGGCCCCGGCTCTGCAGCACCGGGTGGCTTCCAGGGCTTTCCCCTGCCGCTGGGAGCAGCCTTCTCCCTCGGCCTCCTGCCTGGCGAGGGGTCCCGCGGGCTGGAGCTGCCTCTCCTCCCCGCTATGCCAGGCCTCCTGGAAGAGGTTCCTCCGCTCTTATCTGCGTGCGTTGGGCAAACCTTCACTTATTTGTAGGGACCCGGGGTGCCCGTGAGCCCCGGGGAGGGAGCCTCCAGCCGAGGCGAGGGAGGAATTGGCCGAGGCTGGGACGTCCGGGAGAGCGGCTGACTGGAAGCACTTAGGCTTGTTTAACTGATCTCAGCGTAGTGTTAGAGAGCACTTCTGGTTTAAAATTGTACAAATAAATAGGATTGTTAGATGCCTGCCGTGCACCCAGCCCCTGCCATCGCTGCTGATTTCTCAGCCGTGTCACAGGAAGCGAGGCACTGTGGCTAATGCTGGAGGCCGGGCTCTGGTGCCTTTTCTCCTTCCCAGCCTTCGGTGCCTCCTGTCCCCACCTCCACATCTCTGAGAAGCTCTAACGGCCTCGTCCCTGGAGCTTTTCACAGGTGAGGCTCCTGCAGGCTTGTCCCTTCCTTCCGAGAAACGCCTTGCTCTTGTACTTGGGCTCATAATACACGTCTGGATAATGTAATTTATCAGAAACATCCTAGCTGTCAATTTGCGTGACCCAGCCGAAGTCCATTATAAATCCGTTACGGTTGGATGCGCGGGTTGGTAACGGGAGAGCCTCTGATAGAGGTCTGTAGCAGCTCCTCACCGACGTAACTGAGGAGAAGTAGGAAACGGGTCACCGTAAGAGGACATCTGGGGCTCTCAGCCAGCTCCGTTCCCCTCTGATGCCGACGGGAGATTGGAGCACGGCTGGCGGTGTCTGACTTGGTGTCGGGAGGAATTCGTGGTGGATTCCTTCTGCCCTTTGCTCGAGGGGCTCCCGGGCTTGTGAAGTCTGGGTCCTGGTTCCACTTGCCTCCAAATCTCGGTCACTGAGAGCTGTTCCTGCGCTGTGAGGCTCGCTGGCAAGCTCCCCAGCTGCTCCGTGCCCCTTCGTCGTGCTGAGGAATTGCAGCTTTCAGGCTGCTGGGGCACGTCTTCAGTGGTAAGTTAACACGGCTGCGGCAAGGCTGAACTGGCACGATCTAGGAGACTCGAATAAACTGAACAAACGCTTGGACTTGCTTGCAATATATCCATGAGTTTAGAAATAATTTGCTTTTCAGCACAGCATTGGGTGCCTCTGTGAACAGGCTGTGCTGCGGTAATGGGCAACAGCTTAAATGTCCCGCAGCCTGCTGCAGCACTGCGCCCTTAATGAGGTGCCCACTGCAGGGAAACCACGCTGACAATTAGGAAACAAAGCTTCTTCCTGCCCAATTTACGGCAAGCTGTCTGGATTTGGTAGGCTGCTCGGAGATCCCAGGCTCTCTGAGGCACGGACTACATATTCTGTTCTCCTACAGTGTTTAGCACAGGCGGTTCTTATGTGCAGCATTTGTTTTTAAAAATGCTTTTCTAAATAAGTGATTGGGTAAATAACCTCGTTCTCTTTTTCCTTTCTGCTAGGTTGCTATCAAGATAATTGATAAGACGCAGCTGGATGAGGAGAATCTGAAGAAGATATTCAGAGAAGTTCAGATCATGAAGATGCTTTGCCACCCACATATCATCAGGTTATATCAGGTAGGAGCTTTCTGGTGGCTTTTCCATCCCTCTGCACTGCAGCTGTACACCATGTAGCGGTGTTCTGTAGAATTGTCCCTCCAGTTCTCAAGTCCTTTGTTTTCAAGGTCTCAAAGTGCTTCGATTAGAGGGGGGTGGGCAAAAAGTGTGGCTAATCCTTCTCTCTTCTGGGAGATCACACTTCCGCTGTGGGCTGGCCCCCTGCCATTTGTTTATGGCTATTGTGTGCTTTCCAGTTTCCCAGTTGAAACCGGATGTGGGCTCCCCTTCTCGATTTAAAGGAGAGAGTAAGTCCATCTGCCTGCAGGACCGAAAGCGTGCTGCTCCCTTGCTCTCCGCTCCTTGCGCAATTGCCCTGTGGTTCTGAGGACTTGCTGGGCTGTTCTCTGCTTTCTTGGAAGGTGATCAATAGCAATGGCGCAGCTGCTTTTGTTGTGTTTTTTTTTTAATGTTGTTTGCAGACTTTTTACTTGTTTGGCATTTTCACTCTGCAAACAACATCAAGCAGAATCCACGTATGATGCTTTTTACGCACATTTTTGGTGGTGCCCCTCTGATTGCGTGGTCAAACAGAGCAGCAAGGAAGTTGCAACAGGCCAGAGGCGAGCAGAGTGATGGGGGCAAAGAAATAAAGGAGACCAACACCTTGGTGAAACGCTAAATGCTATTTTGGAAGCTGTTGATGAAAGATTCCCTCCCTGAACCTTCTTGATTCAAGGGCTCACAGTGACTTACAACCAACGAGTGCTTGAGAGCTCTGTACAAACTTCCCTCTGCTTATGATCCCGTTTCTGGAAGCTGGGGGACAAAGGCTCCTTACCAGAGTCCTGCCTGGCGCGTGCAGGACTGCCACCCCACTCGATGCAGCAATACAGCTGCCAGAGGGCTCGCAGTCACGGAATTGGAATGTGAAAACTTGAAATTCGGGGGGAAATATGCTGGGGTTATTTCCTTCTGCAATGTGATACTGACGTATGCGTTTTAAGGGAGAAGTTAAATAACCCTCAGTGGAAGTTGCCATTTCCTAGAATCAGCTCTTGTCTGTTCAAGACCAGGCTGCTTCTGATCTGTGCTTGATAGATGTAAGCAATTGTTTTGACTCCAAAGAGTTAAAATTGAGTTGACGTGAGAAAGGTTAATGTTTACCTCTTCTGGCCAAACAGCCAAAAGTGAGATGCCTACTACAGAATTTCGACATTTTAAGGTACTTAGGGAATGCTTCTTTGCAAACTGATTCCTTCGTGCCTTTTTTCAAAAAAAAAAAATTTTGTTCCATCTAAAGCTTTTGATAGGGTACTGAACAAGTGACAGTAGTGGCTTGGCTTTGCTAAGTTGAGAAAAGAGTTCCTGCTATGGATTGTATTTCATTTGGGTGTTCTCTAAGGGTACTTTCTGTGGCATTTTGTTTTTAAATAAAAAATACTGAAACCTGGAGTTGGGAATTCAGAGTTTTCATCAGGAATTCGAGTTTAAAAACCATGTTTCTTTGAACTTACAGTACTTGAACTGTGTAAGTGAAAAAGGAGAAAAAGGAAATAATAGTCCTAAGAGATTCGGCTTGTCTCAGAACAGCTCTGTGCTATTAAAACAGCAATGACAAAAACCCCAAACCCACCCCCTAGGAGTTCTCTGGACACGTGGCGTGACCGTGCGTGGGAGCAGTACGCCGTGCCCTGGGACATCTGAGCAGAACTGGGGTTTGTCTCCGTTACGCTCCTGTCCGAGCACTCGCAGTAACAGCAGAGCAGCAGTTGAAGCAGCTGCTGCTGCCCAGACCAGCCGTGTGCTTGTAAATGCGAAGCCGACGCGTTTGACTCCTAACTCGTGGTGAGAACAGGCAGCGTAGGGCTCCAAGTAGGGAGCCTCTCTATTGAGGTAATAGTCCATCCCAGCTGAAAGGCAAACTTTCACTTGCCTTTGAAACAGGCACTGACAAAAGCCAAAACAAACCCAAATGTTTCCGTGCTTGTGCAAACAGCCCAGCTGAAATTCACCTGTTGTGCCCGGTACCAGAGGCTCGAGGCCCTGGTAGTGAAGCAATGTGATGTTTTCCCCCTGACAAAGCTGTGAAGCTCGTTAAATAAACAACACAAAGCTTCGAAAAACACTGCCAGCGTGAGCTTGCCCGCAGGCGGATCTTGTAATCCGCTCACAGAACAGCCCTCGGAGCCACCCTTACCAGCGTACAGCCCAGTGGCTGAAGACGGGCATTATGTGCTGCTTCCTTGTCTTTAGCGTATAGTGCCTCGCAATATGCTTTTTTTGCCAGTTCCAGGTGCTAATAGGGATCGTTTGAGACCCCCGGGGTCCTTTTGGGCTGCACGAGCCCCGAGGGCTGGCAGGGCTGCGCTCACCGGCTGCTGGACGCCCTCGAGCCCTGATCTGGGCCCCGCTGCTCTTCTCGCCCGTTCCTCTCTGCCCGGTCTCTTTCCTCCCTTCCTCGGGACGTGGCAGGGCTGTGGGGCTCTTCGCTTAGGGGGTCCCTTCTGAAGCTCAGCCCTTGGATCTCTTCTCGGTTTCTCTCCAGCTCCGTTCTGCCCCGCGTGCCCTCACCAGGTCTCCTCCGAGCCCTTCGCTCCCGCCTCGTCCCTGTTCTCCCTGCCCGTCTGGTGCCTGCACCCGGAGCTCTGCTCTGCCGCAGGAAAGCAGCTGCCCCGCCGCTTATCTTCCTTCCTTCCAAGCACTTTTCTCTCCTGTGCAGTAGATCCACATGGCCCTCTAAAGAAATGACATCTAACCCCTGGCCTTTGCGCGTTGGAGCTCTGCGTCTCCGGAGTCCCGACAGGCTCTTAAAACGTGAGGGGTTGCTACCTGCGGGCTCCCAGAGGCAAAGCTCTAGCTCTGCTTCACTTCTGGTAGGTCTTAGCTCCTTTGGAAGTCGCTTCCCAGTTGAGCGGGTATTCTCTGCTTTGGCAAAAGTGTGTTAGTTGTTTCAGTGCCCGGAAGAGACTGCTTAATGAGAAAGGTGAACTGGTTCGGTGGCCGCAGCCCTGGGAGCTCTCCCGGGCTTCTGGGGCAAGACGAGAGCAGGGAGCAGACACTAAAGGGAAGGGAACCCGAGGAGGAGGAAGGTACAGGTGAAGTGCTGTGTTTAGCTACAGCTTTAGTATTTAAAACTTGCTTTTTGATTCTTACTTTTCCCAGTTCCAATCCCTTTCTCTGCATTGCTCTATAAACCATAGGAAGGTCACGGTTTTGATGTGATGAAAGCAGCTACATGCATTATAGGAGGAATAAAAAAATTCCATTAGTTTGCCTCGTGCAAAAAGAAACAGTCTCCTTACCTGTCACTTTTCTGTCCTTGTGTCCAGGTTATGGAGACGGAGAGGATGATTTATCTAGTGACGGAGTACGCTAGCGGAGGGGAAATATTTGGTAAGTACATTTATTGCATTCTTCAATCAGATAATGTACTTGGTTAACTACAGTAAACTGAAAATAGCTGCCACGCTCTCTTGTTTCAGTTGAGAGATGCCCTTCAGGCTGAGAACTTTCCATTGACAAGAGGGGTAAAGAAATAAATGATACCTGATGGAAAAATAACTTCCATAACCTCTGTTTCTTCTTCAGGTTTCATTGACAGGTGGTGCTGCTCCTCTTTTATGATGACTTTGGGATTAAATATGTTGAAGTAGCAACCAGTTAAATTTTAAAAAACATGGTACTGAGCGCTTTGCTTCACAGCAAGTCCTCTGAAACTTGTCGGCTATAGCTCGAATGTTGGCACGTGTTAGCTTTCAAAAAAAAAGGCTGTCCTGCAGTTCTGTAGTATTTCGTTCTCAAACCCATGTATTTTCTTTTTTTGTTAATCTGATGTTATCTTAGCATATAGTGGATACATCCATTTTAAACTCCATTGTCTGCTAACGAGGTTTTGGCTGAGCTTTCTGACCACAGAAGCTAGTCCTTAAAGGAAAAGCAGTATCTGTGCAGCACAACTGCAAGAATCTAATGGCAGCTCTTTAGTACCTTTGTAGATGGCTGTCGTGCTTCCTTCTCAACATCGGCCGTGTTGTTCAGCTGCTTCTTTGGGAAGGTGACAGCTGAAGGAAGAAGCGAGCAGTGGCTGATGCTTGGGAATTGTGGATTGCCTGGTTAAAAAAACAAAACTGACTTAATCCAGCTGAGTTTTCCAGTTGTTTACTGAAACATTAATCTTGGTGCTGGATGCTGAGCAATTCTGAGGGCTTGTGAAACTCATCTTATGTTGTGCAGCAAGCCATAATTGCAGTAAAGTCATTTGAATGTTTATTAGACACTGCTGGTGGTTATGAGACTTCACTTGTATGTGGATCGCTGCAGAAAAGTATGAATTCCTTTTTACTTTTTCTCCCTCTTTTGTTGAATTTGGCAGAGACAATTCATCTTTTTATAAATCCAGAACTATGTGCAAGCTCATATACAAACTTGGAATGAATTCTCTTGGTTACAAAAATAGCCCTCTACATGATTTGAAGTGAAAATCTAATTGCTTTCTGAAATATTTTATGCCGTAGTAAATTCAGCTCATTAGAATGGCTAATTTCCATTTTAGTGCCCAACATTTTATCCTCGTTCAGAGCTGGGAGCGGATAGCTCAAGCACTGCCAGTTACTCAATGGCCATGATGTTTTTCAGGTCCGTGGCCGGGAGGCTGTGCCCTCCTAGGGTGTTTTTTGCATTTCAGGCACTGCGCGAGGCCCGGCGAGCCCTCGGAGTTAGAGCAGAGAGAGGAAAACCCAAGTTTCAGCTTTTTGTAATCAGGGTTTCCTGAGTAGCCATTAATACTTTGTTCTAACAGAGGAAGCAATTTGCTGGGAGGAAGCAGCAACCCATTTGGGAAACGTTTCCTTGCCGTTGTTGGCATCCCCAGCACTGAAGGACCTCACGTCCTCGTGGTGTCGGCAGAGGTCGCGCTGCAGCGCGGGCTGGCCTCGGGCCTGCTCCTGCTCCTCCGTAGTGTTGCCTGCTGGATGGATGCTGGGGCTTGCTGCTTACTGAGGATAACATTTGCTTGTGTATTTCTTCTCCTCAGTATCTGTGCCTTGTCTGGGAGGCCTGCTGGGAATCGCTGGGCTTGCTGCAGGGGTAGCTGCTGGGCGTGCGTGCAGTGCAGTCACCGACAGGGGAGGGCCAAGTGGTGTCTTTTGGTGAGGGAGGTTTTACTCCGTGTTAAAGTGACTTTAACTCCCGTCAGTACCTCAGACAGGCTTGGAGAGGTACTATGTGCACAACCTGAAGAGCTCTCAAGCTCGGCTCCTCACTGTGTGGCCCACAAACCAGAACAATGTCCCCTTGCACCCTCATGGAGCATCCAAAACTTGCACCAGGGCACGGGTACATGAATAAAAACCTCAAGTTTCCTTGTATTATCTACCCCTATTTCTGGCCACGGGGGGAGTCCTCTGTATTAAACATGCTTGTACTCAGTCGTTCATCCCTTTCTTGGTTGTGTTTCAATGTCTGCACGAGTGCCGAGCTGCAAAAGGGGTGTGTGTGTGTGTGTGTGCGCGCGAGGGGCACGCTGACCACGGCTTTGTGTGTGTTGCACACTGGGTGTAGGGCTGGGTGCCTCCTATAACCTGAGTTACATCATTACAGCGCTGTGAGCCGCAAGTTTGTCTGAGGCAAATCTAAGCTGTTTCCCTCTGAGGCTTTAAGAGCCCGTGGAAGGCGTAAGCTGTCCCTTGCAGCTGTAAATGTTCCCTAGGCAGTAACCAGGATGGAATTTGTAGCCGACGGGACGGCGGCGTCTCTAAATGGCTGCTGTTGCAGTATGCCAGTCAGGGCTGGGTGCTTGCCTTCCTGTCCCTCGTCAGTCTGAGCTTTGCAGGTTTCCTCGGTTAGCACCTGAGGGAGCTTCGCACGTTCCCCAGCTGAATTTCCAGTAAGAGGAAAGCTGTGGCACGGCCGGTAGCTCCTTCGGTGGGCAGGCTGCGCCGTGTCTTTGATTCGCCTGTTACTGGAAACGCTCTGGTAATTCACTGTTTGCATAGCAGTGCGCGGGGATCAGGGAGAAGACTTGTTTTCGCTGGGGACTTAAGCAGCAAAATGTAAACTGTTAGTTCTGTCCCTGCGCATGTTTTGCGTGTGGCTGGGCTGGTGATCTGGCACCATGAACAAATAAATGTCTCCTTCTAAACAGAGGATGCTCTTTGTGCCACATCTCTCGAGTGTCCTTCTTAGTGGAGGTCAAACAACAGTCTGAAAGTGTGTTTAGTTTTTAGCTGCTTACTACGAATACTGTAAATAATCTGCAGTCCCAAATAATTGGCAGACCAAAGCACGGGCGTGTGGCTGGTCAGCAGAAGGGCGCTGTGCTTGGTGGGAGCTGCGACGGGGAGGCAGGCACTGCTGCATCTGCCTCCGGCGTGCCTCAGTGTTCCCTCCCGACAGCTTGGCAGGAGCTTTTCTTGTGACCTGGGCAGACACCAAACAAAACAGCGCCGTCGTGAGAAGGTCGGACTGCTTCTGAGATCGCAAGGTCACCAATTACTCTGCAAATTCGACTTAATCCACCCCACAGCGGAGACGCGAAGCCTAGGTGGCATTTGCTTTCCAGACAGTAAGCAACTAAAAGTGCAGGGAGTCTGTCTAGGGGTTAGAAGTGGAATTTGTGTATCAGCCCTGTCTCTTAGTCAAAAAGCATGCTTTCTTCACCATCGGCTTTAACCACTTTTTTTTTTTTAATGCAGAGTAGTATCAGGCTCTTCATGTGAGTCAGGAGAACAACTGCTGTTTTTAAGGGATGTGAAATAAAATCATGTGTTGCTTGTTGTATGGAAAACACTCCAAGAAGCAACTCCATGCACTCTCAGATCCAGAAGAGCACACTGGCAGAGGCATTTGGTGCACACAGGACCCAGAGGCAAGAATCTGCGCTTCTGGAGGCGGCGTGCTGGGGATCGGCGTGCTGGCTGCCCAGCTGGGTCATCGCCGGAGCCTCTCTGCAGGAGAGGTTTATGCAGACTAAGCTCGCAATAGTTAATTTTGGCATACAGTTGCCCTTGGTGGTATGTGGAGCATTCTGTAGCTTCATTGTTCCTACCCTTCCTCTGGAGCTTGTGCAGAAATGTCAGCCTTCTCCAAGTGCTGCGCCTACGTGCGGGGCGCGGGGACGGGCCTTCGCTCCCCGTCTCTTCGATAAATGTGAAATTTCACTCCTAACCTAAAAGAGTTTTTTGCGGCCTGAGCACGACTAAAGGAAGGGGAAGCAGCGTTTTCTGCCTGAGTGTGTGCCTGAAGGCCGTGGGACCGAGCAGCCCCATCCCTGTGTCCCTGCGAGGCCGGGCCCGGAGCCACGGGGAAGGGGGAGCCGGCGGCAGAGTGAGATCCGCAGCGGGGCCAGGAGCAGAGGGGTTTGGACAGCCCTCCCTGCAGGGCTGTCGATCAGCAGTTCGTGAGAACCCGGCTTGGCTCTTCGCTACGTATCAGTGCTGAAGTAGGAGCGTCGAAGTCTTTTCCTTCCTGGGCTGTGAAGTGTGTCCGAGTGACCCAAATTGTGTACTTCTGTGCTTCTGGAGTGTTTTCAGTTTGTGTCTGAGCCTGGGCTGGGTAAAAGAAGCTTCTGAGAGCCTCGTAGAAACGTGCCTGCTGCAGTAGCTGGATTTGATTTCTTGCCTGCAGGAGGAACTCTTTAAATGTTTTCAGAAACGTTGAGAGATTGGAACTTTGCTCTTGGTTTAAGAGCGCTTACTACATCCGCAGGCTGCGTTCCCAGATTCGAGAGCATTCAAAATGTGAATGACCTCGGCTCGTTCAGGAGCCGGGCTGCTCTCTGTTAATCAGCAGCGATGCTCGCGTTGGAGCGGGCCCTTAGCTCTGCTCATCACTGCCACGGCCCTTCTGAGTGAAAGGTGCATGGCCCTGGGAAGGGCTTAGTGAAACGCGGCGGGACTGGATGAGATAATTCGGGACTGGATGATGTAATTCACTTGCTAGTAATAGCAGAATTTACTAAGAGTTGCATTGGAATTGGTGTTGGGTGCCCTTCCCCAGCCCGGTTCGGATTTGCCCATGGAGTAAGTTTATCCAGTGAATAAAATGTGATTGACAAGTTTTTGGGAAACACCTTCGCTCTGTTGCACAACGTCCGCAGTGAGACGTGGAGGAGCAGGTTGCCGTTCAGTCAGAAGCAGGCAGACCTGCTTTCATGTCTCGGTAATTAGTATTTACTGCGAGTCAATTATGTCGCAGGTATTTTAATTAATGGGTGGCTGGGAAGAATACAGCCACCCGATGAGAAACCTTCAGAAGTGATTTATTTTTATTATTTTCAAGAGCAGATATCTTTATCGAGCCCTCCAGTTTAAATGGAGTTTGTGGAGTGAAACGAATCTCTTCAGCCTATTTCGGGCTGGAAGTTGGCTGAGGTCAGCAGTGACCAATCTGAGGAGCAGTGCTCCCTTGAAGTGGGCGAGGAGATAATGCTGGGCATCCATTCCTTGCGTTTTGTCTTCGGTTTGTTCTGGGAGCATCGTTGCGCTGGGTCGCTGGCTGTGGCCTGGCTTTGGGAAGCTCTTCCCGAGTTTCTCCAGCTCCTGGTCCCACGTGGGGGCCGGGGCGTGTGGTTGCTGCGGGCTCTCCAGAGCACTTCACAGGTTTCTCCTGTTCCTTTTGTAGCAATGTCTTCAACTTCATGAACTTGGAAACCACTATTCCTAGCCATACCTTCTATCGTGCAATATCAGATTTAACCAGATTTGCTTACATGGTAGATAGTAAGAAAGGGCAATAATTGTTTCCTAACTCACTGCCAGTTCCTTTGGCTTGTACACTTTCCCTGGTAGAGTTTGGTCGCCTCTTGTGATGAGGCTCGAGGTGTTTTCGCTTCCTTTCTGACATGTTTTACTGCCTGTCTCCTCCCTGTTTACCTAACTTACCGGCTAGTATGATCAGTGGCTTTTGCAAGTCTGGCGCTTTCATGTTTTAAGTGGATTGATTGAAGTCTGCTTGCTGTTGGATACCTCCCTGTGTGATCTCCGGGTCAGCTGGAGACTCTTTCTGTCCCTGTTTGCAATGGTAGCTTCCAAAGGAAGCCTCTCTGGCCACAGGCCCTGCCTTTGAGTGAGAGCATAACTTCAGCAAAGTACTTCAGAGCATCCAGATTTCCTTACAGAAGTAAGCTCCAGTTTTATACTAAAGAGTATTGAATATTACAAATACACTTTTGCACCAAAACAGTAGCAAATACCCAGAAACTGGGAATACCTGCACATATTTTGAGTGTGTGGGACAATTTTCTTTGTTGCGTTGCAGAAGAAAAAAAATTAAAAAAAAGCTCCTGAAGCTGCTTTGGTACTGAGCTGCAGCGTTATCATGGGAGCCTGTGTGTGTGAGGAGTATTTAGGCTGGCTCTCGCCCAGGGTGCTCCCTGTGGGGTGTGACTAACCGTCTTCCTTCGCTCTGTCCCCCACAGATCACCTGGTGGCCCACGGACGCATGGCGGAGAAGGAAGCTCGGAGAAAGTTCAAACAAATAGTGGCCGCTGTCAACTTCTGCCACTGTCGTAATATCGTTCACAGAGATCTCAAGGCAGAAAACCTACTTCTGGATGCTAACCTCAACATCAAAATAGCAGGTGAGCTAAGACTGGCGGTGTGGGAGGAAGGCAGCTGCTTTCAGAAGTTAATAAATGTAGGCATTGGCTGCTTCCAGGTATTCAGAAAGGAGGAAACGCAGTGCAGCTAAAGGAAGCTTTGGATTTCTGTGTGGCCTGCTGCCCGGAGCTGAAACTGGCAGGTTGTAGCCAGGAGATTTATACCTCCCTTCAAGTAGTGCAAAATAAAACCAAAGGAAAAAAAATGCTGGCTTGGCTTCGTAGGCAAATATGCAGCTATAGATATTGCAGGGTTCCAATACACTGGGTAATGGGCAAGGCAAAGAATAAAGAAATTGGCCTTGTTCTGAGTCCTGCTGCCAGTTCAGGATTTCTTCGAAGCAGGTCAGACCAGGTGAGAGAAAAAGAAGGGAAAACTACAGATGACAATTTTTGGTATATAAGTGAAGGAGGAAAAGCAGTCTTGGAATAATTTCACTATCTTACTCTGACAGGGCAAGAGAATAGCCCCAGTGCTTTCAGTATTTTATTCATCGCAGGGGCAGAAGCTGAAGTTAGTAAAAACCAGGCCCTTTCAGTCTGTTCCCGGTGTTTTGCTGGACAGTAGGTTTCTTCTGCTACTAACTGCCCCTCCAGAGAGCTTGCACCTGGGGCAGTTTGTGTGCTGACCTCCCGCGTCTGCGTGCCTGTGTTCCTCTTGTACATGAGGAACGAGCCTGGGCTGTTGAGCTCTGTGGTATACTACCTAGACTTCGTTTCACTTTGTTGGATTATGTACTACCAGATTGAAACGAGGATTTAATACTGCCCTCGTCATCTCATTTCATGGGCTTTTGCTCTGGAACAGCCAATACCTACCATTTAATTCTGCTATAGCCTAACGCATACCAGAGTGTTTTTTGGAAAGCGCTTTATCTCCTCCCCATCTTAACAGGCTTCTCTGGAGAGCTTGTCAGCTTTTACAAGGGTTTGTAACTTGAATTAAAAAAAGTGCCTAAGACTAACTTGCTGCAAAACTCTTCAGTCTGAGAGCAATGTTAATACCGATGCATTAACTTAAACTCTTCAGGGAGCTTATATCTCAAGATGTACGTATTTATTTCCTGAAAAGTCTTGTTTATATCTATCAGGAGGTTCCTCACCTTCCTTTTTGAACCTCAGATTTTAGCTTATGGAAACTTAAATCATGGTATGGAACACACACACAGTAGTATCTCTCATGATTTTTCCTTTATTACTGTGTGGTTTTTTTTCATCCTCGCTTTGTGAGGAAAGAATGGGAGGGAAGGGAAAGGTGGGAAGGATTTCTATGAATCTTCCCCTGCCCACTTGATAGCCCCGTCCTGCTTTGTTTCGGTGCAGGGACACTAACCTGTGCTTCGCTGTTCTGGGAGCAGAAGCTGAGCAAGAGGTGTGTCGCTGTTAAGTACTTGCGTGGTTTCTAACGTTTCCTATGTTTTAAGCAAAATCTGTGCTGCCTTGCACTGCGAGTGCCTCTCTTGGCCAGCTGACAGCCTGAGAGCGCACGCTTCCCAGGGCTGGGCTGCCTACAGTCGCTGAAGAGAAACACACTGACAGCGTGGAGAAGATGGCTTGGTTTTGCCAGGCAGCAAGACTCGTTTCCTACGTTGGGTAAGAGCTTCCATGCTGAAGGAGGCAACAGCCATTGCCTGCTGGAAGCCACCATACTGGGCGATGAGAGGCAGAGCTCCTACCGGAGGGGTTGCACGGGAAGTCTTTTTGGGCAGCACTTGCTGGTGTCTGTTCTGTGCAGGCAGATGCGCTGACGATTTGAGGCCATCATGTGTTCAAGGGGTACAATCTAACCCGTGTGTGTGGAGGGGAGGGGTCCTAGCAAACCGGAGAGACGAAAAACTTGAAAATTAACCCAGGAAGAAACTGGAGTGCAGCTGGGTTTCTTAAAGAAATGTCCGCGAGCACACTGACAAGCTCATTGAACGTCTGAAACTTGTGGAGACTCTTTATCTAGGGGAGGTGGAAACTATTTTCCTTCCAAGGCTGTTCCCAGCACAGCCTCCAGAAGGTATTTCCCACCCTGGTGATGGTAGTGTTTTACTTGGCAGGAGGCTGTAGCAGTGATTTGAAAAGTAGCCTGGAAAAGCTGATTTATGGTATAGGATTTTCCGAGTATTAAGTTTGGTCCCTATAACTCATCAATTACAACTTGACACCAGTTCTTCCATTGTTTCAGGAGAAAAAAAAAAAGAAAAGCAATAGCAACTGATCGCTTTCACTCTGGACCTCCCAGGATAAATAGTGCAGGCATGCTCAGAGCCCTGTAAGGCAGGGCGAAGGAGCAGCAAAACCTTCGCTGCCAAGCCTGTTACGCTGCCTAACTCAAACCTCTTCCCTAATGCACTTTAATACGTCCGTAGCTTCCATCAGCTGAGCCCCGAGCGTGCCTTCTGAAGGCTCCGTTTGGCAAATCCTGGTCGCTTGTTTTCTGTCGAGTAGCAGGAATCCAGAGAGCCTGCAGGGAGCCAGCGTATCACCTCAAGCACCCGGAGCACAACTGCGGGACTAGAGCCATGTGGTTCTGATACGCAGATGTAAAATCTTTAGCAGCTTGCATAATTCCAGCAGCTGTTGGAGTTTTACCTTTCAGCTCGCCACCAGTGCAGATTTTCTAGCACTTCTGTCGGTCTTTCTGACCTGCATTTGCAGCTTTGCGTTACTTGGTGTGAGTTCAGTAATTAACACTTGCAATTAGAAGTGGGTTAATGCTGCTATTTCCACTTGGCGGTAACTACAAGTGTGCTTTTTTGTTGACCGTAACCATACCGTTTTTCCCTGAGCAGTAAGGTACAAGTGCTGTTACCCTGGTTCTCATTTTTCCCATGGATGCCTTTTCCCCGCGTACCTTCTCCCAGGCTGAGTCAGTAGCTGCTGGCACTGTGCTCGCTCGTGCTCCCAGTCCGAGGGTTCAGCCAGGAGTTGCGATTATTGCTAAACACGCAGGCCTTCCTGGGGTATGATTTCAGGCAGGAATCCGATCTATGCATTGCTTTGCATTCATTTGCAAGAGCCTGCTCGCTCCTTCGCCTTCGGAGGATAGAAGTCCCCGTTGTACAGCCTAATGTCAGCTCCCTGAAGCTCTGCTCTGGCGAAGCATGAGGGACTGGACGGCTGGACCCACTTCTTCGTAGTGCAGAGAGAGGGTTTTGAGGTATTTTCCCTGTACGGCAGCATCCTGAGTTTTAGTTTGTCCTTCAAAAACTCCCCTTTCCCTTTGCGGCTGTTTGTGGGATGGGACCTGGTTGCTCCCTGGTGAATTGGATTTGCATGTCTTTCCTTGGGCTGGGATGAGTTGCAGTATTTAAGAAAATGTATTTCAATCATGGGGCGTTGGGGTTTTTTTTGCTTTAGCTTTTTGTGTGTGTTTTTTTTCCTGTTGCTTTGGAGTTTCAAATTCCCCCCACTGACTTGGTGGGCAAGGGGAGCTTTTCAAGTCTCCTTTCCCCGTGCTTGGCCTCAGTTCCTTAAGCACCGGTGGCCTCTAGAAGAGGGATTCCAGCCTAGAGCTCTATGTAAGTGACCCTGCTGGCTCTGCGTGAGCCCCGGAGCATGGGGGGAAGCTGCAGCCCCCTCCAGCCGCAGGCTTTCCATCCCGCAGCCAGGGCAGCAGTGGGTGAGTGCTGGTGCTGCCAGGGGCTGCTGCTCGAGCAGTTTGCAGCGTCCGCCCTTTCTGCTTTCCCCATGCGGTTTTTTTCCCTGGGCTGGCGCTTACACGGGTACAAACATTTTTCTTTCGGCGAAACTTTTGCCCGTTGCATCTGTGCAGTTCCCATCTCTAAATTCTAGAGCAGCATAATACCAATTCCCGTCCTGTCCCGTCCCTGGGCAGCGTGCTGGCGGCTCCGAAGAGCTGCAGGCCTGCCGGACCTCTTAACGTTTCTGTACAGCCACGGGCTTGGGAAGACAACGTGACGTGTTTGCTGCTTCAGCGATGCAGGTGGTTCCCAAAATGCAGCTCAAACGGTTGTGCGAGCTGCACCCTGCTGTGCCGAGCTGCGCCGAGGTGGTTTGCTGAGTGCTGCAGCTCTTTGAAGGAGAAGAGCACAGTCCCCTGAAATCAGGTCACGGAAATCCTGCGAGGCAGCGGAGGTTGTACACAGGAGCACCAAGTGGCTGGTCGGGGTGTCCGTGGGAAGCCAGCTGGGTTTGCTGGCTCGGGAGCTGGGGGGAGGCTCCGGGCACTGCTGCCAAGGGCTGGGGGGTTCTGTCCAAAAGCTGACACCTGGTTCCCTTTCAGCGGGGTAACTGCAAACGTTCCGGGTCAAACTTGCAGTTTTACATGGTCTAGGAAACCAAACCTTCACTGGTGGCTGAAGGGCGCGTGCTGAGCTCCTCAGCTTCTGAAGCAGGGACAAAGACTGTAAGGAGAAATAGGCAGATAAAATTAAGGGGGATGTTCAAGATGAATGTTTATTTCTTTCACAAAATAAGGGGGAAAAACTTGTGTTTTGCATGTCAAATATTTTTTGCCATTTGCATGCCTGTATTAAAATCTGCATTTTCAGTCAAATTCTCCTGGAGAGCTTTGGGATCTCGTGCTCCGGTGACAGGTAGGCCGGGTCAGCTCGCGTTATCCCAGATGCACTGCAGTTGGGAACAGCGATGGAGTAAAAATTAAAATGAAGCTCTTCCTAGAAGTTTTACTTTCCGCAGCCGTACTGTCTATTTTTCCACGATGTTTTTTTGTTTAATCGGTTTGAATTTGCAAACTGCGTATTTCTGGCTGCCTTTGGTTTTTCCAGCATTTCTCGCCCAGGCCTGCCGGGAGGATCTGCTGCTCGTGCAAATGCTGTGAAAAATGTCCTTGTGGCTGGGGGTCCCTGTCCACGTGCATTAATGTCACTCACCTTCCTGCTGGCACAAGTCTAGCAGAAAAACAGGCAAAGCCGTTTGCAAGTAACTGCTGCGGTGCCGCTCGTGATAGGAATTGCTCCCAAGGACACCCTGTCATGGGACCTGGAACCCTCTCTCTCACTCTGGGTTTGCTTTTGATCAAATGAGTCAAAAAAAAAAAAAAAAAAAGGAAAAGAAAAAAAGAAATGGTTAGTGGGGATTCCTTTTATTTTATAAGAAAAAGCTCACTTCTCTTAAACCCAGACATCTGTTCCTTTACTCTCTCTAGCGCAGCTCTCAGCTGTATTCAGGGGCGGCAGATTAATTAGGGAATGCCGTTAGTGCCCACGTAAGCTGATGGTTGACTGCCCATAAAGTTAAGACCTTTCTTTTAACTTCTCGTTCAGGATTTATTCTTTGCTGTGGGTGAAGGATTTGACTAGGTTTGTAGAGATGCCTACCGCAACTGAAGATTTCAGTTCATGTGGTGCTTTCTGGAAAATAAATTTTAAAAATTGCATGTTTTTTCCCCTTTGTATGCGTTCTGTCTTTGCTGGCAGCTGCCCTGATTCTACTGAAGTTGTGAAACTTGTCATCAGAGAGCTGAAGGTTGGAAATTAGCACACAGACGTGTGTGTGGTCCCTCGGATATGAGTTGGGAACCTCATTCCAAACCCTTCACCCGACTTAGAGCATCCCTGGCTGGTCTGATGGCTATTTATTGACTCCAGCTCGGAAATCACGTGTCTGAAAAGTGGAGCAAGCTTCAGATCTGTGTTCTTAAAGAAAAGCAGTATAGTTAGAGTGTGTGGAGCAGGCCCAAGCTGGGGTATTTTGCAGCAGGTTGTTTAAATGGGGCGAGTTTTCGTATGAAGTGGACAAGCAGCTGTTGATATTTGGTTGTCCGTTCTCTCCGTATGGAGGAAAGAAATTTGCACACTGTTCCAGGTGCCTCTTTTGCACTCTTTATTTTTCTGGTGTCTGAATATCAGTTATCCATTGTGGGATTCTGTGGGACTTTACTAGACACAGCGAATTATTTCGGTACCATTTGTTCGTGACAGTTGAGGTGGATCATACTCCACTAACCAGCTCTCGTTACTCTTTCAGATTTTGGATTCAGTAACATCTTCACACCTGGCCAGCTGCTTAAAACCTGGTGTGGAAGTCCTCCCTATGCCGCTCCAGAGCTCTTTGAAGGAAAGGAATACGATGGGCCAAAGGTTGACATTTGGGTATGCGGTGAACCTCCTTCTCTTTTACTTTGATTTTGGTTTTGCTCTGTTTGGTTTTGATTCTTGCCATCGCAGCGGTGCTCAGCCTGCTGATGCTGCGTTGATCCGGGCACGCAGGCACCGTGGTGGTGCAGGGCTTCCGTGGGCAGGCTTGGGCTGTCGGCTGGGTTAGCCATTGGCTTCTGAGGCTTGGAAGAAAGTCTAAATTAAGCTTGAAGGAGAGAAATGAGGCTGACCGGGGACTGAGACATCACGAGGTCCTTTCCAAGGATTTGCTCTTTCTTGTTTTCTATTTTATTTAAACAACGTTTACTGCTATTAACCACAACCTCTCTCGGTCTCTCCCTCTGTTGCTGACGTGACCTTGGGTTTGGATGCAGAGTCTCGGTGTGGTGCTGTACGTGCTGGTCTGCGGCGCTCTGCCCTTCGATGGGAGCACGCTGCAGAATCTGCGCGCAAGGGTGCTCAGCGGGAAGTTTCGCATTCCATTTTTCATGTCCACAGGTGAGGCACACACACGCCCCGCAGTCTGCCCGCAGCGCCGGGCAGGGCTCTGGTCACATCTCTGCTCACAGACCCCTTGAAACACTTAAATTTTAATAAACCATTTGATTTGTGTGGTGGGTGAGGGATGTGCCAGAAACCTTATCTGCTGGATAGCAGTTTGTAAGAGAAGCTAAAATGAGTTCTGAATCTAGAATTTAGAAGCCCAAATATCCTTACCTAAAAATAATCTGCTTTCTTGTATACATAATTGCAGACTATAGCAAAACGTTAGCAAAGATACACTTACTAAATTCTGGGAAGTGTGAAAGCTAAAAATGGACTAGTGATGTAGGAATATGGAGGCTTTCACTATGTCTGCTTTAGACGAGGCTTTTTACAGCATTATGGCACATTAATTTCCAGCAATAGCCCCACCGCAAGTGAACGTCCATGTCCTGTTTCTGCAAAAGTGTTTTGGAATACTTAAGTAATAAATCCTGTTTCTGAAAAGTCTGATTAATTCTCAGGTAAAACCAGCTTTGCTTAAGAGCAGCTCGTATTTTATGGTACCTTTAAGTGGAAATGGGGGTTGAAGGCCCGCTTTTCTGGTTCCAAGCTGAACGTCTCACCACACTTGCACGCTCCAAGCTTGGCTCAAGTGGTGGTGCCACACACGGGTGTGCCTGCAGTAAGCCTTAGGAGCACCATGCTGGCAGCCTGAGCCATGGCTGCTGTGGTTTGTTCTTCAACCCCAAAGAGCCAGTTGGGTCCCCAGCCCATGCCAGCAAGGCGGGCAGGGACAGGGTGACAGCGTGCCACCTAGGGGCGCTGGCAAGCAGCACAAGGGCACCGTGGCCTGGCCAGCCTCCTCCCTAGCATGGGGAAATCCTACGTGAGGTTTCGGAAGTGTGAAAGGGGCATACTGATATACAGCTGTATTGGCAGGAAAACTTTGCTCCAAAGGTAGTTTCAGATCAGTTTTGGAAGACCATTGAAAATATTCCTTGACTGAGGATGTTCTCACCCGTAGGAGCTGCGGTAGCGCTGGAAGCTCGGCGCTGGGAGCCAGTGCCACCGCTGCCCTTGGTAGCTTGAAAACAGGAGATGCTCCCGTGTCAGGGTGGCAGCAGCTATTGAGGTGTCTTGAGAGAGACTTTCATTCCTGTGTCACCCGACTTAGACCAGTGCTTAGCCAGAGGGCTGTGGGTATTCAGTGTCAAATGTGGCCCCGTTAACTTCGAGCATCAGCCTTTGGTTCTGTCTGGAAGGGGCCGTGTTCCTTGTCCCAACAGTTGCCTGCAGGTAGCATCAAATGTCTGCAGCAAGTGGCGCACTGAGGACTGAACGGGTACGAAGTGCAGGAGGAGAAGCAGTATTTTTGTTGTGTATGACTTCCTACGGAAAAGCATGTTCTTCTGAAAGAAAGACTTGGCCTTTTTTTTCCTTTTGCCCTTGCAGCACAAGGCTGCCGCCTGCGGAAGTTGTGCCCCTCGCTGTGAGTTACTCACAGCTCTGTTCTCTTGCAGAATGTGAACATCTGATCCGCCACATGCTGGTCTTGGACCCAAGCAAGCGGCTCTCAATGGAGCAGATCTGCAAACACAAGTGGATGAAGCTTGGAGAGGCTGATGCAGAGTTTGACAGGGTGAGAAGCTGAAGCGAGCTGGTGCGCGAATGGGGTTTGCTCAGTGCACATAGGACTGCAAATAGACTCTGGGCAAGTAGTGCCACAGAGTGTGTTTCAGCTGCTTGGGAACTCTTGTTCCAAGTGCCGGCGTACTGCCTTTCTACTTTGTGTCCCTCTTGTCTTGCTTTCCACATCAGCCTTCAGCTCTGTATGCTTTTATATTTTCTTCCCCCTTTGAATTACTGTACCGTCAGCCTTCAAAGCTCATGGCAGCTTGCAGCCTGGTGAATTGGTGCTGCAGAGCATTATGACTCATCCGTGTGCCTTTGGGAACGTAAGCACTGAAGTCTGCGTCTGTGCTCTTGCAGCTGATAGCAGAGTGTCAGCACCTGAAGACTGAGAGGCAGATGGAGCCACTGAACGAGGATGTGCTGCTAGCAATGGCAGAAATGGGGCTGGACAAGGAACGCACAATTCAGGTAACACCACAGCTGGTAGTTCTGTGCTGCCTCTTCTGGTCGGAGAGCAAATGTCTGTGCTGTTTTATCACGTCTGGTAACTGAGCAACTTCAGCGCAGTATGTAGCTTATTTCATCGCTTGACAGAAAGCGATTGACCACTTTCTCCTTTTCTTTTAGTCATTGAGAGCTGATGCTTATGATCACTACAGTGCAATCTACAGCTTGCTGTGCGACCGTCTGAAGAGACACAAGAATCTGCGCATTGCACCATCTCCAAGTATACCACGGACCATGACCTTCCCCACCTCTGCTAACATCCAGGTAGGTCCCGCTTGTATTACGTTCTTCCAGTCCTAGAAGGCTGGCCTTCTAAACCTTACCTGCTAAACCTGAACTTCCTTGTAAGCATCCTCGTTCTGACGAGTGTCAAAATCTTCCTCGTCTGAGATCTTTTTGTATACTTAGGGTGCCATAATCTCTCTGTTCCCAAGTGGTTAGGTCTGATCTTTGGTGTTAATCTAGTGGTGTTTGTAAAGGAGTTGTAAGAGATGCTACCTTCATGTCTTCTGATCTTGATCCCTCTGCTCAGCAGACAGAGCAGGCAGGCAATACCATGAGCATCAACGTGCCACAAGTCCAGCTCATCAATCCTGAAAACCAGATTGTGGAGGTGAGGTACTCCCCATGATGACCCCTGCAAGTTCTTTTCCCAGGCTTGCACTGAAGCCTTTTGATTGATTGACCCTCACGTTATGTTTCAACATCTCCAATATTTTTTCTGCCCAGACTGATGGAACGATGAACTTGGACAGCGATGAAGGGGAAGAGCCATCACCTGAGGCTCTGGTCCGTTACCTCTCGATGAGAAGGCACACGGTTGGAGTAGCTGACCCACGGTTAGTACTGGACTCTACCTCCTTGATAGAGGATTAAGGGCATTCTCCCTACTTGTAAACCCTTTCTTAGCTAGACTTTGGGGCTATTTATTTCTAGGTTTCTGTGATCTCTTATTAATGGTGAGTGTGTCTGTTGTAAAGGTTTACTCCTGGAATGTGACTTTGGTCCTTCTGAGATGTCACAGATTTATTCGTGTGTTACGTTGGCAGATCAGAGGTTACTGCCTTAAGGGAACTTCTAGGCTCTGTTGTATTAGAAGAGTTGATACCTTTTAGGTTGGCAATGGTCTCCAGTTTACCAGGCTGAGAGATACACCTTACAATATGCCCGTTGATTCCAGACCTAAGCTTTACTCTAGCCAGACCAGGTGGTGATGGATGCATGTATCTGTATTGTAGCTGGTTTCAAACCTTTGGTTTTCTGCTCCTACTGTGAGTGGCTTGGAGTTACTCCTGCAAACTCAATTTTTGCTAGATGGGGAAAGAAATTCAAGGTGTCTCTTCAGCCATAGTGTCTTTTTAAGTGTATGAAATATTAAAAATATCCTAGTCCCGTTGAACAACTTGGTTAGCATTTGAGCTTAGGATGAGATTCTTCTCTTCTTGCTGATTAGCTCTGTGTAAGCTTATAGCTCTGTTGACTATTGTGCAAGCCAATTTTTCGCCTAAGCTGCACTGCTGTCATGTCCTAGCTGAAGTCTTTGTGGTAAGTGCTTTCAAGGTTAATACAAAGAGCAAGTGCTGGAACAAGCTCAACCTGGAGGGGAAAAAAAAAGGATAAATGAAAACTGAAAAGTGGCCTGGCTACTTTCTGTGACCACTTTCCAGTGGAGTAAAAAGCTTTTTTGTGAAGGGAAGCTGAGCGCGCTGAGCCCATGGGTGTTCCCTTTGCATCATTGCTAAGTCACCTGTCTGTAAATATGATTGCACAGGACGGAAGTCATGGAAGATCTGCAGAAGCTCCTGCCTGGCTTCCCTCGTGTCACTCCTCAGGCTCCGTTCCTGCAGGTGACCCCGAACGTGAACTTCATGCACAACGTGCTGCCCAGGCAGAACCTGCAGCCCACGGGTCAGCTGGAGTACAAGGTACTGCCTGCTGCGTGTGCTCCCTGCTGCACTCTGTACGGCACCAACTCACGTGTGGTTGTGCATTTGTGCTCACGCTTGCTTTCTCACTATATCTGCCAATTCCTTGGACTCCGTAAGCTTCAAGAATTACACTCTTGCTGCTGCTTGAGGTATGATTCTAGTTAGTTACTTAAACTACGAATGAAAGGAGACAGGAATGTGAAATTGAATGGGCTGGGGAGAGATAGGGCTGCTCCCTGGCTTTGAAGCTCCAAGTGGCAGCCTGCCTGGTAACTAAAGAAGAGTGCTGGGAAGCAGGGAGTTAAAAGCTGCTTTTCCACTGACACTGCTTCTCGCTGCCCCACTTCAGCTTGGAGATGTTGGTGATGATTTCTCATTTCTCCTGAAGCCCAGAAGACTTGTCTTCTCTCGTCCTAACGTCCCAGTCCTTGGCCTTAAGCCAGGGTTCTAGAAGCATCTGGTACTGGGTCGGTAACTGCACTGTATGTGCTTCCCAGGAGCAGTCCCTGCTGCAGCCCCCCACCCTGCAGCTGCTGAATGGCATGGGCCCTCTGGGGCGGAGAGCGTCAGATGGCGGAGCTAACATCCAGTTACACGCACAGCAACTGCTGAAACGTCCTCGAGGTCCATCTCCACTTGTCACTATGACACCAGTAAGTAGCCAAAGGAAAGAGCAGAATTGGTGGTGTGTTTAAAAATACGTTCTCCTGGAGGCAGAGATAACGGCCTCCAGGTCACAGCAGACCAAGCAGTAGGCTCAGGCTGTAGCGCTCTGTGGAAGCGCAGCAGAGGCAGTGCCTGCGTGCTTCCAAAAGGCTCCCTGCCTCCGGAGCGGTGGGGGGCTCTGTCCCCGCACAGGAGAGTTTCTGTGGTGTCCTGTAGGCAGAAGCTGGGGTGATTTTCCTTGTTGGAATTGACGGAGGATTTGTGAACTTCTTACTACAGTTGTTTTTCTGCTCTTTTGCTGATAGAAAATTAAAACGTCAGTCTTGGGTGTTAGTGCACAATCTGTCTTCCTTGCTGCATCTATATCAATGAATTTTCCTGGTAGCACCAGAAGCAGCAGCCTTGCTCAGGCAGTAGTGTATGGGGAAAGGAAGGTGGGAAGGGGCTCTTGGCTGAGTGCCCTTGGTGCTGCAGAGGGGCCGGCACATCATTCTGCGAAAGCCTGTTTGGGAAGGTCAGGTGGCTGCTGTGCGGATGGGAGCACGCTGGCTGCCTTCTGGAGCCCATGGCTTCTCTTCTCTCCGCAGGCTGTCCCAGCTGTCACTCCTGTGGATGAGGAGAGCTCCGACGGGGAGCCAGATCAGGAAGCTGTGCAGAGGTAACCCCCAGTCTGCTAACATTTGCCCTTATTACCCTCAAAGAGGCTCACCCTGTGGTGTTCCGCTGGCTGCTGAATTAAAACACGAGCAACCTCATTACAGGCAACAGTGTTGATTACAGCAAAGGCTTAACACTTCTCTTGTTCTTGTGGGTGTTGATTACTGTAGGCAATTACTCCTCTGATGCTACTAGGTGCTTACAAAACTGGATTTCCCCTGAAATTCTGTAAGCTATTTAAGCAGTATGTTCTCTAGAAACTCTGAAACTGCTAAATTCCTTTGCTTAGTGTGCACCAGCATGCAATCCACACTAACCTGCAAAATGAGTGCTAAGTGATTCACCCCTCCCTGCTGAGTGATGGAGGTAGGAAGGGCTCATCTGTGGCCTTGGGTGTAAATGCAGCTTTTGTATCAAGACGTGCAGTAAACATCCAACTCTGATGCCTTAAACAAAGTGAGCTTGCTGGAAATGTAGGTACCTCTGGGCTTCTAATTTTAGCAGTAGGCCTTAAAACAGTCTGCTCCAATAAGAGAAGGATTGTTAGATATCAGGCTGGAAACTTCTATTCCTTGTCTGCTCCAGACACATACTGGGAAGTGGGTAGAATGTGCTTGTACTCTCTCAATCCATGAAAACACTAACCATGTCCTTGCTAACATTTTCTCAGTAGCTTTTGTGTAGTTCCTTCTGTCCTAACCAGCTGGTGCACTGTGTGTTGGGTTTGGTTATGGAGTGCTCCTGTTTCTTACCTCAAACTTGAAAAGTTTTCTGGATTTCCCCGAGTTTGTACAGGCCATCACCTCAAGTAAGACAACATTTTTTCAGGGGCGAAGGATTGGGAGAAGGATTCAGATGAGGGGTTGGTTGCAGGCAGAGAAGCTCTGGGGTGGGTAGAGCTCATATCCCAGAGCCTTTGCCAGCTCTTGTCATTTCAGTGCTTCAGAGCACCGGGATTTGAACAGTGGGTGTGTGCAGTGACGGATTGTGCAGAATGTGTGCTGATACTCCTTTTGCCTACCAGAGCTCAGAAGGAAGTCAAGGCTGGTCCATGGGAAAGAACGTGCTTCCAACCCTGCCTTAGAATTGACGCAGCCCTTCAGCAGAACACATCTTGTATTTTCTGCATAGCCTTGTACTCTAGTTCTTTGCCATCCTCATCTTTGTGCTCACTCTGTGTTTTCCAGCTTCATGAGCTGCTGTTCATCCACTTGCCCCCAGCAACATGATGACAGAAATAAGGCCAAGTCGTAGAGTTGAGCAGGTGAAGAGCACGCACCTCCAGACAGAGCAGGCTGTGTTCGGTTACCATTCAGCTGCTGTACCCTAACTGTGCACTGTCCTCCCTAGCAGGGCTCGGGAACAAAGATTCTCTATGCTGGCAGCTGTACACAGATGTGTCACTGAGGTGGCTGTTTACAGGCCTCAAAATTGCAACTTTTATCTCCAGTGACAACATCTCACACGGTAGACAGTCTTTCTGGAAGTTCAGATCAGATAAATGAGCCTGATTCTTGGCAACTTGGCAAGGTGATACCTGGACATCTTACCTGGCCAGATTTTCACTTCTCCTGTTCTAAAACCTCAGGTTTCACTTAAGTCTTGTTTAAGAACTAGCTCAGTTGGAAAGATATCAAAACCCACGTGCAGTATTTTGTAGCGTGCAAGCTGCGGAGGTGTTCAGATCCCACTGAAGGGCGGTCTCCTTAGCCCTGCAGGTCACTTCACTATTCTCAACAGTGCTGTCCTCTCAGACCACACATTCTTCCACCAGATGGCCCAGCAAAAGCCCCATCCAGGTTGTGTGTTAACTTGCTCTCCACCCCCTTATGTTGCAACCCATAACTAGTCATCAGAGGAGAAGGGTAAATAGCAATAACATCAGGGAGGGATGCAAATATTTAGCTTCTCAGAACAGCACTCTGAACACTCTGTATGCAGCCACCAGCGAACAATTTTTGCCCTTCTTAATCTGACCTTGAAAGCAGCGTGTATTCTTTTCTCTGCTCCAGGGAACAGCCACATCTCCTTTGAGCTTTGGGAAACTTTCTTCCACCCGAAACACTGTTAGAGCTCATGATTGGATTGTTCCCTGGAGGTCTGAAATAAAATGATCTTAGCAAACCACAACTGTAAAGCTCTTTGGGAAACTTTCCCTGTCTGCATCAAATGATTCTTAAACAGCTAATGGCACAGACTTTGGCAAGTTACCACGATGCTAAGCGCTCCTCCTCCTGTTAACTTGCTACCTTCTGCTTCCGTGGCGGTAGTAGCTGGCAGAGGCTGATTTTGGAGGAGACAACTTTTATGCTTTCTGTTCTTCTCTGCTTTACAAGGTGAAGGTGCGGCTGCAAGGAGGCTTAGCAGGGTTAAAAAACGGTGAGAATCCACTCTTAGTATCCCTTGTGTCACTGGCCCAGCGATCTTTGCCACAGTTACCACAGCTGCCGCGTTGCTCCTGGCTCAGCAGCAGGAATAGCTGCGTTCATAAGCGGGCGTTCGTCCCGCCTGTCCTTGAGCAGGCAGCGTGCTGCCCAGGCGCTTGGCAGAAGCCAGGGCACCCTGCGTAGGTGCTTCACCCCTTATCTTTTCTGGCCCCGTGCCCCTAGCTCTCCGAGCATCGTTGCCACCAGTCCCTACGAGCTCAGGCAGGCGCTGTCAGGACTGCGCAGCGTTCCTCACATCCTTACCGAAGCGGAGGCTCTGGGTTGTGCTCTGCGTGCTCCCCGCTCCTAGAGGGGTTGGAGGGGAGCTGCAGGATTTTCATTCCAGTGCAGGAGGCGCCTCAGCTTACACTACTGATTCCAGGCTCTGGTGCAAGGGGCAAGCCCAGGGTTTTCACCGAGGGCTGTGGCCCGGAGAAGGAACTGTCTCGCTGCTCAGCTTCCCTCGCTGCTCTTCCCCTGCTCATCGCTGGGCGATTTCTGCTCCACGGGGAGCGGAGCAGGGCCTAGATGGCGCCCTGCGACCGGGCTGGGCACCAGGCCTCGCTCGGCCGTGCACTTTGTCATGCTCCTGAGGCAGCCGAGCCTCTACTCACCCTTAATCCCCGGCGGGGTGTCCCTTACGCGCCCTTCCCGTGCTGTGCTGAGCTGGCCTCTGCTCGAGCGCTGGGCCCAGGGTGTGACAGGTCAGGTCTGAAGTGCGAAGGGCGGCCTGCAAGGGGGTGCTGAGCAGCAGCTCTGCTCTGCGCCCCTTCCCTGGCCATGTCTTGCGAGGTTTCTCGTGACTAGTCTCTTGGCTCCATGAAAAGACTTCCCTGAGGCTCGGTAGGGCCTTGAGAAGGAGGCAGGCCTGTTGTAGTGGAGTGAATCCACGCTGACAGCAGCTGGTCATTTTGGTATTCCCAGAGGAATAACCAGCATTCCCCTCGAGCTGAGATGCGGCTTTCCTGCTGGGAAAGGCAAGCGGCTGCTCTCTCCCTCTGAGGCTGGTGTTAGCGCACAAGCAGCTGAAGCTGCAGGTGTCCCCTGAGCACTGCAGGCCTGGCGATCTGACAGGCATGGGCAGTGTGTCTGCGGCGTGCTTCTCCCTGGGCGTCACGCAGCTCCCAGCTGGTCCTGAGCACTGCAGCAAGCGCTCTTCCTTCACGTTTCCTCTGGATTATCTAACACTCCCTGTTTTTGGAGTATCATCACATCAGTCTCTTATAAAATGTGCTCCTGCTTGTTGCAGATACTTGGCAAATAGGTCAAAAAGGCACACTCTGGCAATGACCAACCCTACAGCTGAAATCCCTCCAGACTTGCAGAGGCAGCTAGGACAGCAGTCCTTCCGACCCCGGGCTTGGGCTCCACACCTGGTACCCGATCAGCACCGGTGAGTAATGGCACCGGCCGTTCGGGCAGCTTTGCGCCAGGAAACCTGCTCAGATGTCACCGGGAACGGAGCTCTGAGGACATCCTGCTTGGCAGGGAGGGGCGAGGAGGAGGAAGAAGTACCAGGAGCAGGCCCCAGGGCAGATGTCTGACCACCCTGGGGACGTTGGAGTTCTGCACTGGCACGGGCTCCATGCCTGCAGATGCGGGCAGTGCCGGGGCAGGAATCAGCTGGCTCTTCCCCTCCAGTCCCGTGTTTGTGGCTGGAGATGACTTGCCAGAAGGGCTGCCATCACTGAAGGGGATGGGAGTAAACTATTCATGTTAGAGGAGAGCTTTTCTCTGTTGTATTGGTAGGTGTCAAGTTAGCTGTAGGTAGCAGGTTTTCTATGGAATATGTTAGACTCAGATGCAGGGGCAGGACTGCACCAAAAATCATCTATGCCAGGACTTAAAAACCTCACTGTTCTGCACCAGAGTTGTGTGTTTAGACTGCAAAGTCTCTTTGCAAAGCTCCTGGAGAGCCATTTTATTTCTGATCTCTAACCCCTGATGGGAATGATGTGGGGAAAAGAACCTTGGGAGGAAAGAAAAATCACAATAGAAAGGAGGGAACCGCTGCAGATCGTATCTTAACGCACTCAGAATGTTTGGGTGGGTCATTCCTGATTGAGAGGTGTTAATTTGACACAGGGTACTTGGCACAGCAGCAAACCGGAGACACTAACGCCACAGAGAGAGCTTAAAACACGCACTCTGAACCTCTCGGTGCCAGCTGCAGACTGCAGTTTGCTGCCCGTTAGTCTCCCTGTTGAAAAATCAAGTTGCCTACCACGCTGGATTTGTGCTCACGCTAAATCCTTCAGCCAGCTCACACTGGCAAGCTTGACAAAGCGCTTTTTATTGTAGCCAGATACCTGCTGAGCTGAGCACTGATGTAATCAGCAGAGACAGGTGAACTCTGAGCAGACTGAGGCAGAGTCAGTGCCACGCTGGAACTCCAGACAACCAAGATAAGCACCTCCGTGCGCTGAAGTTACTCCCCCAGAGCTGCTTGGGGGATGGAAGGGGCGGGAGGGGGGGGAAAGGTTTCTAGGGTCACAGAAAAGCTTGATAGGAAGAGAAGTGCAGCTTGCAAAACAGCCAGAATATGCTGTGTCCTACTTTAAGGATTGCTTCAAATCGTGAAGGTAAGCTGGGTCACTCACGCGTTGCAGGAACTGGTTTTTGTTTTGCTTTAACAAATTGTTGAAACACGCTTACCCAGTCAATACGTTGGTATCACCTCTGCCTCTTGGCTTTGGAGTCCTGAGGCTGGTTGCATCACGAACAGGGTGGCATCTGTTCATTCCGCCCTCAGTGTCGTAACATGCTCTAAGCCTGCCTCCCATTTCGCCTGAGAAATATGGAAACTTCATCTGACCACGGCCCAAAGCGACTCCCCCAGTCCTGTCTGAGACACACAGCACAGAAACCATTAGCAGTCTTGTCATCACATAAATAGACCTTGGCTATTGAACAGCTGGTGGGGCTTATTTTAGCACTTAACATATTTTAAGCCATCTTCTTTATACATAGCACCAGTTTTGGTCATGACGACTTAGGATCTGGAAGCAGAATTGAAGTACAGTAGGCAGCATTGATCTGCCTTGGCCGTGTGTGTTTGGGAACCTCGGTGTAATTTTTATCTGTAGCTTCTGCTTTCCACTGATAGAACAAAAGATCAAACGGATTAGGATAATGGATGGGATAGCATCAGAAGGCAGTGGCGCAGCTCTGTCCTTGGAACAAAGTCGTGTGTAATCTATAGAACCGAAGTGTGTCCTGCTCAGCCAGGCCAAGTGACAGGAACTGAGCCCAGCGTGCTGGCGGTGTTCCAGCATCGGTCACCTTCTGACAAGGGAAGCCTCTCCAGGAGAAATCATTGTTCTTCTTGGAACAGGCTTCAGCAAGGAGCCAGTACTCACAGCAGCTACGGCACTGACTCGTCTGCAGTTGCGCACACCAGGATCACACCAGTCTGCAGGCAGAGGAGCTCCTCGTGGGTCTAGGGCCAGGCTGTGGAAGTGCTGGAAGGAGCACGTCTCCCCGACCTCACAGATGGGCTTTGGTCGGAGCCCCTACCACTAAACATGGACGACTTTTGTAGAATGAATTTGAACAGAAACCATTAGGGCAGGCGGAGAAACTTGCCTCTGTTTGTCAGAGGGCACATTTTTACACGTGTGGGAAGTTAGCCTTGTTAATGATAATACAGGTTTCACCTTGATAGCAGGGCAGGAGCTTAGTGCTCGACTCTGATAAGGGGGAACCCCAGCTGTGGAAGAAATGAGCTCCCGAAAAAATCCTATTCTGGCTCCCTCTTATGGTGAAGAAGAAATCTCACGGTGAAGAGAAAGCGTGTGTAGTTTCTTGGCACAGTTGGCTATGTCTGCTCTTCATGGTGCCCATTCTGACTGCACAGGGCCAAGCAACCAGGACTCTGCGAGTGAAGTGACAGCTTGGCTGATGCTTTAGGAAGACTTTGCCTACTGTGCAGAGTTTTATGGTCTTGCCCTCTTTTTGAATTCAGTGCATCTCTGAGCATGGATGCCAGCCCCCCTTCCTCCTCAGTGGCTGTGGAACACGTCAGGCTGGGAGCAGGAGAAACCTCCCTTCTCCACGTGCCTCTTCTGTTGTCCACAAGCATCAGTAGTCCCTGAGAGGTAGTCAGGGACCTCGTGAGCTGGAAAGCTCCAGAAGTGACTGCTGAAGAGATGAATTTACGTGTTTAGGATGCTGAATAGCTTCTCTAAACTTTCTCTCTCTGAGGGATGGATGTATTTGGGCAGACGAGTTGCTGCCCATCTCCGATCTGGTTTGTGGTTGAACCATGTCCAGCCTCTAAGACACATTTATCTGCCCAGGACTGAGGATACTCTGTAACCCCGTTTCCTGTTCACGGTGATGATAGCACATTATTTCTTAATCTAAAACATGATTTATTCTGGATGAGTGGGCAGGTAGAACTTGGCGTGGCTGCTGTAAATTAAATGTCTCTACCGGAGCTTGTTTTTTAAATCTGGCATCACTAACCCACTTCCCCATGTGTTCAGTTCTATTTACAAGGACTCCAATACTCTGCACCTCCCCACTGAACGCTTCTCCCCGGTTCGGCGCTTCTCTGATGGTGCTGCCAGCATCCAGGCTTTCAAAGCCCACCTGGAGAAGATGGGCAATAACAGCAGCATCAAACAGCTTCAGCAGGTAAAAGAGGGGCGTGGAGGACCTCCAAAGAGCATCTGCGAGGGTTTCTTATTGTCTCAGACTTCAGGAAGCAAAAGGTGAAGTCTTTACAGCCGATGGCTGTGGACATGCAGTGGCCTTCCAGCTGAGGAGCTTTCTCCTCCTGTATGTCTGCAGCAACCCTGCCGAATGTCCTCTAAATGTGCTGTCAACTGCAATCTGTGAACCGTGGGGGCTTCCACCCCACTCTTTCTGGGGGGAAATAATGCAGGTGCTGTGCCCATACGTGGGCTGTTCTGCCAGCCCTTGTGGTCCCATCAGCACTGCCAGACTGCAGCTGCTGCTCTCCCACATTTCCTATGGCAGCAAAGTTTTGGGGCTGTTCCAGGATGTCTGGGCAAAGGGCAGTTCCTACTGCTTGAGCTTGGAGTATGTTGTATTGTATTCCTTCTGCAGCCAGTGTATGTCTTATCAATGGCCTCAGTGGGATTTGGCACTGGGACAGGACTTTCACCTTGAAACACAGGAGAAATATGAGATGCTCTTTTCACCTTTAAGCTATCATTATAAAAGCTTTGTGCTTGCATTTCTGAGGGAAGACAATGGTGCTGGTTTGATCTCATGTGCAGTTTCTCTGTTATCTAAGGCTTGAGCTAGCCATGTTATTACACACCCGATTCTGTCAAATGGATCAGGTTTTCTTTACTGGATTTTTCAGATAGGTAGAGAACAGACTGCCTTGTTGCCATGCACAAAAAGTCACTTGGAGGCTGTGTTGCATTTGTTGCAGGAGTGTGAGCAGCTTCAGAAGATGTATGGTGGGCACATGGATGAGAGGACACTGGAGAAGACGCAGCAGCAGCACATGTTGTATCAGCAGGAGCAGCACCATCAGATTCTTCATCAGCAGATTCAGGTACTAGAGCCTGGACCAGACCTTCTGATGTCCTAACTGGGTTTCCTGCATGGCTGCAGATAAATACTGAGCTGGTCCCTGTGGGACTGAGGAGGGTAGATGGCTCAGCTTGCTGTAGTAAGAAGCAAGCCTGAAGGAGCTCAGCAGCAATGTTTACTCAGCTGCTATGATAGCTAAAGCTGCAGTCAGGAATCAAGTGTTTGGAGAACATGGATATGTCCTACTTCACCAAGCAGCGTTTCCTAAATGTATTTCTTGCTCCATTATTGATCACAAACACTTCTCGTTTTCTGGTGCCTGGTTCAGGACTGTATCCGGCCACCTCAGCCGTCTCCACCCTTGCAAGCTCAATGTGAAAACCAGCCGGCTCTGCTCACTCACCAGCTTCAGAGGTAAAGAAATGGCTTTAGTAAAGCTCCGGGGGACAGGATTTACTCTACCTCAAGCCCAGGGGTGAGCTAGCACACTTAGAGGCCAGGGCCAGGCTGGAAGCGTGTAAAATTAGAATGGCAGAGCCAGTTCCCAGGTGACTGTGCGAGGTCCTGTTTGCTGGATTCTGTCTGAAGGACCTCTGGAAGTAGAGAAATGTGATTCAAAGGCACAAAACTGCTTTGAACAAGTGATTGACAGCTCTGCCTTTTGGCCAGCTTGAAAACATTACCTTCAGTAAGCCAGTTCCTATCATGCTTTCTACTCGGAGCTGCTTCTGGGCTTCTCAGTCCTCTTCAGGCTATCTGTTAGGTAACAGTCCTTGTCTGCATCGCCCCAGCTTGTGGATGAGGCAGGCGGAATTCTGGGGAAGGAGAAAGGAAGGCTTTCTCACAGGCCAGAGTGACTCAGGAAGAGAGCTTGCGGTGTCCTTGTCCCCGGGGTTTTTGTTCTAGCCACTGGGTTATGCTCACTACCTCTGTGACTTAGGCAAGTTAGATGGCTTCCAAAATAGAAGGCAAGCTGCAGAGAGCTCGGGATCCCAAACACGGGCTTTATGGTGTTTGTTTAAAACAACAGAGATGTAGCATTTGGCGTCAGTTCTCTCGGTTGAAAAGGCATCTTAATGAGGAGCACGCATGATGAAAAGGCACTTGTTTCCCTGCGTAGGTTACGGATTCAGCCATCCAGCCCGCCCCCGAACCACCCTAATAACCATCTCTTCAGGCAACCAAACAGTAGCCCACCTCCTGTGAGCAGCAGTGTGCTCCAGCCCCACGGTAAGCACCGACGGTTTACTGAGCCATCTGCACTGCTCGGGGCGGGCCACTTGGCAGAACCGTATGGTCTTAGCAAAGCTCCGGGGAAAGCAGTGCGTGTGGGTGCTGGGGGCTTTGGTCCCTCTGCGTTCGAGTCCTTGCGGTTTGCTGATGATGTAAAAGATTCTCCATCTGGCAGCAAGGGCTGGTGTTATCGAGAGCTCGCAAGGATCTGCCAGCTGGAATGTGTTGATACGTTTCTTGTCATGAGATCCTTACTTATCGCTCCTGGGGGTGGGGAGGAAGGGCTGATATTCTTGGGTTTATGCAAATCACTGTCAACTCTGCTGTGTTTCCCTTTTATGTGCGAGGGCCTCTAGCCGTGACTTTTGCACCTGGGTGCAGTGTGACAGGAGTCAGGAGCAGCTCTCCCCTCACCACCTGCAGACGTGTGCTGGGGCTCTCAGCATGTCCCAAAGAGCAGCAGCTCCTCTCTCCTGAGCCTTGCTGCAGGTGCTGAGAGTCTCTGTTCCTCGTAGGTGCAGCCTCCCAGTCCCAGTTCCAAGGGATGCCGTCCCACAACACGATCTTCCCGCAGTCTGGTAACTGTTCCCCCCCCCCAAACATGGGGCTGACGTGCCTGGGCCTGCAGCAGCAGTCACAGCCTCAGCAGGTCACCATCCAAGTGCAGGAGCCCGGTGACATGGTCAGCAACAACCTCCTGCAAGGCGCCTCGGTGGCCGGGCAGGGCATGTCCTCCCACGCGCGGGGCATGTCCATCAGCCCCAGCGCCAACCAGATGCAGATGCAGCACCGTGCGAACCTGATGGCCTCCCTCACCTACGGCCACAGGCAGCTGTCCAAGCAGCTCAGCGCCGACAGCGCCGAGTCGCACAGGTAAGGCCGCCGGACACCCTGCACCGCTCCCCCGAGCTGGGGGGGTGAGCAGCGGTGGGGATGGGTGTCAGGCGGAGCTGCTGTCCGTCACATGGAGATGGGGCTTCTTCAGCAGCCCCGGGCTGTGCTGCACTCGTTCCGGGGATGAAGCTGTCTCCCTGCCACCAGCAGCAGTTCCTCACCCAGGGTGGGGGCTCAGGGAACCTGCAGGGCTGCACTGCCTTGTGGCTTGGGAAGCACCTCCTGCCCAGAGTGGCTGCCGCTGCCTCCTGCCAGGGGCCTGTTGGCTAGTAAGTGAAAAGCCAAGCAGGGGGTGCTTTTGCATAAAACATTTCCCCCCCCCGCAAATCATGTTTTCCTCTCGGTACAGTCAGGGTTCCTGCTTCCCTCGCACTTAGCAGCTCTGGACAGGGCTCCGCCACCTCATGCTCCAGCTCTCCCCGATGGGTCACTTGGGTGACTGTGGTCACTCTGCCATCGGAGTAGCTGTCGCCTCCCTGCTCTCACGTGGGCGCAGCAGATCAAGTGGGCCCTGTGCACGGCAGGACCACAGAAAACAGCCTTGTTCAGCTGGAGCTGCCGCAGTACAGTCACTTGTTCTGTTCTCTTCCTTGCAGTCTGAACGTGAACAGGTATTCCCCTGCCAACTACGACCAGGTGCACTTACACCCCCACCTGTTCCCGGAGCAGCCTCGTGTTTCCCCCAGTAACTACAGCCCATCGGGAGGAGTTGGGTTTCCTCCGGCTCAGCAAGCTCTGAAAGTCCCACAGCTTGACCAGTATCCCAATTTCCCTCAAAATGCACATCAGCAACAGCAGCACTACACTGCATCGGCACTACAGCAAGCACTGTTGTCCCCGACACCTCCCGATTACAGCCGACACCAGCAGGTACCGCACATCCTCCAGGGACTACTTTCTCCCCGGCACTCGCTCACGGGGCACACGGACATGCGGCTGCCCCAGGCAGAATTTGCACAGCTCATCAAACGGCGGCAGCAGCAGCAGCAGCAGCAGCAGCAGCAAGAATTTCAAGAGTTGTTCAGGCATATGAGTCAAGGGGATGCTGGGAACATGGGCGCCAGCATGGGACAGAGCCTGTCGGAGCGTCAGTCGTTGTCTTTGCCTTACCAGAGTGCTGACACGTACCATCCGCAGAACAGCCCCCAGCATCTCTTAAAAATCAGGGCGCAAGAATGTATCCAGCAGGTACCTGCATCCGTGCCACCACACGGATATGTACACCAGCCAGCTCTGTTCCACTCGGAGAGCATGGAGGAGGACTGTGCGTGCGAGGGCGCCAGGGACAGCTTTCCAGACAGTAAGAATTCAAACACATTGACCAAAGGTTGCCACGAGACCCCTCTGCTTGTAAATGCAGGAGGGCACGGGGACCCAGAATCTTTGCTAGGAACTGCTAATCACGCGCAGGAGTTGGGGACACATCAATACAGACATCAGCCCGCTGCTGGATTCAGTAGGAATAAGGTGCCCAGCAGAGGTAAGGCTTAGTGCTGCTCGCATGGATGAAATGCTTTTCCATGTTGGCTGCGTATTGCTCGTGTTTCTGCCAGAGCACACCATCCCTACCCAGTACAGCAAGGATTTCGTGACATATTTTGCATAGCACAGAATTACCTAGATTCTTTCTGGCTTCTGTGGCCGTAAGTAAATTGCAGGCATAGTCTCTCTAATAAACAATGTTAAATAAGAAGGGAACTTGACCAGATTCTTCTCTTTGGAATTTGACCTACTTCTGCAGGCAGATAAAGGCCAGGTCTCAGGATGCCAAAGAGATAGGTCTCCAAAGAGATGCTGTGATCTGCTGACTCCTTTATTCTTGGTGATGTTCCCCACCTTGTGTAAACAAGTGCCCAGAAGTTAAGTTACTGGTATAGCAGTAACTGCAGTGGGGCGTATTCCTTCTGAGCAGACCCCTGAGTCCAGGCACTGCTAAGGCTTCCATAAACAAGCTCCCTAAGAACTGTGATAAATGACTTGCTGCTAAATCTGCCTTGCACCAACTGCTCCGGCCCGTCGGGAAGCAGCAGCAGCAGCAAGGCTCGCTTGAGCTAGAGGGGATGATGCCGAAGAAAGTGAGTTTAAACTTGCCATTAGTGTGCGAAGACCTTCCCTGCTAGCTGGAAGCAGTTGTGCCCTTGCTCCTTGGTGGCTGCATCGGCAGCGATGTGCTGTAAGAGAAAACCCTGCCTGAGCTGCAATTGCAGGCCTTTTCTGTAGGAAAAACAAAATCCTACCCCTTAGCTCAAAGGGCTTTGAAGGGAGGCTTTCCAGACCGAGCGGGGTGGATCGGCATTCACTGCAGGACTGAGTTGTGCTGGGCTGAAGCCATCAGCTCGCCCTTGGCACAGAGAGCCCTGTTGCAGAGGAGCAGTGTCCTGGGCACAGGAGGCAGCGTTTTGTTTGGGGACACAGCATGGGTTTGTTGGGAAAGTACTGGGTTGGAACAGAGCGGCTCCGAGGGCAGCGCGGGCATGCCAAGCCGTGGCCCTCAGCCTGGGGGCAGGGGCGTGGGGGCGAGGCACAGCTCTTCTGAAGCCTTCTGAAATTGTGTTACCGGGTGTTTTCTCAGACCTCGGTTTCCCTGCGGTGCTTGAAGCACAGAAGGGAAGAATCGCCCCAGGTTAAGCGGAGGTTGGAAGCTCGGCAGTGTGTTTTGGACCCAATCTTGAGTTTACATCATAATATCGTAAGGCTGAAACGTGTGAAATGAGAGGGGTTAGTGAAGTCAGAGCTAAATTTCTGCCCCGGTACTGATGGTGCTAAAACGGGTTACACAAGGGAAAAGGACTTTAGACTACAAGACTTTGTAAATGAGTAAAAGCAAGTAAATGTTTACAAATAGTGTTGTGTAAGCACTTCTGACAGGGGCTGTTTGGAGGGCTCATGTAGTAAACCATGCTCGGAGACGCAGCTGCTCGGAGCGCCTTCCTCCGGGCTCCCATAACCCACTTGGAATCCGGCCTGTGCTGCTTCGGCTCCCAGCGGAGTGGGCATCCGAGCGGCCTGGGCACGCTTACCTACACTGAAATCCTATAAATCTCCCTGTAAGCACCCATAATGCGCTCACGTCACTCACTGGTGTGTGCTACAGCTCGGGGGTTACCGAGTGCCGTGCACGGGTGCTGAAGGACGGGAGATGCTCGCCCCCTGCATCGGCCGTAGGTGGTGAGTGGGGATCGTGCCCGTTTCAACCAAACCTGCGCTCAGGATGTGACCCGACTGCATCTGAGCAGCTCTGCCAGGCCTGCTGAGCCTCCTGCCGTGGGAACCCTGCCTTCCCCCGCGCCGCAGGAGCCGAGCTGGCGGTGGTGGCCCCGCGCGGTGCCAGCGTCACATGCTGCGGGGACACAAAGCCCGCCTGGCCGGGGGGGGGTGAGGAGAACAGGCTTTCTGGCTGCGGGCTCAGGCTGCTGGAACAGCACCGGGGCGAGGAAAGGAGCCCGAATTCAGGGCTCCCCACCTCTGCTGCCTGAGCGGCGGTGTCCCCGGTGTGTCCCGCCGGTGTGCGGCTGTCATGGGTCGGGGCCCCGTTTGGCCACGGAGCCTGGCCGAGGGGCCTTCCCCTGTCCCCCCCAGGCTGGTGCCAGGTCTCGCTGCCGGGCCCAGCCTGGGTTATGGAGGAGCAGCAGCGGGCTGCTGGCGCCTGCCTGCCCGCGCGGCCGTTCCCACAGTTGGAAGAGCGGCCCGAGCGGTGCGTGGGTGGCACGGCTCTGCCAGCTCGGTGTTACCTCATGTTTTCCTTCTTGTGTTTTCCGGGAAGGCTGACCGTTAACCAAGCTTAACCCCCTGGTTGTGCAAAGGAGAGGAGGCCAGCTGCGTCCCTGGCTGCCGGACGTGGTGCTGGCAGCCCCGCGTGTCTGCGCGCAGGGAAGGATGCTGGAGCGGGCGAGCTGGCGTGGCCGCGTGCCTGGGAGCAGCGCGGAGAGCCCGGGTGGCAGAGTTCGGTTGTGAGCAGGTCTGGTCTGGATTTTGGCAATTTTAGGGACGAGTCTCTCCGGAGAGAGCACTTCTCGCATCTCCCAGCCAGGAAATGTCTTGCAGGGATCGCTTCCTGCTGAGCAAGGCCTGTAAAACCCAGTGACTCTTCGGGAACCCACCTGCGGGGTGTCACTTCGGGGCAGCTCCCCAGTGCTCGTGGCCACGTCTGCATGTTTGTGCTCTGCAGGACTCCTCACCAAGAGAGAACTGTTTACATGCATCAGAGCCAATGAGAGGCCTCTCCATACCTCAGGACTTTATTCAAAACATCATGTACTTGATGACGATAGGTTTTGCTTGATAGGAATGTAGCCTTTACCCTCGGTCATAAGAGCTTGCGGTGCAGATGGACTTTGCCAGGCAGAACACTCTTGTACTCCTACAGCCAGATTGTAGGAGGGCAGGGAGAAGTCATCTGATAAAAGCTAGTATCCTGGCAACTCCTCCAGCCAGATATGTTGCATACAATTGCCAAGGGGCCCTGCTAGAACATCCTGTGTTGGAGGCTTGGGAGACCCTTCTCCCTCTTCTCTTGTGTAATACGGGCAGTGCACGGAGCAGGGTGCAGGACGTGCTCGGGTCCAAGGGGGAGGCAGCTGGGGCACGCTGTGCGACGGAGGGAGAGGTCTGCCTGCCTGCCATCTCGGGGAGATGCTGCACCGCGTGTGTGAGAGCAGCCAGCGGTGCCGTCCCACCTGGCAGGCGGCGCGCTGCTCTGCAGCGGTGTTTGTTCGTGCTGTCAGGGCGCAGACCCGCAGCCTCACAGCGTCACGTGTCACCGAGAGCTGCCAGTGCCTTGTAATAACCTGTCCTTTTTCTGTCTTGTCTGGTTTTCAAGAGTCTATCGTAGGGAACTGTATGGACAGGAGCTCCCCCGGCCAAGCGATGCAGGTGCCTGACCACAACGGACTGGGCTACCCTGCGCGACCCGCGGCCGGCGAGCACCCACGGCCCAGGACCCTGCAGAGACATCACACCATCCAGAACAGCGATGACGCCTACGTAAGTGGGAAGAGGCCTGTGCCCAGCAGATCTAGGGACAGCGCCAAGTCCCCTCGATGCGTGTGCATTATGGACGAGGGGTCACGTAGGAAGGACAGCACCCTGCTCCGCGGGGCTGCTGAGAACGAATTGCTGTTGAGACGCCCCAGTCAGCACGTCAGTTTGCTAATACTGAAAACATTTTAGCAGAGACCAACATGGGAAGTACTGCTTTGCTCGTGTGTTGCCTGATTTGCCCCAGAGCTGGCTGCTGTAGCTATGGCACCTCTTCTTTTTCTCCCAAGGTGTTTCTGGTGAAGCCATTTGGGCTGCCCCAGGCTTGGCTCTGGCTGCAGAGGATTACAGCAGCCCAAAGCCCAACTTTCAGTTCTGCAGTGCTGCTAAATGACCTGGCTGTTACAGCCCAGACCTTGACCAGGAACAAAGAGCAGCTGCTCTGCTTCCCATGTTTTGAATCTCTGAGAACAGTCATACTCACATCTTGGCGTGTTCCTTGCCACAGTTTCCTCCTGCTACGAGGGAGAAGGGCTCTTCCCTCATTAGTCACATGCAGGTCTGGAGCGCAGTCCGATCACCCCGTCCATTCCCAGGTGTTGAGGTGGCATCAGCCACACCTCTGCTGTCCCCGATGTCTGCTTTTTACTTCTTCCTAGAAGCCATCACTGAAGGCTTGCAGAAGCTCCCTGGGCAGCCTGTTGGGGATAGCAGGGGGCACAGCAGGTGACTGGTTCTGATCCCCCTTTGACCTGTGCACTGGTGTCTCCGCAGGTGCAGTTAGATAACTTGCCTGGAATGAGTTTAATGGCAGGAAAAGCACTCAGCTCTGCTCGGATGTCTGATGCCGTCCTCAGCCAGTCGTCACTCATGGCCAGCCAGCAGCTGCGGGACAGGGAGAGCGAGGGTAAGGACGTGGCCGAGCTGCAGAGACGTGGAGGCCGTGGGACCCTGCGCAGGGCGTGGGTCAGGAACTGAGAAGAATCCATGTGGTCCTGACAGCTCGCGGTCTGCTTTGCAGAGCCACCTCTGCTCCCCATGAGCAGCGCAGCAGGGGGTCTCTCTGGCCCTGACATACGTTTGGGTACGAGCCTGTGACAGCTTGCAGAGCTCACTGCGTGGGTGCTCCTGGCCGGAGCCTGAGATGGTGGGGCAGCGATCTGGGCTTCCTGCAGAAACACCAGGCAGCCTCACCTGCTGGCCTGATCCCCACGCAGAAGCTGTAACTCCTTAGTGCTCCTAGTGCAAGCCCTGATGTTGGTCTTTGATCTTACAGAATGCGGAGAAGGTTTGGAAGGTCAAGAGCATCCCAACCTAGGTGATGGCAACCAGCATCTAAACACCTCCTGTTACCCGTCGACATGTATTACGGACGTCCTACTGAGTTACAAGCACCCGGAGGTGCCCTTTGGGATGGAGCAGGCAGGGGTGTAACGAGGAGGGAGTGAGTATCTGTGTCGTCCGTTTCTCTCCAACCGCTCACCCAGGCTCACCTGGATGGCAGACCCAAAGATGTGCTGGCCAGACTTTCACGTGTCTCCTTCCCCGTGCCTTTGCTCTGGTGTTGGTGCAAGGCTGGAGAAGAGACCAACTCGGAGCTTCTGCGCTCTGTGGCTGTCTGCTGTCCCCTCTGCTCCTTCAGGGAAGGTGCCCTCCTCCACGCACTTGCTGTCACACATTTGTGCCACGTTTCACTGGCAGTGGCTCTGTTCTGGGCATAGCTTGTGGGTCTGGACCATGAATATGGCAAGGGGCTGTGGGAGCAGAATTGCCATCCTGTGGTATCCCCTAACGCATCTCTGCTTTTTCTCTCTGTTGCAGGTTTTATGTACAGCTTTGAAATGAAAAAGGTCCATTTTAAACCAACAGTATCTAGCAGCATTGCGCCAAATTGCCGTAGTATTTCTGACTAACTGGAATACCATGGCCCCTTTCCTCATAATCAGTTCATCCAGTGTGTTGTTCCTTTGGTTTCTTTAATTTTTGCCATATTTGCCTGTAACTCCAGCTATCACAGAAATAACCAGAGAACCCGAGTCCTACACGTCAGCAGAGGATTCATGGAGCCTGAGCACTGAGTCTGGTTTTGGAGGGCTTTCACTGGCCGGGCAGGGCCGCGGGGCTGCTCTGGTCCAGGAGCAGAGGGACCGGTGCCTCCCGGCGCACGGGGAAGGAGCAGGCGGGGATGGAAGCTGAGCGCTGCGCTGAGCCATCGCAGCCCCGGAGCGGAGCCGTCCCCAGGAGGCCGTGCTGCCCTTCCCTCCCGAATCCTTTGCACTGGGGAGGGACCCGGCGGGACCGAGCCTGGGAGCGGGGGCAGAAGGAGGGGGCCCCGCTGCCCGGCCCTCCCCGCGGGAGCACCTACCCCTGGTGCAATACGCTTCTTGTCTCACCTTCGTCTGCTTTTGTTCTTACTTCATTTTGTCATCGTGCTAAGAGGATCACTTCTTCCCCCACCCTCCCCCTTTTTAACCTTTTCTTTTCAAATCCGCATACAACTTTTTGTTTTTGTTTTTGTTTTTTTCTCATGGCTTAATGTAGGGAAGACAGATTTTTTTCTTTGTTTTCTTAGCTTTTCCTCCTGATCATGTAGGAATTGTTTTTTGGTAAATGTTGTTTTATTATTATTGTTATTAATAAAAGGCAAAAGGAATTTCTGTTTGAGAGAAATTTTTAACTAGATTCTGTTCTATATGAATTGTGACTTGCACCTTTTGTTCAAAGTATTTTATTTCTTTTAATGACTTTGTAATTGTGACTGGTTTTCTCTCTCGTGCCAGTGGCGAAAGTGGTATTCTCCTTTATACAGTTCAGACATGCATACATCTCTTCTTTGTCCTTTCCATTCTTTCCTTGACTGAGAGAAAGCAAACCCCCAGCAGCCGGGGCTCGGGGAGCGCCTGGTGTCATCATTGCCTTTGGGACTTCACGAGCTACAGCTGAAATTCTTCTGATTGACACTTTGGGAATCTTTTTTTTTAAAAAAAAAAAAAAAAAAAGGAAAAATCGACCCAGCCCTCCTGAATTTGCACAGAAGGAAGTGTGAAACCAGCATGGCAGAGGTTAATTCGCTATTGCTACCAATGCCTCTTCCCACCCCCTCCCCACCCTGTCCCCAGGAAAATAATGCTAAATGGATCTGCAGCCCAGAAAACCAGAAAGGAGGAAAAACTCGGCAGCTGCCAAGCAGCATCTCCCCGGCCAGCGTTCCTGCTGGCACCCTCGAGCTGCTCGGGCTCAGTCGGGGCGTAGCTGTCCTGCTGCATTTATTTCCCCACCTGGTGAAGGGGGTCCTGTGCGGGCCGGGGGGCGCGGGGAGCCGGGCAGGGCTTGCCGGGCTTCAGCGGGAAGATGCCAGGAAACACTGAAAGCCTTTCGCTCTGTACCTTCGGTTTGTTTTCCTTTTGTTTACATGACACTGTATTTCTGGGAGAGTTGACAGCCACCCTACAGTAAGCATCCAAAAAAAGCAGGGACTCGCTTAACCGTGCCATTTCGCAGTATCACACTTTTTTTTATCATTGCTTTGTATTGTAGTAATCAATACGCGCAGTATATGTTGAATGTATATTAATATACTTTGCTATTATTTCTGTTTTTTGGAAATGTCAGAAGTATTTTTCTTCCTCATTTATGTTGGACTAAAAAAAAAAAAACAAGTTTCGGTAAATCTTCAGTCCATTTTTTTGTGGGTCACTTGCAACTAGTCAATTAGTTGGACAGTGGGATCATGACAAATAAAACCATGATTATGATCTTCCCCCGCTCTCTTGTTTGCCTTGTTGCTCAACGCCGGGGGCGGAGGCGGGACGGCCGGGGGCTCTGGGGGCGAAGGCTGGCGCGGTGGCACCGCTGTCCCCTCCCGCGGCCGGGCACGGGGCAGCCGCAGCGCCGCGTCCTCGGGGCAGGCGTGGGGCGCACGTGGCCCCGTGCAGCGCCCGGTGCCTCGGGGCTGCCTCGCTCCCGGCCTCGCCTGCGCCTTCCTGGCAGGGGCCGCAGGGGCGCCGGGGCATGGCGGAGGCGCAGCCGCAGCCTGGGTTGGAGATGTTTTCCTGAAATCCTTGGCTTATCTCCCTGCCCCCACTGCAGCGATAGGGCCTCCCGCGAAGGCGCCGAGCAGCGCTGCGCCCCGGCTGACTCATCCTGCGGATGATTCCTGCGCGGTGACGGTGACGGGGGCTTCGCTGCGGGGCCCTGCCTGGGGAGAGGGCTCCAGGAGCAGAGCTCTCAGAGCGAGCCCAGAGCTCCCAGCTGCGCTTCCCCAGTGCCCGCGGGCAGCCAGGCCCCCTCTGCAGCGCTTCCCTCCCTCGGCTGGTGCAGCCGGGTGCCGTTCACCCTGGCTTTGCCAGCAGCTGTTGTGGTGCCGGCGTCGCTGCTGCTTCCTTTGCTCCCCGGTTGTGCCTCGAGGTGCCCGTCCTGATTCTGTCCTGACCCCCAGGCTGCCCCGGGAGCCTGCAGGGTGGGAGCGCTTCAGCGGGATGCGGCGTTGGCCCCCCGTGCGTGCTGCACCCCTCTCCATCCCCCTGCGTGCAGGGAAGGGCAGGGCCGGGGGTCAAAGCCACGGTGCCAGGCGCCTCCTTCCCAAGCCGGGGCAAGGCCTGGAGCAGGAGGACCGAAGCTGCGGGCAGGGGAGGAGAGCGGGGGGCAGCTGCCAGGATGGGGATGCGGTGCCCGGCCACTCGGCTGGGCTTGGGGCTGCAGCGCCCGTGCTGCCCCAGAGCAGGGAGCATCGCTCCTCCGCAGGCGGCTTCCCGGTGGCATTAAGCAGCCCCTCCTGGTGCTTGGTGCTCCTCCGCAGCGCTGTCTGGGGGCTGTGCCCTGCTCTGTCCCCAGGCCCCACCAGGCTCCTTCCCTCGGGCTCGGCCCTCGCACCAAGCAGGGAGCGCTCGCTCTGGCTGCTGAGCAGCTGGGCACCAAGGAGGAATTTTGGGGCGGCTGTGCCGGGGTGCTGTGCCCAGGCTGGCTGAGCTCGGGGCTGAGCCTTTGCCTCGCTGCCCGGGTCCCCGGCGATGCTGGCGTGGGCACGCAGCAGCCCCTGGGGCACGGCTCCAGGCCCTCTGCACGGGGACATGCCGGGAACTGGGGGGATGTGAGCAGTGAGGGGCTCGGGCGCTTGGGGAAGGAAGGGGCAGGGGCCCACAACAGCGGAGGAAGAAGGGCGAGGGGTTCGGGTTCAGCAGGCCAGATCCCTGCGGGTATAAACCTTGTCCCCGGGCTCCCGGCCAATCCCTGGGGGCTGCCGAGGGGCCCTGGTGGGGCCGGAGCAGCGGGCAGGAATCTGGGTCACCCGGAGCGTAAACAGGCTCCTTGGCCAGCGCGCCGCGTCCCGCAGGGAGCTCCTGTTTGCTCGCGGCCCTGCCAAGCCGGCGCTCCTTGGCGTGCTGGCCCGCGCCCGGGCTGTGCGCACGATCCTTGAACTCTCCGCGCCACATCGCCCGCACCGGGGAGTGATTTCTTGGGCTGCAGCGCTGGCTTATCTCCGGCGGGAGCAGCCCCTCCTGCATAAATAGCAGCCGTGGGGAAGCAGCGGGCTCACACGGGACGAGCAGCAGCAGAGCGGTGGCAGGAGAGCGCTGGTAAGAGCCCGCGCTGCCCCGGGACGGGATGCTCGCCCAGGCTGCCCCCGGCTCCGGGGCTGCTCCAGGACCCCCGGCCGGGGCACGGCACCGGCGTCCTGCCCCAGAGCGGGAGGGGGCCACGCAGGGACCGTCCCACACGCTCATCCACCGGGAACACCCTTGGGGTGTCTGGTGCTGGGTCGGGGGGCTCGGGTCCTGGGCTGGCTCTGCTGAGGGCTCCCTTCACCCAACTGCCTTGCTCTGCCCCCAGGTTCGGCCCGAAGATGAGAATCGTGGTGGTGACCCTCGCCCTGCTCTTCCTGACGGGTAGGTCCAAAGGGGGGCAGCGGGGACGGGGATGGGGCAGGCACTCCTCACCCCCACAGACGGGGCAGCCGAGCCCGGTGCAAGCGCTGCGGGGAGCACCCGGCTTCCCAACCGCTCTGCAAGCCAAGCCACGGCCACGCGCCTCCTGTGGCTCCAGGAATACCCCCGGGGTGGTGAGGGCTCAGCGGGTCCCGGGCACAGCAGCGGGGCTGGATCTGCCTGGATCTCCTGGCTGCCTGTCCTGAGCACGCCGTCTGTCCCCGCAGGCACCCAGGCCCGCTACTTCTGGCAGCACGATGAGCCCCAGGCGCCCCTGGACCGCCTCAAGGACCTGGTGGACGTCTACCTGGAGACCGTGAAGGCCAGTGGCAAGGATGCCATCGCCCAGTTCGAGGCCTCTGCCGTGGGCAAACAGCTGGAGTAAGTGGGGGGGGGGGCTGCCTGGGGGGGTCCTGGCGGCCGTGTCCCCGCGCCCAGCGCCGTGCCTGACCTGGCTCTGCTCTCCCCAGCCTGAAGCTGGCCGACAACCTGGACACGCTGGGCGCTGCCGCCGCCAAGCTGCGGGAGGACATGGCCCCCTACTACAAGGAGGTGCGGGAGATGTGGCTGAAGGACACCGAGAGCCTGCGCACGGAGCTGACCAAGGACCTGGAGGAGGTGAAGGAGAAGATCCGGCCTTTCCTGGACCAGTTCTCCGCCAAGTGGACGGAGGAGCTGGAGCAGTACCGCCAGCGCCTGGCACCCGTGGCCCAGGACCTGAAGGAGCTCACCAAGCAGAAGGTGGAGCTGATGCAGCAGAAGCTGACCCCGGTGGCTGAGGAGGCGCGGGACCGCCTGCGCGGGCACGTGGAGGAGCTGCGCAAGAACCTGGCGCCCTACAGCGACGAGCTGCGGCAGAAGCTGAGCCAGAAGCTGGAGGAGATCCGGGAGAAGGGCATCCCCCAGGCCGCCGAGTACCAGGCCAAGGTGGTGGAGCACCTCAGCAACTTGCGCGAGAAGATGACCCCCCTGGTGCAGGACTTCAAGGAGCGCCTCACCCCCTACGCCGAGAACCTCAAGACCCGCTTCATCTCCCTCCTGGACGAACTCCAGAAGACCGTGGCCTGAGCAGCCGGCTGGTGCGGCCAGGGACTGACCCCGTCCCGCTCCCGCAGTGCCCCCGCTGCCGCCCCCCCTCTGCCCGGGCTGCCCGGCACCCGGGGTGGCCGAGGGGACCGGCTCCGGGGGCCCCGGGCCAGGCCAGCCCCGGGGAGCCCCCCCAGGGACCTCCTCCTCGCACACCCCCTTCCCTCCCCAAACCGGAGTCTGTCTCAGCTTCGCCTCTCTTTTATCAAATAAACACGACTTAAGTTATTGGAGCTCACTCAGTCTTTGCAGTGGATGCTGGAGGGGGGCAGCCTGCAGGGGGGACGCACGGGTGCAGCGAGTGGCACCGGGCTCAGCTGCATCCCTGGGGCAGGGGGTGCTGGGGGGGCCAGGGGAAGCAGGGACAGGGAGGTGGCAGGGTGGGTGCCCGGGGCTCTCCCTGCTGCCACCACCGACCTCTGAGCCCTGCGGGTGCCGGCCCCAGCTCTGCCCAGGGCACAGCCCCAGCTCTGCGCCTGCCGCAGCCCCGCGCGGCTCTCCCTGTGCTAAGGGCTCTGTGCAGGGCCGGCACGGGCTCTGTCATGCTGAACACCTTGAGAAGCATCTGCTGGGGGGGAGGCATGGCGGGGGCTGCTTTGGTGTCGGCTGAACCCCCCCAGCTTGCAGGAGAGGCCCCCATCTCCTCGCCACCCCGGACACACGTGTGTGTGTGTTGGTGCTGCGCGGTGCTCACCCACGGCAGAGGTGCCCACCCCCAGCCCGCGCCCTTCCTCGCCCACGCTGCACACTCCTCCTCGCCACCCCGTGCCCCCGGTGACCCCCGGCACAGCCACCCATCTCGCTTCAGCTCCACTTTATTACAAGAACCGCCACGAAGGGGACGCGTCGCTCCGTGGGGGAGCTGGGGCCGGTGGCCAGGTGGGACCCGCACCCGGCCGCCCCCCGCCAGCCCGCGGCGGGGCTACGCGCCCGGCGTCAGCTTCCAGAACTCCGAGAGCTGCTCCTTCAGCCGGGCCAGCTGCTGCTTCACCACGTCGGCGTTGTCCGACAGCCATTTCCTGCAAGGGGACCGGGGTCAGAGCACGGCACCAGGGGCGCACCCGTGGGCACGGGGCACGGGGCAGGGTGCCCAGCTGGGGGAGGGGGCGCGGGGGCACCTGGCTTGCTGAGCTGCCTCTGACTCCTGCACCGTGGTGAAGACCGACTTGACCACGTCGGTGGCTTGCTTGACGTACTCCTGCACTTTCCTCACCACCGTGTCCGTGTCATCGGGCGTGTCGGCCCCTGCAAGCACAAGCCCCGTGGGAGCGGTGTGTGCGCACCCCTGCACCCCGCGCACCCCGAGCTCCGTCCTCCGCCTTCCTCCCGTCGCCCTTACGTGCTCCCACCGCCAGGACGGCCACGCAGACGAGCAGGAGCAGGACTGAGACCTTCATGGCTGGGGAGAGAGCAGAGCACGTGGTGTGGGGCGGCAGGCGTGGGACCCGTCCCCAGCCCCTCTCCCCGGTGCCTGGCGCCTGTCCCGGCCCTGACGCTTGCCGGGGGCTTCCCCACTCACCTGGCCGTGCTGCGCTGGGGCTCTGCTCCGCGGGGGCAGCCCCGGCCTCCCACTTTATACCCTCCCCAACAGCCGCCTCCGAGGGTGCTTGTGCAAAGGTCAGCAGCGGAGTGGCCGCGGGGAGGGGGTGCGTTCCCAGAGCCCTTTCCCGCTGCCAGGTTTGCTCTGGATGGGTTTTTCTCCCCCCGCCCCGAGTTGAGAAATCCCCCAGCACTGGGGGCCAAGGCTGCAGGGGCTGGCTGGGGGCTGTGCATGTGCATGTGCACACACGTGTGCACACACCGGGGTGAGGCTGGCCGTGGGGACAGGCCCGGGGCTGGCGTGGGCTCGCACAGCACAAGGGTGACATCCAGTGGCACCCGCGCCTGGCGTGGGGTAACGCAGGGCTGGCTCTGCTCAGGGGGTTGTGACCCCGGGGGGGCTGCTGGCAGTGCCCAGGCTGCGTCCCCAGCCCCGGGCACCCCGAGGTGCTCAGGCCGGGAGCGGCGCAGGGCCTTGGCCTTGGCTCTCTGGACCTCAGCATCGCCGGTGCCCGGCTGCTCCCTGCCCCTGCCACCCCTGTGCTGCGCCCCAGCACCGCACATCCCCGCCAGCCTCCACTCTGGAGTGCTGTCCCCTCTGCCCCAGCCTCCCCGTCCCAGGAGGGTCTCAGCCCCAGGTCCCCGTGCTCCCCCCGTCCCCTCGCTGGCCTTGCCCACACGTCCTGGCAGCGCTGGCCCCTGGCACCCCGCCAGAGGGCTGGCAGAGCCGCGGGTGCTATCAGCGCCGCGCACACGTCAGGCGCTTCCACGTCGCGACCTTGCTAAAGTCCAAGCCCGGGGCCCGTGGCGCAGGCCTGCGTGGAAGCGGCGAGGCTGCTCGGGGAGCATAAATAGCGGGCGGCGCTGCCCGGCTCAGCAGGTCCTACAGGAGGCAGCAGCACAGGGGAGCCTCTCCTGCACCGCTCAGGATGTCTCCGAAGGCGGCCGCCCTCTTCTTGGCGCTCCTTGCCATCGCAGGTGAGGCATCACGGGGTCCTGGGCCCATGGGGGGATTGCAGGGCTGAGCACGGGGCTCTGCCTTGGGGAGGGATGGGGATGTGGCGTGACGTCCCCGGGGGGGTCTCAAGGCATGGAAGTGCCAGCTCTGACCCCGTGTCCATGCGCCTGCAGGGACGCAGGCCGATGTCAGCGCGGACCAGGTGGCCACCGTGCTCTGGAAGTACTTCAGTGAGCTGGGCAGCAATGCCAAGGAGACCGTGGACCAGCTGCAGCAAGCCGAGATCACCAAGCAGATCAAGTAAGTGCAGCGGCCGCCGCGGCACTGGGGGCTGCGGGGCAGGGGAGGGTGCTGGGTGCTGGGCGCTGGGTTCTGGACCCTGGGCGCTGGGCACTGACCACCTGCTCTCCCCAGCACCCTGCTGCAGAGCAACCTGAAGAGCATGAACTCGTACACCGAGGAGCTGCAGCGGCGCCTGGTGCCCTTCGCCACGGAGCTGCAGGCGCGGCTGGCGCAGGACTCGCAGCGGCTGAAGGAGCAGATCCGCAGGGAGCTGGCCGAGCTGCAGGCCAAGCTGGCGCCCTACGCCGACGAGGTGCACCAGCAGATCGGCACCAACATCCGCGAGCTGCAGGCCAAGCTGAGCCCCTACGCCGAGGAGCTGCGCTCGCAGGTGGACCGGGGCACCGGGGAGCTGCGGCGGGCGCTGGAGCCCTACGCCACCGAGCTGCGGGAGCGGCTGCGGGACAACGCGGGCAGCATCCAGGCCTCCCTCAGCCCCTACGCCGAGCGGCTGCAGCAGCAGATTGACAGCAGCGTGGAGAACCTGCGGGGGCAGCTGACGCCGCTGGCCGACGACCTGAAGGGGCAGGTGGCGCAGAGCGTGGAGGGGCTGCGCAAGGGGCTGAGCCCCTACACCCAGGAGGTGCAGGACGGCCTCAACCGGCAGCTGGAGAGCCTCTCGCTGCAGATGGAGCGGGCGGCCGAGGAGCTGCGCGCCCGCCTGGCCACCAACCTGGAGGAGCTGCGCTCCCAGCTCAGCCCCCTGGCGCTGGAGCTGCAGCAGGCGCTGAAGAGCGACGCCGAGGGGCTGCAGCAGCGGCTGGCCCCGCTGGCCCAGCAGCTGGAGGAGCGCGTGGGGCAGACGGTGGAGGCTTTCCAGAGGCAGGCGGCCCCCGTCGGCGAGGCCTTCAGGCAGCAGCTGGTGCAGCGGCTGGAGGAGATGCGGCAGAAGCTGGAGTCGGGCACCGCGGGGGTGGAGGACCACCTGGACCTGCTGGAGAAGGAGGTGCGGGAGAAGGTGGCCACCTTCCTCAGCACCACAGAGCAGGCAGAGAGCTGAGCCGCCCCCTCCCCCCCTCCCCCAGTAGCATTCAGGGCTTCTCCGCGTGGCAGAAATAAACTGGCGCGTTGTGATGCACCCGGTGGTCTGTGTCCGTCCTTCCCCCTGCACCCTGCTGTCCCGAACCCCCCCGGGTGTTTCTTGGCCTCACCTCTGGATTTGGGCCCGGGGACAGACGTGGGGCCGGAAGGGGGCCAGGGCAGGCAGCGGGTGCTGCGTGGGGGCCAGGAACCTTTCGGCCAGGTGAGCACACCAGCCAGGGCTGGCTGCCCCCACACGGGGGCTGAGCCTGGGGCGTCACCGCACCGCGGTGCTGCAGTGTCTTGGTGGCACCTGGGCTCCCCCGGGGCTCCGGAGGAGGAGGCATAACGCCGAGCATCCCCGCTGCAGCCACTGGCACGGCAGGGGCTGGGCACCCCGAGCCTCACCAGCAGGCTCTCTGCAGCACCAGGACACCCTGCTCCGGTCCCATTTCCCCAGAGGGACGACCAGCCCCAAGCCCCTCCGGTACCCAGACACGATGGGGACACCTCGCAGTGGCTCCACCAGCAGAGCGCCTCGGGGTGCTCAGGGTCGTTGCAGGGGCACAGGAGCAGGGGGGATGTGGGCACCGGAGGAGTCCCCTGGGGCCTCACCCCGCGTGCCGGACTTTGCTCGAGGCGCACAGAGACGCCGCAGGTGCTGGCCCCCAGCCCGACTGGTGCGGGGCAGCCCCGGAGGTGCCTCTTGCAGCAGGTCTGCTCCTGCCCCTGTTTGCTGGGTTGCTTCAGAGCAAACACTCAAAGCCCGGTGTCAGCAGCTCGGGTGAGCGACCCGGGGGGAGCCGCCCGCAGCAGCCCCTGCCTGGCTGGCACCGGGGCTCTCCTGCCCTTCTCGGAGCAGCCGCTCTTCACGGGGACAAGACCCGGACTGAGGACACGGACGTGTTTTTCACTGGGGGAAAATCTGTAAAAGAAATGGGCGAACCCTGCCAGGGCTGGGGTTTTGTGGTCCCCAGGTGCGGATGCTCGGGGAGCCGGTGGGCTCGGGGCTGCAGCCCGGGGGGGTTAAGGCCGGCCGGCCGGGGGTCCGGGCTGATGGGGGGCACGGATGTGCGGGCAGGCGGCGGTCAGATGCCTGCACTCACGTCATGCCTCAGGCACGCCGGTGAACATCCACGTTGTATTTACACGGTGTGAGGTCCAAAAGGCCTCCCGCTGCCGACGCGCTTATCGCCGGGCTCTTCTGCCTCCCGCGGGCACCTGTATAAAGCGAGCCCGTGTCGGGCGCCCTGCACGGGGGACGCGGGAGGCGAGCAGCGGCCGGGTAAGGGGCAGGGAGCCGCCCGGCCCTGGGACACCTCGTCCCCAGGAGAGCACGGCCGGCCTCGCCTCGCAGCTCCCCCGGGGACCGACGTTACCCCGGTGTGCCCGGGGAGCGCGATGCAGGACCAAAGGGACGGGAGCTGCGGCACGAGCTGACGCCTCCTTTCCTCTTCCTCCTGCAGCACCGCCGCTGCTGGCCCCGCAGATCACGACCCCCGACGGCTGCGCTTCCGCTCGCCCTCCTGGCCTCCCTGCCAGGTGGGTGCCACCGTTACCCCAGGCTGCCCGGGGCATGCGGGCGGCCCAGAGCCAGGCAGGGGGGTGAAGGAGCAGCCCCCCCCCAGGCCGCCCCTGCTCACTCGGCTCAGGGGTGGATTCGCAGGGTGCCCTGAACCCATCCCGTGACATCCGCGCGCCGCCCTGTCCGTGTCCGTGTCCGTGTCCGTGTCCGTGTCCGTGTCCGTGTCCCCGGGGCGTTCCGTGACTCGCTGAGCCACCAGCAGGAGCTCACAGACCCAGCACTGCCGGGGGGACGCCTGCCCCCGCCCAGAGCACCCCCACCCGGACCCACGTTTGGGTGATTTTCACCCGGTCCCCACGTCCTGCTGCGGGCGGCCGTCCCCGGGCTCTGCGGGCTGCTCCGCTAACCGCGGCCTTCCTCCTCTCCTCCTCCTCCTCTCCTCCTCCTCCTCCTCCTCCTCCTCCTCGGCTCCACGCGCTCTGGGGGGGCCGCGGGGCGACGCGGACACGCGTGGGAGGAGGCGGGGCCACGAGGAGGGGGCGTGGTTATCGGGCAGTGGGCGTGGCCACACGGGCGTGGCCATTCGCAATGGCAGCGCCGCCCCGCCCACCTTCCCCCTGTTCCCTCCCCCTTCCCCACGTGTCCCCGCCCTCACGTGGCCGCCCCCCCCACAACGTGTCCCCGCCCTCACGTGGCCGCCCGGCGCGCAGGCGCGGTGCGGGCCGTGCCGTGCCACAAGATGTCGGCGCTGGGCGCGGTGGAGGCCGGAGCCGGACCGGGGGGGGCCGCGGCCGCCCTGTTCCGCCCCGTGGGCGCCGAGGACGGCGAGCAGCGGCCGGCGGAGATCGAGTCGCTGTGCATGAAGTGCCACCGCAACGTGAGGCGCCGGGGGGCGGCCGGGGGGCGGCGGCGGGGCCGGGAGCCGCCCCCGCGCCTCACCGTGCCCCGCTGCAGGGCGTGACGCGGCTGCTGCTGACCCGGGTGCCGTTCTTCAGGGAGCTCATCGTCAGCTCCTTCTCCTGCGGGGCCTGCGGCTGGGCCGACGCCGAGATCCAGGCGGCCGGCAGCATCCAGGAGCGCGGCGTGCGCTACGCCCTGGCCGTGGCCTCCCGGCAGGTGAGCGGCGCCCCTGTCCCACGGCGGGCCTCATCCTGCTGGGAATAGAGCGCTGAGCCCCGAGCCGTGACGGGAGTAACGGTGGTGTGGCGCTGAGCGCGCAGCCGTGGGGGTGCGGGGCTCTCCCTGCGTGCCCTGCTGTGATGAGGGGCGTCCGCCGGCCTCGCCGGGGCTGCGAGGAGGCTGCCCCTCAGGTCGGGGGGGGCTGGGGTTGAGCTGGGTGCTGAGCGGTCCCCGAAACCCCAACTCCAAGCGTGGTGTCCCGGCTGTGTGCCGCAGCAAGCGGGGAGGCTGCTGGAGCTGGCCCGCAGCTAAGGCGGCTGCTCCGGGAGAGCTGCGTGCCCCGGCGTGGTCGGCAGGGTGTGGGAGGTGCTGGGCCTGCGCAGGATGCTCGTGGTGATTGTGAACTGTCGTGTGCAGGACATGAACAGGGAGGTTGTGAAGACTGACTGCGCCACGACTCGGATTCCAGAGCTGGACTTTGAGATCCCTGCCTTCTCCCAGAAAGGAGGTGGGTATGGCGCCTGCGCCCCTTCGCATGCCTCCATCACGTCCAAGGCAGCGCGAGGAGCTGGCCTCGTGTCTGTGCGTGTGGTCGGTGCGAGCTGGCAGGATCAGCACCACTGCTGTGGTGTACTTAATGCTGCCAACGCTTCTGTTTTCTCTCCCTTTCAAGTTCTTACCACCATTGAAGGCATAATTGACAGAGCTGTTGCGGGCCTGGAGCAGGACCAGCCTGTCCGCTGGGTAAGATGCTGTGAAAGAGGAATCTCTTCAGAGATTTGGTACATGCTTACTTTGTTGCTCTCCACTCTGCTGATTAGAATTGTATCAGGCTCTGGTTTGTTCTATTGACAGCATTATCTTCAGCTCTGGGTTACCCCTGACGTCAGTCTCAAATGTGTCTCTCTTTTTGCAGGCAACAGACAAAGAGGTGGCAAGTAAAATAGATGAGTTCATTGCTAAATTAAAGCAGCTAAAAGAAGTACATTCTCCTTTCACATTTGTAAGTATGTGCAGAAGGGCAGACCCGTTCCGTTGGAAGTGTGGGCTGGCTTCCTAAGGCTTTCTTTGGCTCTCTTCTGCTGTAGATCATAGATGATCCTTCAGGGAACAGCTTTGTGGAGAACCCGTATGCACCACAGAAGGATGAAGCTCTTGTGGTTACTCATTACAAGAGGACTCCCCAGCAGGCTGCCATGCTGGGGATTGAGGTAATGTGGAGGTGTTGTGCTCCCTTCCTGGCCGGCTGTGCCCTCCCCATCGCTGGTGGTGTGGTGTCAGCTTTCTGCACGTGTGAGGCCACGTGGCCTGGGCATGCACTCCTCTGTCCCTCGCTGCCTGGGAGACCCCAAATGAAAAGGCAGGTGCAGGTAGAAGTTAATGCTGTTTCTGGCCTCTCCTGTTGCAGGGAGAGGAGTTGGATGAGAAGCCAGCTGATTCTGCAGAGGATCTGAGGAATGAGGTGGGTGACTTTGCAATCTCATGATGGCTGTGTTGAGGTGACTCTGGTACATGGGGCTGGCTGATACTCCCTGACTGCCCTTTTCGTTCCTTTGATCTAGGTACTGCAGTTCAACACCAACTGCCCCGAGTGCAACGCTCCAGCTAACACAAACATGAAGCTAGTGCGTATCCTGTGAGTGACAGCGCGGGGTCAGGCTGGTGGCGTCTGCTGGGGTCTGTGCAAAGGCCAGGGTGAGGGTTGCTTTGTGTGCTGCTCTAGATCTATTCTGCTGGATCCATAAGGCATGAATAGATGATACCTAGCAGAGGGCGCAGGCCACTTTGAGATTTTTCTATTGTTGAATTTTCCTTGACTGCCTGCTCCAGAAATCCCCCACTTCAAGGAAGTGATTATCATGGCCACAAACTGTGACTCCTGTGGGCACAGGACAAATGAGGTGAGCTGGTAAACTATGGAGCTCTTCTTCTTTTTGTGTGTTGGGGGGAGTTCTTCTATTCTTTCATGGATAGATGTTTCTCAGACTCCCTGCCAGTGCTTCACACTGCTCAAAACGCAGCAGTTTGGGCAAGCCAAGCAGGGAGGCTGGGCTCACAGTCTGTTTCATGAGGTACATTGATGAAGTGCACTGCACTGAGCATAAAGCTGAAAAACTGACTTGCTTATGGGTGGGGGCCAGATCACCTGCAAGCTGTGCTGAAGCTGACGCGTACAGCGAGGTTAGGCTGGGTCTGTTCAACTCGCTGGAAGGCTCCTGAGTTCCCCAAATGAGGGGAGAGAGTTCTGTACAGAAGAGCTGCGTTTAGTGAAAGAGGGTCATCCAGCTCCAAACCTGCCCGGGTTCCCGAAGTGTAAGGGGCTGTCCCTGCGTCTGGTGCAGCCTTGGCACTGTGAGCTCAAAGCTGCCAGAGCAGGCCCTCCGAGGGCGTCGTGGCCTGACTTCCATATAAATTATGGCCTGACCAGTGTAAAAGTCGGGGCCACTGACTGCCAGGTGTTCCTAGGTGAAGTCTGGAGGAGCGATAGAACCCCAAGGCACCAGGATTACCCTTCGGATTACAGATCCTTCAGACATGACAAGAGACATCCTAAAGGTAAAGAGCCTTTGGATACCTGCCCCCCTGCTTGTTGACTGCCCCCTCCTGCAGAGGGTGCCTGGTGGCCCAGCTGTGGGGTGGGCTGTCAGGACTCACGTGGGGGTTCCTGTTACAGTCGGAGACGTGCAGCGTAGAGATTCCAGAGCTGGAGTTTGAGCTGGGAATGGGAGCACTGGGAGGGAAATTCACCACGTTGGAAGGGCTGCTGAAGGACATCAAAGACCTGGTAAGTGGTCCTGTGCTGCTGTCTAGTGGAGCTCTGCCAGAAGTGTTTGTATTCCTCTGCAGAGCAGTGCACTGCTCCTCTCATGCTTCTTGTTCCCTTCCCAGCACAGTGTGCTGGTTGTGCTTGTGGCTACTTACTTCCAGTTTCTGCTGTTCCCACCTAGCTCAGTGGCAGCACAGGTCAGACTTGGGCATGCTGTCTACTTGGGTCCTTGTCTTCTGCTTGAAGGGTCCTTCTTGACACCCAGCAGAGCTCAGACCCCTCTGTATTAATGTTTGGCCTGTGTGTGGCAAGGGCACTGTGGGACTGGGTTTCTCCTGCCCTGCGTAAGCGCTGGGTCTGCTCTTCCAGGTTGAGAGAAACCCCTTCACTCTCGGGGACAGCTCTACTCCAAGCAAAAAAGAAAAGCTGCAAGAGTTTGTTGGCAGACTGCAAGAGGTGAGTGTCCTCTTAACCCTCAAACTCCAATGTGGTTTTGTCGTTGCAGTTAATGGAGTGTGTTTAACTGAACTCAATGGCGAGTGCCACAGAACCTCTTTGAGCTGTTCCACGCTTGTATTCTTTGCTCTCACATGTTTGTCAAGCAGCTGCTGTTAACTAAGGAAGATGTTAAACTCTCTGAAGTGTGCCATGGATCTCTTGGTACCAGAAGTGCCGAAGGACTAGAAAGCCTTAATGTATTGGCGTGCTCTCTTTCTGCAGATAATAGAAGGAAGGACAAAGGCTCACTTTGTAATGGATGATCCAGCAGGCAACAGCTACCTTCAGGTACAGTGGTGTGCACTCAGACTTCCTGAAGTGTTCTGAACAGCTTGGGTCTATTTTCTTTTTTTCCTTGTGTGTTGGCTGTCAGGGTTCCCTGGGGGCTTGTGTAACGAGGGCGTTTCTGCGGGCTCTGCCCGGGGAAGGAAGACCGCTGGTAAATTGGGGGGAGGGATGATGGCAGCAGTGTCTGTGTGTGGGATTAGGGGCTGGGAATGGGGTGGTTCTGTCTGGGGCACGGTGGACGAGCCTGAGGCTTGGTCCAGGGCTGTTGGGTTTGTCTGGTTTGGAGCTCCTCAGCCCCGGGCAGGAGGGGAGGGAGGCTCAGGAGGCTTCTCTCTGCCCCGCAGAACGTGTACGCCCCGGAGGAGGACCCGGAGCTGAAGGTGGAGCGCTACGAGCGCACGTTCGAGCAGAACGAGGAGCTGGGCCTCAACGACATGAGGACCGAGGGCTACGAGGCGGCGGCGGCAGACCGATAGCAGGACCGATAGCAGCGGGGCCAAGCCCCCTCCGTCCGCCTTCCTCAGCAGCAGGACTTGCTCCTTCCCGGGGCCGTGTTGGGGTGGTTTGGGTGGGTTTGGGGTGGGTTTGGGTGTTCTGGGTGTTCCAATAAAGCGCCTGCAGCTCCCACCCTGCGCCCGGCTCCTCGCGGGGGGGTGGTGGTGGTGGTGGTGCGGGAGGCCACGCCCACACCCGGTGACCACGCCCCCACAGCCGGTGACCACGCCCACCCGCCGATCACAGCGCTCTTCCACTGACCACACCCACTCCCCAAGCCACGCCCCCTCGCTCGGTGACCACGCCCGCGCCGCCCCTGGCCACGCCCCCGCGCCGCCCCGTGTCCCTCGGCGGCCGCCGTCCCCCCCCCCGCCGTCCCCGTCCCGCGATGGCGGCGCGGGGCCTGTCGAAGGCGCAGTACCTGCAGCGCTACCTCAGCGGCCCGCCCGCCGCCCAGCCCCGCCGCCGCCGCAGGAAGAAGCCGCCGGGCGCCGCCAGGGCCGGGTGAGTGCGGGGCCGAGGCCTCCTCCCCTCCTCAGTGCCGCCCCGGGCCCGGCCCCCGGCTCCCCGCTCCCCGCCGGGCCCGGTTCCCCCTTCCCGGTCTCCCCCCCCCCCGCTGACGGAGGCCCCGGGCCCGCCCGCAGGATGCGGATCGTGGACGACGACGTGAGCTGGAGCAGCCTGGCCGCCGGCGGGGAGCAGGAGGAGGAGGAGGACGAGGGCGACCTGCCCGTGGTGAGCGCCCCGAGAGGGCGGCGGGCACCGGGCGAGGCCTGTGAGGGGTGGAACGGCCCCGGGGGGCGAGGGGGGAGAGGAACCGGGGCTGCTGGGCGCTGCGGTGCGGGCCGGGAGCCGCAGGGTCGTTGGGTTGGGAATCCCGCCGGGGTGGTCGTTAGGGCTGGAATCGCAGCGTCGTTAGGGCTGGAAAAGCCCCCCACGATCATCCGGCCCGGCCGCCCCCTCCCACCATGTCCCCATGTCCCCAGCACCACGTCCAACCTCTCCTCCAACACCCCCGGGACACTCAAGACAAAGGGGAGAGAAGCCTCGAGTCCAAAATCCTTGAGTCCAAGCCCTTGGACAGCTGCTGCTGTCACCCACAAGCAGGCAGCTTACACATCCTTCTTACCCACATAGTCGCACCTAATCGCTTCTTTTGCAGAGCATAAGCCCATTTCTGTTTCTTTTTCCTTTTATAAGTTGCGTTGTTTACTCTAGCGTTTCATCCTTAGGTGGCAGAGTTCGTTGATGAGCGTCCCGATGAAGTAAAGCTCATGGAGGAGTTCCGAACAAATACGAAATGGAAGCTTCTAGGAGGTGAGGCTAGGCCTTCCTGTCACTTCTCCCTGAATGCTTTGCCGTTCTAAACAAAAAAACGGCAAGGTAAAAATATTGCTAGCTCGCAAAAAGTCTTTAAGTGCTGAAGAGATCACAGTCTGTGGAGAACCTTACTGATGGTAACTTACTGATGGTTTTTCTTCAGACCAGAATGAAGACTCACAGAGTTCGGACATCTCAGTACCTGCCAAATCTACCACAAGGTCTGTATTTCCAGCTAGAAATTCTTCTCTTAGTTAATCCTTTTTTTATTTGTTTTGGTCGTCCTCTGTCTCATTCTGCAGTTTCAAAGTCTGCTGCAGTGTGAGAAGTAGCATACACGGGGATACCTCTTCTGCTGTTGAATCCCCTCTGGATGGGGGAGAAAAGCTGTCAGCTGGCACGTCGTTTAGGTTTTTGCAAGATATGCAAACAGCCATCCTGCAGTCCTTTGATATCAGAGAAATCTGGGTGGTGACTGGCTGCAGACCTGGAACACAGTGAGGATGGCAGCATTGCAATGTGCCTCTCTTCTGACAGCAGTTGTGGGATGTTCTGTGATCAGAGCCCAGGCTCAGAGACAGCCTGGTGGGGCGTTTTGTCGTGAGAAGGTGATTTTATGAGGGCACAAAGTGGGTTTTATAGTCTGAGTGTTACGAGGGTTCCTGCAGACTTTAAAGTGATACTAACAGAGTTTTCCTGTGATCTAAGTTGTCTTGGAAGGTTTCTCGGATCTGTTTTGGTAAGTCTGTGGCTCAGTGATGCAGGTTGCTGTTATTCTATCCTCCTTGTAGCTTTACAGGTTCCATTTTGTTTCTGTTTCCGGTCTGGAGACAGCAAAGCAAAACAAATAAGCTAATTCTCATTTGAAGTCTCCCTCCTCCTCCTAGGCGACAGCGCCACGACTCCCCAGACAACACGCCACCAAGGCAACTGCGGCATGACTCCCCGGATCTGTCTCCTCCTAGGCGAGAGAGAAACAATTCCCCCAGCCTCTTACCTCCCAGGCAACAGCGCCACGACTCCCCCGATCTCTCCCCGCCGAGACGGAAGCGCCACGACTCCCCCGATCTCTCCCCGCCGAGACGGAAGCGCCACGACTCCCCCGATCTCTCCCCGCCGAGACGGAAGCGCCACGACTCCCCCGATCTCTCCCCGCCGAGACGGAAGCGCCACGACTCCCCCGATCTCTCCCCGCCGAGACGGAAGCGCCACGACTCCCCCGATCTCTCCCCGCCGAGACGGAAGCGCCACGACTCCCCCGATCTCTCCCCGCCGAGACGGAAGCGCCACGACTCTCCAGAGCCATCACCACCCAAGCAACAGCGCCACGACTCCCCCGATCTCTCTCCTCCGAGACGGAAGCGCCACGACTCTCCAGAGCCATCAGCTCCCAGCCGGCAGCGCCATGACTCCCCGGATCTCTCCCCGCCGAGACGGAAGCGCCATGACTCCCCCGATGTCTCTCCGAAGAGAGTCAGTTCAGCAATGGGAAAAAAGGGCTGCAAAACAACGGAAAAGTCACTGTCAGGGGGGATGCAAGGAGAGCAACCTCATCTCCAGCATGGCTTCTCTGACAAGTCCTCGTCACGTCAGAAGCGGCAGGCTACTCCAGATCTGTCCCCTCCACGGAAGAAGAGGGACGATTCTGACCCGGATTCATCGCCACGTCGGCAAAAGAGGTCTGGGTCACCTAGTCAGAAAAAGCCGAGTAGAACAAAAGGTGAGTCTGTAAGAGTGCTTGTTCTGTCTCTGCTGATCGTTGCTGGCTGCCCGGTCTGTGGTGGTGTTTGCATGCTTCTGAGGGTGAGCAGTGTGGAATTAGTAGTCCGTAAGCAGGGAATGGTAGCAGGCAGTTTGCCGCTTCCGTTGGTGAAACTAGTTCTCATAATCCTACTTGTTATTAGCTTGAGCAGAGTTAACCTACAGGTTAGCTGGGTGAGGCTTACAGACTTGTCTGAAAGGAAAACTTACACCTTGTCTCCAAGCAATGCACGTTCAAAGGAATAGAATTTAAAGACTGATGCCGCGTGTTTGTCTTTTCCCTGCAGCTTGTCACCTCTGAAGGTATTGATTTTTCCGTGAGTTACCTCGTGCATCACCACGTTTAGACCTCCCGTGATTCTAGTACGTGTTTGCGTTACAGGTGCTTCCCCGGACGCGAGAAAGCCTAGGCACGTGCCCTCGCCTCAGAGGTGCCTGAGGCATGGCTCCGATTCGCCGCCTCCACGGAGGGCCACCCGGAACGCCTCCGATGCAGACCTTTCTCCCCAACGGAAGGATCGCAGGTTAGGCCTGTTCTGTAGTGATTCCCCTAAGCAGGGTCCTCTTCAACAGAATCGGAGCAACTCTTCCGACTCTGATTTCTCTCTTCTGTGAAGGACTTTGCCCACTGGGAAGGATCAGCAGAGCTCGAGGAGTCCCACTGATCTCTCGCCTCATCACCACCGTGACTCCAAGGGATCTCCCAAGAAGGTAAGGGTTTTGTCTTTCCATCTGAGCTCTAGATGACTTCCTTCTGATAGAAAACTTCACAAGTCCAATGGCTTACAGACTGTAGAGCAGAAATACACCTCATCCGGGCAGCTGTGCTGGACTGTCAACTTGCTATGAGATGAGGCGTGAGGTGGGCATAAGGGGACTCTGTCTCAGTCCGCTGTTTTTCTTGGAGGGCTGTGGAAGCTGTTCCCAGGGCTGGCAGCAGTGCGGCTTTGTAACGTGGCTGTCCTTCCTGATACTTCTCTTGACTTTGGGCCATCCCCTCATTATGCCTCTGGGTTACTGGACAGCTCTCAGCTAGCAGCAAGTGTGATTCTTGTTTGATTCACAGGCAAACATGATGATGTCTGGGGTCAAAGCTGGCTTGGTGTCGGCTGATGTGCTGCGGAGGGAGCAGCAAGAGCTCAAGAAGCGTGAGAGAAGTAACAAGCGCTTGGAAGGTAGGGGTCTAAAACCACTGACGAGCACCAGCTTGCTTTATTTTTCTCTTCTTTCTGCTGGTTCTCAATGCTTTGTCAGGCCCTGTCCTGAGTGCTGGTTGTTGATGGAGAGCAACTCTGTGCAGCAGCATCTAGACATGCTGATGGATTCCTGGGGGTCGGGTCAGTGGGCCTCTGAAAAAGAAAACACGCTTATAAATGGTGATTTCAAAGCAATGCTAGTGAAATAGTTGGGGAGGTGAGAGGCTTTTACACTGCAAGTCCTAATCTGAAGAAGTGAACTGGTGTTCAAAGAGCTCGTGGTATGAGCGTGGCTATGTGGGGCAGCAGCTAAAAGGAAAAGCTGTGATCTTGCCTGTTATCGGTAGGTAAGCTCTTTCAATGGCTAGAGCATGTAAAAGGAAAATATGCTGAGATGAGTTACAATTAGTCACTGAATTATCTGGAGACTGTGAAATATTCCAAAATGAGTGACTTAGGGCATCTGTCACCCTCAGAGGAATCCCGGCACACTGAAACCATCTTCCGAGACAAGTCAGGCCGCAAGAGGGACCTTGCGCAGGAACGACTTGAGCAGAAGCAGAAAGATGAAGCCAAGTCCGAGAGAGATGAACAGTACGCCAGATGGGGAAAAGGGTAAGGGTTTTTCTAGATCCGTGGTCGTTGGGTCTCGCATCACAACTCCACTCCCTGCTTTTTCGTCCTGTTTTGGTACCACCAAAGGTACCGCTTATAGCGGTGGTTTTGGCGGCATGTCGTTTCACAGGGTCAGGGACTGAAGGTTAGTAATGTTTTGAGTTTGAGCCTGGGACCAGGGTACAACATACTCCAACGTGTCTTAGAGACCCCCTGAATTATCCTGTCCATTGCTGCATGTGCTTTGGGAATGCTGCACGCAACGGAAGTTCAGGATTGTGATTGCAAGTCACAGTAAAGGATTCTGTGGTTTTGGGATAAAGCTTTGTTTGTGTTCATTTTCAGGCTAGCACAGGGGAGGCAACAGCAGCAGAATGTGGAAGATGCAATAAAAGAGATGCAGAAGCCACTGGCCCGTTATATTGATGATCAGGATCTGGATCGAATGCTGCGAGAACAGGAGAGAGAAGGAGACCCCATGGCTGACTTCATCAAAAAAAGGAAGGCCAAGGAGAACAAAGAAAAGAAAGGTATGGGTGTTAAGCTACACTGGTGTAGGTTTTAAGGCCCAAGGAGCGTAGAAGTGCAGCTGCTGTTTAATTAATAGCATAACGTTGCTTCATGGCAGCTTAGTCCTTGTCTGGAGTTAGTGACACAGCAGTATTTGCTATTAGTGGCTTGTTACTAGTAACTGTTACTGTTATTTGTTAGCTTAGAGAGTGTATCCAGTGACTTAGGCAGTCAGCATACTGCAGTTTGATTAAGGGAGTGTCGGGAATTTCCACTGGGAGCTCCAGCTGGCTCTTAGGCAGTCTGTGTGTTAGGTCTGTGTATATATACATAGCTTTTAGGTTGATGTGATCACAAGATTGCACTGTAGTAGTAAATGGTTGTATTGCTCTTTCTGTCTCTAGAAAAACCTAGGTACAATGGACCAGCACCTCCACTCAACAGATTTAACATATGGCCGGGGCATCGCTGGGATGGCGTGGACAGGTATATAAATGTTCCTGAGACATTGATATCGTAGAACAGCAGTAAAACTAAAAGGGCTTTTACTTCAAAGAGCTTACAGTGAATGAGATTTAGCATATTCAGCCTTTACATTGCCAACAATTATGAGTGGGTGGTAAATACGTCCTTGCCTGGGACAGAAAGGAGCAAGGCTCTAATCTGATCAGGTCCTTCAAGGCCTGTAGTGGCTCTGACGAGGCACCAGGGGAGCATGCTGTGCTGTGTGTTGGCACTGTGTTGCATCTGTTGGCTGATAGCAACGGTGCAAATAGCTTCTGTAACGGGAACAGGGGGCAGGAGGCAGAGAGACCGCCTCAGCCTCAGGATGTAGTCGCTGAACTCTCATCAAAGGCACTAGCTGCTGTTAACCACAGATCAAGGTGGAAGCTCAGCTGGAGACGGCAAAGCAAAAATAGTGAAAAACTTGTGATGTCTCTAAAAAAAAAATGTTGTCGCTTTAGAAAATCTCCTGTACTGCAGTCTTGGTATCGCTTTGTAGGTCCAATGGATTCGAGCAGCAGCGCTTTGCCAGGATAGCCAACAAGAAGGCGGTTCAGGAGCTTGCGTACAAGTGGAGCGTTGAGGACATGTAGGCAGAAGAAAACCATGCAGAACAGCACGCCTGGACTAGAGGGCCACCTTCTACCGCTGCCGGGGCCATTAAGTAGCGGCTCCCTCTGCCTGGACCAAGCGCTGCCCTCAGTGTATCCCGGTGGGCCGCCTGCCAAGAGGCAAGGCTGCATTTAGAGGAGAGCTGCTGAAAGAGGATTTCCTGCCAGCCAGCGTGGACTAGTGTGGAGAGCTGCAGCGGTGCTACGTGGGGTGCCGCAGTGGCCGAGTGTGCTGGAGAGGTGCAGTGGCTGCTGCCTGCCGCTGCTCTCTGGCGCTCCCTCGTGTGGTGCTGCAGACACAGACTCCTGGCCCATGTATTCCTCGTCTAACAAGCTGTAGAAACTGTGCTAAATTGTTTTATGCCAAATGCTTTGTCCTCTGAAGGTGGTTTACAGATCTTCAGGTGTCTTAAATCTCAGGGTTTTTCATGGTGAAAGTATGCTGAGAACTTGGTCGCTGGAGAGTTAACCTCATCCAGTAGGTCAGTCTGCTCCAGTCGTGGTTGAGTTCTTCCAGAGAGCATCCGTGCCCTAACGCTCAGTACTGTGAGCTGATTTGCCTCTGGGCTCCTGTCAGATCTGCCCCCATGTCCTTGCTAGTGAGCCCAGAGGGCTTCTCTTCAGTTTTGTGCAGCTATTGTGCCCGCTAGTTCACGGAGTCATCGGCGTGCAGTGAAATTAATAAAGCAGAGCTGCTCCTTGTCCTGCTGGAGTTGTGCCAGGCGGGTTGGTCTGTGGCAGGAAGCCGCTTGCTGTGTATCTGTCGCTCTGGTTCTACCCTGGAAGAGGCTGAAAGAACAACACGCGATGTTATACTTGAAGGCAAAATCTTCAGAAGCTCCGGCAGCTGCTTGGGGGTCGATTTCTTGTGGAAATAAACATGCAGAGGCTGCTTAAACTGTTTCCCCTGACCATTATTTGCTTCAGAGTAGCTAATGGTCATGGATTAGTCCCCACAGATGTTTCTCCGGACAGTGCTGCTTGGCACTTCCTTACCACTGCTGCCTGGGGGCTCGCTCCAGCGCGGGACGTAACCCCTCTCTTGTGATCAGATTTGTCGGGCTTGGAGCTGGAGGCCAGGCGGAGTGTTTCACTCAAACCCTGCTTGCGAGAAAGCACTTCTGGAAATAAATACAGTTGTTCTTGTTTACGTCCCAGAGAGCATGTATTAACTGCAGCCAGCAGTTTCCATGGAGATGCCTTGTCTTCAGTAGTGATCAGGGGCCAGTCATCAGCATTGCTCTTTGCAGCGATTCGCGAGCAGTAGGAGGGCTGTGGGTGAGAATATAATGACAAAGTTTTCTCTGGAGTGTGTGAGCCTTGAGACTTTCTTCCCTGTTTTTCATTCCCTGTTATGTTTCTAGCCGTCCTGAAATCTGTATGTACACTTGTAAATAACAGCTTTCTTTTTTTACTTGATTTGCGTGTGCTGTTTTTTTCCAAGGCAAGGATGAGGTGGGTAAATAATTGTCAGCCTGCTGGTAAAAGGGTTGGATGTAATTTCCTCTGCTGCCATCACAGTCCGTGGTTTGCTTGGCCGAACAAATTGTACTTTGCTAACATCTTTTTCTGAGTCTGTTGGTAACTATCCAGCTAAAAGCGGGAACTTGCTGGACCGTAGCTGCGCTGACAGCCCCGCTGGTATTTATGGGGTAGTCAGAAAAGCCTCGCTGCTGGGCACAGGTACCCTCCATCCCTGCTTGCGAGTACATAAACCACGGACTTCTATCCACAGCCAGCGACTGGGGTCAGGAGAGGAATGGAGAATGAGGCACCATTCGTAGATCCTGTGGGAGTGAGTTGTGGTTTCTACTTTAATAGCTAAACCGAGGGAAACAGCCCTGAGCAGGGCTCATTTTTTGTGGACACAAAGGCGGTGTAAAGGAACACTTGGCTTGTGTGGGCCCTGCTGTAGCCTGTCAGGCAGGAAAGTAGTTTGGGAGTGCGAGGCACTAGTGGGAAGCAGCAGTAATGGTTCAGTGCTGCAGAGCTGCTTGCTGCAGCATATTGAAAACCCGCTCTTCAGTCACGCGCGGGTTCTGCGTGTACTTTTCCCTTCACCACCAAGGTCCTGGTTTATTCCTGTAACCAGGAGGAGTTGCAGCCTTGAAGGACAAAGTTACTTTTAACACGCTCATTTTTGATCTCACTTAAGAGCGCTTCTGGAGATGTATTTTCTTGTGTTGTTATTTTTTTTCTTTTTTTTTAATGTTGAATTACTGAATTCACCTTAGAATTGTTGCTGTGTTTAGATGCTTGTACTTTCTTGTTCACCCCGCCTGGGTGGAAGCGTGCTGCTTTCTTACAGAGGAGCAGAAGAGCGCAGCTGGCTAGCTAGCATGGAAGTAGGGAACATAAGTTGCTGTTTAGGAAGGCAGAGCCATCTTGGCACTGGTACTAAGCACGGTGCTTTTTTAGCACCTGCAAACAGCATAAACTTCTGCTCCTGCAACTTATTCTGAAGGCTCCAGTTTTAAAATTCTAAATGGAGGTACGTGTTTATTCCTACCACAGGGACCTTAGAGCAGAGCTCAGTACGGTACTGAATTTATATAATTACATCTATTACAATTTTATTACCAGATACTTCCTTGCCAAGATATATCTGTGCGAAGTAACAGAGTATAGGAGAGCTTAGATGATGCAATTTAACCATTAAAATGAATCCTTTTCTATCGTTGCCTGGATGCAAATTGGCAAGTGCGGTGATGGCTGTTGTGGATGCAGCTGGACTAATACCACAGGGGAACTGAAATGGCCCTTCAGCGTGAGAAGGGACAGGAGAGCCGCCTCTCCCCATCTGCTGAGCGGCCTGGGAGCGCCGCTGGACTGAAAAAGCCTCGAGTCGTGCCGGTGCCTTGCCAAGGGCCTGCTGGTAGACTGCTGCCGAGGTGCTGCCGCAGCTCCCTGGGGCTGTGCCCGCTGGAGAAACCAGGTCTGGGGCTCTCCTGCTCCGCTCGTGCCGTCCTCACCTCCCCGGGGTAGGTGCGTGCTGTGTGGCGCAGGCCCGGCCTGCAAACATGAGCTGGTGGAGGGAGCACGAGCGCTGTGATCCACGCAGGGCCCCTTCTGCGGGCACCTGGTGCAAGCAGGAGTCGCTGGGGAGCCCGGACCTGCTGCGGAGCATCCTGACCCGCTGAGCACAGCGTCCCGCTGTGCTGGGCCCCGTTAGGAGGACGGGAGGACAGTGGGAAGTGGCTCCAAGGGAGTTTTGAGATTTGACAGTAGGTGTGAATGCTTTTCCCTGTAGCTCTGAGCAGAAGGGCCGGCCAGCAGCCACCCTTTGGAAGCAGAGCGGAGCTCTCGTAGCTCTCGGGAAAGCTGCAGGGCCTGGCCTGGGAGGCTCGTCTCAGGTCAGCCCTTGGCTTATTGCTCGGCGAAGACCGGGATATGAAGGAGCGGAAACGGCAGCATCGCTGTCAGGAGGATGTTGAACACGCATTTTGCTTCGACAGCAAAAGGAGGAAAGCTGAAGGCTCCCGCACCCTGGGAGGCAGCAGGAGGGGGGTGAGGACGGGCCCTGCCTCCCCTCGCTGGGCCGGCCAGGCCCTGCCAGCCGACAGAGGGGGCTGCCAGCCCGGGGAAGGGAGACCCTGCGGGCACGGGGAGCTGCTGCCTGGCACGGTTTGGGCCAAGGAGGAGGGAGGCTGGTTTGCCCCCACGCCCTTGGTCCGTGTCCTGAGCTTTGACGCAGCTCTCCTGTCCCCGGCGTGGCTCTGCGTGAGTGCTTTTGGCAGCAGAGAAATTGGAAAATGCTCCGGGCTCCTCGGGGATGAGAGGGGTGGCGGAGATGGAGCGAGTGCCGCCGGGAGCGAACCTCTTCGTTACTGTTCCTGGAAGGGCAGCAGCCATGGTTGGCATCTACCAGCAACTTTGATTAGCTTTAACCAAAAAAAAAAGAATATTAAAATCTTAATTTAATTTAAAACACTGTCATTCACAGTCATGGCAAACACCAAGCAGAGTAATTATTATGCAAATTAGGCAGATAGAAAAATGATTAATAATTGCACAAATTAAAAATTATTGTAAACATCCTGTGACGACTGATAAGTCTGCGAGGAGCGGGTGCGCGGGAGGCAGCGTTGTTCAGCCGGCTCCTGCATCCTGATTTTCTCATTAGCGGGATTTAATTAGCAAACGCTGCGGAGGAGCCGAGCGGGGTTTGGGGGGAGGTCGAGGGCCGCTGCCTGCGCTCAGGGGAGGGGGGAGCGCTGCCAGCCCCGGCCCTGCTGCGGCTGCCGGGACGGGGAGTGAACTTTCAGCTCCTGGCTTCCAGCTCCCTCTCAGACACTTCCCCAGGGATTTGCACTCTTTTGGGGGGCCCCTGCTCCTGCTGTCCCGGGGGTGCTAGGGGTGGCTGCCAGCCCCTGCCCATCATAACCTTTCTGCTGCCCTCCCCGTCCCTCTGCCCGGTGTCCCGGCAGCCAGGAGCAGGCTTCACCCCTGACCAGCCCCCAAAACGGGCAGTTGCTAATTACTGGTGGAGCTTGCTCCCTCTAAGAATTAATGAGCTTATTTGTCTGGCATTTTGCTGCTAATTGCATAACATTATTTTTTCCCCCTGTTCGACTGTTTTACTTTTATACTTTTGACAGTGAGCACGATAATAATAATAATAGGCTTACACTGGCTAATAGGCTTACGTGGTGCATTATTCATGTCAAGGACAAGCAATTAAGCTTGGCCTCACACATAATAATTAGATTTTTGTTGATGAGCTCATCAGTAATGTGTTTAGTTGAGATTAAGAGCTTAATTCCTGGTGGGTGACACCAGCTGCCCCCCACGCCCCCTGCCCGGTCACAGGGGGGTGGGTGGCGTGGGACAGCCTCGGACCGAGGGTTCCAGCCCTGCCTCTGTCCTTCTGCCCCACCACGGCCCGGGGAAAGTCGCTCTGCACAGGAGGGATGTGAGGGAGGGACAGGAGGAGGGAGCTGGAGGGGTCACACACACGTGTTGGCAAGGGGTGAGTGCTGCGCTGGCTGCTCTGGGTGCAGTGGGGTGAATGTAGGGGATCTAACCCGGCCCTCCAGCTTAAGAGGGGACAGGAGAGCCCCCCTGTCCTCCTGCTGAGGGGTCAGGCGTGGCTGCGGACAGACTGGGAGCCCTCTGCAGGGACCTGGAGCCAGCTCTCTGGACACTTGTGCCAGCCTCCTCCTCCCCATCGCCCTTTGCTGGAAGTCCCCAGAAAGCCGCAGACCCTCGCTGTGCTCCCCCCTCCGCAGATGAATGGGGCAGATTTGCAGAAGGCAGAAAGGCGTATGCCTGTCGATACTTCACACTGGGAAACAGATGAAAGCGGTTTCTCTGAAATGCTGTAATTTCCTGCAGCCCCTCCGTCTCTGGTTCCCGACATGCGCCGCTCCCCCGATCCCTGCGCTGCTCTGGGCTCTGCTGCTGCTGGGGATTGCTTTGGGAAACCCTGCTGAGGAAGCAGGGGCTGGGGGGGCTCCCAGAGGCCGTGCACTCCTCCAGGGCTCCTGGTCCCAGTCCCTGCCCTCCCTGGTGTCCCATCCTCACCTCTAAATTCCTCGCCTGGCTCCGTTGAGCAGGTTACAGCCTCCACCAGGAGGTGGGATGGGGGCACCGACCTCTCCTCCTGCTCCCCACCAGGGCCCTGAGGGGGTGACTGGGGGAGGAGGGTGCTGGGGCCTCCTGGGAGCAGCTAACGAGCCCCTCTGCAGCTAACGAGCCCTGGGTGCCCTGCCGCAGCTCTCCAGGCCGGGGTACCCCCACCGCTGTCTCCGTGCGTGCCCCCGGGGCAGACATCCATCAGCGAGACTGACGGAGGGAAATGTGGCTTCTCCCGGCCACCAGGCTCTTTTTTTTTTTTTTTTTTAAATAGCTCCAATAAAGCAGGTTCTGGCAAATGACACATTATTGTAACTGGTTCCTGCTGAGATCTCCTATTATTTTTTAATTAAAAAGAGCCCAAGATTTGTCATTTAAATTTTTCTCCAACTGGCAGCGCCTCTGCGGCCTCCTCCAGGGCCTGGGGTGCAGGGGAAGGGCAGGGGAAGGGTAGGGGAGGGCAGCTGGGGCCGAGGGGAGGGCACCGTGGGGGGGTTCACCCTGAGCCCCCCGCTTTGGGCTGCGCAACGACCCCTTCCCCAGGCTGGCAGCGGGGCCAGGAGCGAAAACCACCAAGCCTGACAGGTTAGTGATTGTATATGCATGTGTGCGCTTTTCCTAATTATGGAATAATTAGGGACATGCCGAGATAAAAATTACCAATAATATTTACTCTAGACTCTTACTTTTTTTAAACAACCTCTCTCTCTTGCTCATTCTCCGAGTCTTGGTGGAAATAACTTTGCAGATCCCAGTTAATGAATATTTGTAAATGCAAGAACGTTCAGCGCGGGAATATCCAGAGGGCATCCTCTCTCTTCCTCGTAATTTTTTTCACAAGATATTTAATATTTATGGTTCCATATCCTCGTGAATAAAAGGAGCCACCCGCAAACCCTGAGGAGTTTAGAGGCTGGGGATATTTATGGCGCTTCCTCTTTTCCTTTTCAATTACAAAGACACCTCACATAATGAAGTGCTAATAACCTTGTTAATCTAAAATTGATACTCTTTCTCCTGGCCATCTCTTAATAGAATTAAAAACAGATTAATAATCAACGGGAGGCGACACTGCATGCAATTAAGGTGGAAGGGTGGGGAGCAAGGATGGGGAGCGTGTTCCCAAACTCGGTCCCGCTGCCTGGGGGGAGCTGGGCTGGTGTTTACTGGTGTCACTGGTGCCACTGGGCAGGGCTGGGACACGGACCCGGGGCAGGCTGGGTCAGCCCGCAGCGCTCCGCCGGCCGCCCGGCAGGGAGATGGGTTTTCCCTCGTTCTCTTTACACAGTTTAAATTTTTAAGACAAGCAGCCGTGTAACACCGTCTCCTAATGAAACTGTTTTATGTTAATTAATTATGTATCGAGGCTCATTCTCATGCGCAGCCCAGCTCTGCTTCCCCTCTGCCGAGCCTTTGATCTGTCAAAGGCTAAACGGGAGATAAATAATCAAATTAAAAAGCAGCCTGGATGGAAATAAACACAGTTAAGACGCGTTACCTAGCGGTTAGAGCAAAGCACTGAGTCCTGGGGCTCAGGTTCAGGTCCACTTGGTAGCGGCCACGAGGCGAGCAGGGCAGCGGGGGCAGTCCCGTGCCTCAGTTTCCCCAGGGAGCCCCAAGCCCCTGCTGCCTCCCTGCAGCGTCCCTCGGCGAGGTGAGGGGCTGCAGGGGCGGCTGCGTGCCCGGGGAACGGCCGGAGGAGGAGGCAGCGGAGGGTGTTAGTGCATGGTGCTGATGAAACATTAAAAGCCTGCAGTGCTTCTTCTTTCCAGGCTACGGAACAGCTCCTGGCAGATCCGGGCCACCACCGGTACGTGCCCGTGGTAGTTGGGATGTCAGCGGTGGACGCGGTTTTGGGATAATTTAACACAGTCTCGGACAATTTGTTACACCTAAGCGGAGACAGATGTGCATCCATATTCATTCTGGAGGAACTTCAGAAATTGCAACTTCATCAGCCAAAGCAGCCCGGCTGCGCAGCCCTCCGGCTGCTGGCAGGGCTCATCCTGCCCCAGCACCACGGGGCTGGGGCTGCAGCGGGAGCAGGAGGCTGGCCGCTGGGGACCAGCACCAGTTCCTCTCCTCCTGCCAGGGGCTGTTTCACTGGATCCAGCTCCAAGCAGCATCCTTGGTGCGTGCGAGCGTATCCGCAGCCCTCAGGTCCAAGCCGGCGCAGCGCTGCAACCCAGGTGTGCCTCTGGTGGTAAACGCTCTGCACCAGGACTTACAGATATAATTGTGGAGTGCTTTATGGCTGTAATAAAACCGCAATGTTCGAGGCTGCACGTAATTACCAGCTAATAGATTTCTCGTCGGAGGGCTTAACGCAGAGTGGGGGCACCAGGGGCGATGCGGGCGCTTGGTGCCCAGCAGGGGCTGTCCCGGTGGGGCGGCCAGTGGGGCGCTGTGGGTGGTGGGCTCCAGAGGGAGGGAAGCCCCCTGTAGGGAGGGGATTAGTGGCACTTGGCTGCCTCTGGAGCTGCAGCTGCGTTGTGCTGGGCACAGCCGAGCAGTGCCCCTGCCTCTGGCTTGCTCCTTGTGTGCCCGCTGAGCTGCCAGGAGGTGCTGTGCCTGGGGGTCACCCCCTTGGCAGATTAGGGGTTTATGAGAGCGCATCCGCTCCTCTTCAGAGCACCTTGATGCTGGTATCGGCGTCTCTGGGCACATCGGGGCCAGCCTCACCCCCCAGAGCACTGCCCTGCCTCTCAGCCCGCCGGTGCCCGGGTGCCCTCGCCAAGCCAGGCGGGTGCTGGCCCCGCTGAGGCCATCTCGCCCCGCTGCCAGAGGCAAGGCCGAGCGCGGCACAATCAAAGGCAGGGCGCCGAGACGTCTCGTCCCTTCCAGGCTTGCTCCAGGCCCTGTCTTTGGGCTTCTGAAGGCTTGTCTCCAGCTCGTCAGTTCTCGTTAAGCTGCACATCAGAGCCCGAGCTGCCAAGCAGCGTGGAGGGATGGTGCCGGCTGCCAGGGCGGTGCGCGGGGCAGGCGCACACCAAGGCCACCAGCACCATGTGCGGGGAGCTTGGAGCTTGGGGGAGCAGCCCTGGGACAGCAATGGGCACGCAGAGGGCATCTCGCCTTTGGAGCAAGGAGCTCTCTTCTCCACGAGGAATGCAAAGTCCAGGCAAGGCAGCCACGGAGCTGCGAGAGGAAGGTGGGAGATGGCTCCTGGACGAGGGAACTCCCGTTTGCAGCAAGATCCCCCCTCCACCAGCACAGAAAAGAAGGAAAAGCTCTCTATAAAATGCACACAAGGCCATCATGCTGGAGAGTTTTATTTGCTCCACAGATGTCCTCTCTGCTTCTCCTGTCATCGAGAGCGAGCTTCCCTGCTCTGATCCACCCTGGCTCAGCATCTCTTGAGCGAGCTAATCAGGTCAATGCATTTTTAACATGGCATAGGAAATCTTTACATTTTTTGTCAGACTCATTCTTCTCCCCGGTCTCTCTGCAGGGGGGCTGAATTATTTAATGCTGAATATTAAGCAGCGATGTTTTCCCTTTGCTGGGCTGCTGACTGTGCACTTCAGGTCTGGAAAGATTGGCAGATGGTTGTTCTCCGAGGTGGGCGGAGGGGGAACCCATAATACAGAGCAAATTACCCACTTACAGCCAGATTTACAGAATAACTAAGATCCCACTTAAAGGCGTCTAAATAAATAGGCCAGATTTGCTGAAGTGCTGAGCACCCAGTGGCTCTGCTGAGATACACCCAGCACTAAACACTTACAAACTCCCCACAAAGGCAGAGTGTTTCCGTTTCTTTGTGTGCGGCACGAAAATCTGCTGAAGTTTGAGCATTTATTTCCATCCCTGGGAACGGCTGGAACAGCAGAGCAGGGGAGACCTGCGGGGGGGGGGGGGGGGGGGTGGAGCTGGCGGTGCCGCCGAAACCAGCACCGCCAAAACAACTCCTTTTTGCATTTTTGGCTGCCGCAAGATGCCTGGGGCGAGCCTGGCTGGGAAGGTGCCGAGGCGCGAGCTGGCTGCGTGCCGGCACCGCCGAGCTGGTACCTGCTGGTCCTGCCCCAGCTCGCGGTGGGAGGATGCTCCAGCAGGGCCTGGCGAGTGGTGCCCGATGGAGCTGTGAGCAAGGCTCTGCCACCCGCTCTGAGAGCCCAGGAAATGAAGTGCAGAGACTTGGCTGATGTAACCGTGCCGTGCCATAACCCTGCCGTGCCGTAACCCACGGCACTGGCCAGGTGCTAGCACTGCAGATGCAGCATCCCTGTGGCTGGGTGCATCACTGCCCGGCTCCGCTGCACACCCTGCTCATGGCGCATACGGTGCTCGCCCTGTTTGGGCCGGGCGATGCGTGCACAGCACCTGGGTTGAGGCACGGACGGCAGCGGCACCGAGGCGCCGGCGCAGCGGGCAGGGGTCAGCCCGTAACTGTGTAACAGCAAACATGTGTTGGTGGGGTGCGGGTCGCAGGCGGCGATTATCACCTGACAGGTGAATAAACACAAAGGGCTGGTTTGTGTATCGGGGTTTATCTTTTCCATTAATGGCTTTCTAAATTGGCGGCAGTGGAGCAAAAAAACCCAATTTGAACTCAGAGCATGCATGATTACTATTGTAATAACCTTGGCTAATAAGAATATGATGTGGTGTTAGGCTGGGAAAGAAAACACATTTCTCATTAGCTTTTTGATTAATTACTCCACATAATTTCCTAGGGGGACATGCCTGGGACTGATTGCCTTTGCTTTTGACGCGTGGAAGTGGTTTACCTTAACTCAATAATTTTCTTGGTGACATTTTAATGGCAGTCCTCAATTAATCTCCTGTTGGCTGGAGGCAGAGCCCCCGCCCCGGGCGCAGGGCGGGCCCTTGTGCTCCCTGGCATGGCATGGCATGGTATGGCACGGCACGGCACGGCCTCTTCTGCAGCTGGGGCTCGTCGGGGCCACACGGGGCCTCAAGTGCCGCTGCAATTCCCAGCGCGCTGCCGGGGGAGCACAAGGAGGAAGCGGGCTGATCGCTTGGCCAGGCAGGGATGCCGGGCTTTGAGTAGGATCTTAGCACTGGATCAGACTAATAATTAATTAGCAATGCTGATTAAAGGATTAAGGAGAGCGGGATGAACAGAGGCGGGCTGTTTTGGGGAGGTTACCTTGCAGCTGGTAACCTCAGAAGGTGGCGAGGCTGCAGAAGGCTTTCCTGCGGCGGGGAGATGCATGGCACCCAGTGCCACCACATCACGTGCAGACAAAGCCGGAGCTCGCTGCCACGGGGCTGGATTCTGCACCCCCTCTGCCCCATGAGTGGGAACAGGCTGCCCCCTTTGCCCCCAGCGAGCAGCTCTGCAGGGAGCGGGTTCACAGCTCCCAAGGAGGGGGTCTTGCCCCTGACACTGCCAGCGGGGCAGGGTTGTGCGCCCTGTGCCAGTGCCAGTGGCTGCCATGTGCCCGCTGCCATCGTGCCACTCACCTGCTTGAAGGGCTTTTCAGCTGGCAGAGGCGTTGTGGTTTTGTTTTAAGTACCTGAGAGTGTGACAGTCGTACAACCGCTCCCTCGCCTCGCGAGCGCTGCCAGGAATCCAGCTGTTAGAAGGCATATGTTTACATGGCTTGGAAGCAACCAATTTCCTTCCTTGCATTATAATATAAATATTTTACAGGAGCTAAAATATTCAAAGATTGTTTGATGTTGCCACATGGAGCGGTATCAAATGAGGGCTGGAAGGAGGGGAAAAAATGAGAGGGGAGCAAAGAGAGATTCATTTGTTTATGTTGCTGAAAATTGAATTATGCTCCGTATTTCTGCATCATAAAATTACCCAGAACATTGATCTCTGCTTATTGTTTCAGGAAGAGATGCTCGGGTTGCGCCTTCGCAGCACAATCACTGCTGGGGTTGCAAAAAGTGCTCGGGGGACGTCCCGTGGCGGGGATGCTGCCTGGCTGCTGGCTGTGCCATGCGTGGCAGTGGCCGCGGTCCCCGTGTCCCACACCAGGACGTGCCCCATGCCCGAGCAACGAGCTGGGGACCTCCGTGTGCGGCCACGTTCCCCTCTGCATGGCACAAACCAAAGTGGCCCCTGGCAGGTGGCATCTCCTGCCGAGGCAGCGCCGGAGCCAGCAGCTTTTATACCATAATTAAAACATTGGCAAGTCCACAGAAATTTCCACTAAATAAAATGTCAGGGTAATTCCGTGTCTCACCCTGCTACCGTGACATTTCTGTGGGCATTGTCTGAGAGCTAATTGCATGCTGCTGGGAGCTGCTTTCCCCAGATCTTATTGGGCTTTGCTGTTACTTCGGTGCTGCTCAGGACCTTTATCCCACTGTTCGCCTCTGCCTGGGCCTGGGGGCTCACAGCAGAAATAAAAACAGGGCCTGGCACTTGCTGTGAGCCACGGAAGAGGCTTTCTAGCATGACATCTGCATCCAGACCAAGCTGTTTTCCCAGCAAAAGGGCAGAGAAGTGGAGGAGAGCCGGAAAGTGGAAAATCCTCCTGGTGCAGAGCCGAGCTCCCCTCGCCCCAGCCCTGGTGGAGGCGCGCAGCATCCCCAGCGCAGCCCTGGGCAGCAGAGGGGGGAACCACCACTGTGGGCACCCCGGTGCTGTTTGGTGGCTCAGCACCAGAGGGATTTGCTCTGTTGGTGGGGCTGGGAGGTGCACAGCCCTCCCTCTGAGCATGGGGGGGCAGAGGCAGGGACCAGGGCTGGGGCTGCGGGATGCGTGCTGCCGCACTGCGAGCTGTACGCCAATGTAGCCCTGCACGTGGCAGCCCGGTGAGGTGGGCAAAGAGCAGCCTGCTAAAACCAGGAGGTGGGAGAAGCCCTTGCTGCACGGCAGTGGGATCTGGGGGGCTGGGGTCACACATCACCCCTCAGGATGCCAGCCCCCGGGGCCGTGGCAGAGCTGGCCGGGCTGCGGGGAGCATCAGCGATGTGATATTTATGTTTCCATCTAAAAGCCTGGATCAAAGCAGACACTTTAATCTATTCAACAACAGCTCAAGGATTAAAAAGTTGCAGGCAAATCACGGCCCTAAATTGGTAATATATTTTTGCTTGTCAGTTGACAAATCATTTTGTAAATCCGCTCTGCAGCTTCCTGAGGTCCCCATACCAGGGAGAGTTGTGCCAGCAGCTCCTGCACGCAGCCGCGGGGGGACACACGGGAGGTGCACGGTTTTCCCACTGGTACCACTTCTACTTGCTCAGTTACGAAGCAGAGTGTGGGGGCACATTTATATGTTCTCTTTTTCTCAGATCATTCTTTCCATCACTCTTGTGTTGCTCCTCCTTGCCGTGAAACCTGCTTAGGGGCTGTCCCGCCGGCCGCACGCTGGGGATGCTGCCGTTGCTTCTCAGCACCGCCCTGCCTCGCTGTGACTTTTATTTACCAGAATGTTTATTTTTTGAACAAAGTAATTACTAATTAATTGGCGAAGAGCTTTATTTCTAATCCCTCGGCTCACAGGAGGGAAATCTGGCCATTTTTGTGGGCGCACACATGTACGGCTGTGGCGAGCGCTTTATGACTGCACCATCTGGCTGGCTGAAAATAATTAGCAGGTGTCCAGTTTGGGGAGCAGGTAATTGCCGATGGACAGATCTATGTATTTCTGCATATGTTTGTGGAAGTAACAGCCTGTCTGGGCGGACGGCGGAGGGGCAGCGCTGTTTGCAGTGAGGAAATGAGGCAGAAATGGAGGCTGGGCGAGGGCTGGCCCTGGCGGTGGGTGCTGCAGGGGATGGTTTAGCTGCAGCCTGCTTTATTCCCCGCCCGGAGGGAACGCCACCTTGCTCCTCGCTAGCATTTGAGCTGGATTTAGGGCTCGGTGCAGTAAAGCTGCTGTTATCTCAGAAGGCCCATTTGGATAACACAGAGGCTGGTGCTAAAACCTCTGCCCGCTCGGCCACCCTGCCTGCAGCAAGTGGCTCTGCATGGCACCGTGTGGGTGTCCCCCAGCTTCATCCTGCCCCAGCCCGGCACAGGGCCACAGCGAGCCCCAAATCCAGCCGTGGGGCCCTGTCAGGCTGGCCGGGAGCAGGGAGGAGGCACCTGATGCAAAGGGGTTTTTCCACGCTGGCTTCTTTTTGTTAGGATTCTTCTTTTCTCTCTCTCTTTTGGCCAGTGCTAGGCAAGTTGATGAATTATCCCAATATATATTCTGTCTGGAAAGAAAACACATATCATATATATCTTTGACAAGTTATTATTCTTCCTTATCAGAATATGTGTGCATCCAGCTACGCTATAACTCACCCTTTGCGTCGCTTGTGGAACGAGACAGGAGGAGTCCTGAAATCTCCTGCGTTCCGCGGCACGGCCCTGGCAAGTCCTGAATTAACTGCGGGGCACGTGTGCTTGGCAGCGGGGGAGAGCCCTTGCTCTCGTGCTTCCCCTCGCTCTGCTCAGACTTGCACAATTTAGGGGTGCTGGGGGCTGGGGGGCCGGGCAGGGGCCGGGCAGGGGGCTGTGCCGCAGCTGGCTGCGAGCCGCGGGGCTCAGGCAGGATGCGACATTAGCACGTCGAGTTAATTCCGCGCCTGCCTCACCTCCAGCTGATTGTTGCAAATTAAATTTCACGGCAATGAGCCGGAGGAGCTGGCATGTGGCATGGCGAGGGGGGAAGAGGGCTGGGTGGCGAGGCTGCCTGCAGTGAGCCCTTGCCAGCAGCGCCTTGGTGTGCACGTAGGGCGCCCGGCCCTGCCGAATGGGGCTGCAGCCAGCTGGGCCTTGCCTGGGGCTCCTCGTTGTGCAGCCCCCAGCCTGTGCTGGCTGAACTCCGCAGGGGTGCTTGTGCTGGCGCAGCGCTGCCACGGCTGGGGAGCAAGGGGGGAGTGTGGCCCCACAGCCGGGGGCTGCCCCGATGCTGTGCCGGGTCTGCCTGTGCCAGGAGACAGAGGTCTGCGGGGGCTCCTCGGCTCCAGAGCAGCGTCCCCGGGAGAGGAGCGGCGAGGTCTGATGAAAATTGGTGCACAGACGAGTGAGCAAACTGTTATATTTTTTTTCTCCCTGTAATGACAGCCCCGGACTCTGAAATGAAGCCCAGCGGGGGACAGCTCTGCCTGGACCGGAGGGAGGGAGAGATGCAATGTCGTGCTGCCCTGCTGCCCTGACGCCACGGGGACGGCTGCACCGACACCGCACACCTTGCCCCAGCTTAGCCCTGCTCACCCCATCCTCAGGGGTCAGCCCGGGCTCAGGGGTGCCTGTGAGCACAAGCTGGCAGCCGTTCCTGCACAGGGAGCAGCAGCATCCCCGCAATGTGCTTCGTGCTCTGATGTGCGCCTCAAAGCGGCTCTCGCCAAAGGCTGGTCCCCAGGAGACGGCGAGCGAAGGCCCCTCCTGTGCCCAGCATCCCGAGCAGGCCCAGGCAACTGCGGCAAGAGGGGCTGCTTCCCCCTGTGCTGTGACGGCAGGAGTTTGGGGACCCATAGCCAGCTATTCCTTCCTTCAGCAGCACCACAGAGCCCTCCCCTGCCTCCCCGTGGGAGGCTGCCACTTCTCATTCAGAGGGGCGAGGCTGAGGGAATAAAACGCCTGCCGAAGGAGCTGCTGCCCAACATGCCTCGAGGGTCCTGCATCCCCGTGCTGAGGGTCAGGGTCTGTCCCTTTGCCAACAGACTTCTTTCCCTCCATTCCCCTGGGGTGTGGATACTCACTGCGGCACCGCGATGCTCAGGGCACAGGACGGGTACCCCTGGGGGCAGCCGCTGCCCGGGGCCCTGCCACTGCCCGGCCCTGCTGTAGTGGCTTCAAAGTTCCGCCTGTTAGGATTATAGCTCTTCCATCTCCTCTGGTTTGAGACGCGGCCTAATAGGAGTCTTATAACAAAAGTTGCTAAGCAGCTCTGACATGATTTACTAATAGACTCTGAATGTGCTGTAACTGAGATGGAAATTAATTTAGTGATTAGGAGATTAATATATATGGAGCAGAGCATATCCTGGTTTTTAAAGGCCAGAAGGAACTATTAGGGTGGGAAACTCCAGCAATTCCTACCAGAAAGGTGCTAGCCCTGTTTGATCTGAACACATCCTTCCAAAAAACATGCTTGAGTGTCTTCAGGGGAGGCTGGGGGTGCAGGGGTCCCAGCTGCACAGGCTCTGCCCTGCTGCGGGTCTGACACCGCATTTTGGGATGAGGGTGCAGGAGAGGGAGTGCTGCATCGTTTTCTACTGCATACTGTATCCTTCCCAACACATTTGTTCTCATTGTTTTGGTTTTGCAGCCACCTGAGCCTGATATCTGGGGGGAAAAAAGCACCAAACAACCCGCCCTCCCCCAGTCCAACCTGTCTGAATTTAGGGCAGAGGCAGCACTGCATAACTGAAGGGAAGCACATAGGGTTTGGAGCCTGCCCCTTTTTATTTTTGTTGATTCTTTTTACCAGCAGCTGTGCATCCATATTTATTGAGGGGAAGAGAAGAAAAACTGACTGTAATCCCAGGAAAGCAGAACATCTTGTAATTATCTCAGTAGCTTGGCTAGCACAGGCAAACACAGGTTCCCGCGAGTGGATGCTGACCACGAGCGCTGCTCTAATTTCCCAGATCTGGGTCATTAGGGAGGGCAAACAGGATGGATCTGATGTTGAACATGCTCTGAACATTAGTGGGATAAAAGGAGCTGACAGACAATTGTCTCTCCTCCTGGAAGGAGCGGGCAGGCAGCCGATAGCCGCCCTCCCTGCCAGCCCACTGCCGTTGGACACCGGGCATTGAGGTGCCCACGTGTGGCTGCCCCATGGCACGAGCACTCTCCTGCACGGCCAGCAGCAACGGGTGGTGCTGGACTCTGCCACGGGGACGGGAGCCAGCAGCACAGACAGAACCAGCACCGGCAGCCCCAGGAAGCGCGGCCGTTTGCCACCCGCCTGGGGATTGCACGGGCACCAGTGATCACACAGGGGCACAGCACCCAAAGCACTGCCCGAGCCAGGGGTGTCTCTGCCCCTCCAGCGGAGGGAAGTGTGGCACTTCCAGGTGGCAAAACGTGTTAGCTCTCAGAGGTGCCGATAAGATTTCTGAGAGAGGGCAGGACTGCAAGATGAAGAGTGTGCGTATGTGTTTCTTTTCCCTTCTTATTCTTTTCCTAGCTATCTCCGGCGCAGCCTTGCAAGAAGAAAAGCTTGTGGGCATCTGTGCTCCACTTCTCCCTTCCCCAGGGCTCTATCAATATGCAGGGCCCGTTACCTCGATAAAGGGCCTGTGCTGCCTTTGTACCGTCAAGGTTACCGCAGCGCCGTGTTCTGCAGTACGCTCAGCTCCGCAGAGGGTGCAGAGTATCCCAGCCTCACCGCGGCACCGGCTGCTCCCGTGCCATGCAGGAGGTGCCACCGTGCCGGGCAGGTTGTGCCACCACGCACTCGTGGCTTTCTAACAGCAGTGGTGGGCATGGCAGGGGCTGCAGGGCTCCAGGGGCTGCTCACCCATCCTCATGCAAGTTTTCCAGCAGCAAGCCCAACGTCCTGCTCTCCGGAAAGGGCTTGGGCGTGTGGAAACGGGAAGGCAGACCTGTTGGTGAACAACGTCGGCACACACACACACAAGCTGCCAGACACACCTGCTCCTGATGCTGTAATGAAGGCAAATATTTAGAGAATGGCAGAGTCCAAATTGCTCAGCGTTTCAGTCGGAATCAGCAGCCTTTCGAAGGCTGGGATTAATTTAAAGGAATTTACTAGTGGAGTTTGTGGCAGATAAAACAGTTTGCTTATTTCACACTTGTATGGCCACCTGCTACGAACTGTTTGTTCAGTTTCAAATTCTTTAATTAAAATCAACATAAAGCAGATTGAAAACATCCCAAGAAGGGGATGCTTGATTTGCTGGAGGATATTGCAGAAGACCTGCCAAAGCACTGAAAAGACGCTTCTCCCTTCCGAAGAGCCCGCGTGCCGTGGGTGCGCGGCTGGGCGCTGGGTGCTGCAGGGGACCCTGGCCGTCAGCCCTGCGTGCCCCTGCAGGGGGCTTGGGGGCCTCAGCTCCTTGCCCCTCGCTGCCCAGGCAGGATTTATCTGTGCCTGTATTTCTTCCTCTCAAAGCCCTTCTGGGCGAGGCGAGCCCGGCGCAGCCCCGCGCTCCCTGTGTGGCTAGGTGCACCGCGGCGCAGCGGCCCCTTTGTGGAGCTGATTAGAGGCCTCCTCCAACAAACATCAAAGCTTCAATTAACACGGGCTGCTTGCAACCCTCTTGCAGAACTCAGATAAGAATAGAATTTTCCCTTGGAAAATGGATTCGTATTTAGCTGCGTGTGCTGTGCAGTAAATGACCTGCTCTGTACAGTGGCAGAGAGGGTCCGGGGACAATTAGGGTGCTCGTTGGGAACCGGTTATCTGAAGGAAACAGGCATGCTGCTATTTAGCTGTCTAATATCCCAATGGGAGGGGAAGCAAAATTAAAAACTGTCTCTCTTTTCAGAGCCATTTGAATCTGAAGGAGGATTCCTTTTTATTTGGTGGCTTTTCACTTGAAGGGTTTTTTTCTCTCTGATTCCCTTATTTGCGTGTGTGGCCGTTCACAGCAGAGAAGAATGGAGAGGGGAAGGAGGGCTGGCTGGGCGAGGGGCGGTCGTGCTGCCTGTGCCACCGGCTCCTGCACGTCCCCCGGGTGCTGGGCACTGGGATGGAAGGACAGCAGGACAGCAGGACAGCAGGACAGCAGGACAGCTGCCCTCCTCGGCCCTGCTCCCTCGGGCGTGTGCAGGCTGCTGCACAACAGCCTCTCAGCCGAGGCTGCAGGATGCTCAGAGACACCCAGCCAGCCTCTCCTTGTATTCAGCAAAGCGCCAGCGTCTCCCACTCCAATGCAGGCGAAACAATAACAAATACACAGTGCAGAAAGTTAATATGTAGACAGACGAGCGTTTTAATAACGGGAAAGGTTAAAAAAAAACCCTCTCAGCCTCCGTGCAGGCTCCTGCCAGCTCGCGTTCCTGAGAGTCTGGGAGACCCAGAGTACCATGACTGTATTGATTCAATTATTCTCTACAATGTAATACTCTGCATTTGTGTGATAGCAACAAACAGAGTTGAAAGACATACAAAAATAAATGATCTGAAAGTTAATATGGCTGAATGAGCAGCTCTGAATAAGAGGAGAGAGAGCTTTGGTTTTACATTGTAAAATCAATAGCGTGCAGAACAATGTCCTAACTTTCTCCAGGGACCTGGAGAAGACCCGCCTGAATCGATCACTATGCAAATTAATTGAATTCATGAAATCCACATAGCTGGGTAATTGATGCTTCTTATAATTACCTCCGAGTTATGAGCTTTTAGGGGATTTCATTGATTCTTGTGCAGAGAGGGAGAGGGCAGGGGAAAATGAGGGCAGCACGTGCTGGCGGGGGCTGTGTCCTGCGGGCACCTCTGGAGGTTCTCCATCCACACACCCTGCTTTGGGAGAGGACAGCTTTGGGTTAAGGGAAGAAAAACAAATTGTTTAAGCCTGATATTTTTCTTGCCGGACCATGCAGGCCCTGACTGATGGACCAGAACAAAGGTGACAAAGCTGTGGCCGCTATCAGAGGTTTCCTGTTTAAACAGTCGTGAGCGCTGGGATTATTGCTTTCACTGGAGGAAAAGAAACACAACGCAGCCAAGCCGAAAGCAAAGGCAGTAAATCAGCAATGAACATAATGTTTTTGTCAGAGACATGCTTGTCATGCCCCAAAGCGGGACCGGAGCCATCCACCCCCCGAGTGCTGCCCCTCGGCCAGCCCTGCTCCCCTGGGGCAGCAGTGCCAGCTCTGGCCATGGTCAGTTGCCAGCCCGGGTGTCCCTCCGGGAGCCGAGAGGAGGAGCAGGGAGGTGCAGGGTCAGCCAGCAGCTGAACAGTTTTGGGTGGGTGATGGGAGGCTTTGTTCCCTGTTTTAGTCCGAATGGAGGGCATGTTGGGCACCTGGCTGGGCTGGGTGCCTAGCTGGCTCCTTGGCAGTCATCTAGAAAGGCTTTTAGGAAGGATGTTCAGCCTTTGGCCTCCTCTCTGCCTTCTGCTCCGATGCTACAGGGCTCCTCTGCAGGGAGCAGGACCCCTGGGGTGTGTGGGTTAGCCCCAGCACCCTGGTGCTTTGCTAAGGGCTGCCTGAACATGGGCACGCTGTTGCTGTTGCACATCAGCCCGTGGGGACGTGGAGGTGACGGTGGGTGGTGTGCCACAGGTGTGCGAGGTGGGGCTGCCCATGCCAGGCTGTTAGCCTGGCTGACAGATCATGTAAGTGAACAGGTTTTGTCAAAAGGGATAATAGGCTTACATAGCACATTATTTAAGAAAAAGGGACAGGCAATTGAGCTCTGCAGACTAATTAGATTAAGTTGATGAGCTCATCAGTAATGTGTGTAATTAAGATCGGGAGCTAATTGTGGGCTGTTTGCTGCCCTACATTAACCGAGTTGTCCCTTGCAAAGTGTGGTGTGGTTGGGTTGGTTGGAAAGCAGCTGGGCTCCCTGGGCTGGTGCTGCTTCCAGAGCCGTGCAGGGGACATGCAGCTGTCCCCAAAGCTGCAGCAGAGGCCATGGGCAATGGGTTGGAGGTGGCAGAGCAGCTGGATCCCATTCCCAGCATTGTCACCTGCTCATGGTGTGGCCTTCTTCTTCCTCTGCCTCACAGTCCCTTGTTATGAAGGAAAAAATAGTGCTGCCTCTCTGCACGGGGTAGTGCTGCCTCTCTGCACGATTTAGTGTATATGAGCAAGGCCACCCTCTGCACTCCAAGATTTTCTGTATCTTACCAATTATTTTTAAAGCTAATTTTTAAATATCTCTGCTCCAGTGAGTAAAGAGGAAAATGAACCTCTCCCCAAAGCAACAGAAACATAGGCTTTGTTTCCAAATCGATTTCTGCTGTTTTCTGGAGCCATACCTCCTCAGCCTCACCCCAGTGCTGGCTGATCAACAACAAGTGTGTGCAGCTGGGGCCCCACCTGAGCTTCCCTGTAAAAGAGCACGTTGCTGAGTCTGTGCCCCAACGGGTAACAATCTGGATTTTTTGTTAATTTTACTTATTTAACATAAACACTGTGTGTGGCACAGCAGAAAAGGCACCCCCCCCCGGTTGCCCTTATGTTCCTCCAACGCTGCCTGGCTCACTCATTAGCTCCAACTGCAACTCCTCCACAAAGAAAGGGGGTGGTAGCGAGTTCTGCTCTTCCTCGCCTGGCTGTTCCACCTGAAACCAGCTCCCATCAAGCACTTTTTCAGGGGTTTGGGCACAGCTTTTCCCACCCTGGATGGCACGGCAGCACCGAGCGCAGGCACCGCAGGGAATCCGGAGGCAACGGGCAGGTAGGGACAGCCGTGGTGGGATGCGAGAGGATTTCCACAAAATGGGAAAAATAAAAAGTGAGCTAGATGGGACGGATGAAAAGTAACAAAACAAAAATAAAAAAGGGAAAAAGTAAGCCCAAGTTTTGAAGGAACTGCAGAAATTGCTTGTTCTAGAGAAATAGAGTGTGATGATGGTTAAGATTTATCAGTATAGATATAGCGTTTAACAAGACAGACAATTCTCACTGTGTCGTGGTAGCTGGAGTGCCGGTGCAGCCTCTTTACAGCTTTTATCCTTGCTCTCTCGTATTTCATATCTGATCTTTTTTCTTCTCTCCTGCATCAACGTCTCCTCTCTGCTTCTCTCTCTTTATTTTCCTGCACTGCTTCTTTTTTCTTCCCTTATCTCATCTCCCTAACCCTCCTGCTCTCTCTTCACTAAATTGGTTCTCCGCAGAACCACATGCTCTCGGCTCTGTTCTGGGGCCCTTTGCCCAGCTCTCCTGCACCCTGTTCATGGGCAGTTTTGGGGAAGGGGCTTGCTGGTGGTGCTGTGGCTGTGCCCATGCCCGTCCTGGTGCTGTGCTCCCTGTGCCACTGGTTTGCTTGCAGTGTCCAAGATTACCCGAACCACTTACCCATCCTCTCCTGAGCTTGTTCTCCCCTGATGTGGCTTGTCTATCTCTGCGTTTTGCTTTTCGCTTCCTTTCTCAGGGCCCTCTTTGCCATGGGCTGTCTGATAAAACCTGTGCCCTCCTCTCTTGGGGACGGCTCGTTGTTCAACCTTCATTAGTTGCTGGCTGTCATGGGTGTGGGGCTCCCAGGTCTCTGCTAGGAACGGGCTCCTGAGTTTTTCAGTTTTTAGTTTTTCAGTTTTTAGTTTTTCAGTTTTTAGTTTTTCAGTTTTTAGTTTTTCAGTTTTTAGTTTTTCAGTTTTTAGTTTTTCAGTTTTTAGTTTTTCAGTTTTTAGTTTTTCAGTTTTTAGTTTTTCAGTTTTTAGTTTTTCAGTTTTTAGTTTTTCAGTTTTTAGTTTTTCAGTTTTTAGTTTTTCAGTTTTTAGTTTTTCAGTTTTTAGTTTTTCAGTTTTTAGTTTTTCAGTTTTTAGTTTTTCAGTTTTTAGTTTTTCAGTTTTTAGTTTTTCAGTTTTTAGTTTTTCAGTTTTTAGTTTTTCAGTTTTTAGTTTTTCAGTTTTTAGTTTTTCAGTTTTTAGTTTTTCAGTTTTTAGTTTTTCAGTTTTTAGTTTTTCAGTTTTTAGTTTTTCAGTTTTTAGTTTTTCAGTTTTTAGTTTTTCAGTTTTTAGTTTTTCAGTTTTTAGTTTTTCAGTTTTTAGTTTTTCAGTTTTTAGTTTTTCAGTTTTTAGTTTTTCAGTTTTTAGTTTTTCAGTTTTTAGTTTTTCAGTTTTTAGTTTTTCAGTTTTTAGTTTTTCAGTTTTTAGTTTTTCAGTTTTTAGTTTTTCAGTTTTTAGTTTTTCAGTTTTTAGTTTTTCAGTTTTTAGTTTTTCAGTTTTTAGTTTTTCAGTTTTTAGTTTTTCAGTTTTTAGTTTTTCAGTTTTTAGTTTTTCAGTTTTTAGTTTTTCAGTTTTTAGTTTTTCAGTTTTTAGTTTTTCAGTTTTTAGTTTTTCAGTTTTTAGTTTTTCAGTTTTTAGTTTTTCAGTTTTTAGTTTTTCAGTTTTTAGTTTTTCAGTTTTTAGTTTTTCAGTTTTTAGTTTTTCAGTTTTTAGTTTTTCAGTTTTTAGTTTTTCAGTTTTTAGTTTTTCAGTTTTTAGTTTTTCAGTTTTTAGTTTTTCAGTTTTTAGTTTTTCAGTTTTTAGTTTTTCAGTTTTTAGTTTTTCAGTTTTTAGTTTTTCAGTTTTTAGTTTTTCAGTTTTTAGTTTTTCAGTTTTTAGTTTTTCAGTTTTTAGTTTTTCAGTTTTTAGTTTTTCAGTTTTTAGTTTTTCAGTTTTTAGTTTTTCAGTTTTTAGTTTTTCAGTTTTTAGTTTTTCAGTTTTTAGTTTTTCAGTTTTTAGTTTTTCAGTTTTTAGTTTTTCAGTTTTTAGTTTTTCAGTTTTTAGTTTTTCAGTTTTTAGTTTTTCAGTTTTTAGTTTTTCAGTTTTTAGTTTTTCAGTTTTTAGTTTTTCAGTTTTTAGTTTTTCAGTTTTTAGTTTTTCAGTTTTTAGTTTTTCAGTTTTTAGTTTTTCAGTTTTTAGTTTTTCAGTTTTTAGTTTTTCAGTTTTTAGTTTTTCAGTTTTTAGTTTTTCAGTTTTTAGTTTTTCAGTTTTTAGTTTTTCAGTTTTTAGTTTTTCAGTTTTTAGTTTTTCAGTTTTTAGTTTTTCAGTTTTTAGTTTTTCAGTTTTTAGTTTTTCAGTTTTTAGTTTTTCAGTTTTTAGTTTTTCAGTTTTTAGTTTTTCAGTTTTTAGTTTTTCAGTTTTTAGTTTTTCAGTTTTTAGTTTTTCAGTTTTTAGTTTTTCAGTTTTTAGTTTTTCAGTTTTTAGTTTTTCAGTTTTTAGTTTTTCAGTTTTTAGTTTTTCAGTTTTTAGTTTTTCAGTTTTTAGTTTTTCAGTTTTTAGTTTTTCAGTTTTTAGTTTTTCAGTTTTTAGTTTTTCAGTTTTTAGTTTTTCAGTTTTTAGTTTTTCAGTTTTTAGTTTTTCAGTTTTTAGTTTTTCAGTTTTTAGTTTTTCAGTTTTTAGTTTTTCAGTTTTTAGTTTTTCAGTTTTTAGTTTTTCAGTTTTTAGTTTTTCAGTTTTTAGTTTTTCAGTTTTTAGTTTTTCAGTTTTTAGTTTTTCAGTTTTTAGTTTTTCAGTTTTTAGTTTTTCAGTTTTTAGTTTTTCAGTTTTTAGTTTTTCAGTTTTTAGTTTTTCAGTTTTTAGTTTTTCAGTTTTTAGTTTTTCAGTTTTTAGTTTTTCAGTTTTTAGTTTTTCAGTTTTTAGTTTTTCAGTTTTTAGTTTTTCAGTTTTTAGTTTTTCAGTTTTTAGTTTTTCAGTTTTTAGTTTTTCAGTTTTTAGTTTTTCAGTTTTTAGTTTTTCAGTTTTTAGTTTTTCAGTTTTTAGTTTTTCAGTTTTTAGTTTTTCAGTTTTTAGTTTTTCAGTTTTTAGTTTTTCAGTTTTTAGTTTTTCAGTTTTTAGTTTTTCAGTTTTTAGTTTTTCAGTTTTTAGTTTTTCAGTTTTTAGTTTTTCAGTTTTTAGTTTTTCAGTTTTTAGTTTTTCAGTTTTTAGTTTTTCAGTTTTTAGTTTTTCAGTTTTTAGTTTTTCAGTTTTTAGTTTTTCAGTTTTTAGTTTTTCAGTTTTTAGTTTTTCAGTTTTTAGTTTTTCAGTTTTTAGTTTTTCAGTTTTTAGTTTTTCAGTTTTTAGTTTTTCAGTTTTTAGTTTTTCAGTTTTTAGTTTTTCAGTTTTTAGTTTTTCAGTTTTTAGTTTTTCAGTTTTTAGTTTTTCAGTTTTTAGTTTTTCAGTTTTTAGTTTTTCAGTTTTTAGTTTTTCAGTTTTTAGTTTTTCAGTTTTTAGTTTTTCAGTTTTTAGTTTTTCAGTTTTTAGTTTTTCAGTTTTTAGTTTTTCAGTTTTTAGTTTTTCAGTTTTTAGTTTTTCAGTTTTTAGTTTTTCAGTTTTTAGTTTTTCAGTTTTTAGTTTTTCAGTTTTTAGTTTTTCAGTTTTTAGTTTTTCAGTTTTTAGTTTTTCAGTTTTTAGTTTTTCAGTTTTTAGTTTTTCAGTTTTTAGTTTTTCAGTTTTTAGTTTTTCAGTTTTTAGTTTTTCAGTTTTTAGTTTTTCAGTTTTTAGTTTTTCAGTTTTTAGTTTTTCAGTTTTTAGTTTTTCAGTTTTTAGTTTTTCAGTTTTTAGTTTTTCAGTTTTTAGTTTTTCAGTTTTTAGTTTTTCAGTTTTTAGTTTTTCAGTTTTTAGTTTTTCAGTTTTTAGTTTTTCAGTTTTTAGTTTTTCAGTTTTTAGTTTTTCAGTTTTTAGTTTTTCAGTTTTTAGTTTTTCAGTTTTTAGTTTTTCAGTTTTTAGTTTTTCAGTTTTTAGTTTTTCAGTTTTTAGTTTTTCAGTTTTTAGTTTTTCAGTTTTTAGTTTTTCAGTTTTTAGTTTTTCAGTTTTTAGTTTTTCAGTTTTTAGTTTTTCAGTTTTTAGTTTTTCAGTTTTTAGTTTTTCCTTTATTATATACTTTACATATATTTACATTATTAATATATTACATATACTCTTATTTAGTTTTTAGTCTTATTTATATTGTTTGTTATTTAGTTATATATAATATTATATAGTTTTATTGTATAGATTAATTATTATATTATTTAGGTTTTAGTGTTATTATTAGTATTTTTTTAATATGTTTTCCTGGTCTATTTCACCTGCCACCCTCTGACTTCCCCGCTGGTTGCCGGTGGCAGTGGCTGAGCCTGGGGCTGTCCCCACGGCGCGGCCGGGAGGTGGCACTGCTGCACCGGCACCGCACCGCACAGCCCCGCACAGCTTCTCTCAGCCCCATACAGCATCTCACGGCCCCGCTGCCGGCACCGTCCCACAGCATCCCGTGCGCCCCGCTCCTGACTGGTGCACGTTTTGGGGCTGTGCGCCCTCAGGCAGCCCCGCTGACACCTTTGTCCCTTTGGACAAAAAAAATCAGGGCTCGGGGCATCATCCTCTGTGCCAGGTCCCCGCCAGCCCCAGCACCCCTGGGAGCCCGACAGTGGCACCCCGGGGGGGGCCCAGCAGCACGGCTGGCTGCGGGTGCTGCTCGCGGTGCCCAGCCTCTGCGGGAGAAGGGCAGAACCCCAAATCCACAGGTTCCCAAGGGGCACACTCACAACCTTCGAACAGGAGAGATTTCTCTCTCGTGGTTTTTCTATTTTTTTAAAGCTCTTTTGAAGGGGATAGTTTGGAGTAAGGAAGAGTTTAGACAGATCTGATTCCCCTATCTCAGACAAACACACTCTCCTTTCCCTGACTGCAAATCAACAGGACATGTTCGAGGGAAAGATCATCACGAAAGAAATGGATTTTCCCCCTACTGCTTTGCCATTTTTGCTTGTATTTCTGAAAGCTGGATGATGGGTTGTGAACTTTAAGGAGCGATTTCTATTCTTCTCTCCCGTCTGACATGTGGGCAGAGGGACTGTGAACCTGAGTAACGAGACAGGACTTAAACACCTCGGGGGAGCGAGCCGAGACCGAGACGCATCCTCCTGCCTGTGAAAGCTGCCTTTACTTCCCCGTTCTGCAGCAGGAACTTTTGTCCTGGGCCGGAGGTGGCTGCCTGTGGGTGCTGGGGCTGGTGGGAGACCTCTCGCCCATTAAACTCCTGGGCTCTTCTCTGCCCTGCTTTCCCTGCGAGTGTCTCAGGGCCCCGCTCCGGGGGTGAGGCCACCCATAGGTGACACTGGGGACACTTGAGGGAGCCGCCGAGCCCTGGACCGGGCTCCCTGCCCTGCACCCTGCTTGCTGTGCCAGGCAGAGGGCTCCTCCATGGGGTGCTCGGTGTGGGGAGGCAAGCGCAGCTGCAGCGCAGGTTTCATCTGCTAATTGCAGAGAGCAATAAACACACAGCAATCCAAGTAATATAATGGCGGCATTTAATTAATACTGAATGACTCTGGAGCTCGTATGGATTTATACATTAGAGCCACATTAACATGAGGTATTCTGGTCGCACAGCATCACGGCAGCGAATGCAGCAGAGTGAGCACGGGCTGCGGTGGGTGCATGGCTCTGCCCTTGTGTCCCTCACGTGTGCTGTGTGGGGAAGGAAGCTGCGTGGGGCATATGGAAGACAGCGTCCTGGCATCCATGTCACCGTGTGTGTGCATGGCCCATGCTCATCTCTCTGCGTTTGATGCAGTTTTTGACAGCCAGGCTCTGTAGGTGACGTACGAGGCTGTAGATGTGTTTCCAGCACTGAGTCCCCAGGAAGGATGCCTGGTTGCACTTTCTGCCTAAGCCTGTGGTGCCCTGCAGGTAGATGTGTGCTGGCAGGGCAGCCTGGGTGGGTGGCATGCAGGTACCTGGCTGCCCACGCGGCGATGGAGCAGCACCAGGAGCAGCTCAGCACCACCAGCGAATGCTCAACAATGCTGCGCTTGCTGCAGGCAGCCCTCAGAGAGGCGGCAGCGAGGGAATGCTGTAGGTCTTGGGGTGAGAAGGCAGGAAAACAATAAAAGAAAGCTCAGCATCTCTCTTCCTGCCTAGAAAGCAGCACGGTTCGCAGACAAAACAAACTGAAGCACATGAAAACTTAAACTGCGTGGATGAGGCAGCTGCAGGCAGTGCGCGGGCAGGGAGGGGAGGGGTGGGTGGGTGGGTGAAGTGGAGCTCGTTGTGCCAGGTGGTGCTGCATGGGGTGATGGCCTGGTGGGGGGCCCTGCTGTGTCCCCGGCATGCAGAGCAGATGCTTTTCTGAAGGGCGTGTTCGCACAGAGTGAGGGGCTGCAAGCAGCACGGGGAGAGCAGCGAGGTTTGGAGAGGCTGGGCTGGTGACCACTGACTGCTAATGAACGTGGGCTTTGAAAAGAGAGGCAGGGATAGGGGAATCTCGAACCACTTGTGGGCAAGATGATGATCTCCTGTTCTGCAGGGTCTTTAAGACAAGAGGGCTCAGCCTTGAGTGCTCACCTGTCCCCCCTGCTCCCCATCCCTGAGCACTGTGGGCAGTGGCAGGGAGGGCACAGCTGAGGGTTTGAGCAGGACCGAAGTCCTTCACAGGAGAGACGTGGAGAAATGGAGGCTCCCGAAGTTTCAGAGCTCCACCTGAACCAAGCTCTCTCCACAGAAATAAAGCAATCCCCCACCCCAGCCCTTCAGTCTTTTGAGTTTTGTATTAAACACTCATTATACCTTTGGTGTGACAAATGATTGAAAAGTGTAATTTGAAAGCTAAGCTCCCCATCACACTCTTCCCTATTGTTTATTTGCCAGCTCTGAATGGGTTGACTGCCAAGTAAAGTAATCAGAAGGTAATAGCCTGATATCGGATGAATCCCCAGAGCTGCCAGCAAGCTGGAAAACTACAATCTTGGTGCCGCCTGCAGTATTCACGCACTGAAAATAATTGTGTAAAACAGTGTAGCTGAGCTCAAACTTGGGCTGACATTTCGCATTGTAAGATTTGCGTTCAGCTCGGTCTGATGTGGTTATTAGTAACTTGCTTGAGGGCAAGACAGCCAAAAGTGACTCGTGGAGCAATGTTGTGATTCATTTGCCCATGTAGATAAGACAGCATCTTCCCAAACCAAAGCGCATATCTTTATCGTTGTCCCCTCCCTCCATCCCTTTTCGCTTCCCCCTTCTTGCCGCGATCCTTGCAAAGCGCTGATTTTATTGAGTGTGGCAAGTGGCAGTTCATTAAAAAGTGGGAGCAGATGGGGAAGGGATTGTAGAAGAAGATTAATGATGCACACCGACAACTAAATAGGCCCAGGTTTCGGAGTAAACACAATCACGCTGGCTTCCTGGGAGTGGGTAATCCTCCCCTGTCAGCTCCGTTCTAGTTAGCCGCCCGCGGAGGCGCTCGGGATTGCTAACGAGAGGGATGGGCGCTGCTGCCCACCGGGACCCCAGCTGCGGTGACGATGCCGTCGGGGGGCACGGAGGGCGAGGGGTCGGATGGGGCTGAGGTTGCAAAGAGACTCGTGCAGCCCTGGGGTCCGTCCGTGCCGAGGGCATCAAACCGAAGGCTTCCTTCAAGGCGGCGTTTCTTCTGCCGGCTCCGCTCAGCCCTGCCCACAGCCCGGAGCATCAGGCTGGGTTCTGCACGTGGCTGCTGGCTGCGAGGGCTCCCGGTTCTGCAGGCGATGAGTGGGGATCATGGCACCAGGTCGGGCAGGGGACGGGTGGCACCGTGCTGCTGACGGGCAGGTGCCGCTTGGTTTGGCAAACAGAGACGTCGGGCCTGACACGGAGGAGCCCAACTGCTCATTAAGCACGCTAAATTTCTGTCAGAAGCCTCTTTTCCCTGCCGTGACAAAGTTCACCTTTCCCTACCTGCTTTGCTTGTCTCGGACTCAGTGGTCTCTTTTCATTTTTTTTGACAGTCCTGACCTATCTGCGAGGCTCTGCTTCCTTGCTAATAGAAAGGCCATACACCAGTGAGCATTTGTGCCGCTTGATTTAAATACAGGGTACATTTGTCTTTCAGCAGGATGGCTGGTTCCTGCCAGCGTCCCCTCAGGAGGACAAGCCTTTCATTATTGATGTGACTGTAATTTTGCTGCAATTTACAGAAAAGTGCCCGACACCTTGGTTCAATGGCGGCAGGGAGGGGAGCGAGACGGGGCTCATTCACTCCGCGTGCGGATCGTCGCGAGGTGCTGCTGGCCGTGCCGACACCTGGGGTGCAGCCCCTGTCTTCCTGCAGCCACCCCATGGGTGTCCCAGCTGTGGGACATGATGGCTCAGCCCCACCGGGGGCTTCCACCACCGTGGTCCCCAACGCAGCCATCGCCACATGGCATGCGGGATGCTAGCGGGGCGGGCCGCTGCCCAGCATGGCCACCACAAGGGGTATAAATAATTTAATAACGGAATGTTTGAAATTATATCATCCTAAATAATATAATAAACCCTAATTTACTCACATTTATCTCCCGGAGTTTTTTTCTGAAAGCAGTAATCTTGCATCTTCCGCAGTGATGGATTAGCAGGAAGGAAACTCCGCTGGGGAATAAAAACCCACATCGTGTAGTTTTTGACATGTTATTATTCAGTTTTATCTCGGGTTGCTCATTCCTGGCCCATTACTCATGTTCACAGGGATTTTTCTCCCCCTTATTTATTTATTTTTACTGTGACCAGAAGCAAGGATGCTAACCAGTCCTCCCTTCTTGATGTGGAGGAGTGGCAGGCACCCGCGTTTGGGGATGCGCTGCGGGCATCGGGGATGGTGCCACCCGCTCCCTGCCAGCTGGGAGGGGAGGGACACGGCTTAATCAGTCCATGAGTCTGCAACTGGTTTAATCTATAGAATAGATTAAAACAGTGAGGTCTTGTTATTTTCAAGGCCCTTAATAAAACAAAAGCAGAGTCCCTCGGTGGGGACGGGGCGGTTCGGGCAGCAGGCGGGAGGTGGGCGGCTGGGAGAGGGCTGGGCGATGCTTCGGGTGGCGGGGGCACCGCGATGCTCCTTCCCCTTCCGACTGCTCTGTGCCGAGCGGCTGCAGTCATTAACTCTGAGAACGTGGGAGTCCTCCGTTGGTAGCTTTAATTATTGCTAAAACTCTGTCTTTATTGCTTATTAGCAGTTATGCATGGCAGTACCCAGGATGCAATGCCCCGTAGTTTTTCCCTTGGAGGGAAGGATTTGTGGCTGCATTGCTTAAAGTCACAAAGAGGTTATTAAATAACTGCAAATTACATGAGTAACGCCTGGGATGGTGGTTCTCTTATTTATTACCACTGCTTTGTTTACTCCCAAGCTTCAAAGAAAAATTTGAAAATGCGGAGAGCAGCCAGGGCCCTGCGCTCGCGGGGCAGGGAGCGTGCAGTGTGCCGGGCACAGAGCCTGGCCGAGCCCCCATACCCCTTTCCCCTCGGGGAAAAGCGTAGGCAGAAAGCCCTGTCTGTGTGTGGATGAACCCAGCAGCGTTGTGTTTATTTACATTTACATCCAACACGCCTCTTGCAGGTATGTGCTGCGGGCTGGGAGGTGCACAGCTCTCGGTAGGGAGGGGCTGGCCGGGCACCAAACCCTGGAAGGACTCCAGAATGCAATAACAATAATAAAAACACAAAGCTCATCCGATTGCACGAGGCAGGACTGTTTTAATTCCTCCTCTAGTGACGCAAGCCTAATAGCAGCCGCAGTCCTGACACCGCAGGCAATGTCCCAGGGGCTCTGCTGGGCTCCGGCGCTCCCCGCTTCTCCTGCTGCCAAACGAGCGCTCGTGTTCTCATCAATGCGCTTGGTGGAAAAGACAAAGCTCCCCTCTAGCACCGAGTTAGCAGGACTCGGGCTGAGGCTCTGCATAAGGAGAGACTGGTGGAGGGGGAAAACCGACAGCCAAGTCACACCAGCCTGCCTCGGCTGTCCCACGCTGCTGCTGGGCTCCCAGCACCGCTGCCCCAGCCAGCCCCAGCACCCTTGGCAGCTGTCAGGTTTGCTGCATCTAAACTTTACACCCTGAGCACAATTAGCCAGACAACAAACGCTGTGTTTGACTATCCCTGTCTAAATTTGCTTAGCTCAAGCTGGAATCTGCAGTAAGTAAACGATTTTCTGTTTATATTCAGCACTAATGAAGAGGCAGTGAACGCTGCCCATTAATAACGTAGAAGATGATGGTGTTTGCAGAGGGCCTGTATACAACATGTCATACTTACCGGGGAGCGCCCGACCAGCTATTGATTTCCCAATAAGCACAGGCCTTTCAGTTGCATCTGCATTTGTTTTCTTCCAACAGGGAATTGCCTGTGCTAGGGAGGGCCGGGAGGGCAGCGCGCAGCAGCTGCTGGAGGCTGGCGCGTCCCCAGGACGTGCTGGTGCCTAGCGGTGACCCAGCACGGGATGGGGAGCCAGGGGCTGCCCCGCAGCTCTGATCAGTGGGGGGCTTCTAGGGGGAATTGCTGTTCCAGCAGCTTCTGGAAGTGAGAACTAGAGGGAACGTGTGCAAGACCTGCTGCTGCCTTGCTGTTCTGCACCCGCTGCCCCAGAGCTCCGGTGCTGGGGTCACCTCCCCACATCCCAGCCGCCTGCCCTTGCAGGGAGCGCAAGGAAATGATGTTTATTTGCAAATACGGATGTTATTGAGCCAAATGAGAGAGATTATTAGGGGCTCGTGGAGTTGTCAGCAAATGCTGTTTAATTAGAGCTCAGACATAACACTCATCATTACCCCGTAGCTCTGCTCTGATCTCAGGCTCCGTACCCCCAGGCTTCCCCAGCTACAATGAGCGCGGCGAAGCTGGCTCTCTCCCCAGCTCCCTCATCAAATACCTGCTCAAGACTCTCAAGGTTAGCGCGATGGGGGTCAGCCGTGTTTAAACGTTGATTACAGAGTCGGCAGGAGCTGCTAAGATTTCTAATTAAGATTAAAGAATGCACACAGCTTATAAATGGTTCTCAGGAATGTATAATTTGATTAGCTTGTTTTCTTGCATCTCTTTCATCCCCAAGTTGGTGGAGAAGGCCCGGTCCTGGGGGCTCCCTGGTTGTTCTCCAGCTCCCCGCGGTGCTGGGCTCTCCGCCTCCGGAGGTGACACTGGCGAGCCCTGTCCCCACCCGTCCTCCCCTGCCATGGAGCCTGGGCCCTGTGGGCTCTGAAAAACCTCCTGGAGATGTCCTGCAGCAGCGGGGCCAGCACACCACACCAAATCTTCCCTGAGCATCCCCCCTTTGCAGACCTGGGGCGCGAGGGGAAGGCTGGCCCGGCCAAGCTGCTCGGCGGCGCCTGCGTACGCGAAGGCGTGGGAGCAGAGCCTGCCTGTTGTCAGCCGGGCGGGAAATGTGGTGTTTTGCTTCTGCAAAATTTATTTACACAACTTTGTGCTTATTTATTTTATTTAAATGTCACGCGGGAGGGAAGAGGCATCAGAGCTTGGCTGGTTTGTGCTGTGACAGCCACGGGCTTGAGCAAAGCCGTCACAAGCCTCTGTCTTTGGCGCTGTTGCTGGAGGACACGGAGCTGTGCTCGCAGGCAGGTCCCAGGCAGCTGGAGCCCCCCCTGCTGCTCCCCGTGCCCGTGCTCCCGTGCTGAGTGCTCCTGCCCTGGGAAGGGGTGCCCCATCCCAGGGCTTCAGGGGTTGGGAGTGTGGGGGAGCCTGGTCCCAGTGAGCTGGGGGAATGCAGTGCTGGTGGTGTTGGTGTGTTTTTGGGATGGTTGCTCCTGATTCTTGCATAGAAAGAGAGCGATGGTGGGGAAGGGAGGCAGGTGGCCTCCAAGAGGATGCTGTGCTGTCCTGCTTTGGAGAAGGAGGCCGCCAAGAAAGAGCATGTGTGCAGGCAGCCCCTGGCCTGGCGGTGGAGATGGAGCTTGGGATTGATCCTGTGCTCGCTTCGGGGCTGGTCATCGGCTGTGACATGTAGGCTACAGAAACCTCCTAGGAATTCTTGCTTTCCTGGAGGTCCCCTTGTGGGGAAGGCCCCCCTTGGTGGCCGCCCCCTGCACACCTGGCACAAACCAGCAGCTCACTTGGTGCCAAGCAGCTTCGAGCCTGGCCTGGCCAGAGCAGGCAGGGAGAGCCGGCAAAGAGCTCCGTGCCATACCTGCGTGGGGGGACAGCTGTGCATCAATATTTATTCAAAACTCCCAGGAAACCTGGATGAAGTGTAATTATCTCAGCTCAATCAACTTGGATTAGCATAACTTCAAGTCACCCATCAGACTGGGGTTTGATTTCTGGGATCAAAGCTGCGTGTGGTAGCCGCTGATGAATCGGGTACAGGGGAGGCAGGAGAAGAAAGCCACATGCGCCGCTGCTTTGATATCCCAATTGTTGCCGAGTTAACTTTCTCCTCTCAAACTTCCCTTTCCCCTCCCAGCCCGCAGGAACCAGGGTGGTTTCCACCGTTGGTCCCCATGGCCGAGTGGAAGCATGCAGAAAAGCGGCTCAGTTGTCCCAGACATTTATACCTGCAAAAGGAAAGGAGCACATGGTCACACCTTCCATCTGATGGCTTTGGTGTGGTGGTGCTGTTCATTTTTGGAGGGATGGGGTTGCTCCTGGGGTGAGTGAGAGCCCATGGCACTGCTGGCACGTCCCCGGTGCAGGCAGCGGCACCAGCCTGCAAGTGCCAAGCGCGGGCTCTGCGTCCTCGCTGCTACGCAGCATCCCTCCCCACAAACATCTAACCCCCACCTCCACTCCCCTTAATTAAGAACTAAATATAGATCTTAATTAAGGCACTGATGAATTTAATTTAGAGTGGCATTACTGCCTTAACTTCCAGAGCTCGACGCCTTGTTTGTATAATGTATAATATAAGCTAAATGAGTGCTTACTTGTTACCACCATAAATAATTCCCTTGCAAATCCCTTCAGATACGTCTCAGACACTAATCCATCTCCTCCTACAGAATATTCATGGGCACCGGTCCCTTTTCTTCCTACCTCACAGATTTTAATACAAAACCTCCAAACAGCCAGCAAATGTCCCCCCTCCAAAATCCTCAGACACGGGGAGGGAGAGGTGCGAGGGGCAGCAGAGCGGGGCTGGCGAGGCTGCGGGTTGGATTAACTCCACGGTTACAGGTTCAGCCTGGCAGTCCCCCAAAGCAGCCTTGGCTGTTGATGTGTTCTGGCTGCTGCAGCCCAGGGGCGCAGCTCAGAGCTTGCTCTGCCTCTCCTGGCCACTCTGCACCGAGACGGACGAGGGGAGCTGCGTGACCCTGCCAGGCAGAGGCTTGGAGGGGCTCTGGGACACCCAACTCGTGTTCCTGGGGCTGGGCTCCAGACGAGTAGCCAGGAGAGCACAATTCACCTGCCCCCAACCCACATCTGGTGTGCTGGTCCCAGCCAAAGGGCACCTACAAGGCACTGGCTGGGGTGTGAGGATGTTGCTGGTCCAAGCACCACAGCCTGTCTGGGCAGGAAGAGGTGGCTTAACAGCATCTGAGATGAGCAATCTCCTTCCTCCCAGTCAAAAAAAGGAGGAGCAAAATGAAGATTAAGCGAGCAAAGCAGCGAGATGCTCAGCTGGCACGTTCAGACAAGAGGAAAAGGTTGAGCCTCTGCCGCCTGCAGTCCCCTCTGCCATCCACCATCCAGGCTAGGGCACAGCCGAGGTCCTACAGGAGGGCGCCACACGGCAGAGAAACCTCAAAGCCCATGGGGACCATGTAGGCTGTTTGATCTGGCTAGGATAAAATCCCAGAAATTCTCCCACTCCCAGAGCGAGCGTGGCTCTCCCCTGCAGCAGGGGCAGGTTAAGCTGGCTGCCAGGGCCTTCATCGCCCCATCCTCTTCTTCCATGTCCCAAAGCACACCGACTCTGGAAGATGGGCAGGAGCAGGGAGGAGGCCCCAGGGACCCCCCAGCAGCTGAGCCCTGTGGCTGACCACACAGAGCTGCTACACGCCCGCTGCCAAGGCGATGCATGCCCCATAGGGGCCTCATTGCCCCCCCAATGCTGAGCTGTTCCCTGGCATGTGGAGCAGGAGCACGGGGGCTGTGCCACGAGGGCAGCTGGGCAGGGGGCACTGCACAGGTACCTGGGTTAGAGCTCAGCTGCCGGGCCCAGCGGGTGGCTGGATAGTCAGGAATCAGCTTCTGCCTTTGATTAAATGACACCCAACAATCAATTTCCTCCGTGGAGCAAGTGCAGGAGAACAGCGCTTGGGAAGATAAAAAATAAAGCCTACATTTGCTCTGCACTCAGCCATGAGCATCATTTTTGTCTTGCGTGCTCAAAGGATTTTTTTTTGAAGCCCCGCTTTTATTCCTTAAACATATAGCAACATAATCAATTGATTTTTTGATACAGCCTAAGCCTGGGGGTGAGCTGGGAGAGGCGGGCTGCCCGTGCTGCCACCCCGCGCCTCGGCTGCGTCCTGATGCCTCTTCAGGAGGGTTTCTGAGCATGGCAGCTCTGTCTCTTCTGCCTGACACTCACGGAGGTGGGTGCAGCATGGAAGTCACACACGGCCTTCCACCACCCCGAATAATTATCCCGTTTACACCAGCAAAGCTTGACAGCTGCTGCCAGGGGGGCAGCTCCTTCCCTGGCGTCCCTGGCTGGGCTGCGAGAAGGTTTCTCTATTCCTTCCATGTCCTTAGAGATGAAAGAAAGGAAATAGAACGGGAGCATTTTGGCCTGAAGGTCTTTATGAAGTGGGAAGGGCTGAATAACGGATGAGGGCATGGTGTGGCTGCCCCGGAGGCTGCTGCCCGTGCAGGAGAGCAGGGCTGGGGCGCCGCACTGCTCACTGTTTCTGCCATTTCAACCACAGAGCTCACAAGGACACAAATCCCTCCTTTGCCTCTTCCTCACCATGGCCACCTGTGCCTGGGTCCGTGGCCAAGCTCCGGTGCGGCTGCCTGGGGCCAGCAGGGGCTGCGAGCCTGGGCTGCCCTCGGTGGGGGCCACGAGTGGCCCGTGCGCGCCCTGCGCGTGCCCTGTGCATCTGCTGCGCATCCCCTGCCGGTGCTTTTCTCACGCCTTCAGCACCACGTGTCACAACATTTCATAACAAATTTAGCTGTCGCTCCATGTTTTATTAGTATAAGTGCCTTAAAAACAGATCAGAGATTCAACTAATTTACTCATTAGTAAAAGGAAATTAGCCATTTGCGATCTCTCCTAATAAAATTAGCCGGGCGACAGATGCTTTGTTGCCATCTTGATCAGGTCACCACGCTGCTGGCATCCAAAGGCAGCCCTGGTGCTGAGCTTTTGGGAGGCCCCGCGGGGCAGCCAGGCACGTCTCCTGCTGCGGGTGCTGCCTCTCCTGCCCTTGGGATGCCCCGGCAGCGGGAGGATGAGTGCCTAACGCACCAGGAACGAAGTTGTTTTGGGCTCTGTAAGGGGGTCAGTGCCGGCTTGGCGAGCCCGGTGCTGCTGGGCACTGTACAAAGCTAATTAGCTGCCTTTGTGGCTGCTCTGCCAAGGCAGCCAGCTCCCCAAACTGCGAGCAGGAGCCGTCCTGTCCTGTCCCCACTGCCTCACGCAGGACGGCCGGGCTCACAACGTGGCTGCGAGGCGAGGTGGTGCAGAGCAGGGCTCGCGCTCTTCCCTGGGAAGGGAGGCGATGGAGGGGCCGTGATTGAGCTATTCAGCAGTTCACAGGGCTGACAAGGAGCGATCAGGCTTTTTGTGATTTTTTTTGCCTGCGTACCTCGTCCTGTAGCAGGGACAAAAGAGCTCTGTGAAATGCAAGGGCTGCCCATTGAAAAGCCGGACGAGGCTGGTGCGCAGCGGGCAATCGTCTTCGCCGGGCTCTCTGCACGGGCCCCAGAAATGGTCTGGGCACGTCCCCTGGCAAAGAAAAGGCAGCCAGCCGGAGCTGGAGAAAAGACAAAAGCCAGAGCAATGCCATCGCCCTGCTAATCACTGCGTCTGTCCCCCGCCGAGCTCTCAGCTCTTGCCCTATTCACCGTGCTCTCAGCATTTTCCCTATTCACCCTGGCAATGATGTGACCTGCGGTGCCGGAGATGACAGCAGATTAACCCCGTGCTTCAGGCAGGGGGACGTCCATCCCCGGCCGGGGTGAGGACACATTTCTCCCCAGCCTGCAGGCAGAGCCCTGCGAGCTGCTCTGCCCGCCCGGGCTGGGCTGATGGGTGCAGGTGGGTGCCGGGCTCGGCGCACGCGCTGCTCCCCTCCCTGCCCGTCTGCTCCATTTTCCTGCTCTGTACTGTCCCGGTACAAATCATTTGCTCAGATAACAGATGACGTGTTTATCCCAAGGGATACAAGTCTGAATATTAGGATGTCAAAACTGGCTGCATTTGCAATACGTTACTGTCAAATGGAAAATAAAAAGGGAGTTTCGGTTATTTAATTTGGTACGAGTGCAGGAGAGTGCAGGCAGAGGAGGCTGCAGCTGCTTTCCTGGCTCCTGCAGGGCTCAGGTCCGGACCTTGTGTTCTTCCACCCTGGGCGAGCCCTGCTGGCGTGCAGCCACTTCTTCCTCCCCGAGGAAAGCGAGGGCACGAGCCCGAGGAATTGCTGGTGGGAGGTGGCGTGTTGCTGCGCTGCCTCTCCTCCCCAGCTCAAACTCTCTCTTTAAACTTGGAGGAGCAGCCTCATCTGCGGGCAGGTCGCATGGGGCACATGGCAGCTCATTCATCCGTGCCAGGAAAATTTGTACTTTAAAAAAAATAGTTTTAAAAAGGCTTTTTGAAGACAAACATCCCAGTTCCTTGGGGAAGGCTCTGAGTTTGCAGAATACCAATTAAAAATATAAAAGTACTTTTACAAAAAATCTGTAAAGCCAAGTCCTCAGATCAGGAGAAGGGGGTGTGTGTGCGGGGGGGAGGGGGGCGGATGGCACTTTGTGTCATTTGGCAATAACAAGTTGAGGGGAGGGAGGAGGGGCACCGAAGCGATATAGCACGGGTACCAGAGCAGCGTCTGCTGGAAATCAAAGGCGGGTTATTTATCCGGGTGTCTCACCCTCTGGCTTGCAGCAGAGTGGCACATCTCTCCCGGACTGCAGAGCAGGGAGTGCAGGGGAGCTGCCCCTCTGACAGAAATCATTACCTGGGGAGGAAAGAAAAGGAGCAACACGCAATTACAGCTCGCCGTGGTGGTTAACGTGTAAAACGTGCTCCCAGCCTCTGCTGAGGGCTGGCCGATGAACCAGCGCAGCCCTCGCAGGCTGCCTGCAGGCACCGAGCCCACCAAGGTCTCTGCTCTTGTGGGGAGCAAGGGAAAAGGACAAAGCACCAAGCCCGAAGGGACCGGGTGACAACAGGAGCCTTGGCCTCTGCACGGCCCTGGGGGTGCAGGAGGAGCTCCGAGCGGCTGTGTCCTTATGCTCCCCTGGGGGCGGGCAGCCGGAGGGGCACGGTCCCTTCAGTTTTTCACCATTTCCCCAAAATACAGGGTGGATGAGACGTGGAGAGGGAGGAAGGATAGCTGCAGGGGCTGGAGATGAAAACAGTGCCTCTCCGTGTGAAAGCTCCGAGCATGTAAAATCAGCTATCTCCCCTTCCCAGCTGCTCCCGTGCCGCCTCCTCCCTGCCCAGGGATGTTTCTCCCTTCTTCTAACAAGGCCATGGGGCTGCAGCTCTGCCGTGTGCTAATCCAGGGATCAACAACGCTGCTGCAGCGATGGGGTTTGGGAGCTTTTGGTAGCCAGGGAAAAGAGAGGGTGGATCTTATAAGTGGACACAGGGTATATAGTAAATAAATAGATCTGCAGCCACGAAGCTGTCCTGGCTCACAGCACCCGTGTGAGGAGGGGCTGTGTGAAGGCCATGAGAGCGGGCTGGTGTCTGCCTTTTCTCTAAACTCCCAAATTTCCCTCTGCTGTCAGCGCAAACAGGACAGCTTCTGCGAGTGGACATGTGGCTGAAAGCATCCCTGCCAAAGCCAGAGGGGCTGGCAACACATCTTCCCCCCGAGTGTCTGCACCCCCCAGGGGACGTTTTGCTGTTCCTTTCTGCACAACAAACCCATCCTCGTGCAACAGGCACCTGCGTGGCCACGGGTCAGGGTGTGTGGAGGGCTCCTGCCGTGGGGCTGGGGCACGCTTGGGGTGGGCGACCACGTCCTGCCCTCCTCTCACTCCAGGATTGTGGCTCAGCACATGCTTAGAGGCACTTTAGGCAGGGAGTGTTGGCCCCTCTGAGAAATCCCTGCCACCGCTGGCAGGGCTGGTGCCTGCCTCGGGTCACCTTCCAGCCACGGGGCAGTTAGTGTCCTCCTGTCACTTGGGACACGATGAGTGACAGCCTGCCAGCAGCAGGGACCGGAGCCCTCGTGCTGATGCTAAGATAACGCACTGGGTAATAGTTTTCGACATATTTCATTGAAATATAACAAAATATTTACATAGCATTATTAGATAAATGGGAGCTGACTGGAGGCAGAGCTCATTTGGAAATCCGATATGAAAATTCATTTAAAATGAAAGAATATGGAAGCTTAAGTTTATGGTAATAGACTGATCACAGGGAGTAGCTAATGACTCCCAACAAATACGTCTCAGCCACGATATCCTCTTCCCCTGCGTGGCTGCTGCCCTCCGCATGCTCCTGCGTTCGCTGGCTCTTGTGCAGAGGATGGGAGTGCCTGATGCTGATGCTGTTAGCAAAACCCTGACTTTTAGGGGTGAAATGGCTGTCAGCTCTGACCCGGCCCAGGATGGAGAAGGGCAGAGCCAGCAGGGCACAGGGACGGGGCAGCTGGGCACAATGGAGCACAGGAAGAGGTTTAGCTTGGGTTTAATTCCCATCTCCCGATGCTAAAGCAGATTGAAATGAAGCGACTGAAAAGCTGCAGATGAGAGGTGGGGAAATTAATAATGTCATAGTAATGGTAGCAATGAGTGGCTGTGCATGTGCTAATTAGTTTGGAGCCCTCTCTCCAACTTCATTGCAGTCCGCGTGCCAGTTTAATCAGCTCATCGTGAGCCGAGCAGCGGCGAGAAGCTCTCAGGTGAGCTCGAGCTCTGCTGCCCACCTGAGCTGAGTTCTGCTCATTAACAACCAAGGGCTTCAGCAGGAGCCGCAGGGATAATTGGGCAGATTGAGAGCCTTGAAATAGAGGTAGGCTTCCCCCACCAGCCCTAAGGCTGCAGGACTTGGGTCAGGTGGGGCCTTCTCGTGCTGCTGGGACGAGGAGGAGCTGCTCTCCAGCCTTGGAAAGCCCAGGCAAGTCCCTCCCCAAATTGTGGGGCTTTTGTACAATTTGTGGGCTTTGGAAGGGAGAAGTGGAGGTCTGATTGTGGGGCACTGTGTGTGAGGGCCGCCTTTCTCTGTGCTGCAACGGGTCTCTGAGTCCCAAGTTGTGAAGCACTCTGTGCCGGGTCCTCGCATCTGAATGGCTTCAGGTGCCAGGTGCCAGCTGCTGCCTGCCTTGGTGGTTTGAGCTGTGGGCAGCTGCGCTGGGGTCTCTGCTGCCTGGAAGGATGTGCTGCTGTCCCCTGGTAGAGCCGTTTCTCGGGAGCCTTCTGCAGCCCTTCTGTGGCACACATCAGACCCCGCGCCCTGGCTGGTGGCTGGGATGAGGATGAGTAACGGGGTGCTGAGAAACCTTATCAACCCACAGCAAAACAGGCAGATAGGCTCTGTGAGAGGTTTCCAGGGAGTGTTGGAAGGAAAAAGAAGGGTTGTGTTGTGTGGGACCAAAGACAATGTAAAAAAGGTCTCTGTAGCCACCTGTGACACAGATAAAGGCACGCATTGAATTTCTGGCTTTCAACATTTTAGCTAAGTTTCTCCTTTTAAGTTCCTGGTAGGTGTGGGAGGTGAAGCAGTGTGGGAGGGAAGATGGAAGGAAGAGCAGATGAAAAAGAGGATAAAACATGACACGCAAATAGGCAACTGCACCCTCTTTGTGTCTTTTCAGTCGTTTGCCCTTCATTTGTCACAAAGATTTGGAGGAAGCCTTGTCTTTGGGGTGTTGGGCGGGATGCTGGGTGCTGAGTCACAGGCAGCCTTTGGGAAGATGTTGGCCAATCCCCCTGGTCCTCACACCAAAATGGGCTGTTGCAGGGGTTTGTTGCTGAAGGAAGGATGAGGGGGCAGAGATGCTGTGCCTGGTGCCTGCTCGTTGGCCTAGCTGAGGGTGCTTGGCTTGGTGTCCCCAAGCCCTGGTGGCCCTGGGGACAAGGTGGTCCTTGAAGGGCAGCTCCTTCCCCACCTGTAGGACAGGGCTTTTGGCATGCTGAGGATAGGCTAGCAGAGGGTTAAGCTAATTTAATTCACTTGCTCATTGTACAAAAACAAAGGCAGTCTATCTTTAAATTACATAAAGAGTCTGCAAGCAGCCTTCATTTAGAGCTTTCTTCAGAAACCGGCTGCCCGTGGACTTCTACAGGCAGTCGATACTTTAATCTTGATATTTCACTAACAAAAATGTTTCTCAGAAGGCTAAAAAAAGAAAACTGCTACTTGCAATGTAGAAAGGTAGAGATTTTTCTGCACAAAATCACGCATGAGAATAGCAGGGAGAAAACTTCCCAGCCGGCAGTTTAATAGTGGGCTCCCTCGCCTGCGTGTCGATGCTGTTCCTATTAGTATTCGGCGCTGGTGCGAGAGCCACTTAGGCCTAAAGACAGCTTCGCACAGACACAATTGAAATGTTTTTATAAATGACCAGCAGAGTTTGAGTGACATGCCCTTCTTAAGCTAAATAAAATTAAAGATAAACCTTCTAAAAAATACATGAGCTAAACATCCCTTCTGTGCTTCATTATGCAAATGCTCCTGCCCATTGCTGCGGCAATTAGCTGCCTCCCTCAAGGTGCTCGGTGGCTTGGGGGTGGCAGGATGAGAGACCTGGCCCCTCGCCTGTGCACCCCTTCCCCTTCTCCTCCTCCCTGGGGACTGCAAATGAGCCACAGTATCGGAGTGCTGATGGGGTACGAGGAGGTGCTTCCTTGCTGCAGTTGGGATGAAAACATTGGCTGCTTGTCGAAGCTGATACGTATTTGGGTGAAGTTTTTAAATGTTCTGCTGTAGATGTTTGCTTGGTTCTGCTGTAATATTTGCTTGGTTTTGGTGAAAATAAGTGGTGTGGTTGGGGTGTCTCTGCTCACCCTGTTCTTACTTCAGTGGGGCTGGGAACTGGGTGGGAGACCAGTAATTTGTGCTTCTGCTGTGGGTGGCATTGTGCTGCTGCTGTGAGGGGATGGTGGTGCTGGGCTGCTGGGCAGCAGCCCCTGCTGTGCCTCCTCCAAACCACTGCCCTGCTTGCTAGTCAATGGGCTGCGAGTGTTTCTGCTGTGGCTTCATGTCTAATTGCCTCTGTCCTTGTTAACATGTTCTCCCCTTCTTTGCGCTCCCCCTAATGAGTAACTCCTACTTGATGTACAAGATGTAAGTATACAAGTTATTAATCTTCCACCAAAGCAATTACATCAGCACGAAATTCCTCACTGACGGTGCGCTTGTTCTGCTATTGCCCCCTTATCAGGTTAGCAATTTCAGATCTGCATTAAGTGTTCAGAAATCAATTTTCAGCTTATTTTGTGCTACAAAATTTGCCATGCCTGAATCTGTGATACTAATTGAACAAGAGCAATTGATGTTTTAGTAGTAATTAAGGATGGTAATTATTACCAAATCTCCCCATGGCCCCATGTGCTTGCTTTGGACTTGTCAAAACCAGAGGCAGGCGGAATCAATCTTAATAAAGTTGGTACTTCAAAGTGTCTTCCCAGTGATGGTTTCCCACAAGGTTGGTGATAGAGTGGTAGAGGAAGATGGGGACAAATTATGAAGCCTTGTAGAATGCAGGGACACTAATGGATGTTTCCTAATTTTAAGAAGTCTTTAACCAAAATGAAAACTTCTCGTTGATGCTTAATGGAAGGATCCCTGTATGGGTGGTTTGGAGATCACAGGGACGAGGTCTTGTGTATGGGTAGCCTGGCTGAGCCTGACTTGTCCTCTTGCTAATAGCCTGGAAGGACCCATGCATTTGCCCCTCTCTTCGTGCTTATAGTGCTGCTTGACAGCCTTTCCAAACCTCAGGGAGCTGTGCTGCGTGGCAAGATGCTGACCTATCTATTAACACCTATTTTAGGGACACTTTTGCCCTCTGATGCCAGACCCGAGTGCCTGCTGCCATTCCTGACAGCCTGACCGGTGGGTGGGCATGCAGCTCACAGAGCAGCACTAACCAGCCCAGGCCTCTGGCCCTGAGGAGGAAGAGGGAAAACGCTGGGCAGTGTCTTGCGGGGCCCCCAGCAGGCTGCTGGCTGCAGGCATTTATTTCCCAGGCTCGCTGGTTTCTGTTGCTCTGCAAGGCAAATCCTCTGTCTCTGGTGAGATGGCTTCTGACTGATATTTATACAAGCAAAAGCAGGATCAGGCCTGCTGAATCGCAGTCTGCTTGTCCCCATGGAAACAGATGTGGGATGCTGCAGAGCTGATCTCGCAGCTCGAACTCTGCGCGTCGGCCCTTGTCCCCGGTCCCTTGCAGAAGAGCCCTCCAGCAGGAGGGGGGAGCCAGCCCTGATATCCATTTTGTCTTTGGAGAGCGAGCCCCTTCTCTTTAGGGGAAAAAATGGAAATGTAATCAGATCAGCTTGTATAGTGCAAATAGAAAATCAGTTTTAATAAAGCCAGAAGAAATGCAAAGCAGCCGCTTGTGATGGAAATGGTGTTAAATAGACACCTCTTTAAGAAAAAGCAGCTCTGGGGATGTTGATCGGGGAGGCGCGCAGCCTTGGGCTTGCTCCTGCTGCTTGCTGAGCGGCAGCACCAGCAGCCTGCACAGGCAGGAATGGCTTTGAGGGTCGGTTTGTGTGTGGTGAGGTGGGGCAGGGCCCCAAAGGCACCTGCGGACCCCTGGGGTGCCCAGGAGGCTCCCCCTCTGCAGCCCCTCTGCCTGGGGAGCGGCTCCTGCTGGCTCTGCTTGCTCTGAGGCACTGCAGTTCTTAATTATAGCTCTGAGGAGGCACTTTGGCTTTATTGCTTTCATTTATTACACACAGACCAGTGTCTGTTTTTTGAAGCAGCTATCTGGTCAAATCGTGGTTGATAAGCAATACTGGCCTGTCTTTTTAAGACAGCCAAAATTTATCACTTTTTACTTATTTATTTTGCAAGTCTGTGGTGGTGGCATGTATTTTTCTTCAAGTGACATTTTGCAAAAGGCTTTATTTTCCCATTCAGCCCTAGGAAAAAAAAAATGAAGGAGCAAGCCAGCTCTGTAATAAAATCCACATGGAGGTAAAGGAGGTACCTTGGTGCTCAGTTGCAGTGGTGCAGTGACTGCTGGACCGCTCAGGTGGCGGAGCAGTTGTCCACCACTATTTATTTTTTAAATTGGGTGCTGAGTGGCACTGGGCTTTCTGAGCAGTGGTAGCAGATGGCATGGTGCTGGGACTTGCTCTGCACCCTGCTGCTGCTCTGTTTGTGCTGGGAGCAGCGTAGGGGCAAGGAGTGAAGCAGGTGGGACAGGGATGGGGTTTGGGAGAGGCTTGTGAGGCTGTGCCTAGCAATATGTGAGTCTTTAAATCTCTCCCCTTCCTTGCAGGCACAGCTCCACTTATAGTGAAAATTGTCCCAGCAAATGAAACAAAACAAGAAGAAATTTAGTGCGTGAAACTGTTATTAGAGCCCTGAGGGACAGGCTCCCTTAAAGCTTCCTTTAATGAGATTACAGGTGTGATGCTTTTTATGTCTGTTATGCTGTGCCAAATGGGTTTCAAGCCTGTTCGGTGCCAGCCAGCTGTGACTTCTGCAGAGCCACGATGGGTAAGCTGAGCAGGGACACCCAGACCCCAGTGAGTGTCCCCAGCTCCCCAGGAGGGCAGAGGCCCCGCTGTCTGTGCGGGTGGTGCAGGCTGTGCTCGCTGCCCTAAGGACAGGCTCTCCCTTACCGGCTGCACGGAGCAGCAGCTCCATGTTGCTGTACTTGGATGGCGCCCTCGATTCTGTGAGGGCTTTTAGCAAGGTGTCCTGTGGGACTGCAGCCAGGCACCTGCTGGTCCAGCTCTGAAACAACCTCTGGGTGCAGAGCCCAGGGCAGCATCCCCAATTTGTCCCCAGCCATAGGCATTCCTGCACTGCTCCTTGCCTGGGGTGGTGCTGGGGAGCAGGGTGAACCCCAGCCTGTGCTGTAGGGAACCACAATCAATCCCCAATTATCGATGGGAACAAACAGGTTAAACGCCCCAGCACTGCTTTTCTCCTCTGTTTCTTTCCTCCAATGGGTGGAAGATGCTCCATGGATGATAAAGGACAGCGTTTCCCCTTTGATATCAATCCTTGACTCAAAGGAAAGAGTCAGACGTTTGGAAGGGAGAAAGGAATTGAAAGGCACACAAAGCAAAAGGCACGATCTATAATTGGCCAGCTGTAATTTCATAATTCATCTCTGTGAAACACAATGAAATTAAAAGAGTTTAGATTCCAAAGTGTAATGATCATCAATTAAATTCTGCTGGGGCTGAGCTTCCTTCTCATTTGAATTTTATTTTATTATTATTATTTCTCTGTGATTGCAGGAGGATGAAAACAAAAGCTGCTGCTGTTAGAGGTTGCTGTGGTGGGGCTGGTGGGGAAGCAGTTGGGGAGAATTAGAGACAGCAATTACTGCTGGGTGACAGAGAAAACCAAGGGAAAGGAGGTTTTTCCTCTGCCTTGCACCGGTCTTAGGCAGGGGAATCCATCATTCTGAGTCTAATCAGCTAATGCTGATAAACTGCCAGCAATAACTGACAATTGAACTGTGGGTTTTGGGCTGGGAGTTCATTCATTTTGAAAGTGCCATAACTAACCCATTAAAAACAAAAAAGCAAAAAAGAAAAGCCCTGGCCCCTGCCTGGGTCCCCTAATGAAGGCTGCTGTTTATTCTTTTAAGTGTGGATGATGATGTGTTTAGCAGCTATTGATGCCGGAGGTTTAGCCGAGGCTGGAAAAGCTGCTTGATGCATTGAAGAAAGGCGTTGGTGTTTATCCCTGGCAGTGTTGGCCCTGGGTGCTGTTCCTGCATGTAATCCCGGGGCAGCTGGGCTCAGCCTGCTGCGCTTCTGGTGGGGGGCACCGGGACGGGCTCTGGGCAGGGCAGGGCTGAAGCTTGCTGGGTTACATCTCACAGGATCAGGCTCTGAAAATATGGCGCTGGGGTAGTACGTAACAGTGTCTATGGCAGTTCCCTCGGGGAATTACCTCCCATCGATTGGATCGCTTATTGTCTCCGTGTTAAATTACTGATGCAAATAGTCAGGCTACGCTTGCTTTGCTTGCAAGCTGCTTTTTAAATGGTAAAGCCTCGCTTAGGAGTGCAGCTACGTTTGGTGTATGTTCACTTACCGTTTCTGTGGTTAAATACACATTGACAAATGCAACAATCGTGCGGTGCTCTGGATAAATGCAGCTCTGGCAAGATGCAAGCTGAAGCAGGGCGGCAGTGGCTTCCCCTCTTGTACCTCTCTTAGGCAGACAGTGCCTGAAGTTGACCAGGGGAGAACATGCAGAGAGTGATTTCACACCAGGACAGCAGATCACACAAACTGCTCTCTGCAGGATCTTCTGCACAAGGGCTGAGGAACCAAGGGGCACGTGGCAGCTGCCTGGGCTAATTCATTACCCTGAGAACTGGGGTCACTTCCCCAGCCACACGTCCCCTCGGTCTGCACCAGAGACCTCGGCTTTTACCAAGGCCTCCATCATAGTTTGAAGCTCTGTGGACAGAGGCTTCCAGATTTATATACACGTGGGACCTAGATAGCCAGCTTCCCTTAATTTAAAAGGAGTCACTTTTCCAGTAAATCACAAAGCTGGGGAGTGGCTGCTGTAGTTGTGCATCCTGTGTTACTGGGAATGGGGAAGTTCCCAAGCGGCTTTTTGTTTAGCAGGGGAGATTTCTCACCAAAACACCCCGTTGGGGTTGCAGTTTCCAGGTGCTGAGAATCCTTTTACGAAATTCCTCTGCTTAATTACTCTTGCTGTAAAACTGTGCACCTGATGTCTGGTCTGCATTTGTCTGGCTTTCGCTTCCAGCAACTGAGTTTTTTACACCTTTGTTGTTAGACTGAAGAGCCCTCTACTATCAATTTTTTTGTTCTCTGTGTAGGTATTTAAAGGCTTTGATCAAGTCACCTCATCACCTTCTCTTTGTTAATCTGGAAAGACTGAACTCCTTGAGACTTTTGCAATAAGGCAGGAATTGTGCCTCTGCGTCCCTCGGCTGCTTTGAAAATCCCAGCCAGAGAGTCTAAGGTTGGGCACCTGAAAACGAGAGGGTATTTAGAGAACTCACCCCATTACGTCTTTGTGCTCCTCTCCCCCTTTTTGCACCGGGCTTTGAGATTAGAGGGCTTGTGCTAGCGATGGTTGGGAAGTTTCTGTTCATTTTCTCTCCTTTTTTCTCCTGTGATGGATGGTAACTCCTCAGAAATGGCTTTCCCAGGGAAGCACAGGCTCTTTTGAGTGTTCCCCCCCGGCTGCACTCTGCCCTGTGCCGGTGTGCCTGCCCCCCTGTGCATGGGGGAGATGAGGAATTGCTGCTATCTGCTTGCTTCTCCTTCGCTACTTGGCCTCTGCAGGCAGGGTGAGTGCTGTGTTCGCGAATGTTGTGGTCTGGTATTTTTTCCCCCCTTCGTGGTGGTAGAAGAAAATGTTGTCTGTCTTTGGGGAGGTGGGAGCAGCAGCATATGCGAGTTATTTTCCTGGAGAGCTGAAAATGACTGCGTGTTCATCTTAGAAAGCTTTCATGGATCAGTCAAGGAGGGCTTGCTTTAATCTAGACCCAGCAGACCCTTCTGCACAACATATTTAGGAGGTTGCACAAGTTAGCTCCAGGAAAGCCTCCTGGGAGCCCACTAAAGCCTATCATCAAAGATGCTTAGTCTTTGCAGGAAACATTGTGCAAAGACTAAATGATCCAGAAAGGGCGTATCACCTCAAAGGGGTCTGCTTCCCAGCCTTGCTCTGAATTTCAAATTCCTCCCTGTGCTGTGGCCCAGCTCGGTCCCTAAAGGACCGAAGTGCAAGCTGCTCGCTGATGGTTTTCAGGACCAGGCTTACCTGGGCACGTAGCTCAGATGTCCCCAGCGTGCCACGTCCCTGGCACTGGGCACAGCAGTGTGCTGGCTTCCAGCAGAAGAGAAAACCACTTGTGTTTGACAATTCCCCTTCCTGCCCTGAGCCCCGTGCTCTGGAGAAGGCATTGCATGGGTGAAGGTGTTCAGGGATGCTGGGGGTGGCTCTGCCCCACAGGGGGCTGGCAGAGCCCATCTGGGCGCTGCTCCCTTGATGCTGACCGCCTCTGAGGTGTGATGCTGCTGGGCAGGGCAGTGCTGGCAGGGGAGGAAGGCTTACCCCCCAGCTGCCCCGCTGTAATGACTTGTCAGGAATGTGAAGATGGACGGGGCGCACCAGGTCCTGATGAGATGATACAGCAAAGATTCCATTTCATCTTGAATTTGACATTAAACTTTAATAGTCTCAAGGACAAGAAGCCAAGAGATATCAGATGTAATGAGATAAAGCAAAGTTTCTCTGACAGCAAATTTGATCACAAATGGGCTCTGAGATTGCTTCTTTGATATAAATGAAACATAATTCATCTTCCAGTGCCTTGAATGGGCTGTGAGGCCATGTATAATAACAGTGTCGCCATTGCCTAGCTCTGACAAGTGCCTGCATGGCACGAGGGGACAGGGCCCCGAGACCCTGCTGCTCTCCTCTGTGCCCCGGAGGGGACCCCGAGGCAGGAACGTGCTGCCAAGAGCTGGTGAGCAGCTTGCAAGTACCTGTGCTGCTCCCATGTGCTGCTCTGTGCTCCGGTGTCGGGGGCTGCTGGGGGTGAGAGCGTGGTGGGGCAGTGCTCCTGTCCCAGGGGATCGCTGTCACCCAGCCCCAGCTGGCTCGGGCAGCACCAAGCTGCTGAGCACCAGCCTTGTCTGTGCAGGGATCTGTGGTTTTAGGTTGTGCAGTGGAAAGCAGCATGTGGATGGTCCCTGCAGAAGTGCCCAAAGGGTCAGTGGGACATGGGACAGGGAGCGCAGTGCTGGCAGAAATCTCGTTCCTGCTTGCTCAGGCTGCTGCAGCCAAAACTGGAGGCCACGAAGCTGAGGTTTGCTCCTCACATGGCTGTGCTGCTTTGCCCAGGTGATGACTTCCCTCCTCCACCACACTGGCATTTGCAGGTAGTGCATAAGGAAGCAAACAACACTTCTATGTGGCTGCAGTAACCACTGGGTTCTGTGCTCTGGGATTTTTTGTTTTGCTCCTGCTTGTGCGAACCCCTGGCTCACGTGTGTTCCCATGAAGGGTTTCCAGCTGCCTGCACACTCGGAGGCTGCTGTGCCTCGCCTGCTCAACCAGCAAGCCGAGGTGCAGCTCCTGCTCTGGAGGACCCAATCCTGTGACCACTGTTAAGGCATAACGAGGAATGACACAAATGAAGCAAATACATCTGAGCTGCCCAGAGACCGAAATAAGTTCACGTAGCAGGTTCATTGAACAATTGTGAATAACAAAGTTATTTGCTAAAATCTATCTGATTGCAGTTAGCTGAGCAAAGAAAAGGGCCAAATTAATTGGGTAAATCATTTGTGACAAAGAGTCAGCCAAGCTCTGGTTGTGAAGATTAATTAGTTGGTGTTTGAAGAGATTGAAAAGAGTTGAAAGATTGCCAAATGCTATCAGTTAGTCATTTGGAAAGTAGCACCAGCAAGGAGGGCATGGCACCTGGCTCTGCGGAGCACGGGGAGTTGGTGCTCGGGCCAGAAGGGCAGCAGCCTGATGTTGGAAAACCCAACGATAATCCCAAATCCTGCACTGTTTGAGCCAGGCCATACCCTGGGCTCAGCAGGGTTTGGGAACAGCGTGAGCCTTGGCAGCTGTTGGAGGAAGGTTTGAGGAGCGGGGTCTGAGGTTGGGAAGGGGAGCAGGGGGCCGTGAGCACTGTGCACGGCGGCTGAGGGTAACAGCTGGAGTATAAATGCAATAGCAAAGCAGGTGGGATATGAGTTTGCTGGGTGCTTTAAAGCCCTCTTTGTGAGAATCAACATGTCCCTGGGTGGTGGAGGAGAGGTCTCGTACCAGCTGAGAGCATTTGTCTAGATGGCAACTTGCTCTGTGGAGCTGATCTGCCTGTGCCCAGTGCCCTGGCGCTGCTGTGAGCGCTGCTCTGCTCGTCTCCAGCAGCCCGGAGGAAGACCTTGGGGCTGACAGTGCTGACACTGTAATTATAATGGATTCATTTTGACCATTTCCTGATCTTGTTATTATCTTTGTCATCAGAATTAATTTAGCTCTGTGTTTTTCCTTCCCCTCTCCCTTCCCCTTTCTCATTACAAGTGTCTTGGAGAGGATGTGACAGCCTTGTAATGGGCAGCGTGGCAGGTGAGACGTGGAGGTGATCTCCAGTGGTGTGACCTTTCCTGCTGCCTCGGTGGTGGTGCCGAGCTGTGGGGCCGTGCTCCTGGCCTCATTGTGACACTGGGAGCCTCTGTGCCCTGCCTGCCCGCCAGCTCAGGGGGCATCCCCTGCTGCATCCCTGCCCCTGCTCATGGAGAGATCATGGTGGCAGTGAAACATTCCCTTTATCCAGGGCTGTGTTGGGCTGGTTTCCAGGGTCTCTCGGTATTTTGCCTACAGGTGTCTCTCTTGAGCAGCTCTGGGGTGCTCTGAATCCGGCTACAAATACCGCACCGAGGGGGGATTGCTCCTGATGCAGCCCCCCTGCACGCATCTGGTGGCAAACACCATCAGTCAGCGGGGTGGGACAGAGGTGTCCTGCCACGAGTGCAGCACTCGATACTTTTAATCGGCATGATGAACTTGATTTATTTGTTAATTAACAGACATGCCTGTGATTACGTGTGTTTTAGGTATGGTTTAAGGTGAGGGTTCCCTTTGGGGAGCTGTGGGGAAGGCAGAGGTGATGGGGCAGCTGGGCACAGTCCCATTTATGTGGGAGGTGTGGGTGTGTGGAGTCAGGAGCTGGACAGATGAGAAATCTGGCTGTGAACCTCTGCTTGGTGTTCCCCCAGGTCCCGACTATGTCCTTCCTCTCCACACTGATTGGAGATGTGGGAAACGGGGCTGCCTTGAAGACCACCAGCGCACTTAGCTGAGCAAGTGTTCTCTGCCTTGGAAGAGGTTTGCCCATGGCCTTATACTTGGTGCAGACTTCTTGTTGTGATTGCAGATATGTTAATTGTCTGTGGGGAAACGAACAGGAGGTTTTTGCATGATAAAGAAGCCTGAAAATCAAGGATGACAGCTGCTTCATTTTCTATTAAAAAAAATTATTATCATTAAATTGCTTCTAGTGGCCTGTAATATTTTTGTACAGTCGCAATTACAGCTCTTGGAGGATTAAACTGCATGCACACACACAACCTGTTAACTTAGTCTAAAGGGCAGCATTGAAGCTCCCCAGTGCAAAGAGAACCAACACTTCTACCTCACCCCATTTAGCCTAATGAGGCCAGCACACTGTAAAACCAGAATGCACATGAGCAGGCTTTGATTGTAGGGAACAGAGGTTTGGTCCTGGGCTCAGGACCGGCTGGCAGCAGCACTGGGGCTCCCTGTTAGCATTTGGATCCTGTGCTGTTGTGCTCCCATTTGTTAGCCTGCCAGCTGTTCTTGCTGGAGAAGGGGAGTCTGGGATGGTTCTGTGATTTTTTTTCCTTTTTTTTTCAGTGACAAAAATTACATTTGCTGTTCCCAGATATGTAGCTTAATCGTGCTCCATGAACACAGCCTGTGCTCCTGCTGTGATTCCCCAGCATCTGCTGGAGCTGCAGCCAGCAGCGCTGGGAGGATGGGGCAGTGCATCCAGCGTGCTCTCCTCGTGCTTTCCCTTCCTGGCTCTGGAAAATAGCACTTGTGTTTTCCAGTGATGCTGTGCGGTGAGAGATTTTTCATTCCCTTTGCCCCCCCATGTGTTGCATTGTGCTAAAACGCAATGGGCTGAGTGCAGGCTGTTGATGGGGTCCTTCCTGCCTGAAACTCCTGGTGAATATGAAAAGTCGAATTGATTCCCTCTAATAAATGAAGCAGTTGGATGTCTCATTTGTAACTTGACATCCACGCTGGTGCTTCAGCTGCTGCTTCTCACCCCTGGCTGGGAGATGCACTTATTAAGATGGCATTCTGCGAAGTTATTGCCATTTACCGGGAGCCAATCTATCTGCAATTCGCTTCGGGTCGGGAAGGAGCTGCTGGTGGGGGCAGAGAGAGAGCTGGGGGTGGGGGAGAGGTCTGGAAGGGCTTTTGGATGTCTACTTTCTGCCGATAGATCACTGTCTTGTTCATCGTCTGCTGCTGAAGGAGATCATTTGCTAACCTGGCAGGGACTCGGGGTGCACTTTGTGCAGCCTGGGAGCGGCTGCGGTGAGCGGTGCGTGTGCCAGCTTCTGCCTGGGCTGCGTGGGGCTGGCCGTGACTTACCGAGGGACATCTTGGCGCAAGGCTACGTGCTGTGGGGCAATCTGTTGGGCATTCCCTTGGTGCCCATCTCTGATCCCCACAAAGCTGATGGGGGTCAAAAATGTTGCCTTTTGTAGAGGAGCAGGAAATGTGGTGGGGACCCTCCTCCTGGGCAGCACCTTATTCTGCGAGGTCTTTGGTGATGGAAACAATTTTGCCCGCTTCCCCTCCCCTCTGCTTTTCTGTTGTGGCTCCTCCGCAGGATTAAAAACAATCACGATAAATCAGAAACCCTCCCTTGGTCTCGGCAAGATGCTGAGAACCAGGAATAAGAGTTTATCCATCCTAAATAATAATGCACTGGAGTTGCCAGCTCCCTGCTGGCTCGATTTGCATGATGCTAAAAATCAATGACCCAGGTGACTCTTTGATGCACAGAGAAGAGAGTCCAAAGGACTCAGTGCTGGACTATCCAGGGACACGCACGATGCTAGAAGCTATTAACAGTGAGGACATTGTCATGGGCTAAACATGCCCTGGATTTCACACCAATCTAACAAAGGGAGTTAGTTGCTGTGAGTGCAGAGTCTGGGCTGATTAAATCTTTGTTTAAGAGCTCCAGAGCTCCATTACCTACATCAGGAGGGAGTTAATTAAATAAGGAAGGTGGGAGGTGGCAGCTGATGTGGCTGGGGGCATCTCCACAGAGGCACAGCTCTGGCATGGTGCGAGGCTCTACTCACACGTTTGCTCTCTGGACACCACGCCAGACGAGGGCAAGCCTTCAAACCCTGTCTGGTCACGTCAGGGCTGGTGCTTCTCAGGGAGGGGGTGGTGTGCAGGATTCCAGTGCCACTGTCTCTTCTGCAGCCCCTGCTATTCCTTTCCTTCACTCTGGGTTTCCCTGGAAATTAGTTTTTCCAGGAATTTGGGTGCTCCTGGGTCTGCCCCATCCCTGCTGTCAGAACCATCCTGCAGCACTTGGCCTGGTGAGAGCGGAGTGGTGCCTTCCCTGGGGACCTGTGGCTGCCCCTCCTCTTTGTTCCTGCAATTATTCCTCGAACTGCCTCGGTGCAGACGAGGTGTGAGCACTGATGTCCTCCCACGCAGGGAATGTTTGGGTACTGACACTGCTGCCTTTACCGTCGCTGCCAAGCACTCTTGTGGAGGAGCACAATTCTACCTGGCTCCATGTTTGAGGAGCACAGTGGGGATGAGCTGATGGCAAATCAGCAGAATCCCCCTCCAACACCAATAAAACAAGCTTCTCTCCAGGATCCCTATTTGTTATTTGGGTATCAGGTTGGATGTAATCTGTTTCCATTTTCATTATGTGTGTCCCTCTCAGGAGCCAGAGGCTCAGTGGCAGGAACCCCGCTGCTTCCATTTGACTGCACGAGGCAGTAGATGAGATTCCTGTCTGCTGCATGGAAGATCCCCAGTGATATCAGCTAGATATGCGAGAGGGACCTGGGGGAATATTTCTGCCTTTATTTATTGGAGTGGAAGACATCGCACGCTATTGTAGTAAGACGCATAATGTCTCCTTACTCTCACACTTGCTCTCTTCTGATGACTTGTAACAAATCACACAAAGGGTATTTCCACGAGGAGGGACTGTTGCTGGCCTGCACCCAGCAGCACTGGGTGAAACGTCCGTGGAGCCTCCCTGCTGGTGGAGCTGAGTGCGGGTTTGGGCTCTGCATCCCCAGGCGATGCTCCTGCACATGTTCAAACCAGCACCAGCTCCTTCCACGGGTTTGTGCTTGGTGTGCTGATGCCAGGGAGGAAGGTGAGCTGCAGCAGAGATGAAATATCACGCAGCACAGCATAACATTGCTCGCTTGACATTGCAGAGCCTGGAACCTGTTGGTCCCTCTGGTAGCACTGAGCCTGCTCGGATTTGGCAGTGAATCTCAGGCTTCAGCAGAGCATGGTGGATGCTAGGAACTAGTGTGTCAGTATTTCATTGCCCACCTGATGCTGTCCTGCGCTGCCCTTTCTGGAAAGAGACATGTACTGGCTGTATTTACTGATGGGGAAACAGGGAGAGTGCTGGTGCCTTCCCAAAGCCACCCTCGATCACAGGAGATGCTGCATCAGCTGCTGCATGTTGAGTCCGTGATGTGCTGTGGACAGGGTAGCCTGCTCAGTGCCTCTTGGCTGAGCTCTCCTCCTCCTCCCAAGCACAGCCCCCACGTGTGGCACCAGCGTGCAGCCCGTCCACACTGCCTGGGCACTGCTGGCTCCGGGTGCCAGAGATGCTAAAGCAAATCTAATGAAATATGCAAGAAAGTGGTGCAAATAATTTTAATCTGTCAGTGCTGGAGACAGCAAAAGGTGAAAATAATGAAAGAAGCTCAGATGATGTCTGACATGCTGGCTATATCAGCTGGAACAGACACTTCATTAAAGTGCTGCAGTCCCAGGCCAGGCATGGGAAGGGGAGATGTCAGTTAATGATCTCTTACTTGTGGCACATTGGAGCAGCAGGGCCAAAAACCTCCTCTCCTGGGAGGAGCTGGGGAACTGGTGAAATAAGTGGGAAAAGCAGCATGTAGGAGAAGTTCATGGCAGCGCTGAGGAGAGGAGCTCAGCGTGGATGAGGGGCTGTGCACCCACTGGTGGCATCGAGGCTGTGTGCCTGCCAAAAGCTTGTGAGATCCTAAAACAAAAAAAAAATCAGGGTTCTCTTGGTTTTGATGGGACTGCTAATTTTTTCGCTCTCTGCTCCTCAGAGCAAGACAGCCTCAGTCTGTCCTGTGGGAGGCCTGGCAGCCTGGGTGCTTTAAAGGGACTGCTGATCTGGTTTGTATAAAATACTGTTGTCTCCTGTTCCTACTGAGGTCAAGTGTGGTCCTCCCATCCATTTCAATGAGAGAAGGGCAGGCCATAAAACATGCTTTATGAGCATTAGCTAATGAATCCCTCCCACGAGGCACGTGTTAGTGAGGTGGTTGGGAATTTTTTTTTAATCCTTCTTGAATAGATTTCCTTGGTGTTCTGTGGGTTTTTACTGCAGAGCGGTGTTGTTTTTTCCAAAGGGGCTGGCAGTGTGTGGACCCATCCTGCACACATGCACATACTGCCTCCAGGCCTGCCACGGAGAGTTTGCTTGTGAATAACCTGTGGATAACTCGATGAATACCTAAATCAGCAGCCGAAGAGCCGCCCGGCTCGCAGGCGCCCGTTATTAATGCACAGACTCCCCCTGAATTGTCGGTTTACTCCAGCTCCATCTCTGGGAGTGAGTCCCATTTGAATGTTAATACCTCTAAGATGAAACCTGGCTGATTAAATTTTAGACTTGCAAATGGATTTGGTAAATAGATGTTAGGAAAGGCGGGACAGAGACTGCCTGTCTTGATAGCAGATACAGTAAATAGCAGCACTTTGTGATTAGGTGAGAGATTCACTCTCGGAAAATGGGAGTCTCGAGGGGCTGTTTTCTGGTGAGAAATCCTTTAAGTAAATAAATTTATGGCAGTTTTTCTTTTCTCAAACAACAAAAAAAATCCCATGGCTGTTTCTTCCAGGATGTGGGCAGAAGGCTTAATGGAAATAAATAAGCAGAAAGGCTGCCTAGAGCCCTGCTTGGCCCCGTGTTTGCTGGGTGCCATGGGCAGGTGGCTGGGTGCTGGCATCCCAGCCCCACCAGGGGCAGCAGGGGGAAGACGGGTGATCTGCTCCTCCCTTTGGTCTTCTTCAGTGCCCCAGGGTGAGGAGGTTTGGGTGGGCATTGCCTCTGAGGTCGGCACCTGGCTCTGCGGTGGGTGCTGAACGAGATGGGGCAGCACCCCGCAAATGCTGCTGCAGTGAATGTCTAGAAAAATCAGGTGAACAGGGATGGGAGATGCCTCACTGGCTGCTGGAAATTGCCTGGGCTTGGGCTTTGGTTGCTCCTCTTGGCAGAAGGGATAGGCAAGGAGCAGGGAAGTGACCTTGCAGAGAGTGTGTTGCAGTCTGGAAGAGAAATCCTCCCCAGCAGCAGCCTCCAGCCCCAGTTGTGGCTGGGGATGTATTAGTCCTGCTTGGTGTGCAGGTTTATTTTCCCAGTGAAAAGGAAAGCCTGTATTTGAAATACCTTTAAAAATGCAGATAGTAGGGCAAACCACATTGACCTGTGTGTATAATATAAAAAAAGATTTTAATAACAGTAGTTGTATTCATTCTTATCTGGAGCAGTATGAAATATTAAGAAGAAAGAGAAGAGGAAAAACAAGTGTTGAAGCTGGAGTCTGGATTTAGCACATATTAAACCATTTGTCTTTAGCTCCCCTGCTGAGCTTAACTGTACAGGGCTGCTCGAGCCCTCAAGTCTTGAGAGAAAGCCAGTGCAGACAGGTGATGCCTGAGGAGGAAGAAAGGGCAGCTCGGCTCCCTGGCAGCAGGCAGGTGCTTTCCTGTGAGCTGTTTCCCCTCTGTGTGGGGCTGTGCTGGAGCTGGGCTGCAGCTCAGCCTGGGTGCATGGGCTGATGGGGTGCAGCTGAGCCTGGGGAGGCCCTAAAATGCCCTGTGGACAGGGCGTGCTGCAGGGTCTGGCCCCTCCAGGCAGCTCCCTTGCTTTGCAGGGACTGCTCTCCCCCCCATCTTGTAGGGCAGCTCTTTTTCCTGCTGTGTTTGAGCCCTGAGAGCAAGCTCAGGCTCTCAGCTGGGGCAGCCTCTGCAGGGCAGGATGGCTGCAGCCGCTGGGAGTGAGAGGGGAGCACTTTTGTCTCCATCTCTGCCTTCATCTGTTGGAAGCTGCATCAGAGCATCTCACTGGGATATGGCAGAGCCTTCCCTGTACTGCTGCCATTCCCAGCATGGGCTGGCTTCCTGACTATCCATGGCCAGAGCAGCCCTGGGTGAGGGCGGTGCGGGGCCAGGTCCTCTGCTTCGGGTGACCAAGTGTGAAGGCAGGACCTCATTATGGCAGTGCCGGGGATTTGTTACCATCAGTCACGAATTATGCGTTCTATTTACATGTCTGAAATTTCCATTACTTTTCTTGTTCTGTATATTGAAACATACATCATCTGTTCATTAAAGCATAATCTCCAAATTATACTGGCTCTGAGCAAACAAGGTTACACTGGCTGCTTGCATTAGAATGGATCAATAGCGTGCTGTGCCTGCTGCTGCTATTTTGGAGGAAGTGGTGCTAAATCCTCATTTGTTTGACCCAGGCTGCACGAGGCAAGCTGAGGGATGCCCTGCATGTGGGAGGGGATAGCTGTTGGATTTTCATTCAGTAGATGAAGCAAAACCAAGTTGTGAGACAGCTGGTCTGGCTGGCACAGGGCTGGGAGTGCGCGGAGCACTTGAACATCACTTGATGTGTGAGGGGAGTTGTATGGACAGACAAACCAAGAGGCAGGGAGGTGAAGAGCATGGTATTTTACAAGGTCTGTGCAGTGTTTCTGGAAGCTTTCAATACTTGAGATGGTCTCAGATGTGACATAATTCCCTGGAGGAAATGAATCAGTAGAAATACTCTTTGAAGTGGTAAGCTTAAATAAAAAAGTCAGGTTTAGGTTATCTTCCACATCCTGTTGTTTGTGCAGGTGGTAAGGTGTGGATGCTATGAGCTATGCTGCTCAGGATCCTACCTGGGAAGGCTGGGGAGATCAGAGGGAAGTTACCTAAAATGATCTAATAAAATCCCACTGGAGATTTCTAATCCTTCACTTCATCTCCTTCAAAATGAAGCGCTTGATTCTTCTCCTGGAAGGAGAGGCCCACGGTTCAGAAGTCAAGTTCCTCGGGGCCACAGAGGCTTCTTTCCCACTGGAAACCAGAGCAACCTGTGCTGTACTGGTCCCATCCGTGCATGCTCTGCTTGCTGGTGGTGTAACTCTGGGCTCCCCGCAGCCCGGGATGGCCGTGTGCCAGGCTCAGCGCTCCACGCTGCTCGCCGGCAGGAGCACAGCAGGCATTATCATTGAGAGACATTGCTGCAGTACCCTGACCACTATCCTCGTGGGCACAGTAGCTGGTTTTGATTTGACAGCATTCATGGGAAAGTATTTTAAATAATACATGAAGTTTCCGTGCAGTTCAAGGCTTGTGTGTGCGTTTAACAGCAGCTGCGAAGTGTTATCATCTGATAAACATGCTTGTTATATATTATGTATATAGCATCCAGATTCATAGGGAGGTTTCTCTGGTCATACAGCTGGGCTGTTTGCCGTGCATATGGATTAGGTTATGTTATTGCCAGTGTTTACAACAGGGATGTTAAGCTCTACTTGCCTCTGCTCAAAACAGCATTGCAATGTAATGGAGAGTCTAATCACTACATCTAATTACCGAGAAGGGGAAATCGATACAGAAGATTTCTGAGAGTCATAAAATACCCTAAATTCTCTGCTCTCATGGTGCTGCTTGATAGTTTCAGTGGGAACGTGGGAGTTTTTTCTGGGATTTCTTGGTAACTGTGCAGAGCTCCCTGCCCAGCTCACTCATTTTGCACCGGGGATATCAGAACAATTTAACTTAACTTCTCCTGGCTGGCTCAGGCCACACGAACCAGAGGGTGGCAGGGCTCTGCCTTTCAGGGGCACGGCTCTACGGGTGTGCTGGGGATGCTGCAGGAACCCCGCAAAGAGCTCTCCTGCTAGGAGAAGGGACCGTGGTGTGTTCCAAAGGCCCTGATAAACTTAGTTCCATTTTTCCGTCTGCCTGAAGTCTAATTAAAGATAAACAAATGAGTTTGTCCATTTTCAAAGGTTATATGTATTCTGCAAATCATACCTGCCAGCTTCAGGTGAGGGATCTGGGAGTTTTCGATGGAGAACAGCAAGGCAAGCTCATGGCGACGAGCACGAGCTGTGCTCAGCCTGTGCTTCGTTCCACGGCTGGCTTCTGCCAGCTGCTACGGGGGGAGAGCAGCGGGCTGGGGCTCACAGTCCTGACCCTTGCAGCCCTTGGACCACCAGCCCCGGCTGCCTGGGCCTGGCCCTCAGGCGGCGGCAGGGGTGGGATGCACCCTGATGGTGGGGCTGTTGGGCAAAAAGGAGGAAGCTGCGGCTTTGTTTTCCTCTCCAGCTCTTCGGAAGACAGGAGTAAACATTTCCTACATCAGGCAGGGAACATGTTCAGGGCTTAGATTTGATCTCACGTTTATTCACATGCTGATGAGGTCCTTGCTTCCCGTGCCAGGCCCTCTTTGTTGTTGGAGCTTCCCCAACCCTTCCTCAGCCTTCCTCCGAGAGCAGCCTTAGTACAGGCCTGGAGTTGGCTACCCTCTGGGCACCTAACGGGGTGCCAGCCCTGAGCAGGAGCTGGTCTGAGGCAGTTGCTGAACGCCTGCGGGTTCAAAGGGCCCTGGCTCCTCAAAGTGCCTTCTTCCTGCTGGGCTCTCCCCCGCTTTCTGAGTGACTGGTTGACAAAATAAATCTGTGGGAGAAGGAGGCATTTCTGATCCGCTGTCATCTTCCCCAAATGCTCCTGATGCATTTTCTTTCCTCATTACACGCGATATGTCAAGTCCTCACCTGTGAGAGTGCGGCTCGACATCTCTTCTGCGTGCAAACCTCCTGAAATGCTTCCATCTCCCACAGCAGCTGTCTGACAGGGTCCCTGCTATGTCCTCGTGGAGGTGCTTGGCACAGGGGAGCTGCCACATGCCTTCCCGGGTGTCCCTGCCTCCTGGCCCTGCTGCCCTTTGGGGTGGTTTCCACCTGTGCACCCCTCCCCTCTGCCCCACAGCCCCCATGGGGAGGGTGGGACCCCTCCATCTGGTGTGGAGGTGCCTTCAGCCAGAAAGCAGGCTGCCAGCCTGCTCATCCTCCTGTGAGGCTCTGCTCCTCCAGGCTGTGGGAGCCCTTAGTCTGCACCCCTGTGCCTGTTTCTGAGCAGCGAGCAGGCCCCAGCACCTACAGGCACGTGGGCAGGAGCCGCTGGCTCCAGAAAAGGCTGAAACGCCTCGGCGTGGAGCTTCTGCTCTTTCCTTCTGTAGTTGTGTGCTGCAGAGCTGCGAGCCGAGACCTCCTGTTGGGAAAGAGTCAGGGCTTGGGGAAGGGCGGCGGAGCTGATTCACCTCCAGCATGTCTTTGTGGAGGAGAAGGAGCAATTAGCAGTCTGATAGCAAGATTAATAGCAGATGCTCATAATTAACTCACTATGCATGTAAGCAGCTATTGTCTCCATTTTATCCTGTGTAGATTGATATTCAGGAGTGACTCATTATATAGACAGAACCTATTTTGCCTGCAGAGCGCAGCCACCAGAATGGAAATTGCAATTAGAGCTGACTCTGTCCCTGCCAAAAGATTTCAGAGGAGAATGCGCTGGGGTGGGACAGGCGCTGCTCTCCTCCTGGAGCGCTGCCACAGTGGGCTGGCTCCAGCCCCGGCTGGGGTGGCCGGCTGCAGCGGTGCTTGCAGGTCTTGAGGGACGGTGTCCCCACACACTGCTCCTGTGCTGCTTCCAGGTGGCAGCTGGAAAGCAGCAGGAGCTGCATGGTGCAGGACGGGTGCTTCCCGGCATCCTGGGTTCATCGCTGCAGAGCTTCTGCTGCTGGGCTGCCCCAGCCTGGTTTTGAGGAGAAGAATTGAAAAATGCTTGGCGAAACTGGAGAGTGGCCAAAAGCTGCAGAGAGGAACAGAACAAAGTAAGGTCAAATGCAGCAGCTCTCTCCAGCTAGAGCAGTGTTGCTTCTTGCGTGTAAATGCTGTCTGCCCAGCCCTTCCTTGCTGATGTGACCAAACCCTTTGGCACTGGGCTAAGGACTGCACCTGATCGTATCCTATCTTAGTGCCACACAGTGCCATGTACTGGCTACATCAGTGCTCCCTCCTGGAGCTGGGAGCAGTCCTTGCACAGCTTGACAGCCTGTGTGCTGACCCCAGCTGCTGCGATGTATCACCCCAAAATACGGGGAGCAGCAGCAAAGCATGGGCAGTTTGAGCAAGCATGTACACTTCAGTGATGTCTGCTCTTGCCTACTGAACTGCAGGGACTTGGACCCGGCTGCTGTGGATATCCCTGTAATTGCCTGTGTCAATTTGGTTTCTTGGAACAGCTTCTCTAAGGATGACCCTCTTTGGAGGGAGAGAGAGAGAGAGAGGCGTGAAGCTGCTGCTGCACTCTATCTCTTTTTCCCTGCTCGCCATCACCTCTTAAAAGCCCTTCACTCAAGATTGAGTCAGGAAAGGCTTATTCATGTAACCCAATAAAGTATTTTCACACTGCAGAGACACAGGCTGCTGAGCCCAGCAGCAGCACTGGCCCCTTGGCCTGCCCATACACCCTACAAGTACTGTGCATGGTCCTACAGGCAGCCAGATTCTGTGAGGACCCTTGCAGAGCAATGGCAGGACCTGGGGAGTTTTGCTCCTGCCTGTGGTCCTCGCCCAGTGCAGGCATGGTCTGTAGGGCTGATGGCAGGTTGCGTTCCTCAGTACCCAGCACCAGCGATTCAGGAGACTCCCTGTAAGCTGAGCTGTGAAGCTGAGGCACCAAAGCGAAGTTATTCTAGTCCCGTGCTTCCCGTGTACCGCAGCAGTCCTATCAGATATGTCTCCTCATGCAACAATGTGCCATGCTTCATTAGTTATGCATAACCTGGATTAAACGAACGATACTGTACTGCTGGAGGAACCTCGGCGCTCCTGCCTAATGAGTGTCTGCACCAGTGTGATAGGGTGAAAAACAGCGGTGAAAAGGAGCTAAATAATGGTGGTGCGCTCCGCAATAAAGGCGAGGAAGGAGAACCCCTGTAGACTTCGTGGGAAGGGAGTGATAAATGTTATGTAAATAGATTCACCTATAAAACACAGGCACTTGAGAGAGAAATGCAGTGTGTCTGTGCCCAATTTGGGGAAGAAGGCAGAGAAGAGCCTTGGGTGGGATGTTCTTTGCTCTCCTTGGTCAAACTGGGATAGTCCCAGCCATGTTGTGCTGCTGCAGTCAAGTCTGGTGACTTCTTGGTGTGTTCTTAAAGCTCCAGATTAATACCTGGTAAACTGGAAGGGAGCCTTTGTTAAAGAAGAGTTGAGAGTGTGCCTCTAGAGATTCACAGCAGACCAAAAGCCAGCCAAAAAAACCTAAAATGTGGTGGTTTGGAACCCCTCTAATGCCATGCTGGGACAATAGTTTCCGTGTTTTCTCCTCTTTGTTGAATTTATTTCTTTGCTCTCACTTGTTAAGCAGCAGGATTAAATAGAATCGACATGGAAAGGGAACTCTCTAGAAAACATAAATAATTACAAAAACGCAGCCCAAGTACCTCCATTATAGCCTTGGCTGGTGTGAGTGAATGTAATGGGGTGACCTCCTGTACCCTGCAGGAGGCTGCTCCAGCCAAGTCTGCTGCTCTGGTGCACCAAGGCACCTGTTAAAGCATCCATTAAATGAGATGACAACACACTGACAGAAGAAAAAAAAAGTCAAATTACTGTTTATTTATTTCTTTGCTTGCATGGCCTTGCTGGTGGATGTTAAACCAACAGCCAAAGGTTGCTCCCATGGGAGTGCTACCTGCAGCCCCTGTAAAGCATCGTGTGGGACACGCAGCTGGGTTTGTGCTCTGCACATGTGGAAATATCGCTGTGGTGCCCAGCCACCCCCTTGCTCCTGGCCAGGGCTCTGTGGTAGCTGAGGGCCCTGACTTGTGGTGGCTGCGCCCTTCTTGCACCTCTGGATGCTGCGCAGCTCTGTCTGCATGCGGCTTTGCACTGCAGTTTAGCAAAGTATTTAAGTACATGTTTAACTTTTCTAAACCCATGTTTAATATATTTCCAATTAACCAAAGCACTTGAAAATGTGCTGGAATTTAAGCATGCGGTTAATTGCGTTACAGAACTAGCAGCATTGTCAGGTCCAGGTACATACCTAATGATGCTGGATGGATCTGGGAGAGCAGTTGTCCTTCGTCTCACTATGAATCATGCGGGCTTCATTAACTGCCCACACAGCCTGAATGGAGAGGGCCACTTCTGCTGCAAAAACCTTTGCAGGGAAATAGTTTTATTGCTGCTCAGATTGCTGTGGCTTGGCTTATGGATGAGAATATTGGTTGTGTTTTTGTGGGCAAGGAGCGGGCACTTGTTTTATGGGCGTGGGACGGTTTGCAAAGGCAGGTTTGGGATTTTAAGGGTTCAGTTTGGATTCTGTTCTCCCTTCAAAGCCTGGCCTGGGGAAGGGATGGTGGGGCAAAGGAAAATGCCCAGACCCCACGCTGGGGCCCTGCTGTCCTAGACTGCTGTACCACACTAGGGAGGAGGGAGGTGGGAAATGCAGGGCTGGCTGCTCCTGCAGGCAGAGGACGCGCATCCTCCCCCCGGGAGCACACACTCGTGGCTCTCCTTTCGGAGAAGCCCCCTGCTGCACCGTGCACAAAGAGGCAGCAATCAGTGCCCCGGGGGCTGGATGCAAATGCACGGTGCTGGGACCTGCGAGCAGCGGGGAGAAGGCGTACGGATGAGAGGGAGGCAGCAGGACCCAAGGCAAAGCAAAAGATGGAATTACGCAGCACTGCCTGCTAACAAATTATCCCATTTGCGTAATCCTTGCACCCCGAGCAGACTTGCTTTCTGATCTCCTCTGAAATTCCAGAGATAATCAAACATTTTTGGCTAATATCATATGCACGCCTAATTAGACAGCCACGATTACCATCTGGGCTCGGTGTGCTCATGCAAGCCGCGGACCCAGGCGGGGGCATTGCTGTGGGGGCTGCTCAGGGGGCAGCCCAGGCACTGCCACCCCTGCCTGCATGTCCCCAGGGAGCGGTGTCCTGCCCTCCTGCCGCCAGAGGGGCTCCTTGCTGCGGATGGACCTGGCAGGCCGGAGCTGCCCGAGGCAGGGCTGGGTGCAGGTACGAGTCCCAGGGTGGTTTCCTTTGAGGGGCTCAGGGTGGGTGCAGCAATGCTGCCCTTGGACTCTGCCACGTCGCTTGTGCTGTGTGGTCTTGGACATCCTATGGGGAAGTGGTTTGCAGCTCCGGCTCCTTCCTCTTCCTCCCTCTCCTCTGCTTCACCCTTGGAGAGGTTTCCAGTCCCAGCCCAGCGGTCGCAGCCTCGGCAGGGCACAGTGTTGGGTGTGCAGCAGGCTGTGCTCCCCGGGGAGGAGTCTGGGAGCAGTCCACGGCTGCTCATTTACGCGGCCCCAGCGTGGGGTGAGGGTGCCGGGCTGGCAGGGGGGGAGCACGCTTTTCTGAGCCTCCAGCTCTTCGCTCCCACATCTCCCTGGCTCGCGTTGCCTACTAACAGACCGCAAAGGCACAGACATATGGTAATGCATATTTAACTGATATTTACATTCAACATTGTCTCTCTGTAGCACTGCTTCCCTTCCCAAACACTCGGATTCCTCCAGGCTCGCAGCTGGGGAGGCACTGTGGGGTGGTGGTGCCCTTGGCTGGGCTGGGAGAGGCGGTGCTGGGTCTCTGCAGCCCAGTGCTGCTCCTGCTCAGCAGTGCCCTTCATTAGTGCAAAACGAGCTTGCGGGGGCGGCTTCGTTGGCAAGGAGCTTGAAATGCAGTGGACTGCTTGTTCCAGGCACGCTCCCATCTGGGCAGCTGCTCCTAGGCCAGGGGCTCAAACAGCTTGGTGTGGATAAGGGAAACCTTCTACAAAGCTACTTTTTAGAGGCAAAAACAATGACTTTTCAATAGCAATCTGGGGGAAGGCTCTTCACGGAGCCAGAGCCTGTGCCATGGGCATGGTGCTCCCACAAGCCAGGCTTTCCTCCTGGCTCACACCCATCTCTGCTCTTGTCCCACAAACAGCTCCAGCAAAGTGCTCCCCTCCTCTTCTGCTAGCAGCCCTCTGCCTGGGGGAACAAATCCCAAGGGAAGTGCCTCTGTCAGGGCTGGACATGGCGAGGTGTCTCTTGCAAACTCTTACTGATTGTTAAGAAATGCAAAAACCAATTAGGAGTGGAGCAGAACTGTTAAGGCAAAAAAAAAAAAAGCTCCTGTTCCAATTGACTCCGCTTCTTAATCTCAGTGCTCAGGAGCTATCGTTATTCCAAACATACAGGCATAATAATTAAACATAATTACTTGTAGGTTCTGGGCTGGTGACTATCTATACCTAACGCTCCTAATGAAATTTCTATTAAGAAATACACCGACTGTTTAATAAATAATAACAATGCTGTGCTGTTGAGCCATTCAGAAGGGGCACAAAGAGTTTGAGGAGCTTGGCAGGGCTGGCGTGGCAGTGTTCCTCGGGTGCTGCCCTATCCCCCTGCCTGTGCTGATCCCTTCTGTGAGCGCTGCTGGATGTTGGGAGCCCGGGGAAGGGATCCCTGTGACCCCACGGGGGTTTAGTGGGGTGGGTCTGGGAGGAGATGGCCACTTGCTTCTTCCCTCCTGCCTGTGCCTGAACCCTGTCAGGCACAGGTAAAGTAGCCGCTGGTGGTCCTTGCTCTGAGCTCTCTCACCCCCTTCTGTCAGAGCAGGAGCTCAGGCCTGCAAGGAGAACTCTGAAAGCAAAGGCTTTAATTGATGTGATTATGCCCTCAAGTGAGAATGGAAGTCGGGCTGGTCTGTAAATTAACGGCATGTGAGAGGTCGCCCTTCCTCGGCAGGTGCTGGTGGGTGGCGGTGGCTCCTTGGTGAGGAGCAGAGCCGGTGACAGCCCTGCATGTGTGCTTCGGTGCAGGTGGGTGAAGAACGAGGCCACGGTCCCTGCAGCCTGGGTCGGGGACATGCCCTCGGTCACCAGTGCCACATGTGTCTGCTGCTTCCCTGCTTTGTGGTCAGCAGCGGCTCGAAAGCAGCTGAAAACCTGAGCAGAGCTGGTGGCTGCGCTGCCGGGGGTCTCTGCCCTGCAGGGCCAGGGCACAGTGAGCAGGGTCCCCATGGCCCTGTCCCTGTCCGCCCCCAGAGGCTCTGCCCTGGCCCCGGGCTGCCTGCGCAGCGCTTCCGCAAGAGGTGCCTCGGGGCTTTTAATCCGTCTGTATAAATGTTAAAAAGCGAATGATTATTTTAGTAACGAGAGCGTCACTGGAGCTCCAGAGAGAGAAATCACCTGTTTAGCACGGAACCCTTTCCTTGAGAATTAATCCTAATTTAGGATCCAATTATAAACATCGAGGGTGATATAATGGCCTGAAACATTAGTCAAGGCAAATTCCATAATTGATGACTGTTAATATGAAACAGTTTGAAAATGAGGACGCATTTTGTTTTTAAATTTTATCTCCTCCCCCTCCTCTGAGGAATCTGCCAGCTTCTGGAGCAGAGCACTTCAAGAGAACAAAGACCCTTTGAAAGCTCCTTTTTTTGCCCACTTTCAATGCTTATCTGAAAGGACATCTTTTTCCCCTTAGTTTCTGTAATCATAAAAGAACAGGTGACAAACTGCTTCATACCAGGCATCATCAATTCTAAGTCAGGTTTTTTATAAATTTTATATATATATATATATATATGCACACGCACGTGTATATATACATATATATATATATATACACACACAGAGAGAAGGCAGCAGCAGCGGCATTCAACATTGGTGCCAGGGGACGATTCCTATCGGATCACCGGGGAAAAGGGAAGCCAACAAACTTGAAGTGACAACTCTTATCGCGGGCTCTCCCTTTGCTGCAGGTGCCGCGCTGCTGGCTCAGCGGCGGTGGGGTATCAGGCAGCTCGGAGCAGCTCGGCTGGCGGAGGGTGTTCGGCTTTTATCCGGGAGCTGCTGTGATCCTCTTAGCAGTGCCAGGGCCGGGGGGTTGGAGGGACACGTTATTACTCCTCGTCCGCCAGCAATGCTTTGCAAAGGCACCATAGGCATATTTTTCTGGGCTTGTAAATACTTTCATCTCTGTGCTGTGCTTTCTGTTACTACAGGAAAGAAAGATAACTTTTAGTGTTATGGCTCAAAGTTGCCCCGACATAATGTCAGCGGGCAGCTGATGGAAATTGCTGTGCGCTTTCATTAGCGATATGCTGATGTTTCACCCGGTCCGGGTTGCTCCAGGACAGCTAACGGGCTGCAATGCGGCTGCAGCAGGCGTTTGTTTGGCTTGGGGAGCTGAACATCCCCTCAGCCCATTGTTACACGTAGATGAGGGCTGCAAAACCCAGTTTGTGACATTGCTCGGAGCTCCACGTACGTGCCAGTTATGGACATATCAGCTTGTAGCTGAGGCAAAATATCTGCAAAAGACGTTTTGTTCACAGAGCTGGATGACAGATCCACAGGTTTAAAGGAAAGGGAAGGGGGCAACGTGTGTGCACCCATGGACTGCAATCCAGCCACGTAAATTCCTTCCCTCCAATGGCTGTGAATAATAAATGGGTTCATAAAGATCAGACTGTGCCCAGAAGCCGGGATCCCTCCCTCCCGCAGAGCCAGCATCTCCGGGAGAGGCCTCGGGATGCGGGACGTGGGACGCTTGCCCCTGCTGCACCCTGGGGCCGTGCGGGATCGGCCGCGGCTGCCGCGGCGCGTTTCCAAGGTGACTATCGCCTCTGCCAGTCTTTGAACTCGGAGGTGATTTCTTGTCTCTGAACACAACAGCAGGTCCGCGAGCACTTCCCAACACAGCGCCGAGATGGCTCTGCTGCCCGGGATGCTTTTTTAAGTCTGATCAACAAAGTGTTTTGGTCAGATAAGAGTGACTCGGGTTGTCATGCGCTTAAATAAATAAATATGTCTCTCTATAACAAACCTGCTCACCAGCATTGAAAAAGCTCCTTTTCTTTTTTTTTTTTTCCTTTTTTTTCTTCCCTCCTCTGTGTTTTTCTTCTCCAACTGAGCCCTGGCTGGGCAGAGGTAACAGTGAAATCAAAGCCCCTCGGCGAGCTGGGGGCTTGGGAAGCAATATGGGGGGCTCTTGGCAGTGATGGGTGGATCGGGAAGGCCATGGACTTCCTTCATGGATTTCCTTGCATCATCGAGTTTAATGATCTGCAGCCTTGGAGGTGCCACAGGGCATGGGGGAGCCAGTGTGGAGCAGGGGCTGCGGGGCCGCGGCTCTGCTTCCCCTTGCTGCGATGCTCAAGCACTTGTCTCTGTCACGGGTTTTTATCTGTAATGATTTCAGAATGACAGAAAGTGGAGGGGAAGGAAATCCGAGGCAGTTGAGAGTTGCCCTTAGAGGATAACTTCATTGTTGCAGGCTTTAAAATGTGAGCACCAGAATCTGCTCCTGATTCAGCGCCAGGCAAACACCCGACCCATGCGGTGTTTCACAGCTTTGGTCCTAAAAAATGGGCACACTGCTCAGCAAGCAGAACAATGCATGGCTGGCCGGGTATATTGGTTATAGCCATGCCATCTCTATGGCCCTCGCTTATTTGCACTGCTATTTCACATCTGCACAGCTGCTGCTCCTTTCCCCAGCGGGGCTGTTGCAGCTGGGAGCCCAGCCCCGTGCAGGGGTGATGTGGGGCTGCCTCCCCCCGAGCTGCTGTGGGGCAAAATGAACCTGCACAACATTTAACTTGTCTTTTCCATTTGGCTTCGTTGCGGATTTCTGTGTCACTGGGTTGATAATGATGCATTGTTCCTAGTGAGGTGGAGCCTGCCTGGAAGGGAATGGACGCTGCTATCACAGGCGTCTCGCAGCAGCCTCTGATCGAGGTGGCTGTCTTTGTGCGAGGACAGCTCCCTGAATTCTTTTAATTTATCTGTGTGTCTCTGTGTGTCTGTCTGTCTAGATTTCTGTAGCTCACTTATTCCCAGGGCAGGTGAACGTTTGCAGTGGATGTCTGCCTGCACCATCAGTCTCCTGCCTCTAGCAGGCTGTTGGATACCTCTCCCCAAACCCATTGCGAGGGAGCAGCTCCTTCTGCCTTGGCAGTCCCCCAGGAGCCAGAAGCAGGGTGAGGAGGGGCTGGGGAGACGTCTTGTGCGGCCTCCTCTGTCCTCTGCTGCCAAACCTCCTTCCTGGAGGTTAATTCAGTCTTAATCTCGGGCTCAGCGAGTCACAGGTCGGCACTCCTCTGTGAGGGAGGACAAGATAATCTGCTTATCTCCGAGTCCATCACACTGTCACAGCCCTTTCTGCCTGAGGAGAATTAGTGCAACACTATTAGGGATTACGTCCCCCACCACCAACTCTGACCTCCCGTAAATCTCTCAAGCTTCGGTGCCCGAGTGATGTGCTGTGGGAAAGTTGTGCCAAATGCTAATAGCACTGCATCGTAAATCCCTCCTCCTGCACTTAAAAGCCCGTAATTTCTGTTCCACCCTGGGCTGCAGCGTGTGCCTAACAGTGGTGTTTGTCAATAGGGGCTGTGGGGGTGGAGGAGGCGAGGAGAGGACCCGCCTGTGTCCCCACTGTGGTCCTGGGGAAGTGGCTGCCCCTTGCCTTCAGTGTTTGTCGGAGGGGTGACAACTCCCACCATCGCATGGGTACCGGGGCAGTGCAGTTGCCTTCCAAGCCTCTCCCCTCAGCCTGAAAGCACCTGGCCAGATTCTTCCCACCGTCAGCACCATGGCTGCAGGACAGGCACTTACAGAGCCAGGGCTTTGCTGCTGAGCCGCCAGCCCTGCTGCAGCACCACGCGAGGCACGCAGCCTCTGGGCTCCTTTCGTGGGGCTGCAGAAGCATTTGCGAGAGCAGAGGTGGTTCCCGTCTGTGCCTGACTTTGGGGATGCCCAAATCTGCTTGCTGCTGGTTTGCAGCGTTTCCCTGTGGGAAGTGAGGTGCAGCCTGGCTTTGCATGGCACGCACACCTCCAGACCTGGGCGGCAGCCTGCGAGCCTGCTGTGCTTTGTGCTGTGCGGTGCGGGAGCACACAGAGCAGCTTTTGGCTCAGGGCCTGAGATTTCAGGAACTTCCAATAATTCAGGGAGGCATCCAGACATACCCAAACACCCAAGGCACCAGCCAGCACCGTGCTGTAGATCTGCAGTTTAATCTTTGTACTCCAGGTACTTCCAGCTTCAGTAAAATGCGTGCTGAAGGAAACTGCTTTCCTTGAGGATGCCTGGAAAAAACAACTTAATAAATGGAGCTGGGGGGCAGGGAAGGGCCCTGCTTACTTATTAATTGCTAGGAGAGGTGTCACTGACCAGAGGCGGGGAGGCAGGGCAGGAGCCTGCTGGCTGTGCGGGGGCAGGAGAAGCGTCCCTGGCTGCAGGGAAGCGCTGCAGCGCGGCACACGTCAAAGTTTCTCCTTCTCCCTCTGTGACATCCCTTTGTAAGCAGGTTTCAAAGACGGCTCTCTCTTCCTTCCCCTCCTTTAGGAAGGTTTATATAAAACTTTAATTATAGTAGCACTGTTTAAAAGGGATCATTACACCTCATGAACAAACAGCAGTCAAAAGTGCTACACAACTCCGCGGTGAAATATCAGGGTGACAAAATACTCGCGGTGCTATCTGCAGTGTGTCAGCTCGTTCAGTGCTGTATAACACCTCAATTTGTAAGGAAGATCGTGTGCCATGCCCTATGATAAATGTTTAAATGAGGCGTTCAGACGAGTCAGATGTTGAGGAAGGAACCGATTTATCCTTCTGCAGAAAAACATCCCTGGCACACCTGCTAATAACCCTGCAGATGACAAAACCCCCTTTCTGAGCGAGCAGCGCTCGGCTCTGCTGTAGCAGCGCGGGGCAGTGGAGGGGATACGGGAGATCTGAATGCATGCACCTGTGCTAGACACTAATTCCTGATTCAGGATGGCAAATGAGTGCTTTCAGGGTCTGGCTTTCAGTGGGTTCTCCCCCAGATTTTGCCCCACCTGTTTCCCGGGCTGTGCCGTGCCACGCTCAGCCGCCTGCAGCACCCGCGGGGCTGGGACCCTGGAGCAGCGAAGCCGGGAGGAGCCACCTGGCTGGTGCCCGGTGCTTTTATCTGCAGAGCTGTAGTTGCTTAGCAAAGGGTGATTTTGCACATGAGGAGGCTCGGGGACGAGGAGGAATGACTCTCCAAGGTGACTGTGGGAGCTGCTCCTGCCTCTCCCGCTGCGAGCCCTGCCCAGCCCTGCGGGACGCCCGCTCCTCGCGGGCACGGCGGCTCGACACTGCGGGTGGCGTTTGAGGACAGCGTGGCAAATAATTGCTGAGCACAGGGGAATCAATCTCCAGCATTAGGGGTGGATGTAGAGTGCCGTAAAGCAAAGAACCAATATAACAGTCTACATAACACCATTAGTCTGGGAGCGAGGCATTTGATATAGAACGAGAGATGGCATGAGCCAACAGGTCTCTACTTTATTTTTTCCTTGCATTTAATACAATGTTCTGGATGCCGCTTTCTATGCTCCATGTGTTTTATTGTTTTGCTCACCCTGAAAGAGGAACTGCTGGAGGTTTGATAAATGGATCGAAATGTTTGGCTGGCTGTCACCGTGCTTTCCCTGTGCTGTCTGAGCGAGCAGATCGTGTCCTCGCACTGGGGAGACCCAGGGTGGGGTCCCTGGGCATTTGTGGAGCAGGGTGGGAGAGGGCAGAGTGCGGGGGGCACAGGAGGGAGCACGTGGGGGCCGAGTGGCAGGGACACCCCGGATAAAGGTGGGGGCACCAGCCCCTTCCTCCCCTCCTGCCCAGAGCTCCCACCGAGCTCTGACTGTGCTGCACGGCGCCCAGCCGGTGAGGCAAATGCTGGCTGGGATGGCTCTGGAGCCTGTCCTGATGTCCCTGCTGGAGAGTTAATTCAATTAATGATTTTGTAGATGAAAGGGAGCTGAAGGGAATGCAGGGGGGACCTGGGGAGGGGAGAGTGGAGCCAGAATGGGTAGCAGAAAGCATCTACAGAGCATCTGCTTCCCCGGAAGCAGCGCAGAGCTCTGATTATCTTCCTTTGATGTTGGCGGCCAAGCCTGGATCCGTCCAAGTTCCATCAGCTCCATCTCCCCATTAGCGCCGTGCCCCTGCCGTCGCCGTCTGACGGTCTCTGATGAAAGGAGCGGTGCTGAGACCGGGGCGGCCCCGGGCTCCTCGCCAGGACTGCTGCCTGGCGTGGCCGGGGGACGTGGCGTGGGGGCTCTGCTCCCCCAGGTCCTCGCTCTCAGCTGGGATTTCAGGTGTCACCGCGGTGCAGAGCCCGCAGGAACGGGGACGCTTGGAGAAGTGGCTGAGCAAACCCAGTAAGAGCAAGCTGGGGAAGGAGCTACCAACCGAGAAAGCAATTTTGAAAGACAAATGTAATCTGTGGATCTGAATATCCACAAGTGAAATAGGAGGAAAGATAAAAGGAGCAAAAAGTCGGGGAATCCAAGTAGCGCCGGTTGTACTTCAAAGGGGAAGGGAGCTGGCTTATAGATTTACTGCCAGTTGTGGTTGTGCCTGCACAGAGGAGAGCCAGCATGGGAGAGAGCTAGGGACGCAAAGGAAAGGGAATTTTAAAAGCAGAATTTCAGACGTGTGTTTCCCCCTGGGTGAAATTACACAGAGAAAGATTCTGGCAAAATACGAAAGGGACCGAGATGAAAGCGCAGCCCAGAATATACATTGCAAATGACAGCTGTCCGGGAGGGACAGCGCTCGCTCAGAAGCAGGATGTGTGCAGTCTGGGGGTCCAACACCCCCGATTTTTTGGAGGCTGGGGGGCAGAATGGGTATTACCTACACACAGGTACTGCAAAAGAGCTGATAACTCCCGTTAGACCCCTCAGCTCCTCTCAGTGCTTTGATTCAAGAGCTATTGATTAGAGCTGGGCAAGCCACACAAAAATGAGCTGGGGATACTCATTTGAATCTGTAAGTGTAAGAGGATTTGCAGGGCTGAGAGCTGGAGCGGGCTGAAACAACACGATGTTTCTGAAGGGAGCTCTCCCGTGCAGGCACACCCAGCGCCTAGCTGTGGGGCTGTGTTTGGCCACCTGGGGAACAAAGCCACAGCACCCGCAACCCACTGCACCAACCTGGGTCTGCAAGGGGACCCTGCTTGTTTCCACCAGCCTCATGGCATGGAAAACATCATTACAGGGCAAAAAGGGAGAAGCGAGGTGGTGGATGTGGCCCAGGCAGAGTGGGTGTGGGTGCTGCAGGGGTGCGTGGTGCTCGGGATGGAGGGGGTGTGGACCAGCTCTGGCCCCTATCAGGATGCTCGTGCACGGTGCGGGCTGCCCGGGTGTGCTTGCCGTGGTGAGGGGAGATCTATGCACACAAAAGCCAGGAGAGGGTGGAGAATGAAAACAAAGGGAACCCAGCAGCTTCAGAAAGGTTGCTTTTGCTTGCGGCTTAAAGCGCTGGGCAATAATAATCAAGATTTATCGCTTGGCAATCACCATGGCAACGTCAAAACACCAGTGGGAGAGATGCTCTCCTGCTCAGCCGGGGGGGCGGCAGCTCGGGTGCTGCAGTGCCTCCCCTTCTGGTCCTCAACCCAGAAGAAGGCAGAGGCTGAGCAGAACCTCGGGAAGGAAAGCTGGATTTAAATTGTGAAGGAAGGCACAATTCCAGCCTCCCAGCTGCTCTTTGAGTCCTGTTTGGCTACTGGGCCTTGCTGCAGAAATATTAGAGGCAGGATGAGAGCTGAGTGCAAACAGAAGAAATGCCAGATTTTTGCACTGGCTTAACATGCCGGTGTCTGCGGCTCCCAGCAGTGCTGCGGAGAGACCCGGGGTGTTCCCAGCACGCTGCCCTGCTGCTGGGCAGCCCGGCAGTGGGCAGCACACCGCTGGTCACGTCTCTCCTACCATCACTGCTGAGCCTTCGTAGATATGCTTTTGATAACCAAGCAGCATTTGTTTCGCATACACCAACTCCTTGCTAAGTGGACACGAAAGCACAGAGCTGAGCGAGGTTCAGGGAGGCCAGGTCTGGTCACCATCACCCTGCTCCTTTCCCCCAGGTCCCCAGGGCCGTGCTACTCCATCCCCAGCTCCTCAGCTGCTGTCCGGACCTGCGAGCGCTGCCCCAGGGCTGGACACACGGAGGGCTGGGGGAAAGGGGCCGGGGGCTCGGCCTCCCGTGGCCAGCCAGGAGAGTGGCTGCGCTCAGGGGGCTGCTGGTTTCTGAGAGCGCATCGTGCCGGCTATTAAGGCCTGAGTTCCCCCTCACTTATGTTGCTGTTTGTGAATTGAAGTCAGCGCCCTGACTCCTGATTTACGCTGCCGTAGCGCAGAAAGCAAGCCCGGCCCTTTGTGTGTCTATATTGCAGTTTGGGGTGGTGGGGACAGATGCTCTTGCTGGAGGGAGTATATTTGTTGTGACTCGGTGATGAGAGCTACGGCGAGGAATTACGGCCTTGTATTTCAGCGGTGTGTACAGGAGAGCCGTCAGAAGCAGGCAAACCTCTCAATCCATTTATCAAAGAGCTTTGCAGTTCAAGGTAGAGAGAGAGCATGAAACGAGCAGAGAGGCGATCAGTTGCTAAAGCTTTTTAAATAAATAAGGAGATGGGGAAGGGGGTAGAAAGACAGAAGGAGAATTGTTCTTATGATTTACAGAGCTTGAGGGTAAGGGATGAAAGGGGAAATCTTCTGCGGGGTACATCATAAACCTGTGGCACGAGCCGCTTCAGGGCTGGAAGCGTTGGAGCTGCATTTTCCAGTGGGAAAGTTTAAAAATGACATCTCTCTAGGACATGCCTGCTCAAAGTAATTGCCGCCGTGCAGGCGGAGTGGTTTGCCTCTGCCTCTCGTGGTGGCTGGGGTGAGATTTCGAGGGTTCCTCTGCCAAGAGGGGCACAAGCAGTGTGGGGGACACGGCTCCCCCTCTGTCACCGTCCCCTTCCCAGCTCCTCCGCACCTGGGGGTCCCTCAGAGAGCGGAGAAGAGGCCCCTCTTAGAGGAGCTGTTTGTCTTGTCACATCTGTGGGCTTATGGCGAAGGTGAGAATGGGGAGGGTGCTTCTAATGGTCACGGTAAAAAGGCAGCGCGTGCCTCTGGGTGGGAGGGTGAGGCTTCGTCCCTGGGGAGGAGGAACTGGGGACCACCAGCTCCTCTCTTGCAGATCCAGTGCCAGGCTGCAGGGGCTGAATCAGCCTGTGGAGTTAGTAAAATCCTTTATTTTACATTTGATATCTTGTTCAGATCAATATGGATTCCTTGAGCAATTCGGGGGCTTGTAGTCTCCTGATTAGCTGTCCCCTTATCCAGTTAGATTTTTCTTATCTGGAGTAATTGTTGTTCCAAAGTACATCTATGGCTGCAACATGACCTTACAGGCAAGGGTACGATAACGCGGCGCTGGGAGTGATACAGTGCAGCGGTCCCAGAGAAATACGGCTCCCGGTGCTGATTGCCTGCGCTGCCCACCCTCCCGCCGCCCCTCTGCATTATCTCCCTGTAAATTGTTTATGAAAGCTTTTGTTGCCTTCCCAAGGTGAGACGGGGCAATCCGGAAGGCAAATATATAAATCTAAACCGCTTAAAGGCCCCTGCAGCCACGGGGAGGAGGAGGAGGGATTGTTTACTGCAGCTGCTTGCATATTTTAGTGGCCTGCAGTCTCCCTCCAGTATCTTTTTGTCTGATGCACTTTGATGGGAGTTTATATTAACCGGTGTGGCTTGTAAGTCTATTTACAACCCCAGCATCTTTGGTGAATTTGTGTGAGATGCTCCAGCCTGAGATTAGTCAAATTGGAAATAAATTGCTTGTTAAATAAAAAACCTCTACAGATGTGACAGTGATGAATGAGGGAGGCGAAGGGGATGCAGAGAGGTTGCTCCTTTCTTGAGACGCCAACGAAAATCTTGGCTTTGCTGAGACAAACTTCGTCAGCTGCGTGGACCTGTGCCCCTCTCGCCTTCCCGACCTCGGGTGCCAGCCAGGGAGTGGCTGGGTTGGAGCACAGGACCCCCGGGCCGGGAGCTTTCCTGGCTCTGCAAAAGGGCGAGCTGGGGCACAGGGTTCTCCTCGCTGCTGTCGGTGCCAGGGGGATCGGCCCCGGGGCCAGGATGCTCGCTCCCAGCCTGGGGATGTTCACCTGTGCTGCTGCTGGGGCAAAAACGCGGTGTTTCGGGTCATCAGTGGCTGTGTCTGGTGGGGCTTGGTTCACTCCCTGCTCGCTCCTTTTTGGTGGGCTCTCTCGTTTCTCCTAATTAGTTCGTGGAAGCAAATACCGGACTGACAATAAAGGATAGATTTGTCGGGTCAGGCGCGATACCAGTCCCTCAAATGCCATCTGACACTGGCATAGGCTGTACTCTGAAAACAAACAGCTCTATTAAATTCAGTGCATGCGTGAGCTGCTCTGGAGAGGCTGTCTCCATGGAGCACCTATCTGCTCCTCCTCTTTGTCTTCACTGGAAAAATAAGAGCGGAATGTTTTTGTGTGTTTTTTTTTTTTTTTTTTTTTCCATGGGATATCCAACTCCAACTTATTTTGCCATTCTGTAAAAATCATATGGAGATGCATCTGTGCAGCTTTACCTGGAATAAATTATGAGAAACCAGCCACAGAGACAAGGTGCACTGCTGAAAGCAGCCAGTGACTAAAGCCAGACAACTGTGTTTTTTTTCCCCGAACAACTGGTCAATTATCTCACTGGGAAGGACCAGCGCTGCTAAGTGGTTGAGGCTGAATTTGGCAAACAGCTTTGGCCAAGAAGGTGTGGAGGAAAAATTTATGAAAAAGGCCAAACAATTCATAATTTTCAGAATAAATGTGACCACCTTTTGGTTCTGATGCCGCCCCTGCACCTGGGAGGCACGGATGAGGATGCTCGTGGGCACGAGGGCTCGGGACCACTGAGCAGTCGCACTGGGGCATCCCATGGGAAGGGGCTGCAAGGTGGGGGCTGGCGGCCCTGTCACACCCACCCCACGCTGCCCTGGCTCTGCTGTGCGAGGCGGGCAGCTCGCCCACCCCGGGCTGCGGCACATCTCAGCTCCCCGGCTGTGAGGGGCTGTGTCTCTGGAAGCGCCCGGAAAAGTCACTGCTGTTCATGGCTTCTTATTCGCCTCTCGCTTCCCATTGTGTGTAAATTGCCCGGAGAATCTGGAGAATATTGATTTTATTTCTGTGCTGCTTTAGGCCTTTTTCCACTTGGCGAGCAGTGATTTCCCAGCCCGGACTCGGTCACGGCTCCGTGCTGACAAACGGCTGCAGGGCTGCGTGGGGCTGGCGTGCCACCGCCGAGCATCCTCGGCTGCCCGCGGAGGAAGGCACTGCTGCCGCAGAGCCATGAGGGGGAGCTCAGATCATTGCAGTTCTGCAGGGCCTGCACAACCAGCAGCCGCCGGGAACTGCTGGCGTTTTGTTTTGCTGAGAGAAGGCGGCGTAGCAGGGACTCCGGGAGAGCCCTTCTGCCTCTCACAGGCGTTCCCTTCTGCGCTGGGACCACAGGATTCGGGTTGTGTCCCTAAAGCACCCACAGCATCACCGTGTGTGTGCTTGGCGTGGTGGCGGGGCTGGTGCCCACTGCAGCATCCTCATCCTCGCCTCTACCTCCTGCCTTCTGGGCAAGGTTGTCCTGCACGTTGTGGAGCATATTTCTCAGTGCTTGCTGATGCCCTGCGGCGGTGTGGATGCTGAGGTGTGCACCTCCGTGAGCACCCACAAGGGGAGAGGGCTTGGGGTCAGCAGGGGGGCGACGGAGGCTCTTGGGACTTCACCCCAGGGACACAGGAAGGTCCCCTGCGTTGCGGGGAGTCTTGAACTTCTTTCTCCCTTGTCCCTGCTGGCCAGACTCAGGCTTGTAGCAGAAAGAGCAGAAAGCGCAGTAAATACTTGTGCTTCTCTGTAGGACAGTTTTACGGAAAAAAGGTAAATCCCTTCCTATGTCTGCAATTATTTTATTATGCAGCACTAATGAAAAATACACTTGAATGTCTAAAAAAGGCCTATGGTAAAGAGTTACTTAATGGAATAAATCACTTTAAATTAAGCAATTATCCCCTTGATTTTTTTTCTTTAAAACACCAGCTGGCTAAAGGTGCTTCAGTTGCGTGTTTAATAACAGCAGTGTGAGTGGTGCAGCACAGGGCACCGGCGTGCTGCTGGCAGAGGTCTGACTGCAGAGCTGTGGTGGGGCATGGAAAATGCCTCCTCCTTTCTTTCTGCACCTGATTCCGGACCTGGGATTGAAACCGTTAAGGAGCCTGGGGAGAACTTGCAGGGGGTACAGGGAGCCCCGTTACTCGGGGGCACTGGAGAGAAAAGATGGAGGAGTACCCAGCAAGTAAATCATGCGTTTTAGCAGCGGAGGCAGAAATGATGGGATCAAATGAGGGAGACAGCGTGGCTCCGCTGCGCTGCCCCTGGAGAAGGGCGCTGCTCCGAGAAAGATGACCGGAGCTACCCGATGAGACACCTGTCAAACGCAGTTTCCCAAGTCAGCCTTTACCTAAAGGATGAACACAATTTGCATCAGAAGTCTTTGGAGCTCGTTCAGCTGCTTTCCAAAGGCAGAGCAAGCCTTCCCGTCCAGCCCGCCGCTGCCACTGCAGCCGTGGTTCGCGTGCCGCTGGCAGCAGCGGCTCGGAGGCAGCGCATCGCGGTCGCAGCAGATGCGGCGATGCCAGGCGGCCGCTGTGAGCGAGGAAAGGAGGTGATAAATAAACAGCTGAGCTCTCTGAGGTGGAAATCAGGCTGTGAGTTGGGCTAAGGTTACCTTGTGATTTATAAATATTAAGGGGCTCACCCCGGGCCATGGGAGGAGCCCTGCAGCAGGTGCCCCCGTGCCAGGCACGTGGGACCTGTCCCAGCTGCTTCCAGCCCAGGGTCGTGGCACTGCAGCCGCCCGACCTGGGGCCACTGGGGCATGAAGTGCTCCCTGTAGGGTCAGCCCAAGGGCTGCAAGTGCTCATGCTGGGCCCCGGTGCCACCGCCAGGCCTTGGAGGAGCGGGTGGCTGTGCTGAGCCTCGGCCGTGTGCTTGCACCAGGAAGGCGTGATAAGGACTGGCACACAGACGTATCAGCTTTCTGGTCTGCTGAGTGTTCCTGGGCCCTTCACACTCTCTGCTCCCGGTTGCATAAGAGATCTGGCTTTATATAGAAAAACCGAACAGTTTTTGCAACTTTCTGAGCAGCTCCTGTGTGGTCGTGTTTGCCTTTCCCTCATCTCACACTGGTCGTACCTCAGGGCTGGAGCTGTTTCTTGTTCTTGTCGTCCCCGGCCACCCCAGGGATGTGCCGTGCTGCTCTCATTTGCAGGGTGGCTGATGGCCACTGGCATTTATCCACATCGTTCCCATTCAGGACCTCACTTCATGCCTATCAACCTGATTTCCCCATCCCTGTGCCACTGGCACCCCCTCCTCGTCCCAGCTTTGCCATCAGCACAGGCAGCAGCAGCGCAGCACCCAGCCTCATCCCCCTGACGGTTCCACCCCTCTCTGGCTTATTTGTTAAATATCTTGTAATTAAATAGAAATAAAAGGCTCCTACGGATTAGTGGGTAATTATACTTAATAGGAACAAAATGAATATTCCTGGTCAACCGTTTGAGTTTGGGAGGCAGATGGCACGTAACCCCGTGTTTACCTTAAGGACAGTGTGGTAATTAACCACTTGCTATCTGGTTAATCTGAGCCCTGCCCAGCGAGGCTGCACGAGAGGCAGCTCCGTGCCAGGCTGGTGCTGGGCTGGCTCCTGCCTCGCGGTGGATGGATGGGCAGCCTCATTTCTCTGTCAGCAAGCAGCAGGGCATGTGCAGCCCTGCAGGCCGACGGGGTCTGGAGGGAGAAGCTCGTCAGCTCTAATCGCTGCCCGCATTGTTCAAGAGCAAAAGAACTTGCAGAGCTCAGAAGTTCTTGTTGCGAGCTCTCCGACACCTTATTAAACACCTCGGCTCCGCTCTGACTAGCACTGCAGCAGCTGCCGAGAGCTGTACGGCTGCCGAAGGTCAGCCTGCCCGAGATGGATGTCTGTCCATCACACCGCGCTCCCCGGGGTGGGTGCTGCCTCCCTGAGCAGCTTGGGGTGTCCTGGGCTGGGGCAGAGCCCAGCGCCCCGCCAGGGCTGGAGCAGGGCGTGCGGAGCCGGCCGGGCTGCTGAGCACGGCTGCTGAGCACAGCTGCTTTTGTTATTTATTAGCTCCTTCCTTCCTGCTGCTGCCCCGAGCCCCTAAGATGGATGCAATCATACGGCTCCTTAATCAGGGCCATGGCCCAGCGCTGTGCACATTGCTGCCCCGGGGAGACGTGTATGAGCAGGTCCCCTTGTTGTACTGGGTTGTGGTGCTTATTTCAAGGTAATTTCCCAGTGTGTTTTCAGGTGGTATTTTCATTTCTTTTTCTTTCTTTCTTTTCTTTTTTTTTTTTTTTTTTTTTTTTAATGGAGGAGAATCCCTCTCCCCTTGGGAGATGTTTTCTGCTTGTTAATCTTGCTGCCCGGCTGCAGGTGTGTGTAGATACACCCACACAAGCACGCAGACTTGTGATCTTTTTCTATCCCTCCTCTTTGCTTTCAGGATCAGGAGCAAACAAATCTCATTCCTCTTTGAGAATTAAGCTGCGACGCAGCTCTTAAACCATGCCCAGTCCTTTCAAAAGCCGGTGGAAACTTTAAACAGAAAGTGCTTCCAAGGCTATTGGGAGCCGTGCAGCGTGTCTCTGCCAGGTGAACCGTGCTTGTGCACAAGCTGTGCTGCTGACGTCCATTCCCCGTTGAGTTGTGCCGTGCTGTGCGAGCTTTCCCCTTGTCACTGGGGCTGGGGCCAGCTGGTGACCCCCCGTCATGCTGCATGCCCTGGGGAGGCACCAAAATCGGCCCCAGCCACGTGCTGCTCGCTGTGCGTCTGTGCCATGGAGCCTCTGCCCCTGTGCCGTGTGCCTCGGGACGGACACAGCTCTTCTGAGCACACCATAAAAGACTCGATGAAGGGTTAAGGTGCCGTAGGCCCAATTAACACGACACCCAGAAGTCATTCCCGAGGGCCATCACAACCTCATTTTGCTACGGTAAATATAGCTGGCATTACCTATTCTGGAAATGCATGCGGCTAGTCAATTGAAAAAGGCGGCTGCTGATGGCAGCATGACAAGCAATATCCATAACTGCTTGTAATCTTGCGCAGACATTCAATTGCTCCAATCCAGCTCCATTGAAGATGAAGAGGCTTCTATTATCTTGAGATCCTTCTGCCACCAATATTGCAAACTGATGCTGACACACGGCCTGGGCATGCTTAGAGCACCGTGCTTATTAAAATATGTATTTTGTCGTCCCTGGCGATACAATGAGACTGAGGGAGAGAAATGGTTATAACACGAGTGGGAAGTGACAAGATTAATGGGCCTCCCACCCAAGGCAGGGCGAGGAAGGGAGCAGCCCCTCTGCTGCCACGGGCATGGCGGGTTCGGGTGCTCACCCCCGGGGTGGCAGGGACCGGCTGCCTGCAGGAGCAGGGGATGCTCTCACGTGGAGCAGCAGGACCTGAGCATGTGGGCGCAGCTCCCTCGCCCCAGGAGGAGGGCTCTCCTTGCAGGCACCTGGAAAAGATTTATTGCTGCTCTTTGAAGCCTGTTTGAATGCAGGCTCTATGATATGTTCAAATAATATTAATAAATACAACAGCAGCCACAGGGAGAACTTGGTATTTACTGTAAATTCAACATCTAAACAGAGACATCATTTTGTCTTCTACAGTTTAACACCATTCATAATTTTGTATTTTAACAGATTTCCCCTAGGGCCCTGAGATGCCTTCTTTATTTTAGGCTATTCCCAATTACCCGCTGCGCCTCTTAAGAGCTGGCTCCTGGTTAAACACACGCACAACTAAGTTGTCTGAAACAACAGAAGCTGTCAGGACACACAGCGTCAGCTCCCCCAGCCCTGTCCCCCCCGTATCCTTAGACCTTTGCAGCCCAGCGCTGGCGTGAGCTCGCTGGTGCCTGCCCCCGGGCCCGTGCCGCCAGCCCATCCTGCCTGATGTATAATTTATCACAAGGCAGTTGCCGCACAGCCTTTCTTCTCCTTTGAGGGGCTTGGCAAAACATCGCTCCCTCTCTGGCTGCCAAATCCCTCTGTGTCCTTTTGGGTTTAATCGTGGAGAATTTTCTCTGTTCTCTCGCAGCCAGATCCCCCTTTGGTGCTGCCACCTCTGGTCCCCTGCTGCGGACTGGCCTGAGCGGATCTTCTGCCTTGCAGGGCTTCCCCTGCTTTCTTCTAACTCTTAATCCCTCCTCTCTTCTCTTCTTTTAATACGGGTCAGCTTGGGGCTGCCCTGTTTCCACACTGGCCTCCACCTCCTGTCAGGGAGAGGGGAGGATGCTGCAGGGCACCGATGCTGCTGGGCAGGGTGCTCATGGCCGGGGGGCAGCCCGCAGGTTTAGCAAGGACGTAGGGTGCCCCAGGGATGCTGGAGCAAGGCTGGAGGCTTCGTTCTTGACGTGCTCGTTGCTGGTGGCGTGAAGGATCCGGTAACGTGTCCAGATGAGGGGCTGTGCCCTGCGCCCTGCTCCGCACCTTGGTGCTGGGCAGTGTGGGGTGAGCACTGTCTGCACCCAAGGCAGACACCACCTGCTCCAGTCCCAGCGAAATTCGGGAGCTGGGGAAATGCTATTAAGTGCAGCGATGAGGAGGGGTCAGCAGCGCAGACCCTGCGGCGACAGACAATGGCCTTATCGCTGCCGGCCGGGCGTAGGGAGGGATTGGCTGGTATCGCTCCAATTTACACGGGATTTGTTTCCCTCTGGGTATTTAGTGCGTGGATCTGGGTGATATCAGACACAGAGCGCTGTACGGCGAATAGGCTTACCTTCTGCCGGCCACCTCGCCAAGGTGTAGGGGTCGCCGTGGCGGGCAATTAGGGTTACCTGGGTGTGGGATGGGGCCAGGAGCTGCCTGCTGCTGGCGATGCACGGGGTGCACACAGCCCAGCAGTGCGCCTGCCTCTGTGGGGCTGGGGGCACGGCTTTGGGGTATCCATGTGTCACCTGCAACTGTTCAGAAAAAATGTTGGTGAAAAATTCACCCAGCCAGGAATGCTCAAAACATGTTGGGCCACGCCGGCTCCCCAAGACACGTGGTCTGAGTCGTTCTGTTAGGCCACATTTATGCCTGGAGTGGGGCTTGCTTGGTGTGAAGTGCTGTGAGCATCTGGCTGCTGTCTGCACTGCGTGGATGCCCTGTGCTGCTCCTTGCTTCTAATCTGCTGCCCTCGTGGGGGCTTCTGCTGAGAAATGTGCTTTCTGGAACATTCATGAGATAGCAGACAGGGTCGCAGGAAAGAAAACGGGCTAAAAATTGGAGCATGTGTCTTGTGAAGTTGTTTGTCTGGGAGGCAGATGCCTTGCAGCGGGTGCAAGCAGCTGGCCGGGGCTCCTCAGTGCGTGCGCACAGAAGGCTGGGCTTCCGAGAGGCTCCTGGTTTGGTTTTCTTCTCCTTAATAGTTCTGAAATTAGATGCTTTTGATGAAGATGGATTTTTTTTTCAATTCAGAAGGATTTTTTTCATGCAAAAATACAAATCTTGTCATAGTGAAGAATAGGAAAAATCAAAAAAAAAAAAAAACAAAAATGTTTCCAAATGATTAAAGAGAAAAGCTTGGACTGGTCCAGTCCAGCAGAGAACAAAGCGGAGAGGTGTGAGCTGGGGCGGTCAGGGACGCTGCTTTTCCCTGCACCGGGAGCTGCTGCGGAGCACGGCAGGGACTGGCCCTGATCCTGCCTGGGCGCAGGGAGGGTGCAGAGCAGTGTTGGAGGCAGGGGGTGCTGGGAGGGGAGGAGAGCACCTGCACGGAGGCACCGTGGCTGGGAGGGGTCTGGTCACCACCTGCTGCCGTGTGCGAAGCTTCACGGCCATCATGTGGTGCCCTCCCCAGACGCGGGCGATGTGCAGCTGGAGCTGCACGTGCTGCATCGCCTCCATCACCATTTGTTCCTGAACTCCTAGGGCCGGATTTATTGGGGTCTCTGCCATTACCAGATTTCCCAGAAAATTAATTAGCGTCCTTGCGATGGGAAGCTGCTGGCGGCAGACAGAAAGCGTGTCCCAGGGGAGCTGTTGCAGCAGCGGGTGCACAGACCGCTCCGGAGCCGAGCGTGCCGCTGCTTGATGTCGGCCGCGAGGGCTTCTGACCCCTCAGCCTCCCAAAATCTCGCAGGCGAGTGAGCCTCCTCTCGAGGCTCCCCGTCCTACAGCCCTGCTCGTGTCGCTCTGCCACTGGTGATATGGAGCGAAGCCGGGACTGGGCTCAGCGCCTGCCTCTGCTCGTGGGGAGGGGGCTCCCGCGCCCCCAGCCCCCCAGGCTTGCCTGTGTTTAACAGGAGGTTGAGCCACGTAATGAATTTAGATTTAATTTGCAAGTGAAAAAGATCGTTTTCTTTTGTAGCTTACGCTGCAGCCCAAATGTCTAAGCTTCTAGGGTTTAAGTCTAATTAACTGCATTTCACAGCTTATTTAAAGAAAAGAATGGAGGCATTAAAATTGTAAAATCTAATTTTTAAGTAAATCTTTCAGCACAAAATTAATGTCGCAGTCTCCCAGTCGTCTTGGCAATATATCTCTTGTCTTCAAATTTCAAAATGAGCTTTTGCAAACATGAAATTATTCATTAGACCGTCTGGTAAAAGGATAAATAAGTGTCTTTTCACATCCAAGATCTCCCGTTTTTCTATTTAGCACGAGATTGGCTTACTCAGCCTAACGACGAGCGGCTGCGGGCCCCGCGGCGCAGCAGGTGAGGGGGGAGGCGCGGGGCCCCCGTCTGGGTGAAGGATGCAGGAGCTGTGCCTCTGGGTGCTGGGCTGCCCCTTCCACCTCCAGCCGTGTCCAGAAGGGGCCCGAGCCCTCTGCCTTAGGGAGCTCCCGGCATCTCCCACTGACATCGGTGGGAAAACTTAGGGGTTTTGAGGTCCTTGATGAGGTTTTAAAAAAAAAACAAAGATTGGCACAAAAGAATGGTGGAAAATAAGCCCCAGAAAATTCTTTTTGTAGCCACAGGTTTTGTGAACCTCTTGAGAAAAAGTAAAAAATTCAGATCCTTTTTTTTTTATTTTTTTTTGTAAAGTTTCTTTGTTTTCCCTTTAATAATCCCTTAGCCAGTCCTAGCCTTTGGCACGCAGCCACTGCAAAAGGGCTGTCTGAGTGCAATTAGGAAGGGCTGAGCAGCAGAAGTTGCCCCAAATCTCCTCTTGCCTGGAGCCCAGCCCAGTTGTGCCAGGTCGAGAGCTCTGTGTGCTGCAGGATGCTGCCTGCTCAGCGGGGATGGAGGAGCCACCGCGCTCCCCGACCCTCTCCGCCTGTACTCCTGAGTCTGTCAGGCAAAGAGGGCTCGTTTATGCCCTCATTAAAAAGGAATAGATTTCATGGAAGCAAAAAATATTATTTTAACAACTCCATTTTTATATCACTTTTTAAAAACCCCAGTAATTTGTCTTTTGCTTGATTAAAGTCAAATAATTCGCTGTAGGAGTGACACATTTAGTGCTAATTGCACAATTACTTCTGCGCGTCGCTTCTGAACCTGATGTGTTGACCTTGAGCAGGCGCCGACCCCCGGCAGCACTGGGGTGCAGGCAGCAGGATTGGTCCCTCCTGCCTTTTTCTTGGGGCCCTCACCCAAGCTGGGGAGCTGGATGGAGCCTCTCCATGTGCCCTGTGTGGGATGTCCACACGTGCACATCGGGCACACAGCTGGGCACAAGCACTAGTGTGGGGAGCGGCGGCGCTTGCTCGGATGCCTGCGCACACCCTGCATCAGGCAGCGATTTCAGGCTTTGTTTCCCAACAAAGCAAAGCCTACCCGAAATATTGACAGGCAGTTCAACCGTAAAGCAGAAACAACCCAAGAGTGTTTCAACTTGTATGAAACGCTTTGTTCAACCCCAAGCAAAGCCCGTTGCGGGTGAGCCGAGCACCTTGGAGGGACTTGGGTGAGGAATCAAAGAGCGTGTCTAACTGGAAAGCTGTTTGGAGCCGTTCCTGGCCCTGTCATGCACCAGAAGACAAGTCCTGCCCATGCTGCCCTGCCCTGAAGTGTAGCAGCTCCGGCCTTACCCTTGAGGAGGAGGATCAAAGCCTTCCCCAAAGCTCCGTTGTTCCTGGGTGAGCGCAGCACCATCTCCTTGGGCTTGTTTTGGGCCCCTCCCCAGCTTCTGTTCAAGATCTGGGGTTTATTTACTTTACAAAACCCCATAATTATTTTGTAAAGATCTAATTTCACGGTTGTGGTGCCTTTTCCCAAGCTAGGTCAGACACTAATCCTCGCTCAAACCCCGGGCGCTGGAGGATGGCCGGATTCATTATCGGTGCTGACTGATCTTCCCCCCTGAACCGACGAGAAAGGCAGGAGGCGCCGCTCAAGTTTGCAGGGAGAGGCAGATCTGCCAGCCGCATCTGACGCTGTGGGGATGCGCTGCTACAAAAAAGCCTGTTAATTAACAGTGGGAGGCAGAACGCAGGAGAGGAGTAATTAACAGTTAGGGACGTATAGAAAAATGATGCTCATTAGCGCACCCCACGATCCCTGCGTGAGGGCGGGAGGTGGAGGAGCGAGGGGTCTGGGCACGGCCGGGCCTGGAGGAGGCTCTGGGGGCTGCGGGCTTGGGGTCCCGTCCTCAGCAGGGGCTGCACCTTCCCTTCGGGTTGCTGCCTGCCCTGATGTGTGCATGGGAAAACCTGGTCCGAAGCCTTGTGGAAAGCTGGGTTTAAATAAGAGCAGCTGCGTGGTGTCCTCTGCAATGAGAAGGTGCTGGGGACTTGCTGGGGCTCGGGGCTCCCAGCAGGCTGCGGTGGCCGTGCCTGCTGCAAGCACTGGGGGAGCCGGCGAGGATGCAGCTCCTGCTTGCCCCTGGTTTCCCATCATCCTGGAAGCAGGCAGCACCCACCAGCGGATGCTGTGACGGAGATTTTGATAGGATAATTGGGTAACTTATGTCTAAACCTTTTGAAAAGCCCATTTAGAGCTCTAGATTATCGCCTGGTAATTGAATAAATTAGATTTGTAAGAACAACTTCTGCAGCGAGTGCACCCCCCCCTGCTCGCTGACAGCCTCGTCTTCCTGCCTCGCGCTGTGGAGACAGCCCGGAGCTGCCTCCCGGACTCTGAGGGCTTTCAAGAAAAATAACAAACCAAGCTGGGCTTCTCACATCCCCATGTCTCTGCAGGGCCATGCAGTCCTGGTGGATGGGGCAGGAGAGTGGGTGCGCGCCCCAAAACCACGACTAGCGTTGGGCAGGCACAGTGGGCGTTAGCTGGAGGTGAAGCTTTCCCAAAGGCCTTTCCAACATAGGGAAAAAAGAAAAAAGAAAAGAAAAACAATCCTGAAACAAAATTACCAGAAAATGACTTTGACTAAGTGGTACATTTCATTTTAATTTTAATTTTGCACAATATCATACGAATGAAAAATGAAGGACGGCTGAAATCTAATTTCGTGTTGGAGAACTGAAGTGTGCTGAGCGCGGTGCTCATCCCGCAGAACTGCCCACAGAAGGCAGCGGTCCTGAGGTTGTGTGTCTGGGGTTTTGTGCTCCTGGGAGTGCTTCTTTCCTCTCGGGAAGGCTGCAGGGTGAGTGCTGGCAGAATCCGGGCCTCCACGGGGGCATTGCCCCCAGGCAAGGGGGGTATGGGCTGACCCGAATATGAGAAAGCTGATTTTTTTGTAGGGGCTAAGCCAGAGGCACCCCGTGACATGCTGCTTTGGCCAAGCTCTGCCTCCAAGCAGGGCAGATTCCTGCCGGGATGGGGAAAGGAACAGGAGCGGTGCTGCTCAGCCCTTGTCTCGTGGTGTTGCTATTTTCTGAGTAATTCTGAATTACAATGTGTTTCTGTGGGCTCTCTTGTACTCCTGACAATCACACTCTGTGCTAAATCAGTCCGTGGCAATCAATACTTTTCTAATGAATTCTGAATTCCTAATGTCAGGACATTGCATTGCCTGTTTATTTTCTCTCTGCCCTTGTCTTATTCCTCCACATTATTCCTGTAAGCTGCATAAAATACATTATATATATATATTTTTTCCCTCTCTCCCCTCTGCAGACCTCATTGGAAAAGTTAATGGTGTGTTTCTGGAGTAATTAGAATGATTTAAATGGCCTAGTAACAAAGTTCTTCCGCAGAAGCAGCCACTTCTCACCCTCTGTGTCTGTCATATCTGTGCTAGAAGAACAAGTGGAGAAAGAAAGTGATAGGAAATGGAGGGGAACAGCCCCCCAGTGAGGAGATCCGGGCTGGGATTGTGTGGGAATTCATTATTCATGGCAGGCAGTTCCGCAGGGTTTGCCTGTACACCCGTGAATCGATTACAACAAGCACGCGGCTGCGACCCCAAACCGGTGCTGGCCGAGGCGAGCCGAGGCTGCCCAAACAGCACAAGGAGGAGCCCGTCCACCGCTCCATGTCTGTATTTTGGCCCTCGGCGATGGGCTCGCCATGGCAACCTCTCCCCTGGTCCGGCATTGTGATGCTGGCCACAGATGCTGCTCTGAGCACGGGAAGGAGCAGTCAACACTGCACGTTTTGGGGCAGTTTGAGTCCCGGTGGTGACCCATGCTGAGACAGCACCATCCCGATGCCAGGCCTGCCCCGTGTCCTGCAGACCTGCGCAGAGATGCTGAGATGGAGCCTGGCTTTGGAGTCTCCTCTCGTGTTCCCAACAGAGCCTTGGAAATTAAGAATCAATCCGATTATTCAAGCCCATAAACAACATCATAAAAATAACATCAATTTGCACAGAAAGGCGCTGCATTAATGTGCTGAAATAATGATGCACTTTTACAACATAAATTTACAATCAATCTTGCTTTTAACACCGTGAAACAACAGTTGGAGGAGGATCAATCCTTAGCCTGAATTAGATGGCTTGAGTCAGAGATGCTTCAGGGGTTATTTTTGGAAGCTTTTAACAACAGCTCTAGCAGAGCTCTTGCTAACAAATTCGTCGGGTCTGCGTGTGACAGGCATACCCAGGAGCACCCAGGAAATGGGCTCTAATTTTAGGCCATGCAGGAGGTCGTAGCAAAGCCTGTCTGTGCGCTTTGCTCTCCCTCTACGCATCGGTGGGGAATAATATGTGATGTTGGAAGCGAAATAAGCAGACATATGTAGCTACAGCAAACAGGCTGGGCTGCTGGCTGGCAACCTGTCCAAGTACAGGTTCACTCCTAGAGATTTTCGGCACCATCTGGGGGCATCAGATGAAGGCAGGACCAGGACGGAGCGTGTCCTCTCAGAGCTGCCCCAGCCTGGGAACCATATGTCCTAGGGAAGGGCAATTGCCCAGATAAAACCAGATAACTGCAACTCCCAGCCCCAGCCGTGCCAGGAAACTCCTTGCTCTTGCTTTCCGTTCCCCTCCGTGCTGGAAAATTCACTGCGGGAGCACGCAGCCTCTCGCGGGGTCACGCCGGCTTTGTTGCTGCCAGAGACAGCAGCTTGCTTCCAAGCTCCGCGCTGCACTGATTTAATTTTTCGAAGTACCTCCAAATCTGCTGTCTGCGGCGCGAGGCCAGGGCGAGGTGTGTGCGGGCTGGGGCAGTGCCCGGGGACCAGGCTGGGCGCTTCCCAAGCCGTGACCCCCCAGGGAAGGAAGCAGCCGAGGGAATTATCCATACTCTTAGGGACAAACCCTTTTGGGAAAGATGCTTCTGATAGAAGCAAAGCCTTGCTTTGCTCTGAGATAGCCGGACTGGCACAAGGTTGGCTCCCGGGTGCTTGCAGGGGAGGTGATTGCAGCCAGCTTGGTGCCACGGGGTGTGGGATTTCTCAGCGGGCACCCTGTGGGGTCACCGCCGGCTGTGCTGGCAGCTCTGTGCATGCAGCCACTGGTCCCGGTGTCCTTTCTGAAAGCACCTTGCTTCCAGCGAGGGAGCCTGAGTCCTCTGCATCGCCGCAGCCCCTTCCAGGAAAGGCTCAGCCCTTGTTTACTCCGCTGTCCCCAGGTCCTCTCATGACCGCCTTTTAGCTTGCAGAATTTCTTTTTTTTTTTTTTTTTTTTTTCTGTAAATGGGCACCAAAATGAAATCTATGCTTATGGAAAGATTGATTAGTTAACCAACTCAATTATATCTTTAGCCGAGAGCTATATTAAGTAATGCAGCAAAATTATTGCTCTGTGCAGATCCATTTTGTTAAACAGCTGCTCGCAAGACCCAAGAAGGAGAAAATGGAGGTTAGAAATGCTTTTACAGTCCTGGAGACAAAGGAACAGGAGGCAGCGCTGCCGCAGGTAGCTCCAGGGAGGACGGAGCAGCAGAAGGGGCATCTTCTACGTTTTGCTTCCTTGCTGCTGCCATTAGCATTTGTTTTCCTTGGCATGGCCTTCTCCTTCCTTCGTCTCGTCCTGCTTTGTGCCGCTTCCTTGTGCCCACTCCTGGGGAAGGCACAGGTGGGGAGGATTTGAAATGCAGGGGGAAAATTACAGTAATAATGCTGAGAGCTGGTGCGACGGATTATCTCTGCAGCAGTCTGTGCGTGCAGAGCCATCCCCGGCTTGCCCATGGGGCTGCCCAGGAGTCACCATAACCTGCCAGCGCCTTTCTGCCCACCCTGATGGGGCTGGGACAGACCTGGGGCCAGCTCCTGCGCTTCTCCATTGCAGCCTGGTGCAGAGTTCACTGACAGAGCTGGGATATCCGGGCTCGTGCTCCCTCCCTGCTGGATAAACCTCCCCGAAGGCCGGGGTTCCCACCGGCAGGGTGGGCGTGAGGCCACATGGGCTGAGCACGGCACCGCCGGCTGCCTCGGCCCCGCGCTCTGCTGTGCTCAGGCCATTTGCCGTCGTATTTTACAGCAGGCTCAAGTCAGCACTTCATAAATATTGAATTGTGAAATATTTACATACTCTGTGTCCGGGGTTTATAAATAGCAGCGATGGGCAGTGCTCCCCGGCACTGAGCTCGCAGATAAATTCCCACGGGCGCCTGGCGGAGGCTCCCGGTGCAGGGCAGGCTTGCCTTTTTGGAGGGGTTTTTGGAGGTTCACAGTGTTTGAGCCCTGCTTTCTGCCCTCCGTCCTTCTGCGTGGCTGCTTTTAAAACATTAACAGCTTCCAGGGAGCTCCAGCAGCTCCAATGGGTTTCTTTGTATAATTAAAATGAAGCTGAACTCATCTTATTCTAAGTGTCTTTTAGGAATACAATTAGCTTCCACACTGCTTTTGTACTTTCTAAACCTTTTAATTTAGTCATACAAGGACAAGGGTGTTATTGCCAGGAACAGGTATGTACTAATGTGAAAGGATCTGGGTCAGACTTGGTTGTAATTAAAATTGTATGCGCCGTGTTTAAGTGCTTTTCTGCATATTACTTTTGCCTTTATGTGTGATTGCAAATGCCATCACAGAGAGAGGGGAAAGGGCTGCTTGTTCACCCGCACAGACCTTTCTGTGCAGGGCTGGGAGAAGCCTCTTTATTCCCACAGAATGGGAAGTGTACGAGCAGCAGCCTTCTGGCGATGCCAGGCCGACCAACAGGTTGTCAAACAGAAATGTAGCCTGCGTTCCGAGCTCTTTCCTTCCCTCCTGCAAAACCACATAGCTCCAGCTGCAGGATCTGTGGCGGAGGGCCACAGAGGTGCCGTGGTCCTCTGGATCAGCAGAAGTCAGGCCGAGTCCTCGTGAAACCCAGAGAAACCTGGATCGATAGAAAAGCCCTGAAACGTGGTTGCTGCTCAGCACCAGGAGCATCTCAGAGTGTTTCCCAGAGCCTGCCAGGCTGTGCAAGGCACCCTCACGCGATGCTGTAGGTGTCATTTCCCCTTCGGGCAGCTCACGCTCCGAGGAGCAGCCACCTTGGCAATGATCCTTCTTCTCTTGCGGGAAAGATGGGGGAGGAAGGAAATAATTGCACTGATTGGATGTGGAGGGAGGGGGAGCTGGAGGAAGGCTGGCTGCCAGTCTAGTAGTAAGAGCAGGTAAAGGAATCCAAATATTTGCTCTCCAGAATCCCTCACGAGCTACAATTTAATTTCAGAAGTTCTTCCCGAAAGCTCTTATAATAAACGTCCTCCGCTGGTTTCGCTGCAGCGTGCAGGTCATAGGAGCGATCCTGCTCCACCAAATCCCTGCACGGCTCAGCTTCCCGGAGCTCTGCACAGCATGGGGGGAGCAGATCGCGTCCTGCTGCCCCAGGCGTATGTGTGCATCCGGAGCAGCAGACAATCCCCACCATTTAAGATGTCCTTGCCCTGGTGAGAGGTGGGAAGGGGTCAGCCCACTTGAAGAAGGTGCTGGCAGCTTGTTATGGCACAGTCCCTTTGCGGTGGTTATTGCTTATTTGTGTGTTACTCCTGCCTGTGACTCAATAAAAGGGAGCCCTTCTCCACAAAGCCATGGGGTCGCTCATTAAAGGTCTGCCCGGCAATCTGAGCAGCCTCGTAAAAGTGCCCTATGTATTATTATGATCCACCAGGCTCAGGTGAAATAATGAGTTTTCATTGCCGCGCAATAAAGTTTATGGAAGTTATAAAAAAATGAAGCTCCGTATAGATACAAGCAGGCACCTGGAAAAGCGTAGCAGAGGGGCAGGGGGAGGGAGCTGTGCCTGGCACTTGGCAAATGAATAATGGTGGACTGGTCATAACTGGAGTGCCTGGTGCTGGGGGAGGCACGGGGACCAGGTGGGAGGGCTTGGCGAGTCGGAGAGCGGCTGGATGCGGAGGTGCTGGGAGCTGAAGAGATGGGCATGTATTGAGAGCGATAGTCTATGAATTAAATACCAAAAACACCACCCCATTACAGCTTCACACAGGGGTCACTTGTTTTATTGACTGTGTCACAATTCAATCCATTTCCAGCCTGACATTTCTGGTCCTTCCTCCCTCTCAAAGCTTTTCTTTATACAGCAGCTCAGTTCCCCAAAGGGTTTTTTTTTTTTTTTTTCCTCCTTTCTTGTTGCAATTCAAAACCTCTGGAGGATTTATGTTTTCTCTAGACCTGGGGCTTCCCGGCCGGTGCAGCTGTGCTGGGGCTGCAGGTGGAGGCTGGTGCTGAGTGGCTGTGCCACGCTGCCCCATTTGGGGCCGGGCGCCTGGGGGTGTCCCACGGTCACACCCAATGCATGCCCCTCGTAGGGAGCCCCGCACAATTGTGCATTTCATTTCCCATTTTGCAGGTGACAAAACGGAGTTATGGATGTCACATCATTGGGTTTTAATGAAAGCCATTTCTGGTGTTAGGGCGAGCGTGACCAATGCGGCACTGTGGGTGCTGCTGGAGCAGCAGTGTCCCCAAGGAACGAGGAAGGGGACAGCCCAGGGACAGGAGCAGCGGTGTCGCAGTGGAAAAGGACTGGCACCCGCTGCCTGGTGCTGGCTCCCTGCTGCAAGCCGCCCCGTGGTGCGTTTCTGTCTTATCCTGCCTGCTCTCATCACGAGCTCTCCAGGACATCCTCCGTTTCTCTCTCCATCACTGTACGATGCCCGGCACAGATGTTGGCGAGAGCCTTTAGGCTCCCCCACTAATGATAACAACAGTAACCAAGTTTGATATATATCTTCATTGTCTGGAGATGAAGAAAGTCTGGTGCGTGCAGCTTGAAGTGGAAGAACAATCTTTCACATTGCATTCTGCCCGGGCTTGGGAAAGTCTGACTCCTCGTTCCCTGAGGACACGGTGGTGGTGGGAGGCTGCGGCGTGCCTCAGCACCAGCCTGCAGCCCCTGGGCACGGCCCTGCACCCGCGGGGCGAAGGACGGGCAGGACGAGAAGGGCTGAGGAGGGGGAGAGATGCGAATATGAAGTACAGAAGCATGTGCCCTATTTTCATGCATCGTTTTGGCTGTGGGTGGGCAGAGAGCGAGTGCTGAGCGGCGGCTCTGGGAAAGAGTGATAACACCGGTACCCAGGAATGATGCTGAGCTGTCCCCGTGCATTGAGCGGTTTTTGCCCTGCTCCCTCTCCTCCTGCACCTCCCTGGGGACCATGCCAAGGAGCCGGGTGGTCCCGCAGGCGCTCGCTCCCGGCGCTCCTGCGGCGGCACAGCCCTGCCCTGCTGCCTCTGCTCCTCCGAGAGGAATCGCCACAGCCGTACTGTGCCGCAAAGTTTGCTATTAAATATTTAATTCGGACTTAACAACTCAATACGTTTGGTGCCATCAAAGGGTCCGGGGCTTGCTCCCAGCCTGCTCTGATTAACAAAGTACCTGGCCGGCAAAGATCTGCTGATCCAGTCACCCAGGGCTTTGTTACACGCTGTTCAATGCCAGTGGAGAGGCAGCATTAACTAGGAAGCATCGATTTCAGCATTAGCCGGCTTTTACATTCGAAAGCAGACAATGCAAGGACCTTCAATTATCTTCAAAGCAACTGAAGGGAAGGAAATTGGTCTTAGATGTGGTAAATAGACTCCACAAACTCTACTGAAGCATGCAAAGATGTACACAAGGGAATTACAGATCCCTGCATAACTGTTTGTAGTCTATTCAAAAATGTGATTGAAATTCTATAGATTTCGTATTAGTCCCCTTTTGTTTGTGGTAATCTGATTCAGGGATTTACTAATCTGATTGGGATTATTATTGTAAGAGGAAACCCTAACTTGCCTTTTCACAAGGGATCCCTGCCTCTGCTCAGGAGCGCCTGGAAAGAGGGATTTCCACAAACCCGTTTGCCTTTCAGAATCATCTCCCAGATTATCACCACCCAAAGCTGACCACGTGTCGTTGTCCCCCGTCAGCCTGCGCCGAGGTGTCAGGAGCCCCCTGGGCAGACGTCCCCGTGCCCCCTGGGCTCTACTGCTGCCCAGCCACTCGTGCACATGTCCCTGGGGGGCACACGAGGTGTCCCCAGGCGCGGGGCTCTGGCGGCTGCTCAGTCTGAGCGTGGGGGCTCAAACCCACCCCCGGGTGCTCTCAGGAAGCCAACACCACAGTGCCAGGAATGGGGGCCAAGGCAAATTCATTAAAGAAACTCAACCACAATAATAATGGGACTTCTTCCAGCAGCACTCACACTTCTCTGAGCCTAATGCTAATGGTGTTAGTTGGGGCTCTGTTTTGTCTTCGGGGTTGAATTTTTTTTTCTTTTTTCTGATATCATATTAATTGCCTGCATATGTTGGACCAGATTTTCCCAAGAGCATCTGAGCAGCAGGGGAATGTTTCTAAGACTTCTGAATAATCTGTCTTTCACTGCAGATGCTGAGCACACAAAAATTTGGCCTTCAGTTCTCCCAAGACTCTCAGCGCCCGGAGCTCCCTGGCAGCTGCTGAGCTCCTGCTGGGTGCCACAGGGCATCGCTCCCTGCGCCCATGGGCTTCGCTCCCACAGGGTGCTGAATCCAGCACCCAGCCCCTTGTTCTGTTGTGCTTCCAAGGCAGACGTCCCCCCGAGGGCTGCTCCCCAGCCCAGGCTCACAGCTGTCCGTCCCTTTGGCAAACAGGGGGGTGAGGGGGGGAATCTTTTGCCTGGGAGAAAGGGTCCGGCTGGAGCTAGAGATGGGGACCCCAGAGCACCCACTTCTTGCCAAAATGCCCGGCCCCGATCTCATCATCTGCTGTTGCTGCTCTGCGTGGTGCTTTGCTCCTCGTGCCATGGCTCGGGGCTGATCTGCCCCCCGCATCTCTCTGCCTGCCCCCATCCGGAGCTGTGGCAACCCGATGTGGCCATCGGGATCCTGGCTGCGCCCATGGGATTCTCTCACAGCCTCAACCCCGTGGAAAGAGCCAAGCACGGGAGCAGCAGTTTTGTGCTCACCATCCTCTGGTTTTACATGGCAGTGGGGGGACAGGGAAGCAGCGTGCCCGGTTCCTTGTGCGTCCCTTTTCCCCCAGACATCTCTCCCTAACAGCTTATTAGTCCCGACCAGGGCTGCGCCTCTCTCTGCTGCCTTGCACTGCTCCCGTTCCATGCAAGGGAGGAAATACCAGCAGGGAAATGACTCTGCTATTGTGCAAAGACTTAAATATGGAAATTCCATTTAAAATGTTCTTTTTTTCAAGCCCTGGTGGTTTTCCCAGCCCCAAAAGGTTGTATCGAGCAAATACACCAGATCTTTCAGACAAGGATTATTGACTGGGAGTCACACACCGTGTAAACAGGGGTGGCAGTTTTGATCTGCAGCGCGTCCATGTCAATACTCTAATTGATCCAAACCGAGGGAGTTTAGAGCCCAGAAGGAAATCAGTCTTGGCATGCTGGCGTAGAGCTGCTGTTGCAGAGGGGAGCCGCCGCCGTCCGGGCTGGCTCAGCACCCGAGGCTGAGCAGGGGGTGAGTGGGGACATCCCCACAGCACCACCCGTGGGGGCTCAGGGGGTGCTAGCGGTGTGGCTGAGCAATTTTGAGAGCCTCGCCCGGCCTATCAAGGAAACTTTCCTAGAAGCCGTTCATCTCATTTGTTATTTTATGGGAGCAGAATGAATCTCTCGGCGTGTGAGTCAGACGGCGACATTGAGATAGGCACCAATGGGATAAATACAACCGCTTTGACAAGAGAAATTCAGTATTGTCGCTTTCAAAAAGAGATCTGAGCGAGAGAGATGTCTGTGTGTGCAGTGTGGACAGAAAGAGAGTGTGATTTGTGTTGGAGAGGGAGGAGGGAGACGGATGCAGATTCACATTTCATGCGGTATGAAATCACTCTTACATTTTGATTAAATACAGAGCTCCTTTGTAACGAAAAAGCCAAAATATAACCTGCAGACACTCGGTCACGACACAGGAGATCTGAAAGCCTTGCTGAATATTTTATCTCCTCTGCGTACCACCGTTGCCGTGAAATAAAACAAGGGAGGGCAGGAGCTGAGGATGAGGAGGGAGAGGTGCCCCCCGTGGCACCGCGCCCCGGGTGGCCTGGCAGGGTGCAGGCGAACGGGGCTGCACCGGGCAGCACCTGCGGGCACCTGGAGCACCGGGGGTGGCGTCACTGCAGGGCCACCTCCCGGGTGCATAGGATGGGTACTGCCAGCAGGATGAGCATTGGCACGAGGGTTTCCGGAGCAGCAGTCGCAGCAGTTAGCGCTGTGTTAACGTCAGCCAGCTCTATACAGACTAGCTCACTCCTGCTGTAAAAGGACGGGTCTGTGAATTAGCACAGAGCACAGTAACCCGCCACGTAGTCGCTGTGGATAACAAATACATCTTGAAGAGAGAACCTGGCTACCCTGCACCACGCGCGGGCAGCGTCGCTGTTCGGGGGCAGCGTGCCTGCTGCAGGGCACACAGTGCTCGCAGGGGACTTGTGTGTCACCACGGAGCGCTCCCAAACCACGAGCATCCTGCCTCCAAAGGGGCTCTGGGCAGCAATGGGGCTTGCAAGAGGTTCCTGGTAGCTCCTTGCAGAATATTTTAAATTTTTGCCCCCAAATAATCCTTCCCCACTCTGTAATTGCTCTTCTCTAGATGTCCGATCCATTGTTTGGTAATTAAATCAAGCAGCACAAGTCCAGAAACACCTAGTGAGCTCAGATCTGGCATGATGTCAACACCTCGGAGCTGCCAGTCACGGGGTTTTTTCACGCACAGTTGCAGACATCGCTCGGCGCTGATTGTGAACAGATTGTTTAATCTCTCTGGTTTCCGATCCCTCACTCACTACCCCCTGCCCCCTGCTGCTCTGTGCCCGGTGTGGGACGCGAGGCTGGGGAAGAGACAGAGGGGATGATGCTCAGGATAGCCTGCAGTGTGCCAGCCGTCACTAGGAGCTCCAGAGGTGGCTCCGTTACTGGGAGCATCCAGGTGTGGAGCCAAGCGACAGCGCTGGGGTCCCCGTGCCTCTCCCCTCGGCCTGTGGCTGGTGCTGGGTGCCCGCGGGTCATGGCGCAGAACCTGGTAGCTGCCAGCAGCCCTTGCCGCAAGCCGGCCGGCTGGCTGGCGGGGGTCACGCTCTGCTTGCCTGGGATGTCCTCCAAACACCGTCCAGTCAGAGGGAATTTTCAGCCTGACTGGTGATTTGGCTTCGTCCTGCAGGTAGCAGAAGGTTTCCTGCGGGGCTGGGGGACTCCAGCAGCTCAGGCAGTGATCGGATGGCAGGCGGAGCCGTGTCCTTTAGGATGGATGGAGCCGGGGGGAGCAGGAGAGGCTGGAGGCTGCAGGTCCCGGCACACAGACCGTCCCCATCGTGCCGAACTGCAGCCACGGGCACAAACCGCGCTGGCAGATGACCGATATGCCCAGAGACTGTTATTTTAGGGATACAGCTTGCCTTTTTCTGGAGCAAGACCTGTTGCCAGGAAAAATGCTCAGAGACGCCTCGCAGAGCCAAGAGAGGCAAAATCCGCCCAGAAAAAAACTACCCAGGCAACGCGCTCCCCTCTGCCCGGAGAGCTGGGGGCAGAAAGCAGGCCGTGCATGGGGGACCAGAGCAATGGCAAGGGCCACCAAGTCCTGGTGGCTTGGCTCGCTGATGCCGAGCCCAGCCTCATCTTCCCAGCATGATGCGGCTGAGGTGGGGCTGCGCGGGCAGCACCGGCAGCGGTGGCAGCGCTGCGGGCGATGGGGCGTTCCTCCCTCCGCCAGAGCTATTTATCTTGGGAGAAACAGAGGAATATTTTGTATCTTTGACAAAGCAGCACTTTACGGGCGCTTGACACTTTATTAACTAATCTCTGGTACTTGAGTAATTTATTATGTTTAAGCTGGTGCCATCAAGTCTCTCAGCAGTGTCCATGTGCGCCGGGAAATAAATTAAAGACTGTCCAGAGATACTTGGCTCATCGCTGTGATTGCTGGGCTAGCATGATGGAGGGCTAAGGTTCTCTCCTCCTGCAAATTGGAAATTAGGAATTAATAAGACGACAGGACCGGGAGCCCCGCTAGCTGTGCCTGGCGGGGAGGCAGTGGCCGGGCTCGGCAGTGCTGCAGCTCCCCATGGGCCCCCAGCGGAGCTCCCTGCCCTGGGTGCCCCGTCCGGGGCTGAGGGTGGTTCAAAGCCCAGAGCCCTGCCAGTGTTTCAGAGATGTAAATGGGATGATGTGGGTGATTACAGGCCTGTCAGGCTAACATCAATCCCGGACAATATAATGGGAGAGCTGATACAGGATCTGATTAATAAAAAATTAAAGGAGGTAATATAATAAATGCCAATCAACACGGGTGCATGGAAAATAGATCTTGTCAAACGAAGTTGATATCTTTCTGATTACATTACAAGTTTGCTTGATAAAGGTAATAATGTTGATGTAGTGCAGCTCAGCTTCTGCAGACAGTTGAGTTGGTGCTCCGAAGCGTTTGGAGAAAGGGACTGAAATGCGGTGAGCAAGGTGGCAGACGTTGACGGGATTAAAAATGGGCTGAGTGGCAGATCTTCTGCAAGGAGAAACGTGGCATCTTCGTGGGGTGCAGCGCCTCTGCCAGCATCCCCTCAGCGCTGCTCCTGGCCTTGGGTTTTCTGCTGAGACAGAAGCACAAAGCACACAGCTGTTGGGGCTAGAGCCTGCAGGAGTGGGCAGATCTGGTGTTGGAGTTACCATACGAGGGAGCAGGTCACCGAGAGGCGACGTGATGCAATGTGCAAGCAGGGTACAACCAAGGATGGCCAAATGGAAATCCTGCTCCTGGTTCTGGGGTGCCTGGGGACCCCCGTGGCCTCTCTGGGCTGGGGCCAGGACCTCTGGCAGCGGGGCTGCCCAGCTCAGAAGTTTAAAGCTCTTCTGACAGCAGCAGCAGCAGCAACAAAATCGTGAGCAGTCCCATCCGTCAGTTTCCATGGCAACTCAAAATTACTCACTTTGGGGAGGAGGGACCAGCCCTCGCGCAAGAGCCTCCCTGCTTCTGTGTGCGCTGGCAGTGGGCTGGGGTGGTGTTTTTCTTCTCACAAGCCACGGGTGACATGAATGCATGGGCAGACTCAGAGGATAATTAAAACATGTACCATTTAACGAATGACAACAATTGAAACTTTAATTACTCAGCCTGTGTCTGTTTATTTCCTCCCCAAATTGCCCAACTCACGAAAGGAAGTAAGAAGGAGTAGGGAAGGAGACTGAGGGCAAAACCTGATTACATTTATTAAGCCAATACAAAAACTCGGCACTGTAATAATAATTAAATTAATTATAAAAGCAATTTGCTTCCGAAAATGTAATTTGACAGCTTACAGGCTGTTGCACCGATCCAACGGCCTCAGCTTAAAGTAGGCAGGAGGCAAACCCACCCAGAAGGATCGCCGTGCAATTTTAATGAGGTACCAGGATGGGAGAGCAAAACTGCCCTGTGCTCGCTGCGGCACCTGCGGGGGGATGAGGTCCCATGCCGAAGCACAATGCCGGGCTCTGCAAAGCGTCACCTGGGTGTGGGTACAGGTGTTTGCACCCCGGGGGCCTTCCCCATGCCTCTGCTCTTGTGTGCATCTGCGAGAGCCGCTGGCCCCAGGGGCCAGCACCCAGCCCGGCATGCACGTCCTCTGTCTTCCAGCTCCACGTGGGCATGGCAGCAATGCAATACCTGGTCTGCAGGAACAAATTCCCACTGTGGGCGTCGTGTGGGAGCGGGGAACTGCGGGTGATGCCTTGGCCAGGGTGCATGCATCATCTGTCTGGGTCACATCCTGCCCAGCAGGGCTCAGCTCCACAGCTCGAGCACCCTGGAAGCATTTCGTGCTCCAGCCGCTGCCCCAGCTCGTCCTCCTCCGCCACCCGGTGCGAGCTCTTCCCCCGTGTCCAGCCTGAACCAAGGTTCACTGAAAATGAAGGAAAGCGCAAGAGCTGAATGCAAATGGGCATCTCTAACTGCTTGTTCAGAGAAAATAATTTTGGGGATGGCTACACGCTTATAACCTTTCTAATGCCAGGCAGAAGGTGGTTTATGACTTTGTTGAAAATAAAAAATAATCTGCTGAAAGATGAGAAAAGAGCTGGCTTGGAAGTGACAAGTTTTTGGCCTAAACTGCTGGATCTGGAAAGCTGTTCAAAGAAAGCAGATTGCTTTCAGCCAGAAACAGTTTGATTGAAAACCTTGTTTTCCATAGGAGAAAAAAAGTTTTGACAAAATGCTTTTATACCAACCTCACTCCTTTCTTGCTACCCGCACTGGATGTCGCCTCTCTGCCCGTCATCAGCGAGGTGCATGGGATGTGCGTCCGCAGCCGGGGAGGGTGCTGGTGCCTGGCGAGCAGCCGTCACCCAGGGCAGGTTCCTGCTCCCCCAGTGCCTTCCCGTGTCCTCATGGTGGGCAGGGGGGTTGGAGCTGAAATCTGGGATAATTACCTGCGGCATTGTTCCCAAATTGCCTCTGATTGCTGTGCAGGGACTGGGTCTGCATTCCTACAGCCCGCTGGGCTGCATTTTGTGGTTTTTGACTTCTTTTTTTAATGATGGAGGCTCCTTCTTGCCTTCCAAAGTAGGTCAGAACCTCAGTGAGGAACTTTTCAAACACCCTGGGTTTTGAAGCTGGGAAAAACTATGCTCTTCTTTCTGCCGTCCTGCTCCCTTCTCCGAAGGCACGCTGACATCCAACCACTTTAAACCACTGGGTTTGAGCAGCAAATTATAAGTTAAATTATAAATAATGCCCGGCTTTCCAAGGGCTCTGACTATTACGCCAGACTCGGAGTCATTCACCCAGCCTGTCTCTGCATCCTGGCCAATGCAGTCATTATGTCTACAGGGTGCCTGGCTGCATCGATTGCCTTGAAAAATGCATGAGCTTGCTCCCTTGTCGGGCAGCGCCTGGAGCACGGGAACCTGCGGCAGCACTGAGCGGGGGCCACGGCCCCGGAGCTGTCCTCTGCCCGCACGGTGAGCCGGGGGCAGCTGGGGGCTTGCGGGCTTCGGGGAGACCTGGGGAAGGACCAGGGTTTCTGTGGGCTTCCAGCAGATCTGGTGCTGATGAGCACAGCCCGATAAGCGCACGCTGCCAAAGACGAGGAGAAAATATTTGGCAGAGGGTGAGGGACGGAGCTCACGTACGTGGTGAGAGCGCTGCGGTGTTGGTGGTAACGTGCAGGTGCGCTGTCCTTGTGTTGTTCTGTGCTTGCTGCTGGTGGCAGCAGATGCAACCAGAGCTCTAATGGCAGGAGAAGACCAGGGCAGGCTTCAGAGAGAGGATGTCTGAAGGCAGCCACAGCGTGGCCATTCCCACGCAGGACTCGGGGAAGGTGCTGGAGGTGCTGGCGAGGCTGTTCCTGCAGCTCACCCCGTGCCTCACCCATCGGGCTCCCACGGAGGTGTAATGGATGGGGAAGAGTAGGTTTGAAGGTCTCGGGGGCAGAGAAGACAGCGCGTGAGCCATCAGTCAGGTACAAAAGCAAAGGAGTAACATTTCAGTGCAGTAATTTTTAATAATTTATGATTTTCACTCGGTTCCCAGAGTGTTATTACCTCACTTAATATCATTTACAAATTACACATGATCCCATCAATTGTAGTAAAGTGAGGAAGTGTCTGGGAGATGCTCAGAAATCAAATGCTATGGAGCAAATGAGAATTTATGAAGCTGAGCGGGCTGCAGAGGTGGTGGGGCAGCAGAGCAGTGCCCGGGATGCCACTCACCGGCACGGCTGTGCCCCCGGGCTGCCCTGAGACGTGGGCACTGCAGAGGGGAGGTGGGGGACAAGGGACCGGTGTGCCACCAGATGGGCTTTGCTCAGGGTTGGTTTTCATGTACATATACAGAGAGAAGCAAGAGAGCAAAGGGAGCGTGTTGTGAGCTGGCTGTGCTGGGGGAGAGCAGAGGGAAGGGGGGGCTCTTTGAGGCCGTATAACCCCGTCTCCCCACTGTGCCCGCCTGCCCCTCTCTATGTACCTGTCCCCGCAGGTCTGGCTGTTCTGCCACCCTGACATCCCCAGCCTCCCTTCCCTCTCTTGTCTGCACGTAGGGCTAAGGACTCATTTGGCTAATTATTAAAGAGCAGGGCCTTCCACCTCCGTCCCCCCGGGGCTCAGCGTGGCAACCTGCAGAGGTGGATGGCGGCACAGCAGGGAAGTGGCTTGGCTGCCCAGGTCCGGAGCTGCGTGTTTCCATGCCTCTGTCTGGCCATCTCCCATCCCCGTCTCTGCACCTCTCAGCCTCCAGGGTGGAGGAACACCAGCGGCACCTGAACGGCCCTCCCCTGGCCGTGTTCCCCAGGGGCAACCTGGTGGCTCCTAGCAGTGCAGGGTGAAGATGCAGCCCCTCACGGGGGGCTGTGGCATGGGGCTGGGGGCTGTGACATGGGGCTGGGGGCTGCGGCACGGGGCTGGGGGCTGCGGCACGGGATGTCACCTGTTGCTTTGGCTCTCGCAGCAAGCGTGCTGCTTCACTGCCATCGCCCAGCGGGGCCTCGTTGCACAGGAAGGAGCACACAAATCCCGCTCTGCTGCTAACGGCTCCGTCATTTGGCAGGGGAGAGGCTGAGCCCCTCCCACCCCACGCTGCCTTCTTGTTTGTCTTTTTTTTTTTTTTATCGTTTCCTCCTGCAAGAAATAAAGAGCGAAAGAAAGGAAGCGAGCCAGCCCTTTCCCCACTCTTCTCCTCCTCCTCCTCATTAGCGCTGCATCCCAGGGAAAGTGTAATTTCCTTTGTGTCGCTGGTGGCACAGAAATCTTCTCCATGGCAACACGGCCGGTGGCGAGCAGTGCCGGGCCTCCAGGATGCCTGCGAGGGGGGACCGGGCTCCGGGGGCAGCTGGCTGCAGGGAGGCTCTGGTGGCAGCCCGGGGCTGTGCATGTCCCCGTGGGGCACGGAGCAGGGATGCTGCACGGCTCCAGCACGTCGTGGCACTGCCCCTTGCCTTGCTTTTGTCCAAAGAAAGAAGTCGTGGTGAACGTCCAGAGTCCTGCACGCTCCGGGCTGGGGGTGTTTGTGGGGACAGCAATTAGCCAGAAAATAGCTGGTGGTATGGCTGGGTGCCTGGTTTGCCCACGTTGCTGTATGCCAGAAGCACCTGTATGGCACAGCCCCAGCATGGGACGTCCCGCTCGTGGCCCTGCTGCTGGCAGCGATGGGGCAGCCGGGGCTGTGGCCACCTTTGGAAGCAAGAAACAGGCAACTGCATGCGCCCATGGGGCTGACCTGGGGCTGCTGGTACACCCCCCACAAATCAGGCACCCATACTGCTTCTGTTGCCCCTGGTCCACTGTGTTTCAGCTGGGAGGAAACTTCTTGTAGCTTCCTCCTTGAGACCGCGCTGGAGAAGGGGTGGAAATGATCCTCCGTGCAGCTTCCTGCGGCATTCCTTAATTATCCTTCTCACAAGGTTCAGACACAAGCAAGTCTCTGCAGAGAAAACAGCCCTTTGTTATCTAATAACTCACAGAGAACAGCGATTTGCATACAGCAAGAGGAACAGAAAAAAAGCAGAGGAAAATGCCTCCCTCTGAACATCACAGAAGCATTTGATGGAAATAACTCACCCTGGCCGATCTCCCTGTCTGGAGTTCTCCCCGAGTATCTGGGACAAGTGGGACTCACAGTTCTCTCTTCTTAAAGGCACTGCACTTGGCAGAGCCTTTTAACTAAATTGAATGTCTCTGTCCTGCAAAAATATGCTTACATGCTGCCTTTCATGCCAGCGCACCTGGACATGCTGGTGATTGCACTACAGAAGAGCAAAGCCAGATGAAAAAGCTTATCAAATGTCAGTAGAAATGTAAGTGGTCAAGAGCTGGAGTGCCTGTTCAGCAGTGGTTTTCATCCCAGATTGAGAGGAGGAGTGAACTATCAGGGCTCAGTGTTAACTGCAGGATTTGTGTTGGTTTGTAAATGTCTGAGCCTCAGCCGGGGCTCAGACAGCTGCTGATGCCCCCTGGGCTTCCTGGTCCCCATCCTGCAGGGGCTTGGAGCAAAAGCGTTTGGGAAGGCACCGTGGGTGCTGTCCTGCACGCTGTGGTGTCTCCCTGGCGTGCCCAAGGCTTGTGGCCCAGCCCGGCTGGTGCCAGCCCTCATCTGGGCAGCCACGTGGAGAGAAGGGGCAACTGGAGCTCCTGTCTGTGGAGAGCGGGTTGGGGTGTAGAAAGCTGGAAATGGAAAGGTTTTGATTCGATAAATGTTTGTTGGCATCGGTAAATATACGGAGGGTATGGCTGGACTCAGTGGAAAGGGACAGTATTATCTGCAATCGGATTATTTTTAAGTGAAAAGACAGTAGCAGCTGCTAAAATGCATTGACTTGTTGAAAACATATAGATTTGGATACCAATGCCATAGAGTGCTATCACTTAGGTGTCTCAGCCCATCTGCGTAAAGTAACTATTGATTTTGGTTGATATGCATTGATTCCAAGAAAACTGCCCTGCTTTGAAAATGAACTTCCAGTAGTTTCAAGGGAAAATGCAATGCGCTGTCTCTCTTGCAGGGCTCCCTTGTTTTGTTAAACGTGTCTTGCGTGTTTGAAAAACAGAAGCAAAGCCAAACAAATAGCTCGGAGGGAATTAAAATGCATCGATTCTCAGGGTGGGAATAATGGCCTCCGTTAAAAGCTTTTGGAGACGTTAACATACATTGCTTTGAATAAAGATCTCCCTCTGGCCCACGGCTCCTGCACCTGCTACCATGACAATTATTTGGATGAGAAGGTGGGGAGCTGAAACGCAGCCGTACTGCCCTGGAGCCTCTGTGCTGTGGTGCCAGGCAGGGGGAGACCAACTCGGAGACGACTCGGAGGGGTTAGCTCCTCGGGGCTGGCTCTTGTGCACCGCAGAGCCGCAGGATCCAGAGAAGGAGGTTGGGAGGCACTGGGAGACCTCGTCTTGCCCATCCCCCTGCCCCAGGATGGGGTCAGCGCAGCCACGCCATTTCCAATGGGCCTGTGTCTAATATTTTTTAAGTTTCCTAGTGATGATTTCACACCTCCTGGAGTGATCCACACCAATAACATCCTGTAAATGGAGATCTACTGCTTTATACGGTATTGGTTGTATTTCGTGTTCATTTCTTACCTTTTTTAAGCCAGCATTATGTATTTAACAATTACCATTCCATTGCACAGGCATTTGAAGGCAGCGAGAGGCAACCTCTGTGCTGGGGGTAAGGACCTTGTGGATGTGGTGGCTTCCCCAGTGTCCCTGTCTGGCAGGACAGCCCTGCTCCTTGTCTCCTCTGCTCCTGGGCAGGAGGGGATGCTCTCACGCCCCTCGTCAGTGCAATTAGCTGCTTATAAAGGGCTCTCACGAAGAGGCGGGGTTGCTGGACAGAGCTGTTCCTTGGGGTAGCGCTGGGCTGCCCACAGAGTGCTGCTCCGCAGCACTTCTCTTCCCGAAGCAGCCGAGGCTTTCCCAAACGGCTGTCACGAGCCCGAGAGCGCTTCCGTGCCCTGCAGGGTGCCAGGCTGTGCGTCTGTCCCTCGCTGTCTGTCCGTCTGTCCCACCCCAGGTCTCTTTTCCCTCGCGGTCATTTTAATTGGCAGGGAACGGCCAGTAATTCGGCAGCGGGTCTTGGCCAGCCCAACCTAACAGAGCCTTGTCACTTGGATCAACAGGCAGAGTCCATCTGGGAGACCAAGCCCTAGTCCCTCCAGCAAGTCCTTGCTGTTAATTAAAGGTATTAATTGGCATGCAGCCTGCTTGTTTAAAGAGACGGTGGCCTCTGCAGTAATTAGAGATGCACGGAGCTGCCCTCAAACGACGGGTGCAGGCGGGCGGTGGGGCTTTGCTGGCGTGGGGGCTTCTGTCCCCACGTGTGCTCCTGGGGGGGATGGATGCTGCTGCTGTGGCTGGGCACAGAGGTGGGGAGCGCCGGGGTGAATGCACATCTGGGGCTGGATCCGGCCTTGTCCTCCCCGTGGCCGTGCCCTGGCTGCTTTCTGCACCATGCCGGTGCTCCAGGCGCACAGGGCGGGTGCGAGCAGGGGGATTTTATTGTTAGGCACGACGTTTTGTTGAAGCAGATGATTTCTTCTAGGCTCCCTACCTTTTGCTGTTCAATTTTCATTTATAAACCCCAGGAGGGATGTGTTGCGTGCTGTATTTTGCTTTTGCTAAGAAATGGTAATTCCACGGAAAGCCGGCTGCCGCTGCTCGGTGTGAGGGTGCGCAGCCCCAGGGGACGAGCCCGGCGCTGCCCAAGTTTCCCAGGCCCTCCACCTGAACTTCGTTAGAGTCTTTGCAGTTCAATTTCTGAATGTAGTCTGAGAGCAACATGAAAATTAGATCTAATAATGAATGATTACAACTTTCAAGTTAAGTCTAGTTGGTTGACTAATCAATTTGGTTAAGTGAAAATCCATAGCAAATGAGTCAGCCGCAGTACAACATTTCTCCATCCAATTTAAATTAAAATCACCAACCATAATAATTTCACAATTACTCTGTGAGGATGCACCAGGGACTTGCCCCTTGAGAAAGAAAATGTCAGGGACTGCATGAGAGGCACCTGGGGCACGGGGGAGCGAGGAGCAGCCCTCGGCTGCCCGCCTGGGCAGCTGTGAGCGCAGGGACAGGGACGGATGCTCGAGCAGCCGGGGGGCATTGCTGGCTCTGCAGGTGGCACCAAATTGGAGGGTCCTCCCCACCCCAGCACCAAAGCACAGTACCTCACGTCCCCCCAGCCCCAGCCCACCATCCTGCAGGGTGCATCCAGCCTACCAGAGGGGCTCGGCCAATATTTATATCAAGGGAGCAGAGGAGTGTGAGAGGGGAGCCCAGTCCTGTAGATCAATTTGTAATTTTTCTTTTTTGCTGTGGCAGGAGTGTGAGGGATGCGAACATTAAATCTCTAGGAAAGTCGCCTCTGCAGCAGTCTTTAGTGGTCTGAATTATTTATTTGTGTACAGTTGTGCTACACACCGAGCCGTAAAAAAATAAATAAGACCACAGCAGGCTGCGCCTGTAATGGAGTGGTTGTGTGGTTGGGTGCAGCTCTCCTCGGGATGGGTCTCATCCTGCACACCAGGAGGCTGCAAGGAGGAGGGCCGGGTGCAAGGGCCCAAATGCTTCTTATTCTGCTTTCTGTCGCATCCTCTGCCTCCTCTGTTGCATACGGCAGGTAATTAACGATCCATTCACACGGCAAGTGGAGGGTGAGACAACTCTGGTGGATTAATAATTTAATATTCTTACAGAACTCCATACCTGTGCAAAACACCTGGATGCATTCCTTGCGAACTTCCTTCCAAGCCGCTGGCCCGGCAGGGAAGGCTTCCCAGAGGTTTCTGTGCACGGCCACCGCACACATCCTGCTCAGCGTGGGGAGCGCTGACAGCGGGCGGCTGCTCTGTGCAGGGGGAGAGCTCCCTGGGAGCGCGCTGGCTGCTGCATCCATCTGCACAGTTGCCACTCTGCCGGGCTCTAACTCAATTGCTTTGTAATGTACTTCTCTGCTGCGGTGTGCACACAGGCAGAGCTGCGTGAAGCCCGGGCGGTGCCGGTGTGTTACGTGTTGTGCAGGAGGTGCTCACAGCCTGCGGGGAGCTGGATGGAGGCAGCGCAAGGCGGAGGGACTCAGCTCTGCAGGGGAATGTGTGGTGGCCTCATGGGTCAGGGCAGAGCGGAATTCCAGAGGTTTCCCAGCATGGAAACTGGGAAATGGCTGGCATGCTTGCTCAAAGGGGAGAAACCACAATTCACTTTGAATAGCGGGGTGGAGAGTGCACCAGCCTGGGGAGCAGAAACCCCTGGGGTCTGCAGCCACCAGCTTCTCCCCAGTGCAGCCAGCTGGGCTGCGACACTTTTGTTCCAGGCTCTGTTTTGTTCCCCTGGCACCTGCCGAAAATACCGGGCTCGCGGGCACTTCGCCTCCTGTGTGACTCGGGCAAAACTTTGTAAGGGCTGTCCTAATAAATAATAGAGCATCTTTCTTCCCTCGCTGTTGTGAAAGAGCTCCTGCCTGACGCGGGAGAAACCTTTTGATGCATTTTGATAAAAGAGCCAGGCAGTGGTGAGTGAAAGCCAGGAGACATTTATTTAATGCCGCCAACACAAAGGTCCCGGCGCCGACGCCCGCTGCAAAGCGATTGTTCGCCTGCTCCCGAGCTGATGTCTCCGCCTCACCTCTCCCGGGCTCGGGGGATTGGGGCTGTGCTGGGGCCATGCACAGGCGGGAGGAAGGTCTGGGGGCTGCGGAGGGTCAGCCTCCAGCCCCAGCTCTTGGGGAGTTTGGGGGGATCAGCCACCAGCCCCAGCTCTTGGGGTTTTGGGGCATTACCGGAGCCCTGCCCCAAGCTGGGTGCTGGCATCAGGGTGCATGGAGTGGTAGCTCCAGGTGTCTGTGGAAGCAGGGCTTTGTACATTCGGTTTTCATCTGCTGGAAGGAAATGATTTTGTTAGGTTAACACTGCAATTATCTCTTCAGAAAGCCTTCACCATCTGAAGATGCTTCTGGAAGAGGCATCCAGCTGAAACAATGAATCGTGCCAAATTCAAAACGAGCACCGTCCCGCGGGCCTCCGGGAGGATGCGAGCTGAGCCCCAGGTGTCCCTGCTGCGAGAAGCCCTCCTGGCCAGAGGGGCTGGGTGAGGCTGTCCTGAACAGCGAGGCTGTCCTGGTGTTAGTGAGGCTGTCCTGAACTGCTCTGCTCCTTCAGCCGAGCCCCGCCAGCCACGTGTCCTTGAAGGCACGCAGACAGACAGACGGACAGGCCGTGCCCCTGCGCACCGAGCGCTGCCTCCTGCGTTGCTGCTGTCTCCCTGGGGCGTTTTGTCCACCCCCGACCTCCCCTCGGTGATGCTCACGCACACACGCAGCAGGCTCAGCACAAACACAGCGCTGCGCCTAGCCCAGAAATCTTGGTGTTTTCCTCCCGGAACGCAAAAAGGAGAAGAGATGATGACACGTGGCTCACGTAACAGATGGAGCCATGGATTATTTGGAGCCTCTTGTACTAATTTTACAAATGCTGCATGTCTGCAGGCTTTTAATAGTTGAATTCCTGGCTAAATGGATAAAGAATATGTCCTGTGGGGACTAAAGGCTTTGGGGAATAACTTATGCAAATCCTCCCGTCTGAATGCAGGTGGTGACAAGTTTGCTGCAGTTTCTCTCGTGGTGATGGTGGCAAAGATGCAGGCTTGGGTGGCGTGAGCTAAAAAGCCCCAAAAGGACAAAATGATGAAGCTTGCTTGGCCCTGGGTGAGTGTGCCTGGTACTTTGGAGGTACCGAGGCTGCAAGGAGATGATAGCCATTGCCTGGGAAGATGTGGAGGGGCAGGTTATTCGTGGCTCTTTGGGAAGCTCTGTGAGCCCTGTTCAGGGCTGCAGGGAGGAGGCCGCCCGCTGCCCACTCATCCCTGCCTCGAGGGCCCTTTGGGATGCGAAGCCTCTGGTTTTATCACTGCTTTAGCTCCAGCTAAGAGGCAGAACCCAGGCAGAGTCGCAGCCCGGTTGGGCAGCACGAGCTGAGGTGTTGAAAGATGCATTATGAATGCAAGGTGTAGGGAACAGAAATTATTAAACTCACAGATAGCAACAGAGCTCCCTTTGTGAGCGGTGGAGATGGGAAATTATGCTGAAGCAATGCATTGCAAATCACCCAATGAAAGGCAGAGAAGGCCCTTTTATCCTCCAGGCCCTGAAGTTTTTCCGGTATCTTTGTATGCAGAGGCATTCCTTCAGGGGAGAAAGAGAAGCCAGCAATTTTGTGGCTGATTGGCAGGCTGTCCAGTGCCAATAAAGATATTTGTTTTTTCATACAAGTGCTCACAGACTGAAATCTCACTCTTGCATTTTCCATTACAGAGGAAAATGAAACTTGGAATGCTTTCTCCATTAGAGCTGCTTAGCCTCAGAGTAATAGCGGTGCTTGAGTGACTTGAAAGGAGAAACACTCTGCTCCAGCAAAGCGCCCAGCGCCGACACGCCGTGCGGAGCGCGCCTCACCTCGCCGGGAGCTGGGCGCGGCAGAACCCCCCCGTTATTTGTATTTCTCTGAGTTCCACAAGCACTGGGAGGCTGCAGGGCGAGGCGGGGGGACCGGTGCCAGGCTGAGGGATGAGGGTGTGAGGAAGGCTTGGTGCCCACCGTGCTGCACCCGACGCATCCGAGGTGGCTTCGGCGACCTGCTCGGTGCGGCACCAGAGGTGGCAGCAGCGCCGGGATGGGAGCTCCTGCTGCAGAGGGCCTCTCTGATTGCCGGGGGATATGGAGATGGATGGAGGCAGTCCTGCTGAGCAGCACAGCCCAGGGATGAGGGGTGGTCCCCCAGATCCCCACCTGTCCCTGTCCCCACGGGTCCCAGCGACCCCTGATGCCTGGGGCCGGGTCCCCTCCCCGCTCTCTCCAGGCCCTGCACTGCCTCCGTGCTCGCGCAGATCCCCGGCAGGGAGGAAGAACATCTGTTAACACAAATGCCTTCCTAATTTCTTCTTAACTCTCACTCGGCATCTGCGCCGAACAAGCCCCGTTCAGCTTGTACGGTGTTTATTTCTGGAACGGGCTCAAAAGCGCCGCGGAGCCGGGAGCAGGGAGGGAAGAGCCGCTAAATCTTTAATAACACGCCGAGTCAGAACTTCTGCCACGCTCCGTCCTACTCACACGGGGGAGAATAACCAGAGACAGAATTTCTTAATAGCAAACACCTTTGCAGCAGCTCATTAAATCACTGCATTTCTGAGGCACAGCAGGACACTTGTGTGAATAAATAGTGCAATCTCCTAGTCTGAAGTATTTTCACATCTGAGTTATTTCCCCTGCATATGATCAGCTCCTTCCTTTTTTTTTTTTTCCTTTGCTCCTCATCTCTACAACGAATGATTTTCGCTGATGAGCACAATTAACAAATGAGAGACAAAGTTGAAAAAACACATCTCCCCCCCCCGGTTCTTTCTTTAATGTTGTACAGTTTAACAAATAGCGGAGGAAAATGGAGTGAAGAGAAATTTCTGCTGACGATCTAAAGGCGCAGCTTTTTTCTCCTTTTTGCTGCCTTTGTAGACAACAAAATGAAAAAAAAAAAAAAAGAGAGGGAAAAGAGGATGGTAATATAAAAGGAAGGAAAGAAAGACCCTCTTCAGGGTGTTTATCCAAGCAGCATGTTTGCTCATTTCCTATCCTAGCTCATGCATAACGCCAATGAGATGGAAAGGGCCTGTTTTGCTCCAGAGGTGCTGACGAACTGGGAGACACGCCACACAATTGACTGCAGTGAAATAAATCGAGCAAAAGGTTTCCTTCCACCACCCCCAGCTCTGCAGGGTTCACAGGAGGGGACGGATGCATCCGTCAGTGGCAGTCTCCACAGATGCAGATATTTTAATAGGTGAGGGATGTTCCCAGAAGCCAGTTCGACCCATCCCAGAGGGATTTTCCTCCCCACAGACGTCTTCCTCCCTCTCTGGGGTGATGCCCAGGGGAAGGGCAGGGCGGTGGGCAGGAGGAGGAGAGAAGAGGAGCGCCAGGGCCCTGCTTCTCCTGGGTGGGAGCTGGCAATCACCAGGGCTCCTGTCCCAGGCAGGGAGACACAGAGCGAGGCTCCCCGCTCGGCAGCACAAAAAGCAGGGCCAAGCACTCGCTTGTGGCAGAGGCTGATCGGGGCTGCAAGCAAATAAGGGCTGTGAGCAGGGTTTAATAGCACAATTGATTTACTTTTATAAATGCTGCAGTCTAATGTACGTCAGAAAGTGTTGTCTGGGCGATTTCTAGCAATTGATGAGCCTCACCACCCCGGTGGCACAGCTTTCACCATGGCGCGGGCTGGAGGCAGGGGTGGGGGTGCTGGCAGCTCGGCCCCCTTTGTGCCCTGGGGGGCCCTGGCAGCTTTCTTGGTGCCTCCTGATGGGGTGCTGTGGGGCTTGGTGCTGTGGGGCTCTGGGGGCTGCTGTCCTGCGAGCCCTCTGCACCCCAAGCCAGCCTCTGGCAGTGGCTCACCTCCCACCTTCCCCTGGCCCTTGCTCCTCACCTCCACCACCCCACAGCCCAGGGCTCTGGCTGCAGCTTCGGTGTGTGATTTGGGGGGAGGACGTTTGTTTTGTTTAAAAAAATAGAATGCCCTTTTTTTTTCCCCTCCCTTCTCTGAATGGCCAGGGTGAGGTCATGCGTCGGAGATGTGAACTTCAGCAGAGCAGTGCCATAAAGCCTGCAATAGTGCTTATTCAGTAGTGCAGCTGTCTGAAGAACTCAGATAATACCACCGAAATTCCCAGCCCCAGAGCACTCCATCACCTATGGGACCCTGGCCCATGCACTGCGTGGGGACACCACCACATGCCAGCATCGTGAATTTATACCTGTCCAAGAGACGCTTTCTACGAAGCATTTTCCACCATGGTCTAATTACAAGGTAAATAAATGGGCCCTCCCTTATAGTTAATTTGTTAGGTAGCTTTATCGCCAACAGGAGAGAGATGACACAGAAGGATATTGCATACAGTGTTGCTGGTGATTATTTTTATTACTTCATATGAGTTTTATAGTGGTAGTAGGGAGAGTTTTGAGTCGCCGCTTTCCGCCAGGTGTAATTAATGTTTTCTGGAGCAGCCCAGCACGGCCGAGCTGGGGCCAGGGGCATTACAGCAGGCGGGGCCAGCCTGCTGAACCATGCTGGGCATCTCAGGAACGCGCTGAGATACACCAGTGCCTCTGCCCCGTGCCCTGCCGCCCTGCTTCCTTTCTCTGCAACATTTCGGTGAAGGGGTGGGTGTGTGCAGGATCTGGGAGGATTGCTCAGCTGGTTGCTCACCAGCATCGGGGAGCATCCTTGGCCAGGCAAAGAGAGGCCCGAGGGGGGCTCATCGCTCAAGCACCAGGCGGAGGCGCCTTTGCTTCTGGATTTGTTTCGTTTCCTCCCACTGAGCAAAGTGTCTATTTTAACAGCAAACTACTGGTATAAGCAAAGAACTCCTCAGTACTCCGAAGAATATTAAGGTATATAAATGTCTTTATGAAAGATGATGAATTCCTGTAGTCTTCTCTAGTGAATTTTGCTTCTGTAAATCTCACTCTCTCTTTGCATGTGCTAATTGGTCTTAGCATTAATTAATCTGATTTCATTATATCCTCTTTAATTTGTTAAGATATCATTTCTTTATTGGGCAAATAAACACTTTAGAGGATTGTCACAATTGGAATAATTTCCCCCCTCCCTTTCTTTAAAGTTACCAAGAGAAGTCGTTATCAATTAAGCTAATTTGCATAAGCATTAGGGTAATCGTTTTAGTTTAGCCAAATTTGTGAAAATTTACATAGCAAATTGACCTTCCACATTTTCACTTAAACATATAAAGCGCAAGAGAGAATTGTGTTGGCATTGATAATGAAACGGAGTTTATTTTGCATGGTTCTCTTACTAAAAGAGGCCTAATTAGACCAAGTAATTTTTTATTTCATCCGTAATTGCAAAACAAATAAGCTCTTTGGCAGTTTCTTCCCTTTCCCTTTGCCTGTGTCACATGGATGGGGAGCGCTAATAGGAAAGTTGTGTTCTCCTAATTAAGCCTCATTTGATGTCTGTGCATTCTTCCATCGGAGATCCTTTAGTTTCTTCCAGGTATTCTTCTGCTTGAGTCGTTCAAGCTTCCTGGATCGCCTTTTAATAGACAATTCCCCCAGCCTGATGTGAAGTAACAGGCAAAAAAGGGAAAAAGAAGAAAGAGTAGAACAACGCTGAGTGTAAAAAGCAGCGTGGCAATGGCAGCCAGCAGGGTCTCCCTCCGCTGGGTGGGGAGTTAAAGGCGAGAGGCGTTTTTGGCCAGGGAGCAGGGCTGGTAGTGCCCTGACACAGCGTGCCCGTCCCCAGGGCTGCGACGTGCGGCTGCTTCCTTCTCCACGGCCACAACCAGAGGTCACCTCGGTCACCTCGTGCAGCCACTGCCAGCCGAAATTGCAGCTGTGGCAGGCGGGTGGGCGGTGCTGACAGCGGGGTGGCCCGGCCGCTCGTCCTGGGAAGGGGTAAAGCAGCGATGGCATCTCTGAGCGGAACCCCCCGGGGTCGTGACTCAGAGCGATTCGGGAGCACTGGCGGAATGAAGGAAACGTGGAAATGTTAATGCATGCAGCCCATGCCTCCTGCCGAAGTGGGCAGGCGGAGATGGAGTTTGCAGAGTAGCTCTGAGCTGCCTGTGGGGGTGGGTGAGGGCGAGGGCAGGGGGGGGCTGCCGGTGCCCGAGGGTCCAGGCAGTGCCTGGGCTCGGGGAGTGCCCTCGGCCCCACAGCGGGTCGGAGCCCAGGCACAGCCCACATCGTGGTGCTCTCTCCATCCTTCCTCGCCCCCAGCAGCGTCCGCTACACCCGAGCGAGGGCGTTTGCGTTTCCTCCCTGCCTTGTCCCCGCCTCGCCCACGTGTAAAGGGCAGCATGAGGTGCCAGGCAGTGGAAAATCAGCCTCTCAGGTTGTTAACTGTGCAGAATGCCTTCCCCCCAGCACCATATTTTTTTGGCCTTGAGTGTTTTTAACGGCAGCCTTCATGGTTTGATGGAGGATTTTACACTAATGCAAGGCATTACCTAGTTAATTTGGCCAGAATAGAGTGTAATTTTGCACGGTCAAAGTCATTGCTACTTGAGCTAAAAGTTCCATTACGGTGCACTGCCCACCTAGCTATTTCAGAGCACGCAGAGATAAGTAGCATTTTATTAATGGGTGTCCTCGGGAGCTTATTTAAAGGATAGCTCCTCGTCTGCATTGGAGATGAACATGGGAAAGAACCGAGGCAGCGAGGGATGCTGGCAGCAGCCATGGGACGTGTCACCCCTGCGGCACGTGGCCGACCACTGTGGGCTGTGTTCTTTCTGCAGGCGATGCTTCAGCCCACGCAGGGCACCTCCACCCACCTTGTTTCAGCATGGGATAAAACAGCGTGCACAGTTCGGACCTGTGCGTGTCCTCAGACACATTTCTGAAGGGGCAGCAGGGCCGGCAGGGTGATGGTCTGGCCAGTTCCAGCACCCGCTGCCCTCCCCACGATGGGCGCATCGCACCACTCCTGCCTGCGGCTCCCCGGGATGCCTGGTCCCAGGCTGGGATGTGGTTGCGCAAGGACATTATTATGCCAAGCACTGAATAAACACAGAACAAAAAGTTGGCTCCTCTGACTGTAAATAATAAATGATCCTCTTTGATCACCCGTGTTGGCTGAGGGCTCCCCAGCCTCACAAAGCTGGGACTTGGAACGAGCAGCGCTCAGCGAAAGGTTGCCCTTTTCCTCCAGGCGCCCGAAACGCCAGAGCCGAGCAGGGGCTGCAGCTCAGGACTGGCCAGGCCACCAACACCTCGAAGCCTCCTAGGCGTGGTGTTTTGCTCTAAGGCCGGTCCTTTGCTTTTGGCTCTTCCTTCTCTGCCAAGCCCAGTGCAAAGTCGCTGCCTGCTTGCTCTGCCCTGCCCCTCTACACCTCGCCGCAGCTACTGCTCGTGAGATAAATCCCTTTAATGTGGTGGTTGTTTGTTTTTGAAATTCTTCTGTATTTTCTCCTGCCATCCCGCTGCAGAGCAGCGTACACAACAAAGTAAACCAACCTTGCACAAATTGTCCTGATTCCTGCCTTGCGAGTGGAGACAGCTGTGACTGATTCCAGCAAAATACCTCGCGTCTGGTCTACAAAGCCCGAGCTAATCTCCACGCCGAACCAAAGCGGGTCCTTCCTCATCACATGCTTGCGCTGCCAGAGCAGGGAACGTGGATAATACTTTGGAGCCACTACAAACGCTTCGGAAAAGACTCTGCCATGGTAGCAAACAGCTGGTGCAGCTAATCCATTTTCCAAGCACATTTGCAAGATACATAATTAAGAGTTCTGTTGAGGGGGGAAGCAAAGCAGACCATTAGATTTGTTTATAAGATTATGGATAGTGTAATACCCACTCAGGACCGCCTTTTCAGCAAAAGACATTAAGGTGATCCTTAGGAAACATCTCTGGGATTTCCTGATGATGCCTGCGTGACATTAATTTTGAGTAAATATTTGCAATTCCATTTGCCATATAATTAAGCACAATGAAGAGATCCTGCAGATTTTTTGGACTAGTTAAGTGCTAGATCAGTTCAGATGATGATCCCTTTGAGTTCTCTCCTCCGATTTCCATTGTCTCCCTTTAAAATTTCTGTTGTGTTACAATAAGGGAAAGCCAAAGTGTGCACGTTGAGCCCCGCAAAGCCCCGCGGAGCTCAGCGGCACTTTTCCAGCGTACACCGCCTGAAGATCTGCCCTAAAGCTGTCCAACGCCGCAACGAGAGCAGTACGGCTCGGGGCCAGAAGCCAAAGGCTGCTGTCAGCCACGCTGGTGCATGTTCAGGATGGATCATTGGGCTGAGCAAGGGAGGCTCCCAGTGTCCCCAGTGTCCCCAGCTACGAGTGTGCCGCCCAGCGACTGTGCAGCCCAGCCCGCCTGGTGGCACCCCAAGAAACAGAATCAAAGACACAAACCGGAACGGCTTGAGGAAGGAAGGGATGAGCCAGTTCCTTCAGCCCCAGGCAGCCGCCTTGCCATCAGAGGTGGCAGGGGCAGCGATGAGCACGCTGACGAGCTGTACGTGTGTTGCACGCCCATTAACTCCTTGCCTAGTGAGCAGCATGGCGCTGCTGCGTGTGGCAGAGCCTTTGCAGAGCTCCTCTCTCCACAAACTCTTGCTTCCAAAGCAAACAAATAACTAGTGACCTGGCTGAACGCGGCCCAGCATTGGCCCGTGCCCAAAACAGCGTTTTTGTTTAAACATAACTGTGTTTAGGGCATCTGCTTCAACACAGCACTGCCAGCTGGGGCTGGAAAGGGAGGCTGCACAAGGGTAGAGCACGCCTGCTATAAAACGCTCATTTCTGCTTAGAAAAAAACTCACTGTGGTCTTTAATTTGTCTTTAAGACCCACCTAGGATGAAAACAAGGAGGTCTGCTGGGGCTCCTCCCACAGCAGGTGGGAAGAATAATTTGCCTGGGGGGAGATTGGAGGTGCCCCATGGATCTGCACAGAGGTTTGCAGTGGACCATGGAGGCAAGGCTGCGGAGATGCACCCAAGGCTCCATCCTGGGGCTTTTGCTGACTGGGGGAGTGTAAGAAAACCCTGCTGCTGACCTGGAGCCTGGTCTTGAGGTGTGGGGCTATGCTCTGCCTGGCTCCTGGCCACTGTGAGCCCTTTCTCCATGCCTGCTCTGTCTCTCACTGTGCTTTCGTACGGATTCCTTAACTCAGTGGCTCCGTGGATCTGGAAAGGGACTTCACGCTGCATTTCCATCCTGTTGGGTGTTCAGAGCCTGCCCCACACACATTTAGGAAGCTAAAGACTTTCCTAATTGCAGTGTGAATGAACTGAGGTGGGCTCTTGTCTGTCTAGCTGTCAGGGAGGACAAGTTAGCGGTGAGTCAGAGGCAGAGATGTGGAAATGATGCAGGAGAAAGGGAATAGTCTGTGCTGGGCTTAATCACAGGGGCCAGGTGCTTTACATTTTTTACAACAAAACTCCGTTTCCTCCAGGTGCCTGAGGCTAAGTGCAGCCTGGATGGCGGTGCCGGAGCTCATCAGGCTGACTTGCCTGCCAGGCACTGTCTTTCACAGCGCTGGGCAGTGGCACCGCGAGCGCCCCGCGCCTCTGCACCCACGCTAATGGCACCTAATTCAGGGCGAGTCCTCGCTGTGTGCTCACGCCTGGAGTGGGCGAGGTGTGCGATGTGGTCGTCACCCAGCTCCAGCCTTGCCTTGGAAGCTGTTTGCATTGTTGTCATCATCATCATCATTATTTTGCTATTATTTATTGTTATCATAATCAATGTGAGTCCTTCACCGGTGGAAAGGAGGGGATTTTTTTTCTTGTGGAGGGATCCAGGAATCCTCCACCTACCTGTGTAGTATTTATTATGCCTGGTTAAAATCATTAAAGCCTTTGTTAGTGGAGCTGACTGACAAGGAGAGTAGATTAATATTAGAACACCCTGTCAAAAGTGGTGAAAAGGCTGGATTGATTTTATAGGAAGTTTAGTCGGAGTTGTGTGTAAAGCCCTTGGGGGGTTACACTGCAGTGAATCAATCTCCTATATTAGCAAGTCCCTCTGGGAATAGTCAACTTCACTGTTTATTACAGCCAAGGCTGCATATAATAGGGACGGTAGTCAGTCGCCTCCCTCTCCCTCTCTCCTTTCTCATAATTTGCTACTTGCGATTGCAGCCACACAGAGGAGCACCTGCGATAAACAAAGGTGCCCAGGGTCTCTGGTGGCAGCAAAGCGGGTGAGGAGAGGATGAGCAGAGACCCCTGCAGCCGGCCGGGTCCCCTCCTGCCGGCTCAGCACCACTGCCTGCTGAGGGCAGCTCCGGCGCTCCCCACGGGGCTGCTTTCTGCCTGGGGAGCAGCTCATGTCTTATTTGCCGCGGCAGCTTTCATCCTGGTGCCCAGGTAACGAAAAGAATACACACAGGACGATATCACAGAAAGCTTTTGCAAACAGCAATTAACAGAATCCCACAACGCGTGCATTGGGAGAGTTTTTGGCAACCCTGGAACAGAGAAAAAAGCCCGCAGTCGAGAGCGATGTGAGCCAGATACCTGTGCACTCGGCTGGGCCTAATTGCATCCAATTACTGCTGTATGGAAATCAGCAGAGGGGCAGCAAGGACGTTGTGGGTTCCCGGCTGTGAGTTGGGGCAGGGGGTGTGGACCCCCGACCCCCCCCCCCACCCCAGCAGCTGCAGCCCCGGCTCCTGAGCTCCCACCGGTGTCCCAGCCCCTGGTGGCACGGCAGGCTGGTGTGTGGCCACATCCAGATGTCAGCCTGGCTGTTTCAGAGGAACGTACACCGGGTGACGCGAGCTAAACCATCAGGAACTAACTGGAGCCTTTTCAGACTCTGGAGACATACCACATTTAGCCGAAAGAGGTTAAAAGGCAATTGTGCTGTGTAAAGAGACCATGAAATAAAAGCTCCTGCTTTACTGGCTCTGGAGCCGGCTGGCCTGGGCTGCGAGCACAAAATGAGTTTTCTTTTCTCACTGCCAGTGCCGTAAGCTTTCCTGGTGATGCTGGACATTGCTGCGGGTTATGATCAGGATAAAGCCCTGCACCTGGAACGTGCTGCCTCCCTGTCTGCACCCCAGCGCTGCTGCCCGGTGCACCAGCTCCTGCTGCACCACGGGGATGAGAGCTTACAGACCTCTTACTGCACGACGGAGCCCCCGAGGGGATTAACATCTCGGTGGTGTGACAGCTGTAGTTGCAACAGAAGTCCTTTAGGCCAGAAGAAGAGGAAAAGGGAAAAGAGGAGAAGACAGGCAGGGTGTGTGTGACCTCGGAGGGGTACAGGAAGGCTCGGAGATCCTACACAGAGCAGGTGACTGTTAGGAAGGGGGTCTGCTCCATGTGTGGGTTTCCCTGGCAGTAAAACAGCACCACCAAGTTAATTATAAATATAGGAGTAAAGTAAATTACTTAATTTTCCAGTTAAATGTTTTTTCAAAGGCCTTCCTCTACTGGGCAGCTCCAAGTGATTGAGATGTTGGTGACACCAAATGCCCTAGCCTTCAGTTCTGCTGCTCCTTTTTGGATATTTTTCTTCCAAAAGCTCCCTCGATGGTGCAGAAGGTCCTGCTGCATGCTGCAAAACAGAGTTTGGTTTCCATGCTCCATTACCTCCTGGCCTCTCTTCTGAGACTGCTGAAGCTGCAGATGGAGGCGGTGCATTGCACGTGGGGGAGCCAGAGCTGTGCACCCACTGCGGGGCCGGGCTCAGCCCGGCACCTGCAAAGAGAGGGACACGAAGAGAAAAGCCATCCTGCTGCCCAGACTGCTCTGAGCCCACAGCCAGAGGGAGTTTTTAGCCCTCTTCACACCCAGTGCAGCAGGGACAGAGCCTGAGATGTTCACCTGAGGGCTGAAAACAAACCGCTGGTTCCTCCCAGATGTGCACGCACAAAGGTGCAGTGCCTAATAAGCCGTATAATTCTCATTCTTCCTCTCCTACTGTCACTTACTTCACTTTTTATCTGCACGACTGAAATTCCTTCCTGCTCCCCCCATCCTCTTCTTTCACTAATGCTCTTCACTTTCAAATGCTAATAATCTGCAGCACTAAAAGGCTTAGAAGTGGTTCTAGATTGTTTGATCTTTGGCCTGTGATCTACTTTCATCTTTCAGCTTTCAAATGTTACTTTGGATTTACTTTAACCTGTTAACATGCTTGGTATTCACAGGCATACACTTTTGGTGAGTTTTGCATCAGATCCACCGGATTCTAATGAGGGAGGGGAAGGTTACACTTTGCACACCAACTTTTCCAAGTGAACATTTGCTCATCTGTTGTAGCAGACACAGCAGGGACTTTTTTTCCCTTCTCAGGCTTCGATGTTCCCCAGGGGTGCTGACCCGAGGACGGGGATGTAAGGTTACCTGCGGCGAGGGCGAAGCTGGGGACGGCGACAGGCTCAGACCCTGCAGGCACCAGCCTGGACCCTGAGGCAGGGATGTGGCGGGGGGGAATCATGCTCCACCTTCCCCTTTATAATCGCACCTCTAGAGAGAACGGCTTTGAAAGCTCTGCTTTGTTCAAAAGCTCCTCGGGACTGTCTCGTCCTCAGTTAGTGTTGGATGTCTGAGCAGCGGCAGAGACATCAGAGCCTTCCCGAAGCTGTTATAACTTAATCTGGCAGGCCAGCCAGCTCTGCCACCTCTTGCCAAGAGAGGAAGCCAGAGCACTAGATGATTTTCAGACATTAGTGACTGCAATAAATCAGAGAGCAGAAGTTATTGAGTGCTTCACTAATGGACATTTCCTTCTCGAGCATCCCCTCTTGGGCTTCACGGGGGCACTGAGACTGCTTTCACAGGGGGAAGCCAAAGGGAGCCTTGCCAAGGCGCGCTCTCCACTGGAAAATGTGCTGAGGAAGGAGGCTGCAAGGTGAGAGGGAGGCACCGTCTCCAGCTGGTTCGCAGCAGAAGCTGCACGGCACCAGTGCAGGGGCTCCTAATGTTCTCCTGGTGGGCGGCAGACCTCTACCGGGCCAGTGCAGAAAGCCGTATTTTGGGAGTGGTGCAAAATGTAAGCAAGTGAGGGGAGGTCGTCGTTTCAGGTCAACCTGAAAATGACTTTAAATGCAGAAGGGAGACGTGAGCTGTTCTGAAAGTTGAGTGGCATTTAAATGGCATTGAAGAAAACAATGCATTTGAACTGAAATGGTGTGTTCAGCCTCAGAGCCAAGCTGCCTGGCCCCCCAGGCGCGCTCAGCACCAAGGGATGGGGGTGCCTGAGCCGCTCGCCCCTCGCCTCCGCTGCGGGAGCCCAAGCCGAAGCAATTCGCTCCTCAAGGAGAAGCGAACTGTTTAATATTTAAACCCAAACAGCCCAGGCAAAGCTGCTTTTCTTTTTTATTTATTCTTTTAATTAAATGCCAATTAGAAAGGAAGAGAGAGAAAAAAAGGCATTAAACACTTAAATACACACTACACCCAGGTTGCTCAAAGTTGTTACGAACTAATTAGCTACTTAAGTGATCATTTGAAATTCCATATCAAACAATTCATAATCTGCCCCAAAACCAGCAGCTATCGGTGAGAAGCCTTCAGCCATGCACGCGGGGGCTCGGCAGCACCTGCCCTGTACCCGCGGTGCCGGACACGCCGTGTCCTCGAAGGTTCCCCTGCACCTCCACAAGTCTCGTGCAGAAAGCTCTGGGGCTGGGCAGGACACAGGTTTCTGCTCAGAACTGTGGCCAGAAGAAAGGGTTGTTGTCAGATGCTCTGGCAGTGCTTTGGTACAAGTTTGCACGCTTGGGAAGTTGCCGTGCCCTTGCACGGTCTTTGTGCTGCTGCAGGTCCTGGCTTGAGCAGTACTGGTGTTTGTCACCCGCACTGCTGTCTTCCCAACCCGACAAGCTGCTGCCATCCGTTCCAGGCCATTTCAGCCCAAGATGAGGTTTGTGGGAAGCGTTATGGTGATGTTCCCCATGCACCCAGAAGAGGCTCAGCTCCTGCGTGGCTTGCCCAGGATGGCGAAGCTTCCTCTGCGTTCCCCTTCAGTGGGAAAGCACGGCCCCTCGGGCTGCACCCCTACATCTGCCCCCACCACATCCCCCTGAACCCCCTACGTCTGCCCCCACCACATCCCCCTGAACCCCCCTCATCTGTCCCCACTGCGAGGCTGCAGGGCAGGACCTGAGCACCCCGGGTTACGAGGGCTGATCTGTGAGCCCCATCCACAGCCCGCAGCAGAGCAGCACGTAAAGAACAATACATTAATTAGAGGCAGCGATTCAGCCTCCACCATAATCAATTCTGGCAGTGCCTGCACTGCTTGCACATCCGACAGCCTCTTCCACTCCCTTCTGCAAGATTTATTAATTATCAATCCTGGCTCCTGCGTGGCATGCAGAGGAGAGTGGGAGCGAGGAGGTGGTGTTGGCGGAGGAGATCTGAGAGATGTCTGAAGGGGATTGGCAGGTGTGGGAGACAGCCTGCCTCCTGGGGACTCACCTGGTGATCCTTTTCCTCCCTTTCTCCTGCTTTTCTTTTAATTAACAGAATGAGCCCGCTGCTCTGCCTGGACAGCAGAGAGGAGTGAGCCAGCCGGGCTGTGCGGCAGCCGCAGGGGGGTCCGGCCGTGCTGGGGCTGGTGCTGGTGCCTGCAGCATCCCCCTACTCCCCGCACCCCAAGCTGAGCCATGGCCCCGTCCCCCCCCCCCAGGCCAGGCCAGCTGTGAGATTTGCTCGTAAACTGCAGTCCTTAGGGACCGAACAACTATAAGCCCAAATACACCCATTTACAGCGGAAGCGTGGCGATTTCCAAGCCCGTCGGCTGATGCCTGTTGGTGACCTTGTGATTTGATTTCTCTTTTCTTTCCAGGTGGTGCTGGGGAAGCCGTGTTTCTGAGGCTTGCAGCTGCAGCTGGAGGAGGTGGGAGAGGAGGGTTCGGGGCACTGCTGGCTGCTCAGCCTCACAGCCCGGGCCGTGCCCCTTGTCAGGCTAAGCTGGTTTCCATAATGTTAGGAAAAAAAAGGCAGAAACACTTCTTTTTTATGCCCATCCACCCTTCCCCTGCTCTCCTGCCCACCTGCCTGCAGGAGGGGCTCTGGGCCAGAGGCTGCCCAGCCGACAGCTTCTGTGCCCCCCTCCCAGCTCCCCCGGGCAGAGCGCACAGTGCTGGCACAGGGAGCAGGGGGCACGGCTATTTATTAGCATTAGGGCTAATAGGAAAACATCACTGCAAACTTCAGCCCTCATTTGCTGGCTACGCAATAGCAAAACAAAGCGAGTGAGAGACTGTGAAGGGGGAGTATGTTCTAAATGTGCCTGGGAGGATTCAAAGACTCTTTAAAGTGGGGATGTGGTCTGGGGAAGAGTCTATTTTCAATGCAGATTTGTTTTTGTTTGAATTAGTTGATGCTTATTTTAAGCTCCTGTGGCACATTGTCATCTCTGGAATGCTTGTTTTTCTGTGCCAAAGTCAACCTCAATTTTTTCCCTCCTTTCAAGAGGAACCCGTGATTTTCCCTCTGTTGCACAGTGCATCAGATGGGCAGGACAGACCCAGCTTCTCTAAGTAATGCTGACAAGATTACCTACTGATTGCCGGAGTAAAATGTTGCATTTCAACTAAAGCCGGGGCAGATGGCGGAGGAAAGCGCTGGAAACTTGTCTCTAATTTCTAGTGAAGGCCAAACCTCTCAGGGACTGGCGGTTAGCTCTGGATAAGCCTGCAAAGTTTGGCTGCTCTGCTGAGGCTCATCCCAAGCATCCGCAGCCGTGCGGGTGGCGCTGCTGCCGCTGTCCCGACACAGAACCAGGGGCACGTCTGTCTGCCGGGGGGGCAGATGCCCTGCTGCACTTCCCTGCACACCCAGCCCACAAGAGCTAACCCAGGGGCACCCCAGTATGTTTTTCTTTAGGAAAGAGTAAACGCTCACTTTGTGCCTGCACAAAAGGCACCAGTGGGTTTAAGCCTAGACTGGGACAACCTCCAGGGCTATCCTGTGTAGCCTGGGAACAGTTTGCCTTTCATGTTGTACCAGGAGACTTGGAATTTGAACCCTTGTGAAGCAGCAGCAGGTGTTGCTTATCCTCTTGGGAGGCTCGATGCCTTCTCAGAGAAGAACAAACATGGCTCCCCCCGCCCTGGCTGGCTGCTGCCGCACTAGGATGTCCCTGGGCAGGCAGGAGGGCTGGGAGTCCCGGATCCGGCCATGCTGCTGCGAGGAGAAAGTGAGATGAGACAAGACAGTGAAGGGGAGAGCTCCTGAGCACATGGACACGGGTCTCTGTCGACAGCCCCTTTCAGCAGGGGAGGGCCTGGGGTTTGCACAAGCGAGGTTCACCTCTGCAGGGAACATCAGCACCAGATCAGCGGGATGATGCTCCCCACGTTGGGTTGTGCTCGCTGGCTGCCTGGAAGCCTCTCCTCTCCCCAGGAGTCAGTGGCAGTGTGGTGTTGACTTCAGCCAGAGCTGTGCCCATGTGGGGCAGCCCAGATCCACAGACACCAACAGAACCCAGTCCAAAAGATCAAATATTAGCTAATTAGCTAATTAGTTTCTTATTTGCGGCTAATGGCCAGGAACTTCTCTGGCATCTGTTGCCATCACTGGCAGGTCGGGCAGCTGCTGAGGAAGCAGGATCCGAAGGAGAGCTCCAAATGAAGCCTCGAGCGTCTGCGCTGCTCTGCTGTGCCTCGCGCCGTCCCTGCCCCTTTGTGGTGCCTCTGCTCTTGTTTGTGCCTCTGCCTCTGCTCTGCGCCAGTGTCTTTGAAGATGGGCACTTAATACATTATTTAAGGCAATAAATAAAGCTCTTGACCTTTCCTTGAGCTTGCCCTAAGACACTCTTCTGCTCCTACATTTGGGCTGCTCGCTGGTGTCATTACTTAGGCTGCTCTGTTTCCCATTGTGCTTTCATCCTGCCAGATTTTCCCTTCATTAATCACCATCGAAAAGGTCCAGGGCGCAGGAGCAGCTCCCCCCTGGTGCCAGGGAGGAGGACAGGCTCCGAGCCCACGCTCACCCCGTGTGCCCCTGCTCTGCTCAGCCCCTGGGACTCCTCCTGGCCTTCAGCAAGATGCTGCTTGGTCCCTGGCTGCTGTCAGTCCCTCAGATTTCAGCTCAATCATTTGTGAAATGTGGAGCTGTAGCTAAAACGCCTTTGCACTTTAACAGGATTTTTCACAGCCTACACAGCAGAGGCTAGAGTTGCTCATCACCTGCTGTTGTAATCTGCACCGTTAAGCCTTCAGCTCTATACAGAAAGCTTAACTTTGCTTTGCTTATTTGCCTTCTCTATTCCCTCGCATCCGGCAGCCATATTTCAGGGAGGAAAAGTTAATCTTTTTTTTCCCCTGACTCCAGACAAAGGCATTTGAAATGAGATACAAATTGCTGATGAAATTATTGGCTTTGAGCCTCATCTGGGAAAGGCCCACTTAAAAGAGTCGCTGCTAAAGGGAAGAAAGTCATTTTCCAAGACTCTAACGGAGCGCTGTCGGGGATGAAGCCATCTTTTTTCTGCCGGGGGCCAAGACTTTCTCCTGCAGCCACGCTGCCACCGTGGTGGGTGCTGCGACTTCCCTCGTTACTGTCCCACATCATCAGAAACAGCCAGAAAAGCAGGCAACAAGGTTGTTCTGGGGTCTGAGGTGTAGCAGCCTGGCCAGGCTGTGCCCTGCACCGTCAAGTAACTGTCTGCTGCTGACGGCACCTGAAAGCTCCTCTGGGGCCGAGCCCAGAAAGGTTCCTGATGGAAAAAGTCCAGGTTCAAGTGCCAGACGGCCTCGCGCAGGCTGAGGTCTGTGTTGCTTTTTCTCCAGGTTTGCCTGAGATGCCTCGTCCTCATTGCACCGTGTTTCTTCATCTTCTCCAGGGCACTGTTACAGAAACAAGAAATAGCAGAAGACAGGAACGGTGCCAGAGCTGATGGAGGGGCCCTGCCTGAGGAAGGAGCAGCTGCTGGGGGGCACCTGAGCACCTGCCTGCCTTCGTGCCTCCATCTCACCCCCTAAAAACCTGAACATCAGCAGTATAAATAGCTCCCCTGGCTTCCCTCCTGCAAGGCTCAATAGGCACAGCCATGGCAGAGCATCCCTGAGGCGTGCGTTGGCCCAGGCTTTCTGACTGGGGCTGTGGAGGGCTCTCACTTCATTAGAGCTCATTATAAATGCCGTCCTCAAAGATAAATGTACAACGTAACGTGGAGGTATGCTCTCTGGTGAAACTGAAAAGTTATAGATGTTAGCTTTGTAGCTTTATGAAAATGCTTTCTTATGGAACCTGAAATGACCAAGATTAGATTGAATTAATATGTACAGGTTTTTTACAAAGATTTCTAGCACAAGCATTTCATAAAAATGCAAATCTCAGCTGAGATTTATAATTAGTAGAGATATGTGTGGAGCTAACAAATTATCAGCAAAGCCAAGCTCTCTGCAGATAATTGCATGGGGCTGTGCTCAGCATCTGATGGCAGCCTCTGGACCCCGCTGCCAGCCGCCAGTTCGGAGGCACTCTGGGCACTGCGGCACTCATGACGAGCTGGAGCTCAGTCGTACAGCGGGTTACAGGGCATATAACGAAGCACCCGGAGCATCCATGGCGACCCTCCCTGGGAGGAAGAGGAGGAGACAGGATGGAGACCTCAAGATCCAGTTGTTCTCAGCAGGGCAGCAACCCTGACACCTCCGTGTGCTCCTTTTCCTTATCAACTGCAGAGGTTTCCATGGGTGCAAGATCAGGATCCTGCTGTGCTGGGAGCTACCAGCTGGCACGAGAGGAGAAGAGCTGCTGTAGTCCAAGATGTGGTGGCCCCATTCTCTCTGTGACAATTCATTCAGAAGATGTGAATTTGTACATATTGTTTTTTCTACCTTCTTAAGATTTCCTGAGTGTTCCCAAGTCCTAGCCACCATGTGAAAACCTGCAAAGAAAAGTTGTTACAAGTGCTGTGAAGTTTTTTGGGGAGAGGTGAAGCGGGGAAGGGCAGGAAGCCTTTGCAGCAGCGCTGCTTTTCTTCCAGGCAGCCCTCGGCACGTCAAGCTGCGAGGTTTCATTTCTCTTCCATTCTGTCTCTGCCATTTCTTCTGGAGGCCAGAAGGAGACCCTGGTGGAATATTAACTCCGTGGTCGCTGAGCGATTATTTATTACAATCATTGCTTTCGGGTCCTTTGACTCGTCTCTGTTAATTAGACTGCAGGGTGTAATAAACATGATGGAAAGCGCCCAGGCATGGTTTGGCAGGGGCTGGGGCCGCTGCAGCTTGCGGAGGAGCCGCTGCGCTGGGCGCAGCCACCGCGGCCAGCCTGAGCTCTGACCTCGCCCGTCCAGCAGAAGGGCAGAGAGGCTTACAGAGCTGAAATCGTATTAAAAAAGGAGACCCGGCACTGAGCTGTGTGACCCTGCTGGAAATGAGTTCAGCAGCTGTGGGCCAGATGTTGCCAGCGGCCACCCTGCGCACGTACAAGCCCCGCTCGGGGGCTGCGTGGCAGCGATGTCCCCAATCCCAGAGGGTGAAAATGGGATGCCAGCACAGGACATCTGCATGGAGCTCTTTGTAAAAGTAACCTCTCTGTTTTAAGTGTCAGGGCTCCTCTCTTCCAGTGTCTGCTTTGTGTTCTCTCAATGCTTGGGCTCAGGCCGTTGAAGCCTGGCACGGAGCTGCTCATGCAGCTGCTGGTCCCCACGTTACCCATCCTGGCTCTCATCCAGGGTCCAGTCCCCAGGAGGTGAACGGTACCACATGCATCCCGGGGCATCACGGGGCAGGTGGCAGCTGGGCCTGAGGCAAAGCTAACCTGCCCCTGCTCTGCACTGTAGAAATATTAAGAAAGGAAGGAGAAATGAGCTCATTTAAATGGCATTTGAATCCCCACCAGGGACTCTCGCAGAAGCAGACTGTGAACAGTACAGCTGAGCGCTACGTTGAGAGCTGCGAGCAGCTCTACTCCAACTATTATTTAAAATTTAAACCCACAAATTAAACAGGTTCTTTTTTTATGATGATAGAGTCCACGTCCCCAGTCCCCAAACACCTCTCCCTGCACGCGGCAGCGCCAGGGAGCTGACACCAGCTGAAATATCGCTGTTCACGAGCAGCATGCAGGTGCAGCGCAGTCGCTCCCTCCCCACACAGCCCTGGTGGTCGCTTGTGTCCCTGCCTCTGGCCAGGTGCTTCCAGGCTGGGTTTTGCTGGGACTGAGAGAGGCGAAGCTGCCACCTTCTCCTCACCTCCCCCAGGCCTTGACGGTGCCCTAGAGAGCCGAGGGGAGCTGCAGTCTCAGCTGACTCCTGCTTTGAGTTTTATCTTCAGTTTTTAAATTATCACTCAAAGAAAAGCCATGGTGAGAGGAGAAGAAGTCCTGACATTTGTGTCACAAAAGGAAACCTCTTTTTTCTTTATTCTTTAAAGGCTGGCTTTTCTCCTGCAGCTACCTGTTGCTCTGAATGGATTCAGTGAAAGGAAGCTTTGGGATGGCAACACTGAAATTCTAAGCCCTGCAAGAAGAGCAGACGTGAGAAATGTACGTGTCTTACAAAACAGAAAAAATTAGGCATCATTAAGAGCAGCAAGCTTCCCTCTTTGCAATTTAATGATGCAAAGCAGTCTCCATAGCACAGCTTTCCCTCCAACGCAGCAGGGCGAAGCAAAGTCCTGCTCTGGCTCTGAAGTCATGGGGGGGAGGAGGAATTTTTCCATTGATACTTTTTCCTGCAGAAGAGAGGGTTCTTAATTAAATAAATGGGCTGATGAAATACGTCTTTGTCCCTCAAAAGTTCACAGGTTTGCCTCAGAAAGGCAAGCACCACTGAATACTTTCTTAATCTACAGCATTCCAGGTCCAGTAGGCCCTGGACAATATATTTAGGCTGTCACGCTTGTCTTTGGCAAAAATGTGCCAGTTCCTCATTTTGTCCCTGTTGTTTTAGGAGGCACACAGCTTCCCTCTTGCTTTCCCTTCCCCTGAGGTACCAGCCACCTGGAAGAGGCTCATAACCTCTGGGGTCCAGCACCAGGGAGGTTGGTGTTTGCTGAGCAGTGCAATGCAACTTTGGGCAAAAGGGAGAGAGGCAGAAAGAAAGGGAAAGAAAAGCTATTTTATTTCAGCACAAAACTGTCCACTTTAAATACCCTTTTTATTACATTATCTGCATAGTAATACTAATAATAGATCTTGTTGGCAGTTCTAATGAGGCTGGAGAATATAAAGTTTCTAATAAAGTTAATTGTTGCCTTTAATATTCTCATACATTTATACATGGTAAATCTTTAAAGAAGAAAACACTCATTTCTTTCCTGCTAAGCATTCAGGACTGGTCTGTTCCTTGATGGGCCAAAAGCATGGGCTCAGCAGGCTCCGTTCCCCGAAAGCACAACGCGAATCGGCCCCGAGAAACCTCGGTCAGAGCGTGCGGGGCTGAGCTGGCAGTGGGACGGGAGGGTTTTTGCTTGCTCTGGTGATGGGGTTGACCGATGCCTTAGTTCCCTGCTTCAGTGAGTTTGTTTGCTCTGTGTAATTCTCCAGGGATTGGTGAAAGCAGGTAGAAACAGTGTGATAACGTTAATTTTTTTTTCCTCCAGTGTTTCACTTCAGCTTTTGTTTCAAAAAAAAAATCCTATTTAAGCCATTTAGTAGGGAGTAGATTGAAAAGCATTACAAACTAAGCAGGACCTTTCTCAGGGTGAAATTAAACATTTTAAGTCTATCTGAAGTTGAGTTTCTTGCACCAATAGAAAAATCCCTGTTGGTTTGCCCTCCTGCCCCCGGCATGCATTTTGCCTGGGCTCGGGGGTGCCTGGGGAATGCACCACCCTCCTACCAGCCCCGCTCTGCACGTTGTTGGCGCTGGAAGCTGTGCCTGGGCTCTTCCCGGTTCCCTCCTCCTCCTCTCCTTCCCCAGGATGCTGCTAACCTGCTGCTCCAGCGGTGGGTAATTTATAGGAGATGCTGCCATTGGCTGTGCCTGAATTCATAACAGGTGGTTGGATAATTAAGTGTGCTTTATGCACACAACACTGTTTTGCTCAGTGTAATTGCAGATTCCATATAAATAATTCACATGGAATTATTATACTGAGGACATTGCCCGCCTCCTCATAATTTGCTTAACTGAAATAGGCTCTTTCATCACTAGCAGTGATTTGCTTTAAGACCATGTACACAGCATCCTTTACAGGCTGACTTCAGTGAAGATTACTGTAAATTTAATTAAGTTATGCAAATTGTTTGTCCACTATGTGGTGTAAGGGTGTAAGGCCACTGGACCGTGCAGACCAAGGGCAGTGAACGGGAGCAGTAAGCCTGACACCTTTTGAAGGAAGTGGATGATTATTAATAATAAAATAATAACAGTGACCAACACATAAGCGGTGCCTTTCCTCCTGACATGGTTCTTGTGCTTTTTACTAAAGCCTATAGGACACCACAGCCGAAGTTTACACACATGGCATGGACAGGGGAGCAGGGAGGGAGGTGACAGTTTTCTTCCCCTGCAGCGTGTCTGAGATGGGGAAGGAGCCATCCAGTGTGACCAGGGAGGTTGCCCACCGGGCAGCCCTGGCTTGCCTCACAGGCAGGGAGCACAGGCAGGGCAGTGCTGTGGCAGGCTGTGCACAGTGCCATCGAGCCAGCACCGCAGCGGGGCCACAACAGGACCCAACACTTTGCATCTGCGTGGCCACGAGCATCCCGCTCCCCCGGCACCCCACTCCTCCGCGGGACGCCTCTCCTCCCAGCGAGATGCCACCAAGGTTGGCGATTGGGACGGGAACCAGAGCACAAGGTGACCTTATCTCGTGGCAGCAGGCAGGGCAGGGCAGGGCAGTGCAGCTCCCCCCGAGGCCGGGGAGCCCCCGCTGCAGCCCGCTCCAGGTTGCGGTTACCATGGCATGGCGGCTGCTGGCGCCGATAAGGAGGACAAAGCCTCGCCGCTATTCAGCAGCGCTCGCCGAGATGAGGCTGGCAGCTGGGGAGCAAAGATCGCTCCGGTCCTTGCTGTCTCATTGTCTCTTCCTCTTGCCATCTCTCACCACGTTGACTTCAGCCAGATGCCTGGCACGGGGCAGTGAATCCAGCGAATCCTCGGAGGCTGGGCGCGAGGGCTGGGGGCTGCGCTGGGGCCTGGGGGCCACACTCTGCAGGTGAGGCTCTCTCCGAGGCCAAGGAATGACATCTCCTGCCTCAGAGGGGTAGAGAAGGTGCACATTTGTCTCATTTCACATTTGGAGGTAAATTGCTGTGAAAGCTCAAAAGATTTTGTTGATAAACAACCGGTGTAGTGAGGGCTGACTCCGCTTACAGCCTCTGGGCCGGCTCCTGTCGTCTCCCCAGGGTGGGGGCAGCAGGGGGGACAGCACACTGCCGCTGCCCTTCTGCCCTCCTTGCCCTGGATTGCTTGGTACATGGCAAACCGGCTGCTCCTTGTCCCTGTGAGCCACCTCCTGGGCCTGATCCGCAGAGCCAGGCTCCTGCTGCCTGGTGAGAGGCAGGGCCAGCTCCCTGCCTCCTGCTTCCACAGCCCGCTGCCCCTCTTTTTATGGGAAATTATGGTGTAAACTCGCAGCTGCTACAGCGACATTAGCCTCTGCACCTCTGTCCTTGGGACCACGGGCCCCGCAGGGATGATGGATGCCGTGGCCACTGCTTCCTGGGTGCTGGCTGGTAGCTGGAGGCCGTTGTTTATTGCCTCAGCCCTGACCTTTCTTCCCAGCCTCCACTCCTCTCACCCAGCTGCTGTGCCACCATAAAACACTCCACTTAGGGGGCAGGCTGGAGGGCTCTTGGCAGCACAGGCAGTGATTTAGAGAGGCTGCTGCCTGGCCACACAGAGGGTGTCTCCCCAACCTGAGCAGAGACACGGGCTCCTGCTCATCATGCTGATTTACAGGGCCAGACCCCTCCACACACGGGCAGGGAGGCTCAATGGTGGCTGACATCTGCAGCACCATCATGCCCTGAGAGCATCAGCTGGAGCTTGCTCTTGACTTGCCAACCTGTACAGCATGGTGACAAGCGCGGAAGACAAAAGGATGCCACAGCAGGTGATGCTTCTGCTGTTACTTGGCTGGAAAAAATACCTGGGGCTTATGTACATACAGCACAGTGATGGCAGTTGGGGAAGTCACGAGGGAGCAGGTTTCACACTCCTGGCTTGGGGCTGGCAATGCAGCTGGATCACACATGGGCATGTTCAGGAGGAGCAAACAAAGGCTGGGCAAGCACAGGGGGATGCATGGCGTGCCCCTGTCCCCATCCTAGCCCCATCACTAGCTCGGCCCTGTCCCAGTGCAGCTCAGGGGATCCTTCCCTCACCCGTCAGCTACGGCTCTGCCACATTCAGGGCTGCCCCAAAATAAGGACAGACAGCCCTGGTCTGCTCCAACCAGGTGGAGGGCATCTGGTGGCCCCCGGGACTTGCTCCTAGCCACAGCCTGTGGAAATGGTCCCCCAGGGCTGAGCCCGGACCCACTCAGGTCCCCGTGGCCCCTGTCCCCTGCCGGGGCTGAGGCCCCTGCACTGCTCCCAGCCAGGGGCTCACCCCCTCCCAGCCCCAGGCACACTCTTGTCATTAGGATTTCTGTGTTCCTAATGAGCACTTGATGAGCTGTCGATTATTCATAAACATGGGAGCACACACTCACCCTCTGCACTCACCCTGGGCTCGCGGCGTCACCCGCGGGCTGCAGGCACCTCCTGGTGAAGCAGCAACGAGAGCTCTCCCCTTCTGCCTAGGGATACGGAATCACTCCAGAAACATTAATTAAGAATGAGTCTACACAACCCCCCTGGGCAGCAGATCGTATGATTATCCCCATCCTACACACAAGGAGGCTCAGGCACAGACAGACTGAGCGACCTATCCAAGGTCACTCAGCATGTCAGTGACAGAGATGGATTTAGAACCCAGGAGGTGGCTTTAAAAAAAAAATCTCCTTATCTGTATTTTTTTATTGCATTTAAAAATAAAACACAGTTATTAAATATCATAATACCCATAATACATTTTAGACTTGAACTGCATCCAGAGATGCTAAATGATAAATATAGCTATTATCAGAATAAGCACTCAGTGAAATTGATAGCTAGCATTTGTTTAATGAGTGTGTATATATACACATAGTGAGGCACACATGTGCGTAGAGGGGGAGAGACTTTTCATGTGAATACAGAAAGGGAAATTCTGATGTAATAGCATTTTGTCAACTCACGGGACCGAATGTCCCAGGAGATCATTAAGACAGGAACTCATTCCTGAGCACTTGGCGCTGGCACCAGCGGGCCGCACGCAGCCACGTCTCTAGGAGCAGGCAGCTGGTGTCAGAGCTGCCCTCCCCGCAGGGCCAGGGGGGAATCCCACCTCCGTGCATGCTCAGAAAGCAGCTCGGTGGGGAATGCTAACGTCTGCTGAAGCGTTTGCAGTACAGCACTGAACTGGGGGTGCCGGGGGTGCCTCTCCCCGGGCGTGCTGGTGCCTGGGCTCCTGCTCTGTGAGGAGGCTGCCCAGTGCCTGCGTGCACCAGCTCCTCCCGTGGCACCTGGCATCTCCGTGTGCATGCTTTTAAGTAAGCTCCGATGCCCCTGCAGAGAAAGTGTTAAATTCTGTCATGCTAAAGGTCACAGGGAGACCCAATAAACGCCCAGTTTAACAATGGGGAGAAATATTTTTATCAGTAACCTTTTGAGAAGCTAGTGTAATTGCATGCTAACAGTCACTCACTGAGGGCTGCTAGGAGCTACACGGAAGGCAAATGACAACAGTTTGAAAGGTCGTTAAAGTTTGACTCTGGGCTTTGCTGAGTTTGACGGGGTGGGTTCCCTGCACGTCTGGCATGTCTCCAGTGCTGCGGGAGCGTCCCTGCAGCCAGGCTGGTGGCACAGCGTGGCAGCCAGGTGCCACAGCTGGCACAGACCTGCAACACAGGGGCAGGTGTAGAAAGGGTGGCGGGATGGAAGGTTTTCAGAGAAATCTGCTGAGTTTGGGGAAGCCAGAGCTTTTCTTCTCAGTGACTTTTTGTATGCAGAATGCAAGAGCTGCGCTGCACAGAGTGGAGACAGTATCCCACATGCATCCCCCAGGAGGGAACCAGCTCCATGCTCTTTGAGGGGTTGGAGCAGAGCACCTGGTGGGGACAGGCAGCTGCAATGCATCACAGGGAGCCTTTAAGTTGGTGCTGTCCAGGGCAGCTTGCTTTTGGCAGGAGAGCTGAGAGGAACAAGAGCTCCTTATTTCAGGGCTCAAAGAGGTACTGAAGGTGGGTAGAGGGGTGTGGAAGGCACTTCACTTCTGCTTTTTCAGCCCTCGCCAGCAGAGACAAGGCTAGGAAGGCCCCAAGGCCTGTTCTGAAGCCAGGAGGCTACCACCAGGTATGTGTGGCATCTTTTCTTTTCAGTCTGATGGTGTGCGCAACAGTCACTGTAACTTGTTCTCCTAGCGCTGCTTCTGTTGGTTGTGGAAATGCTGCAGGCCCCTGCAAGGGCACTGTCCCCAAGCGTCCCCATGTCCTGCTGGAGGTGGGTGACTGGCTGCTGTGCCGCAGGGCAGAGCTTTAGCCTGTGGGGCTTGTAGTGATGGTTTAAATATTTCCCTGCTCTCTGGTCCGGGGGAGAGAGGCTGTAGCTTCTGCTAAATGGCCGAAGGGCTTGGAGTCGGCATAGGTGAAAGTGATAATGATGGTAATTGAGGGCTAATTATCTGCTGCTGCTGGTAGTGGGCCACCAGGTGTCCTGGCTGGCACGAAGGCAGAGGCCAAGAGCAGTTCCCCCACTGAGCTCTGGCAGAGGAGAGTGGCTGCAGTTGTGCTGCTCTTTCTGGGAGGGTTTTCTCCAAATGTGCTCAGTGACCTCCCAGGGATGTCCTGTGCCAGGGGAGGAGGTGGCGCTCAGGACTTCTTTTGGGGGCAAGAAAAAAGAGAAAACACTTCTTTCAGTTCAGATTGCTTCCTTGTGGTTCTGTTGCTTTGGCTCAGCTGAGCAAATCATCTAGCTTTGAATTCGCTCCACAACTTTCTGCTCAGGTGGTGCCCCCTTCTCTAACCTGTAATGATACCTCTGATGTTGTGCTTAAACAGGTTGTTTCCTCTCTATAGACTTTAATCTCATAATTTCCAAAACTGCTCTACCTTTATCTTTCTAGACTCTAAATATCTATTTCCATCCCATCTATAATGGCTTGTTTCAGTTGTTGAGCACTTACAATGCAGAAATTAATGTCTCCATTTTAATAGCTGTAGGGAAAGTAAGGTGTGAGGTCTGCTGCAGTGCAGCAGGGTATCTCAGGGTACCTGGTTGTGAGGTTGGCTGCAGGGTGTGGGAGCTGCACACCCACTACAGAGCCTGCTGTTCTCTTCCCAAGGGTCAGGTGTTTGCTCTCAGAATATTCGGAGTCCTCTCCTGTAGCTGGTCTAAGCAAGTCGTCAATAGAGTCAGGGGAGTATTTTTCAAAGCAGGCTTCACCTGGAAGAAGCATTTGTGGGAAGGGCTTTGTATGATGACAATCAAAATTGGTACCATGGGAGGAGCAGAAAGGTGTCAGAATTCAGTTCATGCCTACTGCTGCTGGACCTGAGTTGGGGATAGTGAAGCTGAGTCAAAGCAGAGCCCATATTTAAGGGTGCTGAGCACCCTTAGACCCTATGGATTTGGGCAGGCCTGGGCACTGGATGAAGTTCTGGACCTGAGCACTTTGGAGAGGCACACTGCATGGTTTAGGTTGGACACACAGCCAGGGAGTGCTTTGTGGTAGCCTGAACAGCCCCGTGTGTGCTGTGGTAGCCAGAGCTGCTCGATACTAATGGCACTGCTTCCTGCAGGCATTACAAGGCTTCATTAATAAGTGTCAGGATCTGCTGCTGAAGGGGATAGAGTTGTGTACAGCGCTGTTACAATTGCATGAAATGAAACGGGAAATTAAACTTAGGGTGACAGCAGTTGCTGGAGGAAGCAGTCCCCATAGGAAGCCTGGGGGACCTGGGGAAACATCTGCTAAGAGGACAGGACTGAGCGCTTTGGTGATGTCAGATGAGGTACGTGGGGCTGGAAGGGGATGACACAGTTATCCCTGTCCTAAGATGTGTGGTGTGCTTTAAAGCGGGCTTCCACCTGGCTGCATGCGAGCACATGGAGCTGGTGGTGCGGGGAGCAGCTCAGCTAGCTCTGTGGCAGCCCTGGGGCTGACCCAGGAGAGCCAGCCTGTCTCCTTGTCCATCCGCAGTCCTGCCCCCATGCTATTTATTTATGTTTTAGCAGAAGCATAATATAAATAAAGCACCACCATAAAAATGTCAGGAAAAGTTCAAACCTATTCATTATCCATTTCACTCGGATTAAAATTTCCATCAAGGCTGCTTGGTTTTGACTCGAGTTGCTTTCCTTTTAATGAGCTTGATATAGAAGGTAAAAGATGCTAATTCATCCTTACATCTCTATCATCTCTCAGCTTTTGCTATATAAAGCATCAAGGTCGCATTCTGGGGAAATGTCTTTTTACCAAAGGTGCCATAATAATAATGAAGAAGCAATTTGTTTCAGCAAACTGCCTACAGTAATGAAGCTTAATTATAACCGTGTTATTAATACTGCTGCTTAAGGTAATTCACTTCTGAGCGGGGCGCAGAACAGTAAACTATAATTTAAACAAGAATCGAGACCTAATTTAAATCATCAGATCTGCTATGGAGAAAGGCAAACAGAATGACTGTGATAGCACGCAGTTTGGAGTTTTCCCTCTGCTTGGCTTCCTGCGAGTGTCTGGAGCTGGGAAGGCTGCTGCAGAATGTCTTGGTGGTTTTCTCATCACCATGCTCCTTTCTAAGGGCTGAAAAGGAACAGAAAGAAAACCTTCCCTCTCTGCTTGGGGGGACACGCTAATGCGTAGACACCTGCAGGCAGCTTTCAACTGCTACTGACCTCTAATGTCTGTATAACAACAAAAAAAATCCGTATGCTCTAAAAGAAATGTGATATATACACTTATATGCCTGCAAAAAAAGCTTTCAGGGAAGCCCCAAATGGTCCCCAGAAGCTCTCCCCTGCCAGGCATGGCTTTGCCCTGAAATGTCTGGCCCTGTCTCACTGTGGTTTGTGAAATGTATGAAATGCCACTTTTAGCAAAGTGATTTTTCTTCTGCTCCATGTTTTTGGGCATTCAGCTGGAGCATTGGGAGTCTTGCAAGTCTCTAGTGCCTCTCATCATGCTGCTTCCTCCCCTCCTGCCTGTCCCCATCTGCATTTCTCCACTCTGGGTCTTTATTTTCCAGGCTGAGCATCTCCATCCAGGTCCCTCCTGTCTAAGCCCATTCCTTGCCTGTCAGACACAGACTGTTTCATGAACTTCACTTTCTTCCCTTTTTTCAGCCCTCTGCTTCCCTCCTTTTCCATTACAAGCTCCTTTCCCTTCTCACTGCTGTAAGCCTTGACATCCTCCTTCCCCAAATCCCTCATTATTTCTATTTCTTTCACATGCTCTCTCACCTCAAAGCCTCCTTTCCACACCCACTCCCTCCAGCAGCCATCTCTGCCTCTGCTTCAGCACTCAGACGGTTACATGGGCTCCGTGAAGCCAAGTGACATGAAATGATATTTCTACGTTGCCAGTAATAATGTTTTCTTGCAAACCCCTCTTCAATAGCAAATAGTGAAAACCACAACAGTCTCTTTCCCTTCCCATTCCTCTTCAGGGCTTGCTGTCAAATCTGTATTTCCAAATCCTAGCATGCAAAATTCATTCATCCGTACAGGGTTCAGGCAGCTCAGTTTGCTTGGTGATTATACCCAGGTTCACCCTTGTCACTGCCAGGTGTGGCTCTGTTCGAAATTGTGACAGAGGAGAGGAGGTGTGGAGGAGAAGTAAATACGCTGAGTGTTTCTTCTCGGGAAGGGGAAAAAAGCCTCTATCACTGTTCCACTTGACTGCAGCCTCCTGCGGGCTGTTTCGTCTCATATTATCTAAGCTCCAAGGGGGTGTCCAATTTGAGGAACAATAACTATAAAGTCATTTACAGTCCCCCGCTGAGGCACAGCACATGATAGCCTGTGTAAAGCAGCAAACAGATGTGATGGCCTCTTCTGCGGAGCTGCTCTGGGCAGCAGTGCAGGTGGGGTGGGCACTCCATGGCGCAGGGCAGGCAGAAGCCCCAGCGCCGGGGGCTCGCAGCTCGCCTCGCCAGCTCCCAGGCCAGCAGTGACACGAGGGTGATACTTCAGCCCCTGTGCCCCTGCCGTGCTGGCAGCAAGGTCATCAAGGCTGGCATGGCGCTGATGTGCGGATACCGCCTGTGAGCTGCAGACCTGGCCGAGGCTAGCATTTTCCTTCCAATTTCCTACTGTCATGCGGACATCGGTGCAGCTCCACGGAGGTTAAAACAGCTGTGATGAGCCCATTCAAGCTGATCCTGCCTGTGGAGCTGGTTCAAGAACAGGAAATTGGATGGAAGAAGATAGCTTAGTGTCCTACCTTCAGAAACGTGCTGGAGCGCTTCCTGCTTGTGAGCAGTGTTAGGCGGGCCCCAGGACGGGATCAGAGGAAGAGGAGAGAATCCAGTGCAGGGGCATGAGGGCTGCCCAGTGCTCCTGGGGTGACTGCGATGTGGACCAGGGGCTGTCTGTGTGCAGGGACCTGGCTCCATCCTGCTGCTGCAGGTGCTGGCTGGCTGGTTGTAAATGTCCTCCCCACCAAAGCTCCTCTCCACCTGCTTGGTAGCAGTAACTACCTCATCCTGAGACTTGCAATGTTTTTTTCCTTGTGTGTGAGAGGTTTATGAAATATTTTTTGGGGACCATGACAAAGCTAAATTAATGAATGGAAATTATGTTGTCCTGGCACTTGAACTCAGCCCTACTCCTCTTGGTTATTGCCCCAGCTCAGCATGCACAGCCTGAAATCAGGGGCAGCTGCTGTCAGACTCGCAAACCTCTCTGCAAACACCTCCCAGGCTGAAGGACAGACTCCTGCCTGTGTCCTCAGGGGGTCTCCTTGTGGTTGGGGCATGCCTAGCAAATTTTTTCCTCGGGAGGTTTTGCAGGGCAAAATGGTTTTGTTTTTTTTTCAATGCATCTCATCACAAGGCTTTTTGCCAGCCTTGCTGGGAGGCTGGGGCTGGAGCCCTTTGCCTGGGACAGTGATGTACCTCTGCTCACACCACGAGAAGTGTGAAGTGCTTGTGTCACGTTGAGCTCGGTCCTGGCTGCGAGCAGTGGCGGTGTCTTTGTCACCCCCAAACAGCTGACATGGGCAGCGGGCAAGATATTATCCAGGTCCTTTATCCCCCAGCGCTCCTGCTTGTGCATGCTCTTCCTTTCCTCAGCCTGGCTTCCAGGCTCACCTTCCCTGGGGGTCCCAGGCTGGTGCTGGGGTGTCCGTGCTGCTGTGGGGTTGCTGCCGGCCCCCTCGGTGCTGGTGGCTTTTGCTGGGCTCTCTCATCCCGGCTGCCTGCTCTGCCAGCACACTTCAGAGCTGCACTCCCAAACTACAGGCTTAATCCGTGATAAGAGACTTGATCTCAGCAGGGGAGAGTCAACTGGCAAACACCACGAGTGATATAAAGCAGCCCAGCAGGACTCAATGCATTACCTCGAGATTATTTTAAGAGAAGGAGGGAAGAGGGAAGAACCAGGAAAGACAAGTAAAACCCAGGTATTGAATTTTCCTGTGCACGTGTTGCCTTGTGAATCACCTGCTACTTCCCAAGCCCTCCTCACGCTAACTTTTAAGGTTAAAAACAAGTCCAGCATCTGTCTGGGAGATAAAGCAGTGCGTGTGGTAATGTGGAAAAGCTGTAGGCTCTCGTCCCTCTTGCTCGGTGTATCACTCGGCACAGCGGAGAGCCTTGCACCAGGCGTGGGGCTCTGCGAGCTGCTTGGGGGCTGAGAGCCTGAGCTCTCTGAGGACAGGGCAAGAGCCCTGCTCCATCCCATGTGTCCTGCACCTGCTCACCTGCTGTAACCAGCAGAGGGGTTTTATGCTGGAAACAGGAGGTGAGGCTTTAGGTTCCTCTTGCACGAGGTTGCAGCCCCAAGGAGAGAGCCAGGAGTGCTCAAAGAGGTCTCCCGAGGGCTGCAGGGTGTGCTGAGGGGACGGGTGCTGTGGGGGGCAGCCAGGCTGAACAGGAGGGAGCTTGTGGAGCCCCCTGGTTGCTCCCAGTGACCTGAGGGCCTTTCCTGTCCCACCATCCCTGGCTCGCAGCCTCCCTTCATTTTGGCACTGAGGTGAGCCAGCCTCACACTCCCTGGGAGCATCTCCCTAACCCAGCAGCTGCAAGACTGGGGGTAAATGACCTGTATCCCTTCGGGAGGTCTCCTCGGGGCAAGAGTGAACCAAAGTGAGTTTTGGGAGAACAAATGATAAGGGATACACCTGCTATGTGCGATTAAAAAATATCCCTCTGAACTGGCAGCAGGAATATTCCTGCTAGATCTGTTTAAAGAACAAATTGTTTCAAAATGAACAACTCGATGACAATTTATATGGATGTTCTACATGATTCAATACTGAGGGAAAAAGATGAACCTATTACGGTAATTAACTTATTGCACATCAAAGCAAATGTGCTAAAGAAGCTTTTCTGTGCAGTGGTTTCCTTCTGTTTAAGAAGGAAGTGGAAAAAAAATAGTGGGAATTGTGTGTCCTCCCTGCTGTTACGGCTGTCTGGTTGTGAGTTGCTCCCTGAGGGGTTTTCACACCCAGAGACCACCGCAGGGTGACTGGGAAACATCCCTGGGTCCGTCTGTCCCTCCCCAGAGCCCCTCCAAGGGAAGTCCTTGCCCTGGGCTCCCCAAGGGGCACCCATGGAGCACAAGGTCAGGGCATCGTGGTCCATTCTGAGCAGTCTCTTAGCTTGGATCTGGTTGAAAGCAGTTTGAGAAGGGGAGAAAAAGTAGTCAGCAGGGAATTCAGGAAGAGCAGAAGTTTTAATTGGGTTTTATCTATTAGTTAATCAGGAAGTATTTTGGTGACAATTAGGTCAAAGCCTCTGGCATATCTGTGAAGCAGACATCCATCATTAGCCCTACCTGGGCTTGCAAAGTGGTATTTATGAGTTTCCAACTGGTGAAAAAGCCCTTCTAAGAAATTAAGGTGAAATTCACACTCTTGACCATGGGGGGAAGGCTGTCAGCTGTGATTGATGGCCAGGAGCAGGGCAGAACAGCTGTTTATTGGGTCCAGCACCGTTTTAGAAACCTTTGTCTGTTGGCAGCAGCTGGTCCTTGAATGGATGCGAAGGTTTGTCTGGGATGGTGGCACCAAGTGCTGGGGCTCCTCCAGGAGCTGCCCCTGTTGCTCCAAGCCAAGTGGTAGCTGGAGAGCCCACACGCCGCGGGGACAGTGACCCGGGTGGATGGCATGATGTGATGTGTCTGCGACCACCCATGGCACTGCTGGTTTTCTTTGAGGGGAGCAAAAGGAGCGCCTGCAGTAGAAATGGTCTTGGAAGGCCAGCACGCGGCGCTGGCACAGCAGGCTCCCGCACGCGCAGACGCTGGGTTTTGTGATACGCAGCCTGTGTCTCCGCAGGCTGCTCTAACCTGATTGCTGCAGCGAGAAAATATTATTTTCCCTGAGACAGTGTGCATGCATGCCAGTCTAAATGAGTATTTTTCACACTGCTGTGTCCAAACATGTTTAAGTCCTTAAAACTTGGTTACGTGCCCAGCGCTCTTCTCCAGGAGAGAATAAGGAAGGGAGCAGCCTGGGGAATTGCTCCTGTGGCTTTGGAGCTGGTGCCTGGGCAAAACTCAGCGCAGGTGAGGTGAATGGTGGCTGGCAGGAAGGAGGGTGAGCACGGGGAGGCCAGGAGCTGGAGAGAATGGCCAGGACCGAGCCTTCCTGTAGGGTCTGGGTCTTCTGCTGGGTGCCACCAGGTCTGCTGCTGCATGGTTTATGACCCCCTTTATGGGGTCATGAAAACTTGGGGTGGTGCCCAGTGAGACCTGCCTGACACCTTGTCCTGACATCTCCTAAAGCATTTGGATGGCTAAGCTCCTGCCTGTTCTCAGGGCTCTCTAAGGCCCTTTGTAAACATGTAAAGTTTAACTCCCTTATTACTCCCTTATTGCAGTTTGCACTGGCAGATGAGCAAACTGACTCTATTCACTGAAATATCTGTGTGGGACAGGATGACAGTGTGTGTAGAAAAGCTATTTAAGCACACTTCAGTTACTTTTCTTTTGTGCTAATACTGGTCCATTCAAACGAAACAATTTATTAGAAGGGGTCAGGTGAAATGGCAGTTGTGTTTGGAAGTCTGAGTAGTTATAATATTGACTAAAGATTGTGTTTTTCAATTTTCAAAACAATGTTAAAGCGGTAGGTGTTCTGGAAAGGAAATTTATTTCAAGTGAGTGAAAGATTTGGATACAGCTACAAATCGTGCTTTTATATTGTGGAAACAAAATATTTCATTTGGTCTTACTTGGATTTTTTTTTTCAGGGGTGTTTGCTGGCTCTCATTTTGCTTTGTCATTCACTGACATCTTTTGGTTCTTGGATTTTTAGTTCAGTCTGAAATGGGCTTTATTATTTTCAATCTATCAAGTTCTCAGCATGTAAAAGAACCTTTTCCCTGGTTTTCAGGTGAATCCCCCAACAGTGGAATTCACTTGGATCAAAAAAGTCCAAGTCTGCTGCCCTGCAGGGCACCTTTCAAGATGTTTGTTCATTCAGGCTGTGCTGGGGGTTGTACATTGAACAGGAGGTCAGGATTTTCCCTGGGGAGTCAGGGAGAAAGTCTGCTGGGTTGACTTTGTTACTGCAGAGCCTCAGGAAAGTGCTCGGACCCAGGCAGGCGAGGCATGGCTGTGGCTCGCTCTCCTCCCGTGTCCATGTGCAGCTGGGCTTTGCTCATGGCTTGCTCCTGGGGGTCCTGTGGTCAGCAGGGTGCGAGCATCCAGCCGAGGGGCTCGCACAGCTCCCTCCGTGTGAGCAGCTACAGTTGATTTCTGGGTGAGGCAATTTCCCAGGCATGAAATGGGAGTGATGGGTTACGTCCCTTTCCCAAAGAGTGTTGGGATAAATCTGTCCAGCAGATACAGCCTTCTGCATGTGGTGAGCAGCTCAGTAGGGAGAGCAAAGCCAAAGCTGATCTACTGGAACTTTTCTTGCCCTGAAGGATTTCCAAGCAGTAAAGAGGAATAGTAATAAGCATTTAAGAGTCTTTTTTTGTTAAATAATTCTCATTACAGAAATGTTAATTGGGTGTCTTATTAACAACCTTCTTTCAGCCTGTCCAGCTCTTAGGGTAGGGCAGGGGGAAAGGGCAGCCCTGTGTCAAAGTGCCTGCCCTGAGATGCCTGGGGACACACAGGGGATGGTGCTTGGAGGTGGCACTGGATGGGAGAGGAGTAGAAGAAATCGCCCTGAATTACTGAGGCTAGGTATCAGCAGCTCTGTTGCTCGGTTACACGAGGTCCCCCTCACTAAAACAAATAAACCTGGCAATTTCTTTGCAAGTTTGCAGGAGCCCTCCTCTTTTAATTAGCTGCAGCAGAGGCTGTTCAGCAGTAAATGTATTGAGCTGCTGGGCACACTGGGTACATCCCTCCTCTAGGTTAAGTGGTGATTACTCCTAATTAGGAGCAAATAAATATTCTATGTGCTTTGGACTACTGCAAGTGACCAGTGGAAACCCAGAAGTGTTGGAGAACGTCTCTGTGCTGGCTGTGAGTCCTTGCTGAAGCCGTCAGCCCCTGCCCTGCTCAGCTCCTCGAGAGGAACTGCAGCTGCTGGGGCCTTGGTGTGCAGTGGGGCAGGACGTGGGTATCCTCCGGGTGCACAGGACCAGCCCTGTCAGGCAGGCAGCAAGTGATACACAGGCAAAGAGCACAATCTGGGTAGCAGCCTTGTCTGAACAGTGCCTATCCAGCAGGGCTGCTCCTTCAAGTAGGCGCTGATATCTTCAGTGTCCAGGCTGCATGTTGTAGATGGAAGGATGTGCATAAATGCATGAAAAGCTGGGGGAGATTTTCACACACCTGTAAAGAGAACAGCAGAGGCTGAATTTCTGTGCTGAGCAAGTCAATGGAGTTACACCACAAAGGAGCTGAGCCCTAGGTGAAGCTGGTGTGCAGTCCTCCCTCCCCCTGCTGCCAAGCATCCTGCTCTGTACTTGCTAAGGTGTTCCTACGTCTCCCTTTGCTCCCCACAGCTCCTGTTCCACAATACCGTGCCCTTGGTCTCTCCCCATTTCCAGCCTCCCTGGAGGTTCTTCCTCCACTGCAGCCCTGAGTGCCCGACTCCCTTGTGTGTCTTACAGCCTGGCCCCAGGCGAGTGATTCACCCTGCCCCTTTGGCACAGTTTCTGCAGTGGCAGAATAAGGCTAATAATAATTACCCGGCTTGCAGGGATGCTGGAAGGCCTAATTAGCTAATGTCTGTAAATGCGGTGCCTGCACCTGGAATTGCTGTTGCTGTGTTTCTGGTGCCTTTGGATTCCTTTTCCCTCCTGCTTCCCAACTGCAGGCTGGTTACAGTACGTCCTGGAAGGAAGGATGAAATGCGACTGCAGCTTTGTCTTTTATTACGTTTCTGTTCTGTAATAAACAGCAGTGGGTATTCATTATTATTTAAACACCCCATGCTTCTGAAGTCTTATTTAGGTGGCGTTTTTCCACAACATATGTTGGAATTTACAGTAAGTGCAGTCGCTCTACAGTCAACATTTGGTTTCTTTCACCCACAGAGTGTGGTGCTAATTAGGGGAGGTTTTCCCTTGTTATCTTGGAGGTCAGGCATAGCAATTAGCATTTTGCAGAGATCTAAGAATAGAAGTGGCAGAGCTCAGCCTGCGGGAAGGCAGGTGGGGGGACATGGCCCTGTGTCCCCAGGGTGCTCTGTTTGTCTTGGAGGTGCTCGGAGGACCTGGATCCCCTTGGAGCAGCTCTGACCCTGCTGTGCTTTCTGTACCACGTCACGATCTGGTGTGACCTCTGGGCAGCCCCCATACATCCAGCCCTCCATTGTGCTGCTGCTTTTTGGTTGCCGTCATCAAGCCAGGCCAGTGTGTCCTGCAAAAAGAAAATGTGCAGTTGCCTTTCCTTATCAGAAGGGTTCTGCTTCTCCACCGGCATCTGGTGCAGAGGTGATGCCACCCCAGGCAGGGACCCCCAGACTCCTGACCTGTCCCTGTGCCAGCTCATGGAAACATGAGGACCACAAAGCGATCATATCCTGGGTTGGAAATAGGAAAAAACCACAATTTTAATTCACTGAAGAACCAACCAGTGCCTGTGCCTTTGCTTTCTCAGCAGCAACCCACCTGAAGAGGGCTATTGAGCTTCATGGCCAAGCTTAGGAACTAGATTAATTAATGAAGGGCTGGGGTGGGCTGTCCTTGATCCTATGCTCCCAGGCATTAGCCTGCGATGAGCTTCTGAAGTGTTAACGGGGCTGGTCAGGGTGCAGTGTAAATAAGGGCACTGGAGCCTGTCCTGGTGTATTTGCACAGTGCACAATGCAAAGCTTTCCAGGCACAGGCTTTGATATTGTAGAATCAAATTAAACTTTTTCCTCCTCTGAACTCCCTTCTAGCCAGTGATGCCAGCTCTGTGGGATAAAGAGCACCGCAACGTCCAGTCACCATGGCTGCTCTAGCAATTTCGCCTTTTATACACGCGCAGCCTAACAATAGCAGAATGGGTCCCTGCAGGCAGGGAATATCAAGCAAAGCCGCTTTTGTGATTCTGCCTGCAGTGCAAAGCGAGCCCTGCTTCGTAGCTCTAGATATTATCTGCAAGCTGCTCTGTGTAACTTTATTTAGATCTTTCTGCATTAATTGCATGGAGAAGGGCTCAAAAGTTCAGAATGTGAGAGAGGAATCTTTGATGTAGGAGGCTGTTGTCTCTGAATAAAGCTTTTTATTATTATGTAAAACATAAAGGGCATTAGTTAGGAAACTGTGCTGATTAATTTAAGAACTCTGTCTTCGCCAGCTCTTCCCCCTCCTTTGTTTAATGAGAGAGGGGAGGGAGTCACTTGGGAAATGAACCTCTTGCCGCAGGCTTCGGGCAGAGGACAGCATGTGAGAGGGAGAGGCTGCTCCTCTGCACGGGCCTTGTGTCCCAGCCCAGCCAGTGCTGCTGCTGAAGGTGTAATGAGAAAACTGCACCTTTCCCCCCTGCCAAAATCAATAGGGAGACCTAGGGGGTCACCTAATTGGATACTGCTCACCAAGAGGCCGCTACAGCAAGAAACCCAACCACAGTGCTTCAGACTGCCTGCCAGATCATAAATCATATTCCGAGCCTGGCGCAGGCTGCTCCCCGTCTCAATGCTTCATTGACTGGGAGCTGTGGCTCTGCCCTGCGCAAGGGAGCAGGGGGCCGTGGGGATGTGTCCGGGGCTGTGCTGGGCAGAGCAGAGCGGGGCTGCCCGACCTCCTGGTCGCACCGCCTTCCCTTGTGTTTGTCTAGCAAGGACATTTTCTTTGTTTAAACAAGGGGAATTACTTGGTTTTGCTTATTTATTTTGGCACTGGCTTTGGGAACAGTCCAAGGATGTTGGCTAAACAAAAGCTAATTAATTGGTGGTGGCTGGTGTTGCCCAGCCACCGCAGGGTCCTGCAGCGAGCAGGCTGCTGAGGCTGGGACGGGAGCCGGGCCTCCTGCTCTGCCCCGCCGGGGGCTGCAGCTGCTTCTGCTTGCTCCCTTCCTCTCCATTTCATTGTTCATCTCCTCCCCTGCTTGCCTAACTGCCTGCAGATTCCTGTCACTAAATCACCTGCCGATAGGGGACGTTTCCAGCTGCACGTCAGGGATGTGAGGGTAAGGAAAAGGGGCTGATGTGAACAGTGGTTGAAAAAACAAATCCATTGGAAAATGCTGGGCAAAGATAACTGGACAATGAGCCTTGCCAAGCCCCAGATGGAGCTGAGGCGGCTCTGTTCTTTGGGATGCTTCCTTGGGATGTTCTGCTCTGCCTGGAGCTCACCTTCCATCAAGCAGTAAGCCTTGTGCTAACCAGGTCAGTCTCCCTGATTCACCTGCAATTAACAAAAACCCTCACTGCCATATAGTTAGCAGTGGCCTGAATTAGAGCTGCCTCAAGGTTTGGTGTGTCAAGCCCAAAGGCAGGCTGTGTCTGGAAAAAGGCACATAACACGATGGGTCTCAGAGGTGTGTGGGGCTCCGGCTGCCTGCTCTGCTGCTAATGCATCTCTACTGCAACATCCTTGGAAAAATGCAAGGAGCTTGCTTGAGAGCCTGTGTGCTGTCAGATACACCCAGAAGGATTGCTTCAAGAGGAGCAGGAATAATCACCACAGACCCAAGATAAAAAAATAATAATCAAAGATTAATCCTAAAAACTCTCCTTTAATCTTTGTGCTTCCAGACCTAGTCTCCCTTTCATCTAGGACTTTGCTGTTCTCTAGTTATTCTATGGTTACAGAAACCACAAGGCTGTAAGAGGGAAAGGGGAAAAAAAAAAAAAAAGATTAAATTAATGAGCAGGTAAGCAGGTTTATTATTTCATCTGATCCTTCCTTCCTTCCTGCTAATTTCTCTGAGCCAATTTGGGAGGTAGAGCCTATAACATTAACTTTGTGACAGACTATTGTATCCATTTTCTTCCTTAAACCATTTATCTGAATGATATTAAGATCCAATTTGCATAGCTACTTTAAGGAACAGTGCAGTGAGCGTGTATCAGCCAAGCTGTGGCGTCTGACAGGAAGAGCATTTGCTGGCATAAAAATAATGAAACAGATACTTTCAGCTGCTTGTAATTATAGAATATACACTACGCCATAATTACACAGTAGCAACAATAGCATCCGCAGCCACAGCACACAAGCAGGCTCTGGGCCAGGAAGCGACTCACCTTTGTGGGATCTGCCCGGCAGAAGCTGCCCCCGAAGACTCTCTGTCCGAAAGGAGCTGGGGAGTGCAAAGATGTGCTGCTGAGGAAGTGTGGTGGCCTTTCTAAAGGCTCCAGGAAAAAAGCTACACTGCCTCTGAAATGAGTGGGTAGAGCTGTAATTATGGAGAAGATGCAAAGGAAACTGCAGCAGAATCTGGGGAGCGCTTGAAGAAGTGGGAGGCAAAATGCCTGCTTGGAAAATGGGTGAGCATCCTCCAGAGTGTGGCTGAAGGCTGTCCTAATGTCTGCTTCAACATTAAGGCCAAGGTTAGACATCTCTATGCACTGGGCATGTGAGCAGCTTCTCCACAGGACTTGGAGATGTGCTGGGCAGCAGCTTGCATCCAAGCCATGGTTTGAAATAATTGAAATGGAAAATGAGGAAAGGTGTGGGAGAGGAATGCCAAAGTGTCCAGGCACTGAGCCTGCCCTGTCCATCAGGGGCTGTCCAGAGGCGAGGAGAGGGATGGGGCACTGGTCCCTAACATTCCCCAGGTGCGCCTCCAAGAGCACCTCAGCCTCCCTGTGCTGGGGAATTGCAGCCCTGCAGGCCATGGCCACAGCATCTGTCACTGGGCCCCAAAACTCAATTTCCCACCTCTTCCAAGCACTTTTCGCTGAGTGAAAACCGTCCTTGAGCAGGATGGGGCCGGGTGCTTTAAGCACACAGGACAGCAGCGTCCATGTGCTGCTGAGCTCTCCCTGGGGACTGCCTGCAAAATGTCAGGATGTGCTGCTGCACAGAGAGAAGCCTCGATTCTTAAGGATTTATCTGAGGAGGAGGAGAGGGGGGTTGTGTGTGGGGAAGTGGTTGTTGCAAAGAGGGGCTGGGAGTCGCAGCAAAGCCAGGAGTTACACTGTGCAAGAGCTGGCCCCAGGGAGGCAGTGGTCTCTGAGGACTCATTCTACTTCTTGTGCCAGCATCTGAGTCTAATCCCTACTTCTAGCTCATTAATTGAACCACAAGACGAAGTTTTAAGGCCAAGTCCTCAGCTGCAGTAAGTCAATCACCTCTGGTGGAGCCGAGCCAGCACTCGCTGGCTGGTGTGGGCTCTCTGGTCCCTTACGCTGCTCCTACTTGAAATACTAGTGGCACGCTTTGGTGGAGAGGAGATTGAAGTGGTTTCTGTTATATTTATGGTGTTGTGCTCTTCAGAACTGCTCTGACTAGCTCTGGTCATTCACAGCTTCCAAAAAGGGTCCATAGGAAGCACGGGGGGCTGCCACACCTGCTGGCCATCCAGGGGGACAGCCTTGGTCCTGGCTGTCCTCTAAAGCTGTGGAAGGAGATGAACAACTCCACCAAGATGTCAGGGGTCCTGCTTGTTCCTATGCTGTTCTCTGTCTCTAAAATCACACCAAAATAATTCTGCGGTCCCGTATACTGAGCTGGCTCTGCAATAAGAGGGTGATTTGAGGAGCATCTGAGCGCCTCAGGCCTCATTTGAAATGCTTATGTGGTGGGAGAGGGATGTGGGAATTCGGGACTGAAGAGAAGCACTGGAAGGAGGTTACCTGTGGACCACAACCTGCCTGGTGGTTTCTGGGTTTCCTGCCCTGCGGCAGCAAGGAAGGACACAGCCAATCCATCAGGAAGAGCGGGTGACCACATCCTGGATCCCACGTCCCATCAATCCAGCAAGTGAGCAGCCAAAGGTGATTCACCATTGATTGGGCCCCGGTGGAAGTGCTTCCAGCCCTGGGCTGGGCTGCTGCCAAGCGGCGAGCACAGCACGAAGCAAGGTGTGCATGGTGGGGGAAGTGAGTTATGGCCGCTCATGGAGGTCAGTGTCCAGGGCACTTCTCACTGACCCATTCAGGAAAGCAGCAGCGGTGATGGATTCTCTGTTGGGTCTGTCTTGCTGGGTGATAAAGCCTTAACTTAATAGTTATGAACTGGACACAGGAAATAGCCTGGTGCGATATGAACTGTGCTGAAGGCTGGTGTTTTTAAGCCTTCCTGATTTACAGCACTGGGCTGAGTTAACTCTGCTGTGGTCACACCTTGTGGCCTTGGCTGGGTGAATACCTGGTCCCCAGCCTGTGGCTCTGGAAGGGAGCACAGGACTGAGCTCAGCGCGTGGTGTCTGCAAACGACTGGTGGTTTTAAAACCAAATGGAGCAGCAGGACAAACCCCTGCCGGCTCCTCCATGTGTGCCCCAGCTGGGATCAGCCCCCAGGTCCCTGCCAAGTCCCCAAGCCAAGTCCCTGCGTTGAGAGAAGCGAGCCCGCTGCTTTGCACCACGCCTGAGCTCGGGGAAAGCCTTCCTGCCTTGGGGGTGAGGTGCAGCTTCTCTGGCTTGCACTGGGCTCGTCTGCATCGTGTGGAAGGAAGGAGGTGTGGGGGTACCCTGCTGTGGGGATGTGGGGGCTCCACAGGCCCTGCTCTGCCTCCTGGACCCAGGACTTGCTCCTTTTGCTTCCCCAAACTTTTGTTTTTAATGATGTTTGTTACAAAGCTGTTTTGCTGCTTTGTTTCTCTCTATCTGCTGCCTCCTTTCAATCCAATTATTGCCTTGTTGATGGCTCCTTGAATTTAAGTGATGGCTTTCATTTGACCCCTGACTTTGAGGTCTGTCTCTCACAGCCCAATCCAGCACTATCTGGCAAGTTTCTTCATTTCATCTTCAGCTGCTGGAGCTGCCTGGACTTCTCTGAAGTGTCGGTGCTGTCTCTGAAGTAGAAAGCTTTTCAATTAAGAATAATTTTTTTAGGACTCATTAAGGGGTGTACTTTGTGGGTAATTATTATTAATGGCCTTTCTTTTTAGCAGAAGCTTGCTACACTTGCAAAGAAGGGGAATGCTGACAGGGCCGTGCACACGGTGGGGTGAGGGGGTGCGTAACTGGAAGTGACGGAGAGTAATGTCTCTTACGTTCCTTCATTAGTGGCACAACACTTCTAAGGGAATGTGTGATGGGGAGCGGCAGGGCACGGTTCCCCCCCAGCAGCCCTTGCCACCCCCTGCACCAGCACAAGCGCAGCTGAGGCAGACAGCTCAGCGCCGGGCAGGGGAGGGTCTGCTGCAGGGCTCCACGCCTTGCATCCCTCCGTTATCCCTGAAAACAGGCAGGCTTTGATTTCCATGGAAATCCTTTTGTCTGTGAATCCCAGAGTGTTTCATGCTCCTTACAGAGCCAACCTCGCAACACTCTGCAAAGACAACTAATTGTATCGTTATCATTGTGTAAATGAGGAAACAGATGCTTCGGGCTCCTGAAGCAAATTGGAGGCTGAATGGGGAGCAGCACAGCCAGCCTCCGCTGCTGGGGCTCCTCAGTTCCCCGGAGCTGCCCTCCTCCTGCTGCTGTGCCCCTTGCCATGGGCCAGAGGGCTTCCTGTAGGCCCGCGGTTTCTTCCTTCCTCCTGTTCCCTTCTCCGGGCACACGCTTTGTGCCCCCTGAAGTCTTCAGCTCCCAGGGACTGCTTAACGTGAGCTGGAGGAGCCCATGCAGACCTGCAAGCACTCAGTAATTCAGTTTTCAGCAAAGCCAGGGCAGGTGGACACGGGCTCGCTGGTGTCTGTGCCATGGGCAGTCAGTTCCTCCCTCCTCTCTCCTGGCCTCCCCCTTCCCCTGTGCATCAAAGCATCTCCAGCACCCTCCTGTGCGTGACCTGCTTCTGTATCCAGAGCCACTCACCTCGGCGTGAAAGCTCATAATGCTGTGGTGATCCCGGGTGCTCAGAGTCCCCCATCTACCCGCAGGCAGAATGCAAACCACAGCCCAGAGTCAGGTGCTCTGGGCAGAGAACGGCACAGCGCATCCCTCCCCAAACGCCAGTGCCTTGCCAGCACTGCTAGTGCAGAAAGCAGAAAATGGGACACGTCCCTAGGAAGCCCAGGTCTCAGCTTCTCTGGGAGATCTGAGCAGAGATGAGTGCAAATGCTATATCCTGAAAACTCCTCCGTCTGCCAAAGGAAAGCAATGGAGTGAAAAAGGCGAGGGGTGGATGTTTGCAGAACAGAAGCACTCCCAGGGCCACCTGAGCAAGAAGGACATGCTGTCTACTCTTACGGTGCTTCGTGGTGCCAGGAGCCTGCAGGGTGTGGTGGGGATGCAGAGCAGGTTGTGCTCTCCCCAAGCGAGCCCCCAGGAGGAGCCTCTGTGGGCAGGGGCTGCATGAAGGGCATGCAGTGGTCACAGGGTTCATGGGCGATTCAAGCGGGGTACAGCCAGGAGCAGGATGATGCTGCAAAGCCATTCCTAGGGAATGTGACTGTGCCCTGACTTATGAGCAGTTGCTTGGTGAGTTTCTCTCTGTGAGTTAATGCAAAGTTTCCCATGCTACTGACAGCTGAGCCTACGCTTAAAGGAATTAAACTCCTCCCATGGCCCTGTGCTGCTGAGGGATTAAAATACAAACTGTGCCATGGCTCACCAGTAGGCATCTCTGCCCCCATGTGCTCTGTGGAAAGGCAGTGCACCAAGCCCTGGGCATTGATGTGGGGACCCCTGCCCACCTGGGGACGGAGATCTGCTCACTTGGATGCCCTGGCTCAGGCTCTCTGCAAAAGCAGGCAGGACAGCCAGCATCAGCTACACCTGCTGCTGCTGAGGAGGGCTGAGCTGCACATGGCAGCCAGAAAACTACTTTATTATTTTATTTTTATTATCTTTTTAATGAAAGCTGAGGCTCTGGAGAAGGATGGGGAGGCCTTTGCATGACCCCACCAAAATATCTCATTATCCTTCAAGGATGGGCAAACACCCACACTGATAAACACTTGACTAATGGACAAGCCTCTGCATCATAAACATTGCCTCCCCGTTTGCACTAATTGTCCTCCTTGTCACTGCTCTTTGCAGAGTGACAAATGATTTGGTTTTAATGGAGATCAAATTCCCCTGTCACTCTTAAGTAATCCCTTTAAGCCAAGGATGAGTCATGTGGACAGGACAGAGCATGTGGGGGAGAAGATTTCAAAAGAGATGTTCCCTCTGTACCTGAGTCATCAATAACAGCGATTCCAGACCAATTTTCCCCACAGGCATATTTTCTCAGCCAAAGCCACTTTGTTTCCTGTAGCAGAAGCAATATTTATCCTTCCCCATGCTGCAAGACCAAGCGAGCACTTGATGGAATTAAAAGGCAACTCATTTAAAACTGGTGCACAAGTGCATTTGAGACAACTCATGGATAAAGGGTCATTTTCCAGTGATAACTTGGTAAGGAGTAAAAGAATTATGACTGATGTCCAGTTACTTTTGTGAGTTGTTTAATGGACTAGAAGTGGGCCAGACTTACAGTGTTCAAGACGTGGATGCAAACCTGAACGGTCCCAAACTCCGAGGACTCATTTGCATGATGGGTTTCTGTGTACTCCGCTCTTGGAACTAAACATTAAAGGAAAAAGTATCAAATCCCCAAGTCCTCAGCCAAAGTTAATGAAAGTGTTATACGTGAGGTAAAGACTGGTGCTCCCTCTGTTCAGGCAGCATACCAGGAGGAGAAAGTCCTCCATTATCTAGGGTGTTCACGCAGCAGTTCAGAAGTTTACAGAAAGTCTTCATTTACCGGGGGCCACGAAGCATCTCTCAGTGCCTGTTACAAACTTCAGATCTAGAGAAAAAGAGAAACATAACAAATGTGTGACAGTGAGAGCAGGAGAATGGAAAGCATTGACCTTAGGCCTTCTCAATAGCAAGGAATTTCTTTATACCGAAAGAAAAAAGAAAGACTACTATGATTGCTGTTAATGTGATCTGAAGGAAAAAAATTCTCAACCCCAAATCTGTCAATTTAAACATAAGCTAAAGAGCAAAAGATGGCAACCAGGCAGCTGAGAGCCATGTGGTGCCGTGCCGGTGTTAGTGCACCTCGGCTTGTACTGCTGCTTGCTGTGACCGAGCACCAGTACTGCGAGGACAGCAATTAAAAAACCAGCCAGACATCACCAAGTAGGGAACCTTTCTGCTCCTCATCTGCAGAGGCCAGCAAAGGAGTCGTGATATTTGGTGTTAATGTAATATTCACATGGTAAAAGCATGTTAGCCCATGTTTTTGTCCGACAGGAGGTGATTGTCACATCAGAGGCTTTATTCTGGCTCAGAAACCAGAAAAGCACTGTGAAGTGCAGAGATTTACCTGGAAGATATGTCAGGAAAGAAATCAAACAAGCCACAAACAACTCCCTTTCAAAAATTATCTTGGGGAGTTAATGATGTAACAAGCCTTCGAGATCCAGCTGGGCGAAAAAAAAAATCTTCCAGCTGCGATTTGATAGCAGCCTCCCATAGCTAGGAAGTTATTAAAAATCTTGCCCCAAGGAAGGGCCCACTGTACGACCGCTGCCTCATGGTTGCCAGATGATCATTCTATGATGTTCTGAGGTGATTTTTTTTTATTTTAGAAAATAAATTTAAAAATAAAAAAATAAGAAAAAAAAATCCCTAACTTAGCTTCTCATCTGCCTGATTCTCTTATTCTCTGTTTTTTAGTTGAAGCTAGCAGAAAATAGAAGAGTAATTTCCCAGGCTTATGCAGTGCTTTCTGCCCGGAGCTGCGCAGCTCGAGCCTGGTGCATCTGAAGCCCTTTGCAGCCACCGTCACAGGTGCCACGGAGCCTCCTCGCTCCATTGACTTCTGTGACCCTGCAGCCACCGGAGCAGCTGGGGGATGGCACGTACCTGCTCATCTTTCAGCTTTTGTTTCTGTCTGCCAGAGTTTAAACTCTCCGGGGCTGGGACTGCTGCTTTCAGGGTCTGTGGCGTGTGGCAGATGAGTCCCACCAGGACCCGCAGCTGCCAGGAGGACGTCAGCAGTTGCTGTGGCTGCTAACGCAGGTGACGGATGCCGGACGGAGACACGGTACGGGAACGACTGATCGCGTGTCCTGGTGGGCTCCCAGGTGGCAAGTCAGCTCTTGCTGGGTTTCTTTATTTCTATGGACAAGAGATGAGCCCAAAACGTGGCTGCTGAGCATCAACTTGTAGAACCCATATGTACGCCACAGTCCTCCGCTGACATTGCTGCGCTAGCAGAGGTGAGAAGCAGAGTGGGGAAACTGGGCCAGCAAAACCTTTCATGTAGCAGCACTTAAACCAGCAAAGCTGTGATTAGCAGGAACGTCTTGCTCATGTGAGGTAATTTTATTATGCTATTTTAGCAGACAGCATTGAGGATATGACCTTGTCCATGCTAAGAGGACACAGCTGTGTCCCTGCTAGAGCTCACTGAGACCCGGCCTGCGAGGGATGGAGCGAGGCGTGCCTGAGCCCAGGAAAGGCCGTGTGCTACCTGCCTTCCCATAGTATTATGGGAAAATAAATAAATGAAAAGATGACATTTGGTCAGTCTCCAAGGACATGGCATGGACAACAGGAAAGCAGCTGGACTCGGTGGAAATGAGGTTTCCACACCAGCTGCTAGGAGAGAGCGATGCAGCTGCAGGAGCAGCACTGGGGCCAGTGGCCAGGGAAAGGCAAAAAGCTGCTGCTGGAAGTGTCTGAGGGCACCAAAGGCCCTTTGCCCAGGGGCTGGGGCATGGACTGGTGCTCCCTGAGAACTCTTCTGGCCCACCCTTCTGCCACTTCCACAGCATCCCAGTCCCACGGGCAGGCGCAAGGATCTGCCTTCACTGCAGTGCACCCGTCCCCCACCCCTAATTTGGATTCATTTCCCTCTTAAAGAGCTATCACATTATTACATTATCACATTATGCAAACCAAACATCACAAAAAGGCAGATAGTTAACAAACAGACTGCGAGATTAGGGTTTGCCTGTGGGATCCAGCCTAATCAACTGGCCTCCTTATCTGCCTCTGATCAGGGCGACACGCTTCTGCATCCCGCCGAGCCAGGCAGCGCTGCGGTCCCAGAGGAGTGGAACAGCATCTCAATTACATATCTATTTTTTTATCATGCTGCTGAAGTAATGAGGGTCCCAAGCTCTAAACTGCTAAATATCACTTGAAGTCAAAGAGACAAATATGCACTAATTACAGGGAAAAGGCAGCGTCCAAACAGGCGCTCTGGTTCAGGAGCGTGGCTCCGCTGCTGCCAGCCCCCCACAGGTGTTCGGAGCTGCTTCTGCATTTTCCCAGAGACCTTCTGTAATTGTTGTGCACTTTTTGCGTGGCAACTGGACATAGGAGAAGCTTGCTGGGGAGGCACAGCAGACTTTGGAGGTGGAACATGTGAACCAACAGAAAGAGCACAGGGTGCCTGGTTTTCGGCCAAGCACAGCACTGTGTCCCCCCAGCAGGCTCCGGCTGTGCACCGTGAGGGACAGCAGCTCACAGAGCACACTTCCCATCACAAGTACCCTGCTTTGTGCACCCTCTGAAGGAGCTGGGGCAGAGCCCGGGGCAGAGGCATGTTCTCACTATGCCCACTACCCCTGTTCCTCACTCCCTTGGCTGCAGCTGCAGCTAATCCTTGTTAGATCATCCCATATAACCTGTTCAGCTGTAAATCGCTTCCTGCTGAGCACCCATAATACACAGATTGGAGGTAACTTTACTCCAGAGAGCCAATTAGTGCAAATCTAGGCCTGGTAATTACAGTGTGATAAGATCCTGGCTGCTGATATCTCTGGGCAGATAAGGCACAAGGAAGCAATCTCCTAATGTAATGGCAGTTATTATTAAAGCTTCACCTCAGTCCCACAAAGCCTTTGGTAGGTTCAGCATCAGGCCTGTGCTTGTGCCACCGAGAGCAAGCTGGTGCTCCGAGAGCAAGGCAGGAGCTGGAGGGAAGAGCTGCAGCCTCCCTGCTGTGCCTGCAGCACCCAGGCATTGCCCAGCACCAGCTCCTCCCTGCTGCAGCCTCTGCTGCTGGCCAGCTCCTGTGAGCAGAGGTGAAAATCCCCTCCTCAGCTTGCAAAGCCCAACCTCAGGTCTCCCGGTGGTCGGTGAACATCAGCAGGTGAGTATTTATCTGCCTGGGTTCTGCAGAAGCTGCTGCTTGTGCTGTGCCTGGTGGGAAACCTCAGTGCCCAGGTGAATGCAGGGGGCTCTGGGAGCGGGGGTGCACCCTGTGCTGGGGGCTGGAAGTGCTCTGTGCTGTCACTTGTTTAGCCCCAGGGTAGGCTGGAGTGCCCCAGCTGATGTGCTGGTTCCACATTTCCCTCTACCTGTGGATAAGAAGTGGAGGGTCCAGAACAGGCTTGATTGTGTTGGGGGAAAAGAGGATTTCTGCTGAGGAAAGAGTGCCTGGGCAGGACTATCTGCTATTTAAAGCCTCCATGCTGTGCTGGAATAACTCCCTTGAATACGAGTGAAAATCAGGTCACGCGCAAGTTTTGGAGGCGTTCATGTCTTTGGATCTGATGTACTTTTAAGGATGATACTGCTGCACCCTGTCTGCGCAGCTCTGAGTAATTTGCAAATGGTCCCAAACTTCTCCTCCTACTCCAGCCCCCAGTAATAAAACAAGCTAATTATTCCCACACTGTGAAACCTGAGACTGAGGGTTATGCATTTCATTTTAAGATATGAAAGGGGGCTAGAGTACTTGCAACTTCTGTTGGTGTAAATCAGGATTAATTCAGAGGAAGCCAGCATGGGGATTTTTGTATTTATGTGTATATATATATATTCAGGATCAAAATTCCTTTATATACAAATAAAGGAATTTCTATTCTGAATTAGGTGGGTAGAGGACAATGGGCAAAGCAAAGAAAGCAGAAATGCCATCCGCATATCTCGTGTGGGATGTTGCAGTGAGGCAGCAGACAACACGGCCTTGCACCCTGGTCTGCTCTAGAGCCGTGCTTTGGGCGTTCAGTATGCGTGAAGTGTGTGGCTTTAACCAACTGGTTAGAGTAATTGTTATGAAATTAGAAGCTGTATAACACCAGGAACAGGGTAGTAAAGGATCCTAAACTTCCCTGACGGTTCTGGTTGTTAATGTCTGCCTGTAGCTTAATTACATCATCAATTGCATTAAATAATGCAGGACCTAACTGGGATTTAATGAATACATCGCAAAGGATAAATTGGACTTACAATGTAACTGGTGTCCCTTTATGGAATCAGGGAAAAAGTGGAACACAAATTCAATTTCAGCACAGTAAAATTGGATAAATAAACAAGTGTTAGAAGCCCAGCCTGGAGCAGCAGCAGCTCCCCCAAAACGAGGTGGGGAAGGCTTCTGGTGTGCGAGCCCCAAGCATTGGGGTGGCACCAGCGGTGCCTGGCTGGGGAATGGGGTCCTGTGGGGTGCTGGGCTCTGATACAGGGGGCTGCTGCCATCAACCTGGGGGGGGCAGGCAGGCAGGAGGTGTTTTTGGGCAGAGCGAGGTGAACTGGTGGCAAGCACAGCATCATGGCTCAGGAGCTGTGCAGAGAGGGAAAGCACGCAGAGGCTGTGGAGCTGAGAACAGCTATTAGTCACCGCAGAGGAGAAAATGGCAGGAGCAGGTGGAACAGCAGGGCAGCCAGAATCTGCTCCAGCACACGGGGAGCAGGCAATGGGGCCTGGGTCTGCCTGCGGGGCCGATGGCCCTGTCCCCTCCTGGTGTTTCACTGTGGCCCTGGGGGCACTTCCCCAGCCAGCCCGCTGCCTCATGGGCTGTGACAGCCCATGCAGGACATGGGATAAAGCAGCGGACCCATTTTCTCCACATTTCGCTAAAAGCTGTTTGCTTTTTTTGCTTAAATAACTACAGTGTTTGCTCTAGAGGTTCTGAAGCACCCAGTCAAATTTCCTGTGTTGACGAGGAGCAAACAGTCCGGCAGAACGGGAGTTCCCTGCAACAAGCAATGTTTGCAGAGAAAATCCAGAGGCGTTCAGTGTGTTCTGAGCTGTTGCTTCATTGAGAGCGAGCACTGACAGTGCTCGTTCTGTGTCATGATAAACCCCACCTAAGAGAGCTATAGCATCCTGGGATGACTGGAGGAGGGAATGTAAACTGATAGGCAAGCTGCTGCTAAAAGGCATGTGACACCGGTTTCAGCATGAGACCAGCTGTCTTTAATTTAAATCACAACAGGTTGAGTAGAGGAGTCCATCAAGGAGGAACGAGCTATTCCTATGGCGACCAGGCTGCAGGAATCGCTGCGGTTTGCGGGGTGATGCAGACAGAACCGAAGCACGGGGAGCATCCCCTCCTGACAAACAGGCTCCTGGTGCTGCTGACTCGTCAAGTGGTCAAGCGAGTACAAAAACAGGTCTTTCAAATATTTACTCTGTGCCCCCAAAATGTGTTGTCACCAGTGTGCCTTGTTCCTTTATTTTCCTGGCTGGAACCAACCCTGAATTCTGATGTCCTTCCACCCCTCGGAGATGAACCCACCGAGCCAGGGGTTGCTTCTATTATCCGAGCAGTGATCAGCCTATTGTCAGAGCTTGCAAATACACAAATAACAACAGCAACCCAAGTGGGAGGGCAGCGTGCTGGAGGCATCACTCTGGGGCTGTCAATTCAGTATCTCTCACTAGTGCTAACCATGCTTTAAAATTATAATAAAGCACAAAGGGAGCTCAGGCAGAAAGGTAACAAGCTGTGATGCCAGGGAGCAGCCTCAGCTGAAATCTTCAGTCTGTAGAGCACCAAAACCACAGGTTTGCAGATTCTCCAGCTTTCCTGCTCATTCATCACCTCTGCCTCATCCATCTCCCCAGTCCCCCATCTGTTGGCCTCTCCACAAATGCCACTTTGCCCCCTCCTGGGCTCCTCCTAAGCAGATGACACTTTTTTTTTTTTTCTTTAAACCAAGTTCTGTTAATTTTTTCACAGCTGCTAACAGCGAGGCCTCCCAGAGACACCTGAGCCCATAGGTGTGTGCAGGAATAGTCCTGTCCTCCTGCAAGGCAGCCTGGGCTGGGGGGCCACAGGCACCAGCTGAGGAAGGAGACCCATCAGCTCACTCCTTCGCTGCTCTCTCTCCATGCTTGGGTGTGTGAGCTGCAGGCAGGAGAAGAGGTTTTGAGCTGAGCTGAAGGCAGTCCCATGGCATGGGTCTTTGCTGCGGAGGGCTCAGCAGGGCAGTGCCCGCATCCCTGCTCCCTCCTCGGTGGCATGGGCGCAGCCCTCCCCGATGGTGTGATATCCTTCCCTCCGCGTATCCCTGTAATGAGGCGGGGATGCGGCGAGCGCACGGCAGTGACCGATGCGCGGGGCTGATTGTCTGTGTGGAGATGCTGAAAGGGGTCGCGACTCTCTAAGTGCTCGTCAGAATGAAGGATGACAGCCTCAGACAATGAGACACTTCCCTTCCCTTCTCTCCTGCTGTTAATGAGTGCTTGGGCATCATCTAGCACTGCAGGTTGTTTTATTTTATTTTCCCTCTGTTATTTCTCTATCTATTTATTTGTTTAATTTATTTATTTTAGGGTTCTCCCTCCTTTTTCCACCTCTGTCCTTCCTCTGCTTTCCCTCTGGCTTCTGCAGCTATTTGTGTTGGAGCCCAAGCAGTTAGTGCTCTGAAGACTTAATTAGGCACTTGGATGAAACCTGGAAGTGGAGCCTTTGCTGGGACTGAGTCTGCCAGAGCCCCCTTGTCCCCCACCAGCTCTATCCTGAGGCCACCCTGCAGCAGCAGAGGGGAGCGTGGGGACACAGGAGCACCCTGGGGACCTTGCGGTGTTCCCCTGGTGCTGGGGGTGGCTGAATCCACTTTTTCCTTGCCCTGGGAGCTGCTGGGTGGGACGCGATGGGGCATGGAGCAGGATGTGCACGAGGATGACACGTACAGCCCAAAGCCACCCCAGCCCTGCCCGGTGGGCGCTTCGTCCCATGCACGAGCAGAGCTGGACCTGCACCGGTGCCACGTCCTCCACAGGGATGTGGGCCTGGGGCTGGCAGAACAGGGGTGGAAATGTGGGGTTGCCACCTGGGAGAAAGCTGGGAAGGATTTAAGCAAAGGCTAAATCAGAAGTCCCTTGCTGTGAGTGACTGGGGCAGCTAATTAGAACTGACAGAACATATCTTTTCTTCCCAGAGAGGAAACTCAGCTGAAAATGAAAGTGCATTTGTCAAAAAAAAAAAAAGTCTCCTCAGCTGTTGTTCCCCTGAACAATCTGCAAAATGCTGGAGGACAGGATCGATCGTGTTTTCTCATCTAAGTTGCTGGGGAGCAGGGCTGGGGGAGCGCTTCTGCCCCGATAGCCAGGGTTGGCGTGCAGGAGGGAGACGTGGAGGAGCGAGGTCCTGCAGCGGGGCTGGGGCTGGGGGAGCCGTGGGTGCCTGCAGCTCTTTTATGGCCGTGGTCCCGGCTGTGCCTGGGGAGGTACAAGGCGGACCAGGGGCTCTGGATACAGGGCTGATGGCCCAGGGAAGGACGGCTGTATCTGTTTATCTAAAGAAACCTGGATTGTTGAGCTTCCCCAAACTTTCGCTTTCTTGCCTTTTTTTCCATGTCTCTCAGAAATAAGCTTTATCTGGCTTTGAAGGTCTTATTCTGGGGACATTGCCTTTTTTTAAAAAAAAAAAAAAAAAAAAAAAAACCTCCACGGCATCTTTTCCCATTCTCAGGGTGACACAAATGACTGATTTTCATGCAATGTTGCGAGTGCCTTTCAGAGGCACAATGGAAGGTTCCCTGACAATGTCACACGTCTATTCAAAACAACCTGCACGCCACTCACAGGCCCACACATTTGCACAGCGCTTGTTCTCCGCTGCGATAAGGCATGTTAGGGTTTTTATTTTCTTCCCCCTATTCTATGTGAGAAATAATTTTGGTCTTTTAAGTCCCTGGCTTTTTTGATCACTTTTTTTTTCCTCCTTATTACTGAACAATAGGACTTGTCCTCCTTTTATTCATTACGTGATCTCGCGTTGCAGCAGCCCGACATCAGTGATGAGCTGGAGGAGGATGAGGCAGGAGCTGGAGGAGGAGCAGTGGGTGAGACGAAGGCTGACCCAGAGGTGAGCTGTGGAAGGCAGAGACACCCTCTTGCTCCCAATTAACGTGTGCCCAGAGCAGGCACCTCCATTGTGCAACCTGCATGGCTACTGCTTGGCTAAAACCAAACCTGGCCTCTGTTGAGTGCCCCGGCTGCTCCTGCCTTCCCAGGGAAAAAAATTCCGGTGCCTGGGCCCAAAGCTGCTGCTGCCAAGGTGATGCCCCAGCAGGGACCGAGCATCCAAGCCTGGGCTCCTGCAGGTCTGACCCCGTACGTGATGGTGATGCCGGGGCAGTCCCCTCTTTGCTTGCTGTTGAACAAGTACGTGCGGGAGAAACTGCAAGTACTGCCTTCCACCAGCGTCAGCACATTAAGTACGAGCAGCTACTAATAAATTTCTTACTGAATTGACAGTTTGGGGGGGTTCTGCTTTAACACAAGGGGAAAAAAAAATCTCTCTTCCCTATGTCTCCATCTCTCTTTCTCTCTCTCTCTCTCTTTTATTTTTTAAAAGGATGGGTTAGACACAGGGACTCCAGCGTGAATAAACTCAGATTTATGTCCCCATCAGTAGGATCCTTAAACTTCCTAAGTACTTAAAACGTACACATTTTAACTTGAAAAATTATCAGGTTTGTCTAAAGGAAAATTTTCTAACATAAAACAGGAAACTCATTTGAAGGGAGAAATTCTCCAGTGAAGCGAACCCAGGCAGTCATAAAAAAGTTAAACCAGGCATAAAGGGAAATGTCAGATGTGTGGGAGAGCCAGATGTCTCTCTATTTTTTCTTTTTTTTATATATATTTTTATAACCTAGATCAGATTATAGGAGAATATATGAATGTATCAAGCAGGGAGGGGTATGCAGAGTGAGGAAGAGAATTTCGCTTCCAGCCTTTAACTTGATGTAATGCAGAGCGCTCTACAAAGAAAAACATTTTTTTTATTTCTAAATAAAGCACTTTAGAGTGACACATTTATTGCTGGCAAAGAATTACTCAAACAAGAGACATTGCCAGCTATTTATTTTAAAAGCTTTTTTTTTTTTTTCCAAGTTTGGAGGGGAAAAAAAAAAGATCAAAACCCCTTTCCACTCTTTTCAATATTCCCTTAAAAGCTTTAAAATAAAGTGACTCTTCTGTTCTTAAATCTCCTTTCTGGTGTTTGCAGGCCCACTGGGCATGAGGGACCTGCAAGCCCCCTGGGGGGGTCCAATGGGTGCGTGGTGCAGTAGGGGCTGCGTGTGAGGCTGGCCGAGGGGCTGTAGTTGGTGAATTGAGCAAAGCCTTGCAAGGGATTTCCCCGAGATGAGCCCTGTGTGTTTTGCTCTTGCTACTTTGCTAAGGCTTAGGTTATAATTTTTCAGGCTTCTTGATGGCCAGGCCATATTGGAATGAATGGGTGCTGGATTTGTGAGCCCCTGAGGTAGCTCGGAAATAGCTTTTGTGCTTACTTGCACCAGGAGCTCACGTTCCCAGCTGCTGCAGCTCCCTGTTGCCTGCTACTCAGCGCTGCCAGAGCCAGGAGTGCATCCCCACACAGCTTCCAGGGAGAGAAGGGAAATATGGACCCTGAGGCTTTCCTGGCTGAGCATGCAGCAACCTGTAAATTACAGGCGGTGCTCAAGTTGGGTAAAGTGCTGCATGCTGTGCTGTTCCCCAAGACTTTAAAATATTAAATGCTAAGTCACTCGTATATCTATTTATCCAAAGCAGTGTGAGTCCTAAGAGCCCATTGCTAAAATGTACCATGCTAATTTGGTTCCAAAGGAATAAGAATAAAGAAGGCAAGAGGAGTAACTGATGATCGTATGTCAGGAGAACCCTTTTCTGAGGCGTGCGGGTAGGGAAGTGATGGGGCAGGATGGGCGCTGGGTTGGATTTGCTGGTGCCATCAGCCACGACACCTTCAGTTTGCTATCGTTGTAGGAGCCAGACTTGGCTGTCCTGTTGAGTGTCAGACACGCCGAGCCGTGGCATTTGTCACGCACAGTTCGTGCTTAACTTTGAAATAGTCCCAGTGCCAGGTTTTGACTTCTTTATCAAAACTTTCCATTTCTGAAGTCAAATCAGCTTTCCTTTCTTACACTGAATGAGTGGTAAAAGAGACTTCAAAAATTTAAAGGTCAAAATTGATACATTCTACGCCTGACATATTTCATAGATTTTCCTGCGTTTTGGGTCAATGCTGTCTGTCGAGGGCTCAAGCACATGGTGAGAGGTGGAGTGGTGTTGCTGGACTTAGCACAAGGAGAGGGCGCGTTGCTGACCGCAGTGCCCCCGTACCTGCACTGCTCGTGGTGCTGTGTGCAGGGAAGGCGCTGGCACAGGGGCTCAGCTTCTGCAGGTGAGCAGCACGTCCAGGTGTCAGCCCAAATGGCCAACACAACCAGAAACATTCGGAAAGCCGTGATAGTTCCTACAAGGTCGGGATATGTGAAACACCTCATTAAATTGCTCAAACACTGAGTCGTGTCTTTAACCAAGGCCTTTTAATGTCAGTTCCTACAGACTAAATAGCAGAGCATTAGCATACCTGTCAAGGCTTCGCCGTTAACCTCTTCTGCAAGCGTGATTTAAGTGCCTTTCTCAGCCTATGGCACATTTCCCTTCTATCTTTTTCAAAAAAGAGAAAGAGAAGAAAAATAGAGCTTTTCACATCAGGCTCCAGAGATCCTCTCTGGTTGAATTCAGGTTTGTTTTACAACATGGCAAATCTGTTCAACACAAAAGAAAAGCATCCCTGTAACACAGAGAGAACATAGCTCAGGATATTTTTCAGCCAGAGCTTGGAATAGCTCTCCTCTGCTATGCTTTTAATCCAGCATGGACTCAGGCATTGGATTGAGAGAAGAAGTGTGGATCAAGCAGAGATCCAGGAGCCACGGGATGAGAACCGAGTCCTTGGGCTGATCTCATACTTGCTTGCCTTCTCTTCTCTGTCTGACACCAAATCCCTTTTAATTCGTCTGAGTGGTGTTACATTTGTCATTTCATTAGCTTTTCATCTCAGCTACTTTCTTTCCCCCATAGATTATTCTATTTCTCCAGCTTTCCCCCCTTTCTGTTCTTTTTACTCTATAATTGGATCATTTGCAGTTTATAGGAAAGATGAGAAACAAAAGGTATTGACAACCCAAGCATCCAAAATTATGTGTCAAGCTCAAAAAATGAGATGAAAAGAAAATCTGGATCTTCTTTCTTTGCATTCTGATTTCTGAATCCACGCAGCTCATTAGTTTCCTGTGTTCAGGGCTTTTTCTGTGTCTGAGAAAAGCAGAAATCTACTTTTAACAAGAGCTGAGGTTCTCACGTAATCAGTTGACTCCAGCGGCTGGGGATTTACGAGACACAATGGTATAAAGACCCATGATAACAGTTCAGCATTAAATTCGGGTTTCTCTTTGCTGGGTGAAGCTTTAATTTCAAGCCTAATGTTTTTACACTGTCCCTTTAAAAAGATGATCAATTATTCTCTGGAACAAAACAAATGGCGTTTGTAATGTGGATTACTTCTACTCTGAGCGAGTAGCTCGTCACTAATTGGGTGATGACTGCCTGCTAGGACCGCACCACACAAAATACTTACTTCCAGCAAAACAAGAGCTCAGAGGAAATCTGCGGCTGCAATTACGGAGTTTCAGCTTCATTTGCTGAGACAGTGCGTTGCTCCCATTGCTGCTGAACTTTGGTTTTAGCAGCTGTATTTTAGTGCATGACTTTTGCCTGTTGGAGCCCAGGGGCCCGGCCCCTCCCAGCAGGGCAGGCAGTGCGCCCAGTGCTGGTGCGCCTCCTTGGCTGGAATTATTTTTAAAAAATAAATAATTTATTTTTTCTAAAATATAGATCAAGTCATACGGCTTGTTTTCTTTGTAAGGGAACCAAAGGGTGAGTTTGAAGAGGAGAGGCTGTGCTTGGGACAATCTCTGCTGGAGCATCTGACCAAGGCTCAGACCAATTAATGCTGGAAGGAGCCCAATCCATCCATCTTGGCAAATTCCCCTCAAGGGGCCACCCCATTAGTAGCAAATAACTGATTATTGCTGTCAGCTTTAATAAAAAAACATTAGCTGAAAGGTACTTTTCCCACGTAACTTTCTAATGCTGCATAAATTACTGGAGTCAAAACTAACTTCTAAATTGAGCAATTTCAGATATTTCAGACTCCAAGAAACGCTTTAATTAGCATTGGTTAATAAAGTGTTTGGGTAATTGGGAGAACATTTGTCCTGCCTGTGCATTTTTTTCCTCTTGCTTACAATAATTTGAAAAATTTAATTGGAGTCCAGGCTTCAAGAATTATTTGGCTTTTTTTCTTTTTTTTTTCCTCCCTTTTTTACCCTTTCTTTGTAACAAAATATTTGTGAAACTATTAATAATTACTAGCGGAAGTAGCCCTTACTGATCAAGTTCTGCAACTTTTTATTTTTTTGTCTCTTCCTGGCAGTTTTTTTTCTGAAGTTGAAGGCGCAGGAGCTGGAGTGCTCTCAGTCCCCGGGGACAGATCAAATAGCAGCCGAAGCAGCTGATTCCCCCCAGGGCGCCAGGAATGATGCTCGTGGGGCGCATCTCTTGTCTGCAGCAAACATGTTGGCGCCAGGGATGCTGCTTTCTAGAGCTGCTCCCGGGCTGAGGAGGCAGGGGCTGCGCTTCGCTTCCGTCCAGCAAGCTGTCACTCAGCCAGAAATCAGCATTTAAGATCTCACCTTCCCTCTGTGCCCTCGCAGTGTCTGACAGCCGCTCTGCATAGCGGTTTGTCTGCGGGGCGTACGGCAGCATCCATTCTGTGCTTGTACCGCATGTTGGCTTCGAACCGATGCCCGTTGCCTGACTCTGACTTGAACAATTCCAGCGCGGTATTTTTCCAGGGGGTAGAATTTTTCATTTTCCCATGTCCAGCAAACTGTAAGAGCCACCAGCCAAATTACCACTTTCTCTTGTGTAACTGCTCTTTAATTTTGCCGGCTGGATCCAGGTGGCTCAGAGGACAGCATGGGAATGCAAGAGCGGTGCAGAGCTCAGGCTTCAGTGCCGGGGGCAGGGGCAGAGGCTGGCAGGGAAGGAGTTAAGGGCAGCCTTGGCTGGAGGACCAGCAGAGCTGAGCTGCAGCAGGTGTTTGCCAGGGGAATCAGGGCCTTCCCTGGCTATGAAAGGGCTGGTGCTGGGGCGCTGTGGGCATTGGTGGTGGTGGCTGAGGTTTGCAAGCTAGAAGGAAGATGGGGAAAGAGAGGGAAGTGTTATTTTTAGCCCTGTTTCTTACAGCGATGTTTGAGGACAGAGCTGCAGGCAGTAGCTGTTGCACGGGGTCTCTGTGGCAGACCTGCGTCGTGTTCTCAAGAGGCGATGGAGAGGGGCAGCGCGCCCGGGGACGAGCGCCGCATGTGGATGAGGCTCCGGGGGCTCACTGGGTTCAGGCTCCTTTCAAGATTTCCACCTCACACTCGTGCTGTAGGAAGCTCTTCTCTGCTCTTGAAACAGCTGCTTGAGCCTTTCTGCTACTGTCTTTCCCCAGCTATGCTCAGTACCTAGCAGCCAGCCCAGGCCCAGCAGCCAGTTTAAAGCAGCTCAACTCTTTGGTGGAGAAAAGAGGTGTTTGACAAACGCTTGTGCTTCAGATCTTAAAAATTTAAGGTCTAGCTAGTCTGGAAGATATCCTCACTGAAAGGTGTTCAATTTTTCAATTAAAGAAGCCAAGTAGGTGTACTTCACATTTTTCAAAACAGTTTTTAGTGAGAGCTGCTCAAACTCTGGCTAAAACCCAATGCTGCTGCTCTCAGCAGGTCCAGGGGCTGCATCTGAACTGAATATGTCACATTTATTATTGCATCTTAGCCTTTCTAATCGATACATTAGCTTCCTCTCCTATTAGCTGGTTTGTCTGGGTTACAGAAGTGTGGGAGCAACCAGAAACACAGGGGTTTCTGCTGCGGTTTGGGCTATTTGCAGCGAGGAGCCCATCTGCGCATGGCAGGCAGCCCTCTGCCCTCTGCCTTCCCATCTGTGGAGCCTCTCCTTGGGGGATGAGGGGCTGGAGGGGCAGCTAAGCCCCGTGGCACCCAGGAGCTGTGCTCACTGATGCTGGCACTGCCTGGGTGCCACCTCATCCTGCCAGCAGGCTCCAGCCTGGCGCAGGGCGATGCTGCGCAGCCAGTCCTCGAGGGGAAGGGCAGGGCCGGCTTCCAGCCCCTCAATCAGCTCAGCAACAAATAGAGGCCCCCTGGGGAACGAAACCCAGCACGTTCCAGTCCTTTAACCCATGGTGATATGTCACTGATCAGCACAATTGGTTCTAATAGCTCCCCAGGTAGATTCAGGAGAGCAACGAGTTGAACATAAAAATCCCTTTATTATTGCCATTTTGCTTTTATATACCCATCAAGCTTTCATATTTAATCTCCTACATCACAATAGCTGATCATTTTTAACATTTGACATTGATAAAGTGCCCGCTGCTATTATTCTGACATACTATAAAACATTACACCCATTTGCAATAGAAAAGGCAAAGAATCAATACTCAGCCCCATTTTCCAGCTCGGCAGTAAATCACAGAGAGCCTAACAAATTGTTTTAAATATAAGCACCTTCAGAACCAATAAAGAATCCAACCAATCCCTGTCCATTGTCATATCTGTCAAACATCCTTTCTGTTAAATGGGCATGTGGGTGTTCATCCAAAAAAGGCCACGTTGTTCCCCCAGAAGAAAGTCTTGTGGAGTTTGGAGGTGGGCAGCTCGGGGTACTTGTTGCAGGATGCTCCGTTAAGTTTCCTTGAGCATCTCGTCTGGGCATCAGGTGATGCCTTGCAACTTACCTCTGGCAAAGCTGGAGATGATTAAGCCCATAAGTTAAACGTGATTCAGGAGGTGAAGTACTTCACCCCATGACACAAAAGAGCCAAACCAAGGCCTGATCCCCAAGAAAAGCCAATCACTCCCAATTCCCACCTGTTCCACAGCTGGGCTGCAGAGTTGGTCCTTTCTGGAGGTGTCCCAGAAAATCTCCGTGCATTACTGCTGAGCTTTTTTATGCTGCTGGAGAAAAATGAACCTGCCGTAAGCGTGGGTGCCTGCGTGTCCCCTGGGCATCTCTCCTCAGGCAGCAGCAGGGCTCAGAGTGGGCTGGGGGCTGCTCAGGATACCTTCGGGTGTGCAGTCCTGCTTGCAGAAACGTCTCTGTCAGACTGAGGGCTGAATTCCCCAGCAGAGTAAGTTACTGCCTGAAATTTTGTACGCGGTTGTCCCTCCTTGTCAGCTCCGTAAGCTTATTAGTCCCTGGGTTTACTGGCGCGTTTGCTTAGCGGTGAGTTGTGTGCGTCCCTGTTTAACCTCCGCCTATCCATCTTTCCGGGTGCACCTCAGAGCGCAATCACTGCACGGTGGGCACTTAGTCACAGAAAGGTAAAACAAAAAAAAATCCACATCACTTTAATGTCTGAGATAATGTAAACCTTGCGTGCATAGTTTAAAAAATGTTTTCAGCACGTATGCTGTCAAATAGCTCCTAAATAATACAGTTTACCTGAGTTGACTGATTTATAGGAACCTGGCTCCGAGACCCCAAGGACGACATTTTAAACACATCTTCCTTTCATTTGCAAGGGATTAAATGAACATGTTTTGACAAGATTGATCATATGGAGGTTCAGACTATTTCTCTCCGTGGCTCCAATGTATAGCTTGTAGAACTGATAGAATATTATTGTGTCTCATTAAAATAATGCATGGCTGGCAGCTGCTGCTGCATGCAGGAGAATAATGCGGGGGGGGAGTTCCCGAGCAGCCGGGCTGCGCCAGCCTGCAGGAGGCTCTGGCCGAGGAAACGCACACGATGCAGCTCCTCATCGCTGGCTCCTGCGTGACCTTCCTCAGCCTCCCACAGCGATTCACTTTGTCCCTTATTAGACATTTATTTAATGTGTGTTCCTCAATGTTGGCCTCCAAAAGCATTGCTTGGAGCTAAATCATGCCATTAACATCGGCTGGGAGTAGGAGACGGATTCTAATTCCTCTGTTTCTCTGCGGGGAAGTTATTCCCTCTTTAACAATAATGTTCATATTATTCTTGCCAATAACTAAATTTCAGGACGGGCTATGCCCACTAATGTCTGTTGGTGCTTACAGTGATGTCTGAGGAGTGCAGTTTTGTCTTTTAGGCCCTTATTTTGCAAAATATTCTGCTGTTTGGGGCACCGAGCCTTGTTGAGAGAATCAGATTTGCCCCTACAAGATGAGGGGTGTTGGAGTTTATATTCATTTCAATTTCATTAACCTCATGATCATTGTTCTAGGCTGTCCACCCTCCGTAGCTTTAAGGGAAAAAAAATCTTTACAACCAGAAAAAACATCTTTAAGAAATGAAGCTTTTGAAGAATCTAATTTGCTTGTTCTTGCTGCAAAATGTGCCATGACATTTAGGGAGACTGGCTTGCCGTCCTCCTGGTGGAGGGGGAATCTCAGTTCTGGCTGTGCCCCGGCTCCTGCCGGGATGTGCATGGTGGTGCAGGCTGGGCGTCTCCAACCCCCACGCAGGGTTAGTGACACTTGTAATGTCTCATCAAGGTGCTGCATTTAAAGGCAAGAGCTTGGCATCCCTGGTGCCGTGCTGGATGCCTGCCCTCGAGCACGGCTTTCCGTGCGAGCTTGGCTGCGATCAGCTCTCACACTGTTTTCTGTTAAATTCCTGCCAGCGCCAGCAGGAGCCTTGGGAAGGGAGTCAGAGCATCTCGGGAAGGCGAGACAGCTGCTGCGACAGGCTGAGCGCAGAGGAGGGGATGCCCCTCGCAGGGGACCCTCTGCTGGGGGGCAGTGGGGGGCCAGCAGCACCACCAAGCCCCCCGCAAGGCCCCCCACAAGGCTCAGCCAGCTGGGGGAGGCTGTGCAGCCCCGCAGGAGAGCCCGTGGAGGAAGGCTCCGTCCAGGGGTCTCCGTTGTGGGGATTCTCGGGTGTCTGCAGGTGGCCAGCGAGTACTCCAGGTACCCGTACGCTGTTCCCCTGCTTGAGGTAGGGACGGGGAACTGGCTGTGCACCAGCCTCCTTCCCACCTCTACCTGGCCCACCTGGAGCTTTGCTGAAATTAATTTGCAGCCAAAAACTCTCCCTTTGGGTTGGAAAGCAAAGCCCTGCTTCATCTGTGAGCTGAATGCATAGCTACCAAAAGGCTCTGCGGGGCCATCCTGGTGCCCGTCCATCCTGCACGCCTGGTGCTTTCCTCTGCTGCTGAGTCACGGCCATTCATTGCGCTGCCCCTAGGCAGGCAGCCAGATCCAAGTGGGAGAGGACTTCTCTGCACTGCTCTTGGCTTGTAGACATGACTTATCTCCTTCCTGGCTCAGCCCGGGCTCGGGAAGCTGTTGCCCCTGGATGGCAGGTGAAGACAGAAATCTTCTAGGTATTTGCTGGCAATTTGCATTCCTGAATTATGCATGGGTAGAAAAAACAGAAATAAAGTACAAGGAACAGGAAATCATTGTGGTGTTTTTAATCTGAAAGGTGAGATCGAACCGCTGTTTGTAGGCTGCCTTTAATGGACCCTCAATTGGTAATTAGTGTTATGTTATCACATATCTTTAATAGAATATTGATGCCTTTGGCAGAGATATAATCCCAGTGTCAAGAGTAATTCCCCTCTTTCCAGTGTGTTGCACTTATTACACGCAGGCCTAACAGAGTCAGTCGTGAGGCTCGGCTGATGCATCTCAAATCAATTAGATGCAGCACTTCACCACAAGTGACTTACAGCACGTCAGAGAAATGCATATTAATGATTTGCTTTGGGAGCACGAACTGGCAGGGAGGAAGTACCAGCTTTGTCTGACTACCACTTGCTCTTTGTTTTGGTTCAGGGAAAACCTTTGGGATTGCAGACTGCTTCCTGGATTGCTTCCCCTCCCCACAGCTGATGCTTTTGGGATTGCAGGCTAAGGTGCTGCAGGAGTGGGACTTGCTTCAGGAAGGCAGCTTAGAGCTGGGGCCCCCTGGGGCAGTTCCGTGGTGGTTCTCTCTGCAAGGGATCTGCAGGGATTTCTGTGCCCCAGCCAAACTCCCAGGCATCTGCCCTCTGTGTTCCCTCATTGCCAGCTTGGGATAAGCATCCCAGTACTGTGCAGGTGTCCTCTGGAGCCCTTCAAGCATGGGGTGTGAGGGGGTCTGAGGACACTGTCCCTCTTTTTGGCAGCACCTGGAGAGGGTGGTGAAGGAGGACTGAAGCACAGCTTGCTTACAAACTCCTGGGCTCTGTGTTTCTGTGCTAGGGCATCCTATTTTCAGCAAGCTCTTTGCTGCCATGTAGCCATCCTGGCTGCCATGGAGAGCCACTCCACACCGCTGTGCAGGAGCATCAGCGCAGAGCATGCACCTTCACAGCAGGTACAGCGAAGCCAGACAAAGCTCTTGATTCATTTATCAAAGTGCTTTCAGTTTCCATTTGAAAGCAGCTGAAACAATAATAAATACTAAGCACCAAAAGTTAATCTCTATCCACAGCATTGTAATAAATGAGAAGTTAAACAAAAATCAATGCAGACCTGTTAATTCTGGCCGGCTCCTGAGCTCTCAGCTGAGCTCAGCTCAGCCCTGGTGGGACTCCCGTGTCCAGCCCCTTCCCTCCGGCACGGGCATCCTCTCCCACAGCGTATCCTGAGGCAGGGAAACTCCATCATCTTCATGTTCATACCTAGAGCTGGGCAGCTAGACCTTCACGAGAGCCTTTTACTTGGCTGGAGCCTGAGAGAGGTCTTATTTGGGAATGAGAATCAGGCCCTCAAATTATTTAGCCAAGCTCATTGTAGTTCTTGTAGTTCAGCACTATTGTAAGAATTGCTTAATGAATCGCACACTGGCTCTTCCTGATGTGCACGCACAGTGGCACGTTTCAGAAAGATAATGCAATCTTGCAGCAACCACTTCTCAAATGACAGCAAAGGGAAATTGGGATCAATACTTCCCCTGTTATCTCCATCTGCTAAAGACTTTGGTGTTCCTGGATCTGGGAGCTTGCTGCTCGCAGCGAAGCTTCCCTTCACCTTGGTCACAGGAACGAAAGGCAAACCCACCAGAGCCCTCGTTTCCTCTGCTTTCTTCAAGGATTTCTCAGCCATCTTTCAAGGGCGCTTGCAGCCCACAGGGTGGAGGACTGCAGACAGCATCCTTCAGCCTGTCTGATCACAGCGATACCACGGCTCTGCTGTGCTCGGGGAGGCTTTCTGCAGGGGCTGCATCTTAAAAGCTGCACTGAACCCTGTACGTCTCTCTGCTCCCTAAGCCCACAGATGCGTGGCGAGGTCCCTCGTGGGACTGGAGCTGTTGTTTCCCCCCCTGGGACGGCTCCTCCATCGCCCTCGTGCCGGGGTGGCACTCACAGCTCTGATGGATGTGTTTGTGGGAGCGGTGCCGCATCCCAGCGGAGCGATGTTGTGCATGTTCCTGGTACATCGTAATGTCAAATATCAATCATGCATGATAAACACAGTTTGAAAGCAAAGGACACTTCAGAAGAATGAGAGAGGAATTTCAGGATGTATTTGGTTCTGATGGGTGCCCGGTGAGGGCCAGGTCCCCCCCCGCAGGGTGGTGCTGGAGAGGTGCCACCCTAACAGCAGTTCCTGGAGGCACTGCTGTTCTGTGCAAGCCCAGCACTTTGATTGCCCCCTGGGACAAAAGAATTGGATTGCTGCAGAAACTGCTGTACCGAGACAGCCATAAACAACATCCCACACTTGCGATTGATACCAGTAACCCCAGGCCCTGGAAATGTCTGCGCTGGCAAAGCATTTCTGCAGAGCATTTCAGGACAGAGAGGACTCTCCACAGGACCCTAAAAGTCGTTCCCTCACTTTGTTCTGGCTCTCCCTTGTCCCCCCGCTTGCCTCCACCAAGGGGAGCTGCAAACCCGTCTGAGAAGGAAGGATGGTTCCAGCTTTGGGCTCTGGAGCTGGGCCTCCTGTTGCCTCTCACTGCTCTTCCCCCTCCTCTCCTCGCCCCCAGGACACCCCAGAGCTGTGGCTTCGTGGCCCCTGGGCAGCCCGTGCTGCAGCCCTGCTGCCCTTCGAGCCCAGCAGTGTCCCTGGGAGCCCTGCACAGGGAGCAGAGCCTGGCCAGAGAAGTGGACAAGGGTGAGCCCAGCTCTCTGCAGCCCTGGCGCAGCCCCGTGTACGCCGAGGGCAAACTGGGCTCCTTGCTTCCAGCTGAGGTGGATTGCAGGCTGCTGCCTGGCTTCGCATCCCTCACCCAGGAGCAGTGAGTGAAGGGTGCTGCGCGGGTGCCTCTGCCGACACCAGCCTGCACCGGGCTGCCCGCGGGCACCTTGTGCTGGAGCGGGCACGGTGAATCTGCTGGTGCTCTGCTGCTTCCATCTGCACGGCTCCCTGACTTTTTTTTCCCCCCTTTCGGTGCTTTCAGCCTCAATTAAGTAAAGTAGCTTAGTATGTGCCTACATTACAAGCTCGGTCCCATTGACATTTACACTTAAGTGTGTGTTTTGTTTTGTGTTTTTTTTTTTTTTTTTTTTTTTTTTTTTTTTTAAGCACCATACTGTAGGGAAGCCTTTAAATAGCCTTGTTTCCATTTTGTTGCATGTCAGTGCTGATGACAAGGTACAAAACTCTCTGGGAGACGGAGTGAGGAAGTCCACGTGTGCACATGCTGCAGAACCTGCTCCTCTTCCTACAGAAACCTGCTTTCAGTAACTCATTTGCCTCCTGTGTTTTCTGCAAAACTCTGAGGTATGTTGCCCAGGCTCCATGTATAAAAGAGGAAAGCTACAAAAATGTCGCGGCCATGAGCTCTGAAGCTATGCATGCTGGAAGTGTTTGCACCACTGCCTAGCACCTGGAGCAGGTGCAGCATGAGCCTTGTGAGCGTGGCAATGGGCTGGTCTCCTCCAGGAAGCAGATCCACGCAGGAGGTGCTCTCAGGGCTGCGGGCAGCTGCCACCAGCGCCTGTGACATCCCTTGGCTGCTGTGGCAGGAGCAGGAAAGATTTGATCCGTCGCTTTTAAATAAATCCCGGAGCTGGGACACGGCGCACGGGAGTTGTCATCAGGCGATTTCTGCTTAAGAATTCTCCCCGTGAGTTTCAAAGCCTGGATGTATTTAACTTTTAGCAAAACACCAGCAATCAGAAATCTTTTCTTCGTAGACACAAAAGCATCAGCACCGAGGTCTCCCAGATAATGATGGCGATGCACATTAGCATATATTTTCTTGAGAACTGAACTGTCATAAGGCCAGCCTTGAAAGCTATTCAGAGTATTTACAGCTTTTATGAGGCCCCCCGGGAGAGAATAATCTTAAAGTACTGCAGACACTGCTTGGAAGAACTGTGAAAAACATTCAATTTAGGAACAATTTTGTCTCCATCTATCTATTTTTTGTCAGCACTTGCTCCTGCCACAGGTTGTTTCCCAACCCAAAGCCTGGGTCTCTTCTGCTGTAGCAGTGGGTCACAGCAGAAGTGGCTCTGACGTCCCAGGCAGGGAACAAAGGGTTTGTGGAGGGAAAGAGCAGTGGTGGGTGAAGAGCTTCAGGAAAGAAAACAGAGTTTTCATGGAAATACCTCTTTGGAAATAAGAAAGAGAGGAAGAGAAATACAAGAAGATAAAGCAGCCGAATTGTCTCTAAACAGTGTGTTTTCAGTTTTCCGGGAGGCATCAGTGGATTTTTCAGTCTACCCGAATGCATGTGTCGTGTCCTATTACCCCATCCTCAGGATGCTGTAACCATGTCAACCAGAAAGGAAGAAAAAGAAAGGGAAAAAAAAAAGAAAAAAAAAGGAAAACAGCCTGAAACCCACTATCCTTTTGGATTATGCAAAACACGAGTACCTGATCCAGCTTTCTAAATTACAGGGTTTTACAGCTTTCTGTTTATAGTGGGATGTCACAAATTGTAATGATCTGCTATATCATTATGGGAGCAGATGCCAAACTTAGATCTCTAAATGTTTATAAAAAGACTCTTACTCGCTGTACTGCTGCAAAGGGGTTTCGGAGCTCATTGGCAAGTTGGGAGGACTGGGGGAAGGTTTGCCAAGGGGCGTGCACACATGCAAACACAGCTGCAAATTTGCTTGCATGTGGAGCCCTTCCCACGTGCAGGCGCTGCTGCAAGCCATGGTGCTGTGCCGCGAGGGGCCTGATCCTGCCCTCAATGCTCACCTACACAAGTGCGCTGGTCGAACCTGCACACCCTTAGGTGTGATCTCCTAGCTACAGTGTGGGCCCAGGTGGCAGTAATTCAGCAAATATGAGAGTAAGGACATGAAGAGCCCAGGACCTACTGAATGGTTACCACGAGCCGCAGGTATCCGGCACGTACTCGTGCAAAAATGCCTACCCAATCCCGAAGTTTCACTGTCCTATTATTTAATTAAAGCTGCACTGCAACAGTCATTACTTGATTCTCATTTTTTCTATTTCTTAAAGACCTGAGCGCAAAGCAGAAACAATCCATTCCGGCTGTGTTCCCTGTAAGTAAATGAAAACAGCAAGTCAAGAGACTCTGAGCGGCCAGCTTGGACCAAACATAACAGGCAGAAAATTCCTCTAGCTATCTGGAAGATAATTTCTAAGTGGTAACAACAGCCATGGAAATGAATAGCGCTTTAAATGCTGCGTATGGCTGGTGCCATACAAATACCCCAGCCGAGCAGTTTGTCCCACCTTAGCTGAAGCATAAATCCAGTGCCCGGGGCGCTGCCTCTGCTGGGCAAGGGGGCGTCACTGGTGTCACTGGTGTCACTGGTGCTCCTGGCCCTGGGGAACAGGGCCAGCACACTGCTCGCGCTGCTTGTGGACTGGGTGCCAGCACCAGCATCCGCTGTGCAAATGATGGGAGGCTTATTAAAACAGCAAAATCCTTCCCTGTGTGAAACAACCCAAGAGGAGCACCAGGCAGTGCCCCTCTTCGCAAAGGTTTGCCAAAAAGCAAGCGCGTGTACAAATAGAAAAAGAAATAAAAGAATTCTTGGAGCTCATCTTCTGGGCACAGCAGAGCAAACGGCATGTTTTATTCAGCAAGGAGCAGCTGCAATACCTGGAGCAGAAATTCAGCTTGTTGAGGCCTAATCTAGGTAGATCACTGAAGCTTTGGAGAGTCTAAACAGTCAGAGAGCAGAAGATCTTTCCTTTGTTGTAAGCAATATGCTTCTGCAGACCTTCTGTGCTCATGGCTCCCAGCACAACCAAGTGCATCAGGAGGACACACAGACCCTGCCTTGATGTGGACTTTCACAATGCTGAGCCCCTCACACGGCAGGCTGGGACTATAACCTCCACAGTCTGCTTTTCACTACTCCAAAACTCCCAAATGCCTCACTTTCAGGCTATGGCACTTCACTGAAACGACGTGCCGGCAGGGACAGGCTAACAGAGAGATACTTGAGGCTGGATTCTGCAGAGACAGGAGATGGATGGATAATGGTGACTGGCAATCACTAGCACCGACTTAGGATAGCAAGCATCCAACATGAGGTCTCAGCAAACGGTGCAATATCTACCTGCAGAAACACCAAGAAAAATCCAGAAGCTTGCTCCTGTGATTTCCTTGCCATCTGCAATGCCTCTCCCCCAGCCCAACCTGCAGGGCAGGGCAGGGCCCAGGGGATGTGCTGCTCTTCCCCACACCCAGCTCACATGCTCGAAACCCAGGCCTGGGGCTCTGACTGTGCTTTGGCTGCTGCTCTGCATCCCGGGAGAAAATTCAGGGTGCATCTAAGCCTGCAGCCTGCTTCTGCTCTTTGAGGTCAGACAGATGAGGTCATGACACGATTTTATTCTCCTTTCTTCTGCGTGCTGGGATTCAGAAGATAAAGTTAGTAAAATTCCTCCTGTTCAGGGCAAAGAGCAGAACTTGCAAGGCAGAAGTCTGGCAAATAAAATCCCTCACGTGCCTGGGACACGAGGCACTCAGAGATGTGCTGAGGCTGGTCTGCAGCAAGGCAGGCAAGACCCCCTGCTCCTGTGGAGCTCGACACGGCACGGAGCCGCCTGTGCCCCTGCCCCATTGGTGTGGAGCCACTGGGGAGACCCTGCCCTTGGTCCGTTCCCTTTCCAGTCCCCAGTGGGTTTCCCCAGGAGCTGAGGGATTCCCCCAGCCTGTGGGAGCACTCAAGGGGACTCCCCTCTCCCTCACCCAGCTGTGACCTGGGAAGCTCTCACAGTATCACCTTCCCCCATGCAGCCAAGCAAACACAAAGGCAGAGCAGAGCCATCCCCTCGCTCCTTCTCCAGCTCCCAAAGTGCTGACAACTCCGTTCTGAGCCGGCTTTTCAATATTTCATATAAAGCACACACAGAGCCCAGAGTTTCTCTTAGCAATTCTGATCTGAGTTTTTCTATTTTTAAGCTACGTTTGTGTCAGCCAGGGATCAGAGCACGCCGCCCCTGAGCCAGGAGTTGCTGAGCGTGGGAGCTGCCCCAAGCTTGGGCATCCCCACGGCTTCGCCTCCCCTCGGCTTGCTGCACGGAGGGGACAGGAGCGTCCTTGTGGGGTGGCTTTGGAGCAGGAAGGCTGCTTGTCCCAGCTCCCGGCCTGGATGCCGCAGACACAGCAGAGGGGCTCGCCAGCACTCCCAGCAAATGGCTCCCAGTGTGAGAAATGATTTAGGGGAGATGGTTTAAAAGTCAGGATGATTAATGCGTGTGACTTCTCTGGCACGCTGGAAATGATAAATCAAGAAGGAATGGGAAAGCAGTGCATAAATTCAGAGGGTGTCTGCTTGGTGCTGCTGTGGGGGAATGCAAGGCTCGTCCTGGGAGGCCCCATTGTCCTCGCTGCTGGGTGGTGAGGGCGCAGCAGGGCACCGAGCCGGGGCTTTGCTCGGGGTGCCTGCAGCAGGACATGCGTGCATACCAGGAGCCTGGCACACACCTGGGGCTCTCCTGGCGGGGGGCAGAGTGCGGTCCCATCCAGATCCCCTGCAGCCTCCCAAAATGGGACTGAATTGTCTGCACTGCAAAGGTTCTGGAGGCATCTTCACGCATCTCCCAGAAACCCAGGAATAATCTTTGAGGAGTAAGGAAGCAAAAGGCCTGCATGCAGACAGGAAAGAAAGATTTTATTACAAAAATGTGCCAGAGAGACTCTTTAATAATGCCATTCATCTTTCTGTCAAATACGTCACACTAATGTAGTGAAAAGGAACCTTGAGAAGATGAATTAAGACTTAAATACATTAAAATGACTTAAGGAATATTTAAATACAATACAATCTTTTTTTTTGTGTGTGTAGGCTTGTTCCATGCAAAAGTCTGTCTGACATTTCATAGGCCGGCACAAAGCCTGTGAAGTATGTGTGCAGCTGTGCATAAGCAATGCCACTTCCAATAGAGGCAAGACTTAAATCAGTCTTTTCTTTGGACCAGAGATAAGCGGGATGCAATTAGCTGGCATGGAACCGTCGCCAGGAGTGAACATAAGAGCTGAATTCCCCTGCAAATCTTCTGCATCCCCACTGCCCTTCGCAAGCAACAGGAAGCTTGAAGAGGGAGGTATTTTGCTTCGGTGCTGGCTGCTTTTGAATTCCAGTCTGCTGGTAACCTTCACCCGAACATTTCCACCTGCTGCTTCCTCCAAAGGGATATGCATTAACAAGGACATATTTATTTTACTGCGTGAAAAACACCACTGTTCTCTCCTTTATCCCAGAAAGAGAAACATATCTCAATTTACAGGCTATGAGGCCACAATTCCGTACAGCATCTGCTGGAGCACCACGGCTGCGAGCAGCCAGGACGGTGCCCGCGGCTGAGCCCAGCACCAGGGCACAGGACTGCAGACCCAAAGCGGTGCAAGCACAACCTGAACAGGGGGCACATGTTGGCACAGGGGGTGATGCTTGGCGGCCACGCTGGGGACCAGAGCAGGGATGCACCCACGGGACGAGCCCTCTCCATGTCCCAGGAGCAGCCCCGGCAGGTGCCAGCTCCCTGCCCAAGCTAATCGCACTGCAAGCAAGCACTGAGGACACACAGAGACCCCCCCCTCCTCCCGAAACACCACTTTTGTTCTATCTCTGAATGAATAAATTTGAAAAAAAAGAGAGGAGAAAAAAAAAAAAAAGGGAGAGAAAAAGAAAATTGCCTGGAGCTGCTTCGTGTTCTGCAATGTTAGGACTAAAAATAGCTCGGCAGAGAGACTTTCTGCCTATCGGTGCCGCGAGTGGAGCAGATGCCTTCTCCTCCCTCTCAGAGGAGGCAGAGAAGTCTCTGCTTGTGTCTATTTATTTATTTATCTTATGGCAAGGGTCTTGGTTTACTTTTAGTTTGTTTTTGCTTCTCAACCCTAAGTGCTTCATCAGAGAGAAGCCACAGAAAAACACCGAGAGTAATTCAGCCTCTAGGAAATAAAAAAAAGAAGGGGAGCGTTGCCAAAGCACAAAACTCAGTCAGTGCAGGATGAACCACGCTGCAAAAATTGAACTTTCCCTGCCATGCAGTGGTCTTTGAAAGCATTCAATTATCTCCCAGCGCCTATAGAAAATGTTGGAATTGCTTCCCAAAGTCTTTAAAGGCTCTCTCTGTATAAAAGACGCACAGCAGCTCCGTGGCAGAGGAAATTAAAAACCCTCGACAACAATCTGTTTGTTTACCTTGGGAGCAGCGAGAGACCCAGATTCATCTGGAAACATCCTCGCCTTGTCTGCGTCTGCCCTGCTCCCGGCCGCGCGCCCTGGTGAGAGCAGGGCTGGCCTCGGGCAGGCATCGCTCTGAGGTCTTCAGGGGAGGAGGAGGAAGATGAAAGGCAAACGTTCCCTGCATCACAGGGCCGGGGGGGTTGGGGTCGGATGGGTGTAGAGCAGAGAGCAGCGCGCGTGTCCTCACCTGGCACGCTGGCAGCCTGCAGAGCTGCAGCCATCAGAGGTCACCAAGTTAAATGTAGCTGGATTTAGAGGAGCTGCGTCATTTTATGATTAATAATAACATTTGTAACCGTGCATAGGAGACAGAGGGCTAATCATCTCTCATGCTGGAGGTGACGAGCTAATGGCTCTGCGGGTCAGGAAGGGTCCCCCCGCCGCACGAGGCTGCCCGATGCCCACAGAGGTTGCGGTGTCACCTCCCGCTGAAGGGCAGGACATTGGCTGCTGCCAGGGCAAGAGGCCATCCCCGGCAGACCAGTGCACCCGTCAAATAATGTGTTTCTATGTAATTAAACTCAACACCAGTCACGCTTGATTCAAAGCCACCTTGGGAGAGCTGGAGGGTAATGAATCACAGCCTCCGACCACGGCAAGGGATGTGCAGAGCCTCTGCCGAGCTCTTCCCAGCCTGGCTTTGCCGACTCATGACACTCACCCCCAGGCGGTGCCGCTGGACACGGCCTCTGCCCTTCCTGCCACATCCTGCTGGCACGCTTGGGATGCAGGAAAGCAAGGGATGAGGGAATTTCCTCCTGTACAGAAGCCACAGCCCTCCAGACTGGGGAGGCAGGTACCCCTTCCCCAGCAGGGGCAGCAGCCGCTGCTCAGTGCCCCCCGGTTCTGGGGTGTGGGTCCCTCCCTGATGCTTCCCCTCAGCTCCTGGCTCTGAAGCCCATCAGAAAAGCATTTTCTTGGCTGGCCTCCCTGTCCCTAATGCTTGTCTGCTATCACGATGCCGAATTGAGGGCACGGAAATTTCAATGCAGCAGAAGCACACAGCACTGCTCTCGGTCTGGGTGACCTTCTCACTGTCAGAAAACGTATGCTTTCTGAGAGTCTTCTGGCTGCAAACATCTCCCACAGCCAGCTTAAACGAGACAAGAGGCTTTCACTGTATGGGTTATGTCGTTAGGGCAAACTGTTTTTCTAAGATCACAATTCTCCAACTATTAAACTGCAGGTGCAGTAACTCTGGCTTTGTCTCCTCTCCTGGCGCTGGCTATTACCGGGTGCGCTCATTATTATACTGAGCAGAAATCCTTCTGAGTTATTCCAACGTATAATACATGTCAAAATGCAGCGATACCCTGTTGCCATGCTGCACGCATATTTATGGTGCATCATCCTGGGGCGGGCAGAGCTGGTGCTGGGCAAGGACTCATAAACATCACCCTTCTGCACCGTCAGTCTGCCCCACTTTCTTGTTGCTGTCTTATCTTTAGACGTAGTCTCATGCCTGAAATGCAAACTGATGAGTTAACAGATGTGACAAATAACTGGTATATAATTGGTGTAACTTGTCAGAGGCATTCTGGTGCGCTCCTGCTTGTATGTGCTGCAGTCATGCTGCATTTTAGACTACCCTGATCTCCAACTCCTGTCTCCACAGAATATACAGTGAGGATCTGAGCACGCGTACACATACAAATGCACGGAGAAAGAGAGTGAGAGCTTGCACTTGTCTTTCAGTTCCTAATCAGGATGTGTTATCCCCCTGCCAGCCTGTGCTGCGCTGAAGTTTAGGACGACATGACAGAACGCACCAGTACAACATCATTTAAAGGCATCCCACTGTTTCCTGGAATGTGATCCAATATTTGGTGAAAAACTAGCAGATTAGACACTATCCAAAAGCAAATGATTTGCAATAGCCATGAACAGTTCCCTAAAAATCAGCTTATGATGTGGCTTGGCACACTTGCAGGCTCCCGATGCGGAGGGCAGTGCCCGTGCCTGCCCACGGTGGTGCTCAGGGCTGTGCCAGCACCCCCAGCACCCTCTGCACCCAGCGCTTGGGGCTGCTGAGTGTAACGAGCTGTGTGCTGCCCTGCCACCGCCCATGGCCCTAACCACAGTGGTCTTTGCCTTTCTGTCTAGTCTCAGCCTCTCTTCTCCCTTTCCCTTGGCAGAAACCCATTACTGGTTGTGATATATTCTCAGTCAACCTCAGACAAGTTTTCCCCCTTGCCTTTATTTTATGTCCTCTGCAGGATTTCATGAGCTTTAGAATATTTTGCTTCCTTTTCCTACGATGTGTTTTATGAGATTTTAATTATTATTGTTTATTATTATTGTGTTTTAATTGTCTGCTTGGGTCCCTCCATGCTCTTGAGTGAGCAATTTATAAATAACATTATTTTTATTATTACTATTATTTGTACAGCTTTCTCATATCCTTCACATCTCCCCTCTGCCCCTTTACTCTTTTACAGGCCTATATGTTACGTTCCTTTATGTCTCCTCATAAGTCAGACCCTCCAAACCCTCTTGTCTTTGTTTCCACTTGATTTTAATGCTCTTTTGTTTTTCTTTCAGTGAAGAACTGTAAACCACGCTCCCAATGCTGGTGCCGGAGCTCAGCACTGGAGGAGTTCCCCTTGGGGGTAGCCCTGCGGCAGCGAAGGGACCAACCTCAGGCTGCAGCAGGCAGGCAGAGCCCGCAGAGCTGGGCTGGGGGGCGACCGGAGCCCCACAGCCCCGCGTGGAGCCGCACAGCCCTGCACGGAGCCCCACATGAAGCCCCTCACCCAGCACGGGCAGAGCAAGGGTGGTGCCCAGCTGTGCCCATCAGGGAGCCGCCTGCACCAGCCAGGGCACTGGGAGCAGCTGAGGCTGTACAGGGGGTGTTTAACGAGGGGTGGTCCCCGTGATAAAGAAGCCCTTGGTGCTTCCCCCTCTTTTTCTCCAGTGGGCTTGTCCCAGCTGCAGGGGCTGGTGAGGTGCCGGGCGCTCCCCAGGAGCGTGCGGAGCTGGCAGGTAGGGAAGGGTGCAGGGCTGGGGAAGCAGGGGGTGCGTGCTCCTCCTTGCAGAGGGCTCACGCGTGCCCAGAGCTACCGAGCTGCCTGGCAACAAAGTCTGGCTGTTTCAAAAAGGTTGAAGCTTTGCAGGTACAGAAATGTGCTCTGCTCCTCTGCAGGAGACCTGGTATCAGCATCTCCCCAAACTGGATACCCCACTGCAAGCTGCGCACCATGAGCAGTGAGCGTTCCTTCGTTTTGCCTTTCTGTATTAGGCTGGAGATGTGGACATCTCCTACCAGAGCCCAAGCCCAGCAGCCTGGGGGTGGTTTAGGTGCAGATGTGACTTTGTGCTGGGTGCCACTCTCCAAGTGAGTGTTGTTATTGAAGCCTTGCGGCCAGAAGCTCCCTAGCTTGAGCTGGAGCTCTGCAAAATCAGCAGTTTTGTGGCAGAGCTTTGGCATTCCCTGAAGCTGCCCAGGCTGAGAGCGAGATATCACAAAGGGTGTGAGGAGCTCAGGCAGGTGTGAGTGGGGTGTTGTGCAAGCAGGGGTGTGCGTGTCCGCACGGCTGCCCCTCTGCTCGGGGAGCAGCAGCCGGCAGAGCCTGGGCGGCTGAGTTCATTTCTCCTTTATGCTCATTCTCAATGAATATCTCTGCTAATGAGTTTGCTGGCAGGAACAACTGCATGGACAGCAGTTTTTATGTTAGTGCCTGCTAGAAATGAATTTGAAGCTCATAAAGAGAAGCGTTTTCAACCAAAGCCTGGTGCTGGAGGGGTGCCCGGGAGAGCCGCGGTGTCCAGGGCCGAAATCCCCGTCTGGGGTCAGCTATGCAATTACTGGGACAAGCGTGCTGGGGAAAATGATAAAGTTTTGCTTATTGACAACTGGAAAAGGGAAATAGAGGGAAAAAGTGCACATTATTGTTTGCTAGATATCGTTTGCCGAGCTCTACTTTTGTTCTTTTATCAGAGGACTAACCTGCGATAAGCGCCACACTCCCTCCGCTATCTTGAGCAGCTGGTAGCAGATTCATTTCCCTCCCGAGCACAGGGCTCGTTTCTGGTAGCTCTAATGAGGAGGAAGGCAAATCCAGCCTGGCGAGCAAGTGTCTATTACACCTCTCTCGAAGAAAAGATTTTTAGAGCTGGATTAAATAGGTTTGGGGAAAATGTCTTTGGGATTGGAGATACAAATGGCTTTTTGAGCAAAACAAAAGCATTCATTTTTAAAGCCCAAACTGTTTCATTAAACATGTTCAGGCTTTGTTTGTTTATGTCAGAAGTGATAGGCTCGTATGGGCCTGAAAATTGAAAACTTTTAAGTGTTCTGTCTTGGACTTTCAATGAAAAAGCAAATCCTTTTCAAAGGTGATATGGAAGAATAAGAACAATTAAAAATTTATTTCCTGGGAGAAAAAACATTATTAGAACTATTGAAAAAAGAAGTTCATGTGTGTATTTTCAGGCAAACTTCTCTCGCCTTTAAAGGTATGAGCTCTCGTCTGGTCTGAATAGAATAGCACAGGGGTCCTTTTGTGCCATTTGAAGCTGGGGAAGGGAGTCTGTCTAGGGATGCAGAAATGCTTTGCTAACACCTGACATTTGAGGCAATCTGCCCTTTTCCAAAGGCAAACTCCTTAGAAGTATTTTCATGAGCGATAGAGATAATCAGGCTGAAATCCCAGCTCCCCTGAAATCAATGGACTCTTTTTCAGCCACCTTAATGGGGCCGGCGCTTCTCTCCTAATCTCTGCCAGCACTGAATTAGCAGCAGCACGGGGTAGAGCTGCCAGGGGATGGGGAGCACTGTGGTGCTGTAACTGTTGGTCCTCGCTCCTTCAGCAGGGAGCTTCCCAAATCTGATGGAAAGAGTGGGGAGAGGGACCTGGGACAGAAAGGAACCTACTGAAGTGATTAACCCAAAGTAATTCCAAGAGCTACAGAGGCTAGGACTAGAAAGAGAATGTGGGCATGCAGAGTAGACAAAGCAAGCGAGGCAAAGCCCAGACTTGAAAGACCAAAAGGAAAGACTGCACTTACCCAAAATCAAGGAAAGGTGATGTGAAAGTCAGCCTTGAAGCTGAGTTAATGCTGCAGAGCCACTCTGGAGAGGGAGGATAGCTGCTCTGGGAAAGGGTGCGATGTCGTACTTCAAACAGCCTGTCACCTGAGTATCTTTCCTGGATTTCACACTGTTTATCTTACACCCATAGCATGCATGATCATCTGGAAAAAAATAAATGTAACTTGTGACTGTCTTCAGTAGCTAGGAAATAGTTAAAGGCTGCATGCCTGCCTGGTAATTCAGCAAAAGATTTAAGGACAGGCCGTGACCTCCTTCCAGGGTTGAGACAAGTCAGAGCAAACCTCGGGGCACCGCAGCCTGTGCGAGAGCAGGGGAGTTCTTTGGTTTGTGCTGCTTGTGAATCTGCAGCTTCCCCTTGCCCGCTGCTCTGTCAGGAGCCTGCGGCAGAGCTGAGCACGGCACCAGCTCCTCGCTGGCCTGTTAGGGACCATCGCTGCCTTGCTGGGCTCAGCCTGCGGCAGCAGTGGATGTCGGATATGCCTGTGCATGTGTGAAAAGCTGATGGGCTTTTCACAGCATCCTTTTGCTCGTACAGGGCTTGTGGGGCTGGTCGTGCGTGTTTCCCATCTGCACCGCTGTCTGAACAAGCCCTTCCCTGTGCTGGCGTGACACCTCCTCTCTAGGCTCTGCAGTTTTGGCCCCTCTGCTAACAGAAGTGTAATGAGTGCCAGCAATACCTTGTAGCTCTACAAAAGGGAACTCTTGTTCCTTTCCTGACGTGCCCCAGATGCGCTGTATTTCCCCAGAGGGTTTTGCATAGGCTGCCGAAGTGCCCGGGATGATCAGCAGCTTGGCTGCTGGACGAGATGTGTGCTGCATCGCGAAAGGGACAGGGCAGTGCCTGGAGCCGCTGTGCTCTGCATAAAGCAGGCGCCGTGCTCGGAGCGCACGCCACTTGATGGAACATTGGTAGTCAGCGTGCAGCTCCACTGCTGGTGATTTGATCTCGGATGAGGGTCCCGATATAACTAGCTTGGCAAAGCCAAGGCTCTGCAGCCGCACGGGGTTCCCTCTCCGGGGCCACGCTGTAGCTGTGCCCCAGCCCTCTGCTGAGCATGTGCTCCTGGGGGAAGCAGCCTCCCTGGGGATGCTCAGCAGCTGACCTGTGTCTGTCCTTAATTACAGACCCAAATGCCCAGCTCCTGCAGGGCCCAGCATCCCTGCTGGACCTCGGGGAGGGATGGATGTGCCTTCGCCCATGCCTTGCTTGGCCTGGAGAGGCTGGCGGTGCCGAGCCAGCGCAGCTCCAGCTGATGTGTCTGCTCACAGAGCCTTTGTAGCTGCCTGGTGGGGACTTGTAACCAGAGAGCTCTCCCGTGGTCTGTTCCTAGGGGGGATTTTGAGCTCTGTTGATAAAAACTCAGCATCTTTCATCCACACAGGCAGTGATTATGCTCCAGCTGGTGAGAATCCCCTTGCCAGGGGAGCAGGATCCACGCCCCACCACGACTGGGCAGAAATCTTTCTTCTACTTAGTGAATCTTTTGGTTTTCGTCCTGTTTCCAAGGGACAATAATCTGCAGAGTGTAAGATCGCTCTCAGCTCCAATTCGGTGGAGAAGGATGAAGAGGAAACATATCGCAGCTCCATGCTTTGTTCTCCAAGCCCAGGCTGGAGTCCAGGCTGGCTTGGCTGACACCGCCCGTGCAAAGCCTGCAGCTAGCAGCCTATACCTGAACCCTGGTCTGGAGCACAATGCAGCAGATAAACAGTGGTGGGTTCTGGAGGACTGGGCTCTGCAGCTCGGCCAGAGCGTGTATTGATCCTGCTAACAAAAGAAACACATTTAGAACAAGACAAAACTAAGCAGCCCTTTGTAAAGCGAAAGCAGCTGGCTCAACTAATTAAATGTTAAAAATTCCAGCAAGACAAGTGTACCAGAAAATAAACAGGCATTGTAGCCAGGATGGAAAGTGTTGGAAATGATCTATGCATTTTCCTGTCTCTCTGCATGCACTTGTATGGATGCTGGTACCGGTGTAGCCACGCGTTCACATGTCCCCGTTGATGTGCGTTGGTGAGTGTGAGTTTCCATATTGATCCCTGCAGTGGGAAACTGCAGGGATGTGCACCCATGCATCATCCAACGCCTTTCGTGTCTGTGTTCACGTATGCATCTGGCTATACGGATGAGTGGTTCTTGCCTTCCTGAGCTTGCAGCCAGGCTGCAGGTGTGTGGGTGCTGCGTGCCCCCCGGGGTGCCCACGCCGGTGGGGTGCTGCCTGCGAGGCATGTCTGTCTTGGTGGCGTGTGCCGGGAGGCATTTCCATTAGGCTTTATTTAATGGCTTGGGGGAGGGGGGTAAATATTTGTTGGCAGTGGTTTTGCAAATCGCCACTTTGCAGGGAGGAAATAAGAGCCATCCATTTGTGCTAGCACTATTAAAGATTTTCTATAAAGTGCCTACATTTCCAGTACAGCTGAATGGATTTCATTGCAGAAAACTGCTAGGGCAGAGAAGCACAGTGGAGGAAAATATCATATACTATGATTCACAAACACATAAAAATACCCTTCCCAGTTCGTCTGTTCTTCCGCCACACAACAAACACCTTGTGAGTCATTCTCTAACGTATGGACGCATTTGAAAATGGAAGTTGGATTTGAACATTATTCATTAAGACCTCGGATTAGTTCACTTCTCCGCTTAGCTCCTAAAAGCTAGCATGCCAAGTCAGGCTAAAACACATTTTAAGGCTGTCTTGGTCACAAGACAGCTCTAACAGCCACTGTATTTTTCTACATCAATATTTCTGTATTGAGCTTAAAAAAAAAAAAAAAGCTTAATTCCTTGCTCCTTGAGTTGAATTAATCAGATATCTGAATGTAGGTGGAGAAAGAAAATCAACATTTTTCTTGGCAGGCACGTCTAACTTCAAGGGCCATAGCTCTTCCTGCAGACAGGATCACAACGTTTAGATGATAAAGAAAGGGGACGGAGGGTGTCCGTGGGGTGGCTGCCATCTGAATTCCCTGTGGCTGGGAATGGTAACAATCAAGACATTCCTAAAGAGCCAGTAGGATAATTTACAATCAGACATTGATATGGCAGTTTTTACTAACATATCAACTCCCACCTTGGAAGAATTGTTAATGGGAAGTTATATTCACTATTTTACTGCCTGTCACACACACAGACAACACTGTGTGACAATGGCTGTAAACCCCTGTTGCAATTAGCATGTTAGTTGGGCAGGAACAAACTAGTCTGCCACCATGAAAATAATTTTTAGCAAACTTGAAATAGGTATTTCCCAAAGCTTGGAATTATACACTACTTTATGTTGCTCAATGCTCTTGGACTTTGAAGTCAGAGCTAAAGTTGGAGATGTGTGCCAGGGCTACGCTGAGCGATCGCAACAGATGCGTGCTCTGTGCTGCCGTGCAGCAGGGAGCAGACAAGTGACTTCTCTCGGGAGCAGAAGCACGACCAAGGAGGATGCTGCAACCTGCTCCGAGCCCTGCCAGGTGCCTCGAAGCCCTTTTCCTGCCCCTGTAGCCTCGGTGCTGCTCCTGGGGTTGCAAACTGCACAGTTCTTAGCCCCTGCCAGTGGTTGTGCCTGGTTCTGCCCAGCCTGTGGCGATGCTCTGCTGTGTGGGGGAGAAGTGCAGCGTGGTGGCACAGGAAAAACAGCCCCAAACAGATGCCATTTAATTCGCAGCTTAAATATAAGTACAGGAAAGCTTGGTAACTGGCACTGCAGTTAGGCGTGAGGCTGCAGCAACATCTCCTTCCACTGCCAATGGGTAAAAACATCACAGCTGTGCTTACTGCTGTTCCTGTGTATATTTAGTTTCATTTAATGACAGTGTGGGGCATTTTGATACAAACATATGGCTGATGTGACCATATTTCGATGATTACTCAGCTAACCAGTTGCTGTACCTAGTGTACCACGATGCCTGGTTCCATACGAGGGACTGGAAATGGCTGTCCTGGGCACCCAGGTAAGGGTTCTATTGCAGCGCTTCGACCACTGGAAGTGTCCCCTAAGGTCAGTTTTCTTCCAGGCTATGGGCAGAAGAGATACCGGATGATAGAGGCACCTAATTGGAGCAAACCAAGCAGGCAGCGTGGCAGTGCTGGGGGTGTCAAACGCTTGCAGTCAGCCGACTGAACAAGCTATAGGCCAAGGCACCAGTTCCTCTGAATAATTTCATGGGACCTCTGTGAGAAGCATGAGCAGCTTGTGGGCAAAGAATCAAAATTCATAGAATAAATTATACGCGCTAAATTATTTGCCCAGCTTTGCTGATTATCTGCGGTTAAAAAAGTTGGAGAGAGCTGAGCTGCTCCACGTATAAACAACATACGGGTGCTTTCAGTTGGGAGGCACTTCATTTTCGGGGGGGTGGGAGGGGAGCTGCAGCCCTGGGGTCTGGCGTGCCCCCCACTCCCTGGTCATGCTGGTGTGAGCTGCCCCCCCCCCGAGCTGCGGTGTCTGTTCATGGGATGGGGAGATTTCACACTTGGTGCCAGGGCTGAGCGCTGCCTTGTAGAGAAATTATAGTACCAACATGTATGCGAACATAAAGCTGTAGTTAACAGCTTGAGGTGGTTTACCACAACATTACTCAGCTACCTGCAGTTTCACAGTGATGTTTCTATGTGTGAGATGGATTTACTGTTTGCTAACCGAATGAAATGAGGTTTATGACATTATCTATACTGTTATAGAGCACTTAATGTCATAAATAGAGTTCAGCCTAAACATTAGAGCAGGCACTCCAGTTACTGTGCACTGCTTTTTCAGCCCTAGTGCCCAGAAATAGTGCCTGTCCTCTACCTTTGGTTGCAGAAGAGTAGCAGAGACCTGTAGTAGTGAGGCAGGGGTCACAGAAGTACCCAAGTTTGATTTGTTTCCCATTCAGCCATGAAGACTAAGATGATCAGGCAAATATTTGGGGAAAGCAGTGTTTTGCAGTTCAAATCCACTGAGCCATAAACACTGTGAATATGACCCTGCATATGCAGGTGATGCTCCCAGCTCTGTGCAAGACACTTTAATGTGCTTTTAGTCCAGTCAAGAGCATGTCCAGGGTTTGCAGACCAAGTGATGCTGCTTGTAGAGATTGAGAGTCATGTTCCTTGTACGTTTGACCGAACTTTTACTTGCACTGTGAAGAAGAGGCAGCACATGGTGGGTCAGTCTATTGAGGGTATTTTATTGAACCTGATGATGAATTGCATCTTGATGACTTCCTCTACATCAATGGAGCTGAACTGGCTTGGGGAAACTGTTTGATTTAAGAAGAATAGGCCTAATTTTGGAAGTGCTTCACACCCATCAATCTAAGTGAAATTCATTTATCTGAGGCACAGCTGATATGTCTCCCATTTACATAGTATTAAGTGCCTCAAAGTCCTTGATATATTGAAACTCACAGCAGGGGAAAAGGCTAGTGTTGCCATCCCCATTTCACAGATGGAGAAGAGAATTCACAGTGTAATCAAATAAGTCACCAAGCCAGAGCATGCTTCTGCCCCCAAAAAAAAGCTGCCTCCACTCACAGCCTGCTGCTCCAGCGTGCTGGCCCATCCTCTGTGTGAGTGCAGCTCTGAGCATCTAATGTCCTTGCTCGTGTTTTTTCCCATGAAATGGGAAATGAAGTTCTCCAGGTAATTAAATGTCTCACTAGTGAAACCTTTATCACCGAATGCCAACATTTGGCTGCCCAGGCCCTTTGCTTGTGGCCCCTCTTAGCTTCCTGGTCGCCGCCGCTACCTGCAGCTCGCTGGCGGCACGCGCGCTGCTTCAGAAATAATCTCGCGTCAGAAAAATCCATTAAGAGACAGTGACAATGTGTATTGTGTAGTGACCTTTAGGGTCCTTGATTCCACCTAGCTAATGATCGCTTTGGGAAGGAGAGGCTGAGCAGAGATGCAGAGCGAGGGTAGCAGCAGGATGGTGTGGGGCAGGGGGAGGGAGCGGGTAGGACCCTGCCCCAGGAGAAGCCCCTGCAGCTCTAATGGGGAAGTCACAAACACACGAGCCTGAAAACTGTATTAGTGGAGAGGTTTTGAATCAGAGTGGACGAAGCAGCTGTGTGTACATTTGGGCCTGACATATATAGCAGGAGAATGGACAGAAGGAGTCTTCAAAGTATTTTCCATCCCTGATTTAATGTGATTTTATGAAGTGTTTGGAATAGTGGCTGAAAAGCAGGGCTGGAATCTGGGAAGACTGGGAATCACAGCAGTATCTGATGGAAGAGATATTTAGAGGGAAGAGACATATGGCATCTTAAATAAAAAGAACCTACTCAGTGGTTAATCTCCACTTGAAAAACATCCAGGACAGACTCGTCCATCTACCATCGCACACCCCACCATGCAGCCTGCTGTCCGATGATGCAGACGCCACAGTTAATGCTATGGCTTTTCCCTGCCTCTACCTGGCTCGGCCAGCCCCTTCCAAAGCGCATACTGGTGTGAAATGGCACTGAGGCGCAGCCCAGCAGCGCTCCCCGGGTGCGAGGGCGAAGCAGGCTGGCAGGCACCCCAGCCCCACAGCCCTGCTGCCAGCTCCCTTGGGGGGTGATGGCCTCTCCATCTCCAGCCCGGGCTGCTTTGGGTGCTGCTCTTGGAAGGGCATGGGGTGGGGAATGATTTTTCATTCACCGCAGAGTGCTGCTGTTTCACCAGCTAATGTTCCCCTCTTGCTGCCTGCTCATATGCGCCGATTTATGGTCTAGCTTGAGACTAACAACTCTGCAAATCAGTGGCAAGGTGGGGATTTGTTTTCACATTCCCCTCAGCCAAGGACTGGAGTATTGATGAATGTCTAGCCCTGGTTTGATGTGAAAACATTTGTTATGGTGCCTGGGGCCGGGGTATTGGGCAGCACGCAGGCGAGGGCAGCCGGGGCGGGTGGGACAGCAGGAGGGCACGCTCCCACCTCCGGGGAGTTGGAGGAGAAGGATGGAGGAGAGGAAGCGACAGCAGGGCTCCAGGGCCTCGCAAAAGCTCCCTGACTTCCACGAGCTTCTGTTTTGCAAAGAAAAAAACAAGGTTGCTCCAAGGAGGAATTCCTGGGAGCCCTGGAGATGAGCAGCTTTAAGGAGCACGGCAGGGGAATTGGAGCTCGCTCCCCACCTCTCCTCAGGTCCTGACAAAAATTCAGCCCAAATCAGCAGCTGGAGGCAGGGAGGCTGGGCAGCGGGTGGAGGTGAGGAGAAGGGGCTTCGGCCCCCTCAGCAGCCTCAGTTTGTCAGCCTGCCCTTATAGCCCTGCTCTTGGTGGCCTGAAAACAGAAGTAGTCTGGAAAAACAAGTGCCTCCTTCCCGCAACCCTCTGTGGGCACTTAGGGCAATGATGAAATATTCTAGCAATCACATAATGTTTATTTAATGCCAAAACTATCCTAGCCACTTTATAAACAAGCATGAGTAATGGGAGAGAGAGGGGAGCAGAAGTTTCTCTTTCTTCCTCTCAGATCTTCTGAGTATGCAGTTCTGCCTTGATTTATCCTTGTTGCAACCTTATTGACTTACTGGGGATGTAAATCAAGCAAACCAACACTTTACCCGGAATTCCAGTTATTTATACAGAGATTGAAAGGATATAATTACAGCTGCTAAATACGGCCAGGCAGAGAGGAGAGGCACAGGTGTCCATCGTCTTGGAGATTAGGGATGGAAAAGTCCACTCTGGCACCCTGCCCATCTCTGCGGATTAGAGCTCGCTTTTGCTTTTGCTGCTCTGCTGACGTGGAGGATGTGGGAGCAGCAGCCCTGGGCTGACATACGGAGCTTGGATATATTTAGTGTTTGGCAGGCAGTCCATCAGGCTTTTGGAAAGGGCCTAGCAGTGACTTTCTCATTCTCCATCTCATATGTCCAACCTGTTCTGGGAAGAGGCCTGCAGAGACGCAATAGATAAATCCTACGTGTGGCTCCTTTCACCTCTCAGCCGGGAGCCAGTGCACCTCCTGCGGGATGTAGGCACCTGCATGTGCTGTCACTGTGTGTTTGTTAGCAGGTGTGAGCTCGTGCGTGCGTGCAGCAGGAGCACACAAGTGCATCCCAGCCTGGCGATGCTCCCAAATGGGGGCAGTGGAGGCTGGGGCCGTCCAGCCCCATGGCTGCACAATTGCAGAAACCAGCAGCTGTAAATAGCTCCAGAGATGTGCTGGCTTTGCATGAGATGGTGCTGCTGGTGGGGACCTCCCCAGCCTGGAGCCTAGGATCCATCCCAGGTCACCTTGCCTGGAAGTAACATCCCAGACCCAGGGGAGGCGGAGCAGCAAATCCTTTTCCTCCTACAAATGTCCCCGTGGCATTAAGTGATGACAACTGATGGCGTTGCTTGTCTTGATTTGGCTGCGGGTTGTTGTTGTGGTGGGAGCAGGAAAGCAGAGGTGGGACCGAGCAGTGTGTCACCTTCCAGAGGGGGACAAGAGGCACTGGGCAGCAGCTGGCCGGGCCGCTGAGATGCCTCGAAGTCCACCTGACATCATCTTCATTAGCTGATTCGCTCCGGCCGCTTGGGAAAAGCTCCTGACAAATGATTTAGAGTCCCAGTGAAAGCGCGGCACAGTGGGAGATGTCTCTGGCCACTGGTGACCGGCTGCCGAGCAAACTTTCTTTGCTTCTCTTCCGGGCACTAAATTAGTCTCTCTCCACAGAACAGCAATCTGCTGTTAATTAAGGAATATCTGTGGAGGTGACAACACCAGTCTGGACGAAAAGTAGAACATGAGAGACTTTTCCCTTGCCGTTTGCTCCGTCCTGCTGGCTCATGGCAGCCCCTGAAGCCCAGCCTCCAGCCAGGATGGCAGCGGCAGGCGCAGGAGCCTGCGTGCGGGCTGTGTGCGGGCTGCCCACGCCGCTCCTGTCCGCGCGCTGCCAGGATGGCACATTAAAATAAAACTGTTATATGCTCGAAGGGATTTCAGCTATGGATGGGATGGTGGGAAAGAGATTAACGGCGCTTCTTCCCCCCTGGTACCAGCTTGACTGGCAGCTTGGGTAAAGAAGAGCCCACTCTAAACGCTCCCAGGGGCCCCGGGAGGAACTCATTACGTCTAGACTGGCAGTAGCCGGCAGTTCTGCTTTGTGAGCTGTGAAACTAATGTTTATCCACCACTCAGTTAGACTCAGCACCATTTAAAGAGTTCGGGGTATTAAGCAGGAGGAATAAGAAGTATATTACCCGGCGTGCTGTTAAGGCACACCTTCAGGAGGACGGGAGCAGGACCTGGTCCCCATCAGCGGCTGTGAGCGGGCCCATCGGGAGGCACAGCGTGCATCGCCTGGGGCTTTGCTCTCTGAAAGGGAGCGGCTGGCTAAGGAGCGATAAGCAGATAGAGAAGTGCCTCCTGCGCAGGAGGTACTGGAGGGGTGACGCAACTACACTGCCACACCAAGACTCTGCCGACAGCTACCCTAAAAACTGCCAGGTGCCCCTGGGCTGGGGAAGGAGGCAAGGTGCTGCACAGGCAGCTCCTGGGGTGGCGATTGCCCGGACAGCGGGGCCCTTGGCTAATCAGGGAAGTCTGGAGAGAGCAAGGAGTGTGAAAGGGAAGGCAAGAGAGAGCAGCAGGAAGGGAGAGGGAGTTGGAACACGCTCCCAGAGCCTGTCTTGTTTCATTATTTTTTTATCTATTTGTTTGCAATCAGTGATGACCCCTGACACGTTTTGTCTGTGAGTTTGTTCAGCAGGGAGCTCAGCAAGCAGAGGGCCTAGGGCCGCCAGCACCACCACCCAGCAGTGCTGGCGGGGCGATGGGCGCATGACGTGGGGATGGAGGAGAGGCACGAGCCCGAGGCTGGCAGCGCTCACTGTTTGGTCAGCAGGAGCACTGCTGCCCAGGGATCTTACCCGGCTGGCCACCCAGAGAGGACTTTACAGGTAGACCCTGGCTCTCCTGCTGACCGCCAGTGCAATCAATGGCTGTTACCGACGTGTCTGCTCTGCAGACTGGGGATGAAAGCGGCTCCCAGAGCTGCATGCAGCAGTCCGTCTCGGAAGCTCGGGAGGGGAGAGAGGAGCTGTGATGGGAAGGAGCAGAGGAAGAGCCAAGCTGTGTGCCCGAATGCATGATGATAGGTTATTTCCAAATGTTTTAAATAAGAAAAAAATATATATTGGCCCCCTACTGGCTTCTTTCTTAATCATCCTCAGCTGGCAAATACAAAGAGATGTTCCCGTTGTTACTGTTTTAGGAGCAGTAGGGAGAAGGCTGCTGCATGCCATACATCCTGGGTAATTACAGGGGCTGGCTGGAAATTTTCCACCTAAATGTTTTCCCAGTATAAAACAGGGTCTCAACAAAAGTGCAAATTTGCATGTGAAAATGGAAGTGAAAAAAAACCTGACATTTCCAAGTAAAAAATGTCTCATCTTTCCATTCCAGAGTAAATGTCCCTGTTTAGTTTTCCATTGCACTTTGGGGGTTGGGGGTGGGGAACAGATACTGAAATATCTGAATCTGCTATGGAAAGGAGATGCTGATTTTTCAAAAGGAAATTGCATAGCAGAAATAGCTTAAAACCCAAAATAAATCCAGGGTTGTCAGAGTCTTCAGTATCTGTTTTAATTATTACTCTAGTGGGATTTTCTCAGAGATTATATTTCCACAGTGGTAACTGTTCTCACTTTATTTTATAGCCTTGGCTATTTGTTAGCTGCGAACAAGCATGATCGCTGCTGAGAAACGTTTTCAGGATGTGTTCAAAAGCAGAAAGCGCCGACTTTCATCTGCCCCCTTATAGCGAGCTCTGCTGCCTTCCCCAGCACGAGCAGCAGCGCCTGCACTCGCCTGCTGCCCTGCGGCCTTATCCTGCAAGCCCCGAGGATGTGCTGACATCGGCCAGGCAGCTCGGTGCCTCAGATAAAGGTGCTTCAGTGTTTTGCTACCGTGGAGCCTGAGAGCGGCAGGGTTTGATGCTTTGTAGTGCTTGCAGGATTCGGCCCTTGTAAGTTATATGCCAAGAGAGGGAGGGAAATGGGATGCCGGGGACAGCTTGCTGCAACGCATAGTCCGCGTCTCTCTAGTCCCATAATTTTTGTTGGGAAGTTTTATCTTTTTAATTTGTTACATATCATGCATCGTCTGATTAATTATTGTTTCTCTGCGGGGAGGACTAGAGTTTATAGAGCAATATAGCACCAGTGTTAGCTTTATACACCCTCAAAGCCCAGAGGATGCTTGGCAGAGTACTTATGCAATGTTCTGTCGATAATAATGACTCAGCATTTGGCCAGTTTGTGGGTATATCAGAAGCACTTTATTAAAATGTGCATAGTATACGCATTGAGCATAAATACAGCCAGGAGCTGTGGAGCACAGTGCTGTGTGCCCATGAGGCAGGGCCAGGTGCCTGCAGCCTCCGTCCTGTCCCCACCTCGCCTCCACGAAGCCCCAGCAAGGCAGAGGTTTCATTGCCGCCATGGCCTGGGATGCATCGAGCCGCCTGGCGTGTCCTTCAGCGCCGAGAAAGCAGAAATAGCCACAATAAAATTCCCTTTACAGCCACATCCCTCAGTCAGCTGCGTAAGAGCCCTCTCCCTGAAGAAGTGTTCCCTTACAGCAAACGATATTAAGAAGGTTGTATAAGTGATTGGGGAAGGTGCTGCGGCAGGACTAACAGCAATGAAATGCAGTTGAACATTTCCAGTGCTGAGTAAACCATATGTCTTCATAATTTGATTGTGCCCCGGTCCCCTAGGTGCCTCCCAGCTCTATTGAACACCGATGGAGTTATTTAGAATCATAAATAATATTATCAAAGAGGGTCTACTGGGTAAACAGAGTCAGTGTATAAATTGTTGGAGCGCAATATTGATTGTTCTTAGCTGACTACTGAATTATTCTGTTTAAGGGCCCATGGAAATAATGTTCAACATTTTTGAGGCGAGGGCCCTTTGAAGAATTTCCCCCAAGTGCTGCTTGGCTTTGTTGTTTTGGCCACCACGGCCAGCACAAGCGCCGCCAGCGACCGCGCCGTTGCGAGCCCGCGTAGCGCAGCAGGCAGCACCGGCAGCGTGCGGCCGGGGACTGGGGCGAGTGGGGAGAGGTTTATTAAGGATGGCAGCTTGTCACGGGCAATTCGCAAAACATTTTCCTAACCTTTGATCCTCCTAGCTTCATCTTTTCCTCCTCGTTTTTCATCTGCTCCCCTCCGTCTTCACTTTGCAGGTGGCTGCAGGAGGCGTTGCGGGGGGAGCCCCCCCCCTTGGGTGCCCACCCGCTGCTGCCCCTGCTCGTACCCTCCTGCGCTGCCCCTCGTGCATGGTGGATCAGCGACCCCAGCGCTCCGTGCGGGCAGCAGAGCCTCTGGACACAGAAAGCACAAAAAGCTGCCCCCATCCTGCCCTGCCCCTGCCATCGGGGCTCCCTTGCCTGCACAGGACATCTCAGGAGCCAAATCCAGGAGCCTGCTGGTGGAGGTGCAATGATCCAAGCTGCACCAGAAGCCTCACCTTTGACTTGACACATGCTGGCCACCCGAGGCTTCCCACCACCTGCTGAAAACGCGTGCTTTTGCCCATTTTCAGTGGACCGGGGGACTTCTCCCACCTGTTGCTCTTCCCCCATTTTCCAGGCTGGCGGCTGTTTGAGTGGTAGCGGTCTGGAGCCTTTCCCCAGAGACACATTAACTGCCTTGAGCCCTGCCCCAGAACAGGGCGAAATGAGCTCTGCTTTTTTAACAGAACTTCAATTTTTCCCCCACCTGTATAATACATTCTGCTAAATTTATAGTTTTTCAATCCCTTTGATGTAAGGCACTCAGAACACTTCCCGGCTAATCTTACACAGCGGTGCCTGAAGTGCTGAAGGCACTGGCTGGGAATGTGGCAGGGAACCAGAAAACAATTATCGGCATTTTGGAGGGTGGGGCAGCATTAAGAGAGAGCTAATTTTAAAATGAATTATGCCATTAAAATATTTTTGTTCCCTTTGTCTGCTTTTTCAGCCACAAAGTCATCAGAAGAGAAGCAGCCCTGGCACGTCCAGGTGAGCTGTCGCCGGGGTGGGGAGAGCTGCCCGTGGGACGGCTGCAGGGGGAGCTTTGGTGCTCCTGCCAGGGACACACAAAAAGTCGCTTCTGGTGGTGACAAAGCAGGGAAACAACTGCTCATGGTGCTCCGATATTTTTAAATGAGGCATTTGATGAGATGTGGACTGTGCCTTTGCGGCCATCTGCAGGCAGCAGCGTGGTCCTCAGCCCACGCTGGAGCCCAATCCAAACCTTTTGTGATGCGAGATGCCAGCATCCCTGGGGCTGACTTCATAATCCTGCCAGAGTCACTTTCCGCATTCTCAGAGGACTTCCCCCAGCACAGTTTGATTGGTACAAATTCAAACTCTGCCTTAAAAGTTTCTAATTTTGTGCAATTTTCTCTTTGTGCTTTCCTTTGTGGTTTGGAACCTTTCAATTTTGTCTTCTCTGAAATGCCCATGAAATGACCACTCTCGCACACAAAGCCCAAGCACTGTCGAGAGCTTTGGAGGCAAAGTTTCCTTTATTTGGAAACAAGCCCTCTGCACTCCAGGATTGCACTTGTCTACTAATCATACCAAATGTTTGCACAGAGATTGACCCATTCAGCAGCTTGTCATGAAAACCTCTATCTAAAGTTGCTTTTCACTTAGTAACCAATAATTTATACACTTCAAACCTTGTTTCCGTCTTACATTGGGTATTGAATCGTCATAAGTTATTTAAAGTTGAAAGTAAAGCAAAATAATGCTGTAATTCCGGCTGCCACAAGTCCAGAGGTTTGCAGCCTTTGCCTGAGGAGGACGGGTGGCACAAAGGCACGTTTTGTACGGCCCTACTGCTGCAGGCCTCTAGGTGAGGAAGCAATGATACTCTGCATCCTGAAAGCATGTTAGAGGGTTATGAGGAGGCTTTGTGTAGAGCATAATTTACTATTATTAAAATGCTAAATTGCAGGAATAGCTTTTCCCTGCCACCATCCCTCCCCGAATTCATGCCCAGATCCACGCTGTGCCAGTTTGCTGTTATTTGGGGATGAGCCCGTGGCAGCAGGGTGCCCTTCGAGGGAGGCATGTCAGAAAGGCACTGCCCTCATGAGACATTCGCCTTCACGAGAGCTGCTTCCTCCTATGGCCACTGCTGCAAGGGAAGAACTTTGGCTCCTGGCAATTAGTACTGATTTTACCATAGTATCTTGTATTTTAGTGCATTTTCTTTCCTTCTCCCTGCCCCCTTCTGAGCTGCGATTGCTTCTCTAGTTTTTAAAGTAGGCACATTATTTTCCCTCACAAATAGAGTTGGGTCAATTTTCATAGCCTTTTTGCCAGCCCATTAAGCATTACTGAATTTGCCATTTTTCTTTGATATGACAGTATTTCTTTCTCCACTCACTTTTCTTTCCTTCCTCAAGCTCATGAAGATGTTTGGTCATAGCTATGGGTTTAACATCCATTAGAATCCAAGAAACCCAAGCATTTGCTTAAATTTAAGCAAAAATTTAAACACTGCCACATCTTTTCCAATGGACAGGATTAGCCAGGGCCTCCGCTCAGTGTCTCTCCTGAAGTAAAGTGGGTTTGGTCTCCGAAGGCTATTTATTTAGCTAATGAAAGTCTTGGGGGCTCCTTGAGGCTGCTCATCCACAGCTCCTCACAGGAGTCCTCTGCCTGAACAAGAGCTCCGTGTGTGCGAGGACAGGAAGGGGTTAACCCAAGCCACCCCAGGACCTTAATGTCCAGCATAATTCAGACCATTTAATTAGCGTCCCATGCTCAGCATGTTCGATAGTGTTTTCCCCCCAGGGAGAAGTGTGCCGTATATTGCCTGTTATCTTTCAAGTACTAGGAACAGAATGCTTTTTCAGTAACCTCATCAAAGGATAAGCTAGGATTCAGATAAGCTTTTCAAGGAGGAAGTCAGGGTTATAATTTTCAGAGACTTCTGAATGTCACCTCCAATTTTCAGCTCCTCAATTGGAGCGGCCGCATTTGGAAGCCACCCAGCCTCAGATATTGAAATGGGTGACCTGTGGGCGCAGGCCGTCTCCATTCCTGGTCATCCTCAGTCTGGCAGATCCGGAGTTGAAAGTGCTCGGGATTTCTGACTTTATAATAACGTGGTTTCTCAGAAGTGCAAATTACAGAGGAATTGGTGCTAAACTCCCTATTAACTACCGAGTCCAAGAAATCCTTAGTGTCCCAAATTACCTGTCACTTTCTCTCTAACACAGTATAATTCTGTCACTTAAAAAAAAGGCCATAATTTGAAATTTCAGTGAAATTTCTAATTGAATCTGCAATTGGCATCGCAGGCGTGCTGTTCCCTGTTCAGCGTGCCCGTCGCAGGGGCCGCTCCCCAGCACACGTCCCAGCTGCTCCCCAGCCCCGCGGGGCCGTGCCGGTAATTTCCACGGTGCCCCCCTGCTCCCGCGCTGAGCCTGGTGGCAGCTCATCAGAAGGGGTTCGAGAAGGTCAGGCATTCTCAAAAGTCACTTATAAATATTTAGATCTGGGTAGCTGGAAAACACAGGGCTGCCTCTCCTGCTGCCTTTCTCCCACAAAAACATTGAAATGCAAGCCTTCTGCACCAGCTTTTGTTATCTTCTTTATAGACTCAGAGGCAGGTCTGCTTTGTGTTTGTCAGTGGGCATGAGGACAGGTCAGCACATATAGGAATGAGAGAGGAAAGTATAGATTGAAACATCTAGACACCTATATGTATAGACATTAGGGGATGAAAGCTGAAGGTGGTTGAAAGAGGGGTTTTTAATCACCTGTGTGGGAAACTCAGACCACAACTCCCAGTCTGGTGTGACTGGGAAATGAGCATCCCATCTGGCACATCCCATCTTGTCACCCTCTCCCCTTGTAAACCCGACAAAATTGCATTGGAGCTCAGGGGCAGTGCCACTGTGCCCCAGAGCCATAACCTGTCCAGGCGGCCCCAGCTCATGCTTGTGCCTGCGCAGGGCAGGCAATAATTGCCCCGGAGCAGGTAAATAACTAATAAATAAATAGCGTGCCTGCAGGAGGGGCTCGGTGCACAGCTGGACACTCGCTGCCAGCCCCGCCACCCCTGCGGGCACACACACGTGGGCAGACTCGTGTTAGCCACAGCGCTGGGGGTGCGTGGGACCCGCGGGATGCTCAGAGCCCTGAGCAGCTCCAGTCCCGTCACCGTGGGGCCGGACGCACCCGAGGGCACGGCACCAGGGAGGCGCTGGGAAGGGTGACGGAGAGTTCTGCAGAGGCAGGGTTAACAGCCTGCTGCGCCTATAATAAACCGTGTCTCGTGGGAGAAATTAGCTTATTAGGAAGGATTCGAATATGGAAAGGTGGATGGTTCTCCAGATGAGGAGATGGAGGGCAGATGTGGGTGATGGCAGTGACAAGCTTGTGAGAAATCAGACTCTGAGCTTATGTATTCAGGGGAATGTTTTGTTGTGAATTAGAAATGGGTTTTGTCAGTGTTTCCATTTGCCTTTTGTTCTAAAACATGGACCTCAGGATTTCCACAAAAAACAATGACCAAAATGTTCACTTCCTACAGCAAATACCTGCTGGAAGGGAGAGCAAGCATGAAAGTTAATGTCAGACCTGGTATTTCTGCCTATTTTTTTATTTTATTTTATTTTATTTGCTGAACACCTTTGAGCCCTGACAGCTCATTCCTCTCTGTGCTCGTTGCCAGCTGCAGTCATCCCTTCCCCTCTGTTTCTTCCCGTGCAATTCCCACAACTTCAGAACTGCTGCTTTGGGCTTATCCCAGCAGGGGAAGAAAATCGGGTCCCTTGAGTCTGTTTGCAAATGCACTGAGGCTTAGGTTTTTCTCCCTATAAGTGGCAATGCTGTTAAACTGCCTTGTCTGGCAGATTTTCAGCCCTGTGTAAGCGCACAAATCTGGTTCACACATGCTTAAAAACTCGCTCCTGTCTCAGTGAGCGGCAGGGCTCCCAGGCCTAATTGCTCTCTCTGGCCTCAACTTGCCATTGATTTCCTATTCTCTGTTCCCTTCCTCCGCTGTCCAAAGCTGTTTTCCTGCTGATGCCCCCAGCACAGGTGTGCTCGGTTTGCCCCTTTATCGCGGTGGGAAGCTCCTGTTTCCAGCTGCTGGCACTTCGGTATAAATAGACACTACAAAGGGCTGCCTCTGTTTGGCTTGGTTGGGGATGGGTTGGTTTGGTGCTGCTGTGTCCTGGGAGGAAGATGCGGATGCTGACAAGGTTGGGGACAGCCCGGGTGAGTCACTTCTGATCTCATATCTCGTACCGTGTCTGCTGCTGTGTGTCAGAGACCTGGGAAGCCAGCGAGGGTTGTCTAAGGCAGAATGTCCCTAGGGAGGGATGCTGGCAGTTGCTAGCAGGAGTTGACGTTCTTTGCTCCAGTGTGTTTTCTAGCTTTTAACTGCTGAGGCAGTGTTTCTGAGGGAAGGATGTTCTGGGAATGTCATGTGCAAATGGTTTTAAGAGGAAGCAAAATTCTGGACTGGTGAATAAGTGAGCACTGGCAGAACAACCAGCCAGAGCACCAGCAGCCATCCTGCTTCTCTCTGCCCTGCAAAGCCTCCCTGGGGCTGGCAGTGCCTGGGCCTGTGCTTCTGAGAAAGTGGAGCCAGGAAAGGAAATAGAAAAGGAGAAAAATCAGTGTGGGTGACAGTGAGCTGCATGTGCAACGTGCTCTGCTTTGTGTTGGGCTCTATCTGCAAAATGGAGGCAAAGGGACAACATTTGGCTGTGTTTAAAGGAATGGGGCTCCCCAGCCCTGGCACCTGAGGGAGCGCATGGGCTGCAGGCAGCTGGGATGCTCTGCTGTCCCCAGGGAGCTGTTTGGGTTTGAAACAGCAGCTCCAGGACAGAGGACTCGCCAACAGCTCCTTGCCTTTCTTTCCCCTCTATTTTCTTTCCTTTTTTCCCCTCTTGGCTGAATCAATAATTAAGTATATTCTAAGTAGTGCAGTTTTGCTTGATTTTCTTTTCCATTTGGCTTGTGCATTAGTTGGAAATGAAATATTTAGAGGACAGAATATAGTAATAAAGCCAAGACACTTTTTCTGCTAGTATATTTTATTTATTTTGTTTAATAATGAGGTTCTGTATCTCTACGCCCTTCTGTATCAATGGCTTTTTCCTCTTCCCCCTTCCTTTGGAGGCAGAAGATAATATCCCCCTTTTAAAAAAATAATAAAGTCAGGCTTGTCTAACAAATCAGGTCCTATGCTCTGATGTTGTAAGTGTTCAAAGGAGTTTCCCAGAAGGCTTAGAGAGGAGCAGTCCAGCATCTCCACGCTGATGCTCCTGTTAACCAATGATTTGTTTGCAAGGGCAAAGCAAAAGGAATTCCTTCATTTAAAAATTATTTTTTCCCTGATGCTAACCTTTTAACAATTCCCTGGAAAGAGAATGAATGCTTTCCACACGTGAACAGACCTCACCCTGCACTGTTGTTGTTTCCTCTGTTCTTCTGCATTTTCACTTGTTATATATATAATATTATATGTGTGTGTATATATATAACATCTGACTTTTTTGTGGTCTTTTCCTTACCTCTGTCTGTAGTTTTGAGACGCTTGCAAGAATTTATTCCCTGGGGAATTTCATGAATAAATTACTGCTGCTAAGAGTGAAGCGGGGATGAGGACTGAGGCGGGTGTGCGTGCTGAGCAGCTGGTCCTGGCAAGGGCGCAGTCCCTGCTGCAGCTTCAGCCCTTGGCGTACCACCGTGTTCGCCGGGCAGTGCTGTGAGATGCCGGGGTCGGGGGCTTTGCTGTGCTCGGGGCTGGGTGCTGAGGGGTTGTTGTCCCAGGAGGAAGCACTTGGCATGCAGCATGGACACTTGTGTGGGGGGAGAGGTCTAAGCATGGGCTGGCAGGGCATAAAGCTATTTATCTTGCTTCTGTCTCACAGACCTCAAGCTTTGTAGTTGTTCTTCCCTCAACAGATGTAGTTGGGAAATGCCTGGTCTCTCTGCAGGGAATCTTAGTGGTTTCAACTCTTTTCCCCATTCTGCTTTTGGAATGTAAAAGCAAATTTAAATCCCTCAGACAGAAATTACTCCAAGGAAATTCATATAGTATACACTAAAACACTTAATTCCAAAACACTTCAAAATATTTCACTGAGACTTCCATCAAAACATGTTTACAGTAAAAAAAAAAAAAAAAGTGAGTGTATTTGAAATTGAGTATTTCTCACAAACAGCGTGTGTAGAAGTGCCTGACAAGCCTGACAAGCAAGTCAAGCTCTCCAGCCAAGGAAACTGGAAGTGGGGTCCCAGGCTCAGGTACATTCACGTGCATTTCAGAAGGTGTTTTCTGCTGGCATTGTCAGTTCCCAAAGCTTCTCGGTCACTGCTGCTGCTTCACAAAGGTGTGATTAGGAAAAAAAAAAAAAAAGGCAAAACAAAAACCCTCCAACCTCCTGTTTCAGGTGTGAAAGAGCTTAAGATAACTAATTACTTGCACAGCTTGCCTCTCTGGGCTCTCCTGCGCTTCGGATAAATATTTTTGTATACATTTGAACTTGGAAACGAGGGAGTTGCACCGTGTTGGTCTGTTCTGGGTCTCGCTGTGTTGGAGAAGTCGGTGTGTTTTTCTTCAGCAAATGGGGTGCTGAAAACTGATGTTTTCCTAATATTTGTTCAGCCCGTTGTCTGGTGCTGCATACTTCCTAGAGCACAGCCTTGGGCTGCTCCCACTTTTTTAAATTCTTTGGTACCCTCCTGGCTTTGGGGCTCTGCAGGTGGGGACGGGGAGGTGAGGGGGGCCTGGGCTCCAGGGATGCTCGCAGGAGGCGCTGCGCTGAGCACGCTGAGTAACCCCCAGCTTTCAGGAGTGCCGGCCTGCACCTCGCTGTGTGCTGGGCTTTGCACGTCCCACCTGCCTCTGCTGACAGGCTGGGGCTCGCGGGGCAGCCCCGGGTGAGGGCCTGACCTGGGGACCGGCCACCCTGCTGCCGCCGCCGCGTGTGGCACGTGGCTGTCCCCAGGGGGATGGCTGTGCAAACGTGAGCAGGGCAAGCGGGGCGCCAGGCTCCTTTCTGGAGTGTGGCTGCGGTCCCTGGCAGCCTCCGACTGCAATTTCCCCTATCTGCCGGTTGGAATCTCGGTCCTATTTGCAGCAGCACAGGGTGAGTTTTTCCCTTCCATTACCAGTTCTGTGGATGCAACTGTTGCTTTTAACTCTCCAAGCGAGTTTCAAGGCGGTGCTGAGTAAAGCAAGGCTGAGGACAGCAGGGCAGGGCTCCTCACTAATAGGTCTCCCTGGCAGGCAGGAGGAACTCTTTCTAGTCGGCTCTTTGTAGTTAATTCTTGATAATAGTCCTCCCATTGTTAATATTGTTGTTAAACTCCTGCATTCTCACCGAGTGAAAGCTAATTATAATAATTAACAGAGAACTTGTGAACTTGTCAAACTGGTAATTATAAACCACGGGGACTTTTATCATTAAGAGATGCCATTCAGGAGGGGGGGAAGAAGGGGTGCAAAACCTCTTTTGATTAACTGTGTGCCCGTGATGAGTCACGCCGCTGCCCAGCCACCAGCTCTCCGGGGACCTGGATTGCTCTCCTCCAGCTACCACGGAGACCATCTAAACCAGTGCTGGCATTGTGTTCTCCAAATAAACAAGTGACGAAGGCAAACACTGGCTGCAAATCTGCCAGCAGCCCCAGGACAGCCAGGCAGGGCTGCTGCCAGGACGTGCTGCAAGCGCTCGCTGTGATGCTGCTCCAGAGGGTGGGTGAGGATGCTCAGCTTGTGCTTTTCTCTCCTTGTCTTTCCTTCTCCTCCTGCCATTTCCTTTCCTTGAGGAGGAGGAGGACAACCCTGTAGTCCATGATGTTCCTGTGTGCTCCTGCTCCCACCTTCCTCTGGCAGGGAGATGGGCGCTGACCTGTGCGTTTCTCTTTGTGTAATCTCTTCCTCCCATGTCCCCGGAGGACAGGATAACCCGAGGCATGCTGCAGATAAATCAGCACTGGTGCTGGTGCTCCCACCTCCTACTGCACCCAGAGGTTCTTGCTGAGGGTTCTGGGTGCATTATTCAGTAAAAGAAGCCCTTTCTTTGAGAGACTGTTTATATAGTTGCTAGAATAAATTATATGTTTCTCTCCATGTGCACTATATTTTAGCTACATGCACGCATTTATATGTGCACAATTTTTGATGAAACGAATAACAGAGCATTCTTGCTTTGACTCTATCAAAAGCACAAAGGCTGAAATATCTAAGCTAGGCAGAGCTCTGGAGGCCTGGCTCACTCTGGGAGGTGGCTCCAAAGAGCCCACAATTTGTGGAATGGCAGGGATGAATGCAGGAGCTGATTTCCAAATTAACCCATGTGCCTCTGCCGGGCTGCTCTGTGGCAGGGGATTGCTCACCAGCAGCAGCACAGATACTGGGGGCGGAAAGTGCAGGGGCACCTATCATCCTGCAATGTGGTGATGCCTGGTTTTGGGCTGAACAAAACCAGTGAGAAAATGCTTCTCGTGGACAGATGCTTGAACAGAATCTGATCATTTAATTTCTGCCTAGGCAGGTTTTGGTTCGCTCCTTCAGGAGAGATGCTCACAGGTTTTTGTGGGATCTACATCTTCCTTAGCTGTTCCTCAATAGAAACCCATAAGATGTCTGAATAAGTTTTGGGGCCCAGGAAGCTGCCCACACTGTTTGCTAGAAAAACATCCCCTCGCTGTGCTGAGCCCTGCCCTGCTCAGCAGCATTGCTCCTTGCTCTCCGCACGTCGCAGTTTGCACGGCAAGTTTTGCTCTGATATTTTCCAAGTTTCCTCTCGTGTCTATTGCGAGTTTTCTCTCCTGGACAGTAAACAACAAATGGTCCTTTTCACCCAGGAGATAAGATTGTTCATCTTCCAAAGTCACCGGCACTTGTGCGCTAAGTCTGGAGCAGTTTGAATAATGAGCCTTCGGGAGGACTCGTGTTTCTCTTTGTGTCCTTTTCTTAACAAAGATCTGAGACTCCCAAGGCAGCGGCAGCTCTGCCAGGCACAGAATGCGACAGGGGCCGCTTCTGAAGGGCACAAGTTACCGAGAAGATTTTCTTCTTTTCTCCTCCACTTTTCCAATTGTACTTTTGTCAGGCACAGGCGCCAAACAATTGGTCCTTTATAGAGAAATTCCCACCAGGAGCGACATAAACATTGCTGCACAGATCCCCATTCTCCGCTATCTTGCAGCGGTTCACATTTACATTTCAATCTAAAAAGTGAACCAGAACTTCCTTGAGTCCTGAAAGCCTTGCTTTTGTGGCTTTTTGGTGTTGCATTTCCCATCCTCCCATGGCTTTTCTCTTCTGCATCCACCAGCTGCCTCTTGCAACCTGCCCCTCAGTGTTTCTGCCTGCTTCCTTGCAGCTCTGCTGGGCGCTGCCCTCAGAAGGGAAGGATGCTTTTCTCCCGTCTCAGTGGAGGGGTATCCAGGCCCTGGAAAAGGTGGAAGATGGAAAGGTTTCCAGCAGAGATGTCTTCGTGACAAGAAAAAATCCTCTGTAGCCGTGGCAGCCAGAAGGGTGGTTGTCATCAGTCACTTCAGCATCTTCCCTGGCTGTGTCGAGAGCCCATTGACATACTGCAAACCCAGAGCTACCTAACACCGGGGTGGGAGCGGTGTTTTATGGGGAAAGCACTTAAGTGCATGCTCAAGATCATCCACTGCAGGGCTCTTTTTAAGCACCTGCTTAGTGCTAAGCACGTGCACAGTCCCCACTTCCATGGCCGATGGCCTTTACCCAGATGTGCTGCAAGTCCTGTCCCACCTTCTCTGTCCCTTCCAGCTCCAGTCCCATGCAGGGTGCAGAGCAGGGTGTACTTTTTCAGAGGAGCAGCACTGCAAACTGCTTTTCAGACCAGTTGCGAAACTTGCCTGGCTTGGCTAAAAAGCCAGCTGGAAAAATTCCCCTGAGAGCTGCGTGGCATTTTGCATTGACAACTTCTGCCCACAACTGGAGTCTGCTGTAGCCCTGAAAATAGACACATGAAAATATGCAAATTTAAAAATAAAGGAAGGCTTTCACTCAGAAGTGAGGTAGTGAGAATGAAATTAATTCTCCCCACTTTCTGTTGCAGCCACAGAAAAGGAAGAAATGCTGTTTCCCAGCCTCCAAACTGGCGAAGACAGACCTGAAAAATTGAGCTTTTTCTTTCCTTATGTGCCCTCCAGAAGCTGCGAGCCAGCTGCTTTTCCCATTTCCCTGGGCAATGCCCAGTGCAGGGAGGATCTGGGCGATGCCTGGCACCCAGTGCCCTCACGCAGTGCTGGAGCTGTGGGACAGATGGGGGAAGAAAGGAGTCTGCTTGCTCACCTTGCCCTCCCTCCTGCATCCACAGAGCCTGCTGCAGGAGCAGGTGCCTCTCTGGCCGAAGCAGTGCACAGTGGCCTGGTGCACGGAGCCATTGGAACAGCGCATTTGAGCATTTAAAATACATTAAAGGAGCACTCCCTTTGAAGTGAGAAACTATCTCTATTTAATCAGAGAGAAACAACTTTTCAAAAGATTTTTTCCCCTCTTCTTTACCTTCAGCTGTCTGGCTTCTCCTGTGGATAGTACCATGAATAAAACATGCATATCCCAATTAAATCTTGATTTAATTTCTCTTCTTTGCAAAGCTGATGAACTCAAGTGCTTTCATAAAGACGTGAACATTAGCATTCTTTTGAGATGCACAAGCCGGTCGGAGGAACAAGGGACTCAATCACATACATCTCTCTTGGCCTTGCCAAGCTCTGTGCTGACTTAGAGAAGAAAACCTCGGCTGGGATAATCCTCCGGAGCAGCGGCTGTGCTCGGCCCCGTGGTGGAGGGCAGCTGAGGTGCAGGTACCGCAGCTGAGAGCGGGAGGAGGAGAGGAAAGCTGATAGTTGGCTTCATGTGAGCTGCCACAGCAGCTGCAGGCAGGACGGTGCGCTCGGTGCCCAGCTCTACTGGCTGGTTTGTGCCTGAGCCGCAGCTGCACTGTGCGGATGGGCTACAAGTGCCCTATCTGTCCACCCACCCTATCCATCCATCCATCTGTCCACCTCATCCATCCATCCACCCTATTCATTCATCCCATCGCTCTATCAGAGCTCAGCTCACTGGCAAAGGCTGCACAAAACTGAAAGCCACTCTTTGTTACTTCTCCAGCTGCCTGAGAAGGTGAAGAGAAACAAGCCCACTTGTTCTTCACTGAGATTTTTATTGTTTTCTTTCTGGCAGATAAGAAACAGCTTCTAAATGATCATTTCACCAGCGCAGCGGGGCAGGGACTGTTATTGAGTGCATTCCTGAAGGCTCCTCACTTTAAAAACAGAAAACAAAGATTGTGCTAATATTTTTACACACAGCAGAAAAGCGCACAGAAACACGAGCCCAAGCAGGCTATTTTTAATGAAAACAGTTCATTCAGAGCAGCTTTAGGAGCCGTCAGTACAGCTGGTCTGTGTCACGTGGGTTTCCCTGGAGAGGGTCCTGCAGGTGGCCCCAGGACCGGTCCCTGTGCTCGGGCACTGTCAGACGGTGGTGGCACATAAACATCCCCAATTCCAAGTGCATGTGCTGCTGCTCTATCACAGCTGGTCAGTGTTTTCCAGCTTTTGTGTTTTTATGGAAAAAAACAGGCTGGCTTGAGCAAAAATAGTTTGTCATAAGTTTTTTTCATATACGCAATGTCTAAAATAAATAATGCTCTTCACACTGATGTCATTCTGCCCATCGTTCCAGCCTCGTGGCACTAATCGGTGCTCTAATTTTAGTGGATTTCATATAATGCTTTAAATTACCTGTGGTGCATTTGTGGTGCAGTGCGTTCATGTTTTTCCCTGTTGTCTTAGGGCCTTATCATACAAATATACAACCCCTGCCTATTTTTCCATGCCAGAAGCATTTCTGTTGTATCCAATGATCTTACACTGCAGCCTAGTATGAAATGATTCTCACAGAAAAATTTGGTAAATGGTGTTTCAACAAAGTTTTATTTCTGCAGTCTACTAATACACAGAAAGTGTCATCTCTCCAGCAAAGTCTGAGTTTTCATTAAAAAAGAAATGAAACCCTTACAACACACAACACTTCAAACTTTCTTTGCTGGGAACATTTCTCTTTTAAGAAGTCCATAAAAACCTCTCCGAACAAATTTCAACCAGAAAATTGTTTTTGTCCTTCCATTTTTAATAGGGATTTTTTAAAATTCATTTCCTGCATAGCTCTATAAGGAGCTGCTGAAATGTCACCATGGTGATTGTCCTCATGACATTTCCATTCAGGAATTAAAGCAGGGAAACAAACACATCTGTCGGGCTGCTGCGCGTCCTGGCCAGGGCAGTGCTGGTGATGGGGCAGGAGGTGAAGTTCACCTGGACCCGTGACTTCAGGTGGGCAGGGTTCACTGCCCGTGCCTCAGTTTCACCACCTCATGATGCAGCCGGGCGGGCAGTGCGAGTGCCGCCAGGGTCACGCTGCTGATGAAAAGAAATAGCCTTGCAGCAGCCAAGATATAGAAACGCTCGATGGGAAAGCGTGTAATGCGACCATTTTCATGGGTCATTGCAGGAGATTATGAATTCCACTTACAGCCCAAACGGCTGCAATAGCCTTCACCAAAGCTAAATGTGATCCGCAGGCCGGAGGTGACTTTGCTGGGGGACGCAGCCGGGCTCAGCGCCGTGCCCAGCCTGGGAACCCTGGGCGCTGCGCTGCCCGGCCCTGGTTACAACGCCTGGCTTTGTGAGCTTCTGAAGCCACCCCATAACTGACCCTTCACGCAGCAAATGTCACGGAGTATATATGTGTTTTTAAAAACAGAGGAACTGAATTAGAAGCAAATTTCTTCTGCTCGCTTTGATTCCTCATCTGTCTCCTGCCACCTTCCCAGCAGCGCGCTGAGCGCTCCCCGGCTCCTGGCTGCTCGCACCGAGCTCCTTTACCTGCCTGGTGATCGATGAGCGTTCTGGGCACCTAATTTATTTTGTAAAAATAGTGATTTATTTATACCAAAAAAAGTTTTGCTAGGAGTTGCTTCTGATTTACGGATGTGCTGTTGTATATATATGGCCTTGTAAATATTCAGTTTATTGGCTAAGCTTCCAGGGCTGCACCAGACCCTGCAAGCTCTGGCCTTGGCAGCGCCAGCGCATGTTTTCTGATGCGGCAAGAGGTCCTTGGCTGTGCTGGTGCTTGCTGCAGGGGCTGAAGTGTCCTCTTCATCCTCTCTGGGCTGTAAGAAATGGCCCTGGGCAGCCCCTTGCCCAGGCAGGGCACCAGCCATGTCCCATGTAGCACAGCCCTTGGTGGCACCCATCCCTCCTCTTCCTCAGCAGAGATGCAGGCTGTGCCTGGTGGGCAGCAGCAGAAAATGGGGAGTGCCACGAGTTTCACAGCTCCTCTTGTTGGAAACTAAAAAGGTGCAGAAAGAGCCGCCGCGCTCCCCAGTTAATTGCCAAGCAAAGGTGTTGCATGCAGGGGGGAAGGCAAGGAATAAAGTGCTTTTACCTGCTCAGCTGGATAATTAAAAGCTGCCTGAAGCACTGCTAACCTTTTTTCATCACGGCATCATTCATTATAAAGCCAGAAAGAATTAACTATGCTGCATTATCAGATAGAGAAAAATATTAATAGCAAAAATGGGAAAGAGAAAGGAGAAATTTTGGGTAAGTTAATTAAACTACTCATCCTCAATGACTTATTAAGTAGCTGGACAGGCTTCTTTGGGCTTAGTGTGTCCCTGAGAGTGTGAGATGCTATCTTGGAGGAGGAAACTTGTCAGCTTGAGCAACTTTTCCATCTCAAGCCCGGTGTATGCGTGGTCTTTCCAGTCCCTGAGGGTGGCTGCTGTCCTGGCCAGCTCCCTGGGTGCAAGCTATGGGCTCGTGGTGCTCCGGGGCTGTCTCCTGGTGTGACCCCATCTCCTCCCCATCATCCTCACTCCCTGCAACTTTGTTGGTGCTGTTACACCAGGACAGAGCTGTGCACTGACCAAAATGCAGCTACCCCAGAGCTCTACAGTGCAGTAAAACCCCTTGGGTTTTTTTCGGGCACCCCCCTGCTGATGCCAGGAGTTTTACTGGCAGCCCACTGCTGGCTGGGCTTTGGGTGAGCTCTTCTGGGAGCCCTGCACAGGTACGGCGTGCTCGTGCAGGCAGATGGCACCGACTGCGCTGCGAGCCCACGCAGCCCCGCTCCGGAGGCTCTGCTTGTTAGCAGCTCTGCTTACAGCGCACCTCGCCAGTAACCAAACCTGACAGCTACGTCCCATAAACCACAACTGATGGGCTCTGCAGCTCCTCCTCACTCTGCAGTTGCATAATTTCATATCCAGTGCTGCTGAAAAAAAATGGGGACATTTCTCCCTGTGACAGTTGAGCTCTCAAACCATGATAAATCATGTCGCACAGATATCGTCTCTCAAACTAACCTTTGGGTACGTGTGTAAGTGATAGTAAAACACTGCAGCCTGCATGGGGTTAATTAAGAGAGGCACCCTTGTGCTAAGTTGCAGGGCAAAGCTCAATTAAGTTGGGAACTGAAATGGATAATTCCATTAAAATGGATTTATTCACTGTGCTGCTGCTGATACGCGTCATGCTGAGGAATATTTTCAATGAAAGTTTGTATTTTACTAACTTTGCTTGCCTGCCCTTATCACCACCAAATGACTGCAGGAAGCTATTTGTACAGGCAGCAGAGCCACATCTGCAGCCCTCCTTGCTGCCTGCCTCCCCGGGCTTGGGGGGACTTGTGAGACCAAGTGCCTGGTTGCTTCAGACAATGCTGGGGGAAGGTCCAGGAGCCGTGCTCGAGGCTGGGGAACGTGAGCTCACGAAGCACAGCACATGGAAGGGCTGCCAGGCACCTGGAAACCACCTGGTCCTGCCCAGCCGCCTGGGCGTAGCACCACCAGCAGGGAAAATGCAGGTTTTTGGTGGTGGTGAGGAAGTGATGTGGGTTTTGTGGCATGCAGCAGCTCTTGGAGGCCACGCGGGCTTGTTCTGCAGTCGCAGTGACACGGAGCCATCTCGGAGCTGCCTGCATGGCCAAGGGTGGCCCCGAGCTGTGCACCTCCAGGGCAGGGGTCCAGGCTGTTACATGGCTCATCCAGATGCGTGTGATCGCTCGAGGCCCCCAGTAATAATGGGAGATGTAAAAAGCTGATCTTTGGAGTGAAAAGAGACAAAGCTCGGTACAGAAGGCAACAGTAAATGGGACACAACTCAGCTCTCACTTTATCTCAGCACCAAGTTATTGGCTTTCCATGAGGTTTCCACACGACAGCCTGGACCTGTTTGCAAAGTGCCGGGGAGATTTCCTTCCTGTTTCAGGTGCCGCAGTCGCACGCATGCAGGTGCCAGAGCCCCTCCGAGTGCCCCGCATGCCGTCCGTGCAGTGGGGAGGAGGAAGCTCTTCCTGCAGAGGAGCACATCCACGCAGGGGTAATTAACCGACGATCACAGAGTTAAGCAAATACAGACTGACAGCAGCCCTGGCTTGCTTGTAACCTGTGCCTTCGCTAACATTAGTTCTACAGCTAGACCTGCTGTCTGTTGACATGTTGTTTCTCCTTGTTAATAAATAACTGCCTGAAACAATTATTCTGCAAGAAACCACCCTTATTATTTTTACCTATTCATTTATTTGTTTGGCCTGTAAAAAGTATAGGGAAAATTATAAAGCTCAGGATGCCTCTGTGAGCAAAGAGCCCGGCTATTCCTGTGTGACCTCTTCCTCCCAGGCACAATTTCAGAAAACACCTAGAAATTTAGTTTTAAACCTTAGTGCACAAGTCATTCCCCACTGCCTTCCTGTCTCAGCATCAGCAGTCTCCTCGTAGCCCTAAAGCTGAGCTTAGCTCAGAGCAGTGGCCTCGGATATCCAGGGCGATGCTGGTGAAGGCTTTGTGCATGTGTGGAGAGGGGAGATGGGTTCTGGCCTTGGGTGCCCATGGGTATCAGGGTCCTGGGGAGGAGTCGTATGTCTGGCCTCTGGCAGGCTGGAGCTGGGTGCTTGCTCAGCTCTGCAGGAGGAGGAGAACAGGCAGGGGATCACCATGCCCTCGCCACAGCCATCTGCAGGCAGCAGCTGCACCCAGGTGCCGAGCACCGGTGGTCCGGCCAGCACAGCCGTTCATCTGAGAAGCATTGTGCTGCAAAGAAGGAAACGAAAAACAACTCTTGAACATTTAAGAACTAAAACTGTTTCATTCGTTCCGAAGGTCAGCTGCTTTAAAGTCAGTTCAAGCCACTAGGGCACCTTTCAGTTTCATTTCTTCTGTTTAATTCTCACCAGTTCATTAAAGTCTGACCTTCCATGCTCTTGGCAACAGCTTGCAATGGCCAGCGAGAGACAGGCCATTCTGTTTTCAAGGCTGTTAAACTGCCAGGGATATTTTAGGTTCTTTTCTTAATATTTTTGATAGCAACTCATAAGTCACTATCAGAAACCTTAGCGTGCGGCACAGAGTAGAAAAGCAAGAGATAATGTGAGAGAATAGAGGAACGAAACCACTGAATACTGTTTTTTGTGAGCTGCAGAAAGGTCAGGCAAGATTCTGGACAGTTATCTCGTTGTGCTCACTGATAAAGCAGAGGAGAGCTCATAGCCACCAGCGGCTCCCTTCAAACAAAGAGATATTTAATTAAACACCACCAAAAGAAAAGGAAGGGTAAGTGCTCTGGAGAGAGATTCCTACGACCAGACAGGCTTAAGACACGTGAGAGCTGAGATCTAATCTTCCCAAGACAGCTCAGGGGAGTGCCTGGGCTCAACCCAGAAATACCCCAAGACAGGCTCGGGGGGCTTTGGGGAAAAACCGGGCACCGTGCGCCAGTGCTGTGTGCGTCCTGGGTGAGAGCAGAGCAGTGTGAGCCACAGCTGGCATCTCCTGCCCGTGTGAGCACAAGGGAACCCCAGTCTTGTGTGGTGTGGCAATAACATAAAGGCCAGAGGTGGTGCTGGTGGCTGGGGAGCAGGGCCATGAGGATGGCGTGCAGCCGCTCTGCAGCAGCTGACACCAAGGAGGTGGCCCCATCCCTTGCACAGGGCTCCCCAGATCCCCACAGCCCACTTGGTGCCCCGGATCTCCAAAGGTAAAGCTTCAAGGGGCAGAAGAGCTGCTCTCCTTTCTGGTTTGTGGTCCAGGAGCTACGGCAGCCTTTGCCAAAGTCTGAAGCCACGCTTTGAGAGGAAGGGGCGTTTAACCACCAGCTGAGATCACGGACGAGCAGCCTGGCTATGGCTGCTGAGGGCATTTAGACATCACATTTTATTTGTTCATCTAATTAAAACAGAGGTAGAGCTGGCTCTTCCCTGCCTAAGTGTCCAGTGCCATTTTGCAGAAGGTGTTGATTGTGCTGCTGCAGCTTGCAGTAGAGATTTGTAGCGAATTGGGTCCCATAAGAGTTGCAGTTTAACAAAAACACTAGCATGATTTATTATCTCCTGTGTTAAGGGAGCAGCCTCTCTCTCCAGGTAAAAAACACCCTCTGAATCTGCTTTCCTAATTTGCATAGGTAATGGTCATATCATTAACAGCTCATTAGGAACAGAGCGGTGTGACAAAACAAAAATTCAGAAACACTGAGCTGGAGAGGAACGTAGTCCCCTGCCTTGGCAAGGAAACGCTACGGCATTCAAAACCGTGGGTTAAAAAAGAGAGAGCCGTGTCTGGGAGACAGTAAAATATAAAGGGAAGAGCCATGGGTCATTTAGATCTTATGAAATGTAACATATGAGGAGCGATTTGCAGAATGAAGGTTAAAATTGTCTTGTTGTGGACATTGCGAGCCTAAACTGCTTGTTACGGGGAGCTTGCTCATTGCCTTCAAGGTGAAACGGATGGGGAGGAGATAATTGAATTCTGGTGGAGAGTGGAGGGAATGGGATGGTGCTGCCGGTGCCTCGCATCCCTTATTGCTCTCAGGCCATACTGGGGATGCCCCACTCCTCCCCGGAGTACGGGCATTGGACCCGGTGCTGCGTGGGGCCAGGACCAGCCGTTCCCGAACCCTGCCCTCCCCGTGGCACCGCCAGCACTCTGCTTCTGTAAGCGCTGCGTGAATTACCTTGGCAATTTAAAGAATGGGAGAAAGTAATAAGTTGAATATGAGGCAGACCTGTCCAGCAGGTGCTTTTGTCAGGAGAGAAAGCCCTGGAGCCCTCAGATGAAGAAGAAAAAAATAAAACAGGTGGAAAAAAATTGGATAACATATAAATTAAAAAAGAATAGGGCTGGTTTCAATCAATAACCCTTGAATTATTGACTGCTTGTACCATTACAGTCTCATACCCCAGTAATCTTGTGGGGAACTCCTGGCAGAGCACAGCCGGGGAGGCGAGATGGCCGTTGTCAGGAGCCGTAATTCATTCCAGCTCCGAGTGATAGGCACAGCATGCAATTTTTTTTCCAGAAGTGATCCAGTGTCATTGCAAATAATGTGACATCATTATATCGAAGCCATATTAAATATTATCAAAAGAGCTATCTCACATGCCTGGCAAGCTGTCAGTGCAGACGGGAGAACTTGTTTGAGCAGGGACGTTTGCTTTCCCTTTTGTCAGCTCGGGTTAGACAGCTTTCTGTCTTTTCAGACTTGCCACTGCCCCAAAGTTTTTCTGTTTGAAAAGTGTGTTGAGGGAAAAGGAACTGAAAGCATTTGAATTTAAAGATTAAATTAAAAACATGCACCTTTCAAATGAGTAACCGATTTCAAAATACGTATAAAGTCACCACATCGGTACAAAGGTAATTCTTGTGCAAAATGTGACCTTCCCAGCCCCGATGGCTCCTGGCCAAGCTCACACCACGTGCGAGAGCCGAGAACCACAGGGCACGGTGCTGCCTCCTGAGGTGATTTGGTGCTCCCCTGCAAGGGGCCTCCTCGGCTGCTGGAGCAGCTCACAGTATTGATCGGGAAATACATCTTTCTGCCCATACAAACTTCTGAGAAAAATCTTTGTTTGGAATAAAACATTGCTTAAAAAATCTTAGTTTTTTTTTTTTTTTTCCCCCAAACCAATGACCATGTTTTCTAGTTAAAAAAATAGAAAGAAAGGAAAAATAAGAAAATATATGCTGTTGATAATGTGTGAGTAGCTGTTTTTGTGAATAATTTTTCTCCATTTCATGGAGGCCAGGAAGCAGGCATCTTATGTTTAACATGTTCAGTCATTACTGCCTTAGGAGAGATGCAAACTACTGAGGTGGCTGTAAAAGCTTCTGGTCTGTAATTTGAAAAGAAAATAGTGATTTGGGGAGTCTCTGTTTTTGGATGACCAAATGGGAATGCTTCAGAGGCAGTAATTTTCAGAAAGGATTAATCAACCACTCCCTTAAAGAAGGGAAGAAGAAAAAAACCAGCCTCTCTGCCTGCTGTGTCTCATCCTTGAAGAGTGCGGGGAGGATGGAGAGAGGGAAGGGGTGTCCCTGCCCCGTCCCGCTGCACCCAGAGCCCGCTGTGACTCGGAGGGGCTGATCTCAGCTCTGTGCACACCTGCGGGTGGCAGGCATGGGGCTGTAAAGAGCAGCTCCGAGTCCCCGTTCCTCCTGCAGAGCCAGGCTCCGACCCCACATCACCTGGCTGCGTGAGCGTGCGCTCGTTGCAGCTCCGGGTTCAGAAAGCTGTTCTTCACATCACCGACACTGGCAAGCCTCTGTGCCCCCTGATATCCTCGCAATAATCTTGTCTTCAAAGCTGCGTTGGGTTTTTGGAACAGAGAGAGGAAAGGAAAGGACAGGAGCGCTAGGGAAGGCATACAGCGTACGGCTTTCTCTAGGGCATTGTGTCCAAACAGAAAAGCAAGGGTCTGATGATTTTTATTATTAAGATTTACAGCTAGGAGTTATTTTCCTTGGCAATACTGTCCACTGTCTTTATGAACAGCAATTACAAAGCGTTTGGTATCCTGGAAAGCAACAGGTTCGGGAAGAAACTTTCAGAGAGCAGCACTCTGAGGAGCAAACGTGTTTGGTAAAAAATGCTGGGGTTCATTAAGGTAAAACACAGGGGGCAGCCCTTCCTTGGGAAACCTCCATCTCCCAAGGGCACCCCTTGCTCGTCAGCCAGCAGGGTGGCAGCCAGCCCTGGGGGGGTGTGGAGCCTGCCCGGAGCCTCTGGGGGCTGATCTGCAAATCCGTTTGTGGTGCAGGCAGAAGGCCTGGGACACCAGACTTCTTCCCAACAGCAGCCCTAGGCATCTCGTAACTTATTCTTGGGATTAAGTGAAAGGGAAAAGTCTCCCCTTTGTTTGTCTGCCCCATTCCTACCTCGTGGGGTGGCTGCTCTGCCCCCTGGGCACAACAGTCCCCTGTGCCCGAGGGCTTCCCCCTTCAGGGGGAAATGTAACCCCAGTGCTGCTCACCTGCTTTGAAAGGAACGGGAGAGAATGCCTTAAAATAATGACAGACCGTGGTAGCTCTGGCAAGTTAAGTTATTATTGGAATGCAATATTAATGATAAGGATGTGACCATTTTTAAAGCGGTCATCCCAAAAGAAGCTGTTACTATTTCCATGTTGGTCTCCCTGACTGTGTTATTGAGGTAATACTTTACCATGAATTCTGGTAGCTGAGGGGCTGCTTTCTTAATGTATTGCGTGAAGATTTCTCCTATTTATAAGCAATAATTCCTTTTCTTCGCTTAACCACAGGCAGAGATGGGAAAATAATCAATGAAGTCAGAAGCAACATGTTTGTTATGTCCTTTACAAATGAAAAAAGGAATTAGACTGAGAAATAAAAGATCTTGGGAGCCCTGTAATTTTTAAAGCTTGTATTTAAAAATAACCCTGTCAGAGTGCTGCTGCTATCATTGCTCGTCTGCACCGGGCATTTGCTTCAGCCTCCACACAACTCAATATTTATACATGAGAAAGTAAATGTTTGGAAGATAAAAAATAAATCAGGTTAAAGTCCCGCTGCGGAAGCTGGGATTTGGTAACAGAGGAAGAAAGCTGCAGAGCAGAGCCAGCCTCCTACCGTGGGCAGCGCCGCAGAGCTGGGGAAGGGGCCGGAGTGCTCGGGATGTAGGGGACCTCAGGCTTGTTTAGAAGGGAGAGCTGAGGGCCCATTTCTCCACATACATAAGAGCATTTGGACCTGCTAAACCTGGATGCATTAGAGTAAAATTGAGCTTTTTTTGAAATGCATCCAGAGGTCAGGGTGAGCAATGGCAGTGCCTCACCTGGCAGCCTGGAAGCAGGTGCTGGGGGCCCCAGTTTGGATTCTCCTTGTCTCTCTGCTGGGTTAAGCAGAAGCATTGGTCCATTCCCCTGGTTCCTTCTGCTGGCATTTCCTGCTCAAAATCACTGTGGTGTACCACGTAAATTGCAAGTAAAACTCAGTGGTGATAACCTGCAGCCTACAGGGTGACGAGAGGGTAAGGGACAGGCAGAGCTTGTTTTGCTTTGAGGAATTGCTTCTCCTTTCCTCGCCTCCCAAAAATGTTAACTCTGGCCTCTGCAGCCACGTCCCTGCGCAGGCCCCTGATGTGATGCCACCAATACTTGTTGTGAGCACTCGCCCTCCAAAGCCCCCCTTGTCACCCATGTGCATCCTCCCCACGAGGAGCCGGAGTTAGAGACCAAGGGCTGAGACGGGCTCGCTCCAGGCGCTATTCTTGGCTGCTTGGAGGTGGCATTGTCACAGCAGGGGCACATGGGGGGCACAGGGGACACATACGGAGGCAGGCTGAGCTGCACCGAGACATTTGCCTTCCCAGGCACATTGCGATGGGCTCTGCCCACGCTGCCTGGCGGGGAGCTATAGCACTGGCAGGAAAGTGGGCGAGGGTTGAGTGAGGAAGTCTTTTTGTTGCTTGCTTTTACTGGACCTGGAACAAACGGGTTGTAATCCTTCCTGATGGTCATTTGTGCTACAGAAAAATAATTGGAGGGTCTTGCCTCCCCTTTTTTTCCCTGCACGCAATCTGATACGCACTGCTAGAAAAGCGCTGGGAACCCGGTACTGGCTGTGCCTCTGTCAGGGATAAGCAGAGCTGGAGTCTGGCTTGCAAAACACTCAGAGATCCTTTGGGAAGAAAGGCTGTACGTAAATACCAAACTCAGTGTCTTATTATCTTCCTGGGCTGCTGTTCCTGTCCCCCCTGCCTCCGAGCGAGGCGTTTGGAGTCCTGTTTGTTTTGCTGTGGCTGGCACGCTTGGCTGTAACCGACAGCAATTTACAGAAGCCGTGAGTTTGGTTCACCCTATTCCGCGCTCATAAATTAATCTCCCAGGATTAGACTCTGTGTGCCGGTAACACTCCTGGGGCACTTTATTTACACATTAATAATAATAAGAATAATAAAAAGAGAAAAGCAGGACAAGTTCTGACAACTTTCAATAACGGTCTGAAATAAAAACAGGAGCTGGCTCCTTTGTGTCTGGAGGTAATGCTGTCCACTCAGCGCCAGGGGTTCAGCCTCCCCTTTCCAGGTACCTTTTTAAGACACCATTTTCTTTCTTTAAAGCAATGTCACCCAGGAGGGTGTCTGTCTGAGTAACCTGTGTTGATGCTTTGATTTCCTTGTTTGTTGTCACTGCTGCTATTCTATTCTTTAATTGCTGTGTTATTTTAGGACAGAAGTACAGTTGGGGGGTTTATTATTTATTGCTGTGTTGCCTATCAAATAATTCTCTCAAGTTGTTAAGTGTAAACCCAACTCTGTGCCAAGGAGATATCTTACAAACGTAATATTGAGCTGCTGTGCTGTCAAAACAGAACTGCTCCCCAGCCATTGCCCCATAAAACCGGAGACAATCCCTCACTGTGCTCTTCCTCCAGGGACAGGTACTTCACTTCTGCAGCATGCCCTGGGAATCTGCCGGGGATTTATATTTTTGAATCGGTGCCAGGGTTGAAGGGTTTTTGACACCCTGGGCTGCACCCTATGTCAGATGAATTGGCTTTGGTCCATTGGCAGCCATCTCTCCGAGCACCGTGTTGAGCACCGCAGGGGTGTGCAGTGATGCCCGCTGCTCCCTGCCCACACACCCCTCGGTCGCCTGTTCTGTAGGAAGGGCTGAGGCAAAGCCGAGGGGAACCAAAGGAAAGCCCCATCCTCACCAGGGGGGTTTTATTTTCTTAGATGCTGAAAACTACAGAAAGAGTGAGGTGGGCAGCTGGATGCAAGGCAAACCCCAGCATGGGGGTTTCCAGCGGGTTGATACGGGTGGGATCTGAGGCTTCTCCAGGCGCTCCTCTCCGCTCCTCCTTCTTGGAGCCGTTCTGCTCATTGAGAGGGAAGAAGGTAGCATCAGCTCCTTGGCATTTGGAGATGCACTTAAACAGCCAGCAAAACACTGACAGCTGCCACCGCCATTTGGAAATGTTTGGGAGAGCTGGCAGTGGCGAGCAGGCGCCTGGCCAACATTTCTGTTTGCACTTTCTGCTTTTCTGCGTGTGCGTGTGTGTTTCTTCCCAGAGCGGGAACATTTGAACATCTCCAAATGCGGAGGAATAATAAAAGGCAGGAAAGTAGTACTCCATTGACTGGGTTGCGAAAAAACAGGACTATTAATGCTAAGCTTCAGCCTGTGGAACACAGAAAATGGTATTAAAGGATTTGCTTTTCATGACCATAATTCAGAGTTAATGTACATTTGATGTTTAATGTATGAACCACAGGTGATTTCAAACTGGCACGGCCTTTTCTAAATAGTGTTTTAATCTTAGGTGTTTTTTTTTTTTTTTTTTTTTTAAAGGTTCAGATACTCAGCCTGTCAGACAAGCAGAGAAAAAAAATAAGGCAAAGCTAGGCATAAGAATCCAATGTGGGCAAAGGCTTTTGTTCAGTCTTTTATTGAGGTTTTACCTCTAATCTCTGCCTTTTTGATGCAATTTAAGATTAAGGAAATGAAAGGCAAGGCTGTCTGTGAATGGTTATACAAACAGGACAGCCAAGGGGTGCTTATAAGTCAGTTTTGTAAGAGGCTTTGGGCTGCTTTCCCCAGGAAAGGAGAAGGCAGAGGCTTGGCACACGTGGTGGTGGAGGAGGGAGCAGGCGGGCACTGGGATGGGGCTGATCCTGCCCGGATTTGTGAGCAAGTGGGCAGGGCAGGGGAAGCAGAGGAAGGAGAGCTGAAGACAACCTGGGAAAACAGTTCAGTGCACTCGCCTTGCGGTGGCAAGCTGTAGCACACAGCCTGCAGGGGCTGCAGAATTCCTGCCTCCAGAGAGGATTTGTGCGTGCATGGTCGCACTGCCTATGCTGGCCTGGCCCAGGAGCATTTGTAAGCACGTGCATGCCAGCAGCTGCACAGCCTCCTCCCAAACCTGATCCCAGTGAGCACGGGGATGGGGCTGCCTGGGCACAGCTGGAGGCTCTTTGGGTTGAATATCCCACCCGCACATGGGAATCTGTGGCTGATTGGAGCAGTGGTTCAGATGCTGGGCAAAACAGACCTTCATCCTGGTCCAGAGGCACTTCTTACCAGCTAGAGTCCAGTCCCTGATCAGCCTTTATGGATATCATTCATGCTCTTTATCATGATAAAAAACATAAATTTCAGGCTCCGTGGGGAATAGAGCAGGCTCTCTGAACACAGGATCAGCCAGCTCATTTTTCCAGCTGGATCCCAGCAGCTCAGCAAACACAGGCTGGAATAAATCCATCTCTATTTTGTCTGCACCATCTCCACTGGAAATGTGTACTTGATACCCTTTCTTGGGCTTCCCATGCTGCAGAGCCCAACCTGCAGAGTCCGGCACTGGGAGCGCTCTGTCCTTGCTGCAGAACAGGGCTCATTTGGTCTGTTCAGGGTCTTCAGCTCCTGCAGCAACGAGGAAAGGGTCTGGGTCTGCTCTGTTTCTTGGATGAACTGGAAGAATGCTCCTGTCCCCAGGCAAAAATCCATCGCCACATGCAGTCAGGCAGCAATCATATTTGTATTCACAGAAGGTGGATCCCTTAAAACACTCAGAAAACAGGGGGAAAAACAAGTTCCTGCCAGGAAGAACATCTCAAATAATCAAACCCCTTCACATAGCACTGGTGATAAATTGGCACTACTTATCCTGACGAGCTGAAAGGTCATGAGCAGACCTTACAAAATAATTATTAAATAACTTTGCCATTTGTTCAGGATCAGTTGCAACCTCATTACTGGGACCGGGAGATGATATCTCTGCATCCTGGGCATAGATCCAAAGAGGTCATTAGTAACAATTGTCCCAAATTTTGCAAGGGGAGGAAAGATTTATCTTCAATTAACACAAGTAACTTTCCAGGCTTTTGTCTTTCTGGTAAACAATCTGTGAGGAGTTTGAAGACATATCTTCTATCATTATATTATATGTATTTCAGTAGCCTTGAAGGGGGCGAAGGGCAGAGTCAGAAAGAAATGTTCTGTCATTGCAAAGCTTTAAGCTCAGCAAAGAATAAAGAGCCATAAATTAAAACCTCCTTAGTCCACAAGACTTCTTGCCTTACCTACAGCGAGCTGCATTGATCATAGGTGCTCATTTATATCCACATCAAGCCTTTGGGTGCGTGTTCGTGTAACCGAGGTGACCTGCAGCTCCTAAGGGCTCCGAGATGAGCGAGGAGCCCCTCGCCCCCGCTCCCGAGAGCCCCCGCAGCCAGTGCTGGCTCCTCTCTCCTCCCGCCCGCGGCCCTCCTGCGCGCCAGCAGCATTATCAGCCCAAGGCAGAATATTTCTTTAAACTTGAAATGAGTTTTGTTGATCAAAAACTGGCAAATGGGAATGCGTCCAACAAGGGTGGGTTGCTGCAAGTTAAACAAACAAAGATTTCTACAGCCCAGTGCAAGCTCATTAATATTTCCAGACAAATTAAACACTACTTGAGGCTTTGGCAAAAAAAAGGCAAAATTTTCATCGAGCCTTTCCCCCCAGCTTGTCAACCACCTCTAATTATTCAGGCAACTATGAGTAAAGCCCAACTAGTTCATCCTTACTTCTTGTCTGTAGCTAGTCAAAATTAAATGGAAACTGAACTCTGCACCTGTGAGACTTCTTGGAACAGAATTTGCTCTGTTTTAAGCTGCTCCCCCACTGGATGATTTCTCCCATGCATTACTAGGCTTACAAACTCACAATTCAGGAGCAAATGGAAGCTGTCTGTAAACCATTCTGCATTAACAATTTCAAAGAAATCTGTGACTGATAAACACACAAAGACAATAAGTTCAGGCTCCACTTAAAGGAGGATTTAAGCCTGAATGAGTGCATGTTAATAACCGAGCGTGTGTAGTCTGAGACTGACTTTGAACTCAATTCCCCTGACTTTTCTGGGCCTTTCTGATGCTCCTCAGTCATCTTGGGTTTCCCCATGCTCCCCCGTCGGAGCCCTGGCAGCTACACTACACCAGCACTGGGAGCAGAGCATGGTGTCGGTGGTAATGGGATCAGCCAGCAAGATCCATTAGTCTAACAGTTTGCCCTTCGCTTTTGTTGTGCTGAAAATTTAATTGGCTGCTGATTCAAAGAAGAAAAATCCTTCCTCTTTACTTTAATCTGGCAGTCGCTTTTGTCCTCCTGGGACTTCAGCACTGGCCACTGATTCTTCGAGGACAATCAAAACGGTCTTAGAAGAATTTCCAATACCTTATATCCCTGATTCAGTTTATTAGAAAGTGTATGTCATACTGCAGCTAACAGACAGCAGGACTCACGTCCCAGGATTCAGCTCCCAGAGGAGCGAAGAGCCGCTCAATAGCTCGCCCTTATAGTTATCCAAGTGGATTGGAAGCTGATTGAAAACGCACAACGCTGCTGTCCAGCCGGGGCTTGAGCTCTGCTCTGCTCCCACGGGCACGTGCTTGCACAGCCAGCTGCCCGCTGCTGCTTGGGGCCAGTCCCGTGCCCCAGCCAGGGAAAGCAGCGACTGACCAGGGGCTGGAGGAAGCTCTTGTCCTCCTCCTTCCAGAAAACCAAGGATCATAGCCCTGAGGTGGGGCTCCAGAGGGACTCAGAACGCACCCGAATGGCAGCGGCATGTGGTTTCCTTCAGTCCTTGTAGCATGGACCCAGCGTGTGCGCTCAGTGCAGGAGGTACAAGTGAGAGCCCCAGCCTGATCGTGGGGACATACTGAATGTGAGTCGCAGTTCCAGTGCCTGAGGAAATAAAGGAAGGAGAAGCCACTGAGCCTGTTGTTCTCCTGCAGCACCAGGGTTCAGCTCTGACCCAGCTGAAGTAACTGAGAGCATCTATTATTTAATGCCCATATGGTGTCCTATGCAAAATACACCGATGCCCTGAGTCTATTTCTGATACGTGAGTAATTGTTATCAAGCAGATGAGCTTCTTCTCAGCAGTATTAAAGAAAACTGGGCAGGCTCTGGAACTGTCAGTTTCACACCAAGATTTTAACCTGTTCCCAGGTGTCCCAGGCCAACACATGTCCCATCACTGCATGCTGGCTGCATTCAGGACTGAGCTGCAAACAAACCAGCATCACAAAAAATAGGGCTGGATGCTCATCCCAAAGGGCCAGCTAATCTGTCCCCTGCCTCCAGGGCATGACCAGTCCCACCTAAACTCTTCCTGACAGATGCTTCTCCAATCTGTTCCCTGAAAAGGGAATTTTCCATGCTCTCCCCAGGCAATCTATCCCAAGACTTAACTAGCCGTGCCATTAGAGGCATTCACTGGATGCTTGCTCTTTCCAAAGCTTTTACTAGCTTTGCCATTAGAAGTGTGTTTCTGATGTCTAACATGAATGCTCCTTGCTGCAGTTTATGTTTATCTTGTCATACTCATAGTGAACATGAAAAACTGTTTATTCTCTTCCTTTTTGGAGCTTTCCTTTAAATGTTTGAAGCCTGCTTTCACGTCTCCCCTCATCTTTTTTCTATAGAATAAGCAAACTGACTTTTTCCTCAACTTTCATCATGTATCAATGTTTTAAAATCTCTGATTGCTCTTGTTGCTTTTCCCTGAACCTTCTCCAGTTGGCTCACACCTTCGCTGATGTGTGAAGCCTGAAATTGGACACAGTATTTGTAACTGAGCTTTAACAGAAGCACGGTGTGCAGCTTTTTGTGCCTTACAGGAACCTCTCCTGTGCATGCACGCAGCACCAATCCCTTAATGCTCTCCTTCCAAAGCTGGGATCTCGTGGAAGGTGGTGGACACGGTTTCTGAGCTGCTCCTCTCCTGCAGCTGGTGCTAATCCAGGACTCTTTCTGGGTTTTCTGCTCTCCTTGAGCTACCCCACAAGCTGCATTCTCGAGGAGCTGGGCAGGGGAGCAGAGCTGGGAAGTTTTCATGTAGCCCTGAGCTAAACGCCCTTCAGCCGTGACAGCAGCACACAGCATTCATGCTGACTGTGCCTTTTTTTTGCCTAATTGACAAAAAAAAAACAGCAGTGGCCCCTCCTTTTTGTTCGTGTCAACAGCACACAGCAATGGTTTATCACACTTCCCCTGCAAAGCTGCTTGCCTCGCAAGCTGTAAGGGAGATGTGAAGTCGTGGGTAGAACAGCAAATGAAACCTCTCCCGATCATTGGCAATGCAGAGAAAAGCTGATGTTTAACTTTCTGGAGCTTTTCCCCTGGAGCAGCTCAGCATGGGGGCAAAGAGAAGGTGGGGAGCGGGGAGGAAGAGAGAGAGACTCAGAAAAGTGGCAGAAGAAACACGCCACCAGAGCTTTCATTTAAATAAAGAGCAAAGTAACATTGTGCTCCATTGATTACACATTTTTTCTGACTGTTGTGACATTTGCAGGAAGGCTAATTTATTCAAGCATGGAAATCTTTAAAAACTTAATTAAGTTATTTCTGCTATATCCATGCCTTATTGTTTCGACTTCACATTTAACTTTTATTTCTGTTTTTTTTTTTTTTTTTATTATTATTATTATTTTTTTTAAACTAGGAGGGGAAGAAATTGAAGGAAAGAGGAAGGTCCTGTGGTGACCCCAGTTTCTACCTTTTGTGACTGCTGCCTGGGGACCTGTCCCACAGGAGATGGGCTCTGGTTTTGGTGGCCTGCAGGCGGGTGCCTGGGTGTAGGGCCGTGATGGAGAGCCTGAGAGGTGCTGCTGCTGCTTCCTGCGGAGCAGCTGTCATCTGCTCCTGGCTGGCCGCCGGCAGAAGACCCCCGTGCCCACCCCGCCGGCTGTCCTTGGGGCCGGGAGCTCCTGCAAGCACCTGCACTGACCCTTCTGCCCCCGGGGACGGCGTTTTGCTGAGCATGGTGCTGCTCTGGGAGGGCGCGAGGCACTGCCAGCAAGCCAAAATGCTGCGTTAATAAAGTTTCTGTCAGTAAATTCACTAATTAAGACTCACAGATGGAGCTGTAAGAAATGCTTGTGGTGAAACCCAGGAAGTGTGAAAATTGCCCGCTTTTGGAGGCATGCGGCAAGTCTGGAAAAGAGATGAGAAAAACCTTCAGGAGTTTCAAGAAGTGTCACCTGCGTCTGAGGAGCTGGGGTGAGAGCAGAGGCCAGGTGAGAGCGTTGCTGTTTCTCAATGAACCGGTGCTTGGCCAGGTGATGCGGCCGTGATTTTACAGCAAAGCTGTGGGGGAGCAAGGCTTGAAGGGAGGCCAGTTTCTGAAGTCCCAGCTTAGCACCCTAATCACCAGGTCTCCTTGTCCGTGACAGTAAAGCCGTATGCAAGGAGGAATTGCTACCGCTATTAAAAACACCAGAGCCATAAAGAGCTCCAGCCGTAAAAGACAAAGTGCTATAAACCATCCCAGCGGCAGCAGTTGGGGCTGTGGGAAGAGAGCAATCCCCTTGCTGTCCAACATTTGCCAAGCATTAGACTAATTTCCCTAGGGGCTGCAGACGAGACATTCAGTGTTCTTGCTATACCTCTGTGTATTATTTTTAAGCCGTTAATCTCAGCCTCATATTCTGACTCAAGAACCTTCGCAGGAGAAATGGATGGCATGCCTCCCCCAAACAGTGTGACAATTCACGGCGGCGCTGGCTGCACCATGCTAATGGGTGTTGCTCTCAGCTGCTTTTTTCCCCCTTCCATTCCCGCAGGCACTGGTTAGAAGGGATGTGCGTGTCCCCACTGTGCGTGGCCAGGGTTTCCCACCATCCACCAGCAGTGGTGGCTGTAGCAGGGCTTTGCTGGGCGCCTTTGGCTGGCACAGCAGGAGAGCCAGGAGGGGACGTGTTCCATGCCCCACCCCTGCTGCTGCAGGCTGCAGTCACACATCCCAGTGCTGCAGAGTTCCGTAATGGTTGTTTCTGGCCAGAGAGAACCAAAGGGAGCCACAGGTTGCAGGGAGCTGCACTGCACTCAGCAGGAAGCAAATCTACTTTCTTCTCTGCTGTAGCATTTCTTTATTTCCTCCCTCTGTAGCTAAGGCAACATTTGTATTTGTCAGCCTATGGCTATCCTTTGCATATGGAATACATTTGCTTTGGGTGTTTGCCATTAACATTTTCATTTCTGTTTAGTGTCAGGAGTTTTCGATTACTGGCCGTGCAGAGCAGTGAGCTTTTGTTTTCATGCTCTCTTTGTTTTCATTTCCACATACCGTCCGAGTAAATTACAGGACGGGAGCCCTGCCCTAGGGAGCGAAGGGAGAAATCTAGTTACCAAACTATATTCGGATTTGGCTGTTCTCCGGCGGTCGCTGGCTTGCAGGGTCTGGGTTTATCCAAGATCATATTGTACTTCAATGAGCAAGCAGAAAACACAGAGACTGAACAAATCGCTTGTCCTGAGTGTCACCCCTCATCGTCCCTCTCTGCGCTCCCCTCCTCAGTGGCACATGCCCTGAGGGGGCACCATGCTCGGTGCAGGGGGCCAGGGGCACGAGGACAGGTCCGTGGCAGCCCCAGGACAAGGACCTTCTCCTCTTCCTTATTCCAGTCCTGCTTTACCTCTCCCTTGCTTTATGTCTCCACTTTATAACTTAACTCCATGAAGTCAAGTACAGATAAAATTGCTTTATCCAGTAAAGAAATGAGGACTGAGCAAATGCACATCCTGACTGAAACAGCAAGCTCCATATTTCTGAAGTGCTGCTTCCCTAAAATATAATTAAGCCATAATGTTTAGATGCGAGCAGTTGAAAGAGCAATAAATGGCTGCCAGGTCAGGTAAACACCAGAGCAAAAGCAAAGTGTTTAGCAAAGCTGAAAGCCCTTTATTGTGTGTATACGACGTGCTCCTGAACATTATTGCATTACCCAGGCTGTCACCAGAAAGTGAGCAGCGAACCGGGGGAGCAGGCGTGAGAAGCAGCCGTGGGGTGCAGAGTCTGCTTGTCTTCAGCTCGAGTCCCCTCTCTGAACAGACCCAATCCCTCCTCAGCTTTGTTTTTACCCCACTTAACAACCCCTCATTAACAAATCACCTGCAGCACACATTGATAACCCATGGGCAAAACCTTCACAGTGCTTCTGTGACAGAGCTGTGTTAGTGGGGCTATAAAATTAATTTGTCTTAGCACAGCACCCAGGGACCCTTGAAGGGCCTCAGAGCCTGAGCATGTTTACCCACAGGGCTAAACTTTCCAAAGGATTAAGGATGGGGAAAGTCATGTCTGACAATGGCCTTTATGCTCTGAAGCACCATACTTTTGAAAAACATCCTAGTAATAATCAGCAGCTACAGGAACACACTCTGTGGATGCGTTTCTATCTTGTGTCCCCTCCAACCATGCTCCTCAGCTGCTGCTGAGGCCAGGCCAGCACGGCTCCAGACCCCACCAGAAAGCTGGAAAACTGCAGGAAGTTACAGTGCTTGAGGAACAGATGCTTAAGCTCAGAATTTTTAGAAAGGTTATCCTGGTCATTGTGCAAGCAAATTAATCCCCCTGTGATCAAGTAAGCTTTCCCCTTTCCCCATTCCCTTTCCATTTTCCGATTCCCTTTTCCTTTTTCTCTTAGCTGGTTAAAAAAAGTAAAAAAAAAAATGAAAAAGAAAAAAGAAAACATTTAGTATCTCCCACTGGCCTGCAGATCTGCTTTGAACATCTAAAAATGCCCTCATTGTGCTGCTTCTCCTAAACAGCTATCACCTGAATTGCTCGCCGCTGCCTGCCAGCCCCGCTCCAGCTCCCGTCAATGTCACACGCCCCGTCTCTCCACTCTCCAGCCTTCACGCCTGCAATGTACCGCAATGGCAAGGTCTATAACACAGTTCATGATATTAAGGATGCTCGTGTCACAAATGAGCAGGCCAGAATCTGTGCTCAGACTTCCAGAAAAAAAGCTCGGAGGTAGAACAAAAGCTGTTTCAGCTTCCCTGATCCAGAGGCCGCTCCAGAGGAGCGTGTCTTGGGGGCAGCCTGGAGCCCCGTGGGGCTGCTCCCCCTGCAGCAGGTCCTGAGGAGCCCGGCTGGGCGGTGGGAGCTGGTGGTCCCTCTGCTCCGGAGCTGCTGCTCAACTGGAGACATCTCCGGGGCTGCTCGGTGCAAGGCCAGGTCAGACCCATAGTTTGTCCCTGCCATGTTTTATGTACGTTGGTGTGGCTGTAATTTGTGAAAGAATTTAATTGTTTGGAAGCCAGTCTATATCCAGCAGAATATATTGCAGTACATCATTGATTTCAAATGCAGTAAAATTTGACTAGTTTCATATAGGGCTAAATATTTTTTAAGTAGTGCAACATCTCTTTTTAAATCAGTGTGACAAACATTTTATGGCATATGTAATACAGGCATGAGAAAATATACTGTCCTTTCTTGTAGCTAAATTTCAGAAGGCACTGGGCAAACTCCAGCTCAGCAAGGAGAAATGAGGCAAATAAATCCAGCAGCTGTTTAATAACTGCACACACATCACCTCGAACAGGCACACAGCCTCACACCCTCACACAAGCAACCACCTTCCAGGCAGTCCCCACGGCAAACACACCTACCCACATGCCCAGCCCCAAGCATAACACCTCAACTCTGTAATTACAGGTATGATCTCTCTGTTTGTATGCTACCAGGAGCATTTGTGCACCCTGCCCCACCATACCACCTGCAGAGCATCCATCCCAAAAAACATGGTACGAGATGAAAGCCTTCGCCCACCCCTGGACAGACAGAGATGGTGCAAGGAAAGGACATCTCAGGAGCCGTCCTGATTGCTGCAGCAAACGGGGATATGAAGGAGAAGGCATGAAGATTGTCCTCTGATGACTGTAAGAGCACACAGCGCAAGGGAAAAGTTGCAAGATTGCAAAACTGTAGAGTTTTGCAACTATACCAAATGCTGTTAACCTCTGATTTAGAGTCTGGGTTTCCTTTGACTTAAAATGATTTTAAAGGTTTCTGCACTCCAGCAATCTAATTACCCAAAAGATTTCTGTTAGACTTTTTTTCTGCCCCTTTATTTCTAAAGAGGTCTTTCTAAGAATGCCACTAGGTTAGAGTCATTATGGCATATAATGCAAACAGGGCCATTTATTGTATTTTTATGAGGGTAATACTGCACCATCTAATAAATTTTACAGGAAGGATTCAATACAGAAAATGCTGAGATTCAGCCACAGCAGGGTCAGCCAATGTTAGCTCTAATTTCAGATGAAAGTAGTTAAGGGAGGTAAATATGTATTTTTTTTATTCTTACATTTTGGAAGTGGTAGGGAAGGATGGAAGCTAAGGAAAAACCAAGTGAACACAAAGACTATTGAAAGAGCAGATACAAATGAACTGGCTCAAAGAGAACAAGAAAGTCCCAAGCTGCCCATGCAAATGCTACAGCTTAACAGATTTTGAAAACATTCGCTTTCTCCTTCATCAGTTTGAATTTCTTTGTGAGGTCTGAAAACAGTAGCTTGTGTTTGGCCGTGGGACAGGAATTTTATGCCAAGAAGAAACGCATGGTTTGTGATGGAGAGATGCAAGAATCCCCCCATGCTCTTAGAGCCATGGGAAGTCTTTCCCACCCAGCCTCAGCCTCTGAGCTCCATGGCCATGGGACCCTCGGGTTGGTCGGGGAGCCCCAGCACTCGCGTGGCCTTGCAAAGACCGGCAAGTCTCGCCTTCCCGAAGAGCTCAGGCTGCCTTTCTGCCCATGGAAAGCAGCAGGCCAATTTGCACTTGGTTTTGCAGCTCTGTTTCTCTTAATCAGTTCATTACAGCAAGTAGGGGAATCAATGAAAACAGGTTATTGATCAGAAATTCATAAGTTAAAATTGTGTTGCTAGTACTAGTTCATTTCTCAATGGCAGAGACAAATCTATACCTCCCCTCCTCTGGAAAAACCTCAGCCAGTGCAATTTTTAATAGCTTTCTTCAAATGCTGCTAGCACACCCCGGCAATAAGAAAGCACTTGAGGCAGCTCTGCTGCTGCACACCGCAGACAGAAGGGCTCAGGCTCCCGGCTGGGACAATCTCCCTGCCCAGCTCTGGACATTTAGGACAGAATACGGCCCAGCAGCTCAGAGGCTGCGGGACGTGTGGTGTGCTGGTGCCCACGTGCACAAGGTGCTGCAGTAAAACACGTGCCAGGGCCTGCAGCTGTGACGAAGCCCAAGGACTCTGGGGCTGTTCCTGTGTTGTCAGTTTGGAAATCGGCCGCTCAGATCACAGCCCCAGTGCCACGGCTCCCTCCCTCCCCTCCACCGGCTCTGTGGGACAGCGGAGCTTCTGGGGGAGCCACGGCAAGGCAGAGGTGCACGTCCAGATGTGCAGAGCTGCTGGAACGGTTTGTGGTGCTTAGCTGTCGGGGTGGGTGTGTGTGGTGTTACGTGGGAAGCAGTGAGTGCAGATCTCACCCGTCTGTGTCAGCTCCTGTGCGGGCGGGCTGCAGTACCGCCGCTGCACGAGGCTTTGACAGCTAATCTGATCTTTCATGCTTCTCTTGTTCTCCCCGCTCACCACTGATAGACAAAAATTCCCAGCAAATGACTGGTTTCATGGGCTGTTTCCTCTGCTGTCAATACCGGGAATTGAGAACTGTCATCACTGTCCCTTCCCACAAAATAAACAGTTCAATTACTTATTGCTGCTGCTTCGAGAACTAATTGCACTGCTAATTGTTTTTTTTTCCTGGGAGCAGTGTTACTTTTTTGCACACCAATGGCTTTAGGCTCTTTAAGGGTTTTATAAAGCATATTTCATCAAACGTGATTCAGGAACGAACTCAGTGAGATGACATTTCCTTTCCAATTTTCTGTTTGTATTATCAGAGAGGGGATTGCTGGAAGCCCAGGGCTGTTGCTGCTAACCTGATTCATTCCATACACACAGACAGGACTGAACGCAGACGAATTTTACTGTATTGGCTGGTGTCTATATGTAATGATAATAATAATACATTTTATCTATCTCCTGTGAAACTCAAGAGGAGTTTTCCCAGTAAGTTCAACAGAAAGATGATCAAGCTACTACTTAAATTCTAGCCGGAGAACCTCAGATTACTTTTCTTCCACCATTTCATATTCTTACAATGCTGGTGATGTGAGGGCAATATTCCTGCTCTTAGTTTTGATTAGTTTTTGTGTCTGTGACAGAGATGGGAGCAGCATCTAGGATCCTCGTGCATCCCTTACGTGAAGCCAACTTGGGAGAAAGTCTCACGCTTTCTCCTACAGCTTGAAGCAGGCTGTGCTGCTAAAATGCAAGCTCTCTTTCTCCAGAGTGCTGATTTGACAGCTGCTGCTGGATTTACAAAGGTTAAGGCTGATTTTCCATTCTGGCCAGATGGGTTAACGCTCTCCCTGACCAAGAGTGCAGCCAGCCCGCGGCACAGCTGGTGCTGAAGGGCCGGGGGCGTGAGGCTGGGAGCCCAGCGCCGCCAGCTGAGGTGCTGAGCGGCTCTGAGCCGGAAATGGGATGGGAGGCGAAGAGAGTTGCAGGGAGAGCGGTCTCAGGGTGAGCTTGCAGAGAGATTACAGTGGAGGATATTTTTACCAGAGGCCCCTCCAAGGCTTCCTGCAAGTTGAAAGGAAAGCTAAATTAGAGGGCTTTATTCTTCATGTCTTTTTAACTATTTCGCTCGTGCTACCAGACAGAGAACAAAGGAACCAGTTGCTGGCAGCCTCACCAGCACAGAAAAACCGGCTGCAGAGTCCTTGTTGGCAACACGGTGTTTGCTAGATGTGCAGAGAGCAACATCTTTAACAGGGATATTATAATCAGCCATGGTGTGGCTGAGAGCTGGGATCTTGGGCCGTGAAGAGGCGTCCTGCAGTGAGGCTGCAGCGCTGGATGCGAGGAGGACTTGGGCTGGGGGCTGCGCAGCTCCTGCAAATGGGCGAGCACTGGGGAATGGCTGGGCTGCGAGAGCAAAGCCCCGCTGCTTGCAAAGAGACAAAACACCCAGACCTTCCCCTGCACGCACAGGGCTTGGTGGAGCAGGAGGAGGCTTCTGCATCCAAGTCCTGTCAATAGCAGCCTTCCCCCGGGAGCTAGCTTGCTTCCCACACAGGATGCAGGCAGGCAGCAATACGATCCCTGTGCTGTCCAGGCTGGTGCTGTCCAGGCTGATGCAGCCCAGCCCGTAGCCCCCAGACATCCGCTACCCGCTGCTGTGCAGCCCCTGCCGCTGCCTGGGCAGGCTATGGGAGCTCACACCCCTGCCTTGGCCAGGATCACAGGGTGCAGGGCATGGTCTGAGTGCTTGGCACGGGAATATCAAACCCCGTTCGTGTGAAAACATCACCCCAGCCACCGGCCTGGTGCTGCTATTAAATGCTACCGTTTACAGAAGCTCTCCTTCTTCTGGCTTTTTCAGAATGATGATAAATCTTCCCACTTAAAATGCACCCCAAAGAATGACAACATAAATCATTTATTAACTGGAATTAGTTTACAAGCTTTCTAACCCCTTCCATCCTAGGAGTGCCTTCTGACTGCTGGAAAAGAGACGTAGCCAAGGAGCCTCTGCTCTGCTTTTCCATGTGCTCCATCCCCAATCATCCTGCACCCGCCTTTCCCCCCAGACTGGACCCCTCCTTGCCCGATGTTTTGCCTGCCTTGAGGTCTCAGCACAAAGCCACCCCTTTCCTTCACCTGGCAAGAAATGAGGTATGTGATTCTGCTTTAATTTCCCCGGTATTAGGAGAAAAGCGGGAGCTTCTGTCAGGCCAATTCTCTTTCCTGATTCTTTACAATGAAATGCAGCAACAAGGGAAACATAATACTTCATTATACTACAATACAGTGAGCAATTTACATGCTTCTCTCTCTCTCTCTCTTTTTTTTTTTAATTGTGCCAGTGCACCTGAGGGTGGAAAGGAGCTGTAAAAATAAACAAACACACATTTATCCCAAAGTCTTTCTCTAAAGCACCAGGGCCCCTGCGGTCGGTGCCCTTGCCCTGACTCCCGCACGGGACGGGAGAAGCCCCGGTGCTGCCGGGGCAGCCGAGCTGGAAGAGGTTGCTTTGTGTTAGCTCAGCTGTGATCCCAGAGCACTTCAGCTCAGGTCCTTTTTCTGCCTCTCCTCTGCTCCTTCTTCTCAGTAGGATGCTCCAGTTTGGGTGTGTTGTCAGCTCCTGACTGGTCTCTGCCAACCCAAATGAGCCGCTCCTTATCCAGAATACGGCCAATGATTCAGCAGCTGTGGTGGGATCTTGTGTCTCACATTAAATCAATGGAACTTCTTTGCATTGACAGGCCCTTGCCACTTAAGTAGACAAGAAACAGGTACGAATGGATGCTGCAGGTTCCTCCCTACCGTGAGGCATAAATCTCAAGGGAACGGCAGCAGAAAGGTGAAAAACTGCTGGAAACACAGCACAGGACTCAGGATTTATTCGGAGTTTTTCTTCTATATGTGAATGACAAAATGATAGCAGCCTTCTTCCTGCCAAGGGTTAGCAATTAGTATGGCAAAAGGAAAAGGTAATTTGATGGTGAGTTTGGCAAAGAGCTCTTACACATGCCTTGATGTTGCACTGCTATTCTGAAGACAATAATGTATAAAATCACCTTTGACAACACATTGCACCCTGGCAGTCCTTCAGGGAGATTTTTGTTTAAATAAGGGCCAGGCAAGGGCTCCACCACGGAAAATGCTTGCTGCTTGTCCGTGACAAGCGAGGTCCCGCTTAAGCACGCTGCACATTTAAAAAGTTTGTAAGCATTCTTGTGACAGTATAAAAATGGTTGGAGGGCATCAGATGCTAGGATAATGAGGCTGGTATAATTAGCCTTGATGGATAGGTAACGAGATAGAGAAGCATGGATGGGAATTAATAGATTAAACAGCCAGATTAACTACTACTGTTTAAACAGTGACTCCTGACCCAGCCCTCCAGCTGCAAGTGATCTATCTCAGCTAGCTCTGCTATAAAGCTGCAAGGCAGGGCAGCCCACCCCTTTTCCTTGTAGGTTGGTTGTGTCTTATTGGAAGAAGGAATGCTAAAGTCATTACATCGCCTTCCCTCCCGTTCCAAGGGGAGCCAGGCTATGCTGCTGTGAGTAGAAATGTCATTTCTGAAATGTAATTTGGCTGGAGAACGCTGCAGGACAGCAGCAGCTGTAGAGGCAAATCCAAATAATGCTCAGCACTGTAATTGTGTATGTTTAAAAAAAAAAAGAGAAAGAGAAAAAGAAAGAAAAGGGAGAGAGAGAGTGGTCTCCTCTCCTCTGCTGGGTATTACAGATGTAGCTGTCATCCTATTTCCTTCACTGAGTGGTTGTAGGTGTTCGGTGCTGATACTCCTGGGTGTTGTACAGAGATTGGAATATAATTTCTGATGCACAGAGGTCAAGCTGCGTGGCTGTACAGGCAAGTCGTAGGTCTGACAAGGATTTAGCAAGCTCAGAGCCTGATCCAAGTCCCTCTGCGAGGACAGCTGGGCTGGCTCGGATGTGCCAAGGGGGGCGAGGCGCCACAGGCAGCGTCTGGGAGCCTCCTTGGCACTTCCCTCTGTCCTCAGCTTTATCTCCACTTGGGCGTGCAGCTCCCAGGGCCCTATCTGCGTCCTCCTCTCTACCCTGTGTGTCCTGCCCTTGTGTATTTGGGACTAAATGCCCAGGAGGTGATGGAACCAAGATCCCTCCGGTCCCTTGTTCTTCCCTGCTAGAAAACACAATAAGGGGCTCACAAGCAGGTTGGTCCTCGTGCACTCCCCACCTGCTGCCCCCCCTAAATAACCTCTCTGTGGTCTGCTGTACAGACTGCAACACCTGTGAATGACCAATTCTAGCTGCACGCTAAAGTTCTGTTAAATCACTTAAGATGCTTTGCAGCAGAAATATAATATTGTTTTACTGTGCCCTAAATTAGATGGTGTGCTTTATATAGACATTAATCAATACATGAAAGACACCATTAGGGAAGACAGAGTTCTTAGCTTTTAAATGAACTCTTTGCTGTGTTACATCCTAGATTGTGAAAATTGAAATCAATTTATCAATCTAATTTTCTTTTCACAATTTATGCTTTTATTTTTCAATTCACTCTAATCAGGCAGCAGAGCTAAAGAGCAACAGCTTCTGCATGCAGTCAATGTCTTCTTCCAGGTTTGCCACAAATTCACGGTAGGCTGCTCCTGTTTGTGACAGGGGATACACTCTATTAGATGGGATACAAAAGTGATGTTCTCTTGTGCTGTGTGATCATTAGAGTTTTTGTGTTCTCTTCATTGTAATGGTGAATTAACCCACTCCAGTAATGTCATCCAACTCTCCTAAATTATTCATACTTTTCAACAGGCTATGGGAGTCTTCCACTTCCTATCCTACGCTCCTTTGCAATAAATAAACAGTGGTTGCAGAGATGGCTGTATTTCAGCAGCAAAGGAAGATCTCGATAGATTTTCTCATCCTTCACGGGAGGTACTCTGAGGTTCAGTTAACTTGTGCTTGTGAAGCAGCCAGAGCCTCTGAAGAATGGGATTGCTGTGAAGAAGTGCAAAGCGTTCCTATTATAGACTGAATATTTCCTTCCAAACATATTAGCCAGGTAATCCCCAATGGTGTTTTGCCATTCTGCACTGTTCCAGCTTTTGGTTTCTTCAGGTAGTAAATGTTTCCTGTTTCTAACAAGCTGGGAATCTGATGAAAGCATAGAGAAAACAACCAAGCAGCAGAAGAAACAAACTGTGCAGAAAGCAGTATATTGCTCCTATAGGGTATCTTCAAGTTTGCCTCATAATGATCCGGCAGCTGTGAATCTATACAAACTAGCAATGTTCCAAAGGGCTGTAATTATTAATCTGCTAACGCAGACACAATATACTCAGCCTTCCTCTCATCCTCTCCTAGGAATGGAAAATAATGCTGTAGTGGCAATTACCTTAATGCAATTATCTCAAATGTGAAATTTCATAACAACGCTTCATGTCCTGGTTTTTAGAGAACAGTAAGGAAGCAGGGGTTCTCCCAGAACTGCTGTGCTGCTTTGCTTCAGCTTTTCATCCCGTCAACCCACACGTCCTCATCTCCTGCTGCTGCAGGGAGCCTGCTTGGACAGCGGTGGTGGGCAAGGAGGTGCAGAGCTGCTCCACGTTGGTCTGGCCAGCGCTCGTCCCTCCCAGCCAGCGTTTCAGCTCCTGAGCAGTGCTCAGTGCCACGGGTGTTAGCAGAGCTGTGTTCTGAATAAGGATTCCTGAGATCAAATGGCATCATATGAGCAGTCAAGGCAGAGCTCACCCCAATAACTGAATAGACATAGCTTAGGTGAATTTGTCTTGCTTAGACACAGCTCTTTGTAGCCCTTACTGAGGATAAGGAAAAATATAGGAAGCCATCCTTATGGTAATCCCTGGGTTAATGGTAAGCATTAACGAAGTGATTCCTCCAGCCTGCAGAACCCATAGCAACCAGTCATTAATGACACTCAGCGTGAGGATCCAAGCTAAAGAAAGTTCCTTGAAACACTTGCACACGCACATACCAATCAGACAAGAAAATGTTCTGCAATTTGTTCAAGACAGACTTGAAGACTATTTCAGTGGCCCCATGTCTGAGGAAGGAAGGAACTAATTGCAAAAGCATTTTTAAAAGAAAGATCGTAACTAGCCCCAAACAGTGAAATGGATTTTACTTCCTCTGCTCTGATAAATATTTAATTATCAAATGTAATGTGAGGATTGGGTTTTGTTCTTGGTTGTTTTGATAGGCTTTTGTTTGTTTTTATACATACATTTATTTATTTATATTCTGCATTTCCATTGTGACTGACATTCTTGTGTGGCATCTTCAGGCTGATATCTCTTATAATTAGATGGAATTGTCTTTTCATAACACTAGTCTGAACTGACTAATTACTCAATGAATATTTAGCTCCTTGCACAGGCAAACAGTAAGCAGGGAAGCAGCCCTCGCCACCTGCCTGGTTCCCAACTAACTCCGCCGAGAGCACGGGAGGGCCATGGGTGCTGGGGGTGAGGTGTGGGGGGTGCTGGGTGCCCCCCTGCTGGAGTGGCGCCCCGAGACTTCTGTGGAGCCCAGCACCCCGCCTCGTCGCTCTCGTGGCCTCTTTTCCTCTCCCCTCCTGGTAGAATCCTGCACGATTCTTAGCATTTCATTTTTTAAAATCTCATCCCGAGGATGTAATTGCTTGAAAACGTTTATTTACTTAAGGGACTCTTTACTGAAAACTCCAGGCTCTCGACTACTAATATCATACATTTACGTAATTGTGTAATTAGAAATCAAATGATGAATGTTTATTTAGGCTCCATTTTTCACTCATGCCTCCAGTTCTCCCTGTTCCAAGTGCGGCACACTGCTCCGGGCTGATTTCTGCTCTTCTGTGCTCTTGAGCACATGGCCTTTTGCAATATCACCCTCTCTCCAGCTCAGCAACCTTGCAAATGCCCACACTTAATTCCTCCCTGGCCTCTACTCAAGGCTGATGAATTATTACTCATGCAAAATCTCATTAAAATCATTGAGAATTTGCACAAATGAAGCACCCCAGGATCTGGCAGAATAGCCCTACTCTGCTGCCTTACAGAATCTGTATTAGAGCCGCATCCTTAGCCAATGTACATCACCATCGATGTATGCTGCTGGCTCTAACTAACCCCTACTCCATCCCACATAAACGGCAGTCTTCTTGTATCTCATTTCGTGCAGCAGAATTTTTCCCAGCAGGATTGATAACAATATAGCCTCGTAAATAATGTTCCCCAATGGGATGCTGTATTGGTGTCTGGCTATTAATGGTTGTGTATTTTTCTTCATAATGTTCAACTGCCTTATTTATGATTAATGGGGCTCACTGTCTTTCTAAGGAGCAGTAGAATGGTTATTACTGGCTGGTTTGTTGTTTTTTAATATATATTCTTTTTTCAAATTGAAGTGTTTGTTACTGTTAAAGCCCTCTACTGTTAAAGGCGTCCTTAAAAGCAAAATGGGAATGTTTGTTTTTCAGTCTCTGGCCATGTGTGACACTTCACACGTACAGCTTGTTCCTGCAAAGGTGACTCCCTCCCCCTGTGTGCCTGCTGCATCCCTGGCGTTCCCTCCTCGAACACAAAGTATTCTCAAAATGCATCGGCTTTGGGGGAGCCTGAGTGTCATAAAGCTTCAGCTTCAGTCAGCTGTGCCTCTCACTGCATGAAGGTCTCTATATCTGGCATTTGATGGCCCCAACCTTATAAGTAGCCATAAAAATGTAAGGGCAACTGCACCTTAAGGTATTGTTTCCACATCATCTCTCCCTGATACATGCAGGCACGTTGCTGTGTGTTAGCAGCCGGCCCTGGCTGGGGATAAATGACTAGCATCGGTTGCAATAAGTGTTACTGAAGGGAGATTTAAAGGTCTTCCCATCTTCACTCTTTACTAGAAGCTGTTTCGATGAGCACCCTCGATTACATCATTCAGAGCATCTGGGCTGAAGCTTCAGCAGCTACAGACTGCGGGTCTGGGTGCCAGGCGGGCACCCTGTGGTGCTGGATGTGGGGAGGGAAGGGAGGTCCCCAGGTGCACACAGCTCCCACTGGGGAGGATGCTGGAGCTGGTAGGTATGCTTAATGTTGGCTTTCATCATTTTGTGATTCCCACTGAAACTACACCCATCGGTTAGGGACTCTGAAAGTGCAGGGGAATAAAACTCCTAATTTTAAACAGTCCCAAAAATGCCTTTTGGCAGCTTTATTGTGTGGTTCTCACAAGAAAAGGAACAGATGCCGTTTAAGTTTCTGTTGCACACAGGAGCCACTTTGATAATTCTGTTGATAGCTTACAAAAGGTGTGGTGACAGGAGGTTTGTTTTCACTGAGAGTGAGAGCGAGGTGTGCTGCGGGGCCTTGCCGGGACTATCCTGGATGCGTGCCCGAGCTCACCGGCACCGCGTGGCTTTCCATGGAGCCCGGCGAATAGGAGGAGGTTTGTGCCTGCAGGGAAACTGGGCCTGTGCATTTCCGTGGTGGAAATCTCAAGAGATATGGCACCATGTCCCTGTCAGCGTGAGAATGGGGAGCTCAGTGTCCACCTCAGCCACAGTCCCCACCAGCTTGGCTTTGGCTGAGGGAGGCCATAGGGAGCTACCGACTGTAAGTGCTGGCTGCGACTCTGCTACTGAAATAATGAGATAACCCCAGCAAAACCAGTGGCAACCCTGCCAGCATCCCAGTGCCGTGTCCCCCTGTCCAGCAGATGGGTCCCTGCTGTCCAGATGTTGTCACCAGGAAGTCCTGTCAGGGGTTGCTGGCCAGGGTCTCGTTCTCGCCTGTCAGACTTGACATCTTCAGTGTATAATTAAATGCCAGGACGCGAGCAGCAGAGCAGGTGCATGCTAATGAGGAGATCAATTTTAATTATGATTTTAATTAAACACCCAATCCGGTAGGAAATATGACAAGCAGGCTAGAAATGCAAAATTTATAATGAGGAAAAAGAATGGCAAGAGAAAGGAGACAGAAACAAGGAGAGTGCACCAGCAGAGTGCTGGGGAAGGCGCTGCGGTAAGGCGAAGCAGCTGCTGGGCAGGAGGGATGTCCTGCTGGGGCTGGGGGAGCCAGGTGGGTGCCCACGGGCAGGACAGACCCAGGCAGGCTGTGCCTTCCCAGGAGCCTCGCTGGAAGCAGGATATTGCCAGGCGTTCTCCAGGCAGTGCAAGGCATGGATGAAACCCCTCTGGTTCCCCTTTGTGAAGCATTTGCAGTTGCACTGACCCATCTAAACGTTTGTTTACTATGAGTGCACAATACATGTGAGATGAAGGATGGGTTGGTGGTGGAAAGCCAGGGCTGAAATTGAGGGCATCTTGGTCCATTCCCTCCCTAACCAAGCCTGCGTCCTTCCCTAGTCTCCGCTCGCAGAAGAGGGATGAGAGCACCTGGCTGCCCCTGGGCTGTGAGCCCCTCAGGGTGGGCTGTGGCTGTGAGCGAATCGCTCTGCTCAGCAGGATGCTCTCAGCACAATCAGAAGACAAAAAAGAAGCTGGAATTGTCTTGCTGTTGCTGTAACTCGATAAAGAAAGCCTGATGCTCAAAAAAAAATGCGTAATGTTCTGCTGTTGTTTTTTCCATCCCTGTTCCCTGTAGGTCCTATACAATCCCAGCGGGTGGGCTGGGCAGCCCCCTGCCAGAACCCTTTTGGCAGGGGCAGGCGGTGCCTTTGCTGCCTGCTCAGCAGAGGCTGCAGTAGCTGGATGTGCGGCACTGGAAGCCGGGGACGATGCGACTGCTCCTCTGTTTAAAAACAGATGTGTCGATTTAGGCTCCGTGGCAAAACACAGGAGGAGGGGGAAATCGGCTCGATGGTAGCCAGCTGAGAAAGGAACAAAATGGAGAGAAGAGCCAGGGACTTGTGTGCTTGGGTAAACAATGGGGCATGCAACCACACAGCAAAAATAAGCTATAAAGGGAATTACCACTAAATGGAGATCTTTGGCGAGATGCTTCACGGAGGCCTGTGTCACGGGGGCCTGCGGTTTTGGATCACAGATCAGAGGGAACCTTTAGGATCCCTCAGTGCACAACCCAGTATGTGTGACTGCTCTGGATTGTCGTATGTGACCCAGGGCATGCTGCGAGAGAGCAAATTCATCCCTGATTTCAAGTTTCCCCAGAGCAGGGAATCCCCCACTGTTCCCGCAGTTGATAATTTTCACTGCATTGCTCATCCAAATCCGTCTGGCTCCAGCTCTCAACATGTTGTCTTTGCAATAGCATGCCTTTAACCCATGGATGTGTGAGACACTTCAGGCAGGTTTTTCTCTCCCCAGCATGGGCACAGGTAGACTGGAGTCAGCTCGTTCTGTCGCTCCTGTCTCGTCGTGTGTGCCCATCGAGCTCCTGAGGTGTGGAGGAGGGTGGTGGCACCCCAGCTTGGTGCCCTCCCCACGGGACAGCGGCATGGTCCCACAGAAGGACGGGAGGCATGGCACGCTCCGCTGGCACAAGGCCCAGGGAGAGGAAAGGCTGTGGTAAGTGCCGACTGTCTCGTCAGCTAATCAGAATTGAATGCTCCCGATTATGTATTTAAAGTGAGTACAGATGCTGGGAGCGGGGTTTTTAAGCTCATCAGTTATCTGAACTCGCCCCTGGGCCCCGTCCCTCCCTCTAGTCTCCCCCTGCCTCTGCAGAGATATTGATTTTGCTGTTTTTCACTATTACATATTATAAATTGACTTCAGCAACCCTTTTCCCTAACTAATGAGGCCATTAGCGATAGGGTGTGGGCGGACAGGCGGCTAACCCGAGATCAATCAGATGGGGTATCAGTCTGCACTGCGAGACAGCCACAGGCGTGGGCCCCGCAAAACACAGTGCAACTGGTACCCGGTACCTGTACCCAGTACCCATACCCGCTGCCTCCCCTGGCCACGTCCCTAAGGGATGCTGCACGGAGGTGTGCGAGGACCGTGAATCCACAGGGCTCGATGTGTAGATGCAGAGGCCGTAAGGAATTTGAGGTGGCTGTCTGGGAGCGTGCCATTTCCCAGTGCTGTTCTGCAATTCTCTGCCCCTTTCTGTGCAGTTTGGCTCCTGGCCTTGGTGTCTGAATTAGGGTGAATTATGAGGACCTGTGAATGGAGCCATTTGGTTGCAACAAGCCCTGCTCCCGACCTTCCCCAAAACAAGGAGGCTCAGAGGCAGCCCCGGCAGGGAGAAGGCAGCATCCTTCCGCAGCCCTGAACAGCCACTCCCCCGCCGGGCCCGGCTTTTGTTTGCTGGCTTGAAGCTTGCTTTGTGGATTTCTCCCTCCCGTTTAATTAGCTGCTTTGAGAGCTCAGGCAGAAACCGAAAAGCACTGGCCTGTGTTTTTTACATAGCATGAGAGCCTCCCTGCATTTTTACCTTTCACCCTCTGGAAATGTCAGAGCAGCAGGGAATCCATGCTGCTTTGTTGCCTCTACTGTTTTAATAACTTTATGGCTCGCAGTCCTCTGGTGGCCTGTTCTGCCCACCTCCCTCTCGGAAGAGGAGAGTGCCCAGGGAGATAACAGCCCATCTGATGTAGAGGAGGCAGGGAACAGGAGCACCACATATATCTTTAACCCTGTGCGTCGGTTGGGTCATTTCATTTAGGCAGTAAGGTATTTTCTGCTGCCTGAGCAGCAGAGTCCCATGCACTCTTCACACATTGGCCCAGTAAATCATTCTGGCCGGATAAAAATGAAAAGGACGGTTAGTTACTTATCTGGGTCTCAATTTAAAAGCCCGCAGTTAAGGGGGGAGCGGGTGTGCGAGGAGGGAGGGGGCTGGCGGGGAGCAGGGCACCTCGCTCACCTCTGGCAGTGGGTGATTGTTAGAGCTGAGCCACCTCTGGCTGCAGGAAGCAATTTGTCTCTGAGAGGCTGACAGGGGCTCCTTTTTTCTCCACTTACTCCTTGCTCAGAAATAAAAGGGGCATCCGCTCACATGAAAAGCAGGGAAGGCTCCAGGTTTCCCTTGTAAGGTCTCTCCCAAGCTGGCACAGACTGGCAATTTGTACAAATGACACTTCCCTGGGAGGAAAAAAAAAAGAAGAAGAAAGACCCACCCCAGCTTCCAATTTGTGCCTCATCAGTCTGCTCCAGTTCCTCTTCTCCTGACTTTCAACCTAATTTGTGATACTCTGGCTCTGTTCTCCATCTACCCAGTGGCTGGTCACTGTCAAAACAGGCCAGCCCGTCCCTGGCAAGCAGCGATGATCGCAGGGACAAGTGGAACTGTCCCGGCTGCTGGGTTATTCTGCGCCCTGCCGAGGCCGTGCTCCTGCTGGTCCTGAGCGCGGACGGCCCGCGATGGGGACCCAGCCCTGGCATCAGCGCTTGGCCGTGCATGGACGCCCAGGCCAATGAATCCACATTAGCTCTCAAAGCGGATTAGTTAAACCCTAGCAAACTCCTTTGTGGGTGTTTTTATTCAGTATTAGAGTGGTTCTAATTCGATTTATCTTAATTCACTTACAATTTGTGTATAATTAAACTACAGTGAACCAGGGGATCTGATTTACCCAGCGCCAGTGAAATCTGATGAGGACTGTGAATCAGCCATCTCAGTTCACTGCACAGTGTATTAATATAAATTGAAATCAATGGTGTTTTACATTAATGCTTTCTTGAATGTCCATATACGTGCATGTCTGGAAGAGAGCACAGAAGGCATTTGTCTTCAGGGAAAAAACACCGACTCCTCTGCTTTGTGCTCGTGCACAGCACCCGGGATTCAAGCTTCTTATCCATTCTCCCTATTTCCCCACATCTTCCCAGAAAATGCACTGTCTGAAATTATCTGAAGTTGCCCGTTTAGCTGTCGTGCTGCAGGCAAAGGGCTAGGATGGGAAGATTCGAGCCCAGCTGGAGAGGCGCTCTGGACTACGAGGGCAGACTTCTGGGCACCCTGGGCGCAGGAGCCTCCCCTTCCCGCCCCTCAGCTCCATTCAGAGCCAGATGCTGGGAAACGACCCTTAAATCCAGAATTCTCAAGTTACAGAGCGGTGGAGCGTTTGCATTTAGATACCCTCTCGCACTCGAAACGACAAAGCCAAGCACCCTGTTGTTGTAAGTGCCATAGTTATAATGCACGCCTGTAATAACCAGGTGCAGAGAGAGCGAGAGAAAGCGTGTTCCTGGATCTGAATAGTATCCTGTCCCCGCAAATGACCACGGATATCTTCGTCTGGCACGCAGCTGGCCGGGAGGCGAGCAGGGGCCGTGCAACTTTGGTTTAACGCCTCCCTCTCATCACCGTGTTTGTCTGGCTAAACACTGCTGCAAAGAAAGCTGATTGCCGGGCAGCGAGCTCCACACCCTCCTGGAAGGAGCAACAGAAGCCTCTGATGGGGAAAAGAGAAGGCAGGGTCCTGCTCCCTGCAGCTCCGGCTCCAACAGCTCCAAGCGCCGGTCCCAGGTGCTGCGCACCCACCGCCGGCCGCCCCTCCCCAGCCCGGGGCCGGCCCAGGAGGCGAACGTTTGCTTTGGTTTGTAAAATGATCCATGTAATTAGACAAAAGAGTTAAACGGAAGGATTTATTCCTACAAAAGTGTCTCCTAATGGCACTAACACCTGACAAAAGGGGGTCATTATCACAAGATAATGGACCTTGTCAACATTAAGCTCTCTTAGGACGCAATTCAACACACTCAATTATCTTCTAATCAGGGCCATTTTGTCAGAGGTTATTGCCCTAAGGAATCAATTAGATTATATATACGTCATTAATATTTTATGGAAAAATCGTTCGCACGAAAGTGTTAAATACCTTCGCAAGGCTCCGGCCCGCCCCCGGGGCAGGCGCTCGGGGTGCGGGGCGCTGCGGGGCGCTGCGGGGCGGGGTGCCCCGAGCCGGGCTGGCAGCACCCAGCCCTGGTGCTCAGCCCGGGGCCCCAGCGCCTTCGGGCTCCATCCGCATTCAGCTGAGCTTCGGCGCTGCCTGCGGGTCCCTGTCGTCGGCCCCGGAGAGGACGTGGCCGGTAGGGCTGCTCTCACATGCTCCCATCCCTTTGGCTCTGAAGTTATTTTAATGCTCCGAGTTATATTTAACTCAAGCCATAATAGTTTGGCACTTAGAAACCTCTCTGTTTTATTAAGTAAGGCATTTGGATACTTGCAAGTGATGCTAGTTGGAAAATGGAGCTGCAGAAAATTGCGGAGAAAGTGATTTATTTTCATTAACTTTTTTTTTTTTCCAGAAAAACAGTTCTCTGCCACCTGCCCATTACTCGATTCATCCAGTACATCTCATCTCCTGGACTGGAAGCTCCTGGAGGCAAAGCCTGCTATTCGCCGTGTGTGGGCACATCACCTGCTGTAATGGGGCTATGACTAGGTAAAGGCTTCTAAAAATGCCACCTCAGTGAAACCGTTACAATAATTATAATGATTGTACAGGGTGCCAAATGTCCTTAACATCCAAAGATTTCAGTTCTTGAGCAACATCCATTAAAATTAATCCCTTTGGGAGGCTTTTTCCAAATATTTCTTTGATGGGTTCATGCTGTTTTCATTCTCTCAGGTGGATTTTTGTGCTGGTAAAAATACAATGTAAAGAGTGAACTTAATATAAGGAAAATAAGTATAATAACCTAGTAGCATTACAAAATGTTGCAATATTCCTGCATCATCCAAGATTTCTGTGTGTAAATAAAGAATTCAGCTTCACATTGCCCTGCTCCCTGGTGACATCGCCCTCCCACACTCCTACGTCTGTTGCAGCGTGGCACCTGTCGAGTACCTGAATTTTGATGCTTACCAAAATCTTGTCCGGCTCTTTGTTCCCTCTGATGGACTCGTCAGAAGCCCTCTCAAAAGAAATAAAGCTCCTTAAGAAGTGGCAGTACGGTCTAAGACAATGAGTTCTTTGACATGTGTTTGCAGGTTCTCCGGGCATCACGGTGCAGAGCGTGTTCCAGGAGTTAGAGGTGCAGAGAAACCCCCCTGCCCCACTCCATGTCTCCTCTTCTTGCATCTGATCTCCTAGATGCAAAAGGCAAGTGTTTCACATTAATGGGGATTGACATATGGTAGGATTTTTTTTTTAAAAGTAGTTCTTCTCATTCCCTAGGCAGTTTTGATGTGAATATTAATATTAACATAATTTCATGATGATTAGAGAACACAATTAGGGGCTATTAATAATGACACAAATAATGACATTTAAGGCCTCATTTTCATGTGAGTAATACTCTGTCTGGTGGTATTTAAACAGCTCTGTCTAGCACAATTACTGCGGTGCCAAGGTGCAATCACATAATCGCAGTATCAATCATGCAGCTCCTTGCCAGCTCCTGCCCCCTGCAAAAAGAACTGGCAGTTCAGTGTCTCCCGTCACCTGCAACGAGGCTGGAAGGGATGGGGATGTCAGCGAGTGGAGATGTTGTTGCAGAAGAGTCTGGAGAAACTCTGACAGCGCCACAAAGTCAGCAAGCTGCTCCAGTGAGAGGCTGCCTGATGGGAGAGGGTATTGCCATCTAAGAACGTCCATAAGTGTTCCCGACAACCTCTGCTCCCCTGAGCACAGTCACAACACCAGTGACCCGGCAGCTCGTGTTGTGGCAGGTCACAACTAGAACAGCACGGAGAAATGATAGGCCAGCACCGTTTGGAGGCTCGGGGGGACTGGATGGCAGTTTTCCAGTTCCACCCCATCTGGGAAAGCTCCGGGACCTGACTTCTAATCTTGGTCTGCAGGGCATCCTCAGGCAAACCCCTCATCTCCTTGAACCTTAGGTTCCTCAGCCTTGGGGATAAAGAAGGAAAACGTTGCCGTAATATTAGTATAGCACTGTGCCTGTAACTTGCTGTTATCCTGCTGCCATTCTGACCGAAGCCTCATATCTGCCTTGCTCTCAAAAGCTCCCATTTCATTGAGAATTCCCCCAGCAAACCCTGTGAAATGCCACGAGAATCCCATCTGATCTTCCCTGTGATCTCCAGGAGACTGTCTCCCACACCCCACTGCAGAATCACCCCCTAATGGACTTGTTCCAGCTTAACTCCACTGAATTTGGGCATTGAAAACGCCCCATTTCTTTTACAATACGCTCACTGCCAAGATCGGCCCTTGAAAGTGGCCGTGCTGTGCTAATGTGAGTTAATGGAAACCTCTGAATCAATTTTTTGCTCCCTGAAGAAAATCCCCCTGCTTTATGCAGCAAAAGCTGTAATACTGAAAATGGCTTCAGATTTTTGATAGAGAAGAAGGGGACAGGGAGGAAGGTGTGCCGTAGCTCCACAACGAGGGGTCAAGTGTGGCTTCTCGGGCTGCTGGCTGGTCTCATGCGGTGCCTCCCTGGTGGCACCATTCTGTCCACGTCCGGGGGGCTCAGAGGAAGTGTGCCTCCTCTCACCTGGCAGAGAATAGTGGTTCTGGGGTAGCAACCACCTTCTCAATTACAAAATCCCACGTATCTGAAACCCCAGAAGCACAGAGGCAGATGGCAGCGCAGGGCTGTTGGGTCCCCTATGGGACCATGTGCAATGCCAAGCTTGCAGACCATTGCCCCCAGCCATCCCAGGGGATCTCCCAGCTGCACGTAGAACCTGGCCGGGCTGGGACATCCCTCTTAGACACTGTAATTCATTTTCGATAGAGAATGTGAGTGACTAAACAACCCAGGCCCTCCTTCTTCAAGTCCTACCTACCAAAGTCCTCTGATGGTCTCACAGGAACAGCTAGAAGAAAGTCCTGAAAGATCCTGGTCTTATGCAGTGGCTGAAGGTTCACATGCTGCTTAGATGCTAAGGCTGCATTTTACTTGGATCCTGACGTGACTGTCAGTGCTACAAGTGTGTGTGCAGGAATCCCCCAGGCAGCGGATGCAGAAGTGCGCTCCATTTGTTAGGCATTATGTACACCTATAATTCACACATACAACACGCTGCAATAAACAAAATATTTTCATTAAATTCTTAAGACAAACAGCTTCAGGCCATCCTGCATCTCAATGCACATACAAACATCTCAGTAAAATTCTGCTCATTCAGACTTAACGTTTAATTTCACAGAGAGCATTTTCATACAATCAGGCACTCAATTTTGCATGCACAGTCTGGTGCCTGCAGTTACTTTGCAAGTGCAAAGGCTCACGTATGGACCTGGAAAGGAGGTACTCAAATTCTGGCAGCCTGATTTATAGGCAGCAATGGGTAGGTTTTGAATGGCCACCAAGAATGGAAACAACTTTGCAGGCAGGGCTCTCAGACCTCTTGCAATTTGCAGGCTAAGATTTCCAGAAATTATCACGGGTTCATCCACTCTTAAGGTTCTCAACTGAGACAGATTTTTGGGAGATGTGTTGCTGAGAATTTTGTGAAAACGCGGTCTGCTTGAGGGCCTCTCCATTTGGACCCCACAAAGACGAGGAGTCCTTTTCCCTTTCCTGCATGTTTTTGATGTTTTCAAAAATACCTTAAGTCCTTGCTGAGGCTGTAGGAGATGTTTCAGAGGTCGTGCACCTGTCTCTGGACAGGCTCTGCAGCCGTACTCAGTGCTGAAGAAGAGCACAAGCAGTGTCAGAGGGAACAAAGACCACAAATCAGTCTGGTGCTTGGGCAAGGAAAGGAGCATCGCACTTCCCAAGAGAGCACTCCCCAGAGCTGGTGCTTGTGAAGCAGGCAGAAGATCGCCCTGGAGAAAAGCAACCCCTGCAGGGTTCCTGAGGCTTCCTCTTCAAACCCTGCGACCTCCTGACACCTCCTGACAGTGCAAAGCCAGCCAAGGCCTTGTGTTTCCCCCAGCGAAGGCAGGACTGCTGGTGGGAGGGGGCAAGGCTCTACAATAGACAGCAAACGCCACCAAGCAAGCTATTAAACTTTAATCAAACAATGCAGAAGGCTACAGAGATAATACTAAAATTTAATGAGCCAGTCTTGTTGGCTTCCCGGAAGAACTGCATTACAGTAAATGTGTTGCTCCTGAAAGGGGTCTGACTTTCAGATACCATCCATGAACCCTCCCCAGTCTTTGTTCACCAGAAGAAACGACGTGTGAAGTAGTTCATTATGGCTGGTTAAATGAGTTTTTTTCTCTCCCTCCTCCAGATACCGATTGTTTCTTTTGCTTTCTCATCTCCCTGCAAGTTATTTATTCCAGAATTTTGTCTTCTGCTTTAGAGCACAGAAACCGAAAGGCCTTGTCGTAGTCCAGCATAAATGCAGACCCTCTTTGAATAAGTGGGATGTTAAATTGGTTTAGTCAGCCTGCCTCAACCTGCAGTGATCTTTGCTCTGGGTGCCCCTGAATCCTGCTAAGAGGTTCAGTCCCAGTTTCCTCCCAGCCTCAGCTACCCTACTCCCTGGTGCCCAGGAACACTTAATGCAGTCCTCAAGCAAGTTCATGCTGGCATTATGGAAGGCTTGTGGCTCAGTTTTACTGCTCTGGGTTCTCTTAAAGCACAAAACCGGCTGCTAAATCTAAACCTTCTTTTGCTCCCTACCTTGCAGCTTGTGAGATGCAAAGGTAGCAGGCTACATTAGCCCAACACTGGGGGAGAGAGGGGAAAACATCTTTAATGCAAATTATGACAAACATTGCAGCCAAACTCCTGGGTGGGCCTGGAGATGGTGGGGCGAGCATTTCTCTCACTGGGGCATTTGGGGTTCCTGCAGCCGTGCCGCCGAGTACTGCTCATCCCCAAATTCTACTGCTGTGGTTAACCAAGAATCAGCACACAGGTTTTGGACGGACAGGAAGGAAAACCACAAAACAAAACTTTTTTTTTTTTTTTTTTCGGCTGAGAACATGCTCTACCTCCCAGTTTAGGATGCAAGCAGCATAGCATCCAGAACTGCACAGCTGCATGGAGCAATTCAAAAATTGTCTTGTTGGACTACAATGTGCCAATTTTTCAAATTTACAGCCATTTTCAGTATTACAGCTTGTGGCACTAAAGCCAGGAGGATTTTCTTCAGGGAGCAAGAATTGATTCAGAGGTTACCATTACTGCATGCTACCGCAGCATGGCCTCTCCTGGAGTTGCTGTAGGGCGGGAGGCTTTTAAACACTGGAAGGGGGAGGCTTCCGTGACCAGATTGCATGGACCTCAGGGCAGAGAGACGATGCTCGGATACTGCAGGAAATGGGAGGGCAAAACAGCCAGTCGGAGCACCCCGTCTAGACTGAGCAGGGTTGGCAGCGTTTCCCGCACCGTTTTAATATGCCTAGTTGAACTCAAGGCTTAGGAAAGTAAATTAGTCCTTGGGCTGGAGCCAGGTCCGTGGTACTCTTGTGCTCTGCTTGCAGCTCACAGAAATGCAGTTAATTTGGGGACTGATTGCGGCGATGCTTCAGGGTAATATGTAAGGGGGTGACAGTCAGGTGGGGCCCCACGAGAGCACATGCAGTGACTGCGCTTCAGAGTGGGTTTGGCCATGGGTGTTTTGGCTGCACTTCCACTTGCATCTCCAGCCTTGGTTTATTTATATGATAGGAAAATGTCATTCACTGCTCTGCTAAGGTAGGCTTTCCCAAAAATCCCCTTCGAAAGCATTTCTGGGCAGTACCTGGCCCAGCTCGGAGCTGCTGTCACAATGAGTAGCACCCACTGCAGCCAGCAGCTCCGTCTGGCAGGACGAAGCACCATGGCAGTGCCTTTCACTGCCAGGCCATGAAATCTGCTTCAGCTGCTGTGGGCTTTTCTCTGTTCTCCTTCCCAGCTTCCCATCACCTTGCCTTTATTATTATTATTTAACAAATATTTGCTATTATTTGCATTTCATTATTACTCCTGGTGATAAGGATGTGCAGTAGCTCTCTGGGGGACTGCAGGGCAGTGCTGGGGGCAGGTGGGGCAGGGCAGACTGATGATGGTCACCCCAAGGGCTTGCAGCTGTTTGCCACTGGGGAGGCCATATAGTGGGGTGGGGGCTGCTGCCCTAGGGGTGCTGTGGTGGAGCCATGGTGAGTGGGGGGCTCTGTGGGCATGCAGTGGCCCCACCTGCCTGGGGAGCTGCTGGGCTGGGAGGGGGAGCTTGTACTGCTAAGTGCTGACAGGACGTCGCTGTCAACACAATGTTCCGCCTTGATGAACCTTCATATATAAAGATATTTAATGAATTAGTTAATTAATGACTGGAGTTTGATTGATGGATCATACGGAGTTCTCAGCAGGGTGAGCCTGACCCTGGGATATTGCTGCTGTTGCTTAAATGCATCCCCTCGCTGGTCCGAAGCGCTCCGTGTTCTGGTAATTTGCATGCATTAAGTGTAGCTCCTTAATAGGATGTAATGTTAGTGAAAAGCCAAAAGCATAGCAGCTGTAACTTAAAAGACAGCCCCATTACTGCAAGCCTTATAATTAGGGTAAGAGGGAGACTTGTGCTGCCATATGTTAAACTCTTTTGAGGTTAATAGCTCTGTAAGATTTTGCAATTTAAAAAAATTAGTCTTGAGGAATGATGACAAGGCTCGTCAATGAGACTGTTCAAATGGGGGGCCAGGGATGCTCTGCCCTGCTGCAGCCTCATCGCTCAACTTGCCAGGCTCTGGAGATGGAGATGCTTGCAGGCATCCTGTGCCCTGGGTCACTGCTGTCCTGCCCTCCTCTCCCCCAGCCCTTCTGTAAAAATCTTTATTTCTGTCCTCTGTTCCCTTTGCCTGCTATCTGTGCCTCCCCAGCTGCACCCAGGAGGTGGTCGTGGCTTTGTTTTACCAGCTGTGGACAGTGTGTGTTAGCAGCCCTTCTCTAGCTGCGCTGCTTTTTTTGCAGCCAACTTGTTTAAATTAGAAGTAACAGCTGATGCCTCTAGGTCCCTGGTCTAGTGTTTGGCTGATATGCTGGGGCGGGTAAAAATAACCCTTCTGCAGTACTTGTTCATTAAAGTCCTTGTCCTGTGTAATCTCTGGAAAGTGCCCTCTGCTTCAGGTAGCAGCGCCCTCAGTGAACGAGGGCTCTGCGAGGCTGGGCTGGGTCAGGGCTCTGTGTCAGGGGGAGCCCGCTCCTGGTGCTCCATGTTTTCCCCAGCCAAGGGGGGAGTTTCATCTTGGTGGGGGCTGAGAATCACAGCTCTTGTGTTTTCCTCCATAGCTGCTTTTCGTGCTATCCTGTGTCATGTGGGCAGATTATTCTACCTTACTAGCTACAATTTCCTCATCCATAAAACTGAGACTAAAAATGTGCTTGTTAGGGGCATCACAGGGCCGCCTGTATCTACAAGGGCTTTGAAGTCCTCTTGTTAAAAGTACCATGGAAGTGCAAGACATTTATTTTTATTATTATGTGAGATGGGTGGCTATCAGGCAGCAGCCAAGCTCTGAGATCTGTTATGTCCGTGCTGGGCTGGGTGCCAGGACCCTCGGAACACCCCTGATGCTCGTGCAGTTGGTGCTGGCAGCTGGTGCTGGTTGCCCAGGTGAGGAGTTCTTTGGGCATTGGCTTGTTTACTCCTGTTGCTAAATGACTGGTAAATAGTATTTATAAATAGTGAAGAGGAAAAAGATGGGATTACTTATTTTGGGAAGGTTACACGTGAAGCTTTGTTGCAGAGATTGCAGCAGGGCTGTTCTGCTTTGGCTGTGTATGGGTGCAAATGGGCCCACACGGTAGGAAGCGAGGATGGATGGTGGTGCTGAGATCAAGTCAGACAGGCTTGCTAAATATTAATGTTCTCAGCTACAATTGTGGAAGACTTTAAGGTCATCCTGAAATCATTTTAATAGTTTCCTTCCTCCCTCCCTATTAAAGTGTTTAATTGCTTTTTTATTTAAATGCATCAAGATTTCCTGATACGGTAGTCCTTTTGGCACACTTGTCTTCCTCAGAGGAGCTGGAGAAACTGAAAAAAAAAATGATTGAAACTTCAGGTTATGGCTCTATTTGGGATAAGATATGAGGTTGTTAAATCCTTTCCATCAGAGTTGGAGTATCATGGTTTTGGGGCTATTTGGAGTATTGAACTGGGTTTCAGCTTTGTAAGTTCATGTTCCTTTCTTTCACTACTTAAGAAAGAAGCCTCAGCTTTTCAAGTACTTCAAGCTGCTCAATTACCATTGTTTCTGGGATACTGCTTGTGTGCTTTCTGAGGAGTTTGGGTGCAAGGCAGTTATGGATTTCTGCTTGGGAGATGCACTTCTGGGGACCCTTAGGTGGTCTGACGTCTTGAGCAGGGTTGTTTCAGCGTTATATGGTACCTGGCATGACAGAGTCCAGGTCCGTTGTGTTTAGTGGCACCTATGTAGCTGATAAACATACTGCTTGGCAGCCTACCCCTCAGGAACAGACAGCAAGCTGCCTTTTTCCCTTCCCCATTGTGTGCTTCAATGTCAAAGGCAAAATCACCATCTTTGGATCAATAGCAAAGCCATTAAAGTGTGTCTTCCATTTCTTTGTGTGATGCTGCTGTGTTCATCACTCCATTGGCAACTGTTTTATAACAAGTTCATTTCTTCTTGTAGAGGGAAATACTTCACTGTCCTGTCCTCATTTCTGCAGGTCGACCATGAGATGGTTGATCCCTTAGCAGAGAAGACGGGTTAGAGAGGTTTTTGGAGTGGAGTAGCTATATGGCTGCAAGTTTCCAGCAGAGAGGAGGAGCTGCCAGCCTACAGCTTGCTCACGCTTCAAAATATAGCTGCACCTGGGGCAGCAGCAGTGCAAAAGCATGAATAAATTGCTTAGACTCCTTTTGCTCAAAGGGACTTACACATTTGCAAGCATATTCTAAAGCATAACTCTCCTACACAGGAGCATGAAAAGCCCTTCACTGCCCTCTTTCACATTCCTCTGAGAAATCTGCCCAGGCTATCATGCTTACAGGGAGCAAGCTGGATTGGCAGGTTTGAGGTCTGGTACAGCCTATGGATCACTTCACTACCCATTTTATTCCTGGTTCAGCATCTGTAACTAGCTGATGCACAGAGCATGTGCAGTGTCTGGACGTTGCCCGATGTATCATGATATGCTCAATGTATTTTCTTAGGTACCTTGGTGCTGGAACACCCTCAGCACCATACTGAGAACTGAGACTGGTCAGTTGTAACTGTAAATCTTATTTGTGCACTCCTTTAATTGTCTATATTGAGCAGGCATGCCAGGATGTTTTGGTCCTGCACTTGCCTTGGCTCTGTTTGCTGGGAACAAAGCTTAATCCAGCAGCTCATCTGGGTTTCCATCTACTTGGTCCCTAAGAAGCGTTTTGCAAGTTAGGTGGAGCTGACTTGCAACAGGTTTGCTGAAATCTGCCAGCTAGTATGTCCTCGAGCTCCAACAGGTTGTGCAGCTGGCAGAGTCGTGCTGGCATGGGGTGGTGTCCTCCCCCTGGCTATCCTGCCTCTGCCAGCACTTCCCTGCACGCAGCTTATCTCCCTGCATGCAGCACCCGGTGCAGAAATCCTGCCCCCCCCCCCCGGGTGGTGGGACCTGAACTGCAGGCAGGGCTGTTCCTGCCTGGGGTACCGAGCTGCCAGTATCCTCCCCAGAGCTCCGCGATGCTCAGCATCCTGTTCCAGCAGCTTCTTCCATGTTTGAGGAGAATGATATCTTAGTTGTCTGAAGAGACCCTACTTTGTAATCATTTCTGCTGGACCTGGAGTTTGGGCCTTGTTTCCAGCTAGTCGGAAAAATCAATAATGCTTAAATTATTCAATTAAAAGCACCGGCTGCCAGTTCCTCCTCCTCTTCTGTGATGCGGCCGTCTCCTGCAGGCAGGAGCGCCTGCTGCCTGCATGCCGCTGGCACCCCAGCCCCTTCCACACTGCGGGGGCACCAGCAGCCCGTCTGGTGGGGAGCTGCTTGCTGAGGCAGCATCCAGCAGCCTGTGAATGCCTTCTTGTCCTGCCTGAGGTCTTGTTTGGGCTCTGAGAGGTTTTCAACAATGGCAGAGATCTGGTCTGGCTGCAAACTTCTGGAGGAAGAGGCATGCATTGAAGAATGGTTCAGTGGTGCCTCATACTGCTCTGAAGAGGTTTAAGGGCTTCGTGAGCTCTGACCTTCCAATAAACCCCATCAGAGGTGGCAGAACCAGGGTACCCACCCGGTGCTCTTCCTGGACATGGGCTGCATCCCCACTGCTCTTGGCATGGTGTAGCACTGCTGGGCTGGGTCGGGGGACATGGATCTGGAGCTGAGACTGCTCCAGCTGAAGGAAAACTCATGTCAGGGGCCTGTGACATGCGGCCAGCACAGCGAGAAGCTGGCTGGTGGGTGATGAGTGAGGACAGTGAGCAAAACAGAAATCAATCTTCTGGCACTGGTTAAATAATGATTGTGTTGTCCAAACAGCAAAGAAATACCCTTTGGATAGCGTGACAGAAAACCTTATGGATGCTGTCAAACATGCCCTTAGTTCCTAAGGGCACATCGTTGATCTAGTTCCCTCTGTGAGGCGAGACAAACGACCTCTTCAGCTAGAGCAGGTCCGGTAGCCTCAGTCCCTGCCCAGGTGGTGGCGGGTACTGGAGGAAATGGGATTTGCAGAGCTGCTGCTGGCAGGCCTGGTTAGCCAGGCCCTAGCAGGCCACAACAGCGCAGCCCTGGGCAGCTGCTGGGGCCCTGAGCTCGTGGTGCTGGGGTGGGTGCTGTAATGCCACCTGTCCCATCTCCTGTCACCTGTGGTGGTCCCCCTGACTCCTCCTGTGCTCCTCCCAAAAACAGTGGGTAGTGGCACTGGGTTATGCTTCCTGGAGTGGGCCTGGTGTCCCCTCCTGTGTGCTGCGGGCAGGGAGGGCAGCCAGGCCAGGCAGGCTTTCTCCTAGCACTGATACCGTCTACTTGCTATTATTCCTCACCTCTCCAACTGGCATTATCCTGCCTATGCTGAATGCTGATGAGGTGTAAATACTGCTCTGATGTCAAACTTCAGCTAAATTGCCTCAGATACAGTATGCTGAGCAGCACTTTAGTTCACGCAAGCTGGGGAAGGGGGGTGTTGAATACTGCTTTTACTATTTTATACCTCCTTCCACCAGAAGACTTCCAAGCCCTTCGCAAATATTAGCAAAGAAGGCAGGTGAGGATTAATGTTCCTGCTTAACAGATATATAAAGCAGAAAGCTGTGCAGGAACGGCAGGGTCTGTGCAGGAACGGCAGGGTCTGTGCAGGAATGGCAGGGTCTGTGCAGTCGGTGGGTGTTGGTGCGAGGACGAGGACCTGGGGCTCTGCCAGGGCCACCTCTGTGCTCTAGCTTGCTCCCCAATAGCCCCTCTCCTGCTGGCCTCACGATAACCTGTGTGCCCCTGGCTCTGTCAGGAGCTGAGCTTTCTTGCAGCTCTGCCTGCTAGCCTCAGTTAGGATTTTAGGAATGAGTGTTACTTGGCATCTGTCCTGTAAGCAGCAATTAGGAGCTGCCACTCCTCGGTGCTTTCAGGTGTCCTGGAGGACAGAAGTGTCAGAGTAATTAACTCTCAGGCAAGCCCAGTGTCCTAGATAACTCCTGCTTTTGGTATAAAACACTGGGACTGAGAATCCTAAATACAGAGAAACCTGTCATGTTTCTTTCCCCATGGTTTTGTTTCACTCTTTAAATTATTTAATTGATTAGCCCTTTCTTTTTATATATCCATGTTAAGCTGGTTTCCACAGTAACAACCAAAACTGGAACCCAAAGCTTGGAGTCATATTTGAGTAAATAATGCCAAAAGCAGTCTTTGAATATTTAATCAAATTCACTGTCATGCCCCTTTTATCTTTATTTTCTGTGAATCTCCCACAAACAGATTTAAAGGAAACACAAAAACAGTAGAGGACATCCTTCAGGTGAGACAGAGCTGGGTGCAGACCTAACCCTCCAGCCTTAGGTCTGCTGACAAAATTGTTCTTGGGCAGAACAACTCCTCTGCGCCCTGTAGAGTACATGTCTGTAAATGCATCCTGCTGTGATGCCTTTGTGCAACAACACGAGGCTGTTGGCTCATGTTCAATTTGTGACCTGCTGTGACCCCGAGCTTTCTGCAGTCCTGGTTTTCCATCAGTACCTTACAAGTTAATTAGATTCCCTGGACTTTTCGATCACACTTCCAGTTTATCAGAATCACAATTGATCCTTAGCTTATCCTCCAATGTGCTGCCAGCCCTAGTGTGGTGTCATCTGCAAGTCTAATAATTCTTTCAATTCCATCATTTAGGTCATGAATGAAAATACTGAGTAGTGCTTGACCTCAGACCCCAGCAGTGTCCCTGGCAGATACATCCTTCTGTTTTGACAGCAGACCATTTATAATACTCTTTGCATACAGTAATTTATCCCCTGATATAAATGTATTCTCTGGTAACAGTTTGAATTATGTGTTTTTGCACCTCCAAAAAGTCATTCTTCCTGGAACAGTCCTGTGAAGTCAACTCTGCAAAGCAATGGTTGGCTCCAGGAGACCAGATAAACTGGAGCTCCGTGGCTCACAAAGGGATGGCTGACCTAAATGGGATGGCTCTCATCGAGCAGCACTCCTATGAGAGCACTGTGGGACTGTTAGCTATGTGCCTGATCTAGTTAGGCTTTCTAATCATGGTCCAGTGTCCTTACCTTATTTCACCAGGAATACATCTTGAAGTCAAGTGGCACAAATCAGAGCATTGCAGTCTTAAGCACTAGTTGCAGTTGCTAAATCTAAACGGATTCCTCTCTGCTAAGTCCTCCATAGTAGGAAAAAGGAGGACAGCAAGACCTGTAGCTTTGGAGTGGGAAACAAGAAATTGTGTCCCAAATCTACCTTTCCATGCCACACAAATCAGTGCATGGTATTGCAGATGCAACATCAGGACAAAGAATGTGGAATTTATTTGTTTGCCTGGAGCTGAGCTTAAAAGATGCTTGTAGGCACAGTAAGTGCTTGTAGCACTTTGTAAAAATCTGGCCCCGTGCTCTCCAAAGTAAATGCTGTTAGTCCCAGCATCTGGCCTTGTAGATATGAATCATAGCCAGGTAAGAAAATATGGTTTGTTCTGCCCCCAGTTTTGAAAGAATTGCAGGGATTTATTTTTCAGAGAACCTTACATCAACTTTTCTTAAACAGAATTTTGAGGGGGAAGAGATCTGGGGAAGGGGAAGAATTTCAACAAGCACCGTGTGTTCTTATTTCAAGTCAGACACAGAGGTGAATGTGGAGGCTGTTGCAATAATGCCATGTTACAAGTCAGCAGCACAGGCTGTCTGGGGGCAGGGTTTTAGCCTCTTTTATCCCTGATGCTGCTGCATGGAGCAAGAGGTTTAACACTGACAATATTGTCAACCTGCAGTGATTATCTTGGTTAACCTCTAGGCAGATCAATTATCCTTTCTGACAAGAAATATAATATTAATACCCAGTTGTGTTGGTTTACTTACAATAGCTCTTTGGTACTTTTCCATAGTATCACAACACATCTTAATCAGATGGTGAGTGGGCTTAATTAGTCGAAGTATAGGTTTTATTTTTGATTTCTATGACTACTTAATCTAATGGAAACACATTATCTGCTCTGAGGTCTGCAGTTTTCCATTTGTAATTATTGCTGCTCTTAATTGATGGTGCATCAGGGGTTGTGGCTGCAGTATGGAAGTTGAAATATGTCGCCTTTCTTGAGTACAGCTTCTAATATGTTACTGCTAAAGGGTCTGTGCCCTTATATGCTTGAGCAGATGGACTCCCGTTTTTTACTTGTGGGATACCTGGCTTCTGTCAAAGGAAGGAGAAAATTCTTTGGAACTATGGAATACTTAGCGTCTGTTGTGCAGAAGCTATGCGTTTCTAAAGTTTATCATGCCATTTCATGGTGGAACTCAGATGATTACAATGCCTGTATATAGTATCTGGAAGCTGTTCAGGTAAAGGAAGCAAAACAGCTTATAAATTTCCAAAACGAGGCCTGGCATTTATGACTAAAACCTCACATTTCAGGACATGCAGATGGTTAGGAAAGAACAGCTTGGAAGGATGGGCTAATATAAAATTATTAATTGTAACATTTTTTTTGCACCTTTTTTCAAACAAGGGCTACGGGCTCCTGTTGAAATAGGCGGCAGCTCTGGTTTGATGCAGCTGCTGTGAAGTGCTGGGTAGCCTGAGGGCAGTCATGTTACCTCTGTGTTGCCATGCTGCACTAGTATTTTGTATGCTCTTGGTGGCTGGAGTTTGCAAGGCTAAGTGGTTTGGCCTCTTCTGTCTTCCCTGGAGAGAAGAAATGGAGCTGATTTGTCTGCAGGGGTGGCAGTGCCTGTATGGCCCCTTACCAGAGGGCCACCGATGTGCAGTTACATGCAGCGCTGTTGGAGATGTACCTGAAAAGATGGATATGTAAAAGTGTATTTTGCAGCTCCAGTATCTTCATGAGTTTTGGGTGTTGCCTTTTCCAGCTTCTGCCAGCAGAGGGAATATATGTAAATGTGCCAAATACTCTTTCTCCTCTATTTGTTGCCATTAAAAGGACACAGCTTAGCTCCAGAGCAGGCAACTGGGCAGGCAGGTGTTCAGAACCAGGTGTTGTCTCTTGGGCCACATCAGCCCATGCTCAGGACCTGAGGGCTTTCCCATGTGCTCAGCAGCCAGTGCGCTGGGGGGCGGTTTGTTTTACAAAATATTTGCACCGATTCCTTTGTGCCCGACCTGCTTCAGTGACAAGGAGAAGCTGAAGAGTCTTCCCCAGCCTCTTACAGGGTGACTGATCAGATAATGTTCTCTAAGCAAATGCACAAATAACATGAATTGGGGTTGGCACTGAGCAGTGAGGTGTAAAAAAAGCAATTTGAGGTGTTCTAAGAAAATGCCAGAGCCTCTAAGATGTGATTGCCTGTCGGGAAGCCATGCCCGGAGTGCAGAGCTGCTGCACCACTAGGAGCACTGCTGGCGAGGCACCGGGGAGAGCAGAGGGGGTCTTGTGGGTAGGACGAGGTCGGGCTCCCCATGCAATGCTCAGCTGATCACGTAGTCTCCCTTGGCTGCAGCACCTCAGCTCTGAGAATTGGTTCCTTTATGCTGCAGAGTGTTCAGGGCAGAGCTGCCCATGTGCAGCACCGAGCATGGTGGTGCTCTGAGCAGGGAGCTGATCGGGGCGGTGCTGGAAGGGAGCTGCTGGAATGGGAATGGGATGGGAGTTGTTTCCCCCTCCCTTGTGGAGGGTGAACAAGCAGAGCAGCAGTACTGGCACAGCCAGGATCATTTGCTGTTTTCCAGAGACAAGCGCACCTTTTTGCTGAACGCACATTCCTCTGCACATGGTGCTGTGTGTGTGCACAGCTTTGATTCTGGGACATGTCCCTTATCCGTGCCCACTCTGGCCCCCATTTCTGAAGTTGAATCTGCCTGCAGGCTTGTTCCCTGGGAACAGCCTAGCGAGCTGCACAGGAGGATTCAGCTTTACAAGCTTTTGCCATGATTCAATTCCTCGTGCTCCAGCACAAGCCATTCCCGTAGCAGTTTCCCTAAGTGCTGGGTGCCCCCGCTGTGTCCGGCCCCTGTCCCATGGGGTCGCTCAGGGAGCCGGCTCTCCCCGCACCCTCTGCTCCAGCCGAGCCCCCGCTGCTGCGGGTGCTGCTCTTCCGTCGCTTCTGTGCCAGCCTGTCTGGAGAGAGGCAGATGATATCTGAGATGGCAGCCTTGCATTTCTGCTCCATTTCCCTCCAGCCTCTGCTGCCTCCCTCTCCTTTTGTAACATTCATTAGCCACGGAGAGGCGAGGCTGAAGCACCACACGGAGGTGGTGTGCAGCCCCTGAGTAACCTCGCTGCTGAGCACCGTGCCTTTGTGCTCCCCCCATCTCCTCTCGGTGGAGTAATAAGACCTCACCTCTGTGCCCCAGCCACCCTGTGTAATACTGGTGTTCCTCGTTAGCGCTGCAGAACCAACATCTGTCTCTTTTATGGTGTCTGTTTACATGGGGAAACTTCTGGGGGAAGCTCTTTATTGTTAAAAATAAAAGGCAGGTTATAAGAGACCTGGGAATTCCATGAATTCATATTATTTGGAAATCACTGAAGTTTCACCTTTAACGGATGAGTGGCTTGCAGCCTTTGTGGGCTTCTGGACATCTGAGTGGCATTAGGTAGCCCAACTGGCTACCTGGGGGAGCGGCAGGGAGCCTGTCAGGTGCCAAGAGCTGGGATGCTCTAGGAGCCTCCCTACTCTGCTGACTTGAGCAGAAATCCAGCAGGGTCCCACGAGTTTAGACGCATTGCTGGGTTAGACAGACCACTGCTTTCCACGTTACTTCGGAAAGCCAAATTGTGCAGCTGTATGCGGAGGACAGGGCTGCTCCTCACTAGACCTTGCATACCTGTTTCACTGCAGAGCTCACATCTGAGTTTCTCTTTTCTCTGCCTGCTGTTTCCTGCCTGGCAGAAGAAAAGGGACTTCAATGCAAGGGGCCACGACGGAGGTCAGAACCACTGAGGGCTGCGAGCTTTCTGTCCATCGCAGAGAAAGGAGGGGGGCAGGATGGATGGCGGTGTGGGGCCATGGCAAGTGGGAACTGGCTGCAGGGTGAGATGCGAAGCAGAGGGAAGCAAGCACTGCAGCCCAAGTGAAGGGTCATACTCAGGATGACAAGAGGAGAACCTGGTTCAGATATCCCTGTTGTCTGCAGCTGGTGTGCCCAGTTGGTGTAGCTCTGCCAACTGGATCTGCTGTGTTTGGTAGGTGGCCTTTTGATGTGGTGGCCATTCTTGGTGCAAATCCAAAGGTGCTGGTGAGGCTTCAGATGAGCAGCTGGAAAGCTGCCTTCCTCTCCTGAACACTCCTGGTGCTTTCTTAGCATGTCTTCACTGCTGCTTGAACATAATGCCAGGACAGGAGCTAAAATACTCTTTCAGATAAGGATGTGAGGGTGTTATCTGGAAGCCTGCAGATACTGTATGTCAGGGGAGAGGTCACTGAAAAGAGGGAGGTGGTGGAGATGGAGATTAGGTGATTTGGAGATGGCTTGAGGGATTTACTGGAGAGACAGAGCTCCTGTGGATCATGAATGGGCAATAGCACCTCTGATGGATTATAGGGCACCTTGTTCAGAGGCTTTCCATGTTGCTGCAGACACCAGCAGGGAAGAGAAGGGGAAATCCTGCATTGAAAGGAAGCTGCAAAGCTCCAGATAGTTACATCCCTTGTTATTTCTCTACCTGCCCATAAAGCGCGTTATCATCCCGGCAGAGCTGAGGCAGTGACTTGCCGCGTGTCAGCCCAGCAGCGGGGGCCGAATCGTTTCAGCAGCAGCACGGTCACACGAGGAGCAAGACGGGTGGGGACAGGATGGCTTTTCTGTGTCTGAGCGCTCGTTGTGGGCAGCACGTGGGATGCCCTTCCCGTGGCAAGGGCTCTGCTGTGAAATTCATGTTGCTGTCCCCCTGGGAGCCCCCCTCCTTTGTGCCTCGCTGTGTTCATCCCCATACAGCTTACTTCGGTGCGGAGGTGTTTCTGCGAGCTTGTTCCAGGCTCTAGGATGAATGTGCTGTCGCTGACCTCCTCTAGATGCTTCTGCCTTTTGGATCTGCCCCTTCATATCCTATTTCAAACATACTTTTAGTAAAAGCGTGGTTTACCGTCTTGATTATATTATACTGGGTCTTTTCTTTGCCCCTTTATTGCTACAGAAAATAAACGGCGAGCTGATGCTGCTGTGCAATCGCTGTCAAGGATGTGAACCTCGGGTAAGCAGCCACAAGATCGCATCTTATCAGCTGGAGCTAAGCAGCGAGACCCCTGCACCACAGCTGGGCACTCTGTATCAGACTTCAGCCACTATTGTTAAGGGCACAGATACTAAGAATAGGGATTTGCAGGTCTGGCAAGGCTTACATCTTGGCCATGAGGATCTTCCCCAAAATTTCTCCTGGCTGCCTTCCTAGACTGGCTTTTTTCCTCAGTTGTGTTTGTTTTAGATGGGTGTTGCACTTTGGAATCAGTATTTAGTAAATACAAGCCCACACTGCAGCCTGGCAGCGATGTTCCCAACTCAAGGCAGGCGCCCCCCATCCAGCCGCTGCTGCTCCGGCCCCGGCGGCCGGCTCCTGCCTGCTCTGCCTGCTTCTGCCCCTCTGGTCCTGAAGAGCATGCTAGCATTTAGATCAGGGCCAGCGCCAGGCTACAAGGACACTTCTCATTCACCCGTGTTACAATGAGCCTGGATGCTCTGATAGCTGTGTGAGCACGCGATCCCTTCTGTAGTCCCACTAAGCCGTTGTCCTTATTTCCTGTGACAGTAAGCTCCCCAACTTAATTACAGGGTGGAAAACAATTTCTTTTTATCAGCTTGGGCTTTCCTACTGCCTACCTTCATTGAAAACCCCAGTTTTCATATCTTATGAGATGGTGGTGAAGTACCAATCTGCCTTTTCTGGATCATCCATTTTCTTTTTATTGTCTCCTCTTATCAGTTGCCACTCCAAAGGCAGAGTTTCTTTCTTTTTAAATCTCTCTTCATTTCCGAGTTTCCCAGGAGCTCTTCCCCTCTCCTCTGAACACCACCTACTCCTTTGGTCTCCGTTTTGTGCTGGGAGGTCAGACTGGGTGCAGTACTGTAGGTGGGATTCCAGCAGCACCCCCTGCCAGAGCTTTGCTGCCCTTCACTGCTGAGCAAGAGCTTTCAGCGAGCCGTCTGCAAGGCTGGCAGGCCCTTGAGCTGAGCTGACAGGATTAATTTAAAATCCCATATGGTGGAAGAGTTGACTCTTCCCTCCCAGATCGCTCCCTGCATGGATAGCAATCCCCAGCTGGTGTCTTGTAGCCATCTTACCTGGGTTTCCTCTGATCTCCGAAGCTCTTTGGTCTTCCCTGAAGCTGGCAAATCACAGCAGCTGTCCTGTCCATGTGGTGGTGTGATTCTCGCCTCTTTCTTGGGTAATAAAGCACATCAAAGTCTGTAACAGGACACCCTGAGTGCACAGGGGTTCCCAAAGTATGGGGCAGCCTCCCCATGACCTGGTGACTGTGGCGGTGCCAGCAGGGGGGCGGCAGCCTGCATTGTTCGTGGGGGGGCAAACCTGGGGCTGTCGGACCTGGGCAGCTTTGCCTTAAAGCAGGGGAGTTGAGACCTGGATTCTGCTTGCAAGTTTGACTTGATTTAATATAACGTTGGGCAAGTGAATTAATCTTTCTGTATTTGTTCCTTCTGCAGCTCCCAGCGTTGAGGTTCCGTTGGTTAATGTTTATAAAAGTCTTTTGAAATGTGGCTGTTGGCACGTGGGTCCAACAAAGAAGCAACAGCGAACAATAAAAGAATATTTTCCAAAATACAGTGTAGTAAAAGCAACTGAGATAATGTCTGCTCTCATTAATTTAAAAAATGATATTTTTCTTTCTTCTTTCAATAAAAACTGTCTGCGTGATAAACTGACATCTTAAACAATTGTTTAAGCAGCACAGGTTTAAATATATACTTCCTGCATATGCTGCTGATGAGTCACTAGTCAAAGTTATTTATCAGATGTGATCATTCTGTACTAGACAGTGTAAGACTGAGCTCTTTTCTTCCCAGAGCTACACAGTTACTGTGAACGAGGGCGCTAAAGTTTTGTCCGTGACTAAATGATTTTGAGTCAATTCTAACATCTTTTGGGAAGCTGGAGAGTTCCAGAGATGGGTATACGTGGTACTGAGGACGCAACATTTTCTGTAGTCTGAAGGAATAAGCAAAGCTTAAGCCATTCACAAGAAATGCCTTTAGAAATGCATTTTGGGAATCTCAGACGCGTGGAGCTCTGCTGTCAGTTTTTGAACACTTACAATCCTGTTCCTTTTGATTGCAAATACACAAACACTCTTCAGCTAATGTAAGAGTAACTCGCTATGCAGAGAAAAGAACAAACAGACTATACAAAAGGCTGACAATATGTGCAGTGAGAAAACTGATTTAATAAATGTATATAGACGTGCATACACCCGATAAGCTTTTATTTGTGTCAACATCAGATGGTAAGTAACAAGTATAAACAATTTAAGGAAGGTGGTTCATAAGATATCTACCAAAAATGAGTGCTGAAGTATTTTACTGAGTCGTTTTAGAGTCCTGAAGTGATCAGAGCTCTTGGCATTTGTGATTTGCCTTCAGCATGGCTAATAATTGTAATCAAAGTAAATCTGGGAGCATGTTCACTTCAACAAATGCTCAGTAGTGTTGAGTGAGGTGACGGCTGCGTTTATGGACTGCACATCAAAAACTGGGCTCAGTGCGCTATGAGCTAATGACGATAAGGTTGATGAAGTCATAAATAGGATGAGGAGTCATTACTCTGTGTAGCCTTAATCCAGCATTTGGTGCCATTATTGATGTAGGTGACTTTGGAAGGCGATGCTGAGACAAATGGCTTCAGTGGGCGGCTGCCCGTGCTGGTCGCTGCAGAAGCCTGACCCCACGCGCGGTGCTGATGAGCGCTGTGACGAGATCCTGCCCGTGCCTGCCGGAGGACAGGGTCTCTTTCTTCTGCCGCTCGCAGGGTTGGTCTCCTGCACAAAACACCTCTATTTTCTTTTAATCAAATTGTCACCAGGAAACACATCTGTTACTGCTTGCTTTGCCGCTTTCATCGGAGGTGAGGACGGAGCCGTGCTTTTGAGCTTGCCTCTGTTTATGCAAAGCACTTCAGCCAGGCAGGGCTACTCCGGTATCAAAGGCAGAGACTGGAGAGGTGGCCTGCCGGCATTTGCATATAAAATTGCAAACTGAAATACAAACACCAGAAAGATGTGAAGATCAGTGTGAAGGGTGAGCATGAAAGGCACTGGCAGGCCCCAGAAGCGGGGGGAGTGAGGGCAGGTAGGGAGAGGGAAGCAGTGAGATATGAAAGAGAGAGAAAATGAACACACTGAATATTTTAACTAACAGAAAAGTTTCTTGTACTGAAGACAGATGATGAAAGAGAGACAGTGAGGAATTATTAGGACAGAAGATAAGGAAACAGCAGAGATAGGAAATAATTATTTTGTATCTGTCTTTATAAATGAAAATGAAGGGCATTAACTTAAATAGGATTTAGATTTTCAGGGACAGAAGGGGATGAATTAGGAAGTGTTCAGATAACAGAAGAAATGATTATTAAAGGTCGGGGGCTCTTGAAACCGACGCCGCTCCTCAGCTGCGCATCCGGCGACGAGCCTGAGGCCGCTTCGGGGATGCTCGGGGGCCTGGTGCTGGGCAGGGACCGCCCCGGTCCCACCAGAGCAGAGCCGGGGAGCTGGACAGCCCTGCAGAGCCCCCAGTGCCGCTGACTCGTGTACCAGGCTCGGTCAGAGGCCTGCAGAAGAGAGAGCGGGGGAAGCTCTGCGGGGAGAAGTGAGGCCCTTCTACACGGCCAGCCGAGAGATGGTGTTGGGAGCAGGTGGAGCTGACGGGCTGCTGGAGTCGCCTGGGGAGGGCTGGCAGAATATTAATGGTGTCAGTGTTTGGAAGAGCTCTAGGCTGCATATTCCCTTCCTGGAAGCTGCCCTCTGGGATTTAGGCATTAGTATTTTGTCTGTACTTTGTAATCGAGGTCTGAGCAGTCCACCTGCTTCAGCTGAACTTCTGCAACAGGGATATGCGCACGGTCCATTTTCTCTCTAAAACCCCCTGCCCGTGGCAAAGATTTCCCCAACAAAGATGCTGGTGTTTAGGATAATGATAATTAGGAACAGTTTCTAATATTGCTGTGGAGGTGGGAAAAAAAAAACAAAACAGCCCCAGTAAGAACTTCCTAGAGGTGTTTTTATCCCCCTTGCACACATACAACAAAATTCAGCAAGTCAAGCATTTTATTAAGTTCTTAAGCCAAACAGCCCTAGGCCCTATTACATTTTCATGCTCTTAGAAGAGCACTTTCAAAATTCTTTTCATTTGCACTTAGTTTAATTTCAGATGATGCTTTCATAAATCAGCTTCACCACTTTGCATGCATAGCTTGGTACGTGTGGTTATTTGTAAGCATAAAACCTTATGTCTGTAACTAAAAATGTTTGTTTGTCTGGTTTAATGGAACAAATAGGTAGGTTTGAATATGCCAATAATCGCAAATATGGAGGTTAGGCTGAGTGATTCATTTAAAACTGCAGGTCAAGATTTCCCAAAGAGATTAATGGTGTCAAGCCTAATGTCTGAAACTGAGCTATTTGAACAAAACCTGACCTTTGGAGGCTGCGTGCTAACTACTTTCTAAAAACAGCATTGGAAGTGCTTTCCTTTGGGTGTTGAACCTCATGAGCCACTTATGAAAATCCCTGCCACTGCTCCAGTGCTGGCTATCCAACCTGATATGAACTTTTAACTTTTACCCAATAAACAAGATATAATAGGCTTTAAATAAACTAAATAACAGTAATTTCTCTTAACCTCAGACTCTTAATAACACTTCTCCCTCATATTACTCTGATATACTCAATTTCCCTGTTAATGGGCTTGTTTTGGATGGTGTTGCAGTCCTACACAGGCTCAGAAGAATCCTTTCAGCTTTCCCATAGGTTTCTGCTTTTGTGCAGTGCTGCTGGTGGGTCTGCACACTTTGTCTCTTGAAGAGGAGCTGAGGCTGGGTTTGGAGTGTGCCTTGGGGCTGGGCTGACTTTAATCTCATCCTCCAACAGCGTCAGATAGCCAGCTAATAACCTGGTCTGCCATAGCTGGAGAATTAAAGGATACGTGAGGCTGCAGCTTACTGCCTGCTTGAGCCCCTCTGCCCGGTGGTAACTACACCCAGCCTCTGTCCATGGAGAGAGCTAAGTGATGTAGCTGTGTAATCCTCCTGTTAAAATCCTGTATGGGAAAAGCTAGAGGAGTTCCATATGCTTGTTGCCTAAAAGAAGAGCAGGATCAACCTCTTGAGTGGGCGAGTTGCTTATTTATAACTCTCCCACTGAGCTTGAGTTTGTTTAATTTTCTGGAGCAGCACAGTGCTTGTGAATGTGGCTGTATAAATTTTCTAACAATAGCCTGTGACTATATATAAACCTGAAGACACTGCAGTCCATGGTGCATTCAAATGAACGGGATGATGCATGATATATGGCATGCCATAGGTAATCTTGGATCTTAGGTTGCTGCTGGTCTTATCAGTCCTGAAAATCAGAGTGGAAACAGTAGGTTTGCCTCACTCCTGTATATAGCTTAAGAATAGCGATCTGATTTTTCAGTACCGCCTGTTATTGTCCTCTGCTGTTGCAATTTAGTGCTACCTGATGTGTTCAGACCGACATATTGCTGGTCCCTCTCGGTCTTTTACCACTGGTTCTTGTGCCCAATTCGCTGTTACACCCTATGAGCATTATGCTGAAGCAGCTACAGCAGGTCCGTGTGGGATATTGGCATTGGTTTGTATGGACCCTTGAATCTGGTGGCACGTGCCACCAGAAGACGAAGGCAGGCAGTAGTAGGGAGGGTTGCGGGGAAACAATGGGGTGACTGTCAGTGTGAAAGGCAGCAGTGTCAGCACATCGGCAGGCAAATTGCTCAGGGTTTTTAAATAGACATAATTCGAAAGAGGTTTTTAAGAGATGTCCATTATACTGTTAATTGCTAATTGATAAAATCTGACAGAGTAAAGGCCTGAATCTGCATGAGGGAAGCTAAGCTTGTCCTATAAATTACCCAAAGAGAGCTAGAGTTTCCTTCTTGGCTATTCTGTCAGCAAGAATAGGTCTATTCACCTGTTAAAGTAGAAAACCATGATCACAAGGAGATTTAGAACACAGTTGTGGGAAAGAATCAAAAGGCGAAGTTGCCTTTTCAAATAGCTAACTGCAGAGCATCTCCAGGCAGGGGGCAGCCAAACAAGGGGCACCTCGGGAGCTGGGGCTCCTGTGTGCGGGATGCCCAGGCACACCTGGGCCGTTTGTCTGGAGCACAGGTGTAGTGGGGGGATGAAGAAGAGCACAGTTATAGGGAGGGTGTGAGAGGTGCAGTCACTTAAGGAGCTCCCTGTGAATAGGAGATACTGAACTACAGGCAGAGGGGGTGCTGAGGTGGTGCGGTATTGGGGAAATGTCTGAAGAGCAGAAGGAGTTTCTGGACTGGTAAAGTATGATTGTGGTATTTTTCAAGTAAGTCCTTTTAAAGATCAGATATATCCACTTGGCAAAAGGGACAAGCTGATATTGCTACTTGGTCTTTGTAGTGGAACTAGTTCTGAATGTAACCTGGGCCTCACTGATGGGATTTGGGAACTTGCTTTTGGAAGAGCAGGCTTACCTGTATGGTCTAAGAACAATTTATACCCTAAGTAAGCTTACTGGGCGTGTGTACAGCCTAAATTCATAGGTGCTGTTCAGAGTGGATGCACTTGCTGTTTGGCACAGGGCAGCAATAACAAGTTATGTGCTGTATTAATGGAGCAAAGTAAATTCCATCAGCTCCGGAGCTATACACTGAACCCAGGGAGGGGCTGCCTGAACCTCTGGATAAGCTGAGTCACAGTATGACCACTTCATGTCATGCAAAACAAAAGGTGCAATTTAAAATATTGTCCTTTGGATGTATTGAGCAGTATTTGGTTGTCAAAACTGGATTTCTTTAAGCCAGTGGTCCAGAATAAGCTGGTAATGAAGAGTTGTTTTCCAGCAGAAAAGTGGAAAGCATGCATATGAAAATAATATGTGAGTTTCTAGTTTTTCATAAACTTAATTGACTCTTTCCACATACAGCTACGTACACAGAAAGTAATTCAGTGTAAGTTCATGTTAGGGAACGAGATCGCATAAATAAATTGCATGCATATAAGGTGCATAAAAAGACATTCCAGCAGCGGTGCACGTGTGTCTGAGGCCAGAAAGGAAATTCTTGTGCTCAGTGGACTGCAGCACTGGTAGGCTTGTTGATCTACTGCTGTATATAACCTACTTCTCAGTTTATTTTGTATCAGTTGTAAAGCTTAAAAGCAAAGGTGTTTTCTTCAATACACACAACTTTTGTTTGCATTACAACTGCTATGCAAATGGCTTGTATTATCATGGTCAAAGATTAGGCATCTTCCTTGCAGATCCAGTATTCGTACACAGAAAGCACGTTTCCTATGAAGCTAGCATAAAGGATAAATGCCTCATTCCTTAGTGTGTGGTTTTTTTTTTTCCACATCATTCCTCCACAGTCTTGAAGAAATATCTGACAAGACCTATTATTTCTCCAGTTATCCAAACCGTCCACATCTTAACAGCTTCCTACTTCAGTTGAGACAGTCTGAAAAGTTTAATATCATTTCAAATCAGAGAGCCAATAAAACTTGACATTATTAATATGATGTCAAGGGGTTTTCCAACTGCTTAGGGAAAAACAATGTGTCGCATTAAGCATAGCTCCTTGCATGGTGAAATATTAAGTGACTTTTCAATGAGTACCAGCTGGAGCTATTAGTTTTTCTTTGCTGCAGTTGATACTGAGAAAAGGTCTGGTTGAGAACCTTTTATGAAGACATTAGCTGAATCTGTGCAATCAGAAAGACTTGTGATTTCCGAGGGACTGCTCTCTATTGGGGGCTGCATATGCAAGTATGAATTATTAAAGGCTGTAAATACATTTGTCAGGATGTGCTTTCTCTCTCCCTTAATGCACTTACTACACTAGGGAGTCTGGATCATCTACTGGGAATTTGATCTTAGATTTTAATAAACTGAACCAACTTCTTTATCTTCTCCTGCACATTCCACTGGGAACTGAAAAACAAGGGAGTGTTACAGACTTCATTTTCTGTGGTCTAATTCATGGTTGGACTGTGGTAGTTTGCTCTGGGTGTTGCTGCTGGATGTTGCCTAATACTAGCCCTACACTTTGACCTAGAAAGCCTGCCTTGGCTCAGGATGTTAATTTTTTCAGAAAGGACTTCCCCCGGGTATAGCCATTGCTGCTTTCCTGGCTGGCTTGTTTTTCTCATTGGTGCCTGGGTGGCTTTGAACAGGCAGGAGGCCTGATGTTTCTGCAATCTTTCTTTTACCTTCAAGTTATTGTAAAAGAAAATTGCTTCATCTCTTTGTCTGTCCAGACCAAACATGTTCTGCACAAAAAAGTTAAAATATTTTTTTTTTTTTAGAATGCTTTTGGTAACACACCCTGGGATCAAGTAGTTTTTTAGTGTGCTTAAGGCTTTGTACAGCACATTAAAGCCTCATCTACACTAGCTGTTTACAATGTGTATGTGTTAGTGCATGTTCTTAAACACACCTCTGGATTCTGGTCTTGACTGTGCCTCATTTTCTTGTTTCCCCACTCGTACAATAAGTAATGCTTTGATGCCTCACAGGGGAAGTGTAAGTATTTAATTTAACTTTTATGAAATTCTTTGACAATGTAAAGATACTGAATATAAAGCAGAGTTTCAGGGAAGTTGAGGCAGTGATGTTCCACTTTTATCTCCGATAGGAGTTCACACATCTGAGCCCCAATCCCTCAAAACCCCAGGACTTCCAGCCAACCATATTGTTGCCTTAAGGCCATAACTATTTTTGACATTTTTAGCCTATAAAACCGTAAATCCTCCTTTGACATTACAATACACCTGAACCGTTTTATTACTGTAGCTGCTAATTCAGTTGCAGTCGTACTTCTACAAGGCACTGCAGGTGCAGTGGAAATTGGAGTAGCAAATGCGGTTCGATAACTCCCTTCCAAGGACTCGACCATCCCATGCACAGGCCGGGTCTGTCCCATGGGGGAAGCAGCAGCTGCTCCCCCCCGGCAGTGGGGGCTGCTTGGCCTCAGGCAGCTCTCGAACCCTCGAGGCAGGAGCACGGGGCTCCTGTTCTCAGCCAGGGTGCCTGTCCCTTCCTGTGCTCAGCCTTTACCCACCCTTGCAATGAATTTCCCTCCTAGGAAGGGAGCGATGAGAAATGGATGCCCGGGGAGCCATCTAGCAGTCACGGGTAAATGCCACCCCCACACAGAGGGCACCTGCCCGCAGCTGGTGCTGAGACTTGAGGCATCTCCCTGGGATCTGGATGCGATCGCTCAGCTTTGCCTCTCAGCTCATCCTGTTTGAGGGCTTTCTGCTTCTCCAAGCCACAGATCTGGTTTTCCCAGCCTGTGCTGGCCACCAAGGGATCCTGCTCCCCAAAAGATCACGTGCAGCTGTGCTTGATTTCTCCCTGGGCTGCCGAGGAGCAGCAGGAGGAGCATCCTCTGCAGGCAGGGTGAGCCCTGGGACCTGGGCGCTGCTTCGGCTCCCGAATCTGCCGGCCCTGTGCAGGAAAGCAGGCGGCTGTACACAGCCTTCACCGAGGAGGAAGTCTCTTGCTGCCTCTTCCCTGCTGCACAACCTTCCTTCACCTTCTTTCTTTTAATGTCTTAATCAAGTGGCTGATAAGAGAAGTGATCCATGAAAAGGACGGGTATCTTGACAAGACACAGAAGCTTGTGGCAGCACTTTCCCCACAGATCAGCATCCTCCACAAGAGGGAGAGACAAAAAAGACAGATTTTTGTACCCTTAAGCTTCCACCACTGCAGTTCAAAAGACCAATCTTTACAGAAAATAAATTTAAAGGAGAATTTTTGATGTATATGATGGTCTCTTGTGGTTGACAGGAGTGCTGCTGGCAGTATATGGAGTATGCAAAGCCAGAGTTGGGATTACTTAAAAGTGCCTGTAGTTCTTTGATTAACCAGTGTGTATTTTATTTTTTTATATGGCACAATCAGAGCCCTACATTGATAATATCTTGCTATTATTGTTCAATACATGAAACTCCCCTTTTTCCTGCAGTGTGTGGCTGCTTTTTAGGGCACTTTTTAAAGAATTCATTCTCTGCATATTAAATTTATGGCTTTAAAGCCAGCTTTGTGTATTTGGGTGTAATTGTGGCATGGTGTCATGCACTCAGTCTCATGAAGAGGAATTTGTGGGTGTGAAAGCACTGAAAGGGAAGGGTCTGTGCCGTGATGGCCACAGTGCTTGCAGGGGGAGACCCGTGGCACTCTCCTCCTCCCCACTGGCTGGTGATGTCCTGTGGGTTCCGGTGCCCATCTCTGCTCCCCCCTTGCTGCTCAGTGCCTGGCCCCACTTGAGGCTGGTGGCATGGAGGGTGCCGACAGAGCTGTCACGACGGGAGCAGTGTCACCGTGTTTCGGTTCTCTGCCTCTTTTACAAGGGTGCAAGTGAGGCACCACGAGGGAGGTGTCGTGCCGGAGATTATCCATCAGGTCGCCAGCACAGCCAGGAACAGATGTGAGGCCTCCGCTCTCCTAAATGACTGCATTTTCTTTGTACCCTGCCTCATCAGCTGCCTTGTTCAGCTGTTTCCTGGGTCTGGGCTACAGGCATGTGAGAAGTTTGCAAAATAAAGAGATAATAATAGTAAACTCCAAGAAGGCAGAAGTGAGCAATCCGAAACTTGAGCTGCTTCAAGCGGGAAGTTCAGCAGCTGTAGCGAAACAAAGAAGGAAAGCATTTTCAGCACCCAGGGTGGGCTTGGGTTTCGGGTTGCTGCTGCCTCGTGTTTTTGTGTTTTGCTTCTGGAAAGGGAGCATCTGGCCCCCGTCTGCTCCTGCCCAGGCAGGGAGCGGGGCAGCAGGCGGCGGGGCAAGGCTCCTGTGCCAGGCATCATCACCTCCAGCCAGAAGCTTGTCCCTGCCCAAAAGACCTCGCTGCCTTCCCAGCAAGTGTTGAATTTGAAGCCAGGCTATCAACTCTAGCTGGAATCTGTCAGGCTGGTCTCTTCTGCTTTTATCTTGTGATTTTATTTATTTATTTTGCTTCTGGCCTCTCTGCTGCCAGCAATACCTGTTCCCAAGTCAGACTGAGCTGGTGTAGTATTAAGGATCCTAATCCTTATGATCCTGTGTGATCCATACATCCTGTGTGATGTAATAACACTCCGGCTCTCCCCTCTGCAGCTGTATTGCTTTTGCAGTGCTGATGGCCCTAATGACTTGTTCTTGTCAGTTGACTAAGCAGACAGGGCTCCTGGGGTGTAGCACAGCCGGAGAGGAGCTAAATCAAGGTGCCTTATTTCCCTTACAGACTTGCTTCCACCCCCTTTCTGAAAGGGGGAAAAATCATATGAAGATTACTTAGCTCATTCTTAGGGAAGCTTTGGCTTCGCTAAAAGAAATGCCATCTGTTTCTGTGCACTGAATTTATGCAGGGAAGACAGCAGTGTTAATAAACAGTGTGTATCAGCCTCGGTCCAGCTCCATTAGAGCTGTCCGGGGAAGGACGAGTGGTGCTGGGCCAGGGGAGAGCCCGGGAAGAAAAAGCAAGGTGCTGAGGCTGGAGCTGGTCGGGTGTGGTGTGCTCAGCACTGCAGGATCGGAAATGAAGAGGGAAGGGATGCTCAGCCCTTTGATTATTTTCCTCCTTTTATAATGCCTTCACTTGAAATAGAAATGAAGGTAGAGAGTAAATTTCACATCCAAAGATGGGTGTCTGGTCCTGAATAGGATCGATTTAGGGTCAGTACTTCAACAGCTCAGAGGATTTGGGTTTCAAAAGTTCCCAACCATTACTGCAGTCAGATATTTCTAAAGGGCCCAGCATGATGACATTTACAGCCAGATTTTTCAAAAACAGTGTAGTACTTCAGATGCTGAACTCCTGAAAATCTAGTCATTTAATTTGTTAAATGAGAGCGAAGGTCTCTTCAGATAATCTCTGTCATTGTAAGAGTGGAGCTCTTCTGTGGGAAAAGCAGTCTATTCCTAACCAAATCTCCTTTCAGGTTTGAAGCACATTAGCCTAGAGTCACTTTAAAGCACATTTTAAAGGCTGAGAGCAACCTAAAGAGGGAAACGAGACCTAATATCAATTAGCTGAAATTTGCATGGCTTGTCACTTAAATTCGGAGATGTTTTGTCTGTGACAATGTTGTCTGCATTCATTGGAGACAACTTGCTGAACTATAGCATTTCCCCTGTACGCGCCTTGCTGGAATCGGGAAGGATACCGCACAAGTCTGCGTGAGTGAGTGATGGGTCTCCAAAGGCAAATAAAAATACTTCTGTGACAATTCACTTCCAAGATTTCAGGCACATCTTTTTCTTAAGAGACTCTGGTGGGCTGAGCACTGTCTGGGGAAACACAACTCTGAATTCATTACTCCCTCCAGCTGCAGATTTTGTAGGGTTTGGGCAAGTCACTTAATCTGCCCCTGCTCCTGCCCCGTCATGTCGGCCCAGTAATTCTTTCCAGCTAAATGCGGGTGTCCTGAGGGAGGAGCGGCTGAGGGGAGATCTACCGCTTCTGCCGGTGGTGATCTTTCCATCCCTATGTATAATAACCCTGAAGTGAGGAAATAATGACTAGTCAATACCTGCCCCTTTCATCTGGCAGTCTCTATTTGCACAGTTCAAGGGCCTGATTTTCAGAAGTCCAAGCGCTCGGAGAGCATGAGGGCTCAAATACGAGCCTGGGGATGGCTGCGGCAGCCACAGCACGATGCTGTCCCCTGTGTGTGCACTCCTTTCCAAAGACATTTCTCTGAACACAGCGTGTAGGTGTAGAGTGTGGATAAACACCAACCGATGGGCTGAACCTCTTATTGACCTTTAACTGCTTGGTAACTGATTCTCTCCCATAATAAATATCTCCTGCAATTAATAGTCAATTGGTACTTAATTAATGAAGCAATAACAATGGAACAGAACATTGTCACAGGATAATGGTCTCCTGCAGCCATTATACTGTAGCTGTCCCACTAAATCAAAATTAAGTGCAGTGCTACGTCTGTTTGGAGCAGGAGGGATGTGCTGCTGCACCGGCAGGCTCTCTGCTGCCCGCCCCAGCCCACAGCTGCAGCAGGGCGCTCTGAGCAACCCCGTCTCTGTGCCAGCAAAGCAGAGAAAAGGCTCTGGAGTAAAGCAGGCAGGTAATTGTAGTGAAGGTTAAGAGTACAGAACAAATGGAGGCTTTAAATAATCCCCCTGAAGGTCTCGAGTAGCCACCTGGTAGGGCTGCAGCACGCGGGGCTGGATGCTGGCAGCAGCTGCTGTGGGCTGCGTGCAGGGGTACAGCTCAGCTCACACCACGAGGAGTTCAGTGCCCTGGGTCCTGCCTTTCCTTGTGCCAACCTTTCGGTAGAAATGATGTGTGCTGCTCTGGGGGGCTGTCAGGAGCGAGTGCTGGAGCCTTTCCTCTAGGGACAGGGCTCTCTGGGCAGTAAGTGCCGGGCTGTAAAACATCCCATGGCTTGCTCCTGCGCCTCGTCCTTCCCTGAAGTGCAGGCTGTTGCCTTAAAGGTGACTCAAAACATGTGAACACCAGCTTCCTGTTCGTTTTTTTTTAAAAAGTCCCATTTTTCTGTCTTGTCAGGTCTATTTAAGTATTTAATGAGGTGAGATAGTACCAATAAATTTAACACAGCACAATAACTCTGATGTGGGCCACAGCCTCATAAACTTCCATCCCTGGGACGGGAGGGTGATCCACTCGCCCAGGCTGCACCGCTGTGATTGCTGTGCTCAGGCACTCTGAAGGTTGGCCAAGGACTTCAGAGGCTCTGCCACAAACAGGAGCATGCTCGCCGGGACGGGCTGCAGGGGGCTTCCCGGGCATGAAGCTGTTTAATTGGCAGTGGGGATGCAGGGGATGGGGCTAAATCCTGCTGGGATGGTGGACAACTGTTTTACCCTGTACTGCTCGTGTTACAGCCCATGGAGGCCTCTGAGGGCTCATCAGCAGGAACAGCTGGTGCTGTAGCAAGCAGAGCTGACTTTCAGCTGATTTCTTCCTGCGGACTCCCAGGAGCAATGTCCTCTTCACTCATGAACAGTGACTTAGTACAGGCAGGCTGAGAAATCAGGCAGGCGCTTCGAAGCCTGTGGGTGCTGCGCTTGCACCAAAACTCCATGCGGGAGGACAGTGCGTACACATGATTGTCTCCTTGTCTGCTGCAGCTGATCCCTGTGGCTGGTTTGGGTGGGTGAGCCCTGCGGTGGAGCTGGGGGTCCTGGTGCTGAGCAGGGCCAGTGAGCTCAGGCACCGTGGTCCTGGCGGTTCCACCACATCCAGCCTCCGAGGAAGAGCTGGGTGACTTTGCACTGCTGCAGAGCATAGAGAAATGCTTAACTTTGAATGTCTCCTGAATGAGTAATCTCACAGATATTCCCCCCGCACACACACTACATGCAAATCTGTTTGCAAGCAGCTTGCTTTCTTGGAGGAGGACTTGGAATTGTTCGCTGGCTCCTGTATCCCGTGTACTGAGGCATCCCTTCCTGTGACTGGCTTTGGCAATGACATTTCTCTTGATCTGAATGTTGTTTTTTTTTTTTTTTTTTTGTGTGTGTGGAGAGGATGGGGAAAGATGAGTTTAAAGCTGTTACATGTGGGGGCATCTGTGAGTTTAAGATTCGTTCTGGTACTTTGGCATGAGCGTTTGTGGCTGATGCAAAGTAATATTGAAGTTTGAAAGAATTGTCTCTGGCTTTGTATCTGTCTCAAGATTTTAATTTCTTCTCTAGTCTGATATTGCCCATTCAGCAGGTGCAAGAGCTGAACTATTAGCTAAATGATCTGTTCTTCATGGGTCCTATACATTCTAGTAGTATGCAGAAGTAAATTACAGGGATTCCACGATTTTCCTCTTTTCGCTTCTGGCACTGACCCCTCTGCGCTGGGGAGTAAGAACAGCATCTGTGCTATCCATCGGCTGTATCCGGGCCCACTGGAACACCCTGTTTACACCAATCCTGTACAAATTCATTTTGTGTTCTTCTCTATAAATAGCTTTCCAGTGTCTGCCCATACTAAAAAACCATCATACTCCATAACTGGCCAAGCACAAATCTAATTATCCCAGAAGGGGAGGGAGTGGAGAGAAGAAAGCACATAGAAATTTCATCATCTAACCTTGTGAAATCTGTATGACTTGGAGCTCCAGAGCCTTTGCTTTCAGAGTACAGCTCACCTTCAGAAGCATGGGTTCCTTAAGCACACTTCTTTTTAGCTGTTTTTTTCTTTCTTTTTCTTTTTTTTTTTTTTTTGCTCTGTGCACTGTGCTAAGGGACATACTGAGAGTAGTTTATTACAGCTTTCTGTTCCGTTCTGCTGCAGTACAGTAGAAATAATGCAATCATGTCTCAGCTCCATATGGTCTCAGAGGCTGAGAAGCAGAACAACCTTTTGCTTTGTTTGTGTTTTCACTTACAGCACTGGGGGATGCTGTGGGGAGCTGCTGGCTCGGCTGCTGTTGTCCCCCCCTCTGCTGTGCCCTGCTCCCCAAAATGCCACGGCGCAGCGGTGTCCTAGTGTTCGGAACGATGGTGTGGCTAGAGAAGAAATACTGTGCTTGGAAAACAGCCATCGTTTATCTAAATATTTGTGTTTGTATGTGTGGGCTCCATATTGCAGAGAGCAAGCGCGGTTCTGTAGCCTCTCCACTACAGCAGGTCAGACCATACGATCCGAAGCTGCCTGCCAGGTTTGAAACATGCAAGTGTGTTGCCTTGTGCGGCAGCAAATAACCTTGTGCTGCCCGTTGGATGAGACTGGGGTGCGAAGAGCACCAGGCTGCAGCAATGAGAGCCCTGACTGTAGGAAATCAGGGGGTGTCTCCTGGGTTTGGGAGCTGGGGGACCCTGGAGGAGCCATGTGTCGGCGCTGCTGAGGGTCGCCACTTAGCTTCAGAGGACCCCCTGAAGCATCCTGGTCTCATTTGGTTCACTCTCATAACAAAAATTTCATTGTTAACGGCGGCTTCTAAGAACTGAAGCCAGGAGTGGGGAAATGGCATTGCTGTAAGATACAGCTGATTTTTTTTTTTCAGATTTCTCAGAATTTGGCAGGCCACAAATTGGGCACACAGTGTTGGACGTGAACACGATCCAAAGCACCCAGTTCTGCATCTGATGCCCAGATTTGTTATCAGTGAGCTGCTCCAAACAATGCTGCTCTGACCAGGGGATCTGATTCAGCTAAATAGAGAATTAAACTGTTCTTTGAACAAAGAGTTGAAAGGTGCAAGGCCTGTACAGTGTGGATCGATGCAGTACACACAAATTCCTGAACCGCTGGGTTTGCTTGGCTTCGGAGGTCGTGAACTCTGCTAAATTCTTTCAGCCTCTGGTTCTGGAGCTCCATGAAACAAACCTGGGGAGAAGGAAAACATTCCTGGTGCCCGTGTGCCCCTGCACAGAGCTGCACAAACAAATGGTTCCAATTATGAAATGGAGTTTGCATGCACTGTGTTATTTCACCCAGTGCCGGAGGGTCTGAATTTCCTCACTACTATGGATAAAGTCCGTCAGCCAACATCTACACTCGTGTAAAAACATAAAATCGAGCTTTGTCTTTCATCAGAAAAATAAACTACGTGCCACAGAGCAGAATAGCAGAGGGAGCACTGGCAGGGCTGAGCAGAGCAGTGCTGGGCAGCAAGGCAGGGAGAGAGCCAGGCTCAGGACACCTCTGCAGGAGCTGGGGCACCCTGCACGGCTGCAAATGCCATTTTCCTGGGGAGAGGACAAAGCAGTAAGGCACTGGGGCTAGGTGTCTGCTGCATTGCTTAAACACCCTGCTGTTGGGCATGGGTGGTATGTAGAGAGACCCTGAGGGAAGGCACAGGGAAGCAGCTTGAAAAATCAGGAAGGGTTTTGCACAAAGATGTACAGCAGCTTGAGAAGGTCTTTTCCTTTTGGAGCTGTGCAGATGGACAAGACCAATGAGCCAAGCTGCAGTGAGACTCAATATGGCCCGCTTTCGATTTATTTGGATCAGGGAACACCCCAGCAGTACAGGAATATGACACCTCTCTTGTTGGCGGATGCTGGGTCAAAACGTTCCTGTGTTATCAGTGAAGTATTTCCTACTTGGCACTTAACTTAAGTAGGTCTCAAAACACTTCACAGAAGAAGACAGGAAATAAAATTGTGCTGGGGGAAAACTTTGGCACAAAGCTTTGCCCCAGCTGCAGCAGGACAGTGGCAAAGGAGAGGCGAGAGCTGCTGCTTCCCCAGTGTCAGCTGGTGGCTTTGTTCTCCCAGACTTGCTGCCTGCCTTTATAAATGCAGGATGGGAAAGGCCCCTGCCAAAGGTCTTCCAGGCTACAAGGACGTGGTGAAAGGAGGGAGGGCAGCCCATGCCAGAGCACTGAGCAGCGTCCTGCACCCCAGCCCAAGGGCATGGTGCCTGAAGGCACACAAATGTGCACAGAGCCCAGGCCTGCTGGCTTGAGCATCCTCAGGCAAAAGCACCGCGTCTCACCTCCCCGCACAAAACATTTTTCTGTCTTCTGCAAGATACTTTTATTTGAAGAGCTCTCACGATGAGCATAATTTTTCAAATTACTTATTCTTTCTTTGCCTTCCATGTGTATGCTTGCGCTTTTCCTGCCTCACATTGACGTCATGTTTTAGTACAGCAGCAATAACATTTGGCCTGAGGATAAATTCGTGCATGTGAGAAATAAGAGGGCTTCACCTGTGATGTGTCTGTCCAAGTGCTCAAGCAGAGCAGTCCAGCCCTTGGGCTGCTGTTTGTCTAAATTCTCTGAAACCCACGGCTATAATTAGGCTGCACTCTGGGTATTTATAACCCTTCATGGCTTTACGCTTAGAGTTTTTAAGTGCAGAGTAGAAATTGGGGCTGGCGAGGTAAAGCTCACCAGAATAAACAGTGCAGTCCAGGCAGGTGTATTCTGCAGGGAAGTCTGAAGCGGGTGAGCCCAGGGCCCCCAGCTGCCTGGAGGTGGGAGGACGTGCCCCGCAGCCCTCTGTCCCAGGCTGTGATCTCGGCTCCGTGGCACTGAGCGGGTGTGTGAGACCTGCAAGGGGAACCTGGGGGAGTGATGCCGCTTGTTCAGAAGGAAGCGTCTGGTCAGTGATTAACCAGCGGTTTTTGTGATGTGAGGGCTCTGGCCTGACTTGTGAGGGTGTCTGTTCACAGAGCAGCCAAGTTCAGGATGTAAACACCGAAGTTCCTTAAATGTAATGCCTCTCGGTACCTGGGAGGGGGCTGGTGCTTGGAAAATGTTTGTGGTGGTGGTGTCACAGCAGCCTTTTGAAGGGCGTGTGCTTTATTTCCATTGCACTTCCAACCAAAGGCTAGAGTAGGTGGGTCTCCACAAGAATCTTTCTCTGGGCAGAGGGGGAAAAACTGCTGGAGGATGGAGAAGCCAGGTTAAAGGAGCCTCTGCATGCATGAGGTGGAGGAGCTTTGGGAGGGTATCAGGATGCTGCCTCTATCTCCCTCCCTTTGCTACTCAGCGGAGCAGGAGAGTTGGCTGTGAAAAGCTGGCTAAATAGGAGAATTAAGTTACTAGCAACTAAAAAAGTAAAAACAAAACCAAAAACCCTCAAGACCTGTGGAATGCTTATTTGCCTCCAGTAACTGATTCCTGTTATGCAAATTGACAACATGCGTATACACAATTCAATATATTGAATATTTGATGTTTTACTGGAAAGTGGGGCATTAGTAGTGGATGATGGTAAAGTGAACTGCTGCCTGGGCTAGCAAATCGACCAGTGCTTGAGCTGGGAGAGGACAAGTGAATCTCAGTGCTCCGTGTGCAGGCTGGCAGCCCTTACTCTGGTGGTGCAAATGGCCTTGGGACGGGAGCTGTCTGTGTTCGGGACCTGATTGCTTCGGTTGCGTTCAGGCAAACGCATCCAGAACACAGGGCCTGGGTGCCAGCCTGCTCAGCTCCTAATCCAGCGTTTGAGGCACGCTCCATGCTGTGTTGTTAAATGCCCTACATATGGATGAATGTTTCTTTAAAGCCTTTAAGAGTAAGCAGCAGCAAAAGAGATCCTTGGCTGCTTGACAACCCAAATGTGGTAGAAATTCCATATGTTTCTGGCTTTAACCTTCCCCAGAGTGCCCCATTTTCTCCATGTTTTGATTTTTAGATCAGGCTTAAGCAACTATTCTCATTGGTCCAGTTGCTGGTGGGAAGTGCTCCCATCTCCAGTCTTTTGTTGCTGAAGCAAATTAGGCAGAGTTTCAGCTCTCTTACCTTCACACATGCTGCCAAGTAAATCCTGCAACTTTTGGGGGTGACGACATAAATTTGCAATGGTGTTCTGCAAAAGCACCCTACCAAACCAGAGCTGTCTAGCATCCATAACAAGCTTATCAAAGAGTTTCTTTGCAGTGAGATCTGAGCCCTCCAGGTTTTGATTCATAGCAGGTGAAGGCAGAGTGTGCTGAAACCTGATTGAAATGTGCGAGGTCAACAAAATAGAGCAGAGAGTGCACAATAATTGGGGAAGAAGCAGCAGCCTTGCTTTCCGCATGTGTTCATGTGATCCTTGTACTTTAATCTCCCATTTCCAAAGGGAAGCCTGTCTTGCATACTTTATTATAGTGTTCATTTGCACAGGAGGTCTCCTGGTTTTTTTTTGGTCTTGTTTTTTTTTTTTTTTTGTAAAAAAAAAAAAAAAAAAGGGGGGGGGGGGAGGGGGGGACATAACTAAAATTACTGCTGACTTTACTCTCCTCCTTTCTTGTGAAACCGAAAAGAGAAAAGCCTCCCTCCCACCCAGCAGGGGTGCAGGGAGAGGAGTGGTACCTGACATTCATTTTAAGGATTCTTACCTCTTGCAGAGTTTGAGCCCTTTTTCTTACTGCAGTGCTGATGTTTACTACAGATGAGCAGATTTGAAAATGAGGAAAGCCTTCTGTGCTCTTTTGGAAGCTAAAATCTCTTGAACGATGAGGTCTGAGGGCTGAAAGAGCTGGGCTCCTTGGGGCAAAATGTATTTGCTAGGACAGATCTTACCTCTGTCTGGGAGAATTGTCACAGATCTGGGGATCTCTGACCTTTCTCAGAGATTTGGGGAAGAGGTAGGAAGAGTTTTAAGCAAATGTTTTCCTAAAAGGCTATAACATTTTGTTGGAAATGCTCCATTCCCAAACATCTGTGCAAATTAAACCTTTCTTTTCTTTCAAGTGTTTGTCTGGGGGAGGGGGAGGGCTCCCTTCTCTTCTGCATTCTGCCTCTGAAATGGAATATATTAAAAGGTAAATAAAAAAAAAAAAACAGGGAAGGGGAGACAGGAAGGGGAAAGAAATCTGTCCCCTTTTCCCTCCTTCCCATCTGTTGTTTAATCACCAGCTGTTTGTCCTTAAGCTTGGATTACAACCTCTTCATCAGCCTCTTCTGTGCAACACCTTGTGCAGCGGGGCCTTTGAATCCCACACTCCGCATTATACATGCACCGCGTGCGGAAAGAGCCTCGCATCTGAAAATCTGGGGGAGATCTCTAGCCCCATAGCTGTCTCTCCTGTAGAAATGTTAATTTCTCCTCTCTGCATGTTCCTACTTGAGACGTCTCTGCTGGAAATCCCTTTGTGATAGTGCCTGGGTCTCATGCCTTCACCCCAGGGTACAAGCGCTTAGGGTCACCGTATTTCCTCCTTGCAGAGAAAATGAACCTAAATGCTAGCAAGTGTGATAAACAATCAGTCCTTATGCACGTGTACGGAATGCTGTGGCAGCATATTATTTACCCTCTAACAGGGAATGAATAAATAAGAATCGGTTTCAAGTGCTCAGCCGGGAGGCAATGCCCAGGCACAAGCTTGGAGCTGGAGCAGTGGCTGGGCAGGAGCAGTCCGGCGGCTGCTCACCAGCTTTGTGCCGTGTGTCTGTGCTGTCTCTGAGCCCGTACGGGCTGTCTGACTCACAGAGGGGTCTGTGACAAGCACACGAGCTGATGGTGGTTGATGGAGTTAGAAGCCAAGAGTGATGCTGCACTTTTAGCGCAGGTGCCAACTCGGCCTCCATCTGGAGTAGCCGTAGGAGAAGTCAGCATAAAACCTGGGGACTGCTTAACAAGCTCTTTAGTGCTACTGAATGTGCTGAGCTCATCCAGGGAAGCCATGGGAGCCAAGTGTTTTCTACTGACGGACTTAATGCTGTAGGATGGGGAGCCCTCGGTCTGCTCCCTCTGCTTCCCAGCTACCTTTGGGGGACGGCTGAGCAGCCCCGCAGCCAGCCCTGCACTTCTAGAGCTGCTGCTTTACGCAGAGGGAGAAACATCGTGCTGCTCCTCATCACCCTTCCCTTCAGACTCTTGCTGGTGAACCAATTCCGGCTCCGAGTGCAGGTGTGCAGGTTTCCTCCTTGGCACCGTCTGCACGTGCCCGCTCTGTGGGTTTGTGCTTCAGACCCCTGCCCGGTGACAGCAGCTGCAGCAACAACAGTTCAGCTGCACCACAGTTGCCTGAAGACATAGCTACTGGAGCCTAATTATCACCAAAACGGATCACTACCTCACTGCAGACACCAGCCTGATTAACAAACATCCCCAGCCAGATGAGAGCTCCCTGCACAACCCACACGGAGAGCCTCGGTGCTCTGCAACAGAGGAGGTGTAGGTTTAAAGAGGCGACATCTCGCTGTGCATGCAGTGAAGCACCAAGCAGTGCCTGCTACATCTTTATTAATGATACCAGTATCACATGTGAACTATTCGTAGACACCTGCGTCAATTGGAGAGGACAAGACAAAAGCAGAAATCCGGGGCTGCAAAACTGCATCCAAAATATTTTTATAGATTAGCCCAACTTCTTTTTCAGGGGGGAAAAATGTTCAAAGGAAAACAGGGCATGGTGAGCAGCCTGGTACAGAAAGCTTGGAATCGATCGATTTAGCTGAGTTCACACTCCTACCAGAGTTGAAGGAGAGATAGGGCTAAGGTTTTTGGGACACGACTCACAGCAGAGCTGCAAGAATTTCTTGGCAGAATTTCTTCTCGCATGAAGCAGCTGCGCAGTGTGGACGGGTGTTCTTCTGATGTCCTGTGCACAGACAGCTGGCCAGGTGTTTCACAGTGTGTTGTGAAATATGTGCAGGTTTGATCTAGGGAAGAGAGGAAGAATAGGTTCCCCTGGTCAGAATTGCACCAGAAGGAGTTTGAGGTGGCAGGCAGGGTTAATGCTGCTGGGCTAGCAGGTTGGCACGTGGATTCAGGCAGGATGGGCTCCAGTACAGCTCTGACACCGGAGTAAGCTTCAGAAAAAGAGGAAAATACTGTATTTGTAAGCAAGTCTCAGATAACAGCTTGCTCGGTCACCATGGGGTCATCTGCTGCCATGTACTTTAGGTGAAGTCTGTGAACAGTAGCTTTAAAATAGCTTTTAATCTCTGATTTCCTGGGAAACACAGTAATGCAGGAGTAAGGAGCTGCCTGGAGTCAGCGAAGGCCGTAGGTTTGTTGGTTAATGCCTCACCAGCAAAGCAGAGGTTCGTTAGAGGAGGGCTAATCATTTACAAGCTTTAAGTTTAGATGCGTGGCTTAAATTTCATTGCGTCATGCCCTGAGTATGTGCGCTAGTGTCCTGGCTGCAGGCTGGTGCTGCGGGTTTGGTCTTTGTGCCCCTTGACGGGAGAGCTTGGCAGTGCAGCACGTGTCTCAGCCCGACGCTTGCATGGGCTTGCTGCTGCTTGTCTGGTAAACATCAATGTCAGTCTGTGTCTGGAAAGAAAAATCATATTGCAGTGAAACTGCAAGCGTGGTGAGTCTTGATATTTGCATTTTAAAAAAGCTTCAGTCCTTTGTCTTCTCCGTGTATTAAAAGCAGGGTAAAAGAGCGCAAACCTCAGCCCTGGACTTGTGGAGCAGGGCTTTTGGGCCATGACCAGGAGCAGCTCAAAGCCTCTGACAGACACCAGGCCTGGAATAACGCACGATGTGTTTGCACGTCAAACTCACACCTCCAAGATATAAGGCTTGCTCAGGACTCAAACGTCTGGGTTTAGACAGAGCGGCTAGGGCAGTTGGTCCCCCTGGCACCCCAGGCTCCATCCTGCTCCCACTAACACCGTGCTGGGCATCACCTCGTGTCAGGGCAGCCAGGACCCTGCAGGTGGCTCTGCCCTGCTGGTTCCTCGTCCCCGTCCCTGCCTCAGAGACCTTTGTGCCTCCCACCTCAGCCCACAGGCTCACCTGCGAATTTCGTGTTCAAAACCACCATTGATTTTCCTGACTAATGCACCTTGCTACACTGTGCAGCACACACCAGACAAAACAAAAAGAACTCAATCAGCCACTTAAACAAAAATAAAATAATAATAATAATAAAAAATCAAACAAACCCCACCGGCTTCCCGTTATAGGCTGGGCGGATCAGGCAGTTATAACTTGAAAGGGTTCCCATTGACCCATAGCACTCAGTTAAAATGAAGGTAGCAGTGCAAATACAGGCTGAAGATGTGGGCTCAGGAGAGCTCTTCCCTTACATAAAAAGAACATTTTGCTTTTTTCTTTCTTGTTACCTGCAAATGAGAAAGAAATGCTGTGCTCCTCCACTCTGTGTAGCATTATTCCAACCATACCAACTCTCAGCTCCCTTTTCCCTTAGCTAATAAGTAATCATGAGGAGGTTTGTGGCCTTGTTTATTATATTTGGCCCAGAAAATGCTTTTTTTCTTTCCTCCTCCCCCGCCTCTTTCAGTAAAATGCTTTCTGAGATTTATTTGTAAGCCTGTAAATACAGAGTAAATAGCTTTAATTTAATTTACTGGGCTCCTGTAAGAAACTGTATCTGCAAGCAGGAATTGTTTCAGCCTCTGCTGAGCTGAGAAGTGCCTGTGGATGCTGGATGGTCAGGTCTTTCTGATTTTTTTTTTCTCCCCTCTTTCCCCCTCCTAAGGGAGAAACTGTTTCTTCGCCTTCTGCTGCCTCCGGGAGCTTTGTTTGCACTGCGCTCTGCGCGTAGGTTGGATGCGTGGTGCCGAACATGACAAATTGCCATTCTGACCCTGAGAAATGGAAGGTAGTGAGTGATCTGATCCTGCAATGAGGCCCATACATCTGTTGTCCCAGCTTGCTTTTAAGGTGGCAGTGTGACAGATCCAGAGAGGACATCTTCCTCCCTTTTGCCCAGACTTCAGTTCTGAGGAGGCTGTTTCAGTTTTTTCTCTCTGGTCTTGGAGGATTCACGGATTCTGGCAAATATTTGGCAGACAGAGCTTGATGCCTGTCTCTTTCTATAAACTTTGTGTCTACAGAGCTGTGACTTCGGTGCAGAGTTTTATGAATGGGGAATGTTGGTGGCATATGGGAAGCAGTGCTGAGCCTAAAATCGTGGTGAGAAAAAAGGGGGAGGACGTGTGATGACATTCGCTGAAGGTTGGAAGGAATGAGGCTCCTGCGTTGGTCTGTCTGGATGGGTGCCCGGGTGCCTGCAGAGCCTGGCTGTAAGGGGGGGTCGGTCGGCCGAAAGCTGCTGACTGTTGCCATGTAACAGAGCTGCTCCTCAGCCGACTGCCAAATGTCTAATGTGGGGGACCCCATGTGCAAATCTGTCTGCGGCTAGTAAATGGACAAGGACAGTATCAAGAATCAGATTATCAGCATCCCACCCGGCGCTCAGTTGTGCGGCGGGTGCGTTGCTCTCTTCCTTTGCCCTCTGCCCTGTGCTCCAGCAGATAGCACAGGCGTCCTCCCCAGCGCAGCGACGTGCGTGCTCCCTCGGCTCTGCTCGGCACAAATGTGATGGAATCACAGCCGAGTTATGTCGGTCCTTAACCCACGCTCCCAGGACCCGTGTATACAATCGCTGGTCACGGCAGTTCCTGTGCGAAGCGAGCAGCTCTCTGGCTGGTAAAGAGGAGCGGCAGCAGCACAATTCCACTTGCTTTTGGAAGGACAACGCTGGTGATGAAATGAGATTGCTACACCGCTTTCTCTCCTGCTTTCCAGCGCTTTCTTGTCCACGTCCCCTCCCTCCCGGCCCAGCGTCGCTCCTGGGGCTGCAGGGAGAAGCCGCTCATCCCCGTGCTGTTCGGTAGCAGCGCGCTCCGTGGCCACGAGCCCAGAGCAGAACGGGTGGGAATACAGGCAAAGCTGGCAGCCTTGGCACGTTATCCAAGATAAATCCTGGATAAATGAGTCACTGACGCAGGAGGCTTGCTACACCCTGTTTCGCCCCTGTAACAGTGGCTGGCACTCTCCCAGTTAATCAAGTGTTGCTTGTGCACCAGCTCGTGTGCGGGGCTCGAGTGCTGCTCCTGGCTTGCTCATCTGCCAGTGACGAGCCCGAAGCGAGGAGGGTGGCTGCGTTGCTTGCCTCTGTGTGTGTGTGGTTTTATTCTTCGAGTTATGAGATTTGCCAACTGAGATTTTTTTTTTTATTATTTTTGCATCAGTTTATTAGGAGTTTACCCCCACACACACCTCTTTTATTTTGTTAGCTGCCTTGGTTAAGTCTGACAGCTTATTTAGAACGGGCTGGTGCCCAGAGGTAGAATTTGCAAACAAATAACTTTCACCCAACATGACAGTGTGCAATAGATTGCAAAAATCCTAGGCAATGCTCTCTGACATGACAGTGACAATAGGAGTTTTGTCCTCATTAGTTTTCCCAACATAAAGACTTCCAGCTCTGCCCAGCCCTTATTGCCTGTCAGTAGGAACAGACTTCAACAACACCCCACTGCTTTGCAACAAGCCGGCGCTGTCGCAGTGATTTGAGGAGCGAGGACACCCTTCTCCCTACTCTCCCCAGCCACACTGATGCAGGGCTGGACGAGCCCTGGTTGTACATCTGTAGCAGGATTTGGCCCCTCTGTGAATGAGTCATTTGTGTGAATTTGAATCCACATCTGGTTTTGGATAGGGGGAAGAAGGGAGGGGAAGACAGTTGCCTTCCCATTTGCTGCCTAGCATAGATCTAAGAGTTATAGCAAGTGTTGTTCTCTTCTGCGGTCATAGCAACTTCTAAATTAATTTTGCTTACTTTTAATCTGAAGTATTTGCGGTTTCCAAATGAGTTGTCCTCTCCAGCACTGATCTCAATTACTTTGTTATGATCAGAGTGTGTGTGGTGGCAGGGGAAGAGGAGGAGCAAATTGTACCACTGCTTAAAATGTGCTCCGGTCTGGGGGTTATGGCAGGAGGACAGGGTGTGATCTTCCTTCCTCTGCAAGGGACTTGTAACTGGGGGTGGAGGGATGCCCCTCTTTAAAACAGCTTGTTCCTTGGGCAGGACATCTGACAGTGCAACCGCTTATCTAACAGAAAACCAAGTTATGCTATGGTTTCAGGATCACCGTCTGCCTTATTTAAGACTTGGGACTTTGAGCTCCCAGGGGAGCGAGGAACCCTTTCTCCATCCCTTCCCACTCCCAAGCTGCCGTTGACAAATGCCTTTGGAGCAGCTGTTGAATGTCCATGGAGAAAAACTGACAGTCTCCCCGAGAAAGGAGACTGATGACACACTTCTCCTGCTTGGGTGCAAGGGGGCTACCATTTTTCCTAATTAGTCATGATGTCTTGCCCATCGCAGGAATAAATAGCAAGCTTTCCCTAAGGATGTGAGATGAGAAGCACTATTTATCGTTGCTCTCTGAGGAAGCTGACAACATGACAGGTGAAATATCAGGAATAATTAAGAAAAATAAGGGCTTATGTACTTTATTGCATCAACAGCAGGGATGTATTGCCAGCTCCTCGTGGATTCTCATTGTATGCCCCCATCCTGACGTCATCTGTAAATATTGTATTTTCTCAGAGCTGCACTCCTGTGCTTCTGTAGTGCCTCTCACCCGGGGCCCTTGGCAACTGCTGAACATCCCTGCAGGCACGAGTGCTGCTTATTGTTCCCTTTTAGCCGCTTAAATGAAACAAAGGTGCCTGCTCGGTGACTCAGTGATGGCTTCGATCCGCAGTCCGGCAGTCCTGGTTCTCAGCTGCCTGCTGAGCTGCTGGAAAACATCACCTCCTCCTTACCCTTGATGCTGCCTCTGCTTCTCTGTCCCTGTTTCTCTGACCACCGTCTTCGCAGCAAAGCCAGGAGCTTCTTTTTTCTTGGAATAGTCTTTGCTTCCACACAGCGTTCATGAATTTTTCACTTAATAGTCCTGGGTTTGCTTTGTGCCACTGAGCTTTCCTGGAGATATGAACATGTTGGGTAACAAATGTGCGTGTTTAGTAAATACTATTTTCCAGTGAGCTCTTTGTCTGGGAGAGAGGAAGGAGAAATCACTAACCTGCGTATGAGCAAAGGACTTATGGATTTTAGACTGAACCCTTTTACAAATTGTTGACTTCAGAAAAGTGGCTGGGAAGCAGATCCCTCTGAGACAGGCGCTCTGGGAAGGCTACGGCTGCCCTTACCACTTACGAACCAATGCATCTTTTTTCTGTCTGGTAGTGAAAGCTCTTGGCTGCATTAGGGAGAGCATCTACTGACTTTGAACTACAGCTTTTTGCACCATTCCTACAGAAATCGATGGCGAGTGACGGCCCAGAGCTGGGGGAGTGGGGCAGGGGGGGAGCAGCTCCGAGGACCTGGTTCCCATTAAGTGTGAGCCGTGCCCCTGGGGTGCTCCCTGCTCCGCTCGAGCTGAGGCTGCGCTCCCGTGCCTGGCTGAATATTAAGTTAAAGCTGCAGCCCGCCTGCATTAGGAAGATCTGTTTGCTTATGAGGCAGGACAGCTGGAGAGCTCAGAAACTGTATCTATTCAAACAATGCGAAAATCTGATTACAGCAAGTGTCACTGGGCATCACTTAACTCTTCCTCTGCAGCCCTGGCTTTGGCTGACAAGCATAATAGATCTCTTGGATACATCTTGTGCTGAAATAAAATGCCTGGTCAAAAGTGCTTAAAATCCTTCAAGTTTAGAGTTTGCTAATCATGTCTCTCATTTGTTGGCTCAATGTGATTTTCGGGCTGTCCGTCCTACATTAAGCCTCATTAAGATTGTGTAGCAGCATTCATAAATGCGGTCAGTAAAATGTATCTTTTTTTAGGCACTTAGGAGAAAAGAAATTGTATGTCACAGTCCTCATCTTGTCCCCTTTGACCATATGCTGTAAGTGCTCATTGGAACTTTTTAAGAGGCTTTTGAAAGAGATCTTTTGTTAGAGGGGGAGGAGAAAGCTAGCAGCAAACAACTCCTGAACTGGGAAATGCTGCTCCTGGGGCACTTATATTTAGCTCACTTGCAGCAGTGTCCCTTCAATTTATCCTTACACTTTTGTTCCTTTTAACTACCAGCACTAAGGGTCTAAAAGAGAGACACCAGCCAGGGATAGGCAGTTTCTCCTTGTGGAGGTGAAGGTATTTTTAACACAATGCCCAAGAAAAAAGAATTTGTTTCCTCCAACATTCAGTCAAAATCAGTGCTGTGAAGGATCTCTCATGGCAAGCAAAGCCTGTGCACTTCTGTCCACAAAAGCATCACATGCAGCAATGGAAGCAAAATCAAATACAAAAGCTGGAGAGGTGTCCTGGAAAACAAAGGTAGAAGTTCATCCCTGCTCGGTGGCCTGCGATGACTCACTCCTGAGGCTAAGCACTGCGAGGGAGGCAGGCAAGCCACCCACATTAATTCAAAATATGCAGGGTGGCCGGAATCCCAGCCCAGCAAAAGGAGAGGATGGGGTGGCGTTGCAATGAGAGCCAGGTCTCTGCCAAAATGAAGACTGGTTTTTGTTCTTTTAAATATTTATAGAGTGCTGTAGTACCTTGTGCTACAGCCCGTGTTCCCGGAGGCTTTGGAGTAGGAAAAATGTCCAGAGCAGGCTCTGCTGGCTAGCAGCACTGCTGTGAGATGCTGCTTTGGAGCCTGTCCTTGGGGATTTTTCATCTCCCGTTTGATTTACGGACCGAGTGGCCCCAGGGCGTGAGTGTGTTTCAGCTGTGGCTGGATCCAAAAAATAGGTATTTCATGCCCAATGCCGTATGCCAGTGAAGTGTGTTGTCTTGGGAGGTGTCCTGCTGGCCCAGCAGATAAGGAGCAAGGCAAAGGTGGGGGAGAAGCAGTTAAAAATAAGCAGTGGCTTCAAGACAGACTGGAACAGGCCAGATTTCATGAAATGGCTTACTCGTAGCCATGGTACGGTTCCTTTTGCTCTACCAAAGAACCTGGGGCTCTGTTGCTGGGCCTGGCTGCTCGCTGTGAGCCGCGGGGCCGGAGCAGGGCTCTCAGGGTGTGTGGTGAGCGTTCGCCGCCCATCCCCTGCTCATCGCCCTGCACCGTCGGTGCTGTGATCTGGGAATGTCCTTGCAGGCTGGCCATCCTGCCGAGCACAGACCTTCCTTCCCCTTCGCTGTCCTTAACGTGTTTGCTTTTGGTAGCTGGCTCCTAACAAGTCAGACAAGTCTTGGGTTTAAATGTGTGATTCCTCAATTCTCCCAGCAAATAAGCCAAGATAAGACCCTGACCTTTGAAGCCACTTGTAATTTAATACAGCTTAAGTAGTAAACATTGAACAGTTGCAAAGGAATATGATCAAAGCCATTGATTTCTTTGTAGTGACATAGTGACTTTCTGAATAATTCCCAATAATGAGAAAATCTGAGAAAATTGAAACCTGTTTGTAGATATTATAAGCCTAAATGATCAAATAAATAATTAGCAAGCTACCCATTTAAGCTCTACGTACGAGAAAGCAAGAAAATCCTTAAATGCTGCTAAAAATGCTAGACTGAATATCTTCTGGGGGCAAAACAGAAAAAAAATCACCCCAGGCAGAATGGAAGATGGCTTTCTTTCTCTGGAATAAGAGCAGTATGCTAACTATGGAGAACCAATGGCTGCATCGATATATTTCTAAACTTCTTCCATTGGGCAGTTTGTATTTCTTTTCTGGTCTGTGCATTAGTTTGAGGGCACTAACTGTGAGCTGACCCAATATAACACTTAGACTCCAGAAGAGGACTGAGGTGTTGTTAAATAGTTATGTACCCATTTGTGTGTTTTTTTTTTTAAGTTATAAAAACAATAATATAAAAATATTATTGTTTCTGCTTGGCAGTAGTGTCAGTTTCCAGATGTCCTGTTGGTAAATGGCGATCAAAGATCCCACAGGGCTGCTGGGGGCCGTGGGGAGGATGAGGTGCACAAGGGTGGGAAAAGGCAGCATGGAAGTGTGAAGCATCGCCGCTCACACTCCCAGCATCAACTCCCAGACCTTGTTTCACGTGCCTGCCTCTGCCACTGCAAAATTGCAGTAGCAATAGTTATCTGACCCTTCGGTACAGACAGTGTGGAAAGCAGAAGTCAGCACAACACTAATGGTTAGCAGCGCTCTTTGAAATATTTCTTTCTGCATCCTAGGAAAGGGGGTATTTGAATGTTTGTTAAAGAACTTCATCGCAGTTGAATTCATTTAGCATGGGCAGTCTATGATGCCCCAGTAGAGTACGTTTTAGAGCACCATTAGTGTTGTGCAGACTCCCTCTTTGCGTTTGGAAAGGATGAAGCTCACTGGTGACGAGGCCTGAAGAAACAGAAGCGATTTGTGGGCACTTCCCTGGGAGCACGCGGCGCATCCAGCACGGCTCCTCCTGCCTGCTGGGGTGCAAGCGGCCGTGCTGCCGGCTTTGTTCTCCTCGGCCAGCTGTATAAACACGGCGCTTAACCCTGCAGAGCAAACCTTTACCCTGTGTCCCGACCCTGTCCTCTGAAGTACACCTCGCACTTACTGCGCTTCTGCCGGAGGAAATCAGCTCTTATTTGCACTGCAGGCTTCTGCCTTCGTCCATAATCGAATCTTCATTTTTATCAAGAACGAATGCTTTGGGGTCCTGCCTGAACGTGGAGCCCTGCGTGCACGCTCCCCTCCTTGCTGCCGTTCACCCGCCGCCGCTGTGCTGCCACTCTTCAGCAGCGTGGGTCCTGCTCCTTGGCCTAAGCCAGAACACTGGGCCTGGTCTCACCCAAGAAGTGTAACTAAAAATTGCTTCTGTTTTAAGTTCTGGCAGGTCTGGGAGAATGACTTTTCCTTGCTCCTTCCTTGCCCTGGAAACAGAGGGCATACAGTGTTAAATGTTGTGCTTGTGTAACCTGTGGTACGATGCTCTGAAACAGTCGTAACAGATGCAGGAATTTAGTGGTGCTTGTGAGTTGTTTACTGGTGGGGAAGAAAGCAGCATTTCTGGTTTCTGCTGCACACAAAATGCCTACCTGATTATGGGCTCCTAGACTTCCAAAGATGCCTTTCCCAACAAGCACGTTCAGTGGGATGCTTGCCTACCCCATGCAGAGACACCCTGCTCTCAAAAGTCAGGCTTGTCTGGGTTTTCATATGCAGTCCTGTTGGCTTTCAGATGTCAGTATTTCAGTTTTGTCTTGTGGCTGCTGTTCAAAGCACAAAAATAGGGTGGCCAAAAATCCGGATGCAGCAGATAATGCTGACAGTCACATCAGGGCAGTTCTGCCTCTCAGGGCAGGAAGCCACCATTTATTGCTAATGCCAGGACGAGGCTCAAAGTGGATGTCCTCGAAACACAGCCGCGCTCTTCCCCAGCCCTTCAGACAGAAATGAAAAGCCTTTCATGTTCTGCGGGGGTGGAGAGCACAATTTGTGGTGACCTGTCTCTGGCTGGTATTTGAAAGGTCACTTTGAGTACGACACACTCTGAGCCCATTGATTTGGGGAGAGGAAAAAAAAAAAAAAAAAAGCCCCAGCCCTGTACAGAAGGGAAAAGCGGGGTAGAGGAAGCGAAAATAGAACTGGCCACAGCCATTGTTTAAAACTGACAAAGAGCCACTGAAAGGCTCCGCTTGCTGTCAATAGCCCAGGCGAGGGCGGCCGCTGGGCAGGCGGCTGGGGCCAGGCTGCGCGGACACTGGAGCCTCCGCTCGGCTCCTGCGGCCGGTGGCGAATGCCTGCAGGAGCTGGGGCTGCGGGGAGGAATGGGAGTGTGCAGAGGGCTTGGATGGACCATTGGTTCCCTCCTGGCGGTGAGGGGTGGGTGCTCAAACCCCTGTCAGAGACCTGCGGCTGCCCAACAGACCAAGGGTGACATTGTTTAAATCCCTGTGGCCTATCCACAGTCCTCCAGAATGGATATATGCATTGGTTTGTGCCCTGCGTGTGCCTGCCTAACGCTGAGCATCGAGAGATCGAGTGGTTGTGGGACCTGGTGGCAAGCAGCTCCGCGGGGACCCTGCACACCTCCCACCCCGTGGGTTTGGTGGAGAGGCAAGCGTCTCCCCACCGCCTGGTGCGCAGGATGTGTGCGCCCAGCCGGGCGTGCCTCCCAGGGGCTGGTGCTGATGGTGCAGGTGCTCCAGGCGCAGGCACGTTGAGTCCCTACAAACTGAAATGTAGCCTGAAGGGGGCTTCACCCCACAACCACAGTTGGATCATTACCTTGGAAGCAGCCGAGGCTGGGAAAGAAACGATTTGCCCTAAAGAGCTCAGCCAACTGTCAGCTGTTTTGTGAGCATTAGTGAAAAATAAGGAGAAAGAGCAGCATTAGCCCTGCATCCATGCAGTAATCTGTCATATAACAAGGAAAGTATTGGCACATTGTCATGTTTCAAACACTGCTAATCAATGTCTCATAGAAAAAAAAATCACCCTGAATGCACCTGGCAGCACGGTGCTGGCTGAGCAGCTGGAAGCTGGCAGAGGTCAGGGGCAGAGGGACAGCTGCCCCGTGCCTCTCAGTGGCGAGGGGCTGGGGACAGCAGGCAAGGAGAGGACCCTGGGCTCTCCCTCAGCTTTTAGTACTTGTAGAGCACACGTAGCTGCAATTTTAAGAAGGCTAGCAGAAAATCAAACGGTAAGTTTTTAGCTAGAGCCATGCTGAAGGGTTAGCCTGTTACCTCCATAGTGGTTAAATCCCAGGAAGAGCCTCTTATTTCGGGGCGTAGGTGATCTCCTTTCTCCCTGAGCATCATGGCTGGTGTTCAAAAAGGTGGACAAAGTTGCATCAAATAACCAACTGGTCTTCGTCAGAGGTTACGGTCCTTGCACAGGGAACAAATGGAACAAGTTGAGGGGAACAGTGGTGGATGGTCACAAGAAGGGAAAGTTTCAGTGACTGAGACCCAGATTCAATTTGTCGTATTGTCTTACCTTCTGTGTGGGACTGGATAAATTAATCTCTAGCTCACTGCCCTGCCTGGAAAATGGGGATAATAGCATCTCGGAGTTGCTCTGTGGGTGGTAAATGTGTATGAAAGACACAGGATGCTCTAATGCTACCATCTTGGGAACAGTTCGAGTGCAGTAGACAGGAGAAGCCTAGCAACTGCTATCTCATTCACTTGTGTCTTCCATAATTAATTACAATATGTAGTGGTAGACATTTGAGTGGTTGAGAGGGGAAAGGGAAGACTCAAACTTGTAACTAAATTTCTGGAGTCAGGAGGGAAAAATTGAATTTTGCCCTGCTAAGTAGTGCAAAAAGGATGCAAGGGGAAAACAGAAGGGAGGAGACAGCATCTCCTGGCCCAAGCGTGTGGAAAGAGAATAATCAAGGGGCAAAGGTGATGCTTTTAGGTAGGTAGGTATTTTGGAAAATGGCGTTTTCTTATCGACGTGTCAGGGGAGAGACTAAAAGGGTCTTTGCCAGTTAGTTATGGGAACCTTTTCTGCTGCAGGCACGAACCCAGAGGGGGTCCCAGGTGGTGGGATGTGCCTGGAAAGGCAAAGTTCTGCAGTGGCAGAAAGGGAGTTAGCAAAATCACTTAATGGATTTATCCTTCTAATTTCCCTGAGCTCTTCCAAGCTCTGGATATAAGCAATGAGGGCAAGTTTACGCACTGATTATAGAAGTGATGGATCTAAAGAAAAAGAAGAGGTTTGAAGGGTTGAAATTTACTGCAAAGTCTGGCCCAGGAATGACCCCCTCTCTCCTCCTTTGAATTTTTTCATCTTGTGCAGAAAAATGCAGCTGGTCAGCTTGACAAGTGGAAACTGTAGCTTTGTCATTAATGTGCAATGCTGAAACAATGATGTATGGCTGGCAATAGATCATGTTGGGTTTCCGCAGAGCAGGGAAGACTAAGGCATGAGACTAATTCATGATGCATGAACGCATTGATCTTCCTGGCTCTGAAAATACAATGTAATGAACCCCCGCTAACACATCATTTTTATGCCACTGCACCTCACTAATATCTAATGATTTCACCTTGCTCTGAGATAAAACATAATTGTATGGGAGTTCCAGCTTTGTTCTTCAATATCTGAGTAGAGTTAACGAATTATGTTTTGCTCTGTAGCTATCGGCAAGTTGGGACAAGCTTACAAAAAATGCAATTATTGGGCTAAGATGCATGCTTAAAGCACTGTGTGTGTGTATATGTAATACTGTGTGCGTATATATGTGTGTGTGTGTACACACATCTGCTGGGGGCATATGTGAGAACATACACAGCTTATGCATGTGCCTACTAGTAACTGAAGCAGTTAAAAAATGGAATTGTAAAGATGTTGAGAAGCAGGTGTCCAGGCTTAGGGATTTCTGGATTTCATCCATCCTACTGGTGCTCAGAAAATGGCAGTAACTTAGAGATGGAGGCTGCCCTGTAAACGTTGTTGTTTGCAGCATTCCAGCTGGTGATTTGAAAGCACAACAATCATTTCTTCCAAAGTCCACAATCCTTTTGAAGACCAACCTGCCACAGTTTGCCCTTGCAAAGCATGAGCCAGCCAGTTTCTTCCCCAGCCAGACAAAGCATTTTTCTTAATAAAATAGCTTTGAGTTCCTTTTGATAATTTTAAGTGCTAACACACTCCTGTTTGTACTTCACCTAGATGAAGCTGTTTTTTATTTTGGTGGTGGTGGTGGTGATTTTTTTTTCCTGCTTACTGTCTGTCCATAAGCAAATGCTCTCTCTCTCTCTTCTGAATCATTCTACACGTCCTGGTTTGAGGGGTTGGTAGCAGGGACTTTTCCTCCTCAGCCTGCCCAAGCCGATGCGTGTGGTCGGGGAGCGAGATGGCGTGGATCAGTGGTGGGGATGCTTCTGACCGCGTCAGTCGTGGGCTGTCAAAACCTCGACAGCAGCCAGGCTGTCTGGGGACTGCTGCGGATCACCCTGGCTGGCAGCGGTTTGTCTTGCCATATTATCTGTAGTCACCTGTCTTCTCTTGTTTTATTTAGTGATTGGAAGCTCTTTTGGGGGTGAGCAAGTGGTAAACTCCTGTTTGTTGTACATCATCTGCTGCAGTTGGGGTCCTGGCCCCTGACTGTGGCTTTTAAGTATGATTGCAGTACAAAAAATGAGCAAGAGCTAGTAAATGTGAGTTGAAGGTGAAGATGTTTGTGGATTCTTCAAAGGAAAACCCTACTGTTACAAAGTAAGTCAATGAAAATCTAACCATTCTTGACAGTGAAAGCTGAAGTAATGTTGTACCTAATTTGAAATTCCCTCTAGGCTGAGTAAGACTTTTCCTTTCATGTGTGATGTTTGTATCCCTTCTGGGAGCCCTTTCCTCTGTACCATGGTTGGTTACATGTGGTGTTGACAGATGATTAAGACATGAAGTCTCTTAAATCAGAGGAACAGTCAAAGTTTTGCATTGTGTGCTCAGGTGTTTACCCACACCATTTTAATCATTTCAGGCTGGCTTTGAGGTTTTGGACTTGCTGCCTCTTGCATCTTTAGGTGTCCACAGCAAATGAGATGCTGAAGGGAACAACAAACCCCAGTCGTATGAGCAAGATACCAGAGGGGAGAGCAGTCCCTTATGGGTAGCGATGCAGTTGGAGTGCGAGATCTTACTGGTGCATCTGCTTTCCAGCTTCTGTAGTACTCTGCTTGTCACCTCCTCAAAGGTAAACTTCTAAGTTTAGGAAACTGCAATTCCTGCTCTGCAAAACTGTGCCTCTGCATGTTTTTGAATGTTTCCAAAACACGAGGGTTAGACAGCATTGCCGCAATGGGCTCGTGTTCTGACGCCTTGTCACACGAGCCCACGCTGGGTTTTTGGGTATTTGGGTGGGGCAGACAACACCCATGAGTCATCTTGCTGCGGAGAAGATATGGCTTTTGATGTGATCCAAGGGGCTTTTTTTTTTTTTTTTTTTTCCCCCAGCTGCATGTATGCATGTAACAAAAAACCCCAAAGCCTGCCACACCGCGATGTCTGTCTGGAGCCGGCTGCTGCTGGAGCTGCCCCAGCCCGTGCCTCCCAGCAGCCAGGCGCTCAGATCGAGCTGTCCCTCGCGTGGGGACAGCAGCTCCCCCGGGGGATGGAGGACCAGAGCATCACAGGGGATGAGGCGAAGTGCCCGCCAGGACTCCATTAGCTCTGACGCCTTCTCTTTATGATGGACCTGTAGCTTCCCTTGGCACTTATTTTGATGGCTTTCTTTCTCCCCCCATCCCCATGATCTCCATGTCTTGGCTTTTTCAGGCACTTTTCTCCTATAAGAATATTAAGCATATTTAAAAAACACTTAAATGCTAATGTGAAACCTGAAAAGAGGATGTCAAACGCAAGAGACACTCTGAAGACATGATGTCTCTGTAGAAGGATTTGACCCTGGTAATCTAATTTGCTTTACATTTCAAATGATACTTCATTCTCTTATTATAAGGCTCTGTGTCATTGGCTCATAAAGATTACAATTTCTTGTCTCCCAATTGTAATAAATCCAATTCAAGCACCCTCTTGATTTGAAATTTGTCACAACAACATGCGGAGGGCACAGTTCCTGAGTTTTATGGTGAGGGTGCATTAGACTCATCTGCAGAAAAGATGACGCAAGACTGTAAAATGATTCGTCCCTCTTTCTCAATTGGATCTGTGTGTTAAAAAAAAAAATTAAATTATAGCTTATTCCTTATTATCCAACAGTAAAAAGGCTAGACCGGCAGGGGAGCCAGACTGGCTAGATTTTTTGTGCTTTATCGCTACACTAGGGAATAATCTGGTTTCTTTAAAACCATCTGAAAATATTTCATCTTGCTTCATCAGACTTGGGAGCTTAACCTTTCTGCTTATAATTATTGGAGATGATTGAAAACCGATCAGTATTTTGTGCATGTATCTTATCAGGCACTAAACAATATAGTCACAGTGGCTGATGCATAGCTGCTTTGTACCAATACATAATCCTGTTGACCAGACGAAGTCCTGTCTTAATGGATGGGCAGAAATAAGGCGTTCAGTTCACATGAGGTTTTGTACTTATGTTGTTAGCATCCAGGTACTACAGCTGTGGAGAGCAGGAGCTTTGCTAGGTGCTGCGCTGTTCACAAAGTGATTTTTTGGTCCACCTCCATGGCGTTTGTTTCAGTGACAGTGCTGTGCTAGCTGTTCTACAGCACGTTTTTTGTTCCAGATTACGTCTGTCGGAGAATGTGTACGTAAACTCTGAACCCAGGTATGCCTCGGCAGATGTTGATGAAGGTGTGGTGCAGATCCCAGCCTCACAGCTGAGCATGAACTTTGCACTTCACGTGCTGCCAGGCACCTGCGTAGCTGGGATAAGCTCTCATCTTTTTTCATTCTGCCTCTGATCTGCACTCGGTTTTCCCCGTGGCGTGCTCCTGGCCATTTTTCCTTCAGGGACTTCCTTTATGCCCTGCTCTGCAACGGCTGAACAAGAGCACAAGCTATGCCAAGGCTTAATGAACCCTCCTGGAAGGAGAAGCTGGCACTCGGGGGCGTCTCTGACAATGCTGCTGAGATCAGGGAGGGGGGAAATGCATACCAGCCTGTGCTCCGTGCCGCTGATGTACAAACATGTGCTTTGTTGAAGTGGGGAGCTGAGCTGCCTCCCAAGTTTTAACACCCAGTAGGGCTCCAGGGTTTCATGTGGCAGCTGCCTAGCTGATAAATATAGCTGACACACATCTCGAGCTAGAAATGCAACTACCCTCCGCCTGCCACCGCACTGTGCAAAGCCTCTCTCGTGTCTTGCTTGGCATCAGGCATTGGCTTGCTCCAAACGGCTTTTGTGTGAAGCTTAAAGCAGGCATCTCTCCCCCGCTTCGCATCGGAAACTTGAAATACTTTGCAGGGGAGCAGCACAGACCAAGGCTCGCTGGGCTGCTTTTCCCCTCACCGAACCGAGAATAGAGCGCGACAACAGTTGCCTCCCACGGTCCTGGGCTGCCGTTTCATTTCCTGCCTGTATGCATCAATGACAAGATTGTCTGGAGTGGAAGGGAAATTCCTTTAATGAAAGCCACGGTGCACCTTTCCAGGCTCTTTCCGGAGTGTAGAAGCAATCTTGAATTCATGAAACCAGACCGCCTGCCCTTTGTAACTTGGCTCGGTGAGCCCTTGCCTCAGTGATAGTGTCTCAGGGTGCCAAGCTGCAGCTGAAAGGGAGAGGTGGCATGCTGCAGACCTTGGTTGCTCTAGTTTGCTCCGTGCACAGGATAGCAGAGGAGCTAGGGAGATGACAGCAGTGCATCTGATTATCAGCCATCGGTGGCACGAAAATGCTTTTTTGGACAGTCTCAAATAAATACATGCAAGAGCTTTTGCTTGGAGAGAACTTTTGTACTTCTAGTGGCTGTTGCTCCTCAGGGTTTTTTTTTTGTTTTCTTTTTTAACAAAGGTTTTAGCCAAGCAAAAAATCCCATCTGTACAGCTTTTTTATTAAAAGATAAAAAAGGAGAAGTTCATAGGAGTTAGCATTAAGTCACGGTCCGTAGCAATCTAAGGTATTCACTGGCTGGGGACTCTCTCTGTTTATTTCAAATACCCCTTTATCATTTTGTTGAAAGAGCGGTGTTCTCTGTAAAGCTCTGCCAATTGAAAAAAGAATCAGATAATGAAGACTGATGCTGCACTGATGACAGCCCTTCAGATCCTCAATAGGATTTCTCCAAAATCAAAAGACTTTTTTGTTTTATTGTCACACTTGTGGCTTAAAAAATAATTAAATTTAATCTTCTAGGTCTCGAACGAAAATGAAAATTTAAAAACAGGCCCCCCGCATGCAGGAAAAAGACAAAGCAAATGCAAATATCCAGTAGGTGTTAAAGAAAATTGTGTAAATTATAAATGAAAATACCGTATTTACAGTGGGTGCTGAGCATACGTGCTTTACAAAGACTACATTATTGCTCTCAGCAAGTGTGACTGGTCTTTGTGTGTGCCTGCAGTGTTTGTCGCAAGGGAATTAAAGTCAACGTATTTATACACTTGTATAAATGTTGCTTTCACTTACTGGTTTGGCACCAGTAGTTTTTGAATCACTTGGGAATGTACTATCTTTTCCATGTAAATGCCGCCCCAGCAAAATACTTAGACATGTATGTGACTGCACAGAAGCATGCAGGGTGCACATGCTGCAAGTTGAGCCTCTGCTTAGATATTTGCTGAAGTGGAGCTGCTGTTTCCTTCCCTGCAATAAGGAAAGGCTCTCCAGACTGTCAGCAGGCTGTGTTTGGTGCCGTATTAGCTACCACCAAGAAGCTGTGAATGCTGCAGTGAAATGTGGCAGCTGTTCCCCAGCACTCGGGAACGGGGAGCTCCGACAACCTTTACCTGAAACACCGCGTTGTTAGAGGGGCGCGTTTTGCCTTAAGCTCTGTGCTAGTGGTCTGTTGTGTCATCCCGGCAGGTCAGTGCACTGCTGCAACTTGGCTTTCCCGTCTGCAGAGGGGCAGCATGGCACGTGCACCTTCAGCGTGCCGCGAGGCTGGGGGTCACCTGCCCGGCGGTGCGGGGCGCAGTTGCCCTTTGGGGCACACCGTTGTGGCAGGGCAGCCTGCTCGACCTTTCTCTGCATTCCGCTCTCCAGTGTCGGGCTGTAACTGATTAGGACCAAACCAGGTGTTTTCCCCTAAAATTGTCCCCACCAGCAACTGAGGCTCCCCCCTGCCCTGCCGGGGAGACCCCAGCTGCTCCCTGGGCACACGTCCTTGTGTGCGGCGCCCCGCACGCTGCCGGGCTGGGATGACGCAAGGTTCTCCTCTCCTCCGCGGTGATGGCAGCAGTAGTTCTGCTTTGTATTTTGGCATCTGTTTTATACCTTTTAAAATTTTGAACAAATTTGTTGTTCATCACAGTGGGAGCCAGATAAAATATATTGGGAGATATTTGTACTGTAACTAAAGTACTGAATTTCTATAGGGAGAGCGTAGCAAATGACAACTTTGTCACAGTACGTGGATGAGTGGAAATTAAGCTTTGCATTTTTACCTGATCTGTAAGCAGGCTGAACTCAGTGCTTCCTTCTGGGGACAGGTAAATGGAGATGCTCGGAGGCCCCGGCGGGGAGCCCTGCCGGCTGGGGGAACCACACAACAGTTCCTTCAGATGAGCTGTTAAATCTGAAATGCTATAACTTGATTAATCCTTTTCTGGATTCCTTTTGACAAACTCCTAAATTTTCAAAGAGTTACACAGGATTTAGCCCCATGCCAGCTTTAATGTGAATTGTGTGGCTAAAATTCCATGCAGTTCTTTGAAAATTTCAGAGCCGGTGCTTTTCACAAGATCGACAACTGTTTTATTTCTCTTGACAGAGTATGTGGAGTGAACAAACACTGCCATTTGTAGAGAAATCTTTTTGGTCTCTCAGTCTCTATAGCACCTTTAATCTGAGACTCAAAGAGCTGTGTAAGAATGGAAAGTCCCACAGTACCCGCAAAAGTTAAATGCGGTGTGCATTATCTTCATTTTCTAGAGCGGAAAACTTGGGCTTTTTTAGGTTATCTTTTTCCCTTCTTAGATTCATACAGTAAGTGAACGGCAATGCTGGAGGACAAGACAGAAAGCCATTTTGGCTAGTGAGTAATCTTGGTTCACCAGTCTTTGTGAAAGTAAAGAACGGAAACCATCAGTTTGCTGCATTTACTTATGAAGTGGACGTAGTTAATGTCAGCTGCTTCAAATCAGTCAGAAGCCAGGTGAAGTTGAACCCTCCAACCCCATTCCCAGTAGCAGCCACAGAGGCATTACCAGTGATCTGCACTGGAGCTGCTTCCATCTCTAGCCTGATGTGTTGGCAGCGACTTCTATTCATCCAAAGAGCCAGGGCTTGCTTACGCTACCAAGTTTCATTCAGGGTGTCTCAAAACATTGCCCAACGTTGGGTCCAAAGCCCATGCGACAGGAAGGTAAAGCACAACTAACGCTTCTCATTCTTTCTGCTCCTGTTGTCTTATGTGTGTGTTTGAAACAGGGGGTTTGGCTCTTTCTCCAGAAGTACGCCACAGATTGCAATTCTCATTTTTAAGTTTATTTCTGCTCTTGACTTAAAAACTGAATTAACAAACAATTGATTATCAGTTTTAAAATGCAAAAACACCATCTGGTCTTTGAGATGTGCTAAATTGCTGGGGTGCAGGAGGGGCAGGAATGATGAATCTGAAGGATTGCCACAAGTGGCACAGGAAAGGTTCCTGTGCGAAATTCCTGCTGCTCGTAACCCCTAACATGCAGAGATGAGACTTGAAATGTGATCCTCCACACGCGTACGTCTGAGGCTCCTGTTCCTCGGACGGGCTTTGGTTACGGGGTGCTGCCGCATTTCAGCCCACAACACCAACATGCACAGCTCCCCATGCCATGCAACGAGGGAAAACCAAAGCACCTTGCTGGGGGGCAACTGGGGGCTGTGCTACACCAGCTCAGCTGGGTGAGGGGGACCCTAAAGCAGCCGAAGCTGCAGAGAGCAGGGGACGTTCCCTCTGGCGCTCCGCTACCACAGGCCCCCAGGTTCTCCCTTGTGCCACGTGCTGCACAGACGCTTCACAACCCGGAGGGCTGTAGCCTGCACTCAGCCTCGCTTCTGGAGCAGGAACAGACTGGTTTTTCCATCGCTCTGTGGCTCCTGGCTGCTTCCCATGAGAGACAGGTCACAGCGAGTCTCAAGAATGAGTGGCTGCTTGTCAGTGGGATGTGTCACTTCGGGAGCAACCTTGTCATGTAATGCCAACAATTATATCAGCTATATTTGTGGGTCAGGTCAACCTTCATCAGACCTTTCTCTCCTCTCCCCTTCCCTTGCTCCTGCTACCACTCCCATATTAGCGAGCTGCTGTCTCTCGCTGCCTGTAAGTTGAGCCCTCGCTGATTTAATACAGCTTTCAATCACTGCCAATGGGGCTCACGCTTCAATATCATAACTGCTAAACACACTGTGACAAATAATCTGAGGCTAAGCTTCCAGGACAGAGGAAATCGTTTTCCTCTTGAAATTAAAGTTGATGCATAATGGAATGCAATAAGATGTTTCCAGCAGGAACACAGCCAGTTTTAGTGCATCTCGAGTCCCTTTTTGTCTGCTGAATGAGACGTCGCAGGTTACGGAAGTCATTTCCTAGAGTTCAGGATTTGCAATTTGCATTCTATAATCTCCTGGTCATTTAGCAGCAGATAATTTGTCATGGTTTGTTTTAGCTGTTGTGATATTGATATTTATTATGCAAATTGTATTTCCTACTACTTATTGTTCTGCACCCTATGAATACTTAAATTATTATAAACCTTTTTACTTAATATGGGTTGTCTTCCAATTTGATGTTTGAGCAGCAGTAGGTCATAATGCACAATATTGTACAAAAGGGTCTAAAACATGTAATTAAAAATAGACAAACAAGATAATCTGGTGCCTGATGACACAGAGGCAAATGGAGCCTCTACGCAAAGTCTCTCAACTCCAAGCTGTTTACCAGCACTAAAGTCCTTCTGGAGGGAAGGGAATTTACCGTCGTGGACAAAGACAAACGCTTTCTTCTAAACTGGAGGATAAATCTGACTTAGTTGCACAATTGTGATGAGCAGGGTAGCCTGAAACTCCGTGTACGTGGCCCTGGGCGAGCACTTGCCATCTCTCCAGGGCAAAGATGTGTGGCAGCCCGGGAGCGCGCGGGGCACGGCTCAGGGCTGGGGGCGGGCTGCGGGTGGGGGCTCCCCCGAGCCCTGCGCTGGGACGCAGCGCTTGCCCCGAGCCGTTTCAGCTGCGGGCTCAGCAGGGACGCGCTGATAAAGTTGGGCTGACAGCTCACCTGCTCAGGTTAGCGCGGAATAACCCACTGAGCGACGGCAGCATCATCCGACGGCCCCCCCGCCCCCCCCGGCAGTGCCCGTGCAGGCCCAAGGTGGCTCAGGGGGGGAGCCTGGGGCCCGGCTCCCGTTCCCCGGGCGCTCCGAGCCCGCTGCCGGCTCCCGGCCGCCCGCCGCGGGGTGCCGAGGCCCGGCCGCGCCGCGGGACCGCGGCCCCCGGGTGGGCGGACGGCGGGTACCGGGTACCGGGCCCCGGGGCTGCCGCTGGGCTCGGTCCGTCCCCGCCGGACCCCGCCGCGGCTCGCCCGGCCGCGCCGCGCCTCTCCCGCGGCCGCTGGGAGGCTCAACATCGCCTCCAGCGGCCCGGCTGCCGGCTCCGGCCGCGGCGGCCCCCGGGGGCCGCGGGTGGGCGACACGCGGTGGGGGGGGGGGGGGGGACACGACACGGCGGGAGGGCTGTGACACGCGTGGGGTGCGGGACGCGGGGCGGCGAGGGGGCAGAGTGGGGAGCGGGGGCGGGCGGGCGGCCGCGGAGCGGGGCTCCCACGCGCGTCGCGGCCCCACCCGCGCGTGTCGCGATATCCCCACGCACATCGCGACACCCCCACGCGTGTCGGCGAGCGGCGCCGCCCGTTCCCCAAACCCCGCCGCTGCTCGCCCTTCCCGGCCCCTCGCCCCGGCCCCGCGGCTCCCTGCCTTCTTCCCCCCTCCACCCCCCCCCACCCCGTTTTCCCGCCGCCGGGGGGCACCGGGCCGCGCCCCCCCCCCCTTCCCTTTGCCCCCCCCGTCGGGGAGGAGCGAGGCTGCGGCGCTGCCCCTCCCCGCGCCGTGACGCGGCCGCATCTCATTAGCGGCGCGCGCGGTCGCTAGGTGCCGGCCGGGGCGCAGAGCCGAGCAGGTGCCGGCGATGGCGGCTCGCGCCCAGCCCCGCGGCCCCGCGCCCCGCCGCGCCCCCCCGGGCCGCCTCCTGCCGCTGCCGCCGCTGCTGCTGCTGCTTTCGGCCGCCGCCGTCATCCCCAGAGGTAGGGCGCGCACCGGACCCCCCCCCCCCCCCCCCACACACACGCCGCGGGGCCGGACCCGGCCCGCACCGCCCGCAGGGGGGCGCCGCGGGGCTGCGGGGCGGGTGGGGGGGCAGCGGGAGCCCGGCGTCCCGTCGGTCCGTCCGTCCGTCCGTCCGTCCGTCGGTCCGTCCCGCGAGGGGGGAGCGGCGCCGTGCGGGGGCCCCCGCTGGGTGCGGGCGGTGCCCGCGGAGCCGCCCCCGGGGCTCGGGGCGGGCGGTGGCGGTGGCGGCGCCCCCGGGCTGCCCGCTCCGCCGGGGGGCGTTGGGCGGCGCGGGGCGGGCGCGGCGGCGGCTCGGTGCCGGTTTCCATGGCAGCGGCTGCTGGCCGCGGGGGGGCTCGCCGGGCGGCCGCCGACCTGTTGGCAGCGGCGTGCAACTCCGTCCGTCCGTCCCTCCGTCCGTCCGTCCCTCCGCCCGCCCGTCCGTCCGCCCGCGCGGCTGCAGCCCGCACCGTCCCGGCGGCTTTGGGCTGAGCGGGCGGTACCGGAGCGGGGCTGCCCCGGAGCCCCGAGCCCCCGCTGCCCGAGGGGAAGCCCGGCCCGGCCCTCTGCAGCAGGGCCGTGCCGGTGCCCGTCGGGGCAGCCCGTGGGGGCCGCCCCGCGCCCGCGCCCCGCCGCCGTGCCCGCACAAGGCTCCGTTTAGCGGCTGCCGCGCCGAGCGGAGCTGGCGTACCCTGCCCGGGACGAGGCGGCGGAACAAGCGAGCTATTGAGCGATCTGTTGCGTTTCGCTGATACGGGGAGGGGGCGGCGAAGGCGCGGGCAGCGCGGCCGAACAAAGAGCTTTATTCACGGCCGCGCTCTGCCCGCTCCCGGCGGCGGGGGCTGAGCCCGACGGGGGGCACCGCTGCGGGCCCCGGCGTCTCGTGGGTCGGCCCCGTCCCCACGGTTTTTCTCGGTGCGGCGTTTGCGGCCGCTCTGCGGCCCCCGGAGTCTGTCGGGGGTGGAAACGAGCCGCCGGTGGCAGCCCCTTTTATTAGGAGCTGGGGGAACACTCGTGTCGCTCCAGCACGGCGCGTCTGGGCTCGGCAGCAGACGCCCAGATGTTTATGTGATTAGCGCGTTGTCCTCGCAGTTTCTCGGATGGTTTGTGTTGAGGTGGGTTTTTGGGATCTGTGCTCGGTTCAGCTCGGTACGTAGTGAATTGCCTGATGGTCTGACCTGCGGAGAGCTTCCACTTCAACCAGCCTAAAATGAAAACAAAAGCCCTGCTGGGGGATAACTCCGCTCGTTCTTTGTTTTGCCATCTGCCTCCCAACATCTTCCCTCGCGTTTCAAATCGTTTTTAAGGGCTGCTTTTAGCCAAAGGCTTGCGCGGTGTCGCAACAGCACGAGCCTGGTAGCCGGAGCCCCGCTGCTGGCCGTACCAGCCTGCTTCAGACCGTTGGAGCGGGAACCGTTGGGAAGGAACAAGCGCGGGCTCGGTGCTGCAGTTAAATGCCTGTGCCTGACGTGTGCACTCGATGTTTTCCGATAGCGAAAAGCACCACACGGTATGAACCGAGATGGCGATGCTGTTGGTAGAAGATAACTATCTAGTGATTCCAGTGCTCTGTCACAAATAAAGGATAACGTCCTAAAAGTCCTGCTTTAACGTATTTTAGACAAAACTTCTCAACACTGAAGACTTCTGGCTTTTTCTCTCTTTTTTTTTTTTTAATGTTATTTCCTTCCATTTCTCTCCTGTCTTTTAAAAGCTATTAGTTTGTTAGCCTCAGTACTCCTGGAAGAGAAAACGAGCGGTGTGGCAGCCAGTGTCTGGCAGTGATTGCTGGCCGCTGTCACCGCGTCTCTGGTACCGCTTGCCACGCGAGGAACGCCAGCCCCGCGCCGTATCGCGGTGCAGCAGCATCCTGCGACCCGGAGCACACGCTGGAGTCTGCTGCGATCGCTTCGCTGCCTGGCTGGAGCTCGGGCAGTCGGGCTGGCGATAGGCAACGCTAGGGCTCTGTTTAAACTAAGCTGGCACCTGGAGATGAATCCGTGCATTTCTGCAGCACCTCTTTATCTGATCTCAGTGCTTTACAGTTAATTAAACTTTGTAACACCCCTGTGAAGTAGGACGAGAGCTGAAGAATGGTTTCGGCTAACGCTGAGATGCAGCCAGCACTGGAGTACGGCAGCTGCCTGGCGGCGCACAGCCATGTTGCGCGGCAGTTTAGACAGAATAACTTCCCAGCCGAAGCCGCGGGAGGCGTTCAGAGAAGCGGTGCCAGCATCGCTCCGAAGCCCAGTCGTGGCGCTGGGTGCGACGGCCGCGCTGACACGAGGGTGCTGCGGGTGTGCCTCGGGACAAGCAGTGGTCACAACTGCACGCTGCGGTATCTGCCAACGTGAAGCAAGCCCCGTACGCAGTAGGCCAGGGAAAGACCTTTGCTCCTTTGTAAATACGGAGTCAGTTTCTAAGGAGCTTTTGTGTGCAAGCAAGACAAAGCTTCTGATCTGCAACGGTTTCACTGAGACTTGGCTGGGCTCTTGCATTGGAAAATACACTGACATTCTGCTTGTGTTCTGCATGAAATGCAAACACTTGAGGAAAATTGCAAGGAAGAGGCTGGTAAATAAAGTAATCCATCTGGATTGCAGCTTGGGCTCATTTGTCTTGCATGTAGGCAGTTGGGCACAGGTTTATAAGCACGACAATCTGGCTGAGAAACCACTGCCAAAGAGCCTCCTGTGATTTCCAAGGATGGGAAGACTCGCGAGGAGTCGGCTCTGCTCTGTGCAGGATCTACACACAAGAGGGGGAAGTTCCTCGCACCTTTGGCCCGATGGACACCTGTTGGGTTTATTGCTGGCAGCGCTGGATGTCACGATATGCATTGGATGTCACGATACGCCTTGGCAAGAGCGGGGGCTCCTAGCAGTTCCCTCTGCAGAGGTGGCTGGGTTGCACCTGAGGCTGGGAGGAGGAGACGCACTCCTCTTGTGCGCGCCCGTCCTTATCAGTCTCTGGTCTGTTGATGTTGCTTTGCTGTTTTCTGTGCTTGTATTTCGCTCTGTCTCTTCTGGGTGTGTAAATAAAGAAGGCTTTGTAATCAAACAGCCCTGACTCAGTAACTGAAGATGGCTTGGCGTTGCTTCCTCAGGTCTGTGCCAGAGCTGAACGCGTGTTCGGGGGGGCAGAGGCGTGCGGACCTGGGCTCTTCCCCGTCGCCTGGCTAAAAAGGGATGGGTCGGCTTCCTCACCCTCTGTCTGTCTGGGGCCACCCAGAATAAAGCGTTTGTTTTAGGCTCGGTCTGCTCTCTCTTTGAAATGACTGTTTAAATGCTCCTAATAACATGTTTGCTCAAAAACCTACTTTACAAAATAGCTTTCTGATATTACATGTAGACAGATTTTTCTGGCATTTCTGTTTAGCGCCAGCTTTTCTAGAGATTATTGTCATAATTTTAAAAGGGATTTTAACAACTGGTGCCTTTTTTTGACAGTGTAGCAGTACTCCTATCTTGAATGCAGGGGCTCTGCATATCCAAAAAAATGAAGTTGCTTTATGTGGTTCAGGGAGATATGATTTTAACAGACTTCAGAAGCTTTAAATGTAATGCAAGCTGTAAGTCTGCAGCATTCACTGCAGCTGGAATTCAGCCAGTAAGTAAATACTTATGCAGCGGTTTGAGAGTACAAGCAAAGCCGCACATGTAATCTGTATCTCTTCTGAGAAATGGGATGCTACATGAAAAAAGTTGTATTTGTTCCTCTGAAGAATATTATGTGCTGTTCTCTAGTGGTGCAAACCCACTGGCACTAAATAAAGAGACTTTGTTTGGAAACCTGCAATGAAGGAGAGACCCTAGCTGGAATGTTGTAATTACGAGTGGTATGTACTTGTTTAAGTTTCATAAATCAGTTACTTCCCTGGCGATTTAATTGCATGCTGCAGCTAGCAGCTGCTGTTGTGGTTAACGGGAGCTCCACCACAGAGCTCTTTGAAGGTCGTCCAGTGCTGGCTTGGAAGCTTTGGTGTGCTTGGCTTCATGACCAGGCACCAGGGGAGAATGCTGGTGGAAGAGGCTATTTTTGCATGTGTGGTAGGCATTTTTGAAAAAAATAATACCGTGAGGCTTCAATCAAAAATGTAGTAATTGAAACGGGAGTATTTCACAACAGAGCTTGGCAGCTCTGACACACGTTGGTGCGCGGTGTCTGGTGCCGTTGCTCTCAGCTGGTGGCTGGTCGTGGTTGAGCCCTGCCCCTGCATTTGGGTGCTCGGTTCCTTGGTTTGCAAGCGCAAAGAGCCCGACTGCAAGCGATGTATGTGGCAGCTGACTCCTCTTCTGATGCTTGCCTGCACGTGAACAGTATCTGCCTGGTTTCTCTTGGCTTTTTTCCCCCCAAGAATAAGTTTTTTTCCATCTTTCCTCGTGTATTTGTTACCTGGTGATCTTGGTGGTTTTCCTGTTAGGCTGCACATTGGGCTGCGTCTGAAGTCTTTGTATGGCAAATGAGTTAGCTGTTAGGGAGCTGTGCTAAGTGTGCTGGATGGGGCTTTGGAAATCTGACTTTGGGGTTAATCTCATTCATCTGTTCAGCATGTATTATCATGAGTGATAACAGTACCTGAACAGCAGCGTTTTCATAGTTGGTGTTTACCTGCTGAACATGCTGAGTGGCTTTTCTGTTTTAGTTAAAACACTTAACTGGGCTGTGCTAGGAACTCCTACTGGCCTGCATGTGTAGTTAGTTGAAATCAGTGATGTCCCTGATTGGGCCAGTATGATGTTTCTACTCAACGGTTCAGTTTGAGTTGATTATGTTGTTCTGTAGTTTAAAATCTTGAGTAATAACATCAAACCCTAATGGATATCTCAAGGTGGTGCTACTATAACAATTGAGACCCCGTTAAGATACTAGTATAGAGGACCAAAATGGTATTTAAGCACATCTCTGCTCAGAAATATAAAACTTTCAAGGGATGTCTTAACATCAAAACTAAAGAGAATTTTCAGTTTGATTTTTTTTTTTTTTTTTTTTTTTTTGTCACTGGAAATGCTTGCGCATCTTGGTGTCTGTTGGCTGTTGTTCACATCTGGAGGTGCTGTGTTGTCTTTCCTGGTTTATATTTTTACCTTTCCAGGGCATGTGTGGGTAGCTTCAGCCTCTGGGGATCGCAATGCTGCGATCGGGAGTTGCATAAACAGCTTTCCCGGTTCACAGGGCTTTCTCTGAAGGGTAGATGGAAATGGTGTTCATGGCCAGGGCTTGGCTTTTTTTTGTAACTTCTAAAGCAGCAGCAGTAAATATTTCTGTGGGTTCTGCCTGATCAATGAAGTCAGTGTCAGCCCCTTCCCTCCTGTTAGTGGCAATATGAGGGAAATGTAATTGTTGAGGAGACAATGGGCTCTGAGCTGTACGAGGTGACAGGCGTTCTTTTAAAATGCAGGTGTATGTTTGGCAGTGCTGGGGAATAGTTGTGTTAGAAACGTGCTTTCCCTGCCAAGACCAGCTGGGAAGTGTTTGCCCTAAACAATTTATATTACTGGCCCGATTCTTCACTAGGACAGACAGCAAAAGTCCGTGGCTGGTACTACATTTTCCAGACTCCTTGGCGAAGCAAGGGAAGCTTAATAGCAAGAAACTGTAGCTGAGCGTTTTGCTCAAATGGTTTTCTCTGAGAAGGTTCAGGTACTGATTAGCTTACATGACAGTGAACTTCTCTTATCTCTTGTATGTTCAGCATCTTGAAAGTGAGGGAACTCTTTGAAAAATGCATTTGACAATTACATTAACGGTGTCTGGTGCCGTGTACCGGATTAAGCTGCCGGAGGGCACAGGCAAGCCCTCGCTGGCTTTTAGGGAAGGTGTGGGACTGTGTGGTTCATTCCCTTCGGGTTTCCTGCAGGATGGCGGTCTGCTGCTGACCACCAGGCGCTGGGTACCGGCTCCCCAGCCAGCTCTGGGAGGCGGCAGGGAGGAGGCAGGCGTTTCACGTACAGAGCTCGAGGCAGTGCCAGCGCGTTACTCTCATCGGGGTGAAGGCAGCTTGCACGTTCCCTCTGGTTTTGTAGCGATGCAACATAACTATGTGAGCTCTGCACTGCTGACGTGCAAAGCGCGGGCGCTTATCTGGGGTGAGGAGTTGAAGCGTGGGCTGTTAATCCCCTGCAGGCAGGGGAGCGGCTGGAGGCGAGGCACGGTGGGCAGTGGTGGTCTCCAGACCACCTGAGGGGCGGTGGAGATGCAAATGGAGCTGTTGGAGTTGAGGAGGTCCACAAGCCTGGCACGTCGCCTCCTGAAGTTACACTGGCTCTTGACAAGCACCGGGTATATAAAACACTGGGTTTGGGTTATGGCTGTGAATGAACCTCTTTGATCTTGTTTTGTCCTTTTTTTTTTAACAGTTTGTAAGCGACTGAATCTGATTTATAATCTCTTCAAAGGTCTGCATCCAGAATGGAAGTGTTACTGTATTCCCCAAGCTATTGCAAAGCATCATGAGTTGATCTTCTCTGAGGTGGACTCGAGTGGTTTTCTTCCGTTCACAAAGATGTACTTGAGTGCTAATCCAAAACACGACAACTTTTGTGAGCTTGGACCTGAGAGATCTCAAAATTTGATGCGGAAGCACACCTCTTTCTTAAAGCGGTAGTGCCAGCCGTGGATGTGATCTTCTCATGGACAGCATGAGACCAAAGCAGGACTTCGCAGGTGGTAGCAGGAGAGGTCCGAGACTGCCATGGCTTCCAGTTCGTGCATCCGCTTCGTGCCAGTTACCACAGCATGTATCCCTCCTTGGGAGTGTGACAAGGGAGACAGAAGTACCAAGCAGCAAAGTGACATTCCCCTCCCTCCCTTGCTCCCCCCTGTTCAGTAATAGAAATACGAGTGAGTCTGCAGCATCAAAAGAGAGATCACAGTAATCGGATCAAGCATGAGAAACTGCTTGTTGCTGCCTCTCTGTTTTTAAATGAGGCTGCCTGGCAGCTTCCCTTGCAGAACACTTCTAAATATTGGTGACGTTCAGCCTTAGAGCTGGGGTTATAGTGAAGTAGGGCTCTACTAAAATTAGGCTAGAAAGAAAACTTTCCTTGTGTGCTCTGAGCATTATGCATAAGCTCTGGGCTAACACGCTAAAAGAAAGGAGTGTCGTGCCCTCGCGGCCTTTATGTTGTACCTGAGAAGAGGAACGCTCGTCTCCAACTCTAATTGCAGAGACAGCACTTTCACTTTGTGCGTTTTATTGCAGTAGTGCTCTTCTGAAACGTGTTCTGTGACACTGATACATCTGTGACCTTGGCAAAGGTACATGGCTTTCCTGAAAGCCGTTCTCTTCCCTGCCCTGCCGCCACAGTGGGGCATGGGATAACTTTTGGGCAACAGCTGCTCTTTGCCCATAGAAAGGCGTTGAAATTCTATGGCTGGGTCAAATAAGGGAGAAAAGCTGCTGGCTCTTGTGTATGGCTTGCCTGCAAAGATAGAAGTGACTTCTTCAGCCACAATTGTTTCTTGTGCCCTCTACTGCGCCTGCTGGAGGCATGTGGACGTCCATCCCAGTTCCTAATGTTTGCTGTGCTCTGTAACATCAAAACTGTCACTTACCGCACAGTTGTAAAGCTATAATTGCCTTTGGGTACACAGTTGTGTTTGCTCAAGCATTATGTACGGATTAGTTGGTCGAGGTTTGTAGAAGAATGACAAGTATTTTTTTAAACTTTCCTAAAGCAGAAAGTGATTCCCAACTTCTTGCTGGACATTGCAGATAAGATGGCTTGGTTTTGGGAATACTGCTCTAAAAGGTACTCATCAATTCTTTTAAAACATTGCTTGAAGTAAGGTTTTTTGTTATGCCACAAATAATCCAATGATGCGGTGAAGTTGTGTTGGGTAAACCTAAACAAAATTGTTGTTGCATAAACCAGGACAGACATGAAAACCCTGTACTGCTTTGTGGAGTTAGGTTATTTGGTGGGAAACATCTAATTCTCACTGGTTTCATTATAATGAAGACCTAAAATATTCTCATTTAGAGACTTACTGCTGTAGCTTTTTTTTTTTTTTTTAAATTTGGATTCTAAGTTATTTTGCTTCTAAACATGGGCTATCCATTTGTACTCCCATTACTTGCCTCTTTGATATCCTTATCCACGTTAGCTTACCTGTACTTAGGTTATGAAGTCAGAAGGAAGATACTTCAGTAGAAGCAGAGAAGCTCTTGTGAGCTGCCCTTCCTGCTTTCCCCAGCCTGTATAAAAGTAGGTGCTCCTTCTAGCTGAATTGAGGGTAGTCACTGCCGTGTACCTGTGAGCTCCTTCAACAAGAAAGTATGCTGTGTTGTTCTTGCTGTCAGCAGCTCATTAGAAATGCTCATGCCTAGATCCCTTTTCCTGCCTTAATCAGGGGAAGACTTCTGGATAACTTTGTTATGTTGCTTCATGTTGAGATCCTGAATGATGCTGTTTTGTTACCATTTCATGACGACTGTCTGGCTTGGGCTTCTGGAGTCGGGTGGATAGTTGGTCACCAAACATCAAAACTGTTAATGCTTGTCAGTGATGGTCAGCTTTGTCAAACTCAGGTGTGAAGAGGGAGGATGGTTTGGGTTAGTTGAGCCTGTTTGGAGTAAGCGTGCTTTTTCAGGATGGGTGCAGCAGGAGCAAAACAAAGCAAAACCCTTTCTTATCATAGGAAGTGCTTTCATGGTGACAGTGAGAATCTAGGTCATTTAACAGCAACTCGTTCTCTAAGCAGATTATTTTTTTTTTTACCACCCTAGTTTTTTACCATGCTGTGCAGAGTCCGTAGAAACTACGCCCAGTTCCTTAGCACATATTAACCAACAGGGGGTCAAATTAAATTGATGTGTGGAAACATTTTGATTTGCAGTTGAGCAGTGGGTGTAGTTTGGTTGTAATAGGGCATCCTGCTGAGTGAGCTGGTATTTCCTTTGCCCTTCTGCAAACTAATACTGTCTGTTATGTGAGGGAAGCGATTGTGCTTCTGGATATGGACAGTAGAACAGAAGAGGATGCGCGAGCTCGGTGTGTGTGGGTGGAGGAGAGGAGCAGAGATCCCTGCTGGGAGCAGTGTGATTTGGCAGAAAGCTCTGTGGCTTGGCGTCGGTACCCGTATTGATACAGCATGCTCCTAATCTGTCCGTTGTAAATGCTTACAGCAGCTCATGGTGGGAATAAGGCAGAACCCATTTAACTTGTTCCAGCTTCTCCTTCTTAGTCACTGTTGAAGTCTAGGTGTGTGGAAAGATTCTTCTGGGTGTGTAAAAACAGAGTATAATTTTCCTTTGTCATTTGAATTTTTCACTTTTGAACTTCATTTTCTAATAGCTTAACTGCTGCTCAAATGAAGACTTATGCTGTGTCATTAAGAGTGGATGTATAAGGTCATGATTGCATGACTGTTGTTTTCTGCCATACCGCAGTTAAGCACTGTTCTTCCTCCTTGCTCAGCTTCTGGTCTGAGGGTGGCTCTGAAATGGATATTTCTCATTAACCTTGGAGGCAGAACTACTGAAAATGACTCATGCTCAGGTTTTTGAGCTCTGCCCATTTAAACAATTTTTAGTTTGATTTAAAGGCCTTAATCATTCCATATAATCTTTAGTAGAATGTACACATGTTAATCAACTCTACCAAAGCCGAACCTGCCAGTTACTGCTTCTTTTGCCTGTCAAGTGTAGTTGCACTTTTTTTTTAAATAAAAGCAAGGATTAAAGTGGGGTAGATAGGAGATTAACACCGTTCCCTTTGGACATCTTCAGGGAAAGATGGAGAAAATTGTAGACAAGAAATAAAGAAAATACTTGGAGGCAAATCATTTATTGCTATGTAGCAGTACACAGAGCCTTGTAAACAGGGGGTTTATAGCAAAACCAATGATGTAGCCTTTTAAATCTCTGGGAGGATTTTGGATACACAGTTATATGCCTCCCTCCTCTAGGCTCTTTTTCGTAAATTGGATCTTAAGTTTTCAAGTATGTTAGCACAACACGATGTATGTAGAATGCAGCTCTGAAGGGGTGTTTATATGTTAGATAAAGCTGTTATTTTGTCTTTATTTTGGGTAGCTTTTCATTTTCAATTTCATGTTGAAGTTGGATGAGTCTATTGATCTCACTCCTGGTTGAGATCACAGAGGTTGTCTTTAGTAAGAGCTCCTCTTAAATATAACTTAACTATTTACCACAGAATTAGTTTTGTATTTCCTTGCAAGATTAAAATTTTTTGTGGACTACCCATTGTATTTGCAGTTTGCCTTTTCCTCTCTGACACCTCTCCTTCCTACCCACACACCACACCCCTCCAAAATCTGACTTCGTAGGCTTTATGTGCAAGACTACCAAGGCAGGAATAGGGAAGAAGAATAGGTGGACATATGCGACTGGCGTACATTGGCAGCTCGAGTCCAACGCTTTTATTAACTTCTGGAATTAATCCTCAGGGAATGCACAGCCATGTGCAATGAGTCAGTGTTTGTGGAACAGTGTTGTGCATCTAGAGGGTAAGACATCTCGAACAGCTTAAAGAAACTTGTGGTACATGCAAATAACCGAGGAATTAAGAACTTACACTACTTGTATGTACTCAGTGGGTGAAGAGGTAGCTTGACTTTTTATGAGTAATATGTTACAGCAGCAGTGAGAGTTAAATCTGCTTTCTGGAACAGGCTTAAAATGGAGTGTAATCTTCAGGGTTTTGCCATGCTGTGGAGTCTTTCACTATGGAATTTCACAGCACCAGTCGCTATGACCCTAGAATTTTCTTTGCAATTTCTTTAGCTGGTTTCTTCTTGTGGACTTTATTACAAACAGCTCCTGGAGGGGCGTTAGGGTTACTGGTAAGCAGCACTGGTGCTGGTTTCTGCGAGGCCTCTGAGGTGCTGCCCAGGGTGGTGGCTCTCCAGGGCACCAGCGGAGGTGCCTGACTGGTATGCGGCCTGCTGGCATGCACAGGCTTCCTGCGGTGGTGGCAGCAGGCCATCCTGGCCAGCAGGAAGGCCTTACTGGGAAGGTCTTACTGCCCTGTCCGAGCCTGGCACGGGGGCACTGGTAGTCCTGGTCAGCGTGCCCTGAGGGACTCCCGGGAGGGTGCTGGCTGACAGGCCTGTGCTGCCTCCTGCAGTGGTACAAGCTGGAAAAAGGGTGTCGTGTTCGCCCGTCAACCCCCACGTCACGTATAAATCCTTTCATGAAACAGAGAGTAACATAAATTAATTCTGCAGTGAATAAACAAGCATTAGGGAGCTATTTTAGGCCTGGTCATCTGCCTATCCATCTGGGGAGAGCCAAACGGACTGACCTATAGCGCTGGCTTTCTGTGTTGATATCTATGAAAAGATTTTGTGCTGAAATTAATGGGAACATTGTCCGGTGAGCGCAGACTAAAGGGGGTGTGGGAATATTGTTGAAAAATGGTGTAGATTGTTTGCTGCTGCTGCTGGGTTTCATTGCCTGAAGAATGAACCTTGCACTTCCAACTGTCACTGAATTCACTAGGGAAACCTTTAGAAATGCAGCTTTTCTTTGCTTTAAATAAAATATCTGTTGTAGCAGGTCAAGAAACTGGTGTCCATTAAAGATGCAAGTTTTAATAACTTAGTATTTTTGTTGTGCCAAAAAATCAGATTACTTAAAGAATAACTTTTCCTTGCTCAGCTGATTTATAAATGCCTAAGAAATCTTTTGCCTAAACCTCTGTAGAAGTTGCATTTGAATGAACTAGCTAAAGAGTCATTTTTGTCAGTTTAATAAGCATAATAAAACGGTAAATCTTAGTGAAAAAAGCACCTCTGAAATGGGTATCTTTTCATTTTAAATTGGTTCCTAGGATTTATAAGGAATTCAAAGGCAGATAGAATGAACAGCTCCGGGTAGATATTGAAGCAACATGTTCCTATTTTTCTGGAAAATATATGGATAGTGTGGAATAGAAGCCAAGCTCTGAGAAACTACAGCACATAAATTACTGCTCGCGTGGCTTGCAGCAGTGGCAGAAGTAGTCCTGGGTGTTCCCTTTGGTTTTGCAATCAGTACTCAGAGTGGTTGCTGTTTCCTCCTGTGCATTGACTTCAGCAATTTCACTTATCTGTATCTGTTTCTCACAATTTGTGATTTTGTATGTTAGTCTTCTCTCGGAGTGACTCTTTTTTTTCAGCATCCATTTGTCCAGGTTATCAGCATGCAGAGGAGAGCTGACTTGTATTTACATGATTTAGTTGTAAATATGGTAAGCGTTGATAGATATTGTTGTCATAAGTGCTTACAGCTACTGGACTGATTACTGAATTTCTTCTGTGAAAATCTGTACAAGCTATGCATGCTATCAGCTTCCCAAGGGAAGTGTGTGAAATGAGCTTGTGGCTTTTCATGGAGAAATCAAATATTAGGTGTGGCTGTATTGTGCTAATTTATTGGGGAAGTGTTGTCTGGCAACAACTGGAGTTCTGAGGCTTTAATGAAGGAAAAATAAAAGGCGATTGTTTGAGTGTTTTTTTTTTTTTGGGGGGGGGAACAGATGCCATTGTGTGAAATACTATTTGGGGAGGATATGAGTAGAAAACATCTGTAATGTTATGCACAAGGGGCTTGGAGTGAGTGATGTTAATCGTTGCCACTGGGGTTGAAGGAACAAATGCATTATTTGCTAGTAGTTTCTTTTTAATTGACTAATACGCTCTGCCTGAACTACCGTTGTTTAATAGCATTACTTCCAGGGTGCTTTACATATCTATCTAGACCCCCTGTGTTTCCAAATGACTGTTTCTAGGAAATGTCTTTCCAAATGCAGTAATCCTGGATTTGGCAAAATATTCCCTAGGGGGTGTGGCATCTAGAGGGCTCTCTGCAGACATAAGGAACATCCTCAAGTTGCCGAAGATATTCGGTTCTTGTATTTTGGACCACTGAAAAATGACAGTTTGGGGGTGTAATTTGAGATTTTGAGGTATTTTAAGGTGGCAGTGGTTATTACACTTAATAAACAAACAAACACGGAGAGGGAAAAACAAGGCAGGTAACAGATGGTGCCTCCTGTACTTGCATGTGGCTTCATCAGTGCTGTATACTGCCAGCTGCTGGGAGGATGAAATGCTGGACTTACTGCCGATGACTTGAACTCAGCACACTCCTAAGTAATCAAAGTTTATAAGCTGATTTGCGAAAGCGTGATGCTGCAAGGCAGTGGTAAATGGAGATGCAGTATGTTCACTGGTTAGTTATAATGCCCTTGATGCTGAATTTAGACCACAGACTTTTTTTTTATTTTAAGTATCAGTCTCACCCCACCCTGTCCGAGTAATTTCCTGTGTAATACCAACACTTACAGTCGTAAATCTCTCACAGCAGCTTCGACTATGTGAGGAAAACCTCGGAGTTGCGTCCCAGTTCTTATGGCCTTAGCTTTTCAGGATACCAGCCATCTCAGCAGCACAGTATGTGTGAAATCAGAACTGTGCACGCTGCTCAGTGAAGGCACTTCTCAGTTTGGAGCTGCTTTGTCAGGCATATAGACAAGTAGGAAGGGATATCTATTTCTTCTCAGGAGGGATGAATTGCAACTGCAAAACCGGTCCCTTCGGTAGGAGATGGAGTTGCTTGTCTGGATTTGCAGCTCAGTTTGATTTGTTTACCTTTCAGCACCTTGATTCAGGAGTGTTTTGCCTGAGAGGGGGGAAAAAGAAACCTGTACTTGTGGGGTCAGGAAAAAGGGAGGATAGGAATCCTGAGTACTTAATATGGGCAGTGTAAGCTTTGCAGAGTCACACATCCAGATGGATTACATGAGGAACTTGACATCTTGTTTAAAAACAAATCATTCATTATGTAGCAATGAATAATCAAGCATTACAGTTTCATCTCTGGAGGTTCCTTTTTTTGGTTGGAATTTTGATAGTTCAGTAATTAAAAGCTGAAAGCTATTACACTGTCTACATGTTGATCAATTGGTAATTAAAAAGTTGATGATAGATATGGTATTTCATGGGACTGGTTTGTTACGATCAGATTTCCTTAGTGTGTTTTGAAAATTGTCATTTAACTTAGCACTTAAGCATTTTTCAATATTCATGGACTATTTTATTTGAATTTTATAAATGCGTTTAAATTATCAAAATTTGCATACAGTAATTTGAGATTCTGGATCGCATGATTTTAATATGATCTGAAAGGTTAGTTTCCTCTCCGTCTGTGGAAATGCATTTCCAGCCTATGTAAATGTTCTTCCTCTCTTTACTATATAATTCTTTGGCTGTTGTATCATTAATTTGCTGTGGCAGATTGCTGTGGCTGGCTTAATCAGCCTGAATCTAAGGCAAATACTTAAGCGTACTTGAGGTATGACCCTTGTCACAGGATTCATTCCTTGTAAGTCATTCAACTTTCCTGCTGGCTGCTTAATCTGCACCTGATGTCAAAGTGCTAATTGGGACCAAAGCGATTCAGGCTCCCGGGCTGTTGTGTTGACTGAAACACCTGCATTTTCCTGCACGTGTGGTCCCTCAGGTCAGGGTGCAGTTTGAGCTGCTGTGAGAGTGTCATGGCTCTGGCACAACCCTGGCTCACGCATCCTTGTTAGAGTGGTCCTATCAAACACATGAGTGGGATTCGGATGCTGCAGGGCCCTAGGGAGCTGCCTTACCCAGGGCTGCTCTCCTGAAACTCAGGTGTGTCTTCAGACGGGAACAACTATGCAGGAAGTATGTATCTGCTGCTGTTTTAAGACTGGGTTTTCAGTATTGCAGTAGAATCCATAATAAGGCTAAATTCCTCTGGTTTTGTAGTTGTAGGTACAATGTAAACAAACACAATTCTGAAAGGAGAGTACGTCAAGTTGTCAGTAGTGTTCGCTCACGTTGTAAACTGTTTCCTTTGTATTGCTTTAGCGTCTGGGGATTTGGTGACTGTTTGTCTTGGTTACTGCAAATAGCGAAGACGATTCCTGTCCTAGAGAGTGTCTAAACCTAGACTTCATGGCAGAGGACTGGAGGCTTCTTTCAGTTACCATCATCTTGTATGTGGGTTTGAGAGCTTCAAGTATAATCAGTGGAAGAGGAAATAGCATGTCTGAAGCATGCTTCGAGGGTTTCTCGTGAGGGCTGCAAAGTTCAAGTTAGGCTCACAGTGTGTGCCGTGAAGGTGACAGACCAGGCAGAATTCCTGCCTTCCCTTTCGGTAAGATGAAAGCATTAATCTCGTCCCCAGGAGAGGCTGCTGCAGACTGCTTGTTTGCAACAGCAGTGTTAAATGAAAAGAACTGGAAGAATCTTAAGTGGAAGACTATCAAAATGCTGGTTTATTTAAATCGGAGGGTTTTGTCAAATTGAATTTTCAGAGGGACAAGTAATGCTGGTAAGTAACATGCTTAAAAAGCACAGAATTGTGCTGTAGTATCAAAATCTTGGGTTGTACAGGACAGCTTGTCCTATCTTTGGAGCTCCTGCTTTTTCAGCTTTTGGCTTCCCTGCTTGATGAATATTTGAAAAGCCTGAAGGCCTACTGAGCCTCTTACAGCTGAGGGAAGGTTGAAGATAAGTTTTTGATAATACAATCAGGGATAAAGCAGTCCAAAATGAAGGAAAACTGTGTTGGTAATGGCCTCCTTGATGGAAGATTCATTGCTTCAGGAGCCTAATCTGAGACCAAGATGAAGCCCAAACCTGACACTCTTCAGAGCATAATGCAAGATTTACAGGTCTGCCACACTCCAGAGATTAAAAATAAAAAAACCTCCAAGCCTCCCTTTATACCCTTGAAAAACTTCAGGGGAAAAAGAGGAGATTTGTTTTCGTATGAATATTTAATAAATAAAACAAACAAACAAAACAAACACAGAAAAACCTTTGCTATGTTTGTGCCAAGGCATTCAGATTCCTCCCTTCTCTGATGCTCACAGGCCTGCGGCTGGCAGGGAGTTGTTGGGGTACGATATTCTTGGGTGAATGCAGCAGCTGCAGTGCACAATGAGCAGGGCTTGTATGGGTGCTGGGTGAGCTCGGCTCTTTAAAAAACCCTTCTTGAGCAGTCGTCGGCTTGGCTGGGGTGAGCCTGGCCAAGTGCCCTACCTGAGCTGTGCTCCTGGAATGGTTTTGCTGTAGTTGGCTTGAACATAGAGAGCCACTTAAGATCCCTGCCAAGCTGATCTACTGGAAAACACCTTCCTATCACTTAATCTGGCAACTCCTAATAAACTTGGGAAGGCAGGCACCTGAGAAGATGCCTGTTTTGGGTCGTGAGTCTCTCCATCACACCGTGGGGCATTCAGTGCTGTGGTGCTTCAGGAGAGCCAAGAGGCAACAGCACAAAAGTCAGGTCCTCGGAACTGGAAGGGAAGAGGAGGGCAGAGGCTGTCCCAGCTCTCACATTTGACTACTGGGAAGTCCTCCTGTACTCCAAGACAGAGCTATTTGCATTCACATCATGGTATAAACACTCATAGTTGCTTCACCCGGTCCTTTGAGACAGACAGCATGGGGGATGACTGGTTTCTGCATGAGATAAAGATATGACATCAGTGTGTTAACATTAATGACTTAGATGCTTTCTAAAAAAAAGCACTCTGTCCTTAGATACTTGTTGCTTTGTGACAGCTGGTTCCAGTAATTTGTTTTTATAGGGCAGTTTGTAGTAAATGAATGACATGTTGCATATTTTACTGAGATTTTAGATTATCTAAAGAATACTTTCCGGTTTACTAATTGGTAGATAATGCTGCGTACATTGATGTTGACATGAGCAAATGGATTTAAAATGATTTTGAAGTGAGCCTCATTAAAAGATGTTCTAATTCAGTCAACAGGAAATGTCAACTAATATGTCTGTACTCGCTCTCTCAGCCCAGATTGGGGTAGTGTTGGAGCTTTTATGGGTCCGTATTAATTATAGGCAAGTATGACTGCTGCATGGGGATATTGATAAGTCTCGTTAAATTCTGGATGACAAATTCTGTGAATTCAGTTCATTAGAAGGTGGTAAATGTGAAAGTTCTGTAATTAGCTGTCTTACAGAGTTCCTTTTGGCCCTTGATGAACCATCCAGGCGAGGGAAGGGAGGCCTAAAAGCAGTCTTGTTCTGAAAAATGCCTAAGACAAATGAACAGACATAACTGGAAGGTGTGGTCAGGTTGATTTGGTATGTGGTTGAGCCTCTTGAAAGTTCTGGAGGCAGTTGGTGATTTTGGAAAGTTTTCTAAAAGCTGATTTTCCATAATCTGGGAGCTGAGTTGCAGGATCCCTATAACTGTCTAAAGCAAGCTTGGTAGAAATGGGAAGGAAGCTCCGTGTTGCAGTCTGAGCTGCTGTTGAGGCTGGCTCTTTTTATGCATGTAATATTTGCCTGTAGCTGTGAGAAAAGAAGGCAGAAAACCTCTAAGGGCCCACTTGCATATATATGTTGCCATGATGCACAGGGCTTTTGTTGGCAAAGGTGATCCGATCATCCAGCTAGATACTGATGAGCAGTTACAGTCCAAAAGCATCCTAACCAAGGAGGTAGATTTTGCTGCCTCCTCAGGCTTTCAGTAAATCGCTGTAGTGACAGTACTCCAGGCCCATTTTGTTGTAGATGGGGGGAGATTCTTTACTCGCCCAGATTAGGATCTGCCAAATGTGGGTTTTCTGACAACCACATAACTAAGCTCTCTTTACAAATCTAGATGAACTAGACCATGCTACGTGAATTTGATACGGAAGAAAAAGGGATCTTTGGTGTGAAAGCCTTGCAGGATGACCAGTTTGTTCATGGTTCTGGAAGTAGGTAGACCCCAGGCTGTGTTGATCAGACAGTCCATCAAGTGCAGTGGTAGATTGGTGAGGCTCTGCTTTCAGTTCAACACTGGCTAATTTTTGTTCTGTTCTGTGCCATCCCGATAGACTTTGTGCAGGTGAGCTTGCTGGTTTTTCTTGAAACTCCGCAATAACAAATGATATAGAAGGTTATTCTTGTAAGCATCACTTGCTTGCTGACCACCATCAAAACTTCAGAGTGCACAGAAGGATGTAGCTTTGCTCTCTTGCAAATAGTGTGTAAAGTTTTAAATTCATAAATATGGATTTGCTTAAACCTCTGGTATTCGTTTCTTTAAGACAAATGGGAGAATCAATACGTGTAGCTCTGATCCAGCGTTAACCCTTTTCTCTTTCAGGGAAAATGAGCATCTCTGAAGCTTAGTAAATTAAGAAAAAAATGCTTTGGAGACATGACTAACATATCAAATATTCACTATGTTGCATAAACCTATTATGGGTGTAATGTAATGTTGTCTCTAAAGAGATTCGTGGCTGTTGGGGCAAGTGAGGAAGCAATCCTTTTCAGTAAACTGTGGCTTGATGCATACATTTTTAAACAAACCTGGAGAAGCTTAGACTTCTCTTACAGCATTGTCGTGCTTCTGTTCCACTTACTCTCTCTAGTTGCAGCCATCTGGTTTGCTTAGGGAGCACGGTGTTCACTGAAATAAGACTAATGTTTGAAATACCTGTCTTTGCTAATTGGGGAACGAGTGTAAAGGAGAAACTATCTATAGTCTTCGTCAGCACTCTTTAAATCTTGGAGAGATGGGGAGCAGAACACTGCAGTGAAGTCATGAGAAATTGCTGGAGTGTGGGGAGAGGGGAAAAATTTCCTTCAGAAGTAAAAGCAGCCTTTGCTTGTAGTGCAACTGACGTTTCTTCGATGAAGTTTAAGTGATTGTGGCATCAGAAATAAGCTCCTGTAGTCTCTGTGCAGTCTGTAGTACTGCATTTTCAACTCCTACGGTCCACATCCAATGTTTTTGTTGTGTTTACTGTGTGTGTGCATGGAGCAGTTGCACACGGAGGGAAAGCAGTGTGTGCAATGTCACAGCTACTGTCATGTGGGCAGGGATGCAACTTGCTCTCCAGACCTCCTTTGTATTGGCAGTAGAAATGCTGACAGTCTTTACGTCTGTTTCCCTACTGTTGTCTTGTTTCCCAGATAGTTATTTATGTCGATGGCTTTCATACTATGTGTTACACAGTGCCTAGTGCAAGGCAGCATTCACTTTTGTTACGCCTTCTGGTTGCTGCCCTATTCCAAATTAACAAAATCATTGCTAATGTTAGAGCAGAACTTTCCCTACCAAACCTAAGAATAGAGTAATAATATAAAACAGGAAATGAATTCCTCTTCTTGTTACTTCTGTAATCCCATCTGATGCTTGTGGGCCAACCCGTTTCCTCTCTTATGGGCATGCCAGACTGTTCAAATGGGACTTGAGCCACTCTGAGTTTTTGTTGATGTCGAAAACTAACAAATATGAACATTATTCATTTAGAGAATAATCCTGTCAGTAGACTGCATGTAGGCATAATCAAAGGATACTTAATGTGCTACATTACCTGGGATATTGGGGGTTATTTTTATTATATTCTGAAAGTAATCTGCAGGATCTGATATGAAGAGACACAAAAGGTTAGTTGAAAGCAGACAAGAACTGAATCATTGAATTGAATAAAAACTGCATTGTGCAAGCTGTAATGCTCCTTTCCATTCATTACTGCAATTATAATTATGGAACCCAAAGTATTTAATTGGCCTCACATACTCTTTACACTGAATAGATTGCATTGTTACTATTTAAAAAAAAATATCCTCTTATGCATTGCAAATACATGTACGTGTTGCTCTCTGGTTCTCAAGAGGTTTCTTTGTTTATATGATGAGTGATTAACTGAATTATGGATCTTCCCTATGTTGTGTCAAACTAAAATCAAATGGAAGAAGAATTCTTCCCATGCGTCAGATGAAATTAAATGGAAGCTTAAAAAATACAGCTTCCTACATTAAAAACCCAACCAAAAAACAAAGTGATTTTGGCCATTAAAACTGATTTCAGAAGTATGGCAGCCCCTAAAATAGATTTTAAAGAAAAAAGGTAAGCAAAGTAAAGCTAAAATACTGATTTCAAGGCTCAGTAGGCGTTTTGCAGAACTGACTTTTGGACCAGTGCTCTGCAGGCAAAACTTCAGTAAGGCAAAGCATAGTCACCTAAAAGGATGTATTTTGGCCTTAAAGGGTCTCCCAATTGTTGTTCCTCTAACAATTAGTAACAATGGTTTTATTATTTCAATTAATGAAAACTGCTTGTCAGGCAGAAGGGAAGATGGCTTGACCCAGTTCGTATCCCTGTGTGTGTGTGTTTTAAACTATACACGCACATTAAACTTAGTAGTCAAAACTATAGAGGGAAAAGGGCTGCATCTTCTGCTTGGCTCCACTTTCAGGGTAGCTGATCTATACGTCTGAGAGATTTTCATGTCCAGGTATGGTGGGTTGGCATGCTGGTTTGTGAAATCACTTGTTTTGTTTTCCTCTCCTGCTTAAAGCTGTATCAAGATTTTGAAAGCATGGTACTACCAGTGTGTGTTCATAGGAAAAATTTGTCGGCTGAGCTCACATCTGTCTATTTGGCTTCGATGCCCACGTTGCTCTGGGTTAACATGTTGTTGTGTGTTACCTTCACGACTGTAACTCCTGTGGTGTGTACTCTTACTCTGTATCACGCAAAGTACCTTCTCTGTCTCATTTTGGGTGAGCTAGCTCAAATTATCTTGCTTTATGCACCTTTGCTTTTTGTGTATTGTGTGTGAAACAAGCAGACATGTTTAATTACAAAGCAGTAATTCCATCAGCGAGGCTCTAGTGAGCCCTTTGAATGTAGGGGAAGCCTATTTGTTCTCCATTAAGAACAGAAAGGTGCAGAAAGGTTTGTTTTTCCACACTTATTTCTGCATCCCTGTTTGATGCTCGTACAGTATTTATTGTCCTTTCCTGATCTCTTAATGTTTCCACAAATGGAAGGACGGTGGGTTCTGATATACCCAGATCGTAACTTCCCACTTAAATGGCTTTTTAAATGGAGCGTTCTTCTGAATTGCTGCTGCTTCTTGTTGGCTAATCTTCACTGAGGGGTTGGTGGGGGATGAGGACTGAAATCGTCATACACAAAGATGCTGTGTGTAACACTTGGCAGGAAGACTTGAAATTGGATTACAAGCTACTATTCCAGCAAGTAAATGTCCATGGTGTTTTTATAGCTTATCTCTATTCATCTATGTTTGCAGGGCTTTGCTTGCCAAGTGTTAATGTAAACACTCTATTTTGAGACATCGGTCCATTTGCCTTCTGGACATGCTTCTTTTATAAGGTGGTAGTAAACCTCTGTACATAAAAATAAAATAGCCCTGTGGTCATAACTGCACACAAACTAACGTTACTGATGCAAAGCGTCTGACAGCAATTGCCACCTGTGTGAGCAATTCAGTGCACTCTAACTGAAGCCTGGTTTCAGGAAAATACTCTTGCTTTAGGCGCCAGAGCTTGCCCTGGGCTTCATCTTGTCTTCTGGCTTTGGAGCTGCTGCTTTGGGCTCCAGTACGGGGCTGGAATGAGTCTCTAGCTGTGCAATGCAGATAACAAAGGTGATTTTCTAGGCTCTGTGTCCCACCGGTGGGTTCCTCAGAGGCCGTCAGCAGGCACACCTGCGGCCCCGTGCGGCCTTGCCCAAGTGCCGCAGCCCTCTCACAAGGAGCTCCTTGGGCCTTGCTCCTCTGACAGCCTCTCTGTGTTGTTGAGCTTCTTAAGTCCGCCTTGGGGCTTTGTGGCTTGAACCTCGCCCGTGTGTCTACAAGCTGTATGGCTGTAGAACTGTTCCTGGTCCTGCTGGGTGGCCACGGTCTGCTGAATACAAGCGAGAGCTGCTTAAACACAATCCAGGGTCCTCCTGGGTTGAAGACAGAGCCCCTTGGGAACCAGAGCGGTCTGGTGACGAGTTCCAGCAGTGAAGCTGGAGATACCCTATGGCTGAATTGGGAAGAATTGCTCTGACTTTCAGCAGAGTTGCTTGACTCTTCTAGAAAAAGTTTTATAGACTTGATGCTCAGTGCAAAATGGGTAATAGTTCAAACTCTTACAGGGATTTAGGAAACTTTTTTAGTATATTGTTGATTTGACTTAAATTGTTTATAAACATCGCCTGAAACTGGCTGGAGAGGAAAAAAATGAGCAAAGCTTGCGTGTCTAGCCAAGCAGTAGTAGATCATGCTGGTGGTATGTGTTGCACAGTATTTTAGAATAGACTGTCCAAGCTCTGTGACCTCTACAGCCTGGAGAAGATGTGGGGAATTCCAGTATTAGAGGGATCTTGTCAAACACTCAGTGTTTTGTGGTTCAGAGTACCTGAAATGTGTCAGTGATGTTGAGTGGAATGCAAATCACAACTGTCCATTACACTTTAATAAACACATTTGCACTTGTGTATAATGAAATACTTTTATACTGCCTTATAGCTAACACGCTTGTTCTGCAGCCCTTCCTTTTAGGACAGGGGAACTCAAGGGTCAGCTGTGCTCTGCATGACTTTATGAGAAATGTGTGTGATCAGCTCCCAGAGTGACAAATGGTAACTGTCGCTTAATTTTTATCCCCAATTATGTATCTCTGGGACCAATTTTTCAGGTGGAATGTTGGAGCCATTAAAAAGAAATAAGTAAACTATGCTGTATTCCATCATTTTTGGCAGCTGCCCAGTGGTCTGTAGCTTTAATATGTGCATTTCTATATGGATATTTTTCATAAGGCTTCTGCAAGAGGACTGTTTAACACTTTACTTGTTGACTTAATTTATGGAAGATGCAAGTTGTAACTAAATCTTGAGCCAAGCTCTTACATGTGGAGCAAATGCTGTTTCGGTACTACTGTTCCCAGAATTTATAGGTAAATTGGTAGTAGATATGTTTAATACTTCATTCTCAATATTTCTAGCCTCAAATAAGGCAGACTCTTCCCTGAATCATAAATGTTTAAGGGAAGTGACATTGCATTGCTCTGCTTGTTTTTTACTTATCAGATTAGAGCTAGATAAACTGGTTTGTGGTTTTCACTTTTTGGCAGTTCAGTGGTTTCTGCAACACAGTTGTAATTTAAAGGCTGGCAGAACCTTAGTTTTATTGGAGGCATTAATATACCATATAGAGGCTTAAGCATTATCAAGCTTTGCCAGTTGCTCTTAATATTTTCTATAGAAAGCAATAAAGATCATGGTTTTGGGATGCAATAATATTCAACTAAATTTTCAGTGCTCCTACGTATGTTGTGAAGGTTCTTACCTCCTCTGTTACGGGGGGCAGAAGTCCTGTGTCATCTGGTGATGCAGGATTTCCAACCCATTAGTTACTTTCAAGTAAGAAGTTTTACGGTGTGTTGTAGGTGATTTGGCGTTTTCAAAGGTAGCTTAAGGGAAGCTGGATTTCCTTGGAAGTTGAAGGAGTCTTGCTGTCAGCTTCATGTTCACTTCAGACTGCTATGTGAGTTTTTGATAAGGGGCCCTTTTGCTTTGTCAGGGAATTTGTCCTCATGTTGGTGTGGTCTACTTTCTTATCAAGCTGCCTATTACCATAAAGGTGTATGATTTGTGAGTAGCCTTCTGCTCTTGATGTCTGCCTTTTGTTTTTCTCAAGCGGTTCATCAGCCATTTTAGGAAGGGAGCACAGGTATTTTATCGTGAGTAACATAAGAAGCTTTACATTGTGTGCCACTTTGCAGTTACTAATATACTTAATGAGCTTACTAAGTTGCAAGAACTATGTATATTTTATGGTTTCTTTAGCAGATTGATGTGTTTATGTGCATGTAAATCTATATACAACGAAAGCTGCTTAGCAGCTGCAGTTGTAAATGCACACTAGGCTTGTTGGACACACAGTCTTGGTTGCTGCTGTTGACACAACGAAGTAACTCCAGTTGGTTAGCACAGTTCCTTCCCAGAAAATACTGGAGGCTAGCATGTGCTAAATTTTGATCCCAGAGGGGATTTTCTGACAAACTTGTCATCTTCTTTAAAGCACAGCGAATATTCTTAGCACGCCAACACAGTTGTAAATTGAACGTGTCCTTTTGTATGCGTTGGCCCAGGCCAGTGAACTGGATTGCCCCAGCTCGTGCATGGGTGAGAAGAAGAAAAGCAAGGTTGGTTGCCTGCGCTTACCGGGCAGAAGGGCTATCTGTCACTGTCACAGCCTCGCCCTGCCTGGATTGCTTCTGCTTCCGTCAGATGGAGATGAACGGTGACTGCTGACACCTTTGTGGAGTCTTCTTGGAGACCTATCTTTTTCAAAGCAAATGTTTTCTAGTGAATGAGGGGTTTAGTTTGCTAGTTATAACCCTGAAGAAGTTGATGAATGTAGCACTTCTCCCAGGTCAGCCTGTGCTGTCCGTGACATGGGAAGGAGCAGGGCCAGCCACGCTTGCAGACGCTGCCCTTCTTGCAGCACAGTCATGTTCCCGGGCAAATTGTAGCTTTGTAGATCTTGGTTCTTTCCTACACCCTTCTAGGATGTGGAGCTCCCTTAATTTCTGTGGGAAATTTAGTCTGTGGTATTTAACAACTGTCTGCATAAATAATAAACAGATGAGTAAACTTGGGAAAAAACACCCCAAAATAAACATCCCAGGTGTCTCGTCCTCATTCACAAATCATGTTGTATCACATGATTCAGATGCATTTCCCGTCTACAGGTTTCGGGTTGAATAACTTCAGCATACTCGATAGCAACACGAAATAAACGGGGATGGCATGTAAAGTCGTGTTCTGTGTGCTGCCTTCTGCTCGCTGTGAGCCAGTCCTGGGACGGCTTTGATAACTCCTGCCTCTCGGAGCCAAGGCTCTCTGCCCCTACAAGGTGGTGAAGCACATCGTGAGGTGATTACGTGTATGTACATTGAAAACTAGTCTGCGGTCTCCCAAGTGTAAGAAAATGCTTTACATTTTGCATTGGTACAGTTTGAGCCTTGCTTTGTGAAGTAGATGCATGTCTGATGTTAAGCTTCAATTGATATTGTCAAGCTATTTTTTAAACAGTTACACATGAAGAAAGCAGTTGATGTCCTTTTCGAAAGTTATTTCTCACTGTACGATGTGATTGGAATGAATGAGAGACTACATCTAATTGCAGGCTGTATTATTTAAACCTTCTGCAGTGGAGTTCACACCTGTTTTGTAGTTCCACTGTTACCTTTGCAGTTCCACATTCAGGATAAATGTATCTATATGGGTATACTGATGAATAATTTCCCTTCATCATTAATATTTAATAAATAGTTAGCTATCATAATCGTGTTCTGTTTGGTACTTGGCAGAGATTTTGGGAGGACATAGTTACGATGTTTCTGTACTCCCTTTGGTGTTTTTTCCCCTGCTGGTTATAAATGAACCATTGCAGCCATTGCACAACTTCTGAATGGACAATGCAGCTCTTGTGCAAGTCCGGCGTGTCTCCCACTTGTCCGGAGAAGTCAGTGCTGAGGACTGGAAGATAATGAAGTTAATGAGTACACCACAGAGTCAGCAGTATTCTTGTATTGAGAACACAACAAATGGAAGATGATGTCCTTGGTTAAACTAATTTCATCAGAGGTTCGGTTTGAGAAGCACGGCTTTGTGTGAGCATGGGCTCTAGCTACGCGCCTTGCTGCTGGCAGCGGGCCCCCTCGCTTGTACGGAGGTGACCTGGACCGTGATCCAGTTTCCACCTGCGCTTTGACGAGCGTAGCTTTAAGAGGCCAGCTGGTTTGACTTGAAACTGCAAGTAGATTATTAAAATACATGTGCTTTTCGATAAAGGTGTGCTAGAGATTTATTTCAGTGTATCGAATTTTACTTAGTGCTTATTAGTCACTATTGTTAAAAATAAGTGCTCGCTGATACCGTTACGTTAAAGGTGAAGATGTTCCAAAGCGCAAGGAAAGCATGTGTTCGTGGGTGTTCATTACAGCTTAACTGCTGGTGTCATTCTTTCCAGAGAGCATTAGAGATCCTATTCTGTGGAAAGATTTAACCCCTTGAAAAACAACAGAGAAGACGGTCAAAACACTTGCAAGGTTAATATCAGTTAAGAAATAGCTTTTAAAACCAGGCAAGCTCAAAAGACAGCATTTCTTGAATAAAACACGTTTCTGCTTTTGAAAAAAAAATCCATCTGAAGAAATCACATTTTTCCTGGAAAAGCTCAGCGATAGAAAGGACAGGTATAAGCACCCTAGGTAATAGAAAGGGAGCTGAAAGAGATTATCTTTATTTCTGAGATAGGATCAGATGTATTAGATAATTTCTAATTTAGTTTTGAAAATCCTCCAGTTACAGGGATCCTGTAATGTTCCTTGGCAGCCTTTACACATGCTTAGCTGTCCTGATAGTTTTCGTATTTGTAAGTTTTCTAACTATTAAGTTTAAACCTTCCTTGCTGAAGAGGCTTGTGCTGTAAAATTGCTCAATGGGATTTAAACACATGTGCAGCAAATTGCTGAGGGCTGGAGCACAGGTGCACTGGATATAGTGTTTTCCTTTCATTGACCTTAACCAAAGAAGCAAAAGGATTCAGCAAGCATTGTTCCAGGTAATGTGATTTGCTGAAAAAGTATATATTTTTAAGGTGTTTACTACAGAGGTCTAAAATTACGTGGACATTTTGCCGCCCTCAACAAGAAAAAATGCATCTCCAGTTAAGTTCCATAATAAGAATAGTGCTTTAATAGAGACCTTTTCCTTAAAAGCTCAAGTATTTTAATGAAACTTGCTTCGTCGTAAATCAAAGCACTTACTGCTCTGTAACCACAAAGTCTGACTCAGGGCTGGCATTTCTTTTATCTTGGTGAACAGTTCTGACACTGTTCATCTGATTTGTTTCATTATTTTTCTTTCAGAATAGTATATCATCTGCAGAAACTAATTCTTTAGGTGTCAGTTCACGGATTCAGCAGTAATCTAAGCCCCGTGCTCGTGCTCCGCAGCAGCACTGCACCGCGAGACCCGGAGAAGCGGTATTGATCCCCCGGTGCCTTAAACAGTAACACGTTTACAGCCCTCGCTCCTTGGACCCTCCCTGGGATCCCTCCCTGAAACCTCCTCCTTCCACGGCCCGGCGAAGAGCAGAGGCCCCGTGCCCACCGAGGGCTGGGCGAGCTCCCCGCGGCCAGGCGGGCGCAGCGGCCGCTGGAGGCTCGCGGCGGATCAATAGCAATTCTGTTATGGGCCAGATGTCAAAGCACAGAAATATGCTTTCAAATCCCAGGGACTTGCTGTGACAGCTAGTGTGCTAAAAGACATTTGCTTGGCAATCAAAGGCATTAATAGTGGTTTTTGTTGACCACCTGTTCGGGGGAGGTTTTTAATTACCTTTTTGGTTGCTGGCCAGCGTGATAATGCTGCTACATGTTTCCTTTCCTCTGGTTCCCCCAGCTTGAACACAAAGCAAGCATTAAATTGCCTTTTCAGAAGTGCTGAAGCCTTTGGAAGGGGCGGCATGCTTATTCCATATCTTAGTTGTATCTTGAAACCTGGGGTGACAGGAAGTTGAATTTCAAGGGAAAAGGCTAAGAATAGGCTTCAGGAGTAATTGGCAGTCTTTATGCTGCTCGCTTTGTTCGGGAAGTTTGCATGCCAGAGGATGGCTTGGGAAAGGCACTTCATTACAAGTGGCATGAACTGGAAGGAGAAAGGACTGCTGGTGCTCTGTGTAATTTTTGGATGCAATCTTCTAATCTGAGAACTTGAAAATGCAGAGTCTGACACCTGAAGGGTGTTTATTCCAGTGTGGATCATCAACCTTCAGATTCCTGTTAAGAGACCTCTGTCTCCTGAGCTAATGCAGAAACTTTGCGGTAAGCTGTTATTTTCTGTGTGAACCAGTCAAGAGAAGAGGGATGAAATGCGCGCTGGTGAATGGGTTTTATAGATACTCGTTGACAGCAGCAGAGGATTGCAGCATTCTGGCCTTGCTTTGGGAGCTCTGGCAATGCTTTGCTCATAGATTTTCTGTGCTTTTACCCCAGGCTGTCTCATTTTCTGCTCACTTTTCTTTTCGGTATCTACCAGCTCATGTAGCCTCTCATTTGTCTCCTTTCTGATTCTGGAGGTGGGGGTGGCAGCAGTTGCACCCCTGCTGGTGGGCAGGCTCCCTGCTCCCTCCCTTCTGGCTTATCTTTAGGAAAAGCTGTGTGAAGCCCCCATGTTCATGTGCACAGGGACTGGAGGGGGTCATGCAGGCAGGGGCTGTGGAGGAAGGAATTGGGCTCAGCGCACGTGTGGGGTCTCCAGATGTTTGAGCTGCCAAATTCTGCTGACCCTCTCCTGAGCACATACAGTCAGATGGGACTTGGCCCATCTTGCACAGATTTTTCCATCAAAAATTAAGGTAAATTGCTGTCACAGAAGTGATGCTCTCTCCACTGCACCACCTCCTTTCCCACAGCTTCTTTGTCAAATTTCAAGGCTCGTTCCTGAGCATGCAGTTGCTGGAGATGCTGCCTACGGGCACTGACAGTAAAAATCCTTCTGCAAGGAAAATGGGGGTTCCTCCAAGCTGGACGTGAAGCAGACCCAAAACATTTTGGCTGAAGATCTGCTGTTCTCTGCCATGAGCGTGGGTTCCATTACTCTGTCCCCTTCCTTCCGTAAGGGAAAGAAACCATCTGCCTCCCCAGGGCAGCCTGGGGTCAGGGCTTGTGGCACTGCTTTATGCCGAATTTCCAAGGATTCGGACTTGCCGCTGACCATCTAGATATGCTTTCCGTGGTTGTGGCGGGCACCTTTGGAGTGGGGGTGGTCAAGGAGTGAGGAAGTGGAGATGCTGTGGCGGGGCTGGGTGGAACAAAGCCTCCCTGCCCTGGCGGAGGAGCTTCCCTGGGGCCGGGAGCTGCCATTCCCGCAGCGAGCCCCTTGCCTCTCCAGCCTCCGCCAGCGTGGTTGTCAAAGCTGTCTTTGATGCGGGGAGAGGATAATTCTGACCTACCTCTGAGAGCTGTTAAGGATTAATGTTTACACAGGGCTTTGAATATGTCAAGCTTTATGTAAATACCAGATATGACTTTTTTATGAATACCCCCCACATGCTCTCAAGTAAATAACCCATGCCGTGTGCGCGGTGCCTGAAGGCAGGCAGGGCAGCGCGGTGCCAGCAGCCAGGACATCCCATGGCAGCTGCTGGGCACCGCAGACCCTCGCCCGCGTGCCCCCGAGAGGGTCTCTGCTCCCTGCGTGCGCCCCACGGTGAGATTGCAGATGAACGGTCAGGTAGGAACGGAGCCATTTAGCACTAAGCATTTAAATGAGAAGGCAGTAGCCCTTGGGGGCAGGCTGGCTTGGTAGCAGCTTTATTAATTATTACTTTTTTTTTTAATCTGCAAAAACAGTCATCCTCTCAAATGCCACTTCAAGGTTTAAAAGTAAGTTATATGGAATGAAAGGAGAGGTTTTTTTTTTTCTTTGTGCAGAGAAAACGTTAAAATATTCTGTCATTTTGGACTGTAAGTTCCATTAATTTATAACTTGGCTTACTCTTAATATGGGATGCTTATAGAGGGAGGATTAACCTGTGGTTTATAGCTCCTCTGACCTTGTTTGTATGTGTCTGTAACAACAGACAAAAAAACCCTTTACATCTAACCTTTCCTGTATATTTCTTATATAAGGCTGTGTCAGGCTTTTACTGCTCCATTCAGGAACTCATTTCCAAAACTTTGTTATGCATAAGAAACTATGGAGGGTGGGAATTGAGTTTTTGCCAGTTACTTACTTAAACTGAAGAGATCTTTGCATTCAAATTACTTATCTGGAGTGCTGGCAGGCTAATAAATTCAAGGGGCTGTTCTAGCCACTGTCAATCTCAAATGTAATCCTATTAAAATAATTGAGTATTTTCAGGGTAGAGAATTCCCTCTTCCTGCTGTCCACGGCACACAAGAGAAAACATGAAAGGCAGCCTGGAGTGTCCTCCGAATGTCATTGAGCCGACCCCGTGTGCGTTGTGTAATTCCCTTCTGCCAGGACTTGGCCAGCTGCAGCACGCCGTGGGGGCACAAAGTTTGTAACGCAGTAATGTAGGGCAGTCCGTGCTCCAACTTCTTGCCTTTTTTTTTTGGAAGCGATGTCAGTGGTTTTGGCCTTGCTCTGTGTTTCGATTGGGCTAGTTCACCTTGATTACAATGGGAGACTTTTTGTTGTCCTCTGGGATTTGCACAGGGAATGCAAGGAATGTCAAACCTAACCTGACCTGCTCTTTCAGGGGCCATCCCATGCAACTGCCGGCGTTGTGCAGTTAATTCAAATGGGAGGCTACTAACCTCATCGCAATTTTCCTTTTTTTTTTCCTGATCCTTACAGATGCTGAGATAGGTGCTAGCAATCTCTTTGCCCATGTTTTTGTTTTTCATTTGAAAGTCAGGTCGGTTCTTTGTTTTGTAGTGTGGCCCCACGAACAGTTGTTTCACCAGAGCTAGGACAATGGAAGCACTTTGTGGTGATGCTGCTGTCGAAGCCCCCAGGACATCAAAGCAGAGCTTCTGTTGCGTTTTCAGAGATGACAGTTTCTCCAGTTTGTCTTTTGATAATCTTCAAATGCAGGCATGACCTGAATTTACGACATGGAGAAAGAAAAACGGTAGGAAAAATCTCTGAAAGCTTTTAAGGTATCTTTGACAGCAGTAAACTAGAGAAAATAAGCGCAAGTTCTTTCCTCTCCCCTTTATTTTTGCAGGTCACTTTAGGGGAAATCAGAGCAAATCCGAATACTTCAAAAACAACCCTCAACCCAATTTCCACCAGCAACCAACCAAAAGTCTTCTGCCATGCAGCCCGCAAACCTCAAATTCTCTTTGGCAGGCTTGTGTGAAAACCATCTTTGAACGACTTGCCACAAACAGGACATGAAGTTCCCCTGATCTGGGAAAGTAAACAAATTTATTTTCCGTAGTATGTTGAATCACTGCCGAAGCTTTTACATGGTGGTGCAGCGCTTTGGCACAGACAGCTGACCTGAATGTTTTCCTATCTTGGTGTTACCTTTGCACCCAGCAAGCTCAGAAGACAGCGTTGTTTGGCTAGAGAGAAACGATGGGATGCGGAGGTGATTCCTGTTGCTTGTATCCTCATAATTATAAGGGTGTGATATTGTTTAGCCCAGTTTTCCTGCAGAGCGTAATCTAAAATGTGTGCCCGTCTTGCTTTGTGGCTTGTGTGTGTTCCATTTCATCCATGAGCTTGTGTTACCTTGAATTGAATTGGTTTATGGCATGCTGTTTTCGGTAAAGCGGCAAAAGAAATGGTCACATAATTCAGCAGGGCTTGCCCTTGGAGTGATTTAGTTACGCTGGGTGATGGCTGAGGAACCTTATTGATTTGGAGCTCCCATTGGAGCTGAATTCGGAAAGCTTTGCAGCACCTGCAAGACACTTGCCTGAATAGAGCTACTGAGAAAAGCATTTCAGTTATTGGCATTGCTCCTAATGCATTTTGTATGTGTCTATACCACAGGGAGAAATGTGTGGTTATTGTTGAAATATTATCTACACAGGTTTTCAGAAGATGAAGAAAAGGCACTTTGCTGCAATAACTGTTGTGGACATGCTATTGTGATAATGCTTTGGCGTTTTTATATTGAGATGTGGCTCAATATATTTTCGCCTTGCTGTGTACATTTTTAAAAACAGTCAAGCAGAGATATTTGATAAATGGTGCTTTGAAGGCTGCTTTCTGCTGTCCAGTAATTTTGGCTTGAAATGTTTATTTGAATCGTTATTTAGTTTAATCTACTTGGATCTAGATAGTAATACGTATCAGCTGTTCTAGTAGCTGTGCTATGTATTAAGCATGAAATAACATTGATAATAGGAATCTGAGGGAATAAATGAATCTCTCTGAATTGCTTTATATTGGTAAGCTGATTTGGATGAACTCGAGGGAACAGATTTTTCTTTTGTCATGGCTTTGCAATGTATGTTGCGGTCTGCTGGAAGCAGCTCTAAATACGTCTTGTAGCCACCGTAACTGCATGAGGAAATGTCCTTTCTGTGTGATGATTTTGCAGGAAGGTTTTATAATTGTTTTCCGTAACAGCACCAAACCTGTGGCTTTTTCTCAAACCCTTCTTCAATATGGCTCATAAAACTCCTTTAAATGTGTGGGGGGCTTTACGTGAAAGGCAGTTACTTAGCACTGGCCTCAAGGGAAATGGTACAGTGTGGAAAAACCTGGAGGTGAAAATAGGAAACCTGTGTCGTAGCTCAACATTTTTGTCTTGTTTTCTAGCTTTTCACCATCTTTTATCCTTACAAAACAAAATGGAGTTTGTCTAATCACCAAAGTTGCAGAGTAAGTACTTGTGTCCAGGGTGATAGTTGTCAGTGCCAAGGAATAGAATTGAGCAAAATTAAACCAAAACCTGATTAGTGACCTACTTACAAGAAGCAGAAGGTTCTTGGATTCTAGCTTAATTAAATTCCAAATACTGTATTTAATTGTTTCTCCCTGATTAATAACATCTAAGTATAATATCTGTCAGGATTTTTAAAACAAGGAAGCAACTTTAAAGCATTACATTTACTTTACCTTGGGAGAACTTAATTAGCTGTCAACCACACTGCACATGAATGGTGACTTTTGAATGAAATTATCAAATCTCTATTCCTGAGGCATTTTTTCACCCTACTTCCACAATAGAGGGGAACAGGAGAGATTTGTTTAGGTAGAAGCAAAAGTAATTTTAGGAAAATGCTTTTGTGCATGCAGTTTTCTTGTATTAATTACAGAAGCATATAAACGTTCTGTTCCTGTGTGAAAGTGAGTGACTTACACAGAGGGGTTATTAAATCAGGTTGGAAGTGCACTTCCAAGCAGATACAAGATTGTGGCCTTGTGGTTCTCCATTTAATGGGCTAATTTCTTACGGGATTGAAGTTCTATCATTCAACTGCATACCACGGTAATTTACTTATTTTACAAATGCAATAAATAGATCAAAGCCAGCAAATCAATTGAACAGTCCTAATTTAGAGCTCCTTGCTTTTGCCATCACGTGATGGCAAAAATGTGGCATGGTTATCGGGAAATTTGATGCGTTGGTGAAGATGGGGAAGAGAGTTGAGGACGTAATGGTAAAGCAAAGGAAAGCAAAGCAATTTGAAGTATTAAAATATCTTAGTGTTTTGATAGGTTTGTTGGCAGTGATGTGAGTTGGTGAGACAGTGTGTGAGTATAAACAGCTTTACTGGAGCATTAATGTTAAATATAACTTGCTTCTTCTACCCAGTGCATGCCTAATGCTACGGTGAACGTGTTATCCAAATGAATTCTTTAAACCTGTGTTTTAAGGACCAGCCTCTTGCCTTTAGGTCTGATGGATCTGGTGATCGTGTCATTCTTCAGTGGTTTCTCACCAATGTTCTCATAATGACTAAAGCAAACACATGGATGACAATAAAAAAAAAAAGTAAATTAAATTTTTTTTTGCTAAAATGGGGATATTTGCATATCCTTCAGAAATTTGATGCATGCCTACCTTGATAATCAAACCTCCAGTCATAGCTTAATTATATGGTCTGATTTTAGCGTGTTGTTTTTTTTTTTTCCACCCTAAGAGCCCTGAACAAGAAAGAAATCTAGATACAGCAAACACCTCCTGAGAGATGTTTGTTAAATTCTCTTGTAGTGCTCAAGCTTGGTGTTTATCGAGAGTCGAGGTGATATGGCACTCAGTTTTAAGTTCTGGCTGTACTGGAACTCAGAGTAAGTTCTAAGGTTCTTGTATGGGTCAGGTACCATGAGGCTTTTTCGGTGTGCTACCCTCTGGTTGTGTTGTATGAAGTATCTTCTGTCATGGTGGCATCTTCAGGTTTTATTTTGAACTGTGTTGTAATTCATCTGTCCGCAGTGATGCGTGTGTTTTGCAAAACATATCTGTGGCTTCTCTAATCATTCTTGAAGAAATGTTCTGTCACCTTGTGAATGATCTGAGAGGAAAGTTTGTGAGGCAGTGTAACACGAGCTAGAAATGCTTCAGCCGTTTATAAGTGATGATATTCAGTCCACAGTGTCCAAGCACCATAATGAATGAAGTCAGTATCACTAATGGCACTGATAAAAGCAAATTCTACCTTTATTTCCTGTAGTCACTGCATCATCTTGACCAATGGAAGCCATAACAGGATTTTCACACAAGATGGGCATTAAATTGGTGATGATGCGTGAGCTCCTCACATCTGCTGGGCTGTCACTCCTGGTAGCTGGCGATTCTGCGGTTAACCTGCGTTTAGCTGTAACTTCATTCTTGGTTTGTTTCTTAACTTGTTTGATTATATACTAAAACTGATTCCTTTACATCTATTATTTACATGAACTATGCAACACTGTCTCTAGTTCAAGGCAGGGGCTGTGCATGGTGTAAAAGCCTGACCGAAGTGATACTGATGTTTGCTGGCAGTGGATGGCCTCACAGCGAGCGTGAGAAGTGCTCATCTCTTGCTGAAGTGGGTATGGGCATTACGAGTCTTTTTTTTTTTTCCCCGTTTTCTTAAATCTTGATTTGACTTGAAAATGAGAAGGCCTTGTACTGGTCATTGGGATCAGAAATGCTGGAGTTGTATTTAGAAATCCCCTCTGATGCATCGAATCTTGATTTTACCGTAATTGTTACCACTGACTTGAGGTTTCTGAGCCAAGTGCAGGGGTACTTGCAGCTCTGTTTTTCTTTTTTCTTTGAGGAATGGGTGGGTGGTATTTGAGTTGTGTATGCTAATGCCTTGGTAAACTTCCATCCTTCATCCCATGGCTGAAGTCCTCCTGTTGTCTCAGCGGGGACAGAAGTTTGCTAAATCTGCTTGGAAATGGGGACATGTGAGACAATAAGGAAAAGGACCGTTCTGGCAAAAACTGAAATACGTAACATTGGGGTTGGTTTTTTCAATCCAGAACTGCCCTTGAACTCCACTGTCACAAGTCTTTGCAGACCTTCTGATTGAGCTTCCTTGCCTTCCAAAGCAATATTGAGAGAAACTGTAAAGTGCTCCCCACATATGTGTGGCAACTTGTGACAAACAATTTAAAATTTGGCAGATGTAACAAAATTGTTAGCTGTATCCTGACACTACTTCTGGGGCTTAGGAATGTGTTTTTGTAGCAGATGGAGCTATTAGTTAGCTGTGCTATCTTGAAGAATTGCTTTCCCAGGTAATCAGCTCTGCTCATTTAGGATGTCGTTTCCCCACCTCGATATGTCAGCCGAGGAAGCAGGAATGATTAATCGCTGCGGCTTGGACACTGCACAAGAATAACTGCGTAGAGGGAATCATTCTGTGGAGCACCAATGCCACAGGGAGTTTAAAGTGCTCTGATGCAAAGCAAACAAGATGGAAAAGATGACCGTGATGCTTCCTGATAGCAGTGTGTCAGTGCATAGAGTTTCTGTGGCAACCTGAAGATTTGCAATTCATAGAAAGCCTGGAGCGAGACAAAACTTCTAAGCCCTGGCTGTCACTGCTGTGGAACGGGTGCCACCAACACCTGGCAACCTTCTTCCATTGCTTGCTTTTCACGCTTGGCAGAATAAATCATATAAGAGTAACGTGCACAGTTAACCCTTCTTAAAATGTGTACCTTCAGCATTTCCAACTAATCTTGTACAAAAGAAAGGCTTGTGAGAAGTGTTTGAAAAAATAGCATTTGCTATTGCTCTTAACTGCAGGCTTATTGTTGAAAATACTGCTTTCTTGTGGACAGATCAACAATGACAACAAAAATAATATAAAATAAGCAAATCTTTATTTCTTTTGGATTAGACTGAAAATGAGGTGTGTTTTTTTTCCAATTACTAGTATCCTTAAATTGCCAATAAAGGTTGATCTTTCTTCTTTTCTCATCTAGCAGATCTCAAGCTCAAGTCTTTTTGATGTCTACTTCTATTTTCATTTAACCTCTTTAAAAGTAATTTGGAATATTTTTGCAAGACTCGGTGTTGTGATGTACAATATAAACGTAAGGTGCCAAAGGTTCATAAGGTGCCTGGGATTTGTGATATGAAAGGGCATCAACTTGAAGTAGGTGGAAACCACTAAGTGAAAGCTATGGTAGTTAATACGGGCAAGCTTAATCTTTGCGAAGCTGTCAACTTGAAAAACGGACACTGGAAACTTATTAGCAGGACTGCTCTTGTTAACGGAGAGTCTTCATTGCAGTTTGGGCTGTACAGCAACCGGTGAACTCCAAGTACGAAAATTGTAGCAGCATTAAACCTTTTGTAGTGAGTTTTACGGTAGATGAATAGTCTGGTGTGAAATCTGAAGGACTGCATCACAAAGTTCCCCCGTGGCATTTGGTATAAGCAGGTTGCCCTGGTATCGCTGGTGCTGTCTCAGTAATGTAATGACAGTAATGCTGTCCCATGCAATGAATTGGTCAAAATACACCGGTAGTGCTGGCAGCTGTGCTAACTTCACCTTACAGTGGATGCTTCCTGACTTTATCTTGAAAAGTCACTGCAGCATTGGAATACCTCTTCCAGAAACTTGCTTTGAGGGCCCATTTGGAAATGTAGTGCTTCCTGTGGCTTCTTGAGGGATTTTTGTTTTCCCCCTGAGTGCAGTGCTGGTGTCTGCAATGCACATCTGTCTGCACTCGCTGCTGGTAGAATAACAAACTTGTTTCCTTAGCGTAGCTTGAGGCTTGTGTACATTTGCATTTTCTGCATTCTCTGCACCTAATCCTAGATGTTTCCAAAGTTAAATAAAAGGTCATGAATATTTTATACATCTGATGTAAGCATGTTATCCCGTACTTACATAAAGACAGACCGAGTAAGAAGCTGCATGCATAGTAAGTAGGGTAATATGCTGCTCAGGGCTGGTTGTTTTCTGGAGTGTGTGCTGGCCCCAAGGCATTGAGACATTTAATTTGTAGCGTAGCAAAGATATTTACCTTGAAGCATGTTTGTGAACCTTATCCACACCTAGTTTAGTCATGTCTGTTTCTGAAAACATTTTTGTTTATTTTCAAAGCACCTAATGCCTGTAGCAAAATTTTGAAGTTAATTGCCTGGATATATACTGCAAGGAAAATGAAGTGTTACAAGAAGATAGCTGTAGATAGAGGGGCTGAGAGAATAACCTCGGGGCATCTGCCTGTGAGCAGACATGTAAAAATATTAATTTTTGAACTTTTGACTTCAAATGTTTTGTGTAAAAATGTTTAAGTACTCTTTCTATCAGATTTGATCTTTTGAGTCACAGGACCTTGTTGTGGTTGGCAGAGCTCCTGTAACATATTTCTTTTTAAATGATCTCTGAAGTTGTCAAGTACTTTTTTATGAAAGTGCTTGATGGAAAGCTGTACAATTTGTTCAGGCAGTAGCGTAGAATGAGTTGTGTTTTTTCAGTGGAAACTGAGTTGGTTTTTTGAAACTGTTAACATTTAGGAGAAGGCTTGTTGTGTGAGCGCTCACAGGAATGGAAGCACAGCTGGTTCTTTGTTTTTGCAAACAAATGTGTGAAAATACATGGCGGAGTACATGTGCTCAGGTATGGGCTGGGGCAGCAAGCTTGTTTCTTGAAACTGGAAAGTTATTCCTAAAACACAAAATAAAAACTACAGGGGTGTGGGCTTTGTTTTTCAAGATGTTTATATGTCAACTTTCACAATTTGTCTGCCCCCTCCTCCCCTCATGTGTTGCCATTATGATGGATGAATTTCTTGGCTACTGGCTCCATAGTTGTGACTGAGTAGGAGCATCCTGACACGCAAAATCACAGCAGACTGTGGCTGAGTCATAAATGACTGAACTAGTTAGATTATCACTTCCTACACAGGCTCTCTGAAGTTGTCCTGAGAATCCAAATGAAGGGAACTTCCACTGGCAGTGGGAAAAGCTCTGAAGACTTTTATGCAAGTACACAAATAAAAAATAAAATTAATTACTGACTGTTACTTCTAAATATCAGAATGGATAACCCAAGCCTGAGTGTTCCTTGCAGGTGACCTTGCAAACCTTCTGTGGGCTGCAGAACTTGTTTTCTAAGCAGTGAAGATGCCTTTGAAAGCCACGTATTTCTGGTGGTGACTCTGGAATTGTCTTGAAACAGGTAGTCAGATACTGCTCGAACATCAGCTAGCCAACAAGCAAGCAGCATTGTTCATCAAGATTAACCATTTCCATGTAAATAATTCAGACCTAAGAAACGTATCTTTAAGAGAAGTATCTTTAAAAAAATGTGTCTGGGATATTTCACAAATCAAGAAGGATTGGGCTGCTCCAATGAAATTCTCATGTTTCAGTCTTGAGCCTTGTTCCCCAGGGAATGGGGAAGCATTTTTCACATATTGCTGAGTCCATTTTTGACCCTAATAAGGCAAATGGACAAGAAAAGAAGAGCAGCAGGGATGTGTCAGATGAAAAATTAAGTGTTTTGAAATTGATTATACGCTGCAGAAACGTGGTCGTCTTTCTAGTAGGAAACTGTAAACAAAACAAATTGGATCAATTACCTCTTTCTTTGCAGCAGCCATTGCAATTAGTGAGCACCTGGAGTGCAAAACGTGTTTCCCGGGTGGAGTCAAAATAAAACTCTGGGTGGCCCTAGGCCTTGTGCCTGCACCGGCTGCGCTCGCCGGCACGGGAGCAGCGCCGCTGCCTGCTGCTCCTCACCAGCTTGGCAAGGGCTGAGCTGGCGCTGCTCGTGGTGCGGTTCCGAGACGTGTCCTTCAAGCCCAGGTGTGCTGCGTGGCAGCTTCAATCAGCGTGGTCACCTGCTCAGGGTACAGGGATAGGAAAAAAAAAAAACAAACAAACCACATCGTTTCTGCGTGCGGTAACTTGCAGGCAGCCTTCAGCAATCAAGGTCCCTTCCTCAGTGCATTTCTGCAGTGGTTTCCAGACAGGCGTGGTTCAAGTTCTGCACGTGGCTAGATGTTTTGCCAAGCCTGGGACTTGATGAAATGAGGTGCCATGTTGGGAAGACAGTTATGCTCGCAGACTTGAGTCCATGAAGTGTACCTTTAATAAGAAGTGTCACTTGTCAAAATAAATGAGCAAGATTTTTATTGCATGTTCACTCGCTTGTAAAATTTGCTAGTCTGCAGTGGCTCTTAATCATTAATGTGAATTAGCCAGGTTCTTCTGTAGTTTAATTACTAGTATGTCATGTTTACATTCTCTCTTGATGAACTAATGGTTACGTTATATGCACAGTTTCATTATAGGTAATGGGCAAAATAAAAAATACCAAAGATGTATGTAGATGCTGTAAAGTGCTTATTCTGTGGAAGATTGAGGTATAATTGCAGCTGGGGACAGAAGTCTGGATACGAGCTCTGGATCGTCATGTCCAACCCTGTAAGCTGTCCATAGCGACTTGAGGATGATGAACTATCCTAGTCCAGGGCATGTTATGCTCCTATGCAGGAACTGCTGCTCAGTACATGTGTCTCTGATAATACTTGTTGCTTGCTTGGGATTCTTCTTTCTGTTGACATTGTGTTGCTTTGTGGTTGTGTTTGACTGTATCATTCCATATTCACAGCTTGTTTCTCATAGCAAGGTTTAGTTATGTTGATAGGCAAAAGCAGGAATGCTTTCTATTGTTTCTTACTTCATTGTTCCTTGAGGATTAATGAGAAAATTGGCAGAAAATTGACCAGAGGTACAGACTTTTGAAAGGATTTTTTCCTTCTATGATATTACTTACAGCTTTTCAATAACTGTGAGAGCTTTTAAGCTATGTCACACTGTGGATATGTTGTATGTTAATTGTTTGACTTGGTTTTTATAAGATGACTGAGCTACAGTATTTAAACAGAATGGCAGGTGGAGCCATAGATAACATTGAACTGAAACTCATTGCGAGAGATGTACTCCTACAGATTGTCTGAAATTTAGCTGTGGCTTTACTCATCTTCTTAGGTAAGTAAAGCAGAGCCAGTTATGCGGCAAGCTCTGTGCCTGGAAAGTTGGTCTGTTGGAAGTGTAGCCTGGCTGAGCTTGAGAGGTGGCTGCCAACTCGTCCTCCGAGTGGCAGCAATTGTACTGCCTTTTTCTTCCTTGACCTCTTGCTCAAAATGAAATTCTTAATTGCTAAGAAAACTGAGTCATACTGTATGTTGTCAAGGAGACAAATAAAGCCTGTTGAACTCACAGAAACAGCATTAAAGACATTGGCATGTTTCCTCTTAGTTCCATAAGCGAGCGGTTTGTGACGCTGAAGTTCTCCAGATGTTATGTACAGCTGTTGCCTGAACAATATAGATTTCAAAATGACATACCTGAATACAAAAAAAGCAACTTACTCCTTCCTCTTATCTGTGCTCCTAGGGAATTCTCTATTTACCTTGATAATGCAGGCTTCTAAGTAGCTGCTCTTGATAATGACTATGTAAGAGCAGACAAGATGTGCAGAGGTCGTAATTGGAAAGGGAAATAACATTTAAGAAGTGAGAAACTGAAGATGCTTTCCATATGGAATAAAATGTAATCAACCTTTTAAATGCAAGGAGTGCTGACTCCTTCTTCGGGCAAAAAATAGTCTGTAAATCACCTGTAGCAGTTCTGCTGGGTAAGTCACCTTGTTACAAATAAATGGAAAACGAGGCTTAGCGTCCAGCATCAATTTACTGCTTTTATATTTTCAGTCATGTTATTTGTTTACCTGCAGCTGAGAGGATACAGGCAAATTCAGAAATGGTGGTGTAGGAGAACTTTTGTGCTGTTTTCCACATTCATAATGGTGAGCATGTTTTGTGCTCGGAGCATGTTTGAGGTCTGTGAGCACACTTGGCTTTGAGCTGGTGCTTGTATGCGCTAGTGCGAGCGGGGAGCGCTGAGCAGGTGCTGCTTCCCTGCTTGCACAGGTAGGGCTCTGCCTCTCTGCAAGGCACTGAGAAGGTGCAGGAACTCGCAGTTCTTCTAAGAATACTTATTTCTGGATTTACTTGCATGAATGGATCTAAATGATTTCCATAACAATTACCTCTGGAAATTCCAGTACTTGAGCGGTTCTTACTGTTTTTAAGCGAAGAGACAATGAGGTAAAAGCAGTTTATGCTGAAGCAGTTGCTGGTCCGTGGCTAACCTTGGGGTAGGATTCTGGTGTCCTGACTTTACTATTAGCAAGTCACTTTCTTCCATTGATCATTGAAATAAAGGGTGTTAAGGGCCTTAAGCTTCATATGGAGCCATTACAAGACACATCAACAATCTAACCATGGAGGTATCTCTGAGCGATGGACAATCAAGTTGCTTAAAGTTCAGGTGCTCTACTGCAGTTTGGTTGGATTACGCTGAAGGTGGCTTTCCACACATACACCTGTCTTTTATCTCTGGGCTTGGAAGAATCCAGATGCATGCCCGTCAGTGTGTCTGCTTAAATTAGAGGTGACAAATTATTGATAATTAGCATTGCTTTTTGTTTTACCATTGCAAAATGTGAATTTATAAAAGCCAATTTATTTTTATCTTTGGCCTCAGGAACTCCAGAGCAGTTGTACTTATTCTTAATTGCTTGTTTTATGGGTGAAAATTAGGCTGTAATGTGAACTGCAGTGTGAGGAGACTTGGTTAGAACGCTTGCAATGTTTGAATGGCAAGGAGAAAAAACAGTGCTGAGGTTTGTCTAATACTTCACAAATTCCAATTTTTATTAAATTTAACAATGCAACCATTTCTAACCATTCTATAACTAAATATAGTAATGGAATTTTATTTGAAGTCAGGAATGTTATCCAGATATGACTTGATGTGTGTAAGATACTGCACATCAATGGAGTGGTACAGATTGTGTTAAATGGGCCTGAAATAATCTTCAGGAAAGAAAATCGTTTTCTATTCTTCTTGACACAAAGTGTTTGTCACAGATATGCATTCTTATCCGCATCTTGTTAGTGAAATCATTATACTTTTCATTACAACTTTTATGCAAATATGCTGGTTTTCCTTGATTAGGTTTGCATGAACACGCTGTAATTACAGGCTGAGGTGATATTAATGTGTAACAATTAAATATGTAATTACTATGTGTAATTACAGCTAGGAGAGCGCGTTGTAATAGCCTGTGCACCATGCAGACTCACGGACAGGGTGTCGCCTGCAGGAGCCAGCAGTTGTGATTTTATGCCCATTTGTACCAACAGATCTTCAGTGGCTTTCGGCAGAGATGTCTTTAGGTGGAAGGGGCTGTTACAGCTGTAGACACGCAGGGTTTTACCTGCACGCCTCCCACAGGAGCTGCAGGGCTCTGGGAGCACACCCGGTGGCCCGGCCGTGGGCCTGATCCCTGCGTTGGCTGGCTGGCGTCCTCGCCTCAGGAGCTGGCATTCCTCGGAGCCTCTTCCTCTTCGGGCAGGGATTTGGCGCACACAGCGTTTCCCTCTTCCTGCCCATCTCCTCACAAAGGGAGCCAGCGGCGGAGGAGCCTCGTGTGCCCCCATCTGGCTTTCCAGAAAGCTCTCCCAGCTCGCATCCCACGGTCACTGCGGTGCTGGGCTGGTGCCCGAGCATGCCCTGCAGCCGCGGCCTCCCGCGGACGGGCACCAGAGGATGGGTGCTAGCGCAGCTCAGGGCCACGTATTTGAGATGTGACGTGATGCAGGCATGATAAAGGCAGATCATCAGCAAAGGTCAAGTATATTCCATTTGATATCTGATATATCCACAGGAATAGATGTGTTCCTGGTGGGAGGAAGGACTTGGTGCCCAGACAGGGGGGTTAATTTTTAGCTTCAGCCTGCTGGTGTAACTTGTCAGTTCTGTTGGGCTTGGGGAAGGTTTTGTTAAAGTGTATGGGGAGGAGAAAAAGACCTGTGCCTGGGAGGTATTTTCAGCCTTCCTGTGTGGTGCTTCCCTTTCTGCAGACGAGCAGAGGCTGTGAGGAGAAGCTTCGTGCTCAGGGATTCTGGGGCTCTGTTGGGGGTCCACGAGAGCTCTTGCTGAGCCTTTCTCTACCACTTAAAAACCTGCTGTGACTTGGAGCTTTGCTAAAGAGAATGACTTAAGGCTAGCTCTTCAACCACGTCTTCTGGACGTGCAGGAGTGCCTGTTTTACCTGGCTCTTAGGACAGCTGGGGGTTGGTTGGTTATGTATATCTGGAGATGAGATCTGTTTTCCTCTTAGAACGCTTTTACTCTGATGCTGTGAGGATGATTTTGCTTTAGCTTCTTTCCATTGATGTGTAGACCAGGCAACAAGAATGCCTGGGGGGTACATCTTGAAGAGGGCTACCATGAAGCAGATAAAATGGTAATACTTTTTCTGCTAGAAGAATACCAATGAGGGACTTGAGGAACCTCCTCAACTGAGGTTTTCTCTGTATTAGAAAAGTAGCCAAGGAAGAATATGGATCTAGCCCAGTTAAAAATGCTTCTGATACCTGCATTGCAGTGAGGACACAGTCTAATGGCTAGGGTTTCCGAAACGTAAGAAGGAAGAGAGTTTGAGGCGATGGGAGTTTCCTGATAGTGTCCTAATATTGCCTTGTATGAACGCTGCACGCATGCATGTTCCTGCATGGCGTGGGGGCTGGCTTGTCCTGATGTAGCATTGCTTCGTGGGGGATGCAGGAACAAAAGTGTCTCTGGTACAAGGGATCAGTCTGTGTGTGGTTGCAGACCCCCCGGTGGGAATTTTTCCTCCGTGTGATGCTTTGCTGGGTCTTCACTTGGCGCTGGCAGAAAGAATATATCTGGTAAAATTCTCCTCTTGGAACAAGGTTAAATGGTCTTTTCCAGGGGATTAAGTATTGAGACATTTTCAGATACTGAGGATATCCGTTTCTTGCTCTGAGCGAGTTTCAAAGGGTTTGTTTCTATTTGTCAGTCCCTGATGAGGGAGAAGGGATTCCATGTCAGCAGTTGTGGAAATGTACTTTTAGAGATGACTGAGTGTAATTAAGAGATGTGTTGGCAAAGGCATGTATTTAAACGTCTTCGCTTTTTTCACAGAATCCTTATTCAAGTGTTCCTGTAGCTGTAATTTCTTTATTTTTGGTTTGGAGTTTGGGTTTTTCTGTCAGCTGATAATGCAACAAGAGCTTCTCTGGTGGCTTTCTTGGAGAGGCAGCGCAGCCTCTGCTTGTTTCCTTCCCGCTGCTTTGCATCCCAGAGCTTGAATTGTGATGGGATTCCTAATGCAAAAGCACAACTTGCTATCTGTAGCTTGAAGAAATGAGTTATTGTGCCAGTAAGAATTGTTTGAAGAATTAAAATTGACCCATTTCCTTCAGGCACAGCAAAGTTAATACTCAAGAGTGTTAACATTGTAGGAGTGATTTGAGAAGTATTATTCATCAAATCCTTGTGCTAATATGTACGTAGGTATAAATAAAAAGGCCTCAAAGGTTGTTTCAGTATTTATTAACCTATCCTCTTCTTCAGGGGCCTAACTTGGCTGCAAAAGCTTGGTCAAGGCTTTTAGTTAGTTGTCTGTGCGCTGTTTCCCACTTCACTGAAGCAGAGAAACCTCTTCCAGGAAAAAAGGCTGTGTCAACCCCTGCTGCAGGAAGCTGCCACCCTCTTGACTACTGTTGCTTACTGTGCCCTTCTCTTGTTAATGGTGTCCTGTCCTGAGTACTACTGTCTGCTAACTTAGGGCTGTTGTCATATACCGGCACAAAAACAAGTAACTTCCAGCAGTTGCAGATAAAGTTCCTCTTGCTGCAACCTGAGCAGCAGTGGGCTCTGGACTGAGCCACAACTGAAGTGGTGCCTGTGCCATCACCAAAACATGCACAGAAGCTCAGGACAGATCTGCTTCTGTGAAACTTTACGTGATAGACAGCATCTTGCAATTTTAATTTTTCTAAGATTTAGCTCGGAGCTAGGGTCTGTGTTCGCTGTATTTTAATACTACAGCATAAAAGCACCATTTTTCTTTATCTAGATTTTTGCATGTAGCTTACTATATTTGTACTAATTTTGTTTTTTCTCTGTTTTCTTTAGGTAAGTGGATACAATTTGAATGTTAATGTTCTGCATTGGACAGCTGCTGAATCTGGACACTGGAAACCATAAGCCAGTTGTCAGCTGAGAGATGCTTCCTGAGTAAGTCTAGAAACAGCGGACCGTGAGAGCTGTGGTGTCTCCCTGCAGCACGGATGGGGGTCAGCCTTGTGTTTGTTGGTCAGAGACACTCACCTTCTGGATGCTGGCATTTTCGGTGGCTTGTTTGGATAGGCAGTGGCCTTTCCTGTCACCTGGGAAGTGCTGATAACTTCAGGTGACAGGTTGCCTTTTTTTTTTTCTTTAAAGCATCTACGGTGGTTTGTGTTTTTTTTTGTTTTTTTTTTCTTTCTTTCTTTCTTTCTTTCTCTGGGATTCTCCCACTTGGTTGAGGAGAACTCACACTTCCTCTCTCACCACTGCTGTGAAAATCCATTTAGTCTTTCCCATACAATGATTTTTCGGTCTGATTTTTTCCATTCTGTGCTTAGGATTGTTGTTCTTCAAAGAGTAAATTTTAAATACAATTTGATTCCTTGGCTTGGGAGTGTTCTTCAGCTTAGTGTTGAAAGGGAGCATGAGATAAGAGGCAGGATTTTTTTTTTTTTTTTTTTAAATAATGCTTAACCTAGAATTAAATTCACAGGAGTGCCTGGAGAAAATAAGATCTGTGATCAGATTCTCAGAATACTTTTTTGTCTTATCTAATAAGCAAGAGAAGCTAGTAGAGGGAATTATACGCTGGAAGGGGAATTTTAATAGCAACAGATATGCAAAGAAGAAAGCATCTCAAGTGAATAAAGAATGCAGACTGGTAAATGACAGATCTTTTCCCTGTTTGAAGAATGCAACTGTTTTGTGGTACAAACCTAAAACCTGGCCTTCCCCACTGGAGCTAGAGAAGACTTAGCATCTACCTTGAGGTTTTGAGGTTGTGAGAATCCATAGTTCTTGCCTGTTGATGTGGAAGCCTCCCAGCCAGAAATAAATTAGGATAAAGTAGCAGTTCCAAAACCATTCTGTAGCATCCTCACTTCTGATTGTACAAACCTCATCTATGTAAATGAATTTGTTTTGCAGCCCCGCTTCTAAGGGGTGATACTTCTAAGTGATACACATCCATAATTTCAGTTCAGTTACTTACTGGAGAGGACGCTGCATTTTAATGCAGGTACAATCATGAACAGCTATCTGAACACAGGGGTCAGTTTCCTTCTTTTACTAATGCCAGGGCATATTACGGGAAAATACTGGGAGTTGGCTGCTCTCAGAGTCTTTGTCTAAGAATCCAGTTAAATAACAGTATTTTGTCTAATTCCTGGAGGTGTCATTTAAGCAGCTGTGTTCTAGAGGCAGGGCTCTGGGGAAAACACAGGGTTGGCTTTTCTTTGTTTCAGATGTGCTGTCATAAGTTGGAGTGTATGCAGGAGGCAGTCTTGCAAGATCTGAGCACTATTGGCAGTTGAGGAGCTGGTGCCATTCAGGGTCAGTTATGTGGCTGTACTGTAGCTAATTCCAATTAAAGCAGAAAGCATTTTCAATTTTTTAAAAAAGAAAATGTTAAAAGCTTTAATTTACTGCAGCGAACTGTGGCTCATGGTCTAAGCTGGGCAGACAAGTCCCATTGCGCAGGCCTCCATGTTAAAGTAACTCAAATTCTGGTTTTCAGCGATGCGTGTGTGGTGACAAAGGACTGAATGAGCCAGCCTGTGTAGTTGCAGGTACTGGCTAGGGGCAGAAGCTGTGAGGTGCTGTCCCAGATGAGCTGCCCTCTTCAGCTCTGGAGCCACGGACTGCTGTGCACAGGTTGTTGTTTTCAGCCAGGATGCTCAAGACGTGCGGACAGTGAGGCTCAGCAGGCTCTGCGCTTTCGTATGTAAAACCAGATATGTGGAGTGGTCTGCGAATTAGAAGGGAAAAATGGGAATGGGAGCAAAATAAATTATCATTCCAAGTAGGAGCCATTTAGTAAAAAATACTTGTGTAATGTGTTAGAATCCCTTTTTTGAGCAATAACACCCTCATTGTTGTATTCAAACACTGAGATAAATGCATCAATCTGAATTCATGATTTTGTTTTTTTCATATAGTTGCTAATTATTGAACATAACTAGTTTATTCATAATTTCTTTTCTCCTTCTGCTTGATAGCCTTAATCCTGTATTTGTGCGGCTGTCATTCCCATGGTAACAGACTAGTTTCTGAAGCAGAAGATTATTAAATACAGAATAGTACATTAAAATAATGTTAAGGTTCTGACTTAGAGACTTTCACATGGGGGCAAACTTCAAAAAAAGAGAACATTTTTACAAAAAGCAATTTACTTTGCCAGTAATGTTCTCTATTCCCATAGCTATTACTGAAGAGATTTGAGTAACAGCCTGCTCCCTCGCAACCCATCTCCTCCTCCCGCTTTGCAGAGAAATCCTAATCTTGTGTTTGTGTCGTCAGTCTGTTTCCATGGTAACTGTCACAAACGTATCGTGACCTCACAACAGGATGGCAAAGGACGAAAATGCGCGTTGAGAGGCAGTATTAAAAATGATCATCAAAAACAAAGAAAAACCTCAAGCCCTGGTGGGTGTAGCAAAACATAATAGAGAAAAAGGCGATGGGGTTGTGGTACACTGGTCTGGTAGCTTGTATGTGTACATATATAGCCACAATTACTTTGCCTCCTGATCTTGCTTTGCAGAAACTTTCCTACAAAACCATGTTAACGCTCTATTTATCCCATCGCGTTCGTGGCAGTGTCGGGTGTCCAAGGTGGCAACAGTACAGCAAAAGGGTGAACAGATAGTTTCCTTTAACTTGTGATTTGAATAGCAGGGCTGACAGCTGAATGGGCACGCTACCTTTTTGTAGTGTCAAACGTTTACCCTTTTAGCTTCTGGAATCTGTTTTCTGCCATGGGTCATATATGAGTGGGGACAAGGCACTAATTGTGGCTTTGCTGCAGCATGGAACCCTGTAGAAAGCAAATTTGTGGTGATCTGCAATAACAGACTGCAACAAGGTGCGTTTTACACGTTTACAAAAACAGATTTTCATTAATTAAAACTGAAGGTAAAATTTGAAAGAGGATTAGGAAGGATTAATAAAGAAAGGTAGTGAAGAGGCTTGATTATCTGCCATGGAGATATCAGCTGAACAACATGTCGTGGACAATGAGATGGAGTAGAAAATTCGTGCATACCTGGGATTGGTGGCAACTTGTGATGCTCTTTGCTCATCTGTGCTGACCAGGCTGATGCGGTAAGTTTCCCAAAGAGAAATTTGCCCCTGTAAGTGCACTGACAAGGGCTGCTCCTCTTTTCCTCGACTCAGAGCAGGTGAGAGAGAAGCTCTTGGCATAAGGTAACGTGGGAGCTGGGTTGGGTGTCCCTGCTGTCAGGACAGAGGCTTTTACTTCTTCCTTTTGGAGAAGAAGCACGTTGTCCGGGGGTTTGGTTTTGGTGATCTGCTTTCCTTAGGATTTGAGAGGGATGTTAGCAGGTACATTTGAAGGCATCTTGCCAACGCTTTCATCCTGCAGCCAGCAAGCGATGACTTTGGCTGCTGCTGGGCTGTGGTGCCTGCCTCTGGTGACTTTCCTGGAGCAAATGCATCTGCTGATGTCAGGAGCACGGAGCCGTGCTACCACTTTGACAGCCTCTTTTGTGATCCTTTTCAGAGCCCTCAGTTAAGATAGTATTATTGGCAATTTTGGTGTGTATCATGATGGCTAGCAGCGCTAAGGAGGGGTCTCCAAAGGGAAGTTCTTGTTCTCATCCAAGGAGCTGTGTGTACAAGTATGATCCGGCCCCTGAGGGGAGGGCTGGGAAGGACCGAGGTGTGCTGGCTGGTCCGCGCAAGTGGGGTTTGGAGCAAGTGCTTGTATTACACTGCCTTTGAGCTTGACCATTTCCTAAATACCAAGCATGTAGCACACAGAAATGATAAAAATAGAGAACTACATACAGAAAGTTACTGCTGTTCGAATGCTATCTTCATTTGCAGATGCTTAAAGCAGTGAAGCCACGTAGAGAAAGTGTGACTGTCTGCGTACTTCATGTATTTTTAATACAATCCTTTATAGCACTAATAATATCTTTGGGCAGCTTGAGCTTCAGCAAGTGTTGCTGGCCACACCGAATAATAATCGGTATGTGTACACTAGATTTTTGCAGACAGCTGCAAACTTTTTCTGTGCACGCTGTGTGGCTGTGGATGTGCAGTGCCTGCGTTCCTGGCTTGCCCCTCGTGCCAGCACGCGGCGAAGCGATGTGCGGCCGCACGAGAGGAATTCAGAATGGGCCAGGCTGGGCCGAGGGCAGGGTGAACTGATCTGAGTGGAAAAAGCCTCTTGTGGGCATTTCCAGCCGTGTGCTGGGGTGGTGCTCACAAGAACAGCATCGCCTTGATGCCTTTTTTTTTTTTAATCCCTTTTTTTCCTCTAGGAGTAACATGTAGGGCTCGATTGATTTGTAGAACATGTGCTTCAGTATTCCTTTTCTCTTTTAAGCAGTTTCTCTGTCCTCTTACTTCTAAAGAGCTTAAGCATCATTTTCCTCTTCAATTGGTGACGCTGGAAGAGTTGAGCAAGCACAGATTTCTGCGTTCCATAAACCATAAGGTCCTGCCTGCAACTTAAATCTCTTTATTTGCTTTGTTATTGCTTTTCACATATGTTTGGTTATAACAAACAAGTTTTCCCTCTGGAGATGGACTTTTAAAAAAAAAAAAAGGGGGGGGGAAAAAGGCTATAAGGAAACATTGTTATCAGAGTATCTTGTTTCACTCTTCGCCTTAAGAAATACTTGTCTTCAAAAGAAAATAGTGGTAGGTCTCCTAGTTTTTGTACCTTTCCTTTGTTCCATTTGTAATGTGTGCTGGCTAACTTTTGTTTTAGACTACAGCCTACAGTGACTTCACAAGACAGTTTTGTAAAATGATAGTGCTGTAACACTTTCTTCAGTGGATTTCGATGTTTCTTCCACCACTGACACGTTCCTGTGGCAGCTTCCACTTGTGTGGGAGTGTGCATCCCCTGTGAGTATCCTTCATAGGTGCATGTACAAGAGGGAAATGACAAAGTTAGCAGAAAAATATCCTTTGAAAGTAGGGCATCTTCGTTTCTCGTCTCTTGCAGAGCTGCTTCTGTTCTGTAACTGTCGTCTTTTCCCTCCCTCCCCAGCCAGCCCTCTGCCTCGTGGGTAATTTATGACCGAGTTCGCTGAAATTCTACATTTGGCTGATACATTGAAAAATCCATTTGCTATCAATGACTTCCTTTAATATAAAAGGAAGTAGATTTATGGGAAGAGGAGCACTGGCATCACAAGTACCCTTTATCTTTCCTCTTTTAGTTCATTCGCTCCTAACCTGTGTCTGTTTGAACCAGGAGCATTATTGGTGTTCTGAAAGATTAGGATTTGGAACTGTAAATTTAACTCTGATTTCTGCCTCCTGGGAGATAACCTGAGGACATGGGGCTTCAGTTGCATTAAAACACAGAGGTATGCTCCCTTCTGTGCTGTGCCCATTTTTTAATATTTTCTTGAGCTTTTCCCATTGAAGATAGAGGGTGAGGAATGAAAGTCTGAACTGGGAAGCAATGATTTTTACTTTTAACTTGATTCTTTCCCTGCTTTTGTGCAAAAATATGATGGGGCTTTAAAAATGATGTAATAACTGACTTTTAAGGATATAATCCAAAGTGAAAGTCACAGTTGCGACCTCTGAATGGAAAATGTTTCCCGAAGTCGGTGTAAATCTGCAGTAAACGGTAAGGTGGTGTGACCAGCAGCCGCTGAACCCATGGCACCAGAGAGGCGATGGGAGACGATGGGCTGAGCGCAGCTACCGAAAGGTCACTGCAGTGGTGCCTGTGGATTGAGCACCGATCAACGAGTTATCTTCAAATTATCTTCTCTGCCTCACTTTTCAATTCAAGAGCCATGCCAGTGTGCTAATCCCTGGGCTCCAGAAAATGTGAAAGAGCTCTGGAGCAGCAAGGCAGGGCAAAATTAAATTGGCATTGGGGTTGCTTGGTTGAAGGGGACAGGAGATGACATATGAACCCAATGCAGTTTAACTTCTAGAACAAATGAATTGGAGGTAAAAATATTTCTTCCAAAAAAGGGGTAGAAAAGCACTGTGGTTTGTAATGGAGTACTCAGCCTAAAATAATTTTAGTGGGTTTCATGGAAAGATCATTTCCAATGTTAATTGACGTGCCTTTTTGCTTGAAAAGGATAATGTTACTAAGTGAGTAATGAGGCTGTTTTTCAAGACATCGGAAAGCTGAATTGGGATATTTTCCAAAGTCTGGCAAGTGCAGAGGTTGAGCCGCTGCTGGCGAGATGAAATGCCTTGCTGAGGTCTGGCCAGGCAGGTGACCAAGGACCGTGGCCCAGTCGAGTGCTGGGGACGTGGGGCGGTGAGCGGGGCGATGTCGGCGGTGTGGTGCTGTGCACCTGCCCCGGGAAGCTGCATCTGAAGCTCGAGCCCGCAGCAGCAGCCAGCGGCCGCTCCTCTACATGGGGTGCATGGGGGATGCTCGGCTGTCCCCATCGAGCCACGTGCCCACGCACTGCCCAGCTCCTCTGTAAAGGATAGGAACGCAGTGACAAACCGGCGGAACACAAGGCTGCAGCAAAGGCGGTGTGCTTCCAAAAATGAACAAGAATTAGATGGAAAATTCCTGCATTTTGTTCACTTGTAATTCCGTAAGTTGGTTGTCTAATTGTGCTCAATTATTGCAGTCTAGTGCAGATAGGTTAATAGTTTCTAGACATTGATGTGCATTGATTTCTTTCTCGGGCTTTGAGACAATAGTCAATTTATAAAGAATGACTAACTTTGGTTTACTGTCAATTGTTAGGGTTTTTTTGCATTGCTGCTGCTGTATTATTGGCAGCCATTAAATTGATTCAATTTGAAAACTGAATGAGAAATTAGTGTGTTCTTATGTGGACATGTTTCAACTAAATTATTAAATGAAGTGGTTGACTTTTCTATCTGAATTAAACAAGTAGAAAAACTATAATTAACTATTTCATTGACTGGGGAGAAGCTGGAAAATTGACGTAAGGTGTTGACCTCTGATTTTTTTTTTTCTTCCCTGTTCTATGGAAGCCAGGGTGAGCTTTAACAGGGCTAAAAGACGAGACTGGTATATATAATTTGCTCCCAGAAATAAAAATGTTTTCATTTCATTCTTGCACATCTCTTTTGCTTTATTTCTCCTTTCCCTCGGAAAGGTTATCTGGCAGTTTCTGATACTTGCCAGTGCAATGATCCTTACAGCTCTGTATCGTATCGCTCACCCTTGTAAAGAGGTGCCTTCAGATGTGCCAGAGGCGTGGGCTCCTTGGGAGACCTTGCAGTGCACCGACAATACTGAACGCAGTTTTAATTATGGCTCAGAGGGATTGGGGGGAAAGATTTTTTTTATTTTTTTTTTTCCTTCAGTAGGAAAGGCACGTAGCTGCTCCAGTGACAAACACTCTGAAGCTTTGCTGTCTGCCTTCCTGTGTGTCTGTGTCCCAAGCACTGTGCAGAAGGCATGTTTCAATTCTTGAGCTCTGCAGCAGAAACAGGCTTGGCCCAGGGTGAATTGCATGCCCTCCGCTTACCCCTTGTGATATAAATGGTCTGCAACTACAGCGTCTTGGTACAGTACACTTTGAAGATGCTTCACTAGTACATACCATTATTTATACTCGATCTGCATTTGTACTCTGCAAGACCAGTTATGTGGCACTAACTTGCTCTTTTTGGAAACAGACACAGATGTTGATGGCTGGGCAGAGATGAGGTGCAGCTGGTCACGGCCCTGCCCTGAGATCTGGGACTGGAATTCAGGCAGTTTTCTCTCCTGCTTCTTGTTGGGCCTGGCTTTGTTTTGGTTGGTTTTCGTGATTAATGAGCACGTTGCACGGCCTTCCCTGCCCTCGCCCTGCTTTGTACTCTTCTGGCACTTCGTAGCTCTCCTAGCACCATTGCCTACGGCCGTCTGACTTAACTTGGCTGTACCCACTTACTGGTTGTTGGCTTTTCTTAAAGAAAAGAAAGAAAGCAATGCAGCACTACCTTTGGTTTGGATATTTGCCTAATAAAACACGTGTGCCACTTTTTTGTCATAATCAACTTTTCCGGGAAGATTCCAGCAAGTCTCAAATAATACAAGGTGCTTCGTTCAAGTCTCGGGGATGCTAGCAGATGTCCTGCACCCGTTGTTAGGCCAAGATTCAACAGCTGCTCTGCTGCCAAATATGTTAAGTATGATGGGTAGACACTTACTTGGCACAGCTGCCCATTCCTGGTAAAATGCTAGAAAATGCATCATATTATTATCTTGTGAACTTTGAAGCTCACAGATGGAAAGCAGCATGTAATAAATGATTGGTGAGAGTCCATTATAATAGCCATCGCAAAACCTCCGCCCGGCTCCACGGGGGTGCACGGCCCTGGTTTACAGATAGAGAAACGGAGAAGTGTGTGAGTGGAAGAAACTGAAGTTTGTAGCAGCGGCAAGTCTTCCAGATACTGAACACTTCAGCCTAGTGTCCATCCTTACACAAGAGAGAGTGGTACTAGCCAGGCTGCAAGGGCTGTGGTTAGTATTAACCAGCAATGTAAACTGGTAATTATGCAGGAAGTCGCTTGTACATGAAGTACCACCAGCTGTTTATTACAGAAGAGTACGTCATTGTTTTCTGAGTAGCAGGCATTTTTCTTTGCTTTATTTGCATGCAAAATAACATACACTTTTTTGAAAGCTGGGTACATGTGGATCTGTATGACACTACAAACAGAAATGAAGGATCACATTTTTTAGCAATACATGCTACACTACTTTGATCTAGGAAAATACTTGCTTTTTATTAAGAATATCCAAGTCACTCTCCTAATACAAAATTATATTAACCATATAAAATTGGATTTCTTGGCACTGTGTGGCATTAGTAATTAATTTTTTGTTGTTATTCAAACGTAATGCAGTTTTTCTATCTCAGGTCTGCATCTAAATGCCATAAAGCAATGTTACTATCTTTATTAACTTAAGGTTTCACTAGGAATTGCTTGGGACTTTATGGAGTACGTTGTATTTTGCTACGAGGTGGATGTGGCAGGTACAGTTATGTTTACCTGATTTGGGAAACAGAGAATGCATTTTATTTTATTTATTTTTAATTGGATAAGCCAGCCCAGCATACCTTGATGAGGTTCTTCACTATAATGAAAGCTACTGGGTGACCTGGGGAAGCAATATTTTAGTTCTTCAACCAAAAATTCTTGGAAGTCTTGTATGACACTGGTGGGGTCTGTTAAGTTTGTTCGCATATCCCTGTCTTATTCATGGCAGCTCCTTTAACCTCACCTTATCTATTTTTAATCATAGTATGCTGTAATAAGTATATATGATAGCTAGCTTGGTGGGAGAAGCTAAAATTACTATGAATACAGGCTTTCTGTAAGGTTTCTGAGAGCAATAATAGGATGCATTTGCGATATACTGTTGCAAAAAGGTGAGCTATCCATCAAATGCACGATCTTGGATTTGAGTCTTCTATTTAGATTAAGCACGTTAAGAAAGATGGATGGTAAACACATTTCAACAGCAATGTCCCCAAACCAGAGTGAAATATAAAGACGCTTGAAGGATTCAATTACATTAGCAAATAGTGTGAACAGGAACTGGGTAAGAGGAAGGTTGTAGGGCAGTGGAATGCAAGCTGTGGATTCATGTCGTTTGGGGATAAAAGCATTATTTTTGTTAACCCTCCCATTCACATACCATCCCTACAAGCTGCTTGTTTGGTTTATTTCATGAAGATGTCCCTCTACGTGTTTTTAGTGTTTTACATGATATGTGTGCGACATTTTGGCATTTAGCTATCACTAGACTGTGGTAGGTGCATGTAGACACTCTCAGCTGCCTTAGTGTTCATGAAGTCCGTCTTTCAAGCCAGTGTGGAGCAGATGTTATTTTCATCTTTGCAATTGGATACACAAGAATGCTGCTTTGAACCCTTTGCTCTACATCATACTGGTTTTACTTGCATTGTCGGTGCTGGCTGGGGGTAGAAGCAGCAGAGTTTTATTGCTTCCTTGTAAAATTAATGCCCGTGAAAAAAGTTGTCAAGAAACTGTGCCTTTTGCCACACTACAAGATTCAGGGGATCAGAGTAGAATTTAACTACTCCGGCATCGTAAACTCACTTTCCTACAGCTTCAGTCTGGGAGTGCAGTTACAGCTCGTGCTTGCTGGTGGGATGCTTTCTTCCTCTTGAGGTAACCACAGTCGCTGAAATGTTCCTTTTCTGACAGTCTAGCACCTGGCAATTAAGGAAACCATATGATACTTGTACTTTTGTCATCTTTATCCTTTCTAAAATCCTTAGTACTGCCGGTTGAGATATGTGCAATTGTGCAACACTCGTGCTGTTGAGACGTGGTCCCGTGCTGTGAGCCTGGTCCCAAGCCTTCCCTTCCACTTCTGTGGGGTGGCAGAGAAAGTTCTGTAGGTCAGCTTGGAATCAGCATGCTTGCAAGGAAAAAAATTAAACTTGACTTCAAAGGACAACTCTGACACGGTCAATTAATAATTAAAACAGTTTTTTAATGAGCTATGCAATTACCTATGTGTCCCTGGAGATGATAGTTTATGGTATTATTGCACAGTGCCCTTTCTTTAGTCATGGCAGATGACATCTGTAATTTAAAGCAGCCTAGACATTAAAGTGACAGAACTTTCATTAACCTTGTCTAAAGTTTGTTAATGACAAATGTCTCTTAAAAAAAAAAAAAAAGCTATTGTCAAAAAGAAGCAAAAAGAAAGCCTTTAATCCTGTGATCTGAATGGTTTCTTTCCTGTTAACAAGCAGGTGTGAGTCTTCCTGATGTCAGCAGGGGATCTGTGTATTGAGGAGACTTTTGTTTCCCTCCCCATTTTGAAATATTTAAGTTGGACAGCTCAGTATCTGGTGAGGTGGCACGTTCACCATGTGTTTTTCTTGCTTGAGTTTTCTGCTTCTGTAGCTATCAGTAGTTCAGGCATCAGGTGTGACTTACACTTGTGACTTGAGTTCAGTTTACGAAGTTTAAAAACATCTTCTTCTGGGCACAGCAGGAGGGCGCCGAGAAGCAGCGTTTTGGAGAGGGCTGGAGCTCCAGAGCCTCGTCTCCTTGATAGCTTTACAGAAGCCTGACCAAAATCCAGCAGCAGTGTCCGTTTCCCAGCTGTGAATGACATACAAACCGCTGTCTGCTTGTTGGTCCTTGGAGATGCTCAGGGAGCTTCTGAACCCCGTATTTCCCCCGGCTGTGCCGGCACTAGGCTGTGGCAGGGCCCCGCTGTGCCATGGCGCGGGGACAGGGACCTGGGCACGGGGGCCAGGAGCCTGCATCCCCCGTGCTGCCGCCCACGTGAACCCGTGCTGGCTGCCCTCCGAGCACCGCCGACGCCTTGATTGCTGTGCTGAAACGTGCGTTGGGTTTTAATTTCTTCACCGCTCTTAATTCCTGGCTTTTATGGCTTACGGGGGCTGGTGGTGGCGTAGGAAGGAGAGGCAGGATGCAAGAACCGTGCGTTTTGTTTATGCATCGATCAGGCACCCTGTCTGAGACTATTTGGATGCTTCCGTAAATACCTTGTTAGGATATATTGGTGAAGCTGACAGCCTTAACTCCTCAAATGTGAGTTCTCAGACGCAGTGCTTTCCATTTGTGGCACTGAGAAGTTAATTTAGTTTCCTCTGGAATCTAGATTAAAGACAGAAGTTATCTGCTTGAATCATGAGCAACTTTGTAGGAGAGGGATCAGCCACAGGGAAGGCTGGTGGGGAGAGATGCATTAGCAAGGAGATTGCTTTGAAAAGGATAAGTCAGATCTTAACATCTCAGTATTGAATGTCAGGCTGTCTGGAAATGGAATTTTTGCAGAGGCATCAATGGAGATGCTGTAGGAGAAAACATTTTGTTTGGTATTATCGTCTCCCATATGAAACTGGTAGGAGGTGGCTTTTTTTTTAAATTATCTTTAGGTGAACTTTTAAGAGTTCATAGCAACTCATTAGTGTCCTATTACTCCAGACATTGTTAAACTGGATGAATTTTTGCTTCCAATCCTGTGAGATTTAAAGACCTATTAATATTGACTGCTGTATTTAGGAAGCGTATTTCATTCAGAACACAGTTACTTCTAACGTATTTCAAGATGATGAGAGCTGTATTTCATCTGCCAGAAAGAAATGTTATTTCCCATTTTAAATTAGCAATAAGGAATGTAAATGTCTGTGTAACGGTAACAATGTATTTCATGCCTTTCTATTTGTTGTGACAAATTGGATTTAAAAAAACTGGCTTCTGCAAGAGTGTTTTATTTGCCCAGAGGAAAGGATTTGCGATACGTGCTGGAGCCCTTCGCTATTAATGTAAGTGTGTGCGTGTATACATGTTGGTGTGATTGGACAGAGAAAGCATGTGCAAGCATTTCCTCGTTCTTGCTCAAGTTTGTCAGAATTTGAGATGCGGGTACTTGAACAGAAGGAGTTACCTTCCTTTTGACTGTGGTTTGGCAGTAAGACTGGGATGCTGTTGCTCCTTTGCTCCTTTCTGTTATTTTCACTGATCTTTTATAGTTTTCTTTTTTTTTTTTTTTTTGTTAATGAGGGGGTAGTACCCGTGTCTCTTGCAGGATGTCACTTGCACTCACCACTGTCTTCAGTTTGTAATGAGCCAAGGCCAATGACAGCAGCCTGCCATTGCATCTTCTTGCACATACGAGCTGAATGTGGCATGGACTTTCTGTCTTGGTAAGTAGGCTCTATTTCTACTTAATGAGTAGTTTTGAGGTTTTAGGTCTTTAATTCAGATTTAAAAGATAGCTAAAGACAAAATCACGATGCTTTCCTTTTTGTGGTGTTAATGAAGTTTTAGTCACTGCAAATAGCATCTTCACGTCCTCCAAAGGTAATGGAGTGGGATGGATATGAGCCTCTAGCCTGTTGTTATGCCATTTTATGGAGGCATTTCTAATTCCAGTTTTCCCTGCTAATCTTCTCAGTATAGATTTCTAGTTGGTCTTTCATTAACATGAGATCAATATGGAATCGATTTGGGACGGATCTGTAATTTGGGAAGGAAACAAAACAACTTGATACTAATGAAGTAGTTAAAAACAGATGTAGACTTTCTGTAATCACTTCAGTTTTTGCTATTTTGTAGTTTTCCAACTGAAAAAGTAAACTTCTCAGATGAAGGGCAGTTTCTTACAAGGATGTAAATCACTGTTTACTGTGTGGCTTTTTAATAATGTCATTGTCCACTGCATTTTTATTTTTTTTTTTTACTATTTGTTCACAAAACCTTGAATTCTAATGCAATGTGTCAACCTAAGGATTCCCTTAAAAATGTGTAGTACACCTGCAAGCCACCACTTCTTAATAAAGACAAGACAAAACAAAACAGATCCTATGGATTACTGTCATTGAAATTCAGAGAAAAAGGGCAGAGAGGTTGCTGTGGACAACATTATTAGTAGTGGATTTTGAAGGTAGCTTAGACTTACAGCCTTGTATGAGTGTCTTGTGATCCCAGAAACACTTTTTTAAAGCCTCTGTACGCCTAAAAGAGGAAACATCCTTTCCTGCCTAGCAGGTTTGACCTTCTCCAGTGTGAAGGTAGTGCACCCTTGTGATTATTAGTCAATTCAACTAGTAATGGAGCTGGTGAAAATAGATGGGGAATAGCAATTATGTATATTTATCTAAGTAAAACATAACGTGTATTCCCTGGATAAATGTATCATGTTGCCAAATTTTTGTCTACAAATCGTTAAAACTGGTTATGCAAGCATGTTTGCAGATGCACATGACTCTAGGGACTGTGCTTTTGTATAAAATAGCCCATTAATCTGAACAAAATGTTTTAAATAGTTTTAGATGATTTATTCCTAAAAGCTTAGTGTCTCTGATGTAACAAGTAGCAAATGAGCAGATGTGCTGATACTTGTTCTTATGTGTGGTAGATGGGCTTGAGAGGAATCTCCACTTGCACTGACATTGTAGTTCTGCATAGTGTTGGGCCCCGGCAGTAGAGAGAGCTAAATTGTAAGAACATTCAGTCGCAGGCTTTCTTGTGTGTTTAATTGCTGATTTGCTAGAGATATGCAAAAAGGCTGGAGAATGTATATGGCTTGATGGTTTGAATTACTCATCCTATTTGTATAAGCTAATAAAGGAGAGCACAATACGCAAACATCCATGCTCTTAAGCTATGAAGCAGGCCAGAGAGCTTAGCTGTATTCTGGCATTCTTCAGAGGTTTTTCGGAATCAGTTGGCTTTCACTGCAGGTGACGGTTATTACTTGGCTGTTTGAATTTAGAAGGTGTATAAACTAGTAAATTGGTTGGCAAGCTGAAATTAGTTCATAACCTACATTTTTAAGTAAAATTAGGTAAATAGTTGAAAGAACTGCTGCATACCTGTCAAAAGAACTGAATAGCCTTGGAAGAAGGTTGTGCATATCAAGTACAGTTTTAGGAGCTGACTATATTACAGAACACTTTTTAATAAATTCTTTCTTGCAATTTGCCTGTATGTTTTGCAGACTATGTTCAATTAACACAGGGCAGTGGTTGCAAAGATGGGCTTGTGCCATCTGATAAGTATGGCCAAGGTTACCTTGTGATGGGCCTCGGGGTGGGGCAGTTATCCCTGCTTCGGCAAGTTACCACAGATAGGTAATAGTGTTTGAGTTCAGATGAAGGTAGTGTGAACCAGTTAAAATGAGTGCTTTCCTATCCTTTTTCTTAATTTGAAGTTTAACTCCATAGCCACCCTCGTAAGTAGCAGGAGTCTTTCTTAGTTGTTGCAGAACTGGGTTGCGGGGGTCTGTCACTTGCTTTAACTTGATCCTTCATCTCAGAATAATTTCCTTCAGTTACAATTTTCTGTAAGTTCTGCTGGCTTAGGCCAGTGTGTCCTGAGCTGGAAGACGACTTCATGGTCTTTCAAAGTCATCTTGTCCCTGCCCTTGTTGCCTGGGCTGGGATCAGGTTTCTCCAACCCATTCCTGACAGGCAGTCATCATCAGCTCGTTTTTAAAACAGCTGTGACTGCCTTAAGCAATCTATTTCTGTGGGTTTTTTTCATGCTTGAATAAACCTGCCATGCTGTGGTTTAAACCTGTTGCAGTTTGCCAGATCTGTAATGTATATGCAGAGCAGTGTATTTTCATTGCAGCTACCTCTTAGGTATTTGGAGACCATTATTTTTTTTCCTATGTCCTCTGCAGCATGAGCAAGTTCAGTTTCTGTGCAAGTTGTGTCATTTTAGAGAATGCACAACTGCAGTGAACCAAGCACAAACCCAGCTGCGAGGAGACACCTGTTTTTTACACCTCTTGCCAGCTTAGTTTTCAGTCTGGGATGCTAACTCGCTGTGCAGGCACACCAGTACTAGTACCAAGGCACGAGCTGGAGAGGACGTAGTGAGGACAGGTGAGGCTGTTCCCTATTTGACTGCTTTACCACTTCTCACTAGTTTAGCTCATCTCTGGATCTGTTGTAAAGTCAGAATGGCTGCTTCAGGACCCCTTGATTAATGAAGGTAATATTGGGTGTTGGTGGAGAAATGTCTGGTATGGATTGCTTTGCTTCTTAGGATGGTGGGTTGCTCACTGGGTAGCTCCTTTTAATCGCAGCTGGCTATTGCATTGTTTTATTGCAGACAGTTCAGCTGATATTGAAGAAGGCTAAAGGAATAGGAACAGATTTGGTTTAAAAGATAGTGAAATAGCTGGTGCCTAGCTAACTTGTGATATTGCTGCTCTTGGTGTTTTATAACCACAAAAATATCAAATGCTGTACAGTTCGGGACTTACGATGTTGGGGGGAAGCAAGGTTAAATAGCATCTCACACCTTTCACTTCACATCTCATTATTCATTGCTAATAGAAGCCTAGACCATCTGTCTCTGCACAGAACATTTGTATGTGACAGGCATAGTAGATGTTACAAAACTTTCTCTCTGAGATGTTTATTTATGGTGTGTTCTGCTGTTGGTGTTCCTGTGCCTCCTGCAGCTCTCCAGCTCTTAAAGAGGAAACCACAAGCTCAGCGGCTGCTGCAGGTAACCAGTTGGGATGCTGCAGCTTCACTATGCATTTCCTAAGCTATCAAGAGCTATGGGTGTTGCTTCCTTTCCTCTTACATTCTGTTGACTTGTAAACTACCTCCCAAAAATCCCTCTGAATTTTTGCCACATATTAGAAATGTGTATCAGGCAACAAACTGTGTATTTCTGCTGGTATCCAATAGGTATCGTGGTTTTGCCACATAGACGCATTTCATTCCATTGGTGCTGGATATCTGTCCGATACTTGGGGATAGGAAACCGGCCATCCTGTCAGGATTGCAGTAGCGTTATGACTGTTAACCATAATAAAGAACTTGCTGCAGTTCTTGCTCCCTCTGCTCCAGCCTGTGCCTTTCAGTCTCCGTACTGCGCTATTTGGACACCTCTGTTCGCTGAACTGGGCAGCTGGGGGCAAACTGGGGCAGACGGGTGCCCGTTAACACCCAGAGGTGGACTGGGAAAGAGGGGAGGAAGGGCGTTTTCCTCAGTTACATAGTGTGCACAGAGCTCCCGAGATGCCGTCTCTTGGTTTCCCTGCAGTTTTGCTGTAGAAATACTTAGAATATCAAATACCCATCTTCCCTGGAGGGAAAAAGCTGCTGTGGGATTTTTTTTTTAAATTCTTTTGTGTTTTCTTACTGCGGCAGTAAGGAAAAATATCTGCTGCTTTCCATCAGTTAAATTGACGCTTATAAAAGATTTAACAAATGCCTTCTTCCAAACATTTATATGGCTTGTGAATTCAAGCAGTAACCAGAAAACCAAACACAAAGGGTTGTGTTGAGTAAGAAACCCTCCTGTTCGGGTTTCGGTCATCTTGGTGGCTGTGGTGCAGTTCAGTTGCTTTCTCGGCTGTTTGCAGCCCATTGCCTCCTCATTTCTCCCCTCCCTGCCGCAAAGGAGATAGACTTTGAGTTTCTGAATTAGTTCAAAATTGCAGAGGGTGGTAGGAGAAATAAAAGGGAGCAAAATTAACTTTTTTTTGTGGCTGTTTAATAACTGTGACATCTACATCTGGACTCTTTGCATTAAGAAGCAGAGCTACTGAGTCACGGTCCTGCAGAAGGAAGCAAAGGCATACAAATTGTAAGTAAGAGCTTCAGCTTTTGATACGTAGCACATACTGTAGTCAGCAGTGCACGGAGTACTTGCAAGTACTTGCAGGTACTAGTACAGCAGAGCAGAGAGTTGCTTAAACAAAGCACACGCACGCTGGCTGCGGTGATGCCTCTGAAGCAGCCCGTAACCAGGAGTTACAACGAAGCAGGCTGCTTTACTGCCTGAATCTGTACGTACATATGTTGTGTGTCTCTACGTGAGCAGCTGGTATGAAGGACAGAGATCAATTTAAATGCTGAATAATTTAAGGCAAAAGTGCAGCATGCTACGCATTAAGTCCGGCCACTTAAGTAAGAGATGATAGATTCCTGCAGAATCCATTATTCTCACTTTTCGGAGACATTTTAGGGAGACAGCCTTCCTAAGGGGATTGAGGTCATCACTCTTTCCTTTTTAAGACCTGGTGAATCGCCTCTTGGACACTTTATCTTATGAATGACATGGTGTTCAGTCTAGGGGTTCTGCTGACAGCATAAACTATACAAATACAGTTCAGTTTGTGAACATCAGCAGAATCTGAGATTGAAATACTACTGTAGCGTTTATGATTTAGTCATGGAATGTAAAGAATTTTCAACAGTAAATGCGTCGGGTCTTGAGGTGGTTTTATCCTCTGCAGAGTTCTAAGTTAGATGCCAGTAGGATATGAGTATTCATTTTATAGATTTTTTTTCCAGAAGATTTTTCCCATTTTTGCTAGTCTGATGTTGTTCATATTCAGGTTTTTTGCTATCAATAACTGTAGAAGCAGTCCTAGCAGTGCTTGCAGAAATTGCTTTGTCTGTGCTTTATTCTTTCTATTATTTATTGGTCGGTACTAAAACGTGATTATTTTTCTGTATTCCTGTTGAGATACAGCTTTGAAAGATGCTATCCAAAGATGCGAAATCTGCAGTTTTCTTCTACTGATTCATTTGCAGGAGAACAACTGTTTTTATTACAGGTAGCTGATTTGAAAATTAATCCTTTGGAAGTTGAATGTTAAAAGCTTGCATATTTTTTATACTTAAAGATAGATCTCAGATGTGTGGAGGCAGTAGTAGTATTTCCCTTGAAATAATGTATGTGATACAGTTTTTTTTCAGGGTTAGTAAGTACTACCTCACTGCAAAGCTGGACTTGCAGTGCTCGGTCTTCATTGGTGCTAAATTCCCCGTAAGTGTTGCCTGGATTTCTAGAGTACTCCTTATTCTCTTGTTCAGCAGGAAGCCAAGGCATTGCATCATTTTTTTTCCTGGTGCTTCACTGGGAAAATGTACAGCCTTCTTCACGCTACTGGAGGGTTTGTGTGAAGACAGGAGAGGAGAGCCTGCAGTGAGGATGCACGGTGGGCCACGCAGGCGTGAGGCTGGGTGCAGCCAGTGCCTGTCAGAGGCATCTGAAGGAGAGCCCTGCTCCCTGCAGGGGCTGCCAACCCATGATGAAATGCTGCCGGCAGGTTTATGTGAATAGGATGGAGGGATTGGGGTGAAGAGACAACGAAGAGCCCATGTTACCTCAGTGTTGAAATGCTGATGTGGGAACGGTTGGTACAGTTGCTGGAGTTTTCTGCTTGCAAAGGTGTAGATACACAGATATGAGTGTAGGCTGAATGCATGTCTTTCCAGCCTCTTAAAAATCTCAGTTTTGAAACACCTTTGTAACATCTGAGCTATTCCTGCAGGTTTGAACTAGAAGAGATGGAAGAAGAGAATTGGAAGCTGAGATTCCTTGTCTGAGATAGCCCTTTTGTACGAGGCTCCCGCTGGTCCTTTTACCCTAGACTTTTACGAACAGAGGAGAAACCTGTGCTGTACTTCTCAAACAACAATTTTGTCAGCATAAGCATCTTGCCCAGATAAGTGTTCTTTAATAAACCTAGCAGTACTATTCTACTGGCCTGCAGTTCTGGATGAAAATTGACTGAGATGAATAATTTATCTAGAGGTTCTGCCAACCCATGGCCTTGCTCTACTCAGCAAGGAATAACTTTATTAGTATGGATAGCGTGAGGATGATCCATCTGTTTGGGAAGGAGTTGTTCTTGGGAACGATATTGAGGTAGATTGTCAGATCAGATGAAGCTGAAGTTCTTAAATAGGCTTTTAAGTAGGATTTGAAATTCAGGAATGTTTTTATTTGGTTATGCTCAAAATCTGGTAGCAGGGAGAAGTTATAATGGTACAAGAAACAAGTTGCTTAACTTACCATCTGCAATGAATCTCTATTGGCAATACATGTCTTTGAGCAGTATATTTGGCCACTGAGCTGGAAAATTGTTATCATTTGTGAAAAGGCTATTTTTAGTCAGCAACATCTGTGGAACACCATTTCCTCAAACTTTCACTATCTTTTGACAAGTCAGCCAGATGTGACTCACTTGAGCATATTGGATGGAGAGGAAAAAACAATGCATTGTGTTTACCAGAAATGCAAACATGACCTTTTTAGTATGAAGGCAGCCTTTATTCCAATCTCATGGAAGAGGCAATAAGAAAAGATTGATTTTTATCGTCAGTATTAAACATTCTTACAATTTAGTATTTTGGTATAATGTTGTTGTGGAAGTCATCTTGAACAGACTTCTGTAAAAATGTAATTTTCTCTCTACTAATTTCAGAATTGAAAGGCAAGATGACTGACTATTACATTACTGTTCTCACACCGTGCGTCATCTTCTGTAATGAACTCCACTTAAACCAAGATGTTTTGAATTGGCCTTCATCGCTAAGTGCGTGTGAAAACGGTGGGGTCCAGTGGCAGTTGTTTCACTTTTCCCAGAAATACTGCTCTACTTCAGGATTCAAAGATGTTTGCTTTCCCTGTCACAGTTTCTACAGTCAAGTTTGGCTTTTCGCTGCTCCATAATCTTCCATCAGTAATAAGCACAGCCAATAATGCTGAAGCTGCCAGGTAGCTTCCATGACACAGTGGCTCGTGCTCCATTCTGATTCGTGACCTTGTTAACCTTGCCAATATTCAAGTCCTTTCTTTTTCTTTTGTTTTAAGTATGTCTGTGATCAGATGTGAGTGGACGAGGAACACTGTTATAGCCCAAAAAAGTCCGGAGTGTGTTAACAAAACAGCTTGAATCCGCCAGAGCAGAGCTTTTGCTCGGCGTAGTCGCTGAGAGCCGGCTCTTTGGAGGAAGGGTGGCCTTCGGTTGGCTGTGTGTAACAGATGGCTCGCAGTGGAGAGTTCCTTCTCCTGCAGGATAACCACTGAGAAAGCTGTTGAACGTTACTGGCTTCTTATGAATGATGAGGTGCATCTTTTATTCACTGTTTGGGTGTCTTCAGTTTAGAGATTGTCATGCTGAAAATTGCATTACCATCATTTACTGGAGCTGGCGCTTGGCTCGGGAGCTGCAGCTCTTCAGCTCCGAGTCCTCCTGCAGCACAGGCAGGCGGTGGCTGTGCAGCGGGTGCAGCGCCCTGCTGTCACAAAGCGGCTTGTGTGGGGGCGGAGATTCCTACTGAAATGGCTTGCAGCTTGAGATGCTACTGAGTAGGAGTTGGACCTTGACTTGAGGTCTCAGAAACAGGTTTGGCTTAAAATCGGTTGCTAACTACTATAATCAGAAGCAGATTTGTTTAAGTTACTTTTGAAATTGGATAGCATAAGTTAACTTACAGCAATATATTAACTACTTGCTTCCTGCCCTCATGCAGACATGCATCAACAGGGAAGAATTGGCCCTGAAGCTCGTGACAACTCTTTGGGAACGTTTTGTGGAGTTTTTTTTGTAATCCTGGTATGGTCTTCAAACCATTGCAAGCTGAAACAGAATAACCACGGTAGACTACGTGAACTAAACGGTGCATTTTACTGCATGTGAAAACTTGCTGCATCAAGTGCATCTTATCCTTCAACACTGTTTAGTCAAAGCAAATAAACCCCAAGAAATATTACCTTCCAGGCTTTGACTGAGGTGTTAGAATAGGAGTTAGTCCTTGACATTTGATGTCTCTGAAACAGGTTTGGCTTAAATTCACTTGTTTACTACTGTAGTCATGAGCAGATTTGTTAGACAGGGCTAATTATATGTGCATGTTCCAAAATCATTTGGAAACTGTAACATTTGTTGCTTTTGAAACACTTTAAAATATGCAAATATTTCATACAATGAGGAGAAATGATTTCTCCAGGAATCCACAAATGGTGCTAAAGAAAAACATGATTTTTTTTTGGAGGCCCAAAGCGAATTCATTTCTTGAAAGTCAGGGAAGGAGGAGAGGGAATTCTCCCATCTACACTGCTTCGTATAAATGCATGTCATCCCAGATGAAAAATGAACAGGTGTAGTATTTATTTACTCTTCTGCACAGGAATTTGTTAAACAAGTAGTGGGAAGATTACCAAGAAATCCATTCAGTTACAAAAGAATTGATCTGTAGTGGTATTTGTCTACATGGTCTGGCTGCTTTGCGACGCAGCCCAGCAGCTACAAATGGCTTGCATCAACGTACTGGTGCACGGAGCTGACATTGGTACCACCTTTACCGGTTTTTTAATCCCTAAGCTCTTAAAATGAAATTCCTCAAACCACAAAATTTTAAGTATATGTAGGTTGATAATTACTAAGTGTTCAATTCATATCATAATTAGTACGTTTTTACGGAAATTTGAATGTTTGTTGCATTTGCCCTCCTCGTTCCTTCCCATGTTCCTTCAGTTACTTTGCAGTGCAGCTGTTGAGTCTAGCTCAGCATTGCACCTGAGCATTGTCAGGTCATCACAGCCACTTCACCTCCCCTTTTGTCTTTCACAGGTAATGATGTAACCTTTGCTTCACAGTGGGGTTGAGGCTTTTTACTAATCTGTGCGTTTCTGGAAACAGTATTGTAAAGAGGAAAAAAAAAAATGATCTTCATGTGTGGTAAATACATCCCTTTAAAGCTGCTAGCTTGAAGGCAAATGTTGAGGCTACCCTTGTACCTTATGCTAGCAGTTAGAGTGGATGTTGATGTTGTAATGTTGGCTGGCTTCAGGTTTACCCTGCAAATTGCTAGATGTTGGGATCTTAAAGCGTTTCCTTTAGGGCAAAAAGTATCATACAAGAAAACCTCCTTGAAAGCTGTTAGCATGATGGGAGTTGCCAATGGCTTTCATATTATTTGGATAATTTAAATTAAAAAAAAAAAAAAAGGCCTCCTTATTTTGTTTTTTTCTTTGCTTGAAACCATGTCTATCTGCCAACCTTTCCGAAATGTCATGATGTAATTATTTTAACAGGCAGTCTGTGCTCCTTTATTTGGGGGATATTAACCTTTCTAAACAAAAGGAATGTTAATATACATTGGAGATGCAACTAATGGGATTTCATTTTTCTTATTAGAAAAGACTTGAATTCTCTTTTTAAATTATTGTAAAAGAATTCAGCAAGTCAAGTAATTGCCTTCAGCTAATCCATGATAGCAAATTTGAACGTGAATATCCAGATCATTTTGTATGGATTGGAACAAGTAATGTGATTTTCTTGTTTTTTATTTGCTTTAGCTAAACAATGTTGAAGGGTGATATAAATTCATTGAAGTTGGGACAAAGAAAATGCTAATTATTAATGTGCTAAGTTCTGATACACTATAAAATGTACTGTTTAATTTGGGAAGCCTATTGTGGCCTATTTATATTTCATAGCATATGGATTCAAAGTTTGTATTCATATTAGGTTCAGTAACTTTCCATGATAGTCTTGAAATTTCAACGCAGTTCATGGGAATTTCTCCATGGTTTAGAGATGCTAAGCAAATCAGGTGAATGGCTCATAACTTCCAAGGGATGTGGCTATTTTTGGTTTGTTAGATACCATGAGTCAGCTTTTGGTATGATGCCTGTTGCCTGCTAAATTAGGAAATTGAGATTCTAGCAGAAAGTGAGGTGTTAGTTGGATGTGCTGGTCTGGACATATTTGTATGCATTTTGATAATATCTTAGAGTTTGGCTGAAGTTGAGTGTATTAATTAAAAGTTTGTATATGTGCAATCTATACTTAAAGCTGTCTGCTGGTTACCAAATAGCTGTTTGGCTTGTAATGTTATTTTCAGTGCGAACACTATTGCTTTTATGAGCTGATGCTGCATTTCAAGCCCTTTATTTTTTTCCCCCCCATAGTGCCTTGCAGTTGGAATGTGTCTAGATAAGTATCCCAGACTCTAAAGGATTTATCTTTCAATCTTGGTTTTAAAAGAATATTTCAAAGCACCCTAATCACCTTGCTTTATCTGCAGTGAACCTAATGTATTTTGCAGTGCTATAACTGCTTCAGCACCTCTCTTGAAGTTATAAAGAAGCAATGCTTACAGTTAACAGATACATAATAGAATTTAATATAACCCCTTGATGCATAAAGGAGGATAAGTGGAAAGCAAAGTTGATTGCATGTCTGGAAGAATATTTGTGCCTGATTTATGTTCTAATTTTAGCATTGGGTTTTCTTTGTGATAAGGAAATGTCACATTAGCATGGCCCTTTTAATCTAATACAGTTCTAGTGAAAACAAACACCAGTGCTGAGCCTGTACTTCAGGCTTTCCCAAACTTAGTAATCTGATGACTTTGTTAGAACATTGTCTGGGTTACAGTAATCTTCATACTTTTTTTTTTTTAAAGAAATATCTGAATAATAGTTTTTTCTTCCTTTCTCCTCAGTCTCAGCGATGCCCATGAGTAACTGTCTCCTTATCAGCTGCTTGGGGAGATGTGCTTATGATAGTTAATCCTTGCATATAGAATCAGTAGCTCAGAAGGGTTTTTAGGCACCAATGATGTTTGTTAGAGGTTGAAATAAAGCAACCCCCAAAGCCTGAAGCTCCGAAGCTGTCAAACACATAGCACTGTTGAAATATACAAGCTAAGGTATTTCTTTTCAGCACTTAGTGTTTACATCAGCTTTTTGCCACAGATAAAACTCAACAATTAATGTTGTCAGTTCCCTAGGTGTCATGACCCAGGATTTGAAATTCCAGGCTTGCCCAAAGTTTCAGGTGTGACTCCCTGGTGTGGGAGCTGCTCACTTAAGACCCTGGAGATCTAATCTTTTGTGGAACTGGAGACTGCTTCTGAACTAATTATGATAAACAGAAATTGATAAATCATCTTGAGTCTGTAGGAAGAAAATGAGTATTAAATTTGATTAGTAAATGACAGGTTTTAGCCTGGTAATTTGCAGTCTTTATTAACAAACTTGTAAAACTTATCAATAACACAAGAAACCTTTTTATTTGTGTGACTTTATTGCAGCTGCTATCTTTCTTTTTTTTTGCAGAAAAAGTAGTGCTGATATTCTCATCTTCACTGGTGCTTATTAACATCCTAGGATCCATTTCATTTTTATACAGTGCCTTTCTCTAGTTATATGCCATAGATGAGTCACTAGCATGTTTTGATTCCTGGTAGTTCTCTGCTTGCTTTGCCAAATCCCCCAAGATTTCTTTTTGAGGTGATACGTGGTAGATAACCACGACTTAAATCCTGTCCACAGACTTTGTGTGGGATTTTTGGGTTTTTATCAGGCGGTGGTATGAAACATGCAGTGGAGAAAATAGTAGCCATATGTAGTATACTCGTGTCAAAAGTTGGGAAGAGCTGCAGAGGAATGCTTTCGGAATCTTTTCCGAGTTACCTTGGCTACACAGCGCTCCCGGGGAAGGAGGACACCTGCAGGAGCTCCTTTGGACCGAGTGGGGATGGTGCTGGGCGCGCTCGCCCTCCTCATCATCAGGGATAACGAGCGGGCTCACGTGGAACAACGCGGCTCTTCTCACAAAGGCTGCCTGGCTGCTCCTCAGAAGCCACCTGTGCCTGAGACGAAAGAAGCGTAGCTGCTGATAGCACTTGATATCATCTGGTCATTCGTAGCCATGTTAGCATGCGCGGTGCCGTAGTTTCCCTGTAGGATTAGTGATTTTGGAGGTGGGTGCGTGAGGTGGCACGGCTGTGTGGCGGCTCAACGTGACAGCATTCGAGGACGCCGAGCAAGCAGCAGCTGAGTGCTTCTAGGAGAGCCTGCAGAACAAAGATTTTTCCTGAAGGCCTTCAGGGTGCATTTACGCTCAAGCCGAAAGTGTTGGTAATAATGGCAGTGCTGTCACCCTGCATCAGGAGGATTCCAACTACAAAAACATTTGCTGGTAATATTTGGCAAGAGAAGTGGAACTGTCGATTGCAGAGATCCTGACAAATTGAGCAGAGCTGCAGCCACCGGGGTGAGGGCAAGGCTTCCTCTGTGAAGCGAGGAGAACGTGGAGGTTTATTATGCAAATTTGCAGTTTGGAGTTGCATCGTGTCCGCTTGGGATGATGCTGTTAAAAGTTATGCTGCTTTTGTAGATAAACACTAAGACATCCGCTTTCAACTTCACATTCTTTAACCTTGTTTTATTCCTTGCTGAGTACTGACATTTCAAGGCAGATGAAAATCATACTAAATTTAGCCATGAGAGAAGTCCCCTATTCTTCCTCTCCCCCCTCCGCACGCTCCCCGTTCCAGGCACAGTGTCTGAATTCTTTTGATTAGTTTTGCCCTTGGTTTCTGCCTCAGATGTGAAGTTTTCTAAAGCAGCGATGACAAATAGTGTATTTTTTCGTTAGGCAGGCGCTCACGTTGCAGCTGTCCCAGCGCTGGCCTCCAGCAGGGGCTGTGCCTACAGGCCTGGGGTGCCCGCTGGAGGCCCGCACCAGGTCCTGGCCCGCAGGGACCCACTGTGTATGGCCACCCTGGTTAGCGGCCTGCTCGGGAAGAGCACCGTGTGCCCCCGGGGCGCTGGAGGCCTCTTCAGGCCCTTCCAGCCGTGAATCCTTGGGCAAACCGCTGATCTCAGGAGCTTGTTAGAACTGGTAATTGTGAGTTTCAGACGCCTCATTAAGGCACTGACAGAGCACATCCGTACCTGTCCCAGCTGTCCCTCGGAGAACACATCCTCAGATGTTCCCCCAGCAAATTTAGGCCTATGACGGAGCAAAGGCAAATTATTCTGCTGTGTTATGATGGCTATTCAAACCAGAACCCTCTGGGGAAGAAACTTTTTGAGGCAGCTGTGCTTCAAAATTTTATTTGAGTTCTTGTCTTTGCATTTGGACAAGCAGAGTTGGCCCTTGATAGTTGCAAGCTCTGCTCCAAATAGAGTTAAAGAGATTGCAGCTGCTTCAGCTGCGCCTGGAATTGGCAGATAAACAGGTGAGGTGTGTAAAGTAAGATACCCAAACTCCCCCTCTCATCGCTAAAAAGGAAAACTCTAATATCTTGAGACCGTATGTGTGAATTTGGTCATCCGTTCTATCACAGGGAGTATTATGAAAGATTTTTGTTCACAGCTGGCTCATCTTTTCCAAAGACGTCTTGATGAATTGTTTCCCACAGCTGACCAATGAATTTTGTCCGGTCTTGAATAGCCAGTAACTCAGCTCATCTGCCCTACCAGTGTATTTGCTGCATCTTGATTGTTGCATTGTTTTCCAGCCTTTCATTTAGCACCAGTTGGATTGCATTTTTAATAAGGAGAATTTGGTGACATCTAAGGATTAAATAACCCCTATCAGTTGTGAAATTAAGTTCTCTTGAGTGTTAAAATGCTACTTAGATGGGAGCGTGCATTTCTATTATTAGTCCTAGGCATACAGCTGAAAAATGAGACTTAAATGTAATGTTATCTCCTTATGTAGCCACTTAAACTTGCATGTGTCTTTCTTGGAACAAAATGCACCTGCGTAAATCTTGTAATTTTATCCAACACAAAGCAAAGGCGAGGCAAAACTTGAACTGCCGTCGCTTCTGGCACAAAGCCATTGTGCCATGGATGAGGACATACTGGATGCTAGCAAGTTCTTTGGACTAGTAAAAACTGTTTGTAACAGCTGTTATGACAAACAGGAGAATGCTGCAAGGGAGTGTGCATTGGTTTTGTTGAGTCGTGGGGTGTGAGTTCTTCTGTCATCTGTGGTAAAATGTTGTGCTGCTACTAAATGCTCAGCTAAACATTAAGGGTGCTATGGCTGAAAGATGCGCTGAAAATTTTCTCTTTAAGTAATAGCACTTTGCATATGCCATTAAGCTTTTTGCATTTTTAAAAACTACCCGTATTCTTTGCTTATGAAACAAAAATAACGCGAGTACTATTTCAATTTAGGATCAAAACTTGGATTTCCCCAACCCAAATCTCATTTCCTTATATTACTATTTATAAGAAAATTATGGCTTCTGAAGATTCTTTTGAAATTGATATGTTCTTTAGCTATTACACTGATAACATTCTTGAGCAAAACATAGCAGTGGCTCTTCAGTATGATAAATTGACACTGTTTTTTAGGTTCTCTATTAACTTTGTTCCCAAAGAATCAAATTAAAGCGATCTTCTATTATAGTATAGAAGAACATGCACATACAGCTGTTTTTTTTTATGGTAGTCACAGTTCTTAAGGTAAGTTAAAGTTATTTCAATTGTTACTTATCTTTGCAGTGACGGTCATGACAAATGGCTGGTGTAATTTCTTTCCTTAGTAGATGGATATAAAGTGGAGATATTACATGGGCTTCTCACTGAATTCATAAATTTTTAGATTGGGAACATTGAATTAGATATTGAAACATTTAACTTCACAAGAAGATAGAGAATTGTTTTCTGATCTTGTTGGTAAAATAAAGTGAGACTCAGTTGCTGAAATTTATGTCGGCAACTTTTTGTTGCTGTATAGTTTAGATACAGGAAGAACAAATAATCCAGCAGATAAAGATTGCTGGGCTTTATTTTAAAGTAGGTGTACATTCTTTTTTCCCCTGCCATATGAGAAGCTGTGAATTAGTGTGCAGGATCTCAGGTGTGTAGCAGATGGGTTGATCTGCCAGCAGGGCCTTGAGAGGAGAACGGGGACCTCGGGGGGAAGGCGGTGAGGGGCTGTGCCCTTTGTCCACCTGTAGGTGGATGCAACAGGTGAGGGCTTTGCAAAGTGTTTGTGGAGAAAGATGTGGACTGATGAACTCAGGTTTTGGGGACGTCTTGTTGCATAATGCAAATAGGAAAATATTAGTTGAGTACCTTTTCACAGTAATATCTTTTTTATTTACATGTCTGCTAATTCAAAAAGATAGTGGTGTTTGGTTTAATGCACAATCACACAGAGGCGAACCCTCTGCAGCTGTCTGTCAGCTAGCTGATGCAGATGGAGCAGGAGAAAGATCTCCAGAAGCTGAAGCGACATGGCACAGGGCTGCAGAGCAACGGCTTGCAGCAGCACCAGTGGTGGTGCTGTGAATAGTCTGGCTCTGTGCTCTCCAGGCTAGCTCAGCTCCTTCTTTGCCTCGGGACTGGTGGATGTGTAGAGCCAAGGGTACGACTCAGCTCCTTCCATGGCATTACTGTCTGTGTTCTTAAGACGTGAGTTTAAGCCAGGCGGTATCGGTGTGAGGTCCGTGAGATTTGCTGATGTGTGCTTTTTTCCCCATGAAATGAAGTTATATTTAGCATGATGGTAATTGGGTACTGCCCTTCAAAATGCATCATTTTATCATTTTAGTTTGCAAGATAGATAAGAAAGGAGCGAATCAGTTGAAATGCAAAACTGACGCTTGCGGCTCCCCGACTGTATCTACAGTGCTTATAGTTTCCCTTATAAAAGGCAAGGAAAACTTGGCTTCGGTTTTGCCAGCTATAAAGAAAATATTTTGATATGAGCTCATGACTCATCTGAGATAAAAAGGAGAGAAGCGCGAGCACTAGAGCCGCGCGTGGCTTCCCCAACTAGCAGAGGAAGGAGGCGAGTCTGGGAATACGGCACAGCAGGGCTGAGGCTGAAGAGCAGCTCGCTTCGTTCTGCGGGCACTGGTGCCCTAAGCCTGGGAAGCTGTGGTGCCCACTCCGTTCCCATTTCTTTTCTCAACGATTGGGACCTCAGTATCAGCCGTGGACTACTACCAGGCTGTCTCTGAATGCATCCTAAGCTCACTTCATCCATAATCCAGTACAGACTCCTTTCCTTTGCAAAGGCACAATAAAAACGTATTCTCTCTAAAAGGGATGAATGACCTCTCTGCAGTCACCTCCTTCATCTGTGTATCCTTCAGACTGCAAGTACAAGGCTGCTGCTGAAACTGCTTCCCTCTTCTGGGACGGCACCGGGAGGAAGGCTTTGCCCCCTCCTAGGTACTGCACAGTGCACTGGTTGGTGGTTTGAAGTCGTGTGTTGGTGCCTTTTGCTACCTTTTCCCCTGCTGCCCTTATGCCAGTGCATTTTTTGTCTTTTGGCCTGTTCTTCCTTCTGCTACACACTCTTCTTCATTTCATCTCCTGTTAGGACAGGCATGGTGGCACTGGGATGGCAGAGCATGTGCCTGCCCTGCCAGCAGGTGAATGCCGAGGTGCGAAAGCTGGGGGTGCAGTTTTCTTAAAGACGTGGCTGCTACTGTGGCTGTTCAAAGGACCTAATGCACAAGTAGCAATTTGCATTGGGATGCTGATAGTGCTGTCCCTCTTCATCTTCATGCTTGAGCTCCCTCTGTCCTCGTGGTCGGACTGCTGGGAGAACAGGTAGCGCTGAGGACACTGGTTTCTGCCCTTTGTCTCCTGGTGCAGTGTGTGACTGGCACGTTGACTTTGTCTCCTCTCCCTAAGAGCATTTTTCAGCCTGTTTTTATTTCCTAGTTTGCTCTCGGCGGCCAGCCCTGGTGCTTTTGGGGCAGGGCAGCGTGGTGTTGGGTAGTGCTGCAGGCTCCGGTCAGTGGCGTGCAGGCTAGGACGGACGGCTCTCCCCAGGAGGAGGGTTTCTTTTGGATGGCAGAAGGCTAACCAATCTTGTGTGATTGCAGGGAAGTTTTGGAATCTCGAATCTCTAAGTGATTGCATAACTGAACTAAAGTAAAACTTGAAGCATTATGGGACAAAATAATATCAAATTGGCTCGAGTCTGGATGTTATTACACAGACTGAAAAACAGATTGGCATAATATTAAATCAGAATTTATTAGATCTGGAGGAGGAGCCCGCGAGATGCTGCAGGGATTGTTGTTAAACTAGCTTGTTAATAAAGGTTCTTTAAATAAAAAGAAGGCAAGGGTTGGGGGGGAGTAGCTTATTAATCTTGTGTGAGTTGTTGGGGAGGTGCTGTGTATGCAGGAGAGCAGAAGGATGACAGAGCGTTCTAGAATTACTTAAAAACGAGAAAGGAAATTAAACTACCTGGAAGTGTTTTAATGAATCCACCTAGGGATATCGACTGACTCTTCTGGGAGAAGTGAGGAAAGGGCAGCACGGGTACCCAGCTTTCGGTGGGTGCCAGTGACAGGACTCGATGTGAGCTTTGATAAAAGGGATGAAAAACGGTTGTGCAGCTCCTGGTGGCTCAGGCCCGGAGCTGAGATGCAGGCAGCACGGTTGGCGTTGCGCTGCGCACACGAGAGCGTGCTCCTCATTTCAGGGCTGAAACAGAGAATCTGGGCTTCGGACCTGCCGCTCTCCCTCCGGGACGTGGTTGCAGCTCGACAAAAGCGCCGAGAGCGCGGCCGGGAGCTGGGCGCAGGCGGCAGGACGGGGCTGCAGGCGAGGGGATGGCATCGGCATCGCGTTCTGCTGTGTCTAAAGCAATCAACCTCCCTGCGGCAGGAGCGGTGCTCAGACCTGTGTCCAGGAAGGGAATTGGAAATAGCAGGGTGAAGCATAAGCTGAGCAATGTGAAGTGATGAGATTTATTAGACTGGAATAGTCTCCCAAGAGGAACGATGGAGGCTTAATGACTTGTCATTTCTGGGCTAGAATGGGCAAAGCACTTGGGTGTACGTTGTAGCAAGCGGTTTCGTGGGCAGGCAAATGGACAGGCCAGGCAGCATAAGAAATCTCTTTCATTTGTAAGTTTTGATATACAGGGTTTTAAATGATAGTCATTTTTTTGTCTTTAATTTGTTGGATAGTTGATTCAGAGAAGATGATTTATTTTTTTATGTGCTTCAGGATGGTTAACCATCACAAAAATAAGATGTCTGTCTCAAGGTGGTTGCAGGGAAAATGGCTCTTAAAACAAATAAAATAAATGCATGTAAATCCAAGGGAGTTCAATAGGAGGAGGAAAAAAAGCAAAGGCTATAGCATGGAAATCAGGTACTATGCAGCTCTTACTGAATGTTATCCCTTAAAGACTATATCTAGAATGAGACGTACAGCAAACCAAATGCATTCACACACATGGACATGCACATAATACAGTGTTGATTTTATTCAGTATAGAATTCTAAATCTTAATTTGGAGCTGTATCAGCGTGCTAGTTATATGGTGTCGTGCAAATGAACAGAATACTTTGGTCTTCTAGGGACTGTTTGTTCAGTATAATTGCAGCTTTAAACAAATTCAGTGGTCAGAAAGCTATAAAACATTTGCAGGCAAAAGCATGCTTTGAATATTCATCTTCTTTAAGTGCTACCAAGTGACATCTAAGACAAACTGGGCAGATATGGGTGCCAGGCAAAACAGAGAGCAGGGAATCTTGCCGGCTAATTGGTATTCTAGATGTAAATCTTAAATTAGCGTGAGATATTTTAAAACGGATTTTTAAATGCCAGGCACATAAGAGACAGAATTGATATTAATATTAATGGGCTTAAAAGATATTTAGTGAAATATTTGTATAATTTAATTTTCTACATAATCGTCGGAAAACTGTCAAGTGACCACAGGGCTCACAGATTTCAGTCTGAGTAGTCGTCCAGCTCTGCCTGGATGCACAGAACATCAGCACGTAACTTAATCTTCCCGTGACTGCTTACAGTAGGACGGTGTGTGCTCGGTGAGCGTGCTGGAGTGGGAGAGCAAGAGGCAAGCCAAAGTCTTCTGCTGGCGTTTTATGCTCCGTAATGGCCTACGAAGCAACGGGAGCAGTTAACCCCGGGTAGAGGGGAAGGGCTCATGTCCTTGGCAGTGTGCCGTCCCACGGCAGGGAGTGCTTCTCTAAGCAAACAAGAGCTCAGAAGAAAGGATGGTATCTCCTGCAGACAGAAATGAAATGAGGACAGTTACAGGAGGAGGAAGAGATGGGAGAAACTAAAACATTAATGAAGATATAAAGCACTGCACCTACACCGGGAGCAGCGTGATGATCTTGCTCATCTATCCACGTGGAGCTAGCTGGAGCCTGAGATTTTAAAGCCTGGGTGGGGAAGAGAGGCGAGGATGGGCAGCTCATTGCAGTGCTGCAGTAGCACTGGCGGCCAGCTTACAGCTCCAGCGTGTTGTGCATGGGAGTGAGTCGCCCTCTGGGATGGAGGGGCACCTGTCTTTTAAATCGACGGCAGATTTTTTTTAGGATCTTTTTTGGAAAATCTCAGCGAGGCGGAATGTATTACATGCTGTAGGGCTAGGCAAACACCTCGGTGAACAGCATCTGCCCAGATTACGTGATGGCCCATGGTTTTGAGAGGCAAAAACACCACTTAAAGTCTTCAGCAGCGAATGCTCTAAAGTTAATTTACTGACTAGAGGCCTGTTAAAGATGGGGCGTGGAGCTGTGGTGAGTTACTGCGCTGGGGCTGGAGTTGGCAGAGCCAGGCTCGGGTGCCGGCGTGCCCAGGCTCTGCTCCTGCAGCTACCTCAGGTACCCTGCAGCTCTGCTTTCTGCACGTCCTCCTCCTCTCAGCAAGGAGTTTGCCTCCACCTACAGGAAGCAGAAAGAAAAATAAATATATAAATAATAGAAATCGTAGCGCCTTCTGTTAGTCCTCATCTTTCAGGGAGGCTCAGTAAAGCATCTCATCAGGCTTGATTGCTGAGTAAAGCACTCAGACGTGCTACTGAAAGGTGCCATGGTGGTCTGAAGACTTCGTACCCATTAGACAGGTTTTAATTCACCTTTTCTCGTAACCCAAACCTCAAAAAGGAAAAGGCGTAGGAGCTGACAAGCTAGTAATTGAATTTTGGTTGGCATTAGTGAGGCTTTCACTGGGGTTCGCGGTTGAAAGACAAAGCAGATATTTCTGAGGAGAACATTAATAATGCTGGAAGGTTTAAAAGACAGCAGCTTTGCGTAAAGTGGAGCATTGAGTACTGTCCAGATGGAACAGGCTGTAGGCAAACAGCACGGTAACTGTCTCAATCTCCTGTCTGTGCATAGGAAGAGAAGACCAGGCTGAATTATTCACATCGATCACACCAGACAGGTTGGGCAGGAACCTCAGGAAAGTGGATGCGCTAGAAATCCCTTTTCACATAAAAATGATAAAAAGGAGAATGCGGGACCTTTTCTGTCTGCTCTGGAACTGGAGCTGAGGCTGCTGAGTTGGACTGGAAGGAGGCGATGGCACCCGCGTGCTGACGGCCCCGCTGGCTCTGCCCCACAGCCGGAGGGTTCGGGGGGTGGCGATGCTCCTGCAGTGTCCCGTCTGCTGGAACACTGCGTGCCTCGTGCTTGCTCAGCTTCTCCAGCAGTGTCTGCGAGGTGGCCTCACCGATAGCACCGTCCCTGTCATTCCCTGCAGTCCTTCAGCAGATCCCGGTGAGATGCTGCCCAAACCAAGCCCAGCCACGGCCTCTTCCTGCTGCCCCCGCACCGGTCTGTGACCGCTCCTGCACGGCTTTGGCTTTCCCTCTTAGCAACATGACACCAAAAGCGACCTGTGACCGTCTTGGGCTCGTTTTGGGTTAAGCACTGCTATTTTACGTGTGCTCCATTCTTAGTTCTGCTTCCCTTTTCTCTGTTTACTTACGCAGAAGAAAAAAACAAAGCACTGACAACTCCGCTATTGCTTCTCTACAGAAAATATGGGAATCTCTCAGTTCCTGTTTCGTTCCTCAAATCGTCATCAGCAGGGTTCAGCTTTCACCTACTGCTGCATTTGAAGGGTTATTGCTATGCAGGCTCAAATAAGTTGTTTTAATATGAATCCTGGGGATGAGCTTTGTTTTGTCTGCATAACAAATGTCTAATGGGGTGTCCCTGGAAGGACTTGCCCCTCTAGGACTTTGCACACGTAAGTGCTCAGCAGTTTCAAATACCCGTGTTGTAGTTGTGTACGAATAATCGACAACCGGCAAACAACCAGTGCAAGAGCTTTTAATTAGGATATTGTAGAAGGGGAGGATGTGGGAACACGGCTTTGGGGCAGCATCGTGCGGATGCCTGGAGCGAGAGGAAGGGGCTGAGGCCGTGGGCAGGCGGGCACAGAGGACGCCTTGGGGGCTCGGGCTGCCAGGCCCCGTGTCACGGCATCGATCGGTGTCACGCTGCCGGAATTACGTTCTCGTGTGCCAGGTGGATCGAGTAATGTGTGAGTGACGTCTGGCCGAAAGAAATTCCACCCTCCGTATTTTACATAGAGAATACCTGACAGTAAAGCTGTGTGATGACCTTTATCTTTATGAGCTGTGAGAATTAAGGAGTTCTGTATTTTAGTTTAATTAAGCAATAAGGCATAACAGATGGTGCTTTTCTGGGTGATTATTGAATGTCTCTGGTTTGACTGAGAAGCGCAGTAACACGGCACGCAGAAGCGTATTGTCATTTGAGATATTTGAGGTATCTGCGAACATGTGTCTGATCTAGCTATCTGTCATCAGTGGTGTTATCAACCAAGCGTCTGCACCTCTTCGCTTTCTGCAGCCTTTTATACACGGAGTGCCGGTGATGCAGCTACGCGCTGCCCGGAGGCGTTGAGTGTTTGGCAAAGCAGGTCATTACGGGGAGCCTTTGCCTGAGCGGTCCTAGACGGAGCTGGAAGCTGCAGCTCCAGGAAGCACAGCCTGCTTTGCCTCATCTCAGGTGACTCATTAAGGGGCAGCGCTAACAACCCTGGCTCTGATCAGTTTGGCAGAAATACCTGCTTACTCTTTGTCCCTTGAAACAAAATTGATTCCCTTTCTTCCCCAGCAGTTGGAGGTCTCATCAGACTTGGGCAGCTTTTTGCGATTGGAAGAACGGTATAAAAATAACTTTAAAATTGTGAATTTAGGGTAGAAAAAGGAACGTTTTTGTGAAATGAAGACCATTGCTCGTATAGTACAGCAGGACTTTATTTAACAAACATTTCAAGTTAATTTACCAAACTCAGAACTGAGACATTGGAAGCTTCTGGAAATTTGTTTTCAGTCCCATTTAGCCAAGGTGTCTGTGTGATGTAGGACGCATTCTTCTAATAAAATTGACAAATAAATTACCCTTGAATTCCTAACACCATACAGATTCAAAGCAAAGAAACAATCCAGGAGGTATTGAGGCACGCCTTCCTGAAGGCATTGCAAGGCTGACAAGAGCGCTTTGTTATCAGCACAGGGAGAAAAAAATCGAGAAGCACAATGGCCAGGAAATCGGTAACTTGGGTGTTTTGTGACCAACTTCTGTTGTTGCGGATTGAGTACACCCAGGGTATCAAAGATGGTGTTATTACAATATTTGTATGCATAAACTAGGTCAAGAATTGAGTGCGTTTAGGCGCTCAGGCTCAGGAAGCCCAGAAGAGCTGAATTTGAGGCAGGTTGATCTGCTGTTTGTTTTTTCTGACTACAAGAGAGCTTTGCAAATCTTCTGTGATCAGGGTTCTGCACACTTGCAGCGACCATATTTACTCCAGAGGATGTTAAAAAGCTGCAGAAGCAAGGAGAAGCATGGAATTAATTGAGCAAATCTCACCAATCTGTGGCTCTTACAGGCGAGTGCCAGACGGGTAACTCAAGTTGCAGTTACTCCTGTGGCATGCAATAACTTCCCCTTTTTTTGCCCCCTAATACCATCGAAGATGTGAATTGCTTGCAGCCTGGCACTAAGCTTGTATTTTAGATCGCTGACTAATATGCCCAAATTTTTCTCATTAATGGAATATTTGAAATGATCAAAATGAAATAGATTCATTTGCTGGCTGTAGAGTTGTTATAAGGATGATCTATGGGGAGTTTTTAATATAGCGATAGTTTCTTTGGAGAAAATCACACGTTTGTCTCAATCTTGTGCTGTTACAAGGAGACACAGGTTTGTACTTTAAATCACAAACTTTGAAAATCAGTAAGTACCCAAGAAAGCTTTACATTCCACTTTTGAAAAACTATTTTTTCCCGCATCTTTTCTCGACCTTTCCATTTGTTTAATAAGCTGTTTCCCTGTTACCCCTTCTAGTACCTTGAATTACGTGTTGTGTAGGGCACTGCCCCGTGAAGTGTCCGGGGGATGACAGAAGCGCCTTCCTCCTGCCGGCAGCTGCGCCAGAGATGACGATGTGCAATGCAGGTTTGCTCAGCTCTGCCTGTGACTTGCACGTGACTCCTGAGTGCGCTCTCCTGTGTTGCAAGCATGACCTCAAGAAGCTTTAAAACAGAGGTGGTTAGTTCGTAGTGCAGTTCAAGCACAGCATCTCTTGGGCTCAGCGCGGCTGTGTCGCTGCAAGCACTTGGCTGCGCAGCCAGAGAGCTTTGCTCGGCTGCATCGCGGGTCCCTGAGCGCTGCAAGCGTGCCTGTGCCTTCGCAGGACTTTGGGCTTCTGGATCTTTCCCTGGAGTGTCTGAAGTTCAAGCTGCTAAGGGTGCTTTGGTCCTGTTTACATCCAATGCTAGGTTTGAGTTTGGCATTAAATGCAAGGTGGTCCATTTGCACTGATGGTATTTCTGCAGAGCAGAAATCTGCCAGGTCAGTGTTAGCGCTCAGCCTGGCGTGGTGTCTCCCACGAGAAGTGGTCTCTGCAAAGCTGCCATTTTGGATGCACTATTTAAGAACTGTGCAACACAATTAAAGTAAATTCTTGGTTGTAGATTACTTGGCTTTATGCCATTTTCAGAGACAATGTCCCACTTAAATAGCTTGGATTGGGCTGAGAAGAATAATTGCTGCTATGAAATAATTTTGCAATTACCACTGTAATTAAGGGCAGTTTGTTAATGAAAGTGCTTGGTGAATAATGACTGCAGGGCACTCCATCTTGCAGCTTCATACCAGATGATTGGTTCATGTGGTGGAAATGGTTAGGGAATCAGTGACACAGCTGTCACAGTTGCAGGATGGATGTAAATACCCAGTGCTCCTCGTGATGAAGTGCAATCATTAGCCTTCTGCCCTATGGGAACTGGTCATACAAGGAAAAATAAACTTAAAATATGATGGTGAATGCTATTGCTGACGGCTTTTAAAGTCCCCCCTTTTTCCCCAACCATGTTAATTTGATATGCAGATGCCCTTAGCAAGCTGATTCATTGTTCAGTTGGGAACCTCTGAATCAATTTTTCAGGAACATGAACTTACTTGGGCTATATTTTTGTGGCTCTAGTTGTTTTTTGAGCTTGTTTTCCCACATGATTTTTTTTTAGAACACAAACCGTGGTGTTTTTTCTATTATATAGGTTTAAAAAATAAAAATTAAAGTGTAGCTATTTACATGTGTCAGTATATACGTATCTCTTAGCTCTAAAATCGAAAATTGTCTGTTTGTAGGTAAGAAGTCTTGATATTCTTTTGTGTTCCAGTGTTAAACTAACCAGGCATTTTAAAGCACTGAATAGAGGCAGCCAGTGATAGATGCATCGTCCATAGCCTGGGGATGAGTAAAGACTTACTGAAGCAAATATAATAATGGTGCCAACGCTGGCATTGGGCAAATGATTTTCAGAAGCCTCCAATGTTTACTGTATGACCCAATGCCTTGTTTTTTATTACTCTTGGCTCCTCGTGGTGCACACAAGCAGATTTTGCAGCATCAGAGGAGGGTTGGGGTTGGGGAGGACTCATTGCCTCTAAAATGGGTGCCTTTCCCGAGAACTCCAGGAACCAGGTCACTCCTCTGATCAGTTTGGGTATTAGTATTAGGCTAGTAGGGGAAAAGAATGAATTTTGGGGTGATACTTTCTTTCAGATGGCTGTTAATGTACTTGCCCCTGGAGGGCACAATCATTGCCTTGTACTGGTGAAATTGAAGAGGAAGGAACTTGTGGGAGAGGTGGGAATGAGATAGATTTAGGATGCGCTGAAGAGCGAAGTCTTCTTGAAAGTGCAGCTAAAAAGGAGATAGTTTGGCTGAGTGGCTAAGGTCCTAGGTCCAAGATAAAAACCTAACTGCAACATGCCATTTTGTATTTTAAAACAGTCCAGGAGAGGAAAACGCCACTTTTTCTGAATCCTTTTGCTCTACAATAATCTGGATAGGAAGGGAATTCTACAGTAAAAGCGATCCCTTTAGAGAAAAAGAAACTGTTTTTGTTGGTGTGTCATTTTAGAGATTGAAGAGAGGAATGGAACAACTAGGCAGCATCCGAATGTTAATATTGAAAGTCACTAAACACTTCAGATTTTTTTTTTTTTTACCAACTGCATTACTATATAGCAGTGTCTCTTGTTTTAATTGCATTTGCAAACACTGAAAAAGCATGATTTACAAGGTCTGCTTCAATATGCACGGCAAGGTCTTTGGAACTGCTGAGGTGTTCATTTGACCATCAGCGTGAAATAATTCAAGTTCTGTTTGTTCAAACAGTGGAAGCGCCATGAAGTGTGCGAGGAGAGGGAGGCGTGCAGGAGCGAGGGTCTGGCCGTGTACTCGGCTGCCATTTTCCGAGCCCTGCTGGTTAGTGCTGTCTCATGGAGAAACACCAGTGTAACTAGAAGGAAGCAGCCCGTCTTCCATTTATACGAAGCTTGTCAAAGGTTTTATAGATCTCCATAATGAAGATGGATCAGGTTCATTCTCGTTGCCAGTTACTCTATCAAAATAGTGCTAATTACTGCAGTTGCACATGTTACATGCTACCATGTTCTTCGGTAGCTTAAAAGCACGTTTTGTACCGCTTACAAAAGAGGGAATTAAAGCAACTTTTTCTGTTCTATTTTTGGAAAAGTAGTTAGTAAAGGAGAATGAAATTGATTTTGGTGTCACAAAGGACATTTCTGACAGGAGCATACTTTGAAATGATTCAAGGCATCTGTTTCTGTTGCAGACACCCAATGCTGCTAAGAGCTGTACCTAAATTAAACTGTTTAACATGTCAACTCTGGATATGAATGCAATTTACATCCCGGTGGCATGGCTGGAATTTTTATCATGTAATGAACTTTCTCACTCAATTTGGAAACAAAGTCTCTGCCACAGCGACTGTTTTTGTAGCGGTGCGGATCTTCAGGTGCCGTCGCGGCGCCCCTCGGGATGGAGAGGGCCGGGCTGGGCGGCGCGGGCAGGCTTGCCGTGGCCAGAGCCACCCGCTCCTGTGTGCCGAGGCGAACCGAAATCCAAGTGGGTGGACATAACGAGCTGTGCTGGGGCAGGTGAGACAGCTCTGCCTACGGGGCTGCCGGAGGGACGGCCCGGGGCCGTTCGACTGACCCAGTGTGTGCTCCTGCCACCAGTCTGGCAGCCTGGAATGGTTTTATCGTGGTGCTTGGCTTTTCTTGCTTGCCTTTTTTTTTTTCTGTCTAAGGTAATTATTTTTTATGCTTCTCTCTTTACCATCTCTTACCATTAAGGCAAATAACTCTTGTTTTGGAGAGCGGAGGAGTCTTTGTGTGTGCACAGTAAGGAAGAAAAAGGGTTGCAGGCAGGTCTGCCGTGTGCTGTGTCGTGTGCTGGATCATCCGCAGCACTGAGGAGATGGGGTTAAGGGGAAGAACGTGGGACGTGGCGCAGCGACGGGTGCTTTTAGAGTATATTTTACTGCCATCTTTAACAACCAGAATGATCAGTCAGTTAAACGGGGCAAAAAAATGTTGCACCTTCCAGAAGGTGGTCTCCCCATCCTCACCCCTCTGCAGGTTCTGAAGAAAGCTAATGTTTCAAGGTGAGCGTTAAATTAACGTGAGGGACTTGTAGAGCCCTACAATTAAAAGACCTTTTACTTTCCCCACTTCTGATGGTTTATTGCTGAAGTCTTGGCTCGGAGCCTGGCTGACCTTGGATCTCTGCCTTTTAAGGATCAGCGGGGTTTCTTGTGCGCTGTTGTGGCCTTTTATGCTAAGAACAAGCAGCCATTGTGGCTATGGTGGGTTTTGAAGAAGGCCGGGAAACTTGATTTTTTTTTCCCTTTCGAATGCATCTCCCAGTTGACGCTTATTATGCCGGTTAGGTTTTTGTGAAGGTTAGATACGTTTTCTGTTTAGATACCTATTTTTCAAGCGCTCCTAAACTGCTTCAGTCTGATGAGGAGTCCATGAAAGAACATGCTACAAATGCCTGTTAAAATCCTGAAAATCCAGTGTCTGTTTGCTGCAGTGCCCTGCACGTTGCCGGCTCTGACGCACCTTTGGCAAACAGTCCAGAAACGGCAGAAGGGCTGATGCAGTCCTCTTGAGATCAGCGTTTTGGAGTAGGACACCGATGCCGCTGTCCTGCCTTGTTCCCACTCTGCGTGATTTTCTTCCTGTGCAACAGCAGGCAATAAATAAGGGGTAACACAGGGAAGGGGTCAGAGCGGCAGAAGTGAAGTTTGTGGCAGACCGATGTGGATTTGTTGTTTCTAAACTGCTTTAGAGCTTTTCTCCTCTCTCCTTATGTTACTTCTTTTATTGAACTCCATGCTTTTCTTCAAAACCATCATGGCTGCCATAAAAAGGACGTACGTGTGTTGGGGGGGGAGGCTCCTGTGGTATGGTGTTAGTTAGAAAGCGTGTGCTTGGGCTGTGTTTTTCTTTAAAAAAACAAACAAAACCCCACTGAAACTCCTGATGGAAAATGCTGTAGATAAATACAGAGTCATAGTCTGGACTGTTGAAGTGAAACATTGTATTGAAAATCCTACCCTATGCGCTTAAAATAGAGCATTAAATATGCTTGTGCTGTTTTTGACATGTTAGGAGGATTGCATTAACGCAATTTAGGTATTCCTTTACTGAAAGTAAATTTTCACTCAACTTGAGTCATCTGCTTCAAGGGGAGAATAAATATTAGAGTGCTAACATAAGGAGAGTATTTAAGAGGTCATGGGTGACATGTCATTATCATTTGTATTAGTTTACATTGGCTGAAAGGATAAAAAGGGAAACAAGAATATTGACTTATGTAACTTAATATTGAATTAGCATCCCTTTGCAAAGGGCTTCTGGTTTCACTCCTGTCTGTAAATAGTTTCCATCCCAACATGGACTGGAAGACTCCAGAACAGCGGAGCAGGGTTGTATTCATCACTTCTGCGTTTTTCTGTCTTTCATGATTGCACAAAGTACCTTGAAATTTCTAAGACCTTGCTCTGCTGCAACTGATGTGGAGTTTGTTTTAGCTCTGACTTCAAACAGTGGCTTACCTTTTATCATATTATATAATGAATTATTGATCCACTGATTTTGAATATTTCAGTAAAGGCGCACTGACGAGGACTGGCACGCTCAAATACCGTGCTTGCTCTGCCCTTGCTCTGAACTGATGTCAGATGAGCAAGTCCTGGCGGAGCCCGGACTGCTGGGCAGAGGTGGCACAGTCCTGTGCGAGGTGATGTCCTGGCTCCAGGCACCCTTGTGTCACAATGTGAGTGCCAATTAAAATAGTGTGCTGGGTGATACCTTTTATACAGCATCACTTTTGTCACTGAAGGGAAAAATAGGATGGCCAAATTCTGCCGTTGATAAAGACATCAGTGGGCAGGATTTCAGTCTGGAGCAGGGACTGATCTCTCTAGAAAGGTGTTGCAGGTCAGTCTTAGAGCGTTCTAGTTTTTCTTCTTCTGAATGCATCTGCATTCACTTATGTCAAAGTGTGCGTAATTCGTGTTTATTGAGTCGCTGAGTTTGATGTGATCCTGGTGTAAATGTGTGTTATTCTCAATCTAAATTTCATTAAGTATGTGTAGGTAAACAGTGCTCTTGAGAGCACAGTTCTCATTTCAGCGTGCATTTCCTGGGGAACGGAGGGAGCTGGCAGATGACTGGAATACACGTTTTCATTGTCCTCCGTATAAGCAATATGGAGGAAAGAGATAAAGCAAAGAACATAGTACTTCTGGCGTAAAGCTGCCCAGGCAAGATTTTCAGGAGCTGTTTGTGCAGTGAAACCAATATATACGGTGAATGCAAGAAGAGTTATGGAGTCTGCAAATACAGAAGATTATATCCGTGGAAATAAAAAAAGATTTTAAGTCTTTGAAATTAGTTTCTGATTGTTTTCCTTTATGTATACTCTTTAGGTCCTGTCATGGAACAGCGTGCTGCTGCTGTTCTTTGACATTCCAGCTGCATTGCTCTCACTGCATAGATCGATCATAGCTGCTGCCCTGCCCGCAGTATTGACAGACAACTTAAAGACTTCTCATTCTAAGAAGTGCAGCATGGATAGTTAAGCAATGCACTCTACAAGTTGGTGATCTGCTTCTTGTGGAGAACCAATAATGAATAAAAAGTACATTAACCGAATTGAACTTTTGATGCCTTTAGGTCTGCAAATGTTGAATTGCCTTCATGAAATTCATTACAATTTAGAAGAGTTCTGTTAATCAAAAGACTCCTGCAGAAAATATTTTGGGATTGAAAAGTTATTTCCATTCTGTATTGTTTACAGACAGACAGAACAGCAGTGACAATGCTCATCTCTGAATCCCTAAATGTGCTCTGTCTCTGGGCCTGTCAAATACGGAAGAATTTCATTTAAACAGTTATACATGCTCCTCCTTTCTCCCCTGCCCCCCATCTGCAAAACCAAAACTTAAGCTCTTCCCCAATGACATCTTGCCTTTGAAGGAAAGTGCTGTACTTAGTTCTGTATTTAGTGCAGCTAAGCAGATACCCAAGCAGCCTGTGTTAGGATCTGTATGCTCTAACGTGCACGCAAATAAATTTGTATTTCTTAATGGGTGCTGCTTGAATACATGGGCTCCGGCAAATGTCCGAAATTTACCCTGTGCTTGATGGATGTACATTTGGTGGTTTATTTAGGAGAGAAATCTAGAGCACTGAATTTGCGCAACTGCCTGTAGCGGGCGAGTAGAATTGGGGTGGTGGGCTGGGTGGTGGCAGCTCACTGGCTGCTATTCAGGGATTTGTGATTATGCTCGAGAAAACAGCTACGTAACTCTTGAACGTTAAAAAGAAATCCCCATAAACCGGTCAAGGTAGAGGAGATAACGATCTGAACCCGAAGTTCCACTGCAGGGAGCGTGCAGGTTGGGTTTTACTGAGTGAAGAAACGCACAAAGGTGGGGGAAACGCGGCGGGGCTGCCCTGTCCAGCCTGCACTACCCTGAGCCTGTCCGGGGCTCAGCGCCTGCTCCAGCTGCTGCCAGCTCTGAGTGCAGGAGGGACGACCTCCGTGGGTGTAAGTGTGCCACACGCCACAGTAACACAGCTCCACATAGGCGTGAGCGCGTGCTGGTAGTGACCTTATCTGTGCCTTGGAAGCTCTCTATCTGTAGGCGTCTCAGCCAAGCAGACGCTCTGCTTACAGTCCAGATGTAAAGCTGTTTTAGACTAACACGAACATACTGTGAAATCCATGTTTGCTCTCCTAACTTTTTTTTGTGAAAAACTGCCAACTGCAAACTTGGACGGGAGCCATTTATTTGTAGCACAGTCAGTCTTCCCTTAAAGAAAACCACCAGTGAATTAGCTTTTGCATAGTGTTTCAATCAAAGCATTTGATCCTTGTTTCTGTGAGATAATCCTAAGAACTTCTTATTTTGAGAATAGAAGACCATGATGGATTTAATTCATAAAGGGAAGCAGCCGTAAGGAATGTAAATGTAAGAGTCTGATAAGGTAGGATTTCCTAGTTGCCATGACAACCCCTGGGTCATGAGCCTGGGAAAACATAAAGTAAGTCCTGAAGCTGTGAAGATGATTATAAAATTTAACTGTCATTCTTCATTTAGAGTCGATGGCAAACATTATTTACTTAAGTTTATCTTCAGGCAGGCAAGGATCCTTTCTTCCTCTTTTAAATCTGAGGCTCGGATCACAAATGAATGTGTTGTGCATGTCTGACGCTACACAACGAACCCTCTATTTATTATTCTAACCAGACGATCTGAACGTAATATCCCTGTAGATTCGGTCACTATCCTATGGAAGGCAGCGCTTTTATCTCGCGTATCCGCAGCGAAAGCCTTGCTAAGGTGGCTCGGCGCAGGGTAATTCCGCAGAGCCGCGCTGTGGCGCGGGGCAGGAGGTGGGGAGCCGCGGATGCCTTGCTGCCGGCCTCGCGCCGCCGTTGATGTTTTCGTACCCTGCAATCCAGTTTTCAGCTTCCATAGGGAAGCGGCGTGCAAAGCTCGTTATTTGCTCCGTTCGCGTGCCCTCCCCAACTGGCTGGCGGCTCGTCTCCGCCTGCGGGAGAGAACAAAAAGTAACCTGCAGCCTCTGCATCCGCCATGCAGCGCTCCCGGAGTTATTTAGCAGCCGCTCGCGCCTCAGCAGCACAGAGGTGGTTTGGTGCTGTGGTTGTTGTGTTTCTGGTTGCTGGGTTCGAGTTTAAAACCGGTAGATGTTTACAGGCTGGAAAAGGAATCATTTTGTGGTGTGGGAAGCTGAAAGAGCAGTCCCAACTGGAATAGAAGAAAGCTTAAAATGCTCCTGTGTGAGCTGCTGACATTCCCAGGATTAGCTGCTGTAGGAGCTGAGCACATCTGGGTACTCGGTAGCTCCAGAGCAAACAGCTGCCTGATCCCAAGCTGTCCCAGATACTCTGGCTGCTGCGTAAATGCAGATTAGTTGTGTAAAAGCACATCTTAAAGCTCTCCCCTAGACAGAAATCTGGGAGTCCCTGGCCTAGAAAGTAGACAGCCGGGGACTTTTTACTGTCCATCTGTAGAGGTAGATGTCAGACATTTCTGGTGTTATGTGATAAATATCTATGGAAAGCTGTTTTTGCATTGAGGAGTGCAGGCAGCGTTCCTTTGCAGTTACCCACGGCCTTTTCAAGAAGGTACGAGCTGGTTCTGTAGGGAGCAATAAAGCTGGATGTACAAAACCTGCCCTTGTGGGCAGGAGACAGACGTGCTTGAGCCAGACAAGTATTGCCCTGCTGTGCTCCTTCCTGGTGGTAACCGTGCGCAACCGTAGTGAGCACAGCACTTGTAGATGCAACTGTTGTTTTTGTAGTGAGGTTTTATAAAGGTGCATAAAGTAAATTGCCCTCTATTTAACACTAACCCTTGTTTTGTTCGCTGTATCATTTTTGCCTTTTTAAAAAGGGAGAAAAAAGTCTTCCAGTTATTTAGGAAGACTTAACTCTAGTGTTAGAGCATCCGATCCAAATGAAAGGCACTAAGAATCATCCAGAATTTGAGACTGATTTTTTTTTCTGCATTTGAAAGATTTTTCTATTGCTAGTCAGTCTTACTCAAGATGATAAAAGTGAAATCGTTTGATTCAAAGAGTTCACATAAAGTAAATTCCTTTTAAGGATTTTCACTGACGACTGAAGTTAATGCGGTGCTATTTTCAGACCGGTCTCACAATTTCAGTCAGGAAAGTCTTTCACCTTTGTGGCTTTCATCCTGCAATGAAGTTGGTGCTGGCGAACCAGAGAATTCTGTTAAAGATCAGAGTTTATGGCAGTTACTAAAAAGAAGTAGCTATTGTGGAAATGGAGCAGAGAATTATTACTGTACTAAGAAAACCAGAATTCATTACTTTTCCTAGGATGGTAACTTTTTGGAATGAACTTGCCCAAGTGGAAATTGAAGCAACCTGGAGTAGTACTTACACTGCTGTTTTATTAGCCCATAATTCGTATGACCTCAGAGCTGCTAATGTCATCTCTTGCATTTTCTGAATGCTGTTTTTTTTTTTTTTTGAACACTAATTTTGTTGTTTGCGCTGGTGAAGCCTGGTAAAGCTGGAGCTTCTCTAAGCAAAGTGAGGAAAGAGACCGGGTGAATGCTGGAGGAGGAGGCAGCACTCGCACGGTGCTGCCACTGCAGGGGCAGCAGAAAGGGGCTTCGCTGCCGGCGGGTCGCCTCCCGCATCTCGTCGCCTGCCGAGGTTAATGCGAGGGCTTTACAAAGAGCTGCTGGCAGCCCTTCCCTCGGAGCCCGAGCTGCTGTTTGGAGAGGCCTCTGTCCAAGATGCATTAGGCTGTTACTTTGAGGTCTCCTGATCTATGTGCTCGCAGCTGCCAGCCGGATGTGCTCGTAGACGTTGGTAGCCTTGAAGGCAGTGCCTTGCGTGCTGCTGCTCAGCTGCGCTTTCCTCGGGCTGCCTGGCTCCGCATGTTGCGGGGCACTGCACAAGGAAGCTCTGCAGATGGGAATGGGTTTTTGAATGCTCTACATACGTGTGCAAGACTCCTTCTCAAAATAAGAGCTGACACGGTGCCCTGCAGGGTCATGAGTGAGCCGCCTGACTAAGCTTTATAGGACACGACGTTGAGATAACTCGGTAAAGTAGGAATCCTTCAGGGAACTTTTTCCTAGTTTTGTAATATGGACATCTTGGCCATTTCAGGGTTATGTTCCTACCGTCTCTAAGGTAGCTGTAGGACGAGAAAATGAATCTTCATTTTTTTTTCCCATCGTGAAGGGGGATCACACAGCATCATGTGGATGGGAGATGCTTTCAAATACCAGCCCTTCTAGCTCTGCAATTCATGCTGTCCTGTGTCTCCTCCTCCACGGGAACCCCATGGAAGCAGTCACATCAGTGCTCTGCACATTTCCAGCAGGCATCCACCCCCTTTTCTCCTTTCCTCACAGCTATCTGACTTGCTGGTTGTGGTGATTCTTCGCTGCAAGTCAGAGGTTAGCAAGGGTGAGGAGCTTTTATTTCTGCCAACTGTAATGTTTCCTTTTCAGCCCAGCTTCTCCCATGACTATGAAAGCTGGCGCTGCAGACTGGTTTCTACAGAAGGTAAAGCACAGCCTCCGTGTTTAGAGAACAGCACAAGTTGGTAGCTGGAGCAGCTTTCCTTGCAGCTCCTTCTCCCGGTGCTTGCATTTGAACTCATTTCCCAGCAATCTCCCCGCTCTGTACGCACAAAGGGAATGGAGAATATCAAAAAGTCAGAGATGTGGTCCTGGCCCCCTTGCTGCGTGCCCAGGTGCGACCTGGCGAGGATGGGTGTGCGGGTGCCCGTGCCAAGCACCCAGTGCTACGCTGAGCAAGCTGTGTGGGCTGAGCAAACAAGGTGCTGAAGTCTTGGCAGCAGCTGGGAAAGTATTTTTGAGAGACTGGTGGGCGGCAAGGACAACGGAGAGCAGAGGGAGGAAGGCAGCTTTCAGCTATGTACATCTTCCCCCCAGGGACCACTGCATCTGCTCTGACTGGGCGCTGTCAGGCACCACCACCCGTTGCCCGAGGTCTGCCAACGAGCTGGATCCCCGGCTCATCTCCCGTGTTCATCCACAGGACTGTAAAGTCCTCCTTTCTCACCTCCCTGTCTCCACAGGAGGTGGCAGTTTTGTGGTAAACTTGCTCAGAAACGTTTTCTGACCAACGTAGAGCGGTGTGCTTCTTGGTAGCTTCACCTGCGTGCGCACAGTGCTATTCGGCATGGCAGTCCGGCCTTTACAAAAGTAAAGGCTGCCAAGAACAGAAATCTCAGGCTCCCCCATACGGAGCATTATACGCCACTGTCAGATTACTAGCCAAGTAAAAGCAGAGTCTGTGACCATTAAAGTTAGGTGAGAATTTTCAGATTTGTTTTCAACATCATACTGTAAAGTCAAGAACGGGAAGGAATGTGGGGTAGCAGTGTATTTCTCTAAATTTAGTATGTTGCATTTTCAGAAATCATGTAAACTTAATACTACTTTATTTTAGAAATAGTTGTTGGGGCTCTGGCACCTCTTTCCTAAGCGCGTGGGGGTTCTCCAGGTGTCTCTGGTCACCAGGGCCATTTCTCCTGCACGGAGCCACATCTCCAGCAGCCCCCAGAGCGGCGAGCAGAGGCAGAGCTGAGGGCTGGGAGTACAGCCAAGGGCTGTGCTGGTGCCGAACCCCTGCCTCTGTTCAGATCGCTAAATGTGAAGGAATGCACAGGCCCACCGATGAGCTTTATTGGCAGGCAAGGCGTGTAGATCAAAGGATGCTAGCACGCCCATCTCCTGTGGATGACTCCTGGAGGCCTCCCAGGGCAGTTGCCAGTAGACATCTTTGTTCTTCAAATCATCACGGAATTGCCGTGACCTTCCTCGCTCGGCCTTCTCTGCCTGCCGTCCATTCCTTGTGACTGAGCTCCGGATCGCCTTCTGGCAGCACAGGCATTGCCGTGCTCTTCTTTCAGTTTCGGGTCTCATGATCAAGGCTTCTGCTGTGCGTGTTAGTGTACGCCTGGCAAGTCTGCTTTAGCATCCTGTAGGCACGTCAATGTAACTTCAATATCCTGTGGAAAATGAGGAAGTCACAGGTACTGAAAGGGCAAGTTGGGTATTTTAGGGCACTCTCCTCTCTGTACAGAAGCAGGAGAGGGGTGAACTGGTAAGAGGAGCCCACTCCTCTAATTTGAAAAGTGAAAAATAACGTAGATAAGCTTAGTCTAAAAAAAAAATCGTTGATAATTATAATGAATGTAAAGTCCCACCTTGTGTTACCCTACATGGTTTCAAAATCTGTGACCACAGGAAATTTATTCTAAGCATTTGCTTTTACGTCACATAGAAAGTGTGTAATTAGTTTTTAAAATAGCTTCAGTGAACATATCCTGTAGAAAAAATGATCAAATATAAAACAAGTCAAGGGTATCTACGTGGAAAAAATATGTTCAGGCAGGGAAGAATACTATCACGAACGCTTGTTTCTGTTCAGAGTCCAGTGGGCAAAGTATAGCTTCCTGCAATAGCTTATTTTCAGAAATTTTCACTTGATGCAAAAGTGATACTTTTCTCCTTAGAGCAATTGAGATGTTAGTTTCCCTGTTTATAACCTAATTTAGACCAGATAAAACTAACGCTGTTATATTTGCAACTGCCATAAATTTAAAGTAGCTAATCTGAAATCATGTTTTTCTATCAGACAGGAATTTTGACAACTTCTGTACAGAGCACACTTAAAATTGTCCGATTTTATTTTTACCAAATCAGATTATTTCCGCACACTTTGTAACACTTTTGCGTTGCTTAACTACTAGCAATTCAAGACAGAATTCTGCTTCCATCTTCGTAAGAATGGGAGCAGCTTTAGGGGACGATGGTGGTGAACACGTCACAGCACCCAGCGTTGCCTCCGTTAGCAGGACTGATTCCAGTGCTGGTGGTGACTGCTGAGGCTGCCCTGTGCTTGCTTCTGCGCAGCAGGACTCCGTAATGCAGTCCAACCTCAGCAGAAGTGTGTCAAACCACAGAAATGTGAGAATGTAGCACTGAATTGTAAAGTTAGAAAGCCTTCAGTCTGGGTGGACGAGCAGTCTGGGCTGCAGCTGGATTTTCAGTGGAAGGAGTGGTACGTTAGCGTGCTGTGCGGGCTTGATGGGTTTGTGTGCAGTGCCTTTGTTGGCTCACTTCTGGCCTTTGCCATTTTCAAGATCTGTATTGTTTTTGCTTTTTGGTAAGTGGAGAAGGCTGAATCTTGGCGTAAGTTGAGTGCAGTTTGCAGTAAATACTTATTCTTAAAGATTCTCTGAATAGGCACGGGTAAGTGACTGCGTTTCTGTACTGTATTTATTCATCCGAGGCTCCAGTTTGGAAAGGTGTATTAAAAAGTCTGCTCCAGAAGGCTTCCCTGGGAGATACTGGTGTGCTGGAGCTCTGAAGTACAAAAGAGAATCAAAACATCTGAGCATAACACGTCCGAACACAGAACAGCATTTTTATTTAGTGTCTCATCAGTTCTCCTTTAGCATTGTAGTATCTCTAAATTGATTTGAGATTTAGCTCAGCTGCCCTTATTATCCCTAGTTTAAGATGGAAAATACTTTTTTGCAAGTGCAAAGACTAAAGCCTTTTGAGTTAATTAAATCTGTGAAGAAACCCCCCTGAACACGGCCGGGAGGTGCTCTGCTGGTGTCTGCCCGCTGTTAGCATGCTGGTACGGTCTGACCTGACAGCATTCAGGTAACATCAGATTCTTCTATAAAATGGAGATTTCGAGCAATATGCAGGAGACTGTTCATGTAAATCACATCCAGAAATAGCTGCTCTTACAAAGACTGACAGGTACATGCCATTCTCTTCATCTGGCACATGCTGTCTGTGATACCGCTATGAGAGCTGGCAACAGCCTTACAGTGGTGGGTGGTGAACAAAGAATGTTCTGAGAAATATTTTCCAGACAAAGTTAGAATTAAAAGCGTGAAGCTACTATAAAATAATGGTGATAAAGATATGGATGAAAAGAGTCGCCGGAAATGCGTAACTAAACCCAAATTGTTAAAATGAGACGTTTCTTGTTCTTGTATTGAGTTTTCCGGAGTTGTTTTCTCCTTTTCGTGAAGTGTGAATTGCTTGTGATCTGCTTTGCCTGCTTACTATTGATACAGTGGCAGAGATCAATAATTCATGAACATATGGAACTGAATTTCTTCTTAAGATGAGGTAACTTGTTGACTCTGGAAATAATTTTTTGCTGGTCTGTCTCAGTTGAGTGTGGATTACGCTCGACACTCACCTTTGACCAAAGCCTGCGACTCGTCGTTGACTCACCTCCAGAGATTGGAGGCGGAGAGAACACGTTCATCTGCCGAATCTCTTTGAAGAACTAGCAAAAATTGTTGCAAATGCTCGCTATTCCCCTCCCACGGCCACCCTACACACTGCCTCGAGCTTTAATCTCATCACTCATAAACACTCAAATAGTGTTGGTCCTGATAGCTCTGTGGAACCCACTCACCCCCTCCTCTGTGAGGATACTCTAGTGAAGGCTGCTACTAGTTTCCCGTTTTTGGAAGTAAGGAGGAGTGCAGAATATTTTTAACAAATCTGTTTGGGAGAACGGAGATAGACTGAGACAGCGTCAGACCCGCAGCATGCTGTGGGCAAGTCAGTGCTGTTTTACACAGTCCCTTTCTCCAGCTGTTTGGTGTCTCTTACCCTGTTTTTCCAGTGGTGCCTCGTAATTACTTCAACTAGATACCTGTGATTATAGGTGCTGTTGTCCGTGGAGCCTTGCTATTTGTCCTTGCCACTCGCAGGTAACGCAGACCCGTGCGTGGGAGGTGCGCGCAGTGGAGGTCGTCTTGTTTCACGTCCCCGCGGGGTGAACTGTCTGCTGCGCCTGCAGCGGGGCAGAAACCACTCCACTCGTTCTCCTCAGGTAACTCAGAACCCATAGAGCCGAAGCAGGGAGCAGGACGCCTGGAGAGGAATGCTCCCTTACTGTAACTGTATGCTTGGGTGCTGCTCAGCTTCTTGTTCTCGTTTCTGCAGCCCTCCTGTTCTCACGGTAGGGATGCAGCAGAAATGCGGTCAGCTGGATGAGCAAGTCTTAAGTTCCTCTAATTTTGTGCAAGGTTTACATTAAAAAATGTAAGCTGAGGGACACCGTTTGTGCATTTGCATGGTAGAAAGGATCTGACTCAGCTCCCAGAAAGCCAATTGACCTCATGGCTAATAGTCAAATCCTGTTGTCACACTTGCGACAGTCATCAGAAGTCAGCAGTCCTACATGCTGCTACTCATACGCCTTAGAAATTGGCAAATCATCCTGGTATTAGTCACATGATGACAGGACATTTCACAGAGGAAAAAAGCATGCATAATATTCAGAACAGACCTAGGAGAGCTTAAAAGGCAGTGTGACAGTTACTCTTTCTTCCGGTCTCCCTTGTAAGCGTGTGAGATTAACAGCAGAAGCCTTGCTTCTGATACGCCACCGGTGTCCCGCCAGCCCAGTGTGCGCTGACCTTGAATAAAAGCTTTTCCTGGGGAGCGTGGCACTAGCAGCAGTGCAGGCAGTAGTACCCATGCCACAACAGCTGGGTGCTGGGGACGTGTCCTTTCCTGGGTGGTGACAGTTACCCTGGGACATCCCAGAGCAGACAACGTGGGCAGCACAAGCTCCTTTCAAGGAGGCGTGTCGCACAGGAGAAACTGGGAGGCAAGGTGGAGACCTGCAAGTGTTTGTGGCCAAAATGAAGTTGGGCAGCAATGGGTGTAGGTGGAATCGCACGCTGACATTTTAGATACATCTAACTAGAATAAGAGATAATTACAAAGCAGCAGTGGTAAATGTCACATGTTCTGCTTCTGTAAAAGAGATGAAGTAGTGCAAACAAGTGGGCAAAGATCATGCAACCACTAAAGATCATTATGAGTAAGTACAGAAGTAGAAGATCAACCTGTCTTGGCATTGCCAACTTTTTTAGCTGCCAAAATGTAACGATTGTTAAATACGTGGCTTTCCAAGCAGATCATGGTAAGGCTGTTTGTGGGTGTACTGTATTGTAGGAGGTGATAACTCCGCTCCTTTACTTCCCTGTATGGGAACACAGCTTACAACTCCCACCCCAGAAGGGACTGTCGCTTCCAGGGATGTTTCACGTTCGGGTTTTCCTAGTCCAAATAACTACTCCAGACTGGATTGAAAAAAGACACATTACAATCTCCCTTGAGGACTCCACAAATAGTTCTGTTCTGCACGTTGTGCTCTTCTTAGTTCTGCTTCCAAGCTTTTTTTGTTTCTTCATTTTTAAGATCGTAAGCAACTGATTGCTTTTGAGAGGAAACGTCTTATTCTCATTGTCAAGTTTCCTTGGAATGTCTTCATGTATGCCAGGTACCATTAAAAAAAAAAAAGAGGAGTCTCATATCATACTGATAATGTATTAACAATTGTGAAATGGTGACTCTAGACTGGTGTCTAGAATTTCTGTGGTAGTACAGTGGAAAAGCACATGCTTATTTTAAATGCACCTTTCTGTTTGTCCATGCTAAATCTTTGTGGTCAATTTTTTTTCCCCACAGATTTGGTGTGCCTGAATTTTTCATTTTAATTCTGCTCTTTTCTGTTTGCCCATGATTACATGGGCTCAAGACACGTTACCAAACCTCCACAGTTCCAAAAACTGTAAGGTTTGTGGAAACTTTAGGGGGACTGTTGGAAAAGTATGTAAAGATGGTATCAAGACTGTGCTTAATTTATGGAAAAGAAGGGAGGTTAACACAAGAGACAGAAATCCGCTATTCTCTTTGTAAGTGAAAGGTCATGTTACTGAGCACTGCAGGGTGGATTTGTGAAAAATGAGCTCCCGTTTGCTAGGAATTAGAATGAGTATCTGACTTTTTTTTTTCCTGCTTGTGACCTTTAAAGATGCTGCTCTTAGATTGATAAGCAGGCTGATGCATTTAGCAACCCAATCCAAAATTTCTTTCTTATAGAAACACTATCTTTCAAACACGGTTGGTATTACTTCCGCAAAACATTTCTATAAAGCCCTCCAGGGAAAGAGATGCAATGAGTGTATCTTATCTGACATACAAAAGGAAAATTCAGATTTGCTTCAAATGAATAAAAAGGCAAATTTTCTGTGGTCTAGAACACCGTTTGGAATTAGCACTCTCATTAGAGGCCATCAGGCCAAACCCCTCAGCTGGAGGACTTGTCGTACCCTCTTTGTTTTTCATTTTTGTTCCCGGGCTTCAAGGGCTCTTATCCTGTGGGTCAGTAGAGAAAGCTCTGGGAGGCTGACATTGCACGCTGAAAGAGGAGATGCCATTCTACCTCCTCCACTGTTGAAGAGGGGTATTTTGAGGCATGTGATGGGCAGATCAAAGGGTGCAGCCTGGTTGCGAGCAGCACCTCGCATCTGTGACGTATCAGTGTGTTTTATCTGAGTTGTGCTGTTTTATACGAGAGGGCTGTCTGCTTCCGCTTGTTGATGCAAATATTGCTGTGAAGAGCTGTGTGTTCCATCAGGTTCCTGGGCTTCGCAGCGTTACTGTGCGGGTTTTGCCAGACCCACAGCTGCACGTTGCTTTGGCTGTGTGTCCACCGCCCCCGGGTTGCCTGCGCACAGCTCTTGGGAGCGGCCGCTGGGAGGGCTCTGAGCGGCACTCCGAGAGCAGGGATTTCGGGAAACTGTAGCTCAAGTGGCAAAAGTAATGCCAGAAGATGATGTGCTGAACTCAGAAAAAGCCTTTTATCTGTAGACAAAAGTTCCATTTTCTTCAGGTGTGATGATGCATCCTCAGCATGCGCAGAGGAAGCTCCCTGCTACTGCCTGACTCTCTTAATTAAATGGAGGGCTGGCTTTTCCAGCTTGGCAATCGCACTAAGAGGCTTTCACTATGTTTATTTTATGTTCCTAGAGTGCTTTTGGCAAGTCAAGTGATGTGACTGTAGACACCCTTAGTATTTAAACTCCTGTAACAGGACTCTCCTGTGTTGTATGTTCTGCCAGTTCTGTCGTGCAGGCAATCTATTGCTGTCCTGGACAATTAGACAGGAATGTGCTTCTTATAGGGTGAAAATTTGTTCCAGGTAAACAAGTGCTTTTCTGGATGTCTCCTTTCATTGACCTTTTTCACTCCTTATCTTCCACTTCAAGCAGGAACTGGAAGGTTTGGTTCTACCAAAACTGTGCTCTACATCACCCCAGAGCAATTAACGTGATGAGTTCCAGCGTGTCGTTTTTTTTTTTTTATTAAGGGGTGTGTGTGTGGTTTTGAGGCACAAATAATTCTCTCGCCTCAGTTCTGAGACCCTTTCTGACCTGTTCCTGTGTTTTGCAAAGTTTGCTATTAGCTACCTAGTGCTTCGGCATGATGCTGAAACGCCTGCCCATAACGCTCTTTTCCTCTGTACTGCGGCTTGGTCTCCTGTGACGAACAGCTGATGGGCTGCCTTTCGGGTCAGCTTCAGTGGTTCTGGCACAGAAAGGGAGGGGGTGCGCTATGCTGGCTGATCTGTCACAATTTAGGCTTCATCTGTGTTTGATCCCTGGGCAGACAGCTTCTCCTCAGCAATTTGTTTACTGATTCTCTCTTAATTTAAGATGCTCTGACTACTCGTTCTCTTTGGACAGAAGATGACTTCACATTTTTACGTGTGCAAAACTGTCTAGGTAAAGATGCTGAGTTTCCTTGAGATATTATGTGGGTTACAAAAAGAAAAGAATATATAAGCCTGAAAACTGTAAAAATGTATTTGGACACATGAGTCTTGGAGCATAATTTTTAACTAAATGGTGCGTTGACTTCTGACACCTTGAAGTGGCATTACAGAGTACGAATTTACGTATTATCAGTACTTGTGAAGAATAGACTCCCTTTGTGCTAAGACATCATAGCCTCACCTCACCTGCAGGAAGTTTCAGTTCAATGCTGCTAAAATAGTATTAAGGAAGCCAAGCTTTCTCCTTTTCTGTGAGGAAAGCTTGCGTAAAGCAGTAGCGATTATACTCTTTATTTTACAGTGTTATTTTGTGAATGCCACCTTTACATAAGTACAATACTTAGGCAGTGCTCTAGCAGTACAATATCAGTGTAATGGAAATCTCATTGGACCAGCCAAGTTTCCTGGTTTTGAGCCAGACATCTGGGTTTGGTTTTTTATTGCATTCTTTAGTAGCATTAGGAAACCTAATAATGCAGCCTCTCCAGGGTATTGTGTTAAGAACCACATTCCCAACCAATTACAAAACTGTTCTACATCAGTAATGAGCCCTTACTTTGGGAAGGGATGGCGGGAAGACAAAAACAAAACTTTCAATGAAAGCTGCTAAACCTTTTGACTTGAATAGATGTGTGCCTGTTAATTGGGATCGCCATCTGAAATGTTCCCTTCAGTTCTGGTGGTGTGTCCCGAGCTCTGGCAGTGGGGTAGGGAGGCGTTAGAAAGGGAAAAATGATCAAGAAGCTGTTTTTTTTAATATTTTTTTCTGTTGATGGGTTTGGCAACAGTATTAAGGCATGATAAAGCATTTTTGAGACCAAAAAGGTACTCCAAGTTGTTTTCTCAACTGTGTGAGTCTCGTCATAGCAAAACTATCACACGTATTTGGGAAGCCTTGCTTTCTCTTCCTTCAGCACCATCCTAATTAGCAGTGACGTGATCGGAGGTGGAGGAGCTGCTTTGGCAGTGCGCTTTGTTCCTTAGCACCTCCGGCCCCTGTAAGTCTCGGCAGCCAGGGTAATGGCCAACCGGAGTATGGGAAGGCCCTGAAAAGAAATACGGGATTACGTACGCACTTGGCAGGAGCTTGTACTCTATTGCTAGCAGAAAGAGAGCTGTAAAACCATGATGCTGAGAATGTGTAGACCTGAAGCAAGGGGTCTGATGCTGCTGGAGCACGGGCATGAACTGAAGAACCGGCGGGGAGAAGCTCTGGGGCAGTCGGCGGGTGGGAGAGCAGGGGCTCACAAGCCCTACGCCCTGCCCAGCGTGCAGGGTTTCTGTCCCTGGCCTTGCACTTCTGCTTTGCACAGATGATATTACTTTTTAATTTCCTGGCTTTCGAACGTCTTCAGGATGTGGCTAAAGTGCTGCCAGGAAGCTGAGGGAGGGCTCGGTAGCTTGCAGAGAGTGGCAGTGGCTGGAACAGCCCTGGGTTGTCGCCGGGTGCTGGTGCTGGGCACTGTCGTGCAGGCTGGTGACTGTCCCCTGCAGCCCGTGGCAAAGGCCCCGCCTGGCTTACCAGTGTGCAGGAAGCTAGCGGTTCTCTGCGTTGTCAGAAAGCGTTGGGATGTGCCTGTTGGATGCGTCCTATTCAAAGATAATCCCAAGCAGAAATGCAAAGGTGATGTAATTGTGCGGCCAACGTACCGACGGTGTGCTTTTAGGTGAGAAAGTGTCTTACAACGTACATTTTGTAAATAAACCACCCCCCTGTTGTGTATTCTAGTTCAAGACCTGCATTTGTTTCTGGGGTGTTTGAGAGCTTGCTTCTCCCAGTTGTTTTCCTCAGTTAGGCAGGTGCCCAGCGGGAGCCTGGTCGGAGTGAGATGGGTTTGGCAGCTTCGGCTGCTGCCCGTTCTGCTTGGGGGCGAATGCGTGCAGCCCGTGTCTGCGTGCAGCCTGCCTACCAGCATAAACTTCGTTGGAGTTTGTTTAGAAAACAAACCGAAAGCGCTCTGAGCCAGCATGAAAAGCTCATCCTACAGGGAACGAGAACAGGAAGGCAAGCACGGTGTCTGCTGTGGTTCCATCTGAAATACACCGACAGTGCCGTTGCTCTAGCGGTGTGTAGCTCTGCAGGCCATTGAAAAACTCGTATTAATGAATGCATGCTCAATTGGCATTGAAAAATGATTTTTTCCTTCCAGCCTGTGTTCTCAACAACGCGTTGGGTGCCCGTGCCGTGCTCAGTCTGTGTGGGTGGTGGAAGCTGGGTGGGGAGCGAACCGGCCGCGGGCATGCCCTGGTGTCCCTGGAGGCCGGCGGCACTTGGCGGGCTGGTGCTGGTGGGCTTGCTGTCCCAGCCCACTGCTTGGGTGCACCGAGTGGCTCCTGGCAGTTTGCAGTGGGCGAGTGACAGGTTTAATTCATTATATGGCATTTCGGGTTGAAAAAGAAGACCGTGGCAGCTAAACTTATTTCTTTTCCAATTCCCTGCCGCCATTTGATTACACTATTGTTTCTTTGGGCATATTAGAAGAGAATTTGACTTAACTCATTATCTGTTGTCCCCCACGCAACCTCCGTATAATTGGCTTGTTGTACATTTTCAAATCCTGAGCTTTATGCAGCAAGGTTTGTTAATGAGCGGAATGTAAATTTTTTTTTCTTTTTAGGAAATTATAAGAAACAGCATACCCATAAAATCTTATGATTCACGATCGTTGGTTTTGTTCTCATAATGCAACCTAAACTTAAAAGCCATTCATCAAACTGTAAAGGCTGCTCATGGCTGTCTTTGGATAGCATGCAAAGGATAATTCATCCCAAACCGGAGAAAAGCACGTGTTTGTTGATCCCTTTCCAGGCGTGCTGCGTAGATTTCCTTATTCAGGGTTGTGACAGGAAGACGAGCTGCTACCAAATTAAAGATATGCAGTAGAAAAACGAAATTTTCCTGGTTGAAGTAACCTAGCTCATTTTCGGTGTTAAGCATATGGTGTCTGTGTCAAAGTGTTTTTCTACAAAACCTGAGTGTTTTATCTCATCAACCAAGCTTAATAAATTCCATTCACAGAATCTTTATTCCATGGTAATGAATTTCAAGCAGCAACCGAATGAGGCTAGCTGTTGAGATGAGTTGTACTCGCACATTGCACTTGTTGCAGAAGGGATGTTGTTGCTCAAATCTGGACGCGTTATTAACGTAACTTTGTAGGTGGAACCCTTGCGAGCACCTTTCAAAGGTTAAAGTGATTTATGGTACCTGCAAACTGGAACTGGTATATCTCTTCCAGCTAACAGGTAGCCTACATTACTGATATTATTTTAAAGCCAGTTTTTATCTATTGTAAATTTTGTCTAGGTTATTCTCAAGCTGTGTTTGCACCACTGACAGTTTAAAACTAAAAAAACAAAGAAAAAAAACACCTTTTGTATAGAAGCTACCCAAGTGGCATTTCAGCAAAAGCCATTTTAAAGTTTATAAACTGCTTTTAAAAGCCAGATTGATCCAGACTGTAATTTCGGTGACTTACTAGAAAAATACCTACGATGAATTGCACTTAATGTTTGTAGCTCCAAAATATGATGTATCGTACAGTTCATTGACAACAGTGCTATTGAAAGGTCAGGCTTTCTGGTTTTTTGTTTGTCTGTTTGTTTTTAAAAAGGTGGATTTGGCAGACCTTATTAGGAATTAGAGGTTGGTTTATATATATATATATAAATGTTTTTAAATGTGCATGATCTGTTTGTATCAGTTAATGTTTTGGCTGAAGTATAAAAGTAGTGCCAATCAGTTTGAGTCTGGTGTGATCTCTAGCAACTTTAAGTTACCTGTAAGCTACTCAGCTTTGAAAAATGGGAATTCCCAAAAGTGGGAATTGCTGCTGCACGTTATGTTGGAAACCTAAGGGGACTGTATGATGCTACCAGTATAGAATATTGTTAATTTTGGGGGGTGAGGAGAAAAGAACTTCTGTTGTTCTTGGATGCAGATGCTACTCCTGAATCAATCAAGAGTTGAAAACTTGAAATTTCATGATTGTGCTGCAGGATTGCTTGTTGCAGAATGTTTCCTTTAAAAATGAGCCTTGTTTTTAAATGTTCTGCCCTTGATGTGCTGAATACGAAAGGGTCAGTCTTTCAGCTCCTTAAAAGCTGGCAAAAATAAGCAAACCTCTTTGAACTGTTGGGGTTTGAGGAAAGAATTGTGAAGAATGTGTATCATTTAAAATGTTGTTCTTTCAAGAAATGCTAAGCAAATGTCTAGTAGATTTTCAGCTGCTGTTAGCAACATCTGTAAAAGGTCTGATGTCTCTTGTGGCATGTCGCTGGGAAGATTTGAGTGCATTCAGAATTGGTAATGGGAGCACAAGGACGAACCTCGGGAGGATGTGATTTTGAAATGCAATTATTTTAATTACAAATGAAAAGAGGGGAGGCCATTTATATGCTACATATCCGTATGCTTCTTTTTGGAGAACTGACTGCTTGAAATTCTCTGGCACCTCTGAAAGGTCCTCACAACAGCAGCATTCAGTTAAAGCTCCGTACCCCATAGCCCAAAGCAGCCTGCCCTTGGGGCTCACGAAAGCCGCGGGGGCTGCCCGCTGTCGGACAGCCCTGGCGTGAGAGGGTGGCTTCCTTCTGTCCCAGCTCACTAGAAAGGCGCATTCGTCTGAGGGAAAGGAGTGGTGAGGAGAGAGCAAGGTGGCCAGGTGACCCCAGGTTGAAAAGGCGTTCAAACGTGAGTGACCGGAGACAAATCGCCCCTCCTGCGTGCGCCAGCTGAGCATCCTTTCCTCTTCTGACGTGAGAGTCATCGAGAGAGCTTTCAGCGGGCTGATCTGCAGCATCAGACGGTTTTAGATGGCTCTGAGCACACATTTATGTCTTGTCACATTGAGAAACTTTGTCACTGACTGTTGTGATCATCTAATCCTGGCTAAAAAAGTAAACTCTGTGATGAAGCCAGACACTGCAAGCCACTGCAGGTTTTTTGATGCTGCTTTGTAATCCTGGCCACATTGGTGCTATGCGTGTAGAAGCAGAAGCTTTATTTAATTCTAATAATGGTAGAGATAATGTTGGCTTTGTGATAGTCTCCGGCACTGCTGTTCTGTAATATCCACTTTGGTACATGATATGAATGACTAGCAAGGTATCAAACTTCTAAATTTTTTTTTCTTGCCTTTCAGTGCTTGAATGGATTGCATTGGTTTATTGGAATAGCACTGACTTTGTGCTCACAGTAATTAATTCCCTTTTCCGGGCTAGGGGGAAAGTTGGTTATAATTTCCTGCGTTCTTTTATCATAAGGCCAAAGGAGAAACTCAGAATAGTGAACAGATAGGAGCACCGCATACATGCATTTTAAATTCCGTTTCAAGCAGTTAAGAAGATAGATTTTTAGTGGAGTGGTCTCTCTCTCTCTCTATTAGCACACACTTTTAAAACAAGGTGACCCAGAGGATTGGTGCTAGGATATGGTTTCCATTTCAGAGATCTCTGCCGTGACTTCTAGCTAGTTGTAGCTGTAAGACGCTCTCCATGCGCACACAACACCTCCCCCCCCCCCCCCCCTTTTTTTTAAGGGCTATTTAGGGGACTGGAAGATGGGATTTTGCCTGACAGGAGTTCTCGGACCGCTGGGCGGGTGGAGGCGGGTTGGTGGGGGCCACACCTGTACCCACCAAGGCCCCTCCGAAGGCCGGTCGTTGAGGTCAGAAACGTGGCAAGCACGCGGCCCAGCACGGGCAGCGCCTGCTCCTGCTTCCCACGAGCGTGGGTCCGTGGTGGAAACGCCCCCACGACGTTCCCAACCTCGGCAGCGGTCGGTTTGCTTCGGCTCCGCTTCCTTTATTCGGATCCCCGTGCCTGAGTGTCCTGCCCGGCCGTGTGTCCTCCCCTCCGTGCCACGCGCTGGTGACTTCTGAGGGGCCCGGGGTGGCCGTCTGTTGCCTTGCCGACGCTCCGCAGCGCTTTGGGTGTGAAGCAGGCTTTTAAGCAAAGAAACCCAGCTTCCGCAGCGGCAGTGTAATGCCGGGCAGATTAGGGCGATGGGGAAAGGGGGAGAGGAGGAAGAGAATCGCAGTGATTTACAAACACTCACTTACAGGCTGCGGAAGCAGGGAATTAATACATATTTCTGGAAACATTGAATATTCACTCCTTGCCGCTTCTGAATTTGTGCAACAGTATAATTATTTAATGATGGGTAATGGTAAAATGCATCCATTTCAAATCTGTTTTTTTTTTTGCCTTGTCTGTCTAAAGCTGCAAAGTGGGAGAGCTTGACATAGTTTAGAGTCAGCTAGGTGCCGGCTGCCCTGATACCTGCTGGTGTTTGCCATTGGCATGTCAAGGAGGATCAGCAAATTAAAAATGGCTTCTAAAGGGCTCACTTTGTATGTTTTTAATGCTTCTCAGGGAAAAAAAAAAAAAAAAAAAAGAATTTTAAGAGTTCTTTAAAGATTTTGAATGGCTCGGCAGGGCCAGGGAGGCTTTGCAGCCTCAGGCAGCAGGAGGAGGTGGTACCATGCTTATGGTTTTGTTCCGCGCTTGGTTTTTTTTGTGAGCGGGACTGTACGATTAGATTCTAGGGCAGTGACAGCACTGTCACCAGTGTAAAGGACTTGGCTGTGGTTTTTGGGTTTATATTGTGTTCAGTATTGGCAGCTAGAGATATGTAGCTTGAGAGACTCGAACAGCAGAAGGTGCTAGAACAAAGCAGGATGGTAATGAACAAAAGCAAAACACACTGGCTTCTGCTGGCACTTACTGAACGCCTGTGAAGTCCAGTAAAGAATTCCTGTGTCTTTTCATAGTGGTTTATGGGAGCAGCGGTAGAGGTGGCAGATGTTTAAGCTGGCAGAAATATTATCAATAGAGTTGTCACGTTGGACCGTTGTCAGGATTTTGTATTAAATTGCTAAGATAAAAATTTGGGCAAAGCGAAATAATAAAAACGCACAGAAACAAGCGTGAGCTGCATGCGACTACATTTAGGTCTCTGTTGCTGTTGTTTTGCTTCCGTAACAAGCAGTTAAATAAAGACACCGCAATTAATCAGGGAGCACAGAGCACCTTTCCTCGGCGAACATCGCATGATGCAGATGGGGCAGACCGGGGGTGCCCGAATTCCCATCCGGCTGCGCGGCGTCAGCCGTGGCACAGCAGGGCTCGGGCTGCGGGCAGCGTCCCCAGCACCAGAGCTCTGCTCTTCTTCTTCGGCTGGGCTTTGTCCCTGCCCCTCCGTCAGCGGCTCCTCCTGGAGTTAGCTGTCTAGTTCTGGTGTGCGATGGTTAAACATCGCCCATCCCAGCATACGCAGAAACGTAGCAGAAAATTAACATTTCAGTCAAAAAGATGAAAATATGAAATGTGAAGGCTTTTTTTGCTGCAGTTTTGCCTTCGAGCATGCTGCTTCAAAGACAGCAGTGAATTGAAGTCACTAGCTGTAGCTGTCTCCTTCTTTCTTGAGGCAGTGTTTTGATAAATGTTGATGAGTTTAACTGTAAAACTAAGTGACATTTATAGCACGATGTATGCTTTACCCGTTGCTTAATTATATCTAATGGTGTTGCATGTAAAAGGCATTTACCATTTTACTTTTGTTTAAAATGACAATCTAAACCTCAAGGCCTGTGTTTTTTTTATACAAAGACGAAGACTTAATTAGAAACTAAATACGATCTATTTTTTAAAAGGCAACCGCAATTTTAAGAAATATGAGATAAAATTTACAAAGTGCTTGATAAAAGTACTTGTGAATTCAGAACGGTGGAGCTCCTGTTCTTTGAACAGGTTCTGGAAAACTGGATGAGTGCAAAACTTCACCGTTTTTCTCCTTACCTCTCCTGCTGCCCCGTGATGGTGCTAAGGAATCAAAAATGTTCTCTTTCTCATTATTTCTGTATTTCTTTTATGGCTTCATTGCTGTAACTCCAGAGGCAGTAAAGGAGGTGGTGCTAACATAGTTTATAAAATCATGGTTTTATTTTTGTGTGCAGTGTACGCTTTCTTCTCCTATCCTTTCAACTTTGCCTTTCTCAAGTTAGCCAGCGAGCATACACAGCTTCTCTGTTGAAAATAAGGTCTGCAGAATGAGCATGTATCAAGCGAGCTGCATCTTTAAAAATAAACGCTGGATCAGAGCTTTGTGCTTCCACTCAGCTAGCAAAGCAATGACAGCAGGTAGTAATGTGTTCAGGAGCACCTGCCCTTTCTGGTTTTGTCATGGTTTTAATGAAAGTGAATCCCACAGAGGTAGAGGGGAAAAAAAAATGTGTGTGTGTGTATTGTATTTTTATATATACAAGTGTCTTATATATATATATATACATACATATATATATACACATTTTTTTCCCTCCACCCCAGCCTGAGAGAACCACTGGGTGGGGGCTGATGGAGGGACCTGCACAATCTGTAGCAAGTAGATTAATGTTTAAAGGCACTAGTATTGTTCTTTTACCAACATTTATAAATCTGATGGGTGGCAGATGGAGGGCTGATTCCACATTTTTTCTTCCTCTCCTGTAAAATAATAAATATGGTAAAATAGCTCTCAGAACTGCCTTTATAGCAGGGATGAATCAGGACAGTTGGTGTAGCAAGAGACTTAAAACTTACAAATATGTTGCCCTTTAGGCTAGCATTCATCATTGTGTCTGATCTGGAATCTAGACTAAAGGCTTTTGTTATTATATACCTTTTTATCCTTCCTTGGAAGTTGGAATTGGAAGGAGTTCTCACTTTGATTGTAATGCTGCTGCTGCGACTATTTTTCTCCCTGATTTTGGGTTGGGGGGGTAGGGGTGCGTAACCCTAGCTGATAGCATCTGTCATTGTTTCTGTCTGACAAAAGATCTTGTCCCTAATCTCTCCCTTCAGGGGAAGACTAAAAAAAGAAAAGAAAAGGAAAAAAACCTAAGCACAATACCCCTTCCCCATCAAACTGTGTGCGTATAGATGATGCACAGCTATTTAAGTGACCTGTCTGGCCCTTACAGCTGGATTTCACAGGCGTTGAAAAGCAGCAGAGTAACTTCAGCAAAGAGATCGAGTGGAAAGTTTCTCAGTTCTTTTATGAGTATATGCAGTTATTAAGCAGAGGCAAAACAAATTAATGCTGCTCGTTTGTGTTGTTTTTAAGGTGCGCTGAAGCTGAGGATCAGCCCTCAATTCCCCTCTGTAAATATAGGTTTTGCAGCACAAATGCAAAATCTGTAAGGGTCTGAATCACTGCTGGAGGATTTCTAAAGTGTGGTAAAACGCAGGGTTATAAAAACGACTAATTAGAAGCGTAAACCTTGCTCTGCCCTTGAACTGTTTGGCGAGCTTGCCGACTCTGATGTTGTATCCTAAAATTCACAAAGGCGGCATTATGAATCTTGCTGCAGTTTGACTTGCTGCCCACTTGGCTGCGGTGAGCTGCTGGCAGAGAGCTGCTCTGGGAAGGAAGCAGCAGGATCTGCCGGTCAGATTAGCTGTTGTATCATGCACAGTTGATAACACCCTTCGTTAGCTCCATCAGATTAAGCTCCTGGTAATCCTTGGGTAGCACATCGGAGAGTAGCTTAGGTTTGCAGAATTATGCCGTGTGTTTGAGGAGACAGAACATTATAAAATTATATTTTGCTTTTTACACTAATGCTGTTTCCATCTCATGGTTTTTATTGAACCTAGTTATATTTGTCATTTCACGAAAGCCCCCAGCTACTGAAATCAATAGCTTTCATTAGAAACCCAGCTTGTATTGTAAAAGACAGTAGCAGCAGTTTTGGTCTTATCGTAGGAAAGAAAGACCTGGAAAATATAAATTGAGTGAATCCTAGAGGCTGACAAAGCAGGAGACATGTTGTATCTTAATCTTCAGTGTTAGCGTTGCTGAATGCTTGAGGTTGATAACACGGAGCTAGTTAGGGTGGGACTGAACGTCCTTGTGCTGCGTAAGAATTGGCGATAACGTGCTGTCGTGCTTTTTCCAAGGGTGTATCAGCATGAGCTTTCACCAGAACCTCCTGTGGGTCTGTAAGTAATGAGGTGTACCAGAGGCAGAAGCTCTTGGAGGTGGAATTTGGTGCGTCCATGGGGGTGACGGCGGTGGAATTACTGATGTGTGCCAGGAGGTGAAGGCCCCCAGGATGGGAACCAGTGGTCGCTGCTGCTCATGTCTGGGGGGATCGAGAGGGCATGGGCAGTTTAAATGTTTGTCCTCCCAAGGTACGGAAAGTGCCCGTGCCCTGCTTATGGAATTTCAGAAGGTTAGATCTACAAAGAAGCAGAGAGCGTGTTGTGAAACAGGAGGGGCAGCGCCAGGCACTGAGGTGCTGCCTTCGCGGGAAAGCCGCTCCCCCAGGAAAGTGCATCCTTTGTGCTTGTACCTGAGGTGTAGCTGGGGATTACAAATTTGCAGTTCCTCAAGTGGGCGAATATTGTTGCTTTCTTGTTTCACGCAGATGAACACTTTGGAGAAAAGTTCTGGGGCTGTTTTCTTCAAGTCTTACAGAAGAACTCCCGTGTGTGACAAGTGCGGTAATCTTAAGCTGCCGGCGTGTTGCTTTAGTCAAAGGATGGGAATTGGTCACAATACCCAAAGAAAAATATTGTATTCCAATTTATTATCTGCTTTTATCCCATTGTGCTTTAGGATATTTTCTACGGGTTTGCACGTTTGTTATTAATTTTGCCACTTCTTGCCTATTGCGGTGGCAGAACTGAAGATTTTAGAAGAGCTTTAACTTCCATGCGCAGGCAGTTAAGGGAGATCCTTTTTTATGAGAGAGATCAAGCTGTTGATCAAAATTCATCTCAGATACTTCATGGAAATAAAGATTTCTTGGATTTAAAAAGAGATTATTAGGCTGCACATTGTGACAGATGCTACTGACAGTAAAATATTATAGATGTTAAAAAAAATCCCCAAGAAATGGGTTATAGGTATGGATATAAGAATTATCTGCTCATTATAATAAAATGTTACCCATCATCTGATTTACAACAGTTTTCCTCGTTATTGGAAAATCCCATCATTCTGAGTAGTCTGTGTTAGCTTTTCTTTTTTTTTTTTGGGGGGGGTGGGGGTGGGGGTGGGTGTTGTGCCTACAGCCGGTAATGTAGTGTCTAATAAGTGAGTGCGTGCAGAAGTGGACTTTAATAGTAACAACAGCATTATAGAACACATGAAAATCACAAAGACAATCTCAAAAGGGGTGGATGCAGAATAACCGAAGGTTAGCAAGTGCTTCCTGCCCTTGGCCCTGTGTGGAGGACGTGATGCCAAAGGAAAATCGTGCCGTGCCGTAGCTGCTGCCCGGCTGCGGTAGCTGATGTGCAGTCGGTACGCTGGCAGTTGGGAGCGTAGGTTCAATGGCCATAAGAAAAGGTGGAGGAGACAGAGCAGGTGGGTGAATCTCCTCTGAAGATCTGTTTGCCAATTCAGAGTACAACCAATCCTGAATCTGAAATGTAGGGCTGCTGCCAACCTTTACGTTACAAAAATTGAGGTGATGATGCACGTGACGCACCTGCAGATGCATAATTTCTCTCCTTCCATAGTTAGGATTTCAACGAAGGCTGCCCCAGCTTTAGACCCCTGTGACAGAGTTAGAAATGAATGTAAGACAGCATGAGCTGTTAAATAATGTTGTTCTAATAATGTAAATGTACTGAATGCACTCATTGTCTGTGAAAACTGAATATTTTATCAATGCTTCCTCCTCTTACCTGCAGCAACCTGCTGTACATCAGGCTTCAGTTCCTAACAGAACGAGTCACGGCAGGTACAGGAAATTCAACGTGTATTTTCAACTCCAGATTAATCAAGGTCTCCTTTCTTAGATCTAGGCTGTGTGTGTCCTTGATACTGATGTAGCTGGGAGATAAAAAAAAAAAAAAAAAAAAAAAAAAGCAGATAAGAAATTCTGTATTAGAACAACATTAATAATAAATGAATGTTGATCCTAATTGAGTATTATTTAAACATACTGAATGGAGGCAGCAGTCTGCTGGGACCATCTTATGTTGTCAGACTATTTCTCCCTTGCTGGCTGTTGCTTCTGAGCATCTCTCTTTAGTAAGAAGACTGAATTGTTGAATTTTAGGTGGTGTCCTTGACAGATGATGACTCGCAGTGGTGATGGCTGAGCTGGAGGAGGAATGCATGCACAAAACTTGTGAAAGATGCATGCGTTGCATTTCTCCTGAGGCTGTGCAGAGCTTTGCCCTTTGCTGCATTTTTGCTTTCACTCCCATGCTCTTCACTTCTCCCTTTTCATTTCTACCTGACAGCCCCATTTAGAGGCCAGCAGGCATCTCTCAGGGGTGAGTAGCTGCTGCTTTTCAAGCAGAAGATGACTTCCTCATCCTGCCTCACCAGTACCTATGCTTTCTCAAACTTTTCTACAATGCATGTCTTTGAGACATGTGATGAATGATAGGAGTATGAATCAAGCATCTCCTGTCATCTGAAGTCCTCTCTGTTTCTAAATTTCTTTGTTCGTGATTGAAAGCATCTTGGAGCTGGGACTTGTACACACGGTACCGAATGACCCACGTAGTTGTTCGAGATCGTGGTTGTTTCACAAAGCTTCTCCCTCATCGGTAGAAACAAAAACATTACCTACTGTCCTTTTCCCTACTCAGTAACTGATGAATGATTTTTAATTGACTGTTTGTCTTCCTGTACAGTGCAGAGCAATTTGGCTCTTGTGCCGCACAAAGCGGTCACACTCGGCCCTGTTCCTGCGCTGCAGTGCACGGCTCGGTGCTCTCTGGCGTGTCAGCCTCCTAACCCGAACCACAGCTACTCACAACATCTACAGCTGTAAGACCGGATCATACGTTTTTCCATCACTTTTTAAGATGGAGATTGTCAAGGCTTCCTGAGAGTACCTCCTTCCTCGTAACACCCAGCTACAAGAAATGCTAACCTGAAATAGGCGCAGTGGAAGTTAATTCCACAGTGTCTTGGTTTGCTTTCTGGTTTGAGCTCCTTGCTCTGCTCCCATTCTGTGTCTGAAATGGTTTATTTTCCTCCCCTGCAAGGAAGCTTCACTTTTTTGATCTTTCATGGTATTTTTCTAAGTATTTTTATGACCCTAACCAGAATGAAGTTGCTCCATCACAATTAAATTGCAGCGGCACCCTGTAAAGTAAGGAGGGATGAAAGAAACTGAGGCTCTGTTTTATATATTGTACTTTTTAAACATTTATTGATAATCATACCAGTGAAGCACCTAGAAACCAGGTTGATGATGTGCTGGGCACTACAGCCTAGAATAAAAAGACTTGCCTGAAGAAGACGGTGCTTGGGGCTTGGCAAGGACTTGAAGCCACATTTCACGGGAGGGTCTGGAGATGCGTGCTGCCTTCCTGTCCTCTGCGTGCAGCAGCCAAGGACTGGTACTCACATGTTTCTTCTTGGGTGCTGCAACGAACCTCTGACCTTAGGAGTGCAAAGCAGTCTGTTAATAAACGACCTTTTATTGTCCTGCAATCTACTGTGTGCTTCTAGAATAAAAGCAAGACTTCAGCTCGTCCGGATTTCTGGAAAACTGTTCTTCTGGTGCATTAAACTTGTTTGAGCATCCCTACATATAAGTATATATAAATAAAAGGCTGCAATAGCAACACCTTTTATTTATGAACTGTCAGATGCGCTAAGAAATTAGTTCTAACACAGGAAAAGCGTAGCCAGCAGCCTTCCAACTTAGCCATGGCAGCAAAGCATATAAATTGTGCTTTTAGACACCAGGTCCATTGTGGTGAGTGTGGCTTGTAGGGATCTTTCTCCAAATGGTCAAAACGCCTTACCTTGAAATATGGTCATATTCTGAAAGGCTGTTTCTGGCAATTGCTATAAATTCTGTCCTCTCACAAGACTTGATTTGGTTAGAAATGTGGAATAAAAATCAGACTTGCAGAACAACAGGCTTTGTTGCAAAAGACCGTACTAATCCTGTGAGCCATGACGAATTCTTCTCTGCTGCGATCCCGTGAGCCTTGTTTGCTGTGCCCCGCCGAGGTCAGTGACAGATAAGATCTGTATCGATTCCGAGCATCCTCTGACAGTAACCTTTGAAGGGACAGGGAATGTATGGCCGTGGAATTTTATCTATCAATATCTGAGTAATAGAAAGACAAGCATGACATCTAATCCCAACACAGGTGACAGATCATAAATCTGAACTGATATGGTAACTGGTAATGGGAGGCCTGCGAGAGGGAGGGCTGAAGGGGCGTCGATGAACACGGTGAAATCAGGAAATGCTTCAGGCTGGCCCATCTTTGGGCCAAAAGCGTATAGGTTTTTGTCATAGGAGAAGGGTTTGTATTCACAACTGCGATATGCAAGATCAAAATACTTTAGATGGGATGTGGACTGTTGGTTGTTCTTACCAAGTGATACAACATAAAAGTCAGATGCTCACTGCACATGTTGACTTTTAAGCAGGTGCTTTGAGGGGGTTGTGTTGGACCCGTCCTCGTATTCGTTGCCGTTCGTCTGTCGTTCAGCTCAGGCTGGACTCGGTTTGAGAAGCGCCCAGCCCCGCAGCACGCCGTGCCGCAGACGTACCGCGGGCTGTGCTGAGCCTCCTGCAGCGCTCCCTCTTCAGCTAGAGACGGGGCGCTCCCAGCTCCCGGCAGCCTCCGGGGTAAATAACAGGGAGAATTTTAATAATTCAGATGGAGCACGGGTTTAGTAAAGGAACCGCTTTCCTACGGACTAGCAATACTTAGCCGGCTGTGTTGCTTTAGCAGTATCTCAAATCAGTTTTCTATCTTTATACCCTTTTGGTTAGACACCGGCAGAAAGAATTCCCCAATGCAATTTCATCACACAGAAATTCACAAATGTTTAAAGTAAATAAAACCCTTGGTGTCAGTTCGGAGCTGTTGTCATCTTTTATTCTTACTATTTAAGCATGAAAAGCAATGAAGGTGGCTATAGCATTTTTTCTTCTGCAGAAATTTAATAGCTGTGCACAACTTACTCAAATTTGCAGTATATTTTTCTGAAGTGTATAATTCATAACATAAACATGCTCCCCATAATAAGCAATTTTTAGCACAATCTTGCATATTCTCTCAGAAACCAGGAAAGTAATTCAGTAGAGAAATGTTAGCTGTAGCTTAGTGAGAGGTGGGCAAAGGAGTTCTCTGCCTCACTGGGTGAATCAGTGATGAAAGGTGCTGAAAGCATTCACACGTGTGTACGCTTGTTAAAATATGTATTGAGAAGAGAGGGAAAATAGGTTCCTGCAATTACAGAGGTTGAGTAAAACATATGACAAGAAAATTAAATAGCTTGCACTGAGGATGCTGAATGGTCGAAGTGTTTTCATCCCCGCAGAAAATGTTAGGGAAACTTGCTGAAATTCAGTGTAAATAACAGAATGGAAGGCTTGTGGTAGCTAGGCCAAATTACAGGGTTGCTAGTAGTAATCCATTTGGATTTACTGGTCATCCAAAAATAATGTGTGCAAGCTCTTCACCTTAGATTTGGAGATGAAGCCTGTCAGAGAAGGTTGTCAAACAACCTTTAGATAACCAAGCCTGGAGAGCAAAATGCTGTGGAGGGTGATGAAGAGAGCATCTTCCAGTGCTGCTGCTCTTTGGGGACAATCTTGGCCCTTCTGGTAATGTAGTATGAAGCTTTCATCTGTTGTCTCCATCTTTTTCAGTTTCTTCTTCTGAGAAATGATGAACCTTAACAAAGAATTGTTCTCTATTTTGAAAATAGAGGCTTTGCACTTAATACCAGGTACTTCATTAATTGACAATCTGCTTCATTAGTGATAGGCAGTAGCTGTTTTCTTACAGATCTGTGACACTGGAATAGTTTCCATGAATGTTAATCGCCCCTGCCCCTTTTTTCTACTGCAGAGGAACTAATACTTTTAGCTTACGCTCTTCCAGAGCGCATGCATCAGGTGATATCAAAACTTGCAGCAACAGAATTGACATGGAAATCAGCGCCCTTCATCAAAGTAATCATTTTAAGGCTAGCTTTTGTGGTAAAGGAGGAGTAATACGCATGAAATTTGAAAGTAAACATTAATGCAGGGTGAGCATTACTATATTGATTTGCTGTAGTCTCAACTTCAGACATGGGAGGGGAGATATTCTGTCCCACCCCCTCTATCTTGTTTGAGCTTCATCTGCTCAGTTCGGTTCTGAGGCTGCAGTGGGGTGCCTCGCTGTGAAGTAGCTGTCACTCTTGATACTCGGGGATTTTACACAGGGAAAAACTTCATATTAGGTTATTGAAGATGACAGGCTTGCAAAGCAAAACAAACTTGAATATGAGATTTTCTAGAATTCTGTTTGTTTACCACCAGTGCTTTTTTTGAAGAGCTTCTTCCCAGTGGAGGTAGAGTTGCATTTTGGTCACACTAAGACAGTTGCTAGTCATGGAGAAGATTTTGAAGAGAGAGTAAAAGCTACTTGACCGCAGTAAAATCTCAAAGATACTTGACTGAAGGTCACAAAACTGGTAATTAGATCTTATTAGAAGATAAAGTTGCTATTTCAAAATGTTAGCTGTAAATCCTGGTCGAAAACAATCTTCCTCTGAGATCGAGGATAAAATTAAAAGAATAATTGTCATAAATGCCCACATGTAGCTTTAGGTTCTGTGGCCTTGGGGGGGTTTCCTTTATTGAGTATTTTTGCTTGGGCTGGACGTAGAGGAGAGTCTCCGGGGCAGAAAGATGTCAGAGCAACTGGCAGACAGCTGACGTGAGCCAACCCTCGCCATGGGCTGGTGGGGCTGAGTCACAGAAACCCAGTTTTATGCTAAGAAATTGCCCTTTCATGTTATAGTCCAAAAGCACTTGGCTTCCTCAACAGAAATATGAGTAGTTCTCCCAACGCAGAGTTATTCAGCATGATTGTCACGGTCTGTTTACAGCTGTCTCAAAACGTGTTCCTCCCCCTCGCTCAGAGCCCTCCTGGGATACGAGTGCCGGGGCCGGGCGCCTCCGCTCCTGGCTCCCCCTTCCCCTTCCCCGGGTGATGCGATGGGTGCTGGCACGTGCTGCAAGGTGGTGTCTGATGCGTGCCAGCACTCAGCCCTGCTGCTCGGCACCGCAGTCCTGAGCTTCTGACGTGGAAGGCTTTCGGCATCTCTCTTTGGCAGGCAAAATGGACTGGGAGATGCAAAGAGACTAATAATGCAGTGAAATTATACTCACCCAGACTGTCAGGGCTAACAGATGCCCTTGAAGCAGGTTCAGTCGGCGTTTGGAGCCGGGGTTGAGCTGCTCATGGAGGCAGGATTGCACAGCTTAGTGCAAAGCAGCTCCGTTAAGTAGCAAAGACTGATTTAGGGCCTGTTCCTGGAGCACGTCCTGGCAGTGTCACGCTGAGATGCTTTTGAGGGATCAGAAGATCAACCCTTGTTACTGTTTTATGGTGGTTAAGGAGCACTAGTGGGGTAAAGGTCTGTTGTTAGCACTTCACATTAACACTACAGCATCTGCAGGCTTTGGTGAAAGCACCACACGCCATTAAGGCTCCCAGCCTTACGCTATTGGTTTGAATTGCCTGGTCAGTAGTTTGCATTTATGGGTATAAAAGCAGCATGCCGCCTTTCCTCCTTCCCTACCATGCTTCTCGAGTTGTTCACAATAAGCTTTTTTTATACGGGTGGAAGACAACATATCTATTTCTGTATATTTGAGTACATGTTGAGGAATAGAGACTGTTTGTTATTGCATGGTTTTTAAGCATTATTATCCAAAGTCAGACCCAGCCCTTTTCATCACTAGTGCAGGATGCCCTTGGCTGCAGCAGCTTTCCTACACGGTGGAAGCCATGTCACACGCTCGCATATGTAGGTATATTTTGTAGACAGCCTGATCTAAAATTGTTATCATTCTTTTGTGCATGAAAAGATGTCATGAAATTAACTCCGTAGAAAGCAATTGCCTTTTCTTGCCAGCACAATTAGCGTGGATTGTCCATTCTTCTCAAAAGATCAAGTGTGACGATTGTTGCTTTTTAAAACAGTTTGTTAAGACTTCAAGACCAGATGCACTGAGCTGCAGCAACTTGCTTTCAGCACACTGCTGTCGATTCTCTTCTCTCTCCTTAAAGCAAATTTGCTGAGAACTTAAATGGTGATTTGTTCTCCTTCTTCGTGCTCTGTAAGGTTACTATATCTGATCACTACAAAATATCTGTTCAGTTACTGTAGTCTTTCTGAAAATACAGTTTGTGATACTTAAGGCAGTGCTGTCTTCGTGATGGGTGGAAAGAGCACAGAAACTGCTCAGGGAAAAGCAGTAACAAGGAGACAAAGCTTTTGGAGTAGGTATGTTGCTAGGCATTTGTAACTAAAAAACTTGTCTAATGTTTGTCTCAACCTTTGCTGGTTATTTAACCACTATATTCTTCCTAGATAACTGAAATTTATAAGTTTTTTTTTAAGATTAAAATTACATTAATTCTGTGGTTTCATCATCATGTCATTTTTCATCAAGACATGAACAAATGGTTTGTTTTGTGTTTTTTTAAGCATTATTATCCAAAGCCAGACGCACCCAAATTCAAAAATCAAAGTGTTTTTTCCCCTTTGACTCAATTTATTAAGAACAATTTTGTTTATGTGTGAATTTACATACTTCATGTTTCATGAAAATTACTCTTTCTTGGAAAGCATTTGTGTTTGCATTCTGTATACTGAATCAGCAGTGCAGTTGGTCATGATGAAGTACTCGTGGCTAGTGTTTTGTTAGGAATTGAAGAATCATGTTCACAGGCACGTATTTTTAATCTTTCCCTCTTTTCTCCCTGATGCTTCGCTCTATCCTGATGTGCTACAATTTGAAAAAAGAATTAATTTTCAACGTGACCACTGCATATGAGCCAAGGTCCCCGTGCTGTGCCTACCTTAGAAGAACTTGTTTTAAACACGATTTACTGGTCAATATCTTCTTACTTTGCAGTCTTAGAAACAAATATTGCAGTGATCTAAGGCAGAAATACAAGTGCAAAAATTAATTGTATAGCATCTAGCCAAAGCTTTTCCCTAAGTATGGTATCTCTCCAAGTTATTCTCCCCTCCAGTAAGTGTAAAATATGTCAGTTTTTTACATTGCACAGAGAGATTTCAATACATGACGCCAAAGAATTTCTTTGGGTAATAAAGGAGACATGCACAGCATTTTTTTTTCTTCCCCTTACATTGCAGATACCTATTTTAGTTGTTATGCTTGCTCATTAATATTATATGTATATGTTGCACGTGTGTCAGTTCACACTGAAGCCCAACCCTGGAAGCTGGCTTAATACATGTTGCTCTCTTTTTTCCACTCTCAATAGCAATGCTTTATACTTTAGATCAAGAATGTGCTTGCATATTACGTCAAGTGCAAGTTTCTGTAGGCAGTGATGAAAAGCTTAGTCCAGGAAAGCATGTTTTGAAAATCTGCCTACCTGTGAGCACAGGTTATGTGTGCACACAGGCGAAAGGATTTCTTTCTGAAGTGTGCATAGGACTTGAAAACAAAATAAAAACAAAACAAAGAAAAACAAAGAAAAAAAACTTTCCTAAGAGATTCAAACACCTAGAACACCCTGCAAATATGTACTATTTTCTTCATAACTTTTTTAATAGACCCTAAAGGGAAGGTGAATTATATGGACCAAGTTATGTTATAATCAAGCAATCCTGCACCTTATTTGAAATGTTAAGTCAGATCTTTGAGTCTGTTCATTATTGGCATGGGGCACTGATTTCTACTTGGGTTTGGAGTTCTCAACAGGAACGTGTCTGATACAAAACCAATGCATGGGGGCTTTCATATTCCATTCAGATTTAATTAGATGAAAATACGGCAAGAATAATTCTGTTGTTTTTTTCCATTTGCCCTGCTCATGCTCTGCCCGCCAGGAGTACTGCTAATTGGCACATGTTTTCAGAGTTCTTTTTCAATAGCAACTTTCCTTTTTTTTCCCTCTCATCTAGTGTGATTCTGTGCGGGATCCACAGAATTCAGCTTCTTCCTCCCTCTCGCCACCCAGATCTTTTCCCTGTTACAATGATGTTGTGGTACTTCCAATGTATGTATTTCAATGAAAGCTAATGCTCAGAACACTTGTGTAGTGCCAATAAATATTAGGCAATAACTTCCTGAAATGTTGAAATTAAAATGGGTCTAGAGAGTTCTCACTTCACGTTGCATTTTTTTTATTTCGTTTGAAGTTTGTAATTGATGCTGTTCTCAGAAATAGCTTCCACGTCGTGGTAACTGGGAGCAGATGTGAATGCAGATAACCAGAAGTGTTAACTTGTGCTGTCTGGTGCTGTTAGTTAAGCAAACAAATTTATGTCAGCAGAGCAAGGGAATCTTTGCAAACAGCAGCCAGATAGGATGCCCTTTGGTTCAGAATAAATACACAAAAATCCATGAAGGTTGAGATGCTGGCTGTTGCAGAACAAGAAGCTTTGTCCTTATGTGCACTGTGCCTGTCATTAACCCCAAAGCCTGAGGGAGAATAAATACTTCCTGGAGACAGATCCTGACGCCAGCCTGGACCTAGATGCTGGACTTCTAAAGCGATCAGTCAGCAGGCTTAATGTAGCAGCATTCCAGCATGAAAAGCTTCAGTGGTTTGAACTTCAAATAATTTATTTCTAAATTACTTCTACTGTAATTCTTATTAATTCAAATAGGCTTCCAAGCTGATGTAAAACTCAGTAAATGCAAGGAACAGTTTAATGAATTGAAAACAGGATTGAGTCTTTTAAAGTAAATGTAAAAAAAAAAAAAAAAAGAAAAGCTTGCAATAATTGCTTAGATGGAAATCGAATCTTAATAGCTTTGTTAATGATTTGTAGTGAATATTGCATTTATGAGAACATACCAAGCTGATCCTTGTGCAAGAACCTTGTTTTGAATGGGTTTGATAAAATTACTCCCTAGAAGCAGTTAGTGATGTTTAATATTTTTGCCTGTGCTGCTGTTGAAATATTTGAACGTAGCGTCCCTCAAGTTTACATTGGCATCTGGCTGCTGAAGAGGCACTGGTTCTTCTGCCCAAAAATGCAAACCCTATTTTGAGTTTTACCACAACCTTACGTTTTTCCATTATAGCCAACTTAGGAGTTGGACTGTCTCCTGCCCTGTCCCTGCACAAACACGCTGTGAGGCAGCATAGGGCTCTGGCACGTGGTCTGGTCACCCTGCTCCAGCTCCACGCGGGTCAGAGTCCTCGGTCAGGTGCCCACACACCTTCACTTAATTTGACAAATTGACAGTCAAGGTTTCAAAATTTCTCCCGCTTTTTGTTTCTTATGCCATCAACAAGTGAAACTTCCTTGCACTTGCCTCCTTGTCCATAACGTTTGTGTGCTTCGAAAGCAGACAGGATCTTGCTGCTCTGCCTTTCCAGCGCAGTCTTCTAGCTTTAACCTGATAAAGAATATGTGGAAAAACTGAAATGCAAAATACTTTTTCAAATTATGATCCTCTGCAATCTTTAAAATGTGAACCAAATTCCTCCGTGTGCATCTGATGTAATGATTCAATTCATTAGAGAGAGAGTTTTGAGGTGATGACCTATAAATGATTACAAGACTCCCACGGCATAATTGCGTCAAGTTCTTTTTTCCTGCCTCTGGACATTAATAGCACCCACTGATTAGACATTAAGTAAAAACTAGCTCACAAAAGTATATCTGTTAAAGTCAAAGGATAAATGCCTTTTACAGCAAATTGTTCTTTCAAGGTAATTTAACAATATTTGTCTTTTTAAGAGAGGAAGCAAATTCTACTATCTCCATGCATGTGGCATGGACCTTACACGCCTGGGGCTGATACAAGTATTGAAGCCTGGAGGGATGTGTGAAGTCCAGTGAGATTTTTCCCCCGTCCTCTACTTTCTGTTTCTTATTTAAAATATAATGGAGAGAATGTACTGAGTTGAAGTGACTTTGCGATAAAAAACAAGCTCTGTAATTGGGCCATACAGTAGTCATTTTGCAGCTATAGACCTCCCTTCCAGTTGTTCCTCTTTAATTCACTGATGTCCAGTACAGCTTGGGGGGGGAGAATACTTCCTTGAATTCCCTGGTATTGTAATTCTGTGTGTTTATCATGTAGGTGATTGCATCTGTTCAATGAAAATAATACCAGCCCCAGCAAAAAAAAAAAAAAAAAAAAGGGCTGTGGAATATGTTTGTTTAGTTATTGGGGGGGGGGGGTGAAAGGTTTCTTTATAAACCGAGCTTGTTGGAGGACACAGGGTAAACTACTCACAAGCTGATATTCCTCCCTTGCCTTCCCAAAGTTCCTCTTGAAGGAAATAAAGTCCTTCCTCACTTCAGCAGATCCGGAAAAAATCCAACATCATTTTGGGCACAGTGGCCTGTGGTTATGCTGCTGGACACACACTGCACAAACCCCGACTGTACTGCGGTGCCGGCTCCTGACCTCCTGAGGCTGCCACAGGGGCTGGCACGTGCCATCGAGGCAATTTCCTACGTTGGGTGTAGGAGCCTACTGAAGTTTGCTCTTTTTGTTGGTACTCAGTTATATGATTCCAAATGAAAATTGCTGATGTCAGTTACGATTTTCGTATTTCATCTTCCCTTTCTTCTTAAGGTGATGGTCAGAATTTGGTTACAGAAGATGTGACGGTAGTGGAGGGAGATGTTGCCACTATCAGCTGTAGAGTCAAAAACAGCGATGACTCAGTGATTCAGCTCCTGAATCCCAACAGACAAACGATTTATTTCCGAGATTTCAGACGTAAGTTACATCTTTTATTATTTGGTAACAACTTTTCCTGTACCTTGCTTGCACTTGGGATAAAGCATTTGCTGAGATCTCTTCTTTTAATTTAATGTTAGACACTTAAAGTTTAGTCAATTCTTTAGAGGGCAGATGAAACAGGCAATCATAATCTTTCTCCTTAATGGAAACCTTGATGGTCCCCTTTAAAAGTCAGACCGTCTTACTTTGCAATAGGAATTGATTGTAGTAATTCAGGGTGAATTGCAATTGAGTGCCAAATATTTAGCTGACACAAACAAATTGAATAGGGCAAGGAAGAGACGGTGCAATGTTCTCAGAGGTAATCTGTTTGGTTTGAAGACTGAAATTTTCAAGACAATCTATGCCTCTTTATAGCCAAAACAAAATCTCCCATCACTGCGACGTCCAGTGAACAAGTCTGGCTTTGTTTCCTGTTGTGACAATACCACGGGAGCCTCATAGCAGCAATGAAATGTTTGAAATTCTTTGTATTAATGTCACAGCAGAGACTAGAGATGCTGGCACATTGTGCTGAGCATTATAGAAACACATGGCAGATCACGTTCTCTTCTGAGACGATTTATGATCTACAAGTACGGGAGGGCAGTGGAGGCTGGCTCACTTCACTTGTGCTACCATTTGTGGCCTGTACGTTTAGCTGGGGAAATTTGAAATGCTTGGTTTCCAAATTCCTAAAAGAATTTAGGTAGCTGCTAGTCATCAGGAAACAAATCTTAAATGATCCTTTTCCAGATTTTATCTTTCACACTGTCCCTGGTTCACTCACTGCACACTGAAATGCAAGCATATAGAAATGGATTTGCACAGTAAGCAATTTACCTATGCATCCCTAAGCTGTATGAAGATAAACACCATGTCAAAAGATTTGGTACTGTGCCCAGTGGATTTGCTTATGTTGATTCTTTGTAATGATTTGAGAACAGAAGTATTTTATAGATCCAAACTTAAACATAAGAAGCAGGATTACAGCTGCAGTCAGGAACCCAGGGGGTACTGGTTTGGATGTTACTCACATTTCTATAGACTTTTGACTTTTTGTTGTGAGAGGAACTGCTGCATTTGTCATCACAGCCACTGACGATCCCTTTGCTCTGCAGCGCTGAAGGACAGCAGGTTTCAGCTGGTGAATTTCTCCAACAGCGAACTCAGAGTGTCATTGACAAACGTCTCTATTTCTGATGAAGGAAGGTACTTCTGCCAGCTCTACACTGATCCCCCGCAGGAAATTTACACCACTATTACAGTGCTTGGTAAGGACCCAATAGATGCTTGTGATGAATTTTGCAAGTGCTCCGTGCACGGGGTCTGGGTTGGATAAGACAGTAGTACAGGGCTGTGACTGGGGAGTTCTGCCTGCCCAGAAAGAGCCACAGCGCTCCAGTGGTTTTTGGTGAAGTGTAAGTATTGTAATACTAAGTGCTCTCCCACTGGAGACCAGCTCAGCTCTTCAATAGGTCAGTGCAGCTTTGTACTTGAACTTGCAGGCACAAGAATTTTGAGGGCTGCCTGCAAATACCAAGTGGATTGCCCAGTGGCGTGTTGTGGCCACTGTGTATTCTCCCTGTCGTGCAGCATGCCCCTGATTGCACACCCAGTCTGTCTTTGTAGGTCATGTTGTACTTAGTGTGATTATTGGGTCTTCCCCATTTTTTTCACAGCAAATCTTTGGCTTCAAGGAATAAGCAGAGGTATAAGTGGGAGATGTGATTTCTACTTCTAAGCCTCTGTTTTACTTGGGCAGGTCACTTGGAAATTCTACTGGGTTTCCTGCCATATATGAAGTGGAGTTTAGCACACGCTTTGTTTTGCAGACAATTGGCAGGGATTAATTTTTTAACTGTCATATTGCCTGTCTGTAAGAACATCAAAGTGAATCATTATGCTTTTTGGGCAAGTCTGAACCTGCTAGCATCCTGGAATGGATATTGAGTGGCTTTGCAGGACCGCATGTGCTGTTTAAGACAAGCTTTCCTCTTGCCATGTGTCCCCTTCCTTTAGGGCTAGAGAAGACGTATTTCTTACAAGCAAGGGAATTTATGCTGTGATGGTTGCATCTCATTCTGTGAAGAAAGAAAGAAGTCAGCCAGAAAGTAAAAGCTGTAGAAAATGTCTTTCAATAGCTATCTGATTTACAGAGGAAAAATAAATTAATGTTAATGCTTCATAACATAGAACAATTCAGTTCATGAGTTTTGTGTTTTCGATAATCTGACTAATCTGGTCATATACTAAATCTTTTCTTCTAAAACTTGGGGATTATATTACAATGAAGAAAGACAACATTTTTGCTTGTCCATGATAATTCCTTAAGGGCAAATATTACCAACAGCATAGCTCAGTAATCTCCTATCATGTGAAGATGTGTAAGATTTTGTTTGTCTATTGACTAACTCAGGGAAATCTAAAGTTCGACTAATGGAAAGTGAGTTTCCTATCAATTGTAGCAAACATTTTTCACATGCAATGGAACATAAGATCTTTCACTTGACATCCTAAAGTTGCTCATAGGAACATAGGAATTGCATAGGAATTGCTGTTTGCAGAGTTGAAGTTAATTCTGTCCCTTCCTTAATTCTGTCCCTTCCCCCCCACCTTGCTCATGCTTTGCAGGACTGTGGATATGCAGCTGCAAGACTGCTGTGGTTACGAGTAATAGCAACTCGTGCTATTAGAGCTATTTCTACAGATTATCAGTGGCTTTTAACATTCTATTAATAGGAGAATCTGCATTACAGAGGATGGTATAATGTAAGATCTCACTTGCTGATTAGTTTAAATCTTTCTTCTTTTATTTAATGAGATTTGGTTCTTAGGTTTTTATACATTGTTTAAGTAATGTTTATAAGCAGTTCTACTACAGCTATTACATTTATCAACAGCTTTTAAGTCCTAGTGCAGTTTCCAGTATCCATATTAGAAGTTCTCTTCCAGCTCTTCTTTGTAATCATGCATACACAAAAATATTTTGTGGTATTTAATCTCAGTGCTAACAATGTGTTTGAAATAATAGTATTTACTTTATTCACCTATAAGCCAGCACTGCATGTCTTTCAAGTGGGAAACATAATGCACTTGATGGCTTTTTTTCTTTAACATACATTATGCTTCAGAATTCAGGGAAAAGTCTGTTTTCTTGTCTTGTACTTCAGTTTGTTTTTTTTTTTTTTTTTTTAGCAAAATTTGCAGCGTGACCAGTGTGTGCCTGCCTTTCCCTCACATTCATAATGCAGTGTTTTCTGTCCACCTTTATCACATACTCAGGCAAAACCTTAGTTCACAGGGCAGGCAATGAAGATAGATGTTTATTATTAGAAGACTAAGGAGGGGATTGTTTATCTTAGCTAACATTTGTACTTAGAGATAGGGTGCTGTGAAGCCAAGGGTAGCATGTCTTTCCTTTCTTCCATATTATTGACTCCCTAATTAGGAGAAAAAATGGGACAGGGCAGGGGAGTAGTTATCCGTGTCAGTACATCGTTGGTCCTCCTAGGAATTCATTTTTCACCCAAGATCTCTAAGTCATTACTCAGGCTCCTATATATTTTAAGTTATATCAAAGAGTAGTTTTGTTGATCTGCTTCTAATGATACTTGCTTTGGAGAGCAGAGCAAAGTTTTCAGACATCCTTCTATACAGTCAGTGTTAGAGGAGAGCTTCACACTTTCTTTTCCTTTAGTAATGTTCTTCCTTCCTCTTCCCCATGACTTTAATGTCTTCAGTGAGACTATATGTAGATTTATTCATGCTTAATTGGAACATGTGAAAATCTCCAATATGTAGCCTGTTCTGTTCTTTTTAGAGAAAAGCCACAAGTGACTAATTAGTCCATTTGATCATCTGGATGGTATTTATACATATTTGTTCTTCATTAGCTGAAAAACGTGTTAGTCGCATTTGAACTATACAGTTGCTTAATCATACCGATCAGAGCAAAGTTGAGTTTCCTTTGGAAGTTCCGTGTTTTTTTTCCTTGTAAGTACAACTCGGCACTGCATGAACTCTTGATGTTCATTTTTTTTCTGTCTTTTGCCTCTTTAGCTACTGGTGCTTTCATGGGGAAGAGACTCCTTGTTTCTATGTCATAATTTTTAAGCTTGTCATGTCTCTGGGTTATGGTGCAGTTGTTATCACCCTGAAGCTCTGGCCTGTTTCTCAACATTACTGGATTATGTTTCATGCAAGACTCTTGATCTGTAGAGAACACTTGTCTGGGGAGAATGGCGAACTACCATCTCAGAGTAACTACCAAATGATGCAAGAATCTGTCACTGGAGAGAGTTGACTCTCTCCTCTCTCTGGGGTGGTTTTATGTTTAGTTTGTGGGAGTAGGCAGTGTTGTTTAAAAGGTGATGGCAGTCCAACGTGGTCTTGTGCTCAGTGCCTTTTGAGCATTTTAAATGAGCTTGATGTTTGCTGGCCTGCTTCCATTCCTTAAGGCTGAGGCTTGAAACTGAACAGCAGGAGAGAAAAATTGCCTTCTGAGGTTAGAGCTGCGGTAAGTAATGCACTTCCAAATGTCAGCTTTGGTGTTTCCTCTGCCTGTCAGCACAAGTCAAGAAATGTGCATGAAGTCAAACTATATTTTTAAATAGCAACATACACAACTGAATAGCATGGAATACTCGAACTCGTCCATGGAGTGGTGCCTTGCTAGGAGAGAGAACAGAAAGTTAAGAACTTGATAAGTGATAATTTGTGAAACCACTTTGATTATTAGGTGGAGAGTGAAAGCGCTTACTCTGATTACTGTGAAACCATCTATCAAAGGATTTGATCGATTGAAAGATCAAGTAAATGCTGGTGGCTAGTTTACTCTGGTAGATTTTATGTTTTTTTCAGAAGATCATGTCTTGTGTTAGTGATCAGAAAATGTCTTATTTGTCTTTTCATCAAGTATGTGTTGTGTTGTTTTTTTTCATTTTAGTACCACCACGCAATTTGGTAATTGATATCCAAAAAGAAATTGCTGTTGAGGGAGAAGAGATTGAGCTGAACTGCACTGCCATGGCCAGCAGACCAGCCACCACAATCAGATGGTTCAAAGGAAACAAGGAGCTAACTGGTAGATGTATCCTCTAAGTCACTTGTTTGTTTTTTGTTTGTTTGTTTTTTTACATAGCTGAAATAATTCATGTAATATTGTGTATTTGTTCTCTGCCACTTAAAAAAAAAAAAAAAGAAAAAAAAAAGCAAGCCGTTTTAAACACCAGCTTGGGAACAAAAGAGTATGTGGGCAGACATAAGTTATTCTTTAACACAAAAGGGCTGAATTTCATTTTGTCCTCTGCCTACTTGCCAGAATTGAATACAGGGTTCTGGAGCCATTCTGTAACTGCAGGTGACTTTGAAGAGCCCCAAAACTGTGCAAAGAATTTATTTCTGTGGTTGTTTATGTATTTTTCTGCCCTGTTTTAGGTATGAGTAAAATCATTTGCACTTTGAACTGTAAAGATTTTCAGTTCACCTTCGTATCCAGTTCTTTTGTTTATACAGTATTTTTTTCTGTGTTCAGTGGAATATTCATGTAAGATGGATTTCTCCTACTCACCAAAACCTGGTTGCTCCTGGTATTAGCACATTCAAGTCACTGACACTGATTGCATGTGTCATGCTGTTAGTTTAAGTCTGCATGTAGATGTGAGCTTGGTTGACAACACCTTTGTGCTGAGACACTGAAGGGCTCTCTACAGAAGTCCAGACTCATTACTTCAAATCCAACTCCACTACAAGGGCAAGATAAAATCTTCTATTTAAGTACAACACCTACAAGCGGCCGAGTATGACACATGCTGAGCGTATGCTGATAAAGGTGGAATGCAAACCTGCTGCTGCTTGAAGTAGTGCCCCACTGATTTTCAGCACCTGTTGTCATCTAAACGTTATACCGATCTTCAAATGAGCTCTTTCTTAGTTCCCTTTCCCATTCTGGCGGACAGCAGTGCAATAGTATTTGACCCTTCATGCTTGACCTGTCCAGCATCTTGATTGAGTTTTCTTGCGTTGGCAATTGAATCCCAGCTTTCCTTTATCTTTGAAGACTGCTGAGCTGAGTAGTAGCTTCTTGAAATACCAGTTCACCCTGCTGATTCTTTGGATGTTTTTTAAACAGAAGTAGGAAAACTGAAATACTTGGTTGTGGGTTGTGAATAGAGTGAAAATGTAGCTTCTCTGATCAGAAAGCCTTTCCTCTAAATATAAAGGGATGTCACTTTCTGCAGCTCTCCTCGTGTTTTACTTTAATATATTATCCAGGAATATTTTGTGTTTAAAAGACCTCTGTTACAAGTTACTCTTAATGTTTTGACTGTGTGATCCGAATTCTTAAATAAAAAGCCACAGATACGAGAATTTGGAAGCACAGTGGAGGCACACTATCAGCAAGTGCTTGCAGAGTTCATGGAAAAATTCTTTCTCTCCTGTCTTGTCTTTTCTTTCTTGATTCAGTGTTGTGTGTTACACCACCTAGTAAATCCTGATCTATGCTTTGCTCCCACCACTGTGGTTATTCTCTTCTTCAGATGGAGTACTGCTGAAGTATTTCAGCCTATCAATACTACTTTTAATTAAGTTAATCTGTTTAATCACTTTTCTAGCTAATTGTTGATTCAAGAGTGGGAGGGGATTTGTAGCTCCATTGATTTAAGAGTTTGGGGATTTGGGGATGGTGTAAGGGGATTGTTAATCATTGTGGTAATGTAGTGTAGATTTTAATCAGGAACAAATTCTTGGAGAGGTGTGTTACTCCGTACCCGCGTGCATCCCGGCCATAACCTTGTATCTGAAGAGGGGAAACAGATGCTGAAGGGAGCACACCACCTGAGCACAGAAACAAGGAAGGTGAACGTATCCAGTAGATGCTCCCCCCAGTCACTGTCTGCTTTTCTTTTTCATCTCCCTGCCAGGCAAGTCTGAAGTGGAGCAGTGGTCTGATATGTACACAGTGACCAGCCAGCTTTTGCTGAAAGTGGGACGGGAGGACGATGGAGTCCCAGTCATCTGCTTGGTGGATCACCCTGCTGTCAAAGACTTGCAGACACAACGTTACCTAGAAGTCATGTGTGAGTAGCAGAACTTGTAATGCTTTTAATGTATAAAATTGCTCACTTAAGACCTCAGGAACCGTTTGCTGTATGATTAGATAAAATTATAGTGTAGATGGAGTTTATATTCTGTTCTTTAAAAACTGAAATAAAAATGTTGGGTACCATTTAATAGGTTAAGCTGTGACTTTTCCCAGCCCTTTTGCAACAGCATAAATACATTTATTCTCTTAAATAACTTTCCTCACATTGAATTTGCACCATGAAAGGTTCTGGCTGGGCTTTAAAATTGCCAGGAAAGATTAAATCTGAGTATTTTTCTTTTAGCAACCTACTTAATCTCTTTGAAAGTGTTTCTGTAACACGACATTAAAGCAACTGGCCACCATTGTGAGCTTACTGGCAAAAACTGGCCACCATGCAAAAGAAGTATTGGTATTGTGCGTTGTGAACATACAGCTCCATCTGTTTTTCTAAATTAGGGCGAGATGAAGTATGCGGAATCTGTAGCAACGCCACTGACAAAGGCCTACAGATTCTTTGCTGTAATGTTCCTATCATGTTCATTGTTAATAATGCATTTTCACTTTGTTTAGGAACTGTTCTACTGTATGTGATGTTAACAGGGTTTCTGAGCAGTTATCTGAAAATACCAGTGGTCGCAAATGCGGACAGGCCTGACTTTCAGCTGGTGGAGATAATGGAGCTGCTGTATGCACATGCTTCTGCTCAGAAAATGGCTTCCAAAACCAAAGTCGGACAGTCCTCACAACATGGTTTGGGTGCCTCAGAAAAGCAGGGGTATTAGGATGATTCAAAGCACATATTTTTTTAGGTTCACTTCAACTATAACATTACGTTAAAAGGGGAAGAAGAGGTTGTATTAATTTATTTCATCTGCTTCGTTATGTAGTTTCATTATGAACATCTTGGTTACAATTCTCGTATCTCTGAAACTAGAGTAAAGTAATGTTCCTATAATGAGGAAAACAGAAATGATCAGATACTACCTAAATTGGCAGATACTAGATTTCTTGTGACTGTGCTAATGTGTAATTCATTTATGCAAACTTAATGTCCATTAACATTTCTTGTAGAGCTCCATTAGCTTTAATAATACATTAGCACCTTTGTGAGGCTTGATCAAATACTTAACGGGGAAAAAAATCCTATCTTCCCTATTATGTGCAGATACTGAAATCTTCCAGGATATCTGGATATCTTCCCCTTGCTTGAAAGGGCATCTGGTTACTTTTAGGCTTCCTTTTAGAAATTGCACTGAAATCTTGATAGTTTGATGTGGTAGGAGAGGATCACTGGTTTGTTTGTTTGTTTGTTTTGGGAGGGAACATTTTTTTCTGTTCTTCATATCAAATAAATCTCTTCCTGGCTATTTTCATTTGCAGTCTTTACAGGGTTGGTTCCATATACAATGAAGGCAAAGCACATGTAAAATACAGTTATTTGGATGTTAAACATGGTATGAATTAAAATCACAGTTTGTAAACAGAAATTAGTTACAGGGACTTGACCCATGTTAGTCTAGTTAGTTGCTTCAGTGGGCAGTAGCAGATGGCTTGAGAGAAGAGTACCAGAAGAAGAACATGTAGTGCGTCGTAACCTTGCAGCTCCCAGCAATTAGTGGCTTCAGAGCTTCGTGTGCTGGAGAATGTCCAGATGCTTGCATTTAATACCTACTGCTGGACCTGAACTTAGGGTAGAAAAGGCAGTCAGAGCAAACTTTTACCCTTGAGCTTTTCTTGCTTCAATCTTGTTGACTGCAGCTCAATTCTTCGGAATAACACGAGTAGAAGGAAACTTCATGTCTTCACCGACCGGCATCTCAATCAGAGCTTCTGTTGACATGAACTTAGTCTCTTGGGGAACTTAGACTCTGACAATCAGGCCTAATTGATACTTTCTCAATTGCTTTTTAGATACAGGATTTGCAATCAGAGCAGATCTCTTCCAGTTGCTGTTCATGCACCTTCACTGACCATGTTGTTACCTTCCAGGCAAGCAAAATGCCGAATCTCCAAAGAAGCAGCATTTAGCATTCACTGGTCATGGTAGTGTATGTGGTTTTAGCTGCTTTTCTTGCAGCCACAGAGGTATAACTCAAGATCAGTCGCGTGTTGTTTGTTGACGTGTCTGCTGTTACATTCTCTCCCCTTAAGTCTTGCCCATTCACGCTAAGGGCACAGCGGATCCACCCCTTCAGAACACCAGCAGGACATAGTAAAGTATTTTCTCAGTGGATATTGTATTTCTGTGCACTAAGTGTATCCATCTCAAGCAGGAAGTGTGTTGGGGAAGGACGGGAGGATGATGGATGGAGCCTTCTCGGATAATGAGGTATTTTTGTCTGACTAAATTTCAGAAAATGGAGAGATTTTGAAAGATATGATTCAAAGTTTTTAAAAAACAGAACCACAGAAGACAGAACAACAACAAAAAAATTGCGTAGTTTGCAGTGGGGGGGAGGGAGGGGTAGGGTACATGTCATCCTCAAAAACTACTCAAAACACAACCTGCAAAAGGGAACAGACAGTGACCTCAGTGTTGTTTGTGCAATCTTGAAATGAAAAAAGGCATTTTCAGAGGTTACTCTCACATACAGTTCAGCCATTTCCAACATTTTTCTTGTTTCTCACTCGCTTCTGGAGGAGACTGACTTTTGTAATGCTCCTGGAGAGAGGAATCAAAGTGGAGATGAGCAGCGGGCAAGGCACGTGCTCCCATGCTGAAGGGCTGGCTCGCCTGGCTGGCTGCAGCAGCCCACAGTGGAGGGGAGGCAGGCATGTCTTCCCCCAGAGTTGCGTTATTTTCCCTTCAAAGTGTTTACCTTTTCTCTTTTTAAACTGTTTTTCTTAAAGCTCAGTATGTCAAATGTTTCTTTTTTTGTAAATTAGGATCTTAGGTGTCGTTGAAAATCTGGAGCATTTGTACTTCAACTTATTTTGGTGCATTTGGAGGTGGCACCTAGAATATGTATTTATTTTATTTTATTGAAATGTTCTTCTCTGCTAAGAAAAAAAAAGATGTAGAAATTGAAGTCTGCAAAGTGACCTACTTCACTTTATTTTAAAAACAATTCAAATGAACATTTTTGTCTGTGCTGTAGTTCAAAGAAAATTGCAGATTTGAGTTGTGTGGGTTTTTTAAGTTTCTCAGTAACTTCAGGAACGTATTTCAAAATGACTATTGGCCTTATCACCCCAGGCTGTGGTTGCTCCAGATGTCTTGAACCAGGAAGCAGGTAATCCTCTTGAAGGGGGATAGGCAGAGTAATTTCAGATGCATGTCACAAAAGTATGGGATTTGTGATAATGTTGAACTGTAGAGCACCAGGGTACCCCATGCATGTGCAGCGCTGAACCCTGTGTCGCCTTAGCCACGATTTAATAAGGCAGTTGTTCACTACAGTAAATGTGATCTGTCTTGTTGTTGCCTTGTTTTCTCCATTATTATTTTCAAGCATCTTTATAGGTGCAAAGCATGTAAAATCTTTAAGGACAGGCACAGTCTTTTTTTGCTGTTACCTGAGGGAGAGGAATGGCCATCTTGCTCCTCCTCTTATGTGTGCAGGGGCTTCTCCTCTGGCAAAATAATGGAACAGTTGTGTTATCTGATAAAATTCTGTAGTATATACCGATAACTTGTTACTATACCATAAGCTAAGCTTTAAAAAATAAATGGCAGGTTCACCTGAAGCTTACCAGCACAGACACTGGGGGGAAAAGAACCTTTTGCTGTAGTTAGTGAAACTGAGTAAGACTTACTCATGCTGAGTATTAACTCGTCCTACTCAGGAAGTAAGCTATTGCATGTATAATGTGGCACATCCTGTCCCTTTGTGAATTTTTGAGTAAATGCTTCTATCTGAATGTAGGGTATGTTATTAAAAAGAAATCTCTGCAAACAAGCATTTTGTAATATTTATGAAAATCTCCTGGTAGTGCTTTTTAAAAGCAAACAGAGTTTGACAAGTGATGCCATGTACTCACAGTAACAATAACACTTCTATGCTTGATTAATAGCTGCACCACTGAACGTATAACCCTGTGCAATGGATGGCCACAATAAGTTACATGGGATTGGTTTGAAAATATATGTTGATTTCGGCTCAAGTTGCTTTCTTTTTGTCATTCGGATTATTCAGTGAGGGATGGAAGACCAGTGCGTTGAGTGTAATTTTAGAAAGGAAATGAAGCACCAAAATGCATTAAAATATCATTAAGGAATTGAATGGAACTAGATACTCTGAAATATTTAAGTTCAGCATTTGTGGTACTTTATGTCATTATTTGATACTGGAGATGAGGTCCTCATATGACACTTTATCTTGGTTTTGGTTGTTTGTTTTTTATTTTTTTCTGAAGTTATAATGAATTGCACATTCATTTTTGTAATGCCTACGTGTATACCTCTAAAACATGCACTGATGGAATCTGTTACAGCCTCTGCTGTTATGAGGGGAGAACTCTTTGCGCCCAATTATGTTAAAAATCAGCTATATACGTATGCTGTCACATCTCCAGTAATCCTTACATTTCTATTGAGTACAAATATTAATTGCGTACTATGCAGTGAAGTGATTAACATCAATGTAATTTATCATCTGGAGAATTCTAAAAATGAATAAATGAGTTGTTTTGTTCAGTGAGGTGTTGACCCCTTCAGAAACTTTGATTTAAAGCTTTTTTTTTTCTTTTTATAAATATGAAAAGCACCACAATCAGCCAAGTGTTCAGTTATTTGATTTTCTGGGGCATTAGCCACTCTTGTTTGTGACATTTCCCAGTTGGGTGCTCGTTTGCAAGCTCATTAATAAGGTTTTCTCAGAGGAGTGTTGTTGGGAATGAAGAGCATACAGTACGGTCTGGACGCTGTGTTTTGGAAGTGTTCAGCAGCAGCACGCAGCTATGTGTTTAAAATGGGAACGTGCACATACAACACACCTGCCTGTTCTCCTTAGCACGACTGAGCGTGGCATCCCACCGTGGTGCACACAGTACCCCAAAGCCGGGTTACCAGCCACTTGTGTCACACGCAGCTGTGTGCCTGATGGGAGCCCCAGCGCGCAGAGCTCGCCGGCTGCAATGCAGGCTCTGTCCTTCTGGAAGCTGGGGAGAAAACACAGGGTAGCCGGGTCTCTGCTGTCTCTGATGCAGACTTCATTTCCTGATAAGTAAACCTGCTTGATGTTAGGATAAAGGTGATGGCTGTATTTATTATACCTATATATTATGTTAACTTCTCTGACTTCTTTTAATATTGAAGAACGTTTTCCTCCTGACCTTTCCCTAGCATGTGAGTGTAGTAAGATACAAAAACGGCCAGAAGTCATTTTCTTTTAATAGTTTATCCTTGTTATATATATATAGGCAATATACCATGCTAGTTTGGGCCACAGAGCAAAGCAGAGATGAGGATCTGTATAAGATAAACACCTTTCTTCAGATGAGCACTAAAGCATATTCGGGGTGATTTTGAAGCTAGAATTACTTAAAGTGGGCAAAAACTCTGCTTGACCTGCAGGATATTCTTCTCCTGAGAATACCATCTGTCATTATTTTTGCAAAGAGGTACACATCAGGAATTAATACAGTAATCACAAAATGGATTTTAAAACTTGGATTCAGTACATAATTTTACAATGCAGGCAAGAGAATTTTCAGCTGAATCATTGAAAGAATCCATTTTGTAATTTTCTCAGTTGGCAAACAGTCTGGCATTACAAAACACGCTGAGCCCCATGCTGCAGTACCACTATGTCAGAAGCGCTGCAGGAGCAGTTTTGTCTGCTCCTGTCTGCCATGAAGAAACCAGCCATGTATAGTCGTGCAATTTACTTAATGTATGTGTTTAGCTGTAATTTGGAGCTGAGAAAGAAACCCCGTTCTGAAAATGCGCACTGGTCCTGAGAGCCCTTCGTGCTGCGTGTGTGGCTGAGCGATGTCTGTAATGGAAGTGCCGGGGGGGACCTTGGTGCTGCCGGGCATGGCCTGCTCCTGGGCTGTGGCAGGGCTCTGCGAGCTACAGCATGCTTTCAGTGGTTGGTTTTCCTCATCCGTGTTTTTGTGTGTTTCCCCCCAAAAGCAGCATGTGGTAAGAAGGCTTTTGACTGTGTTCTGACCTCAGCTGGGGCAGTTGTGTGGGCAGGAAGGGTTGACTGGTTTGTTGCTGTTGGTGGTTGGTGAGTCGGATAAGTTGAGAAAAAAATCATCCCCTGCTAAAGAAATGCTTCCTAGACTGTTTTTATTGTGTTATTAATGACTGTTTCAGTGCAATGTTTGTGTTTAAAGTGGACAGATTGCTGCACTGTAGGAGCCGTATCACTCTGAGATTGCTGGAGGACCAGGAGCTGCTGGAGTGTGATGATTCAACTCAAGGGAAATATGTGGCCCCAAAGAACATCTACCTCAAGTGTGATGTGGTTTTTTGTTTTGCAGCTTTTAGCAGCTTTTGTGCACAGTGAAGTTACTGGATATAGCCACAGAGTTAAATTTACTGCACATTTTCCTCATTAAGCATGTTCTGATTGTGTTTCAGGGGGAGATGTTGTTCACGTGCCTTCTTGCATTTGCCAAGAAAACCACTCTTTTATTTAAGGTTGTATTTCCAAGTAGGAGTCATATCTAGTGTCTATTAGCATCCTTGAGGGCTGCAATACCCAAGACTTCAGCCACAGGCTCGGCAGTTGTAGGAACCTGCGCTGCTACCACACAGCACTTACCGCATGCAGAGAGACGTGCTGTCTCCAGCAAGTGCTGCCGTTGGGTTTAGTCTGGTTACAAACAAGATAAATGTTTTCAGCAGAGCTTGGCTGCGTTACCCTGGTTGGTGCGTTACAGCACAGGCAGAAATTGGGAGTACCTGCCTGACCCGAGCTGGCCTGGAGCTGGAGAGGAGCCCTGGGGAGGACCGAGATGACAGCACAAGCTCCGAAGGCTGCAGCCCTCCTGGAGCAGCCAGAACTGGGCTCAGTGGGGCAGGGGCGAGCGCTGCTGGGGGTCCCAGCCAGGCTCCTCCGTGGACCCCCGGCTCCTCCATGCACCTGCGCAGCAGAGCCGGGGCCCCGCAGGAGATCAGGCTTGCCAGATCGATCTGGCGGCACTCCCTGAGACGACAAGCTCTCCTGTCTTTGAGATCATAGGTTTCTCTGATGAAAGTAAATGGGTAGAAGTAATGGGCTTAGGCTTCTGTAAGACACCGAACTCTGTATAACGTGATATCCTTCCTGATTAATGAGATCTAAGCATAATCGATGGAGCGCACATTTAATGGATTAAGAAATCACTAACTGGCAGATCTCAAAGAATAGTCATTAGGGAGTAATCAGCAAGTGATGGTATTTTTAGAGCAAATGCACTGGTCTGGGTGCTTGGCCTGCTGCTCTTCAGTGCTCCCATGACTCATTTGGAAGTTCTTAAAAAAAAAAAAAAAAGATAAAAAAAAATCACTGTTAATAATCTTTGCTGATGACCAAAAAACTGGCTAACACTTAATAAGAGGAAGTGTTGTAGCATGCACAGAACATCTTGAGAGATTTTGTAACTTCTAAAACACAGCACTTTAAAACTCTGAAAGGTGGGTGGGCGTGCGTAGGCTATATCCCTTCTTCACAGAAGTGCAACTACATCCTGGAAAATACTTGGAGTGCTGTAGTGGGAAAAAGCCTCATGTAAGGTTTTGCCAGGGAAACCAACATGGCAAAGCCAGTGCCTCCTTGCGTGTGTGAAGCAAGGAGCTGGAGCGAAGATGATGGCTTTTCTCTTCTGTGTTGGTGAGACCATTCCTGGAATCTTGTACGGCATCTTCGTGAGCAGACTTTGAAAAGATGCTGGAAAATAGGACAAATTGCAGAGAACGGGAAGAAACCACACAGGAAGAGACTTAAAAAGCTCTGGCCAAATCTGTCCTACCAAAAAGTATTGAGAAGCAATTTGTTCACAGGATAGAAGAACAGCCATGGCGAGAGTGTGCGAAGTACAAAGGGAACTGTAATCTAGCAGGGGGAGGCAAAACAGAAATCTTTGGCTAGAAGTTGAACTAGACAAAATGAGGACAGAAGGTGCATCTTAAATGCATCTCGGTTTGTCGAGACCTTTCTCAAGAGAAGCAGTGGGTTCTCTGTTTCTCACATCATTTTAGAAGAGGACGCCCTATCTGTGCCTCAGTCACAAGCAATTAGGCTTAACGTGGAGCCTGGCTGAAACGCATGGCGTCAGCCCAGAGGCGTTGCCACACAGAGGGACGAGAGGGGATCTGACGGGGGAATGAGCCAAGCACTGCTGCAGCTCTGCCAGCACGCGCAGCCCATGGGTCCTGGTGCAGCTGGAGGTGAGCCCCGAGGGAGCCGGGCGGTGGCGTCCCGCAGGAGCGTGCTGTCCCATGGCACCGCCCGCGCTGGAGGAGCCATCAGCATCCCAGTTGCTTGCGAAATTAAAATACAGGTTGTTAATCAGAGAGGGAGGAGAAGGAGCATTTTTCATACTCAGGCTGACTTCAAGACTGTGGGAGGCTGAGGGGGCCGGGCTCGTGTACACCATAATTGGCCAGCGGGGCAAAGAGCAGGGCGTGCTGTCGCCTCTCTAAAGGCTGCCTTTCGGATGCGTTACAGGCACACGGTATGCATGTTGTAAAAGAAATCTCATCAAATGCAGAATGGTTTTGTAATAAGTTTTTCAAATTGGTAGCTGCTACAGTGTAACCTTTAGACTACTGGTATTTAACCTTGTATATCACTTGTAGCTTTTGAATGAATTTAGCTTAATAAAGGTACCTTATTAAATTACTAGGCTTTTTTTTTTTTTAAAGCCACTAGAAGTAGGCATACTAGGAAATAGCTTGAGGTTGTTAGATCTAATTGTCTGCCAGTGGAGTATATTGTGGCTTAGATGTGTAGATGCAAGCATTTATTTTTATGTAGTAATCCAGCAATATGATATTATGAAGTTCCAAGTTGAGTATTTCAGGCTGTTGGAATGCACTTGGTAGTAAAAATTCTTCTGCTGCTTGCCTTATGCCCTAGACTGCCATCTGAGATGGTGATAGTCCCAGATTATACTACCACAGATGTCACTACTGGAATGTGGCCTTTTTAATAAAGTGGTTAATAGGTGGCAAACTGCTAGTACAGGCCTTGAAAACCGTCACAAGCTTGCTGGTGTCAGTTACTAAATGTCACAATTGCAGGTAGGAGCTGAGCTCAGGATCCCACAGTGCCTGGCATTTTACAAAGCTTTACCTAACAGAGTGTATAATCTGAAGAAAATAGATACTGACTTTGTCTGAGATGGGATGCTTAGCAGTAGGATTAAAGATTGTTTAAATGTGTGTCCTCAAAAAAAAAAACAAAAAAAAAAAAAAACCAAACACATCCCCTCCCCCAAATTCTTGGTCAAAGCAAGTGAAATTTTCATTGTATACTACAAGCCTAATTAAAATGTCAGTTCTCCTGAGTGCCAAGCCATCCTTCTGAATCCTTCAGAATTTTGAAGCACTTCCTATTTCCATAAGTGCCTTCAGTAATTACTCGCATGCTGGTGAGTCCTGCTTAGAAGAGACATTCACTGTGATAACTCTATTGGGAGTGTTCTTGTCTTCACGAGTACATGTATGTGTGCTAATCAAGTTCAGATTTATATTGTATGTGACACCTCTACAGTGTGCAAATCAAAATGGTATAGATTCACTTTTCTTCTGACATTTGATTAATGGAGACTATGGAGCTAGAACGCTGAAGTGGAGGGGGGCAGTTTATGTCGTTTCGGGAGAGCTTACTTAGCTTGCAGTTTATTCTCAGTACAACAAGCCTTCGGTGTATTCTTGTTGCTTTCCATAAGTAATTGACAGCTGGTAAACATCTCGTCAGAAATACTAAAATTTGTCTCATAAAAACGGGATTGGAGCAACAGAAGAGGCAAGCTGCAGAAGATCTCACCCATGGCTTTCCCAGCCCAGGGATGCCATTCGGGGTAGCCCTTGTGTTCCCCTGTAAATAGGGCTGGAAAGGTTTTCCAGTCTTTCCACGACACACAGTGTAATAGCATCCATGTTTCTGGCATGGGCCCTTAGGCACTGTCACAAAGCAAATAGTAAATAGCGAGCAGATGGCTGAGGTGGGGTGATTGTGAACGAGAGGGGTAAGCGTGAGCACAGCACGTAAGGTGTTGCTTGTGACATACTTGCTGCATAATACTATTTAACCGGTTGTCCTGTGTTTATGCATTGTGTAAGTACTCGTGTTGCAGACCAAACTCAGTGTGGTATTTCAGCACTGTTCTTTGTCTTCCTGTGCTTTTTTTGTGTGTATCTGTGCCACAGCCACCGCAGGACTGGGTTGTGCATCTGGGGCTTGGACCTTGCAGTGGGGAGCACCTGCCCCTCGCTGCCACAGCACAGCCCAGGTGCCCTTTGTCGAGGTTCAGCTGCAGGGCACGCGTCGAGGTTGTGTCTGCCCTCCTAGGGACAGTCTTTGCTCACGCCTAGAACATGCTGGTTGCTTCCACGCGTCTCTTTTGCACGTTCGAAGCGCTGAGCAACATCACTATTTGGGGGTCAGCTCCTGTTCTCAGGCACACTGCATTCCTGTGTTTCCAGAGGAATTAGGACTTCGCACCTCAGGCGTGTAACACACTTCCAGAACGTCGTAATCCGTGTGCTGCTGCTGCACTTTCCAGCCTGCAGATACGCCTTAGTTTCATAGCTGCAGGAAGCATCTGTAATGGGGATTAGTTTATAAAATGTTTGTGGTATAGTCATCTCAGGAGAGGATTTACTAGTGTAGCTTATTCCATTACTGAAAATTATGAGAGTTTAAATTGGTTAAATCCTGACATGGATTTTTTTTTCTAATCTCTATTATTCCACAGGAAGCATGTTAATGAGTTAAACACAGTTAATAAAATGCAGCAAGCCGATATTTTTGGTAGCAGTTACTCTCAAAGGAACTAGAAACATTTAAATTGTTTCAACCTTTATGCATACTGATTTTTTGCCTTCCTTTATTTCTTACAGTTGAGTAAATTCCTGAAAAATATATATGGCCTAATGGCATTTGTAGCATTGAATTGATTTTTTGCATTGATAACATTTTAGCTACAGCTTAGATTGCGTTTTTAATCTTTGTTTCAGTTATAGGAGGTAATGAATTTTTTAATCATGGACTCCAGTGTGTTTTGTGTGTGTGTGTTTTTTTTTTTTTTCTCCTTCAGGGTCTTACTAAAGTGGTTTGAAGCTGGATCCCTGACTATAAATGCTTTAATTCTCTGTGTTTATTTTAGGATTTAGAAGAGCTTCATTTGGACTAACTAAAATCTTCCATTGTTTAAACAAAAGCATCAGTGGCTGTGATTTCTTTTTGTGTTTCTAACAAACATCTCTTGTAAAGCCAAACGTATTAAAATGCGTGGACACAAAGTGTTGTCATACAGTAATATATGATACATGATAAAACGTATCAATTCTGAGCACCACAAATATCTCCGGTTTCACCTCAGCATGAAGGCAAATGAGTTCCTTTTAGCTTGAGTGAGTTCAGAGATAAACTCTGGTGCAGCAAAAAGCATTTCCCGGGAAACGGTGGTGCTTCAGTCGGAGTACAGATCTCCGATCTGCCTCGCGTTTCCTCAGTGCTAATCACTTCAGCTTGAAGCAAATACCAAGTTCACTTACTGATTAGACAAATGGCATAGAGGGGGCCGAGAGGAAAGCAGTGATGATGACTGTCTTTTGGTGTTCAGTGCGTAGAAATCTGATTCTGTTTGACAAGAAAATTTATGAAATGATGTTTTTGTCATGCAGATAAGCCTCAAGTGCGGGTTTCTCAGAATTACCCAGTGCAAGGCCTCACAAGAGAAGGGGAGCCACTCGAACTGACGTGTGCAGCTTTTGGAAAACCACAGTAAGTTGGAAACTACCAGAGGATGGACCAGGCTGTCTGGCAGTGACGGGGCCATGCTACAGGGCCATGCAAAAATGCATGTAGGCATTTTGGCCTCTTTAGCTATTGCAGAACTTAGTGTGCCATTTTCTGCTGCAAAGGCAATGCAAGAGTATGAAAAAGAAAGTATGGAGATATCCTTTCCGCACCTGAGCATATGCTGCCAAATCAAGGTATCTGTTTTGATTTGCATTTATTCTTATATAAAAAAAATGGTTGAGGATTTTTTATTGTAAGAGCTCCCAGGAGTGGAGCAAGCCCTCTGATGCAGAATGAACAGGTGGTAGCATGGGTGCCACACAGCCATGCATCTCCTCCCCAGGGAAGTCTCTTCCCCACTTAGGTGTCAATTGATTTCAATTAATCTGCAAAAGCAAGGTCAGTGGCCTGCATATTGAATCCTAGTAAGGTGCAAGTATGCAGAAGAGTGAATGGCCCAAAGAATTGAGCACTTTTAAAAGTGGAATGGATCTGTAAGGTAAGGCAGTCTGTCTTTCTGCTTATATTGATTATATGATGATTCTCCTCCATATTTGGTGGCCTATGTTTTTTCTATGAAATGCAAGTTGTATTCTTTCTCCTCTTCATACCATGCCCTTGAGGCTTTCTTACATTGCTTAAGAAATTTATGCATCAGGAAATTCCTGACAAGGGAGGGTAGATTTTCTTCCACACTTCCATTGTTGTTCTAATTTAAGTTTTGTTGACTTTTTTTTTTTTTTAATACTTCCTCTCCCACTTGGCTTTATGGTTGTCAAGTATTTACTATCCTTTTTTATTTTGATCATGTTCATGAGATTTCTGCAAACATTCCCGAAGTCTGTCAGCGTCTCCTTGGTAGTGTGCCCAGAACTGAAGAGTTACTGCAGGTGTAGTCGAACTTGAAGTCATCCAGTTTGACAGTTCTGTTTCTGTGGGCAGGGACAGGAAGGGTCTATGCAGCTCAGAGGTGAGAAGGCTTGTGATACTGTCATCTTCCATGGTAGTGTCCTACCTCACCTAGATTGTTTTGTTTATTTCCACTTCTCAGTTTCTTCTGTTCAGCATGTGGCTGATTCCTTCCCTGTACATTAGAGACTGAATAATCCCATTTGAATATCTACTCCCTGTTCAGAATCTGTCAAAGCCCCTTTGCATTTCTCCTCTCATGGGTAACTGCAGTTCCTCCTATTTGCTCTCATGTGGGAATTTAATGAATAGGCCTCTTTACCCTTTTTTTTTCCAGGCTATGAATAAGACATACACATGTTAACTAAGACAGACACATCTCCCAGGCTGTATGCCACTTAATGTTACAGTGATGCTAGTAATGTGCTAGGAATTTCCTTATGTAGGTCATTTCACCTGTCTCTCTCAAGGCATAAGAAAATGTACAGTAAGATGTTTCTGGTTTTTTTTTTTTTTATTATTATTATTATTTTGTTTTGGGAAAAAAAAAAGATTAACAAATTTCATAAAATCCTTTACAGAAGTTTAGGATGAACAGGGATGTTTCTTCAGTTAAAATCACTTCTCTGCAATATTTTGCAACATGAACATTGGGTTGGGGGAAGTTCAGAGGTAAACAAAACACGAGAAAGTAGAATTTTCTGTTTTGGTATTAATCTAGGTATTAAGTTTTCAATGTCAAAGGTTAGACAGTTAAAGAAAACAACAAAATCCTGTGACAGAAGTGCGAATATGCTGAAACCATGAAACCATCACTGTTAGGATATTCACGTCTTTGAAAACAGGCTGCTGTGTAGCGCATGCAGCATGTGAAACCTTGGGACACCAAAATCACTAATAGCTTTTGAAAGCCATAGCCAGGAGCATCAAAACCTTTCCACCAATGTTGAGGTAAAACTGCAACTGCGGTTCTGCTCTCTGGAGAGCTGCTGTTGTACGGGCAGAGGCTCGCACGTTAGCGGCGTGTTGTGCAGCCTCATCAGGCGGTAAGTGCCGTGGATGGGAAAGCAAGGAAGAGCACACCAAGCCGGTGTCCAAAACCAGATGTTGACTTTGTAGCAGGCAACTGATAACCAAATGATTTTATTCAGTATTTTGTCCATTCCAGTTGTAGGGCTGGGATGTTGAGACTTTAGGAGCTTTTATTTCATTATAGTAGTCTCCCATATGGACACTGTAAAAAGTCCAAGCTATTTTGATACCTTTAACGGTGCTAGCTCCCAGCAGAATATGACTTGCAAACTTCATCTTTGGAACTAGGCAGTCTGACAAATGAAATGTTTTACTCTATAGACCTCCCCTTTTTAAGAACTTAGTGTTCAGTTGTCCTGAAAGCTGCTATATATTTCTTGCTGGCAAAGGCTGTCTCATAGGAGTAGCTGATCTGTCCTTACTGCTATTTAAAAGTTTTCATAGTAATAATAATTTATTTATTCTTAAAAAGAATTCCCCAGGCCCCGAAGCACTTCTTTTCTTTACTAGCTCTAACAGACATGCTAATTTCATTCCCTAAATTATGCAAATGTGATACTCATTTTGGTTCCATTAGTAAAAGGATGCAGGAAACAGGCTGCCAATTGGAGAAGCATAGTTGGGGGAGAGAAGAAAGGTGTTCCTGTTTGCTAGCGGCTAAAATTCTGTCACTAAGCAGTAGAGCCAAAATTGAGGTAAATAGGTCTATCACGTCTCTTTGTGAAATGGTTCAAACTTCATGAAAATGTACTTGTTCTGTCACATGTCCAGATCTGCACTCAGAGCACCCTGTGGATGCACATTTTAGTCCATAGATCTCAAAGATTTCAGGTTTACTGAATAAGTGAATGATTAACCACTAATGAACTTTCTTCCTGCTTGCATTAGTGTCTTCAGAAAATTTAAGGTCTGGATACAGTTTCCTGTTGGGTTAAAATAAATTTAAATTGAGGAAGCCTGACAGCATCTGGGCTTGAGTAGTGCAAAAGCATGTGTTTGTTTCTTTACAGTTTTTCTTGGTTTGGGCTTTCTGTCTGTGGATGAACTATTGAAGATGCCATCTTTACCATAGGAAAATAGTAATGTGACTGTTTCTTTTTCTCCCTCCTCTGTAGGCCTACGGACATGAGGTGGTTAAGAGTAGATGATGAGATGCCTCAACACGTTGTAGTGTCTGGTTCAAACCTTCTCATTAGTAACCTAAACAAAACAGATAATGGTACATACCGCTGTGAGGCTTCAAACGCGGTGGGGAAATCACATGCGGATTACATGCTGTTTGTATACGGTACGTGAGAAAAACCACCGTTCTTCTAGACTCATTTACACATAATTGCAACATACCTCTCTCTGAAAGCTTTTAAAGAAGTTAACGTTTTGCTTTCTGCAAGAATTACAGATAGCTCCCAACACATCTACATTATACTGGGCTGGGGTAGGGGCTGGAAAAGCATTTCTTTTGCTTCTGTAACTCTTGGTGTCTTACATCAGGTGCAGAGCCATTAAGTTTCTTTCTCTGGAGCCGCTTTTGTGGACTTGCCATGACACTTGTGTATTGTCAGATGAGGCCTGAGAAAAGGCCAGAACGGAGGCATGGGGAGAACTGTGAAGTTCTCTAGCCTGACAGTTCTCACAGGACTTCTCCGATATATTTTCCTTTTTGTAATGACTTTTTCAGTGTCTTCAGCAGTGGTACAGGGTTGGTTTTTTTTTTTGCCCTGGTCTTTTATTAGCAAATTAAATGACTGAAGAATCAGCCAGCATCCCTGGATAATTGCAAACCAGTAAATAAACTGGAGGAATGAGATGTCTTAAGCCTATATGTGGCTGCTGAGCAGACACTAAGACATGTCTCAGCATCTTTTTAAAGTGCTATTAAGTACCTACTTTAATACTTCGGTTCCTCTGTATTGTTTTGCCATTGCTCTAAACCTTGTTGTTCTCTCGTCATGAGGTGTTGCACATAATGAAGATTTAGCAGGCACTTGAGGAGTGATCCCCCACTTTAATTGTGAACAAGTCCCCTGGGCTGCATATTTAAACTTTATCTCTTAGAGTGTTTATTATGTGGCATTGCTAAGCTTGTGGTGTGTGTTGCCCGTTATTTGGATAGGACATTGACGTGCTCTGGTTTGAAGTTCATTCCATGCAACAGCTGCTTGAAGCTCTGCAGGCCAAATTCTCTTGTGTTTGCTCTGATCCCAGTAAATAGTTGGGAACATAACATCGCCTATCCAGTGCCAGTGGTATGTCACCAGTTTTCAGCCCAGTCTTAGAAACTTGCCCAGAGACTGTAGCTAATAACAAACCTTACAGCTCTGAGCTGAAATTGGACTCCTGTACTGTAATATACAGGTAGTTCTCTAGTGCCTGTAGCTCCAAAAGACTCCAGTTTACAAAATGAAGTCAGATATGAATATGATGGAATAAGTCACTCTTGGTTTAAAAATGGCTGTTCACATCACTGTTTGAAGAAACAGCAAATGTTGTGGGAAGTATTAAAGAAGCTGAAATAGGACACAAACAGCAACCCATGAGAAGTATGGAAAGCTACTGCAGTAAAGCAGTTATAGAAGAGATTGTTTAATTCCTTGTGTAGTTTAATGTACCTATTTTGGCCCAAGTGAGTGCTAGAATAACTCTCACCAATGTTAATGACCTGGTTAGTGCCCAGGTTCTGTAAGGCTCAGGATGAACCGTTACAGAGGATCTAGCTGAGATGTGTGTCCCTGCAGACACACCAGGGATTTGGTGGGCTCTGGAGATGGAGCACCATTCATTCTCACCTGTAAATGTGGTCTCAGTAAGCCATTTAGACCTCATATTAACTCTCACAATCATTAATTATTCCACGTTTTTGATGGGGGCAAGAACCAGGTTACACAGGAATTCATCACAGCTTTCATCCCTCATGATTCAATTCCCAGGACCAGATGGTGTTATTGCAAAGGTGATGCAGCTTCCCAGGGGATGTTAACCTGTGGACTCTAGTTCAGGTATCCAGCAGATATTTTGGCATGTAGAAAGGCTTTTCATGGTCTGTCTGGAGCTCTCTGTTAAGTAATTGTTTTACATCCCATCACATTCTGTTCCTGGATGTCTGGGAGTGTCCTGCTATGATTCGGCACTCTGGACAACATAAAGAATTCCTTTAGACCTGAATCAAGAAGGGAGACCTCCAGAGCTGCTGATGTAGTGGAAGTGGTTAGGCTGTGGTCATCGTCTGAAGCCCTTTGGCATAGAATCTAACTCAAGTTGTCACCAAAGGAAACCAGTGCTACTGTGTTGAGTGTGAAAAGGAGCTGCTGGTCTCACTCCACATGTCAACAGAAAGCACACACTTCTCCAGCCTTTGCTGCATTTGGCATCCTTCCCCCCTAGAATATAAGGAATAATATATGTGCCTATGCAATCTGTATCCCTGCAAAAACGCCTCTGTAGGTGTAGTGTGAAAGCTAGCGGGAGGATGTGCTCGCTGCTTGCCCCCTGCCCCAGCCGTGGGCAGGACTCGCCTGTCACCATGATGCTCCCTGCCCGCATCCAGCCCCCCTGGGAGCGGGGGGGACGTGCACACGGGGCCATCCCCACCAGAGGCGTGCGGTGGAGTAGCGATGGCTGCAGCACAGCGTTGGGCTGGCACACCTTCACAAGAGGTGGGGTGGCTTAGTCTCCATACAAAACGAATGCACTTACAGTTAAACGGCATTAAGTGCAAATGATTGCCAGCAGCCAGGGCTTGCAAAATAACCGCTGCTGATCTGTGCTTAACACACCTTTCTCTGTTGCACACATGGTGTAAGGATCTCTAATGACATTGACGCAGACTGAAAATATGCTTGTTTTTAAAATTCTTTTCACGCTTTTCCTCACTGTGGGAGTGGGCAGACACATTTTTCTAGAAACTTCTGGCACAATTAGCAAACATTCATTTTTTTGCATTTATCAAAGAAGAGTCTGCTGCACAGCACCATTCCCAGTGCAGTTTGTGAAATGAGCTGGGATTATCTGCCCCTGCTCACGCAATGAAAGGGCAGGGACTTTATTCCTGTACTTCAGTTGTTCCATCTCTACTACTGTGGAGAAGTGGCAGCATCTCATCAGCATGGCCTTGGGCAAAGAGCAAGAAGGAAGTTCTAGGAGCAGGACAAAACGGCACTCAGCATAAATGACCACTTTATTTTATCTGTCTCCACAGTGAAGCGAACTCCAAGGTAATGTTTCTCAACATTCTGGAAGTTGTACGGAATACAATAAAGGTGCAGCATATAATTAAAGTTCAGATGTATCAATTAGGGAATCTGAGAGCTCACTTGGAGATAAAAGAGTAGCAGATGTGTTAGTGATGAAAAGTTGACATGCTATAGAGAAAACCTAAAATCAAAAGCCTCTGAAATGTTTCATGCTCTATTATTGCAGGATGAATCTGTAGTTCAAAGTCTTCCCGACTACTTAGCACATTCAGTTTGATCATCTGGGCATTGATACATATTTTTTCTTTTACATCTTCTCATATCTACCTTCTCCTGCCCAATAGTTTTGATGAGGATGTGCCCCTGTACATAATATAAATACTGGGAAGAGTGGCAGTGTTTGATTCTTAGCAGGTCAAGTGTCTCTGAGAAGTGGTTATTAGTTACAAAGAGAAACATCTCAGTATCTGTGTTTCTCATTAATGATGCACTATGAGCAAAACCAAGAATGTTCAAATAAAATTGTCAGAAAAATATCGGCTTTTTTATAAAAAGATTTGGTGATTTTTTTTTGTACCTTGAAATTGATATTTAGTAATGATGTTCTCATTTCTTTGTATTTATTACTATCTTTGAAGTAGTTTTTAACATCCTGCTGACGTGTATTCATAGAGGAAGAATAGTGAAGTTAACAGCCCTGGAAAAAAAGTGAGATATATTCATGTGCTGTTGATATTTAGTCTGTTAAGCACAGCAGGGCCCCTCACACAAACCTCCCACCTGGATTTTCAAATGTATATGTAGACAAACAACAAAGCACCATTGTGTCTTTCTTTGTACATGTAAACTGTTCTTTTTGTTGTGGAAAGTGTGCAGTTTATTTTTCTTACAGCTCTCCCATTCCATTTCTCTCTCTCTCATTGACTAATTTATGCTGGGTTTTATTTATTTTTATTTTGTTTAGCATTGTAGAAGGCTAAAAGGGGGGAGAGTTTCTGGGCCAGATTCTCCAGCTAGAGTATGTCTCTGCATAGCTCCCCGATGCGGATTGAGCTAGAAGCGATGTTCAGCTGCTGAGGATCTGGCCCTTTGTCTTTAAAGCCAGCTGGAAAGCCACCACCTGGTTTTAGAGGAGGAAGGGCACCCAACAGCCACGCTGCTTCTTAGCGTCCTCGTTTTTCTCTGATCATTATTGATCACTGTTGTGTTCTGCTTGTTTTTTCTTAATTTGCTTTTTTATTATTTTCCTTTTTATATTTTATCCAGATCCCCCCACAACTATCCCTCCTCCCACAACAACCACCACCACTACCACCACCATCCCTACCACCATCACAGGTATGGTACCTTCATAACCATTGGAAATGTCCTGAATGTTTATTGTCTTTTATGTATTTAAGCAGAGCTTGAAGCCTGGGGAAAAACAACAAACAAGTCATTTGATTTTTTTTCTCAAATACACCCACTGTGCGAGTCCTAATCCGGCAGTTCAACGAGTTGGATAGTCCTTACTGCAGGTGTTTCTGAAACATGGAAATTGCCATGTCAGAAAACGCTATTAATTCAGTTACTGGTGGCAAAAACTGGGTACTTTCAAATGAAGGATATAAATAGCCTTAGAACTCAGTTAACACGGGGAGTTGCTTCACCCTGAACCCCGTCAGTACCAATTTTTGAGCAATTTGTACTTGGAAGCATAAAGTTTGGTCTTTAGTGGTTTAATTCACCTAATGTAGAGATGCTTTTTCTCATGCATAGGTGTTTTGTGTATTTCTGTAATAAGCTGTCTACCTCAGTCTCACAGAAAAATGAATTCCACCAGTTTGTTTTTTTTTATTGAGTCAAAAAGTATCTGTAGGAACCTTTTTGAAGAGCTGGCTTTTAGAATTTAGCTTTATGCCTATCTGGTAAGAAAAGACGAACAGAAGCAACCAGGTGATCATGAGACACCTTTATTTTACACACATGCATCATATTTCCTCACTAGACCCAACTTTCTCCTCTCATAAGAAAGCCCTTTCTAATTTCTCTGTATTCATTTGCATTGTCATTTTTCTGATGTTTTCTTTTTCAACTGCTGCTTTTGCCTTTTTTTTTCTTTTTCTTTTTCTTTTTTTTTTTTGAGGTAGAAGTGACAAACTGCAGGTGAGAATGGACCATTGAATAGCTAATGGTATAATGTTTATTGTTGCTCTAAACCATCCCCTTTGTAAATACCGTCACATTTTATTTGCTTTTATGATTTTGCTCAGCTGATTCTAACTGTCCTCTTCAGGGCATTTTGTGGCTTTTTCCTTCTGAGGTTTTTTGCAACCAAATCAGACTCCACTAGCATGGACAAGCAATTGAAGTCTTTCTTCCAATGTGCCTTAATATGCACTTTCTGTGCGCTGTCTTCCATATATCATTGTGTTGTCTGGACTTTGCCATTTTCTGTCTTCCTCTTTCCAGGTGGCTATTAATAATATTGAACTCCAGGCACCCAGGTTCGGATGCTTGAGGCACTCTGCAGTGAATACTTCCCCATTTTGCGATTTAGTCACTTTATTTCAGTTCTGCTTTTAATCTCTTAACCGATTTTCATTTCAGAGTAGTTCTTAAACTTTATTATTTCAAAGTCTCTTTAAGAGCCTTTTGCAGAGAAACTTGGTCCAGTGTCTGTCAGTGTAAAGAAACATGCATACAGTTCTCTTTTGTTTTACAGTAATTTGTTAATGCTTTCAGTGAATTATAGAAGGCTAAAAGGAAGAATTTGTCTTGATGCTTGATTGACCCCATCATGTTTATGTCAGTGCCTGCTAACATTAACAATTGTCCTTTTCCCTGGAACTGAGTTATTATCAGCCTGTCATTTCAGGGATCACCTGAGGACTTACTGTAAAAGTGTGTGCCAACCTCACCTGCTATTTCAAACTCTGAAGTAGTAGTTGTTAATAATAAATAGCAGTATTATTGCTTGCTCTTCTGCTGCAATCATTGCAACTTGTTTGTGAATTTTAAGTATCCTCTAGGCTTCTAAGCTCTCCTCTGCAGTAGTTTCCTAACTTTTTTTCTGTTAAAAACAAGAAGGGGAGGTGGATTCTCCTTGAAATTGAACAGGGCTGTCGCCCTAGACTCCTGCCTGGGTTGGGTGAGAACGTAGGTACATTCTTCCTGCTGTCACCGTGTGGCTCAGCTGTGGCACTGGGCACAGCGGGGTGGGTTTCTGCCTTGCTGACAAGTCAGTGGTGTCCAGCACTTCCCCAGGACCTGGCTCAGCACCCTCATGACTAAAGCCAGGTGCTTCCCAAGACCCTATCCAAAGCTGTAAGAAACCATTTTTGAAGTCATCCCACGGAAGTTTGCTTTGAACATGGAGAATACAGGCTTTTCTAACCTAGTCTTCTTCACCCAGACTTTTTCCTCAGTCCCCTGTGTACATCCATAACCACAGTGCACCAGAGCACCACTGACTCTGCCTTAAAATGTGAGGAAACTCAATTTTCTCTTTACTTTGAATAATTTCTTACTCTTTCCTCTCGAGCCTGTTTCCCCTTATAATATTTCCCGTCCAGCATTCAAACGTTAGCCCTCGTAATGTAAATTTAGTTCCTACTACTTCTTCAGACATATGAGGATCCCAGGATTTCCTTAGCCTTTGAGGGAGCTAGCAACATGATGTTCCCAGGTGCAGTAGGTGAGTTGTCACCATCTGGTTGCTGTCAGTGATCAAACGCCTGGACGTGTACATCCATGAAGGTTAAATCCCTGCTCCTTACTCTTCCACTCTTGAGCTTAGCACTGTGGGTTCTTGTCCCTGAAAAGACATTACTCCATGTTAATGATGGTATTTCAGGAAGTGAGGGCTTTCTGACCTGATATTTCCCCAGCTATTCCTCCTGGGTAACTTTCCATCAGAGCAAACCCTTTCCCTGAACGCAGGCTCAGCACTACCCTTTTTGAGGTTGTTACGCTATAAGGAAGTATGACTAAATTGAAAAATGATTCAGTGCACACTAGTAAGATTCATTGACCGCAGTTCTTTATTTCCTTTACAAGCAGAATTGTGGGTTGCTTTTTTGTCAGCCTAGCAGAAGTATTTTGGTTTCAGGTGCGTGTGACTGGCCTATGCTTTTCTCACATCTTTATTTGCAATGATGGAGAATCTACAAGCTTGCTGACCTCCTGTTGGCAAAACCTGGACAGGTTCAGTCACCTCCTTGATGAATTTCAGTATTGGTTTTGAACTACTGACAAGGCTAGAAATGTAATGAAAATCTAAAATTATTCGTTGATACCAGCAGTTAGTGCTTGTGGTATGTAGGAAGAAGGTTTGCTAACAAGAAGCTGATAAGAGAGATTTCTGTATTCTCTCCTGACACTGATGCAATGCTGAACCTTCTTAAAATGTGCCCTCACGTGTTCTGCCCACAAGTTAATAGCATTTCTCACAAAGAAGAGTTAACATTTAGCCTCACTTCTTTGTGCATATACGTGCATATGTATGTTTTCTGTAAGTATTAACCAAGTGACGTGCCTGTACTCCAGTGAAGTGGATGATGCTGTGAAGAATTTTACCTTTTTAGTAGTCACCAAACCAGTATGCCAGGACAACTTTCTAAAATCCCTGTCTTTGGATGTTTCTGCATCTTTGGCAGGCAGCTGTGGCTGTATTTATCTTATGCTGAAAGCTGCACTGGTGGAGTGTAATGTATGCTCCTCCTGCCCCAGATTAAAGGTCACACAGCTGGGCACTTTGGTCAGAGCTCCTGCAGGCAGCAGGCAGCCCGCCGTGTGTGGCTGGATAGCCAGGTCTGATGAACGGGTGGCAAAATTAACTCCTGCTTCCAGCCTGCATTGAACGTTAGTAGCTGCTGCTGGTCATGCGGGCTTCTACTGCCAGGCGGTACGAAGCCTGGAAATGTACTTCTCTCAATAGGTAGGAGATTTTGTAGATGAAAAAAATCACGTCAAATTAACATAATCTTTAGAATTACATAGCATAGCAGTGTTGAAACACTTTTTAAAGCCTCGAGAGACAATTGATAACTTAATTCCTGTCATCACCAAACTGTTGAAATATTCTACTGTGGCATAATGGCTTTGTTAGCAGATGGGAGCGTTTTTTGTTTCCGCCACCAGGCAAGGTGCGAGTAATCTTCCAGCCAGGTTAAAAACATTTGCTTAGGATGAGGAGAGTTTTAAATCTATGTTCTTTCACCATTGTCTCCCCACCCGTCCACTCCCCATTTCTGCTATAATTCTGGCCTAGTTTGTGTCCCTTGAAGCCACAGACTAGTTTTGAAAAACAAATTTTTGATTTAATCAGAAAAAAAAAGGGGGGGGGGGGCAGAGGAGGAATGGAGAGAAGAGACCTGCACTGAAACAAATTCTTATGTCCAAAGCTCGTGTTTTTAGATGCCCATAGAAAATTTTATTGGAATTATTCTTTTTGAGTTATTGGAGATAACTTGTTCTGGCTTCATTTTTCCCTGCTAAAGCTATCTAACAGAACAATCTCAAAGGGCTACATTTGCTACTCCACATGCATGGTAAGTTACTCATTTTGAGCGGCTTCCAACAACAGACATCTTTTGTACTTGCTTACATACAGTATTTCTATTCTAACTGTGTTCAGACATGACAGGGAAATGCAATTCTGCCTCAAAGAGTTTATCTCTGAGTGGTGATAGACACTGTTCAGTAAATATGAGCCAGAGCAGTAGGTGCAGCAAACAGGAGAGGGCAAGTAATGCAACGTGTAGGTATATGGTGTAACGTGGTCATTATTCCCCAGCCTTGGGGGTGCAGTGAGCTCTGGGCTGTGCTCACAATCCCTCCCTAGCCCCCTGAAGTCACTGTGTAGAGCACAGGGTGCCTTTAGCAGCTGCTGTTGCTTGACAAATCAAAATGCTGTACCAGCGCTGCTGTAGACTTGACCTGCAAAGGCATGCTGAGCTGATAAAGTAGTATTGTGGCATGGAGTTTTGGGGGAAGATCACAGCTAAACTCTGAAAAGCTAACGTACTTCTTTCTTCCAGGAGAAGGAAAAGCTGAACAGTGGTGAAGTTTCCAAAACAGCACGACCTTTAAAGCTTTTCCTCTGTCACTGTTGCTTTGCTTCAGTGTAGGTGCTTGAAAAGATTTCCTGCGTGACATTTTGATCTTTTTAGTATATCCTCCAACTGCATTGATATTCTGACCATCCTTTGGTGTTTCAGCTGTTATCACCGGCAAGCCCTTTTTTATCAGTTCAAATTGTCCTTGTGGCTTTGTTCATTAAGATGTACAATATGATACAGCAGAGCAAACCGCATAATTTGAATTACCCCTAGAGTTGTTACTTGAAATAGTGGTTTTGGACAGCTGTTGTTTCCTGGGAGATAAAGGTTCTTAATAATAATCAAGCCCTCATCTTTGGCATAAGGAAGAATGGAGTGTTTTAGCGTGCCATTTCAAACACTCTTTTGCTGCCTTCTGGACTTGCCTAGCACACTTCCACACCCCAGGATCTACAGAATTTGTACATCCTGTACATCCAAATTTGCATTTATCACACTTTCTCTGCAGCTAGATCTTGCAGGTGTCTTGGCAACCGTTCTAGTGGAGACCTGAGGGTGCAACATGCATGCACGTTACCAGTATTTCAAGCCTTGCATTGGGTGCTGTTGATTCTGTGAAGCCCAGGCTGTCCATCTTGCAACAGTGCCCAGTTGGCAGATGTGACTATTGCATGTCTTTAGTGCAGTTTTAAACCCTATTTTAAAACCAAATATCCCTTAGAATATGCAGTAACAGGTGTGCATGTTCGGGGGGCTGAGGCATTGCAGGCAGTGGTTCTGGTTTAAAAATTCCCAAGAATGCTCATGCCCCCTGATGAGATCCACTGAAAAGCACTGAGCTCGTGCTGTCAAAACGCTACAAGTTCCTCCAGGATGGTGGTTTTTTTTTGTAAGCAGGCCCAAGCAAGTTCAGTTTCTCTCGAAGCTGTTCTAAAGTCAGCAAGCTCCACAACAGGAACTGTTAAGTGATGCTGAATCTGAATGTTGCATCTTAACAAGTCTCATGTATTGGCTGAGCTCTCCTTTTTGCCCATGGGGGCCATGTATTACCCTACTGGAAGTGAATGAGGGCGGAGATCCTTTGTGTCTACTTGACAAAGGCTGTGTAGATGCCAGCTCTGTATGGTCCATATAAAAACCACATTTTTATACCATATTAGCTACCTAAGAAGTAATAACATATAGAAATCTTAAATTATTGAGAAAGAAATGGTGACATTTTCAGGCCATGAATTCACATGCCAGAAAACTTTAAAATGAGGATAATGATTATTTTATCCTTAGCAGAAGTTTTTTATTTTCTGATTACATCTGGTTGTGTGGAAAAACTACAGTTGTATGGGATTTATTCCAACACTAATCCAAAAAGGTGGTGGGTGGGAAGAATGCAATAAAAGCCATTCTTTGCTCAAATTACCTTGCAGCAGGTTTGTAGGAGGTGAAGAGGCAACGTGGGGATTACTGAAGTAGATGTGCACTAGCAGCATCGCAGGCTTTATATCTGATCGGGTATGGTTGCTTGTGTTTGTTTCTGGTGGTGCTGTTCACATAGTTTCATCATAAATAGCAAGCGTGTCTGTTCCCCTGTCAGATTAAAAGGATGGTTGTGGTCGGCTCCAGCCTGGCTGTGTGGGCCACACACGTCCTCCTTGGGTGCTTTCTCCCCTGCCATGTTCAGAGCGGTCGTGGTGCCGGCAGCCCCAAGGGGAGACTCGTGTGGGGCCAGGTGCCGCCTGCCTCCTGGGGCTGGTTGCATGGAGACTTGGTGTGGTGATTTGCTTCCCCAAATTATTTATTGCTTAGCTTTTGCTTTTAGCTGAAGCTTCTGCATGTCCCTGGTAAAATGTCAAGTTAATTTACAGATGATACTGCACTCTTCTGACATTTTCATCCAGTATGTGACCACATTAAAAGGAATAAAGGAAGAGAGAATAACTCACAGGCCTGTTAAAAATAAAATAAAATCCAGTCTTCTGGTACCTCTTACAGGCAGTAGCAGACACGGTACTGTCATGCCTGGTGTTATGGGTGATAATGCAGTGAAAGTGATGCAGAAACCATCCTTGTGTCCTGCCGAAAACTTGTATCTTCAGGAAAGCGAGGGCAGGAGGGAGCCATGCACAGGTCACCCCATCCCCTGGGACACCTTTGAGCTGAGCATGGATGGAGTACAGACAGGGGCAACGTTTGCACAGGTTTCGTATGCCGCAGCGTGGTGGGCCAGCTTTCTGGACACAAGGTGCTGCCAGGCCAGTGCCAGCAGAGCGGCGTGGGTGAATGCCTGAGCCTGCATAGGTTGGTGTTGGCTGCTGCATGAAGTTGCAGCTGGGTCTGTAAAGGTCCTTTACACTATATTCAGGAGGTCAGGATTTAAATAAAAAACAAAATCCTTTCAGAGCTTGCTGGAAAAACATAGGAAGGCATAGCCTGAGCTGCAGCACTGATTTAGGAATATTTTTGTGCTTGTCACACACAGCTTCCATACAGTTTGTGATTATTTTTGTGAAACATCTGCTCTGCAAATCAAATTGTCTCTGGGGTGCATTGCAACATGCCCATGTACAAAAGCTTTCAGCACAAGCTGGAATCACTTTACAGAGGTCTGTCATATAGGATCATAATGCACAGTACATTTTCATCCATCCTTCTGAGGAATATTTGGAGACAGGAAGGACTGCCCTGGTTTTTCACTTTGTGGGGATTTTTAAGCTCTTTTGCCCCTCAGACAACTGTCTCACAACGTAGCTGAAAGTTAACATGACTGTTAATGTCTAACAGGTGTTACAGGTCAGTGGAAATTAGGAGGATTTGCGTAGGGTTTTTTTTTTTATTTGCCTTGAAGGTTTGAAATAAAGCAGAAATCTTCTGTTTATAGTACAGAACACTGATACCTAAGGTTGCTGTGAAAACAGTACTGTGAAGGGATCTGTGCTTGTCCTGGTAACTAAATGTGAAGTAGTCTAGAAAATTAGAAAGAATAAGAGCTCCATAAGTCAGTGGTCAAGTATCAAGTAGATATTCATAGTTATTAATATCTATTGAAAGTGGTAAAAAAAAAAAAAAAAAGCTTTATATGAAATGTGTGTTTTGCTGTTATTTTGATTAGGTGCTGCTATAATGCTCTTTGCGATAGCTGTGTGTTGTTAAGCTCCAATGTATCAGTGTGTTTCTCTAAGGCTGTAGCACTGCAGTTCAATTGAAAAAAGAAAATAAGCATTCAAGTTTGTGCATTTAATTTAGCTACTAGGGTTTTAATTTTTTCCATCGTGCTCATTCTGTTCAAGGCTGTGGACTAATTACGGACTGGTTTAAAGGCCCAGTCTGTCACACTCAGCCACCAGTTTTAAGTTGGAGACAATCCATTTGAAAAAATTAGAAGGCATAACAGTGGAGCTTGTAGCTCAATTAAATGTTGCCCAGATGCTTTTGTGCAGTAATTTCATAAATGCATGCAGATATGTGTGTGTGGCTGTGTAGCTACTTAACAAAGCGGTGAATGCGTAAAAGTTGGGTGTTGCCCGAGTTTTCTTGTTTGGCAGATGCCACCATCTGTATCACAGCACAGTGTATGTTACTCTCCTCGTTCAAGAGCTGGCCACAGTAAAGTCTGTTCTTACCACTGATACTAAAAAGAAATCATTATTAAGTGAAAAGTGGAGCTTTATGGAGGCCAGTAGTTCTATTTTGGCTCCCCTGTTTAATTATGAATCAGTCCTCTAGTGAACTTACATACAGGTAGATTTTGAAAGACCGTTACATTTGTTATACTTCTACATACGGCAACTTTTGTTGAGTATTCCTGATGGAAATCAGGAAAAGAAGCCTTGTCTGTTTCATCTTCATCTTAAGGTCAAAAGTGCCACATGGAACTTCTTTGTTTCTCTGCTTTTCTTCATCCTTTCTGCTTTGCCACATCTTGTAAAACAGCCCTGGTTCAGCACGAACTCATTTGAAATGATATGCATCAGCTTTGTGCGACTGTGTGACTGCAGTTCACACCTGTCACTCACAACCAGAACGGTGCTTTTTGGTGATGGCAAAGTCTTTCACTGGCTTTGCTAAACCTTTGTTAAGTCAGAAAAATATCAAGTACTTCCTTGTCACTCCATACATGAGGAGAGGAGAGATGATTTTTCATCTAGGGTCTGGGGCAGAAGTCTGATCGCTGGAGTTCTGTATGTCTGGTCTGGCATATAAAGATTCTTTAAAAAAAAAAAAAAAAAAGGTTTAAAGTTAGCCAGTCTGTCTTAAAATTCTGGGTTGTCTTAGCAGCAACATTGCAGGGCCTGGGATATTCCTTCGTACATAAGGCAGAACAGCGATGGAGCTTGGCGCATGCACAGTTCTACATATATTCATTAATTTCATACCAAAGCAATGATGGCAATTTTTCTCTCCTTTGTAATGCAACTGCTGTAGTAGTGTGTGTGTGTTGGAGTGTATCCTTTGCTTTATTTTAACGTGAGATTATTCCTCTCTGGAGCACTGTGTATTTACAATCGTTCTCAAAGAAGACTCTGGGATTGAACTGGACTTCCAGACAATTCATTCTAAACTTTAACTGGTCTGTGTTTCCTATTGCAATCATCCAAACCATTTGCTAATCATAACTTTGTCATTCCAGCTGCAGCCAACATGTTGTTTGACTTGGATATTTGTTCGCACTTACAACTGCTTGAGAACTTTATTTTTTGTAACCTGTTGGTCTCTGTCCCCAGATGGGGAAGCGAGATGCACTGTCCAGTTTGCACTGTTTCTTGACTAATATCTCTTCCAGCACGTGAATACGAGTTTGCTTTCAGCAGTTTTTCTATTTAGTGTAAAAGCTGACATAACTTTTTTTTTATTTCAGGAAGACAGTAAATTGAGACTATTTATAGATGCCAAGATGCTATCTCAGGAATTAATACTCAGTTTTATAATCCTTTCTAAACACAACTTCCCCCCTCACCTTCACCACCATTTTCCCCTTCACCATTTGCTTGGTTAAAAAAATGAGGCATTATTTGAGGATTGCTACTCAGAAACAAAGAAGAGTCCCAGTCTTGTTCTCATCTGTGCTTTGGAAGGCTTCCCTTGCAGCCTCCACCAGAGTTCCCAGCAGGAGAACAAATGCTAGCATATTTAAGTGTGTGTTAGATTTGATTGCCAAGATGAGAACAGTATATGTTGGCAGTGGAAACAGGCTAATGACAGCTTGATAATCTGTTATGCAAATTTTGGTGTAGTTTGTTAAATTGTGCAGGGTTTATTTGTTTTGCTTTTATAATTAAAGCATGTAGACCTTGTATCTGTAAGCATTGTGTATTCCTTGTATGATTCTTGTCCTCATTGGTGCTTCAGAAAACCGGACTAGGGCTGTCCTCAGCTAAATTAAAAAGGAATGGGTCCTCACTTTTCCACTGCTTTTTCTGAATGTGCAGGAAGGCTACCCTTCCTAGGGTTCTCCAGACAGCAGTTAATTAGCAGAAACACCAATGTGAATTGTCCATTGTTGCTACAAAACTGAAGTCCCAGGCTAGTTCGCAAAACATGCGGTAGAGCGCTTCATTTAAACATTGCCTGCATCAAACCAAGCAGAGTTCTGTGAAGCCCTGTCTTTGCTGTGAATTACCACATCTGGGCTTTATTGTCAGTTTAAGAGTGTTGATAGGTATTCACAAAGTTATGGTTATATTCTGAAGAGCCAGACTATTACAGCAAGCAGCCAACAAGTCTGTCTAATAAGAGCAACTGATAGGTCCTAGCAAACAGGAGGAGGATATGTAGAACCAGATGAGAGTTGAGTTTCTCATTATCTAAATAATGGGACTCTAGATAACATGAATGACATGTGATTCAGACCCAATGGTATCTGAAATAGCATAGTGCACTGTCAGAATGGAATTGTCTAGAAAAGACACTGACTTTGGGTCAGTCTGTAGAATTGCACATTCCAAACACCTTTGAAGAGATGAAACTGAGTTGGCAACTCCAAGAAATTTCCCGTGGCTTGCAATGTCAATGAAGTAAAGTCAGCTTCGTACCAACAACCACCCCCCAAAAAATTAATATAATATAAATAACTGTTGACCACAAAAAAAAAAAAAAAAGTTTGAGGGTGTGACCCAGTGAAACTCAGCTCCAGAATTCAGGACATGTTTCACATCAGAGGAACTGGGAATATCTACTTGCATTTGTCCGTTCTAGAACAACTTTTTTTACACTGAAAACAGATGCAGCTTGTGGGCGCGTGGTTCAGCATAAGGAAGGCAAAAAGGCCATGTATGCAGTTAGTGTGCAATGAGATTTGTCATTTGTTTGCCAACTCTACAAATGGTCTGGACTCGGGTTACACTGTGAAGGAGAAGAAACTGAAACCAGATTCGTTCACTGTGTCCTGCCAGGTGATCAGGTACCTAGACTGGATGCTGGAGGGAGCGTTTTGGTGAAGGCAATGTTTGAATGTGTAAAAACAAAAATATTTTCTAAGCATCAGCTCTGTGTGCTGGAGCTCTGTGTGCTGGTCCTGAGCTTCTGTTTTGGTACTTACCAACAGAAGAGTTGGTGTTGGTGTTCTCCCCATCTCATGTTCCCATGACTTTGCAACCACCAGTAATTGTTCTGGCAAGGTCCTGGAGAAAAAAAAAATAAAAATTTACTGTTTTCCTCAGGCTCATAGCTTTTGAACTCGAGGCATGTCTTCTAAACAGTGCAACTCACTTCAGATGCTTTTTGCCTTTCATTTTATTATTGCTTGTCACGCAATGTTCTTTGAAAGCTTGCTCATATATTATCTGTTCCATTTTTTCCATTTTCCCTTTTTTTGCATGCTGTTCCTCCTGTTTCTTCCCTTCCTCCAATCCTCTGTTCCCGTGTGTAGACACAACGGCGACGACAGAACCAGCAGTTCACGGTTGGTATCACATTCCTGTTTATCTTATTTCTCAGCACTGCTGAGTGGCAAGACAAGCCTGGGAAGGGGAAGAAAAAAAGGAAAATGTAGTCTTCAAGGGAAAACCATGTTTCAAGTGGACTGATCTCATAAATATAACATAGTTTTTAAGACTTGAAAGTCTGTCTAGTCTTGTCATTTCAGTTGTGAGTTTCATAGCCAGTTATTGTGGTTCCAGGCCACCACCGATTCCCAAAATCCAGGAGGAATGAGATACGTGTAAGAGGAGCGCAAAGGAAGCAAATAATTTATTCAGTAATCTCGATTACTGGGGTAATCATTTCAAACATTAAAAAGGAATCTGTCTTTTGAAAATATGAATTCAAATTTAATTTTTTAAGAGATGCATGAAATTTTCAGCATTTTTTTTTTAATTCAAGTTTATAAGAGGTGGCCTCCAGCAGGTGCACCAGAGTCGAGTGGCATGCTTGGTATTCTGCGGGAGTTTGGCAGACAAGCCCCTTGCCTTGGAGGTCAGAAGGGAAGTTTTCATTATTACACTGCAGAAGGAGATTTTAAAAACAAATAGCAACACTTTCTTATCAGCATAGCAGTCTAGCAAACTAACCCTTCTCATCTGCTCAAGGAAGTCTAGCTAACAGCTTGACAGCTTCCTTAGCTTCCTACATTTTTAAAGCAAGCTTAAATAGTCACTTCAGACTGAAAGTTGAGCATACAGTTTTTTGGCACAAACTTGCTTTTCAGCTGAAGAACCAAAACCTCTGAAAATTCTAATTAAGACTAATCCATGTTTGAGTTTGCTATTTTAGTTTTTTTAAGTTTGATAAATCAATTGTTTTTCTTACTGATATGAAATTACATAAGCCAGAAGTCTGTAGTGCTGAACTATCTTTTTTTCTTGCTTTCTCCCAACAAAGCACTGATCTGGTAATATAGGCAGATGGAGGACTGAGTAAAGTTGGGGTTAAACAGCACTGCCCCTACCAAATGGAGGGAAAAGCAGTTCTTTTTCCAGTTTACCTACATGGATGTATTTTTCCACTTTATGTAAAACTTCAAGGCATTCAGACATACTTCTGTTTTCTATACATTGCTGATCTCCCCATATACATTTTGTATAATGTCAAGATTCAATATCAGTAAGTTTGTAGCTACTGCCATGGAAGTCATGGCAAGGTAATAAAAGTCCCAAGTGACATCTCATCACACTCTACACTGATGCCTGTGAAAGTCAGATGAAGGCAAAAACGTTAATAACCCAATCATCACCCCTGGGGAAAGTCCTGAAGACCTTAAAGGCAGTGAAAGACAATGAACATGGTACCATAGCTGAATTAAATAACAACTTAAAAAAGGACTTGTTAGCTTTAGGTAACTGATGTTACAGGAAAATATAGATAAACAATTTAGCGTTTTTCATGTAGGTGAGGCTGTTTTCCATGGCAATAGAAATCAAAGGTGGTTGATCTACTAAAGCACTTACCGCAGTAGTGGAGCTTGAGAAGCCCCTGAGATCCTGCTGTGCTACCCAAATCCTGTCAGTTGAATCAGCTTGAGTTGCTCTTCCCAGCCCCTCAGGGGCCACACGGGGGGGTTTCTTCCATCAGCTTTTGGCCAGCCCTTGCAGTGCCATGCTGAAAGGTGGGCGCTGTGGACACAGGGTGCTCACCGCCGCAGTACTTCAGTTCAGCTGAGATAACCGTGCATTTGGTGCCAGGATTTGCTAAGAAAAGGTAGAACATTCAGGCAAAATAACAAAGAGGACTGCGCTATCAGAAAATAGTACAAATTCACATCTTTCTGGTTTTTTTCAGCACTAGAAATCCACGTGTACAGGGGTTGATTCTTAAACGTGGGAAGGGTCGGACGGTTTTGATATTAGCCTGACTTCTGACATCGTTTCTGTATGTCTTGGGAAGCCTTTTCTGACACACAAGTCCCCTTAATCTGTGGATAACTGCGGCTGCTCCGGGGAAAGGCCCATGAGAATCTGATTCTCCCTGAGGTCAGGCCGGGAAGCTCTTGCCCCAGACAGGGGGAGACAGCATCGCAGCCACATCGCCCTGGCCTAATTCTGCAGTGCAATTCCTGATGGTTTCCATCTCGTGGAATCTCTCCGTCTTTGTGTCAGGGAAAGCCATAGAAAGCATGTTTTTAATTCGAGGAAGGCCTCTGAATATTTTAACCCCTGTGGGGGAGGAGTGCGGCTGCAGTAAGATCGACAACTGAAATGACAAGTAAACCTAGTCAAATTAGTTTTGACAGACTTTTCTGCCTTAAAAATCAACCTGTTTTGTACTGAACTCCACTGTGTTTGCCCTCTTGGGTTCTTTTCCTGCGAAGACTCTGGGGTTTCTTTCCAAGCTTGTATTGCTGGAGTGTGTATGGAGTATACCAGGTGTTTATGTACGTTGGCCATTTGTTCTTACCAATGTCCAATCGGAGTGAGCATGTATGTGAATGACTAGAAATGCATGGGCATGAACTAAAGCCAAATGGATTTTCTCCAAAAACGATTTCAAATGAATTGGGGGAAGAAAAAATAATAAACCAAAACAAAACAAACAAAAAAACAACCAACAAACCAAACCTAAAAAAGAGATTGATAGCAAAGAAAATGAAATGTAAGGCTAGTGTGGAACCAGCACAATACTTCAATCGGGGAAAGGATTTTTGAGTAATTTAATTTTTTGGAGTGTATCCTAGAGGACTGGGGGGAAAAGGAGTCCTGTATGTGTATGCATGTAAAAGCGGTAGCAAAACCCCTGCCATTCCTGTTTTCTTATGGAATGGAGTTAACAGCAGCAATGCATGAGTGACTCAAAGCACGAACATTGTTAACTCTTTTGTTTAAAAATGAGAGTTTAACTGTAAATTTTCTGATGCACTGTCTCCTTTCTCTGCACTGTTCATTGCCAGAACTCCAATAACAGCATGGTCATGGCCAGCAGGAAGGCTTGTGCTTCTGCTGCACTGCTCTACACTGGGTTTACTGAACTTAAACCCTCCTTCCCTTCTCTTTTGCACTTCATGTGTCAGGGAGCCAGTGGGGCTGAAGCACTGGTGCATTTTGAAATCGCAGTTCCCTGCCTGCACGCAGTCAAAATGAGGGCACACGTTGGTGCAGCTGTGGCAGCACTGGCTCTGGAAGTCTGCCACCACTGAACTTGGAAAATGTTTTTTCCTATTCCCTTTCTTCTCTCCTGTACCCCTCCTCCCCCTAAAAATCAAAATGCAAATTTTTGATTTCTTAAATGTGCTGGCTCCACAGCTTTCTAAGGAACACAGCCTTGCAGGGTTGCTGCCCTCTGAGAAAGTTTTTGTGTGAGATTACCAAGCTCGCTTTTTGCCTCCTGTACCAGTAGAATATGTAAAAACAGCCATGACCTCATACATGATGTTCTTTTGCTACAGCAAAAGTAACAAATTTTATGTTTCTCCCCCAAAATTTTGACCCCACCCTATGGTAAGCTAAGAGCTTAAACAAGCTTCTTAATGATTTTTAAATCACATGGACAATGCCCATTGCCATGCGTTACGTCTGCTACATGTGTTATGCATGTATGTCTTTGGGCACCTGGGTGCATACACCAAAGGGACCAGCAGCTGGCGATTCCTCCCAGCAGCAGGCTCTGGCTCCATACCTGGGGTGCCCCAAGCTGCCTTCAGCTCCCTTCCTGAGGCAGAAGGAAGGTGCTGCTGTTTTAGGATAGGCAGAACTTCTGCTAACATTAATTAGAAGATAGGGTGTAAAAAATCTCTTCTGAAGCTGGCAAAGCAGGAAGTCTGGAGTGAAGGTTCAATGTTACGAAAACATCCCAAACAAGAGTGAAGAGTTGCAAGAAAATACGTTGTCCATAATAGAGCAGATAAATTATTTTCTAAGCTGGAAATACTTTCTGAAGGCTGATATGAATTTTTGATCTTAGCAAGATTTTGTAAACAAATATTTAACGCTTCTGTGTTAAGCTCTTGCTGCTTTTTCCATTTGTGCTCAGTCTCTGAAAATGAGTCTGAAGCCGAAAGCTCAGCCATGCCAGAGCACTAGTCAGCTTCCAAATCTTGCCAAATTAAACAACATACAAGGAAAAAAAGCCTCAGTGCTTTCTGCATTAGCATTATCAAGCAGCTCTGTCTGTCCAACTGCCTTTTTTCCTTTTTAAAAATGCCCTACTTAAAAGTGCAACTAATAGTAAATACATTTATAAATATATTTTCCAGACCTAATCCTTGGGGCAATTGAATAAAACATCACAAAGATCCATGCACATGTTAAGACTTCTGTTCAGCCTTGTAGAATATGCAACATAAAACGGAATCTGTAATTGGTTATTTACAGTTTGTTACAAAGGATAAATTATATTTTGCTTAAAAAGTGGAGGTAACCTATGAAGAAGTTCAAAGCATTACTCTGTCAATAAACCTGTAAATAAATGGTGTGTTCATTTAATTTTCTAAACACCTGTATCAGGCTTCAGGATATGCAACTCAGCTTGCTGGTTGCACACTTTTAAGATTTATTATTTGACAGGGAAATTGTATCTGAGTGAAAAGTTAGCTTTCATTTATTTAAAAGAAGTTGCAGCAGACTTTGAATACATTCTGATCAGACATGAAAAGAAGGGACTTTAATCGCTGATATGAAAGTTTAATGAGAAAAATCAAGAAGTAATTTACCACATTTAAAATGCCTCACAACACATTTTGATACTGTTCAGTGGCATTTTTAAGTATACCAGGTGCAGGTAGAAAACGAATTGTTGAATTGTTAAATTTTCTTTTGAAAGAGATTTTTTTGCTTCATTAAAAATGTAACATTGCCCTTTTTCATTATTGAGAAAATGTGGTTCCTTGTAAGTGAAAGGGAAGACTATACAGGGGCAATTTTAGAGAGAGAAAAGTTGAATGGCTGTTCTGCAGAGCACAGATTTGCACGTCCAATGCTTCTGTGAGTCAACTGTAATTATTTTTTTATATATTATCGTAAAAACTCCCTGAAATCCAATAGTGGTGCAAAAACAAATTTCTAGCTATTAATCAAAATGGCTTCCCGCTTTAGAAGATAATTCAGATTGTAGATTCTGGATTACATATTTTAAACACCATCACTGAAAAAGAGTTTTATTTTTAATGAGATATATGTATTGCTTATGGCTTTCCAATAGGAGACAAGTCTGCACATTGATTATACTTTATTAATATCTTTGTTATTTAAATGAAAGCCTTTGTCCTAGCAAAAACACGTCTCTAACCCCCTGTTGCTACCTCCTCCCCAAAATGTAAAAAGTAGACGGGGGCTGGGGGTATTTCTGTTCCTCCAAGGCCAGCGTTTTGCAGGTAAATTCTCTTTGTGCTCCAAACCCCCTGTAAGCACAAGGAACCTGTTCTCCAACATTATTCAGGAGCGTATTTAAGCTACATTAGGTGTGGTTTTTTTGGCCAGTCTTTACTTGAAGAGGGTTTCCCGTGTACTGCAAATAAGCCCAGAACTCAAATTGACATCCATTAGCATTCACTGGATCCATTTTACAGAAACTGGGCAAGCACGGAGCGTGTATTTAGCTGCCACTTAGTGTATTAACAGATCACTGAATTGCTGCTGCTCTCAGTTCTCCCCCCAAAACATCTGGGTTTTTATCAATCTTCAAGCTTTTGCTGACAGTTTTCCAAATGGCCAGTAGTGATAACATCTCTTTCGTGTCTGCCTTTTGTGGTCACAAGAGTTTGTCTTGTCAAACTGCTTTATCAGCTTTGAGGACAGATACTTTTTCCAGAAATGCACTAAATTTAGGAAATTAAAAAAATAGTTTCAGATTATTTTTTTTTACAAAAGGTACAGCCTGCAGTCTGCAAGTACAGATGCCTTACAGTTTTGAAATGTGATCCACAATATTCTTTAATTTATAAATTGCTGTGCTTGTCAACATTACCAAAAATATTTAATTTCTCTGGAAAATTGGAAGAAAAATTTACATTGACATCTATATATATCCTAAATCAAACCAGAATAAATTGGGAAATTGCCCCTATTTGATGAGTAAAAGACTGAGTCCGGGGGTTTCTGCATGCTGTTATGAATGAGTGATTTTGATTCACCTACATGTTTCGTGTGTTAACAGTGTAGACTGAGGAATGTTTCTGCCAGTCTGTCAGTAATAAAGTAAATGATTGGAATTCTGAAATACAAGTTACTCTGCTCAAACCAGCAGAAGATGGCAAGTGATTGACTCATTTTTTCCCCCAAGAAATTCATCCTCAGTTCTTAAGTGTGTTGTTTTTGTCACTTGAGAAATACAAAGAAAAATGAGTTTGTTTTTACTTGTAAGGCTTTACTCAGTTGCCAAATTCCGCAGAGGAGCTGGACTATGGGGATCTCTCAGGTAAGGGCTAGCACCTAGGTAAAGCACTGCTCTTCTACGTAGATACTGGTTCCACTGATTTCTGCGTCTTGGCCATTTTGCATTGTATAGTCGCTATGGTGTGGCAATTAATTGCACACAGTCCTTCAACTTGGAAGTTACGCTGTTTTCTGTTGGGATTTCCCTCCCATTTTTTTGGGCATTGGCACCCTGTTGTGAAACGTGAAAATGGGGGAGGCACATTCAGAGCAGTGGGGTTCACCTTTCAGGCTGTGTGCCAGCTACTGTGGCCTCAGTAGCTTGCAATAATTTTCGTAACACTAATTTGGAGAATGGTTGAGTTGAAATTTTGTTTGTAAAACACTCAACTACGCTGTAATGTGCAAAACTGTCTTTAGCAAGTGCAGCCAGCTCTACATCTAGGCTGTTTGGTAAATTCTTGTAAGGGGAATTTCAGGTGGGAGATCAAAAGGAGGTGATTGTTTTATTAGCTGAGACAAAAACAACGATTTGGACCTCTTTTTTATCGACAAGCAACTGGAAGTTGCATAAATCCATCTTTATAGTTGGTCCTTGCAAATTCAGTTGAATTCAGATGAAAAAATAAAAGCATCCTCGGTGGGGGAGTTGGGGCAATTGATATATTCAAAAACAAGAGTCATAACAGTCTAAACCTCCGATCTTCGTGATTTGACAGACTTCCTTAGTGCTTTTGGAAATGAGCCCCTTGTTTGCTGCCGCTTCCCAGACAATCTCTGCAGCTCCCCGTGGGAGGGCAGGAGGCTGGAGACACTCAGGCTGCGGGCAGGAGCCACCCGGTGCCCACCGCCCATCCCTGCAGGGTCCCTGCCCTTGGGGGGCGTGCAAAGAGCCTTGCCCAGGAGGGTTTGGGTCCAGCACTGTTATTCCCTTTTGCGGTTTACAAAGTGAACGAAAACTAACACCAGAAAGCAAAGCCCTGAGCCCTCATCTTTTTCCGTAAAATGCTTTAACCCAATCAAACCAGCAGCATCTCTTCCTGCAAGCTACTATAGGTATGCTTTGGCCAAGAGGTTAGAAATGATTGATTAATTCAATATGTATTCTAACACCTGAGCAATACTAATAATTATTGTTGCAGGCCTGGGCCAGATCTCATAGGTAAGAAGCACTAGGTGTCTGTTAAATATCACTGTGTGGATGGAAAGTAACTGTTTTGCTCTGATAAGCTTTATTTTTTTATTTGTATTTTTTAAAGAAAATACACATTTTGGTGAATGAACAGAAGAACGGGAAACAATTCCACAAAGGAATTCCTCAAAATGGGTGTCTGCTAGCAGTCCTGTCTTTCCCTTAAGTGAATCTTTCTCAGCTTTTGGTAGCAGCACAAGTTAAGTGTAGCATGCCATTGAGAAGTGACAGTACTGACTGCGGGGGGCGGCGGGGGGTGACGTTGTTGAATTTTGCTGTTACCCTTGCAGTGCAGTCAGCGACACATTCTCTTTTTTCAGAAAGTTGTGGATGTGTTGAATGGCTAGTATGTCTTTCTGACAGTATACTTTAACTTTTCTATTTTTGTGAATCTTAAATATAAGTCAAAATTTGCTTCAGATTTTCCACAAAGCAGTGCAAGCACAACTGCTGGCTGTACTGAGCAGGTGAGCGAGCACCCTTTGTGCACTAACATACACCCATTTTGGAGCATCAGTTTTGATGACTGATTTTTTTTCCCAGGAATTTCAAAATTTCGTTTGTCGCTATCTAAGTTGTTTGTGTATGACCAAAGGGTGACTCTACCAAGTCAAACCTACCAGTATTGCTGGGAAATAGAGAACCAGCCCTGCACCGTTCTCTGCTATGACCAAAACTCTGCCCTCCATCATATAACTCATGCCCAGACTCCTGAGAAACTGACATAGGATCCCGTTTGTGGACTGGTGTCAGCAAATTTGAGCTGTCAGAAGGGTAGCACAGGTGAGTGCTGAGCCAGCTCTCCATGTGAAGCGCTGCCTCCCACCTCCGGGATCGGCTCCGACCCCTCTGCCCCCAGGGCACTGGAGCCTGCCCTGCAGCGTCCAGGCTCCAGCTCAGCCCTCTGAGGGGTGGCACGCTGCTGAGACATGGTAAAACTGAATGTGTTGGTCCTGCTGCAGTGTTTGCTCAGTGTGCTGTTCGTTTCAGGTACTCGTGTCCTGCTAAATGCTTCAGCGGAGGCTCTGCCAACTGTACAATTAAGTAATGCGTCTGTTGCCTTGCATCCAGGTAGCTAGTTTCCAGTGTCATGTTAACTTTTGCTGGTTGAGCTGTGTGTGTCCATACCACTCACAGACCTTTTGTTCATAACGTAGAAGAACAGTGCAGAGACAGTTTGTCTTGCACTTCTGCAGCACAGATTGACTTCTTACTCTACTGCAGCGCTTTTTCAACCTAGTGGTGTTACAGAGACGTTCCCTGCAGTGCTGTGTATCACCAGTCCAAACTGCTATGTACTGGTGTGTATGTATGTATACACACACGAACACATATATAAATATATATGCTGCTGTGTGCTATGATTGCAGTAATCCAGTTAATCTAATTCCATACCTGAGTATTTTCAGTCCCCTCAGGTGCATTCTGGTCTTCTTGTTTTGCTCACCAGTGTTGATACACATCTTGTAAAACATTGAACAATCAAGAAAGACCTGTGTAGCCTTTACATCTGGTTTGATTAACTAATCAAAACCTGATTAGCACCTTTGTTCAAGGGGGATGCTGATTAATCAATTACTATTGATTGTAAGTGTGGCTCCATTTTCTAGCAGAGAGAAGTCTGAAGAAACAACCAATAAACATTGAGCACCTGTCATAGTGATTAAATTTATTAAAACAAAATGCATTATTTTTTATGAAGCGATCTTGAAATGGGTCACTGAAGAGGAGCTTATTGATTGAAGAAGGATGAACTCCTTGAATTTCTCTAGCATAAATTAGACAAAATTCAATTACAATACGATGAACAGGTTAACACTACTCTTTAACAGTCCATCAATAAATTAGAGTAGGGGTAGCACACTTAATGCTGGACTATAGTAATGAATAATATTATTGTTCGTTCTGTCACACAGGTAGTGATTACTGTCCTCCCAGATTGTAGATGAAGACTTTAAAGTGTTTCTGAAATAATGACAGCCTGTTCTTCCCGCTGCTCTGCCCACCAGCACCCCTGCCTGCCAACCCCAAATTTTAGTAATGTTCCATGATGTCAAAAATTCCATTCTACAAAAGGATTAACCAGCTATTCATCAAAAGAAAATTCAGTGGCAAAATATTATTGCTAACTTCCTTTTAAGTTTTCTTCGTATTAGGAAAGAGGAATAGTTGGTTTATCAATATTTCAGAAGCACACGAGTGACTTAAGGTAATTGCACCTAAATCATGACCAATAGAGAAGTATGGAAGCCTGCATCATTTTGGTGTTTTAATTGTGTCATAAACTTAACAGGAAGAAGAAAAGATTGATAAGTTAGGAATTCTTGACAGAAGTTGATTTAGGTTTTCTTTTCCCTAATGTGATGCAGATATTGCATCTAGGAAGCACTGCAGCTGTTTATATGTACGTTGTATACACATGTACATATGTGCACACAAACGCAACCTATGTTGTGCTACATCAGTAGCTTGAAATTAATTTTCACCAAGAAATAAGAGACATTCTTGTAGGAGTACAGCAATAAATCCAAATATGCCAAAATTAATACCTATACTATATGTTGGTGAAGAACTCTAGAATTTTCTGCTTTTATAGCACAAACAATCATAGAACAAGTTCAGAGCTGTTCAGGGATACCCCCCAAAATGTCACAAAATGAAACAGATCAAAATTCTCAGTTTCCTGAGTCAGAGTGGGATAGGCTATATCTCCAGGAGCTTGCTTATATCGTGCCTCTGGTATTTAAATAAATGGAGCCTTAATCAGAAGCCGTGCTGGAGCACACTGGGAAAACAGTGAGATACACTGTTCAAAGCAATAATAATAGCAGAAATTGTGCTAGTGGGAAACGTGAGCGACTGGCTCTGTGCTGGAGGTGACCTGCAGACCTTCTGTGCTGCTGGTGAGACTGAAGTCAAGTCACTTGGGAGTTTTTCACCTCTTCCGCAGGCTTTAGCAATAAAGTGATTCATTCCTTGTAGGTCCAAAGCTTTTAACTCCTATGTAATTGATATTTAAAATACTAGCTAGTAGAGTCAGATCTGATCTAGTCCTTTCTCTTAATCTTGAGATGTTGCCACTTATAAAAAGCAAGAGCAGGAATACACATGAATGTCCATGTATGTATATATATAAATATATATACATATTTAAAGCCTCATTAAAAACAGAATTTAATGGAACCTTTTTGTGGAGTGGTTGGGAGGAGAAAAGTCTTCCATATGCTAAACCTTGCTGTAGGTGCTTAACCCACATTGTTAGGATATTACCATTAAAATCTGCCAGCACTTTTTCATGTTCTTGAGGCTGCAGTAAGTGATAAATTTTTTAACAATTACTTCTGCAAAAATATTAGAGAATTTGAGATCATTAATACACTTATTTTAAAGTGTCTCCCCTTGCACAAAAATAAATACATAACAACTACGATTCTATGGGTTTAAAATATGGATGTCAGCTGAGAACATTTACATGGGAAATTAGCAGCATAAACATCTCGTTTGGGTTCCTTGTTACCACTTCCCTGAGTCATTTTCCATGATCAGATATTGGGGCTGATCGCTGTCATTTTTGTCATCTGCCTTTGTCCTGCCGGGAGGTAAAACTGAGACCAGTGTGGGTTTGTCCTTTAGGCAAGAAAAAGGTGAGCGATGTGAACTGAAGTTGTGCAGCCTGCAGTCTGCCGTGGGTGTGCTGCTACATGTTTAATCGGATTGGCTCAGGACTCTAAAAATTTTAAATTACATGAGTTAGTAGGGTGTCAAATAGGAACCAGTCCAAAAGTGCGTTTACTTTCTCTGTGTGTAGTGTTTCGTGAATTACACTTTCTGTTTAAAGGAAAACTTCAGTTGGGTTTTTTTTTTTTATGATTTCTTTTTGTTGTTTAAAGTAGCAGTTGGTTAAAATAATAAACAACAATTAATTTAAAGCTACCAAAGTTTCTTATTGGCCACAATTTTAAATGGGACTACAGTGCTCTCTGCTGCTGTGTATTGTGCTGCATCTCATGCAGAGAAGTTCAATGCTACATTAGATAAAATTATGGCATCCCTCTAATGCAGGACACAATCATACTATTCTCTCAAGGGAGCAACACAGTAGTTTAAAAAAAAAAAATTGATTTTTTTTCTGTGTATATCAAGTTGTTCTAAGTGGACTGTACCATTATCACTGCAGTTTTCCTTTAAGGTGCTTTGATATAATCCAAAACACCACCCTATGGAATTTGGTTCAGCTGAGGTGTAGAGTAGCTGCAGAGTAGCAAAATAGTTGTGCATGTTGTTCATAACATGCTGCAAATGTCTGTATGTTGACTTGTTTCTTCCCTTCCTGTGTATCTCCCTTCCTTCCACTCTCACTCTCAAGAAAACACAAGCAAAACGGAAACAAAGCCATAGCAGAAAAATTCTGACTATTCGATTTAAAGGCCAGCATGCTCCAATATATATTAACATCTTAATGGGAAAGCTCGGCATGTATACATTTACTACTCTCTGACAAGAGGGAATTAAATGTCAGAAGGATTTGTAGCATCTATAATTGAATTGGTGCTGAGAGAAGCAAATCTTAAGGAAGAATAACATATTAGGATTAGCAAATAATGTGGCATTTTGTCAGTTCCTGCCATCTAGTCTGTTCCCTCTTCAGTAATAAAGTTGTGATTTCTTTTTTTAATCATAGATATGAAGCAGGAATAGATTTTGTGAATTGGAGACAGCATTTCAAAGCAGATTCTAGTTTTTAAGGTCAAGTTTGTCTGTCTTGGTAGAAATTTGGAGAATTATTGTCTGCTCCGTAGTTGGAACGTTTTTTTTTTTATTACCAAAGAAATAATGAGTAACGCCAAATATTGATGCTTATTCAGTATGAAATAATACCCATCTCCAGCGTTGCTGCTGGAGTAAGCCCGTTTCTTCCCCGGAGCCCCCTCTGCCAGAGGAAGGGCTGAGACGGGGGCGCGTGGTTCGGTGCCAGGCTCCTGCTGCAGCAGCTGCTGTCTGCGAAGCCTGGCTGGAGCAGCTGCAGGCTCATGTCCCTGTTACAGGGGTTAGCAAGCATATTGGAAGGCTGGCTGCGTTCCCACCTCGCATGAGAATATTCTGAAGCGAGGTGCTTACAGAAAATTAAACAGGTATCTGTATGCTTGCAGCATACAGATCGATTTGCCTATAGTAGTGTCCAGGATTGCTGGAGATGGGGTCTGTCGCGGGGCAGCTCTCAGCCGCCGGCTTTGTCTTACCTTCCACATTCATAGGCAGAACTCTGTTCACACTGGGTAGCAGCCACTGCGCTAGGCACCGCGGGGCTTAACTGAAGTATTCAGGGTTTAGATGGGATGTTGAAAGAAAAATACTTAACCACAGGAAAGGTGTAACAGTGGTGTCAGCATCACTGGCTTTGCCGTGGGCACTGCAGACCCTGGTCTCCCAGGTTCTTCAGAGGCTCTTTCTTGTGGCTGTTCTGGTGGGGGTAGGGGGCTGGTCAGCATTACAGAAGGCAGTCGATTATTTGTGAGTCGTTATTAAAAGTGGATAGTGGGAGAGCAGTGTGCAAATACGGCTAGGAAAGAGGGACAGCTGAAGCAGATGAGGATGGAAGGACAAGAGGAAGAAAGCTGACAAAAATCATCATCTTTAGAGAGTTAAGAAACTAAACAGAAACAGTACTGCCACCAGGCAAGGTCTTCTGGAAAATCCCACTCATAAACACACTGCAGAAGCAAAGGTCGAAGGAACCAGCTTGCCTGCAGGACCTGCGGAAATTTCTGGCCGTGTTATCCCGAAGCTTCAAGTAGTTCCTGCAGCAGCCTTCTGATTTGGTGCAGGTGGTGCCTAGGCAGGTGAGCTTGTATGGCAAGCACCATCCTGAAAAAGCAAAAACAAAGAAGTAGAAACCCCTGTGAGCCTCAGAGCACGTGGACTCCTAAGAATTTCTACTATCTTGTTCTTAATTTTATGTTTAAGAAGAAGAAAACAATAGTTTTCTTCCATTTCAACAGTAGGCTTCAGTTTTCAAAAAATTGATTTTTTACCTATTTTGTTTGGAGAGCAAATTGATGCAACACAGAAAAGACAGGAAGAGGAATTAATTTTGATAAGTACAAGTGTTTTAGTGCCTCTAAATATGGCATATTTTTTTTAAACAGAGTTCCAGCATGTTTCATCCAGCACATTTGCAATTAGAGATGAAGAGCCATTCCTTTCACTTTGATAATTAGTATATAAACATAAATATGTTATCTTTAAAGTCAAAAGTACACTGTCAACCGCCTCACAGACTCGGGTATCAGATGGTTTGCAACCACTAGACATCCTCAGTATGTATTTAATTTTTACTTTGTTTGTAAAGTTGAAGACAAAGGTATTTAGCAGTGTACCTAATAAAACAAGCTTGCAGTTTGCACTTTGCCATGTTTTTAACCGAAATACTTCAGGAAAATGGCTGTGCATGTCCCAGTAGAAGAACTCATAATTAATAAACTCTTCTGGCCGGAACTGTCCCTTCTCAAGGAATTGCTGACTCCCTGCTCTTGACTTAATTGCAAATTGAGTAGAAACTGCAAAGGATCTGTCAAGCGTAAGGCTCTAGCACAGCACTCCAAGTAACAGAGGCCCGATTCTCTGCAGCTCTGCAAATTCAGTATAACCGCCTTGAGGCTGGCGTTGCAAGGATGAGGTGCACCAACTGGCGTTCAGGTTTCATGGGTGCAGAACTCTCTTAATTACATTAAGAAAAAAATGCACCTCGATGCAAAATCCTGCTCTAGACGCATTATAGAGCCATAACTCAGTGCATTTATTCTGCTCAGCTGTTCCAAAGGCCAACAAGACATTCATCCTGCAGCTTGGGATGCTTCCCTCTTGCCTTTAGTGCAGCCTCGCATACCTTGGTGCTCAGCACCTGCTGCAGCGCAGGAGGGAGGTCAGCCTCGCGTGCTGCCGGGCACTGTGCAGACAAACAGACGTGTTTGTCATCTCGTTAAAGCAGGGCGCAGCATGTCTGCAGCAGCAACTTGTCCAAAGCTGCAACGAGGAGACTTCGGTTTGAGTGCTCGCTACCTAGAGCACCCTGGTCCTCTGGTTTTCCCCTAGCTGCTATTCCAGACAGACAATGGCGTCTCTTCCCAAGTGAGGCTGTCTACTTGGCACGCTGCAATGCTTTCATGGGCACCTTTCCCATCAACAAGCAGGGATATTCTGCTTCTTGCCAAAGCAGCAAATGCTGGGAAGTGCTTATGATACAGTCTGTTCCTACTGAAGATTATTTAGAAAAAGAAGAAAAAAAAGTACCTTCTTAGAGGCGGCTTGTTCTGGCAGTTTGCCACAGCAACTAGAAATCCTTGCGTAGTGGTTCCAGGACGTGTACCATTTTCTTAAATACTTACTGTTATTTTTCTTCATCAGAAAGCTGGGAATAATTGACTTCAAAGACAGTAATTTTCATTGGATGTGGAACAGTTCAAGATCAGTTAATTCTCCTCATTGAGAGAGCTATGTGTATGCCTTTTCAACAGAATAAGGTATTTTATGGGTTGTTTTGCAATTAGGTTTTGTCCTTTGAGTGCACTTTGTCATTACAACGTAAGAGGGAAGTTTGTTTCACTTTTTGTATCTCGTTTTTTCTAATCATGAATTTCTACAAAATAATTTGGCCATGATGTGTGTGCCATTGGTATGCACTTTACTGAACACCAGGTTTTAATGTGCTTTCAGATTTCCCTGGTGTGCTCCTACCACAGTTAAATGACCTGACTTTAGATGATGTGGAAGCAAATGCTTCTGATTTAAAGTGGTATCTTTTTTGCCACCCTTAGTTTATCTTGTTAGATAAATTGCTGAAAGGAATTCTCTCATTGTTGTGCTAGTAGGTATTATTTTGTTTTTTCCCTTAATATGCACCAAACCTTGGCAAAATTAAACCCAGGCATCCCACTGCCTATGCCAAAGCTGCTACTTTTAAGAGTTACTTGAAAAAATGTTCTAAGTTTTTTTCTTAAATTGTTTTAATTAAAGTGTACTATACAGTCTCAGTCACGAGTTATTTACTTACATCCCTTAGTACTTAATCTTAGAACAGAATTGGAAATATCGATAGAAAGTGTAAATCCTGGGCTCCTGCTTGAAAGCATTGTATCAGGTTTCAGCTCAAAAGAGCACCATTACCTTTAGCTGTCACGGATCTGTACACTTGATCGATAAACTTCAAATATTATTAGAGGTGGAGGCTTCAGAGATTTGCTCTGTTCTTTGGAGAGAGACGGGGATAAATCTTTCTTAAAAATTGACTTGAATTTGCACTCTCAGTCTTCCTAGTAAAATGCATTTCTCTTAGGTGTCTGGGCAACTGCATGCAGGGCAGATTTATAGGCCATGTGCTTCTTGTAGTGAAAGATTTAAATGGTAAATCCTTCACATATGACTTCACAAATCATGTAAAGTTAAAAGATTTTTACCGTTTCTGTTGCTGCTATGCTTAAATTGTAAGGTATGGCTAGTAAATCATTTTAATGGAGGTGTCGCACTTGACTCAATAAAAAATAAATAAATAAATAAATAGAGACAATGGTTTAGCTTCTATTCCAAAATGTTAATGTATTAATCAACGGGAGAATAATTGTTTTTTTACTATGTTATAAATCTCAGTTGCCATTAGAATTGCAGCAAGGGTTGATGTAGCTGCATTCTTAAATTAAAATTGTTTACACTGCTATACATTCTTTTTACATGGCCATAGCTCATTCTGGGTTCATTTCAGAGTTGTTCCTCAGCCAAATAAGTCATTCCTCTCCCAGTGACGGCAACCTAAGGGAGAGATGCTTATAAAAGAAAACTAATTGCATGGTGAGGTGTTTAATAAATAAAACAAAGCAGTTGGAGGCAATACACAATTATTGCTTACTGTCTGCATTTGAAGAGGTTTTTATAGTTTGGATTAAGAGTTTTGCGTCTTAAGACGTCATGAACTGTAATGAACAGAAAAGGTCGTGCTTAATTATGTAATCTTTGAGTTCTTGGGTTGGGGGAGAAGAGGGATGTAAACACATTTACAAAGCTCAGTTGATTGTTTTGTGGTTGTAGAGGTTTTTGGGCTGATATTAAAATGTGTCACCAGGGCACTTGTTTAATGATCTTTCTCTAAAGCTAATGATTCGTATTTCCATATAGCATTCTACTGCTATTCTCTGTGCCCCCCCCCCCCCCTCCCCCCAGCTCCCCAGGAGTATTGAAATTTGGGGAGTATTCTAGGGAAATTTCCGAAAACACGTGTCCACCAATGATTCCACATCTCCTCTCCCTTTCCCTATCCCAGCTGTCTTCCCCGTGCATAGTAGTAGTGCTGCTGCTTATAGCAGAAGATACCTTGCAAGTTGATCGGCCAGATCAGTTCAGCCTTGGGCAGCCTGCCTGCTCCTCTGCCTGAACTCATCTGTCGAGATAGCTCGATGCTTTATCCCTTTTCCTTTTGAAAGCAAAAGGGTGTTTTTTCCAATCCTGAGGGCAGCTGCAGCCAAAACCTTCAGATTGTGTCATAATAAGTCCCGAATTCTTATTCCTCTTCTAATCTCAACAGATTCTCGTGCAGGTGAGGAGGGGTCAATAAGGAGCGTGGACCATGCAGTCGTTGGCGGTGTTGTGGCCGTGGTCGTATTTGCCATGCTTTGCCTGCTCATCATTTTAGGGCGATATTTTGCAAGGCATAAAGGTAAGACAAAGACTGAAACTGAAAAATGAATGGATTTGGTACGTCTGTCACTTCTGAAGCTTGCAGTCAGCAGTGCTGCTCTAGGTGTGCTCCGTACACAGGCTAAAACTGAAATTTGGAAGTCTTACTACAAAACCTAATTGACCTGAGCTGGTACGTACATGCCAGCGTCTTGGTTTTGTGGTTTACATTGTAAAATGTAAATGTCCATCCTGGGAACTTCTTACAACTTCCAGAGTAAGGCTGAACCCACCCACAGTGACGTGACCATTCCAGTCCCTGTGTATACAGGCAGGTGTTTGCACAAAAGGATCCACTGTTAGCAGCTTTTATTTAGTGGATTTGGGAAAGCTGTCAGAATAATGACGAGCTGGTTGAGACCCCAGCCAGGATGGAAAGAATAATGCAGAGAAGAGAAGAGAAAGCAGAGAGGAAAAAAACAACTAAGGCACATTAGGGGAGAGAGAACGGGAAGGTGAAAAATGCCTTTCCTTTAAGTGTTTAAAACACGATTTTACTGACATTTGAAGGGTAAAATCACTGTGTCACCTAGTTTCTTCTCTGCACTATGACACCATGGAGAACAGCACACCATCACGTCTGCATGGGGACGTGACCGCCCAGCCTGCAGCTGGCGGCAGCGAGCGCTGTGGTGGGACGCGGGGCAGCATCAGCCCCACTGCTTGCCGTGGCGTTGCTTTCCTGTGCCCTCTCTTTGCACTTCCATGGGAAATGCAGGTTAAAAATGCCCAGCTCCTCTTGAAGCAAGCAGGAGTTGCACATCTGGGTGCCTCAGGCAGAACTGGAGAAACCTCTGTCCCCATGCCGTGGGGTTTGTGGTGTAGTGCTCCTTGATAACATCACAGCTGCACAGTCCCAAGTCACAGCTGCATGGGACCTGCACTCAGGCTCCATTTCTTTCCTGTGGCATTGATTTCCCCTCCTGCTTGTGGCTTTGTCGCCCTCTCGCTCGCGATGTCACAGACCTTACCACTTCGTTTTCAGGTACATACTTCACTCATGAAGCCAAAGGAGCAGATGATGCAGCGGACGCAGACACAGCTATCATCAATGCAGAAGGAGGACAAAACAACTCTGAAGAAAAGAAAGAGTACTTCATCTAGAGCAGCCTTGGTTTCAATGAGGTGTCCAACCGTGGACGGTTACTGGCCCTATTTAAACGCTAAAGAGACAGTGATATTGGAAGTTGCAACCAGCTTGTGTCTTTTTTTTAAAGAAAAACGCAAATGGGTGGAGAGTTGTGAGACTGGGAGGGTCCGGGATTTGCTGTGTAAAAATATTCTTCGTAAAGTACACTCTGCTGTTTGACACCTCAGTTTGTTTGGGTTTTATTTTTTTGGCCAAGTCCAGCTTGGATTTAGTTTAGTGAAGTCATTTGCAGAAGATTCTGTGCCTTGTTTTATTTCTGTTTGTTTGGGTTGGGGGGGAGGCTGGGAAGAAGAGGGGCTTCTGTGCGTTAGTTCTCTTCGGATTTCTGTGGTTCTTTGTTTCCCCTTCTGTCCTCTGTTTCTGGAGTTGCCTGCTGGGACCCCTTGGAATAGGTTGGTTTCTTTTTAAGGTATTTTTCTTTCTTTTTATCTTCACTGTTTTCTGTTTGGAACTCGGTCTCATCGGAGGAGAACCAGCACATTTTAGATCTCATAGTTTGCAATTCAGTGTACCCATATTCCATTTTCTCTATTGTCGTAAAGGCTTGGATAAACAAACAATGAGAACCTGTTTGTGGCTGCCCATGTTTCAAATGCTTTAGATGGTGGAGACTAGAAAATAGCCTGCAACCCAGAAAACGCGCTGCCCGGCTGCAGAGCAGCGTGAGAGGGGGGTCCGCATGCCAGATGTGTCGCGGCGTGGCCCCAACCCGTGTGCCCGTGCCCATGTCCCACTCCCAGCCAGGGCTCCTCCTGCTGCCCAGCTGGCTCCGGGGTGGCAGGATCTGGCCTGCGGAGGGGCAGAGGTGGGATTTCTGCTCGGATTATTTTTGTTGCAAACCGTTCTGTCACACTGTCCCGATTGGCCTGACTTCTCCCTAAATTGCTAGAAAAGGAAAAGCCCCCCTGGGGAGCAGAAGGCTGCAAACGAGCAGTTTTTGTATTCTTTTCCCCTCCGTTTGCCTTGTGCCAGGGAAGGCAGTGAGGACCGGTGCTCAGGCGTGCGTTTGTCCTCTGGGACCTGCGAGCTCCCGGCCCCCAGCCTGGTCCAGGTGCAGGCGGCCAGGGCCGGGCTGTGCTGGCTGATGTCCGGCTGCCTCCCACCCCTGCTCCTGCCTCAGAGCTGCCAGCCACGCACCCCTGTCCCTGTCCCTGTCCCTCCACGGCAGAAGCCGTGGGGCACAGCGACTGAAAACGCCTCACCTTCCGCATGTGTTAGATCCGAAACCTGGAGCAACTGGACAGGTACAACTGCCTTTTTTATCAGATAAGTAAAACGTGGGAATTTGCATTAAAATTAGTGTGCTAACTGACTTATAAAGCCATAGGTAAAAAAGAAGAATTTAGGTAAATTAGAATTGTGACAGATAGCAAATCACAATGAGAAGACGGTTTAAAATTATATATGCTGACTTGTTTTTGGTGAGTAATCTTGGATTTTGAGAGAGACTTTTTTTTTACTGTGTTTATGTGGAACATGTATGCTGATTTATTTAAGGGAAACATTAATCTTAGCGTCAACTTTTTTTTAGGGGGTTGGGAGGATCATTTTTGTGTGTGTTTTTTTAATTGTTTTTGGCAGAACCATTATGACGCAGGAGTCTGTTGGGAATGGGACAGCATGAAAATAGACAAGCCCATTCTCAAGCAGTAGTCTGTCTTTCCCCTTTATACGAGAAAAAGAAACTCACAGGAATAGCTTTTTTCTGAGCAAATTTTGTGGAGCGCAGCTCTTTTCTGAGCCTTCAGCACCATTGCCAAATCACACCATGGTGAGAAGCATTCAGCATGTTAGAGTTCGGGGGGGCTTTTTTACTCATTGATCACGGAATTGGCATCCTGTTTTCGAACAGCCCATCTTTGTTTTGAAAGTGTACAGTAGTGCAGTGTTACCGATGTAACTTTGACTTAAAATGTTGACATGTCTCAGGTTCATGTGTTTTGATTGGTGTTTTCCGTCTCAGGTAGATTGCAAAATTTCGGCCCCACACATTGGAAAAAAAAAAAAGAGTAAAAAAACAGGAAATTACGAATTTTAGTTGTATATTGGTTTATGTATTTTTTCTTCAGTATACAGTGCACTGTTTGAAATGTATTGTTGAGTATTACTTTGTACAGCTTTAGGTCATTAGGATTTTTAAGTGTGGAAAAAGAACAAACTTGTTTAAAGGAGTATTACAAATGAAGGATGCGTGACTGATGCTAAACAACCTTGTTCTTTGTTCACCCAGCCTTTTTATTTTTTCCCCTTAGGCCAGTTCTGTTTTAAGGTGTCCATGGAAGATGTTACAATGTAAGAAAATACATATCCATATGTTCCCATTCACATTTTGTATTGGTTCATGTATACCATTTTTACAAAGAAAAAGAAGTACTATAAAATATCTGTCTTCTTAATAAAAAAAAATTAATGTTACAAAACTATCTTCACTTTTCATTCTGCGCTCTTTATCTCCCGCTGCTCTGGAGGCCATGGTCACAGCGGAGGCATGGGGGCAAGGACAGGGACGGTCCGAGCCAGAGGGACTGTTGTGGAAAAGGTCGGCGTTGGTAAACTTCCTATGGTGTGTTGGGCAAGAGCCCTGGGGTGACCTGTAAACCCTTGCTGATGATCCCTTCTAGCGTCTGCCACAAGTCTGAGAAGGGAGCCTTGCTCTCTACAAGAGGTTTACTCCTTTGAGAAAGCGCTCATGCGATTTCCCAGACTGCTAAATCCACAGAACTGCTCCTGCAGCTCTCCTTTCAGCAGGGAACACACCGTGGTTCCCAGTTAAACTGCTTGCAGAAGAGATGTTCTGTAGAGTTTAGTGCGGTGCCTTTCCTTCACCCAAGCAGCATTTCATTGGAAACTTAGCAAATTTTGTAAAGGCAAAGTCAGCACATGTTGAAGTGGGATTTTTTTTCAGTATATAAGGAATAGTAACACACATCAAGCCCTCATTCCTAATCCACTGTAGCAGTTTGAGCAGTATTTTCTGAAGGTCCAAATGGGGAGGAGAAAAATAAAAGCCACTAGTACTGCTTCAACAGAGTGTTTCTGGTTGCTTCGTTAGGCTGGTAGCTAACATTAAAAAGATTTTTTTAAGGGAAGGATTGCTACCTTGCATAAGTAAAGTATTTAATTTGAGTTTCAACATAATGTGATGGTTACTGAGCACAGCAATAATGTTGGCTTGCATGTTGCCCTGCTGAGAGGCCTGTTTTTACAGCTCCTGGATGGAGGAGGATAATCCCTAGATGAGAAGCACTTGGCAGGGTGCTCCACGCACCTGCGCTCAGCCTCCTGGCGCCCGTTGGTGTTGAGAGCGCGTAGCCTCGCTCGGCGCTTGCTGCCCGAGGGAGTCACGCAGCTTCACGCTGAGCTCTTGTCCTCTGCTCGGGGGCTGGTTTTGTTTCGTCGGTGCGAGGGACGTGCTCTTCCTCCGTAGGCAACGTCTGCTGGGATAGGTCATGTCAATACAAAAGGTTATGTTGCATAGAGTTACTTCTATCTGTCTATGAAATTAAATTTTTATTACGAATCGGTCACATAATCTTGGATTCCAGAAATTACTAAAACCCCAGAGGGATATCCGATGATTTGGCAGTCACTGATTCTGAGATTGGTCTTTGCCAATCACAAATTCAGAGTAGCAAATAGAGCTTACCTTCAAGTCGTGTGTTGAAAAAAAGGGAGCTGGCAATTTAGCTCACATGTGAGTTCAGATCTCCAGGTCTTATACAGGATGTTGTCTTCTACATGACACTTAGATGTTCAAAACCAGAGTATAACTCCCATGGCACTTTATTCCTTGAGTGAAGTCAGCTTCAGAGTTACACGGTCATTATTTATTTATGATAGTGCTTGCTAAGTAATACCTGCTTCCTAAACACAAAGCACCATCCTTTGCTCTGAAGAGCAACTGCAGCACAGTTCATAAGACAAAAAAGTTCACAGAAGGTAAGGACTGGTTGAAACACAGGTGAGCGTGACATCCCTGGGAGCTTCAAGTTGTGCTGATTTTAAGTCCACGCTGAACTGGAGCATTTCCAGAAAAACTGATCCAGAACTGGGAGAAGACACGCTGAGAGACCTGTGAGCATAAAGAGTCGATGAAGCTGCATCTCGGTAGGAAGGTTCTTTCTGAACAGCAAAGTGCAGGCACCAAGCAGCCAAAGCAATCACGCCCGGTCTGCAATGCATGCGACACCGGTACCGCAGGCGTGATTTGTTAGCAGCAGTGTCCACATGCAGGTGCTGGCTCTGGGAACTGCCCCACTCCTCCAGCCACGGCTGGGAATTTCTTTGTCAGTCTGCGGTTTTACAGCCATTTAGCCATGAAAGAAAAACTCACCCGGTTTCACAAACCTAATCCGTAAAGCCGTACAGAGTCGGCGCTGAGCAAAACAAAAGGTAGCCATGGGAAGATCAAAGAGCATTATGCCTTCCTCGGTCTCTGCTGCCTCCCTGTTAGCACGCACGACTTCTCATTCACTCATATTCCCAACGCGAGAGCCTTAAATCTTCCTTAAGTGATATCTTCTCAGGTTAATTAATCTCTAGGCTTAAACTTGCTGTGAGCAGCAGGAAGTCCAGCCTGAAGTCAGCAATGTTACGATTGCATCTTCTAATACTGTTTATCCCGCATTAGTGTTTACTTAAGGAGAAAATTGATCTGTAACTGATATTTCAGTCTTCCAGAGCTGATGTTGGGCAGCCCAGTGCACAAACGTTTAATAACAGACAAATATTTAAATCCTATAATGGTAGGTGAGTGTTGAAATACGCAGCTTTCTTCACCATATAGCTATCCCAGACTCAGTTCTGATTACTGCCAGATTTGTTTGCATCTCCCTTTAAAATGCTCAGGATTTCAGAACTGTAATATGTAATGCCTGCTTGCCTCAGAACACCAAACTCAAATAAAAAGTGCTGCCACAAAGAATATGTTTCACCACTGATCAGTCTCAGCGTAGCTTGTGATGAAGCCAATGTTTGTTTCTCCTCTAACGTTTCCCTTAGCCGCAACTCCTGAAATCAGGTTATGAGGCAGCTGCAGCATTGAAATTAGGAACATCAATCTTTTATGTTTTGGACAAAGAAGGAGGAGAAAAACAATTGCTTTCCACTGAATAGATACTAGTGAGAGATACACCATGATAATGTCCATACATAAACCAACTACTACACTTGCGAGTAGCTTTACATATTTGGGCTCACATGCTGCTAATGCTTGAAGGCTGGTATTCAGCACTGTCGAGCACTTGGTGCATTTAATACAGTTCTCTGAGAAACAATATTTTTCTTAGAGAAATTATGACACTGAGCAAGAAGCTTTAGGGCAAACCAGAAAAAGGAGCTATTCCTTATATGAAATGAGTGTGAACATATGTTCTTTGATCATTAACATGGCTATTTTCTAATTATTTCAATTTACAAGAGATTTTAATATCATATGTCTGATGCTGGCTCATAATGTTTTAGTTTTTTTTTTTTTTTTTCTCTTCAAGACAAAACTAACTGCAGCACACACTTGTGGTGTCAAACGCAAGATTATGGAGTTAGATAGGCAATTGAATTCCTTTCCCACCTGTTCTTGTTCCTCTTTCTCTGAACACTTTATGGTCATTATAATTCAGGTGGTAGCATTTCTGTCTGGCACAATGTTGATAGAACAGGTGAAAGAAAAATTTGGGAATCTTTATTCCACTGGGGGGGCGGGGAGAAGTGGAGTAAAAGAAGAAGGCACAAGAGAAATGTGAAAAATACAGCAAGCACTTGGCATTGCTTCCAACGAGGAAGAGTTGAAAGCACTACATGAGCCGTCTGAGGCACCGCAGTGGAAACGCTCACTTCCAAACCACCAGAGCTGCATTATAGTGCTGCTCTTCATGTTTGTGCCATAAAGCTCCTTGGCAGGCAGTCATGATATGTTTTATTACAAGCCCATCAACTCAGAAATACCTAATGCGTTCCCAACTGCCAAGTGAGAGGGAGCTCAGCACTGACATCTCATCATCTTCCAGTGCCACCCTGTCTAGAGACTTCTTCATCGGGCAGAATAACTCCATTAAAATACTATAAAGACTGTGAAGAATAACAAATCACAGAGTGACACTATTATCTCATGAATTTAGCAGATTATTGTTTAGCTGTATTCAGTAATGGCATCTTATTTATTTTGCCTGAAAATAACAACCATCAGGGGAACCAGGATGGCATTTTGTGCCAGATAAAATCCCTCATGGGTGGCAGCTGTGCAGTTCCTGGGCCGAGGCTGCCCAGGTGCTCTCACTTGGCTGAGAAATGAGGCAGCTAACATGTTAACGTAACCTGACTCTTAAAATCTGTCTGGGACCTCATGGATTCATTCCAGTAGTATTTTGAGCCATGCCACGAGGCTGTTGATTCACACACCTACAGGGAGAAAAGGCCAGTGTCTGCCTGCTGTTTGTCGTTGCAGAAGATGTGGCGCCTCTCAGTGCCGTGGTAGCTGCAGCTGGCCTGCATCTCTTATCGAGGTGATGCACATACAAATACAATGGGTGAGTACTTCATGAATATCACAACCTGATTTATTCTGCACTTGTTTTGCCATGAGATGCCTGAAGTGTCTGTCTCTGTATGTTGCAATGGGGAGAGGTTTTTCATCGTTCCTAACGTGACGTGCTGTTTGCCTCTCAATCTGCTCGAGCCGGCGCTCTTCCCTGAGGGCGCTGAGCTGTGATTAATGCTGTGGTCTGCCTTTAAATGCAGCCCTGCTGCTGCTGCTAGTTGCAGTAATTTTCAATAATTTAGTAAGCACAAAGGCAATCTACCGATGCTGTGGAAAAGCAAAGCCTGCAATAGCACAGCAAGGCTGCTGCAAGAGATGGGGAAGGGACAGAGCCATTTGGTTATGGCCACGTCTCAGTTTCCAGAGCAAAACTGATAAAAGTTTGATTGAACATTAATAGCCTATTAAGAATCCAGTTGTGAACATTGCCCAGGAAGAATGCTGCCAGCCACAGCTTTTGTGAGAACAAATAAGCTGCCTGTTGCAGAGTTCATGATTTATTTATGGACATGTGTGGCTCATTCATACCGTGCCCCAAATCAGGACGTTTCTCATTATTTTTGCGCTTGCCAGGGACTCTGTGCTGGGAAGGAAATGCAGTTGCTTGCTCTCAGGCTGTTTACCTTCTGTGAATGTTGAGCAGGGTCTTTGCCAAGACTTTGGATTCAGCTCCTCAAATGGCCCAGTTATTTCCCCAGTCATGTGTATTAAACTACTGCTCCCTTTAATCTTGGCAATTTCAGGCTGCAGCATCCATCTGTTTGGAAAAAGAAACCCAAACAGAAAGTGCTGCTTGAAATGATCACAGATTTACTTAGCTGCAGCTTCAAAAGGTTCTTATTTATACCTCATTACATACCAGGGAATAAGGAGATCTGCCCTGGACGACTGGAGCTTAATCCTTACTCCTAGATGACTCCAGTAGACTTCTGTCAACGTCCAATATCTTACTTTAAAGTTACACAGCAAGTGATTGCATTATTCATTTGTCCAGCCATTTAGTGTCACGCAGAGAACTAAATCTGCACAGAAACCTTCTTGATTTCGTTTGCTAAGGCTTAAGAAGTTACAGCAATTTTCCACACTGCCCAGATTGCACACCCTACATCCCTCCTTTATTCCTTGGCCATTTAGACCTCAGAAGCCAAGCGAGCTTTATTGTTGAACATCCAAGCAGATCTTGACTTCTAGCAAGCCCTGTATGGCCCCAGCAGTTTTCAGAATGGAAAATAACAAATTCTTCAATTTATAATCAGTGTCATATCCCCAAATGATTGGGGATTGTTTCCTCCTTGCTCCCAGCCCGTCTCCCGTGCCTCTCTCCTCCCCTTGGCCTCCGATCATCTTCTCTGCTCACAGCCCGCTGCCCAAGGCGGGCTGTTCCTCAGCTCTTTGGCTGTACAACTGTTGCTGTTAAGTGCTTTTAATTAAAAGGATTGAAGGACGCTTCTAGATTTCATGAAATTGAAGAAAATGATCATTACTTAAAATAAAAAGTATAGTGTTCGCCCTGAACTTAATATTTTTACAAGTTGCATAAGTAATTTGGCACTAATTGCATGATTATTTTATTAGGTAAGAAATACAATTCTTAACTTATTTATTTTTTACCAAGTACAATGAGGAATTATTTTAACTTCATAAACAATTCTGACTTGCATAATTACTGCTTTTCTGCCAGGCTGATGCTGCTAGAAGTCGAGGTAGCTTATGCTACATAAAGTAAGTAGCGATACATGATACTTTAGATTATATCAGGTAAAATGTACCTGAACTCTGAGCTCAGTGATTGAAATATACTTGCTGTTTAAAAAAAAAAAAGCGAGGAGCTGGGGTGAGGTGTGACTGTACAAGTCCATGGCATTGATCCGAGCTGGCCAGTCAGTTATCATCAGAAGTCCTGACAACAGACTAATAGGTTTTTCTGAAGATCCAGCCAGATTTTCCAGGCAGTGTCTCACAGTGTGCCAAGTGGGATCATACCTGCTCCACACCGTATTGATCAGCCTAGGGCATGCGCTCACTCCTCTTCCTCCCCTCGGCTTCCCATTGTGTCTGGGTTGAAAGGAATATTGTAAGAGCAGGCAGCGAGCTGGTCTGCAGCCGTGGAGGCTCCTCTCCTCGCTGCCCTTGCTAGGCTAGCGCCAGCCCTAGCGGCGTGCTGCCTCGCTTGCTTTACGTTACTCTCTTTTCCTCTCTGGAGAGAGAAAGGTGCTATGGAGGAGCTTTGCTTTGCAATAAACGTATAGCAACAACAACAACAAATTAATAATTCCCAAATAAAGGAGGAACTCTCACTGCCCATGCCCCTGGTGCAATTTCAGTAACAAATGGAGCAGCTGTGTGTTCGTGGGCTGACTCTGCGTTACCCTGGTAAGACGGTTACTGCTGCTTGTAGTGTGAGGAGCTCTTCCAGCCCTGTATTTAGAGGAGCAGCAGCAAGGACTGGGCTGGAGCCATGCTACAGCAGATGAGGCTGCCCTGTTGCAAGTGTCTACGGAAGTGCACAGTGCTGCATTAACCTGCTGCACCAAAAATTACATGGGGTTGTGAGGCAAGAAAGGCCCTTCTGGGGCTCCAGGCGTGGGCAAGAGCCCACGGCCGTGGGTGCTGCAGCAGCAAGGACGCTGCCTCTGCCCCGGGAGGACAGGGACAAGGAGGTGACATTCATGGGGCCAACGCTGAGCTGGTGCTGACCTACAGGACCAGGTGCTGGGGGGACTGTCCAGGGCTCGGAGCTGTTTGGGCATGGGAGAAGGGGCTGGCCTCTGGGCTTCGAGTGCAGAGTGAGCAGTATGGAAAGTGCTGCTGGTTCTTGTGTACCTCGCTCAATCTTTCCGGCTGTTTTCCTGCAGAAGCCCGAGCTCAGCTGCGGCCCCGAGGGACCCTGAGATGCGGGCACAGCAGCCTTGCTCTGCACAGACCTGACCATGCATGGACTCCCACCGGTAAGTGAAAAACTCTTCCGAGCACGATGCCTCATCTCCATGCATGCTTCAGTGACAGGAGAGCTCTGTGTGATTCCGGATCAGCTGCTCAGAGTACTGCACAGCCTGTAAGAACCCCAACTTGTACCTGTCACACACGGCAGTGTCCCTCGGGTGGGCCAGCAAGAGGGAAAGGTGCGGGTTAAAGGGAAAGGTGGGCCCCTTGGAAGGCCCCATCGGCGAGCAGGAAAGCAGAGGGCTGTAAACACAGCATATATACAATATTTACAGTACGTGAGTGGAAATGAGCTTTAGTTGAATCTTGTGAGCCTAGGCAGAGCAATTCAGTCCTCCGCACTGTACAAGACCATAATTCTGGTAGTTCCAATTTGCCAACCATTTGCAGAAGATTATCTCCCTTGCACACATTATCCTCTTCAGATTTTAAATGAACCCTACCATATCTGGACATATAATTTCGGTGAAGGGGGAAAAACAAATTCCAACTAAAAAGCAACGCTCAGGCTAATATTTAAACATCGGAGTTAGTAAAACAGAGAAAATAATTTAATGGCCAATAAAAGTTTAAACTAGCTTTGTCCTATTTCAGGGAATACTCATGGAGACATTTCCTACTGTACATTGAAGGTCCTTCCTGGAAAAATGTGAATATACAGGTAGCAGGCTGGTGGGTTTTTGGCTGATGCTTGTAGGGAAAGAACAGGAAAAGTAATTCTGCAGATGGGCAAACCTCTGCATGCCCTGCTGCCGTCTTGCAAACTGCAGCAGCTCCTTGGCAAGCTTTAGTTAAACAAATAAACATTAGTTAAGTAAATAAACTTTTGTAAGACAACTAATCACACAGAAAGTGCCAGGCAGAGGTGCAGGTGACAGCCCCAGCTCCCCTCTGAGTGCTCTCCTGCTCCCATGGAGCACGGATCACATTCATCAGCTGCCTTTGGTTTTGGCAGGGCAGGGGCGAGCGCGGTGCTGCACCAGTTGTGGCAGCGCTCCCTCCAAGCCTTTCCCCAGCCTCAGGAGAAACCCCAGCAGGCTTCTTTGGGGAAACCCAGCGCCGTGCTGGGCTCTGCCCTGCTGCCATCCCCTGGTGCAATGGGCACGGAGGAGGCAGCTCAGCTGTGGGTGATGGCTTCCAGTTTGGACAGCGGGTGCTTGGTGCAGGAGCCCAGCAGAGCTGTCCTCACACTGAGGAAGGCATACTTATTTGTACCAGTGTAAGGCCAGCTTTGCTGCCATGACTTACAAAACCCATGAGAAACAAGAGCAGAGCCCTCCCTGTGCACACGCTGCTGGGACAGACCCCGCAACAGCACCACAGCTCCACTGCTGCCTGCGCAGAGCTGGGGCTGAGCACACTGGCCTTGTGCTCAGTGCGGCCAGGATGCGGTCCTGTCCCCTGTAAGGTCCTATCCTGAGCCACCCCGTCTCCTTTGTTATGCCATTTCACTCTCACTAATTGCCTCGCCACTCTGCTTGCTGGGATGTGGACAGGCTGATTGAATCCTTTCTGCTCCGAAGAAATTGTCAGCGCCGTGCCCGTGCAGACAGACAGACGCTGACTACAGAGCTCGCCAGCCGTTCTCCCTGTCAGCCAGGCCTAGCTAAATTAATATCCGTTTTAACCGGTGTGTCTTTGCCTATCTGCTGCACAACCCCTGCTCCCTCCCTCCTATTTCTTATCCCGTTCTGCAGGATGGCAGCCAGAACACTGTAAGTGATGGGTGTAGAGGAGTATAGGCACAACAGGAATACTGAATGTAGATAGAAAGGATAAGGATGGATACAGTTCAGGATTTCCTCAACCACCAATGGGAGAAAATCAAAGGCAGGCAGGATCTATCAGTGCTTGACAGCCTGGGTTTAGTCTGGGGGAAACTCTGACCTCCAGATAAGAAGGGAATTGTATGCCTTCAGAGAAATGAGGGTGTTCGGCACTGCGTGAGGCTTCATCCCTGCCCTAGGACTGTGCTACGAGCAGACCCACTCCTGCCTGCTCCCTGCTCCTTCCCAGCTCAGTCCTTTGCAAAGCTGCTGGAGGGGTCCTGTGCCCTGGCCCCAGGAGCAGGAAAGCCCCTGCTCCACTTTAATAGCTAAGTAGTCACAGAGGCTCCTCGTGCCCTTCAGTACTCTGCTGGACTGCCGTCTGTCTGTTCCACTTCCATTTCACTCCTTCTGAAATAAGGAACACTTTAGACGTCTCTGAGTACAAAGAGGGAAGGAGTCCCTGGTGTTTAATACGATCCTGAGACTTGAAGTGCTTGGTAAGAACAGGAGCTATTTTAAAGTTCTGCTGGCTGTTTGGAGTGCTCTGTTATAACCATGATTGCTTTCTGGAAATCCTGTTTTCCTTTGAATTACTTAAATAAGGACTTGCTTCGTGTCCCACCAGTAACAGTGTTGTCCTTCGCCTTTCCTCCAAGCCCCACGTGCTTGCTCTCAGCATCCTTTGGGATGGGTGGGATTCCCTTGCAGCCTTTGGCTCTCTGCCTGTGTGACTGGCTGTTGATGGCTGCTCATGAGCAGTTTGTATTTGGGGTGTACAGCCACCATCGTGATACCCTGGGCTAAGTGTCCCACAAGCACTTCCCCCGGGGCTGCTCTCCCCTTTCCTCCGGGCACGGCAGCACTGTCCCCCTCCTGCAGCTGGTGCCACTGCCTCCTTGCTGCAACAAGCACCGGTGTCACCTCGACCGCGGAGAGCACCTGGAGCAGCGCACATGAAACAAGCAATCTGAGATACGAAGACTGCCAGGAGTAAAAGGAATATTTGATCACACGCCCTCCTCTCTCCTCTGTACTCCGCTCGGCAGCCTCCCCCGGGGCCGGCACCTTGTTGCCCTGTTCGTGTCTGCACCGAGCCGGCAAGCCGGTGGCAGCTCCTCAAGATGGCAGTGGCACAGGAATAGCAATGAGGAGGGAAGGTGATCGCCAGCCTGCAGTTCTGCGCAGGCCTGCCTTTCCTGCTCCCTTGCATTCTCGCTGTTTCCACTGCCATCTCCTCTCTGCTGCTTTGTATTTTCCATCCTCTCTTCCCCAGCCCTGGTCCCTCTGCTCCCCAGGATGGCCTCGGGCAGGATGCTCAGTGGGCACAGCAGGCAGCGATGGGGTGCCCAGTGCATCTTTTGTCTTGCCCTAGATGAACCATCCCTTCCATCCAGCCTTGTGAAAGCCAGCAATCTTCAGGAGCAGCAGTCTAGTTGCAGAAGACCACAGCTCATCACTGGCTGGTTTAAAGGACACTCCAAGAGTTTGATGCTTCTGCACCTTTCCCATGCTATTTAAAAAAAAAAAAAAAAAGACAGGTATTTTGCCTCATTCATAAGAAACAGGAGCTGCTCAGCCACTTACCTCAGAGGCAGCTTCAGGAGCTGACAGCACATCCCTACAATTATAGCAAAAGCTTGCATCCAGTCTCCTCCTGTTTCTTCCAACGTGCGCCTTACTAATGCCATGCTCCAGCTTTCGCATGTTGCAGGCTGTTCTACATTTCCCAGACCGGACCTTGGCATCAACACTTACCAGAGTTCTTTCAACAAGTCTAGCAGAGCCACGCTTCACATGCGAGACTTTGTGTCAGCTGGGAATTTTTTGGTGTCAGAAAGCAGGAGAACACCCCGAGCCGCATCCCGACCCCCCCGCACCCAGGCTGCAGCCCCAGCAGCTGCCCCCCGCTGGGGCATGACCAGCCCCACCATGCCTGGCCGATTTTCCCTGCTCTGGGTAATGCTGCTGTTAAGAAGGAGCAAGGAGAGTGACAGTGTTTTTCTGTGACTAAGAAAAGGTGTACGTGGCCTTGATTGCAAATGAAAAATTAAGGCCCCGTGTCTTGCATTCATTCCTACTTGATTACACACTGGTACGTAAACAAATCTTCAGCCTGGTGCCTGAGGGGTGTCAATGATCCACCTTTTCTTTCACTCACCTCTCCTCCAGCAAATCTATAATGCATTTAATCTTCAGCAGTCACTCTCCTCAGTTTTTAAATGTCTAATTTGCTGCTGAGTGCAGCTCCAATTCTCTCTGTGCCGCCGTTTTAACTCTCTGCCTTGTGTTTGCCCAATTGGTTGTCTGCTTGGATGGAGAGACCCGACTGCACCTGATCCTTTGTAGAGAGGGAGGGGGAGAGAAGCTAACTGGAGGCCAGAGACTTTCCGGTGTCATTGTCCAAGCAAACACCTCTGTGCTTTGGGAGACTACCTGTTTTGCTCACCCAGCAGCTAGCAGGCTGCTGTCAAGCAAGTCTTCCCCCCGTGCCAAGAGCAGGCTCCCCGGCCCTTGGCTGGCTGGAGCAGGCGTGCGGTGCCTGGGCTGTGCTGCCAGCGGGCATGAAGCCTCCTGCAGCCCACGGCAAAGCAGGAGGTGGGGACTGTTTCACCAAACCTCATGGTTTTTTTCCCAAGCACCCAGACTCACTCTGACCCTTCCAAGGCTGCTCAGGCTCGCCTTGTGAGTGCAGCAGAGAGGTGCCCACAGCTCGCCTTGCCCAGGGACGTGCGCGCCCATACGGCAAACCAACAGGGATGGTGCAAGAGGAGAGAACAGGGTGCAGGGTGCTGGCAGAACCATGTCCCTGGCAGCCCCCTCCCCAGCCCGGCAGCCTGGTGCTGGGGCAGCCCCTGACCACTCTTCCTCTGCGCCCCCACCATCATCCCCACTCGCCCTGAGGAGCCCAGTGTCATCACTGTAACCGGTAGCCCCAGCATGCTGGGGACAGTGGGCACTGCCCTCCCACCCTGCCTGTCCTCCCAGCTGCGGCCACTTCTCTGCCACACTTGGGGACACTCAGCACCAGCCCGGCCCTGCCCGCAGCCAGCTGCGGGTGTCATAGCCGTCTGCAGGGGCTGGCAGCCCTTCCTGCCCTGGGCTGCTGGTGTGTCTGTCTGGGACTGCTCTACAGGAAAGGGAGTTTTGGGGGTGCGTCTGGATGTGTCCTCTCTAGGGTGCTGTCGGTATCACCATGGTTTGTCTGTGAAACCTGCGTTTTATGTGTGGTTACGGTTGTTTGAGTAGCATGCTCGCATTTAGCTTCGTTGTAGTGGGCACGGTGGTCAAAAGGCTGTGAGGTTTGAAAGGCTTGTTTAGTACATAGAGCCACAGAAATAAATGCATTCACACCCATCTAACTCAGCCTGTTTGTAGCACTTACAAATTACAGTTATTTGTCTATAGGTGTCTTGTCAAAACTCATTGTTAGCTGAAGTGAGTTGCAGGTGGGGACTAGGAAGAGCAAGGATGCCTGCTCCGGAAGCTGTGGGACAAAATGCTCTTTAAACCAGAATTCTCTAACCTGGACATAAAAGAATATTCTAGCAATGTGTCTAGTACATTCTGTACGTGCTCCTATGGTCAAGCAGGACAAGCACTCTCATCTCGCCCCAGCACACACAGAGCTTGCCTGAAACTGCTAGGCAGCCTTACAGCAGCACCCACAGCAGTACAGGCAATCCCCCAGCAGCCTGGGGTGTCCCAGCCTCTCTCACACAGAGCTCTTGGCTGGTCTGGGAGCAGAGAGATGATCCGTAACATGGTTTTCCTCCTCCCAAGCACTGCCTTCTTGTTTATGCGTAGGTGAGCAAAACAGGCCTGACAGCAGGCCTGGATCAGAGTCCCGCATGGTCTGGGGGCGCTGGGGATGCTGCTCGAGTTCAGAGGAGCTGTGGGTTATCTCTAGGCTGCAGCTGAATAGGCAGAAAGCTGACATCTCCCAGGTCAGCGTAATACCATGTTCGTGTTCAGCTTCTTGATTTTTTTTGTAATTTTTATTTTTTCCCCAAGATTTCTCAGGGACATATTTGAGATGCAGTTGCGAGGCTAGTCTGCTTGGAGCAAAACTTATTCAGGTTATCAAACACCACATAAAGCTTAAAAGGCATCTTTCGCTGTATGTGTATGTATGTTTTTTTATTTTTTTCCCCTATTCTGTTGAGGTCTAAGGCTTTTCCTTTCCCTGGCTTTTATCTAGTCATTTGAAATGACTCCTACAATATTTAATCTTTATCAGAAACTGTAAGCCTTGTATTTATTTTATGGGTCAGTTGTTCATCCTTTTTCCTTGATGTTCTTGCTGGAGCTGGATTCTGGAGGGGGGGGAAGGGGGGGGGGTTGGATTAAAAAAAAGACCTGCTTGTTTCTGCCCGTCAACATTTGTCCAAATGACAGGCAAACAAATCAGAGCTCTGAAGGCTAATAGCAGGAAGATAAATCTGGCAGAAAGTAAATGGTTGCATGAAGGGGATGTTGGAAATTTCCATCTTCAGCCACAGTATCTGGAGAGGACAGGAAGATTGCAATCCATGGCCCGGGTCAGGCTGTGGCACGCCTCTATTTGCATAACCATGTTTTTCGCAGTGAGAGCTTAGGATATCAGAGACATTTAAACTCAAAAAGCCTCAACGCTATCAGTGCAGCCACGGCTTCCTCCAGCTTGTCTGGAGTGGGGGTCTTGTCCAGTATGAGCCTGTGGGTGGCACGCAAGGATTCTGGGCTTCCAAAAAAAAAAAAAGAAAAAAAAGTTCAGAGCTTTAAAAGTCCCAATGTCTGACTTCAAGGTGAAATGCCCACTGCTCTCATTGTCATCTTCGCTATGTAAAAAGCTTTCACTTAGAATTCAGCTGAATAAAAGATCAGTATTACGGGGGAGAGACAGCACTAAAGGTAAGAAGGGTCTACAGAATTTACTATAGGTGCTGCGGAGACATAAATCTGCAGGAGAAAAGTGCTCCCTAGACATCCAAAATCTGTTTTTAGGATCCCCCCAGTAGCCTCTGGTTCTTGGAGTGCAAAGGAAGATGCACGGAGAAACATCCTACAGAGGACTTGTTGCCCTGTGGGTGGGCAGCTTGAGGGATGAAGCAAGACTCAGAGGCTGCTACAAGCATAGGGACTTGGAAGGAATGATTATGAATTATTTGGGGATAGAGACGTGTTTACTGGTTTGTAGACTCTGCGCTGTAGAAAGGCAACGAATATTTCATGTATTAACAGTATCTGAAGTGTGGAAAGGCAAAGATTCTCCCTCCCCCCATTTTTTTTTCCCAAAGTCAGGAAAATCTGTCAAAACATTTATCAGAAATCTGTATAAACTGGCTAAGCGCTGTGAAGAGCTAATCTGTGCAGAGCTAATAAGAATGAACAAAGTCACCATAGACTTGCCATGGGCGTTCTTGATAAGGATTTATCATAGGAAACTCAGGTGAAATATAAACTGCCTCTGGAATCATGATGCAAATGTGTTGTTTTAAAACGGGTACAGCCTGGGGGAGCCATCCGATTGTCTGCAAGGAGGAGTGGGGCTCCCCAGCAAGGTCGCAGCTCTGCCGCAGGCACCCACCGATGGGTGCGGGTCCGAGTCGGGGGGCGTCTTCTGCAAGGCACGCAGCCTGGGCGGGTGGTGTGGGAGATCAGAAGAGTGGGAGAGGACGGTATGTGGGTACAACCCAGGCAGCATGGGATGTTTTCTGAACAGATAATTATTACAGTTGTGTTTTCTTGCTTCGTGATATAACCCGACTGGTGTGCACGTAACGGTATTGTCCCATCAGGGCGTTGTAGCTGCCTGGACTGCCTTGGGTGCCACCCATGTGCACTGTTTCTCCTGGCCAGAACCCAGTGCCATGAGTAGTCCCTTTCCTTTGGCCAACAAAGTTTGGCTCCCTGCTTTTGACACAGATCTTGAAGATTTCTCTGATCACCTTTATGAGCCTTGGGGAATCTCTGTGTGACTTACATTTAACTCAAAATGTAAATAGCCTAATTGGTGTACCGTTGAAACTGCCTGAGAAGCTCATTGTTTGGGAGGAGAAATCTCTCATTCCCCCATCAATTAATCTTTGGCTGCAGGAGCCTGGAGCTCATGTATCAATGGGAAGATTGGCAGCTTGCAGAAAAGAGAAAAAAATGAAGCAATCGGTGGGGGGAAAGGGGAAGACTGTTGTCTCGAAGACAGGTGGGACTTGGTGGCATCCATGTCCCTTTCCCTGCAAGGCTTTGCAGGAACAGGTCACACCATAACGCCCTCCCTATTCTTCCCATCTTCTTCTGTGGTTCCTAAACACCCAAGTGAGAGCAGAGAGTACTGCAGTACGTTAGTTTTACATGGCTTCAGGCACGGTGTAAATCATAGCGTAGCTTATGCAGGTGGCTCAGTGCTGCTGCCTGAAGGCAGACGAGCTTGAGGTAGCTCTGGTGTGCCATTTGCGGGGTATTTCTTTCTTTCTCCCGAGCCCCTGGTAACCCGTGGACTTGTGCTTTTATTACTGAACCCAAGGCAAAGTGCTCCACGCTGTCTTCTGTGGGCTCTACAGCTCGCCAGCAGCTCTGCCTTAGGGTGGCTCTGAGCTGCCATGGTGCCGGGGGGGGTCTCCCCTCTGCTGCCTTCACTCGCTCCATCTGCATTGCCCCGCTGAGAAAACTGTCCCGGGCTGGGTGCCACAAATAGTAAGGCAAGCCCTGGGACCGTTCCTGCTGGGGGCTAACCCCTGCCTCGCTGCTGGCAGTAACACAGATAACTTTCTTCCCACTTCAGTTTCCATAGGAAGCAGTGCTTGTTCAGGAGTAAAGCGTGCCCTGGTCTTGACCTGAAATTAAATTAGAAGGAATATATTTCCTCTGCCAGGTGAAAAGTTGGACAAAAAGAAGGGCAAGAGCTTGAAGAAGTGGTGTGTTACCCCTCATGTGTAATAGCCGGGTCCATTCTTGTAGCACTGTTTTAGGTCACCTCTCTGCATCCTCCCTGTCCAAATGTGGAGAGCTTGTTCTTTTCCTTTGCTTTGTTCCTTTCCTTTCATTTTGGAGGGTTAAATGCTTAGTTCTCCTGTCAGCTGTCACTGTTGAAAGTCTTTGTGTTTGACCTGCGTGGAGAAATGGACAGGCATCTCAGAAAAATGGCAGTTTGAAAAGCGGGTGTTTTCCAGGCTGTTGATTTACCGATTTGCATCGCATTTAGTGGCTGGGGCTGGGGGTGAAGGCACTGGTTGGCAGCTGGATGCAGCGACGCCATGCAGGATGCCTCCTCAGCACCCCTGCAGGGCTCCTCGGACCGATCCTGATCTCTCACGCGGGGCAGTGCAGCCCTGTCTGGGCTGCAGCACTTCCCCTGCAGGGCTTCGCGCCAGGCTTTGAAGCCTTTTGCAGCTCTCTCCTTGCACTTCAGGTCTTCATCCTCAGCACGCCCGCATGCTGTAGCCTTCTGACCTTGCAAAACTTCAAATGTGTGGCGTCCTCTTGTTTGTGCCAACACCGGGTTAAGCATTTCGGGCTGCGTGTGGTGAGTAGAGGCTATCAGCATCCTAGGCTACAAGGGCTGCGGGTGAGCTGAGCTCCTGTCTGGGAGATCTGAGATGCACAAACTCAATTCATTTGTGTTCTAAGCTTCATGCTCATTATCCTCCAGAGCAGACAGTGGGATGGCCCTACACACTTTGTTTTCTTTTAAGAGAACCTGGGTGGCATAGCATGAGCTCAAATAATGGCCCAAGTGTTGTCTGGAGAGAACTAGTCCAGATATGGCAGAGACAACATTTAAAAACCTCATTTAAGTGAACACAATGAGAGGGCTCTTGGGTAGAAGGAGAATTAATTAATTTCATTCCTATGTAGATACTTTTAATTAAATGTAAGTGTATGGTCTTTTAAAGTACATCAAAAACAACCCGAGCCACTGTACAACTTTGCCTAGCAGGAGGAGGATGGGGGCAGTGAGATTTTTTTTTTTTTTAGAGTGTTAAAGAGGAACATGCATCAGAGCGGGAGAGCGTGTGCTGAGACCCTCCTTTCTTTCGTCCCCTCTGTGCAAGCAGTCAGGAAGCAGCCTGATGCATGGAGCACAGCGACGGGTGATGTGGCCTCCCTGCATTTTGTGGAGGTGCAGGTGAGTGAGAGGATCTTGCTTTAGCGATGTCTGCTCAGGAGGACCTCCCGGATGAGGGCTCCAGGGACAGGAGGAAGAAAGGCAAACGACTTGCTGAGTGATGCCTTGGCCCAGATGAAAGCAGAAGCTCAATTTTCAGAGATGTAAATGGAGTGAGGTTTCATCCTCACCAGCTTTATATTAGGAATGAAGGGCTTAAAGGAAAAATTAGTTTCTTCATATTCCCTGCTGGCATTTTAATGAGGTAGGCTGTAAAACAGCTGGTGGAACAGAGGTATATCAAACTGCATAGCCAACCAGATAATATTTGAGGAGAATGAACTGGTCACCTTGTGAAGTCTCCCTTTGGTGCACTAAAGCATGAAGGCATGTCTCTAGAGAAACTGAGACAGCAGACATGGAGATCTGGGAGACCTCAGCCCCTTTCCAAACTCCTGCCTATCTCTCAGAGGTCAGAACAACTATTTCTCCCTAGGTCAGAACATCCATTTAGACTTCTCTGAGTTAAGTTTATGGCTGCCATGGAAACGCTGCAGCTGGGAGTCTTCCCTTCCCATGACTTGGTTTCCCTGTGTGTGAAACAGAAGGCACTGATGGGGTGACTAGACGAAAACACAGAAGCACCTGAAAACTCCGGGTACAAAAAAAAAACACCATTTGTGCATTAGTGCAAAGTGTTTTGGTCACTTACAGATCAAGTCATTGCTACCTGAAGTGCTGAAGGAAAGCAGAACAAGGTCCATTTTATTTTACTTGCTGAAACTGAATTTCTTCCCACATCCTAAATCCCCAGTATTCCCAGATTCTTGAGAGCAATTTGGGTCCTTGGGGTAGTAATATCAAGAAAGGCTAAACTTTACCACATGTTTATTACTGAGCTCACTGAATAAGCTAGTGATGATTCCCTGACTCCAGCAGGTGATAGATAGGCACAATTAAATATTTATAAAGTGTTGGTTTCTGACAGACATGGGGAATTCAGCCAAATATTACTCCATTTTCCTCAACCCTTGCTTAAAATATGAAGATAAACAAGGAATGGGAGTTGTGTTTGTTCCTTCATTAGAATACTTTTCCCCACAGTCCTCTCTAGGGGAAGCAAGTCTTATCAAATACAGATGGTAAATTTTTCCCCCTCATAGGTTGAATAGGGAAAAAAATAAAGATTGGAAAGCTGCTGTGATTTGCTAGGCTGAATATAGCATTACTGGAACAGCACAAACTGCTTTCAAACATTAGATATGCCCTAATGTGAAGCAAGCTTGGAAACAGCTGTGCAGCACCCTCGATGCTGTGAGCCCGTCCCTGCGGGCACAGCAGCCCCTGCTTCACGCCACCTGTCCCATGCCAGCATCCAGCCAGACCCCATCCCAGACCCAAGGGGGGCTACCAGAGGCTCCAGCTGCAGTTCTCAGCTGCATCGCTGCCTTGCTTTGGGGCTTGAAAGGACCACCTTTCACAGGAAAAGGTCTCCCAGCACCTGCAGTGGGACTGGCCAGGCCCTCTGAAAGGGCAGGAAAAGCATTTTTCTTGTAACAGCAGGGGCAACCACTTCAGGAAACGTTCTCTTCCTGCATCCATCCTTGTTGGATCACTCCAAGTGTTGGGAGATTATGCACTGGTGTATGGGGATGGCATCTCCATGCAGGTCTCTGCACTGCCATGTATTCATGATGTTCTGGCTTACAGAATGTACTCCTTTTCTGCTCGCTTTCTTGCTCACTCTGCATCTTGCTCTGTCTTCCTCTCCCTTTCATGATTTCTTATCCTAGTAGCTTGCCCCCACTCATCTGCAAAACCTATTTAACATCAGGAAACTCTGTCAACCGTGGAGAGCTGACAAAATCATGGATGGTTCAGGCAACAGCAGCTAGATGTGCTGACTGCATTTTCACAGCTCAAATTATATTGTGTTGCAGCTGAGGCTGAAAGTGAAACGAGGCTGTATCCAAGAGAGCGGGAGTGAAATTTAATAATAGAAGTGTGAGATCTCTGGGAGAGATGCACAGTGCTGTCTGGACAGTGCCGGCGCTTTCCTGTCTTGCTCTGCCACTGAGCCTGCCCTTTTGCTAGGGAGCCCTTAAAACTGACCACATTTCTGCTGGAACCTTTTCAACCTGTTAGTAGGGAAAGAAACAACATGATTTCTTTTGGAAACTAGAAGAAGTTGTGGCTAGAGGGACCTCTGATCTACCCTGTTGCACCAGCATCTGCAAAATCTAAAGCTTGTGAGCATCTTGCACAAAGCAGGTGACACTTTTTAAAGGTGGGCATATCATTCTCTGTTCCAAAACCAAGATTTATTTTCCTATCCAGAACACTCTAGTTGGTGTACATATGGGTTCATACTGACCCGTGTCATTACCCTAGCAGGCTTGATCTGCTTTCTAAGGGCCTTATGTTTGTTATCTTCCTGATTGTGGCAGCTTCTGAAAGTCTCAAAAAAATCCATTGGAGGGGTATGTGCACCTTTGTTCTGTTGCAGCTATTGAGAAATGACTCATTCCTTCCACCTGCAAAGGGTCAGTAGAGCTAGGTGAAAATGAGCCCCAAACAGGAAATCAGATTACTCCTTCCAAATATCTGTAAATGCATTTATTTTCTTGTTTTATATGTATCCACTGGACAAACAATTTTGCGGGTGGATTGGGTATATTTTACAAACTGTGCCAGCTGTTTGCTATCCGCAGCTTTGTAGCCTGTGATCACTCGTATTGCCCTGTTGTTATTTCCTGGCTGGATGATGAAACCACTGTCAAGAGAATGGAAATCAGCAAAAAAATGCATCCCCATAGATTTAGCGAACACTTTTATGAGTTTCCAAGGCTCATCTGACTATTTGCTGGTAACATATGGCAACCGATCAGAATATAGAAGTTGAGTTTAGATATGATGATCTAAATAGTATAGAAATCTGAACACAGCAAAGCAGGATGCTTGCTATTACATCTAAAAAAAAAAAAAAAAAGGAAAAGAAAAAGAATAAAAAGAAAAAAAAAGTCCAGAGTATCTATTATCACATTAACTCTGCAGGCTATAAGATCATTTGGAGGACTGTATTTTCTAACCTAAAAGCTGGTTATGAAATACTCCATCTTTTCTGAAAATATGTTGCTATTGCCAGCTCTGAATTCGGCATTGAAATGGGCATGTTTATTATGTCAAGCTGCTGGAGTAAATCTGCCATATTTAAAAGGTGGCATTCATCAGGCATGATGGGGAACACCTACAGTAGGAAGCATTCCCTTCTGCATGGTCAAGGGAGAATGACCAGTGTCCTCAGAAAACTGCTAATGCACATGACCTACATGGCTGAGGTATTGTCTGTATTAAAGTACTCAGTTTTTATAAAACACAAAAACAGAAGCATTGGTATTAGTTTTTATTATAGTTTTGTTTTGTTTTCTTTCCTTTTAAATAAAGTAAAAATGTTAAGTGTTTCCGATCCCTCAGAAAGTTCCTGAGACATGGAATATTTTATCAGGCACCAATTAAAAAAAAAAAAAAGACATTTTATCATATTTTCTTTGTAGCTAGCTACATAGGGTAACTAATAGAAAATACTGAAATGCCATGCAGGATAGATCCCCCTGGCAGATTCAAGGTTCTCCTGTTATGAATTGCTACCTGTTCTCTTTTCTGTCTTTCCTGATGAGTAAAGAGTTTTTGACGGTGCAAGGGCATCAGCCGCTGCCATGAGCTGTCCCAGATGTCAGCTTCCAGGATTTGTCCTTTGCTTGGACACCCACACAGATTTTGCAGGCTTGTTCTGTGCAATTGCTTGTTCATCACCGCAGCTATAGCCGCTTTGCACTGGGGTGTGGGTCTGCGAGACCTCTTCTGTGCAAGTAGGAGTGTAAAATAGAGGGGAACGAGATCAGTTCTCCCGTCTGGCTTGGGAATGGGAAAAACCCTTCCCTGCCCTCCAGCTGTGGCATGACCTGTGCAGCTGCCAGGCTGAGCAGCTTGGGTTAGTTTCACAGTTCTGGTTTTGTTGTTGCTCGTTTGGGTGCCTGGGTTTTGTTCTGGTGTTTTGTTTTCTGTTTTAGGGACTTGTTGTTACAACCATTGAGCTTAAGGAATGCTTTCAGCTTTTCCCCAGGACTGAAAATAGCATTGCTTTATTATCCTGTCATGTTTTGGTGAAAGGTGGGAACATGGGTCTCTGCGGCTGCCCCTCAGAATGACAGGATGCTAATGAATTGAGAAATGGCTGTGGAATTTGCTTAGGACTGTGCTGCCCGCATCACGTCTTCATTAGCATCCTTCTCCCAGAGACTGCTGTGATTAACATTGTCACCATAAACAGGAAATGAATGAATAATAATTGCCCATCTATTTGAAAATGTTACCGGTGTTCCTACAGTGATTGCACCTTTTGCTGAGCAGCAGAGTAGGGACCCCATGGAGAACTTCAAGCTGCAGGTTAGATCCTTCCAGGTTGCCTTTATTAGTATTTATTAACCAGCTGTTGAATGTTGATCCATGGAGGGAAAGTCCTTTTGGCTTGGGCCTGAGCAGGAATATTAAAATTAATGACTGCTGCGCTGGATAAAGGCTCAGGTAACACCTTGAGGGCTCTTTGTCCGTACAGAGAGAAGTCTCATGAAACTTCTGTACCACTCCAGGTGTGCAGTTGGGCTGAGTTGCCCTAAACGGACAGGCTGGGTTATAAGAAGGTGTCCGAAAGGTGTGCACTTGTTAGAGACTGTCCCCTCTCTGGGGGGGAGGGCAGAGTGAATTTACACTGGGAACACCGAATGGGCAGGATTTACCTAAACTCTAAAGAGATCTTGGTCCCTGAAAGTAAGGCTCTGTACAAACCACCGTTTCAGCCTCATGAATTCTGCAGCTCATTAAAAAAAAAATAATAATAATCTGGAACAGATGTGGACATGATCCTTCGTGTGACTGTGCTCCTGCAGCCAGCATTGTGTGCGCCTTGTGGGGATGGAAGCTCTTTGCACCAAGGGGTTAGAGGCACCCGAAATACAGACCTATGTCTGAACTTGCTGGCCAGATGACATTACCATGTGAGTGAGGAGAAAGGGATGTTTTCAGGAAGCAAATCCTCTTGTTTCAATGTAGGCATCTAAAATACAACATGGGCATTTCTCTGTTAATTAAAAAGGCAGCTTAGTCCATTGGTTTAGGTGCAAATACCCAGCCTGCGGGCAGGCAGGCTGACCTCCACCTTATTTGCCTTGCAGACCCCTTCAGACCGTGGTCGTGAGGCGCTGGCTGAGTGCCCCAATCTGTGCCCAGGACCCAGCAGCAGCCAGATGCCTGTGTTTCAGGCAGCAAATGCAGATCGCAGCTGCTGCAGCTTTGCCAGTGCATGTGCCGATCTGCCTACGCTTCCCTGCAGTCCATCCCGAGGCTGCCGCCTTGTCAGCCCCGCGGATAATTGCAGCATTCACGTTATTTTAAATTAGGAGCTCGTCCAGAGTGAGAGCTGGGGCTCTCCTGCTGCGACTTCCCAAGCCAGCTTCATCGCGCGGCGCTGAGCGTGCTCCCCAGTAGTGCTGCGGCAGCCTTCAGCTGCCAGTTAAATATAAACCCAGCTAATTTGTTAAGAAGGCAGCTCTAGTGTCAGATTCCAGGTACTCCCGTCCCTGACACCTCCTGCTCATCCAACAGCTTCGGATTCTCGCCCGGGACTCAGAGGAGGAACTGGTAACGAGTCTCTCACTTTCACAAGGAGCTTTTTATTAGACGGCTGAGTCAAAAGCGCCAACTTGTTATACAGATGCCATACTGTACATGTGGTTAGCAATTCGAGAGCCGAGGGGAATAGTCGCTTTTAATATGCCAGCACCTGCTTCTTTGAAGCACACTGAGTAGGAAAAAATCCTGTTGTATGAAGGAGGCTGAAGTTGCATAAATCTAGAAACTTGCAGAGGTCAAAAGAATAAATTACTATAATTTTTAGGCTTTTGTGAGTTGTTTATCTCCCCTGTTTTCAAGTCAATCTAATCAAAAGCGGATTTGCTACAATCACAGCTCATGCTAACCTTCACCTGGAGGGTATTAATATGCATGACGCTCGTTAAGTGTTTGTTTAATTTTTATTTATGGAAACTAGAATCTGCTAAGTGTAGCTGAGCTGGATGTGAGAACATGTGCGAAAGACATGTTGGGATAGGAAGCCAACGCAGCAAGCGGATTGCTGTGCAGCTCCTTGACATGGGGCGTTAGTCATGGCTAACACAGGCTTAATTTCTCTTCCACGCCACGAAGAACCAGCGTGGCTTGGTGGGATTAGCAGCGGCAGGCAGAGCAGAGAGAAGCAGCCCCTCTGTCCGTGACAAGCGGTTAGCCCGCTGAATTTGGGCTGTGTGCTGAGTCACCCTGCAGCTGATGGTACAAACATATCTGGAAAACTTCCTGATCCACAATTTCACAGCCCTATGCAGAGAGGGAGGCCTCAGACATGGTTAGTGTTCAGGCAATCTTACTGGGACCAAAATTTGGTCAGAGCTATACTGCTGTGTGCACGTGGATCACTAGGACTGTCCTGTCCAAAAGCTTGCAGTTTAGAGAAACAATTAGGAATGTTATTCCCCTTGCTGTGCTGAGCAGAGATGCAGAGGAATTAAGTGGTTTGCTTCAAGCCATAAAGGGTCTGTGATGCTGAGGACAATGAACTGGCCCTCCTGATGCCCTGCACCGGCATCATCCAGGCACAAAGTGGTACTGAAGGGGCTGGGGAGTTCAGGGTTTTCATTTTGCCGTACAAAGCTGCAGAACTGGCAGGGAGATGTGAACAGCACTGGGCAGCAGCCGCTGCCAATGGTGCAGCACCAGGCGCGGTGGATCAGCAGCTCGGTTCCATATGGCAGCGGCTGTGTTTGCTGGCGGCTTCACGCGGCAGGGGCTCGGCTTCGTTCACTGCTGCTCCCAGGGGTCTGCTCGGGGAGCAGTGCTCTGCCTGCATGAGCTGCAGCTGAGTTTGAAGGGAAAAAAATAAAAGAAGAGAGGGGAAAGGCTTGTTCTGGGCTACCTGCTGGTCATTTCTATAGCCTTGAACAGCATTGTGTGGGAAAGATGGTGCTGGAACAGGATAAGGCCAGGAGCTGCTAGCCTCAGCAGAGGCCTTCTGCCACTCTCGGGATAGATGTCTATAATATATAAACACACATGTATGAATCAAACTGTGCCATTTACTTCCTAAAAAGCGCCTCACACTTGAAAGGAAGATTAGGGAAGGAATTAGCAAGGAACTGAATAAAACATGATCTCTGTCCTCTCATTGTCGCTGCTCACGTGCTAGCTACTGTGTGCTGAGGGGGCTGAAGTCCTCCTGCTGTCATGCAGAAATACCCCCCCGATTTAAACCAGCAGCGGTGTTGTGCATGGCAATTGCAGGGAGAAAGTGCCAAAGTTGCCTGCTTTGGCAGCCTCAGAGACAAACAAGGTCTGAGTTCAGATTTGGAAGCCTCTGGACTGAGGTGATGTTTCCTGAAGTGAGTCTGGGTTCAGACATGGGTGTTTTGTGCTGCAGAAAGCATCTCTCTGCTTTGGATGGGCCAAAATGTCAGGCTTTGGGATGAGCGGTTGCTCTCCACATCTCATTTGACTCCAAACCAAGCAGAGCTGGAGCAAGCTGAAATGCACCCCTCCACAGCCAAAGCCAAAGGTAATGTTTTTCTAAACTTGAGCAAAGGAAAATAGTGGAGTTTTTCTCCAGCAGCTGGACAGAGGGGCACAGTATGTTGCAGGGCTGGTGTGTGTGCTGTGGAGGAACGCAGGACTACCGGCAAAACATCTCTGCCTTCACATGTGGAGTTTGCACTGATCTCTCAGTGGACTAAAGAGCTGGCAACTGGAGCACATTGTTAAATAGAAATGCTTGACCCCCCAGCCCTGGATTACTGTTTAATGATCTGAACCTTGTGTGCCATTCTTCTCATCTATTGAAGATGTGCTCACAGCTCACTTAAAGGGCGATAACGTGTTCCTGAGAGAGAGGAGCTTTTTATAACGGGGGATTTTCCAGAAAACAGCTTTTATTTTTAGAATTGGCACTGGGGAGAGGAGAAAGGAAGGGAAGGGTGCTAATGTATTTTTAGTGTGATGGATATGCAGATAAGGGGTGCAGTTGTTCTCTGAGGCAGCTTGGGTAGTGACTGCTTTGTTTCTGGCTTGGAGGGGCTGTATTCACGCCTGGCTCTATATGCAAGAACATATCCTTACTGATGCTGCTCTGAGGTCTTTAGGCTGGAGGAGAAATTTCTCCAAGATCCAGTTCCTTGGAGACCCCTGTGCTGGGATGTTGTAAAAGCGTTGTGTATGTACTGATGGCAACATGGCCCCTGCGGCCGTTCACCAGGACAGGTCCGTTGGGATGGCACAGATCAGACCCGCTCCGAGAGGCGGCCACCACCCCAGCAGGCTGCCCATGCTGTGGGCAAGAAAAGTCTGGTAACCTTTACAGGAAAGCTGCGGTAACTCTTTCCACAGCTATTCCAGCTTCTCTCAAAGCTACTTAACATTTAAAAGAGCAGAAATAACAAATCAGCAGGAATTGCCTTGGTAGACAGCGTATCTAATTGCACTCCCCCTTTTTCTGCCTCTTCCAAAGGGAAGAGAGGGAGACACTGAACTGGTTAGCTGGCTGAGCAAATCTTTGCTTATTCTGTATGGATCCAAGAGGGCTTGAGGGATGATTGTGTCCTAGTGCAGCAGCCCCGGTCAGTGTGAACAAGCCTGTGTTTGCCTGAGGGGGGAATGGGATGTGCTCTGCCAGCACCATCACAGATGGGGCTGCAGTGGGAGGGGAGCACTGAGCGAGAATCAGGCCTCCACAAGCAGGGGATTTAATGGATTGAGGTACTGAAACTCTGAGCTCTGCATCAGTGTCTTTCTCCTATCGTTGCAGGCTGGTAGGAGTGCCCACTGGAAGGGGCCTTGGGAATTGAGTTGTCCCCCGGCTCTGCTGAGAGCTGGGATATCACCAGCTCTGTCAGGCCTGCAAGGTGGGAGTTTGGGGCAGAAAAGAAGAGTTATGGTTAACCTGAGGGGAGGGCATCATGCCAGCCTTCTCTGTGCTTCATCAGACTGCACCGTGCTGCTAGGCACCGTGAGGCACAAGGGCTGTAAGTCCAGGAGGTGAAACAGCCTGGTACACGCATATCGCACAGAGGGCAGGAGAGATTTTTCCCATCTTGCCGTCTGCTCTCCAAACGCTGGCTCCAGCTGCATCGTGCCCACAAGTGTCAGACCTATCGCCTGGTCTGGGAGGGCTCCTACCGAGCAAGGGAGGAAAGCAGGGGCTCAGCTTCAGCGCAGCATCGCTGGCCTCTTGCCAAAAAGCAGCGCTCCTGGAGATCAGCGTACTTACAGTCAATCTGCAGAGATGCTGAAGAAGTGGAAGACGTTTGAATAATCAATAAACTGAAAGAAATCTAAATAAGCAGGGGGTTATCCGTTGGGCTGAAAAACATGAAAAAAATCAGATTGTTGAAAATTATCTACTCTGTTCCATGTGTGAGTAGTTCTTTTATGGATGAAAGGTTCCACTGCCCCATTAGTTAAATCAAAGAAATGTCTTCCTAAAGCCTGCCCTGATGCTTGCATTGCAAACTGCATTTATGTAAAGGCATTAATCTAAGCTATAATGGACTCGCAGTCCTTATGTTTGCACCAAGTCTATAAATAATAATTTATCGTTGACCTCTAATTTGCAGACTATATTGAAAGTTATGGAATTGAATGTTTTTACATCAAGCTTGGTGCATTTCAGCAGTCAGTCGTAATCTTGAAATTGATTATAAAGTCAATATTTGCCCAGCTTTATTTTGATCTCTCTAGAACAGCTGGTGGGTGGTGGTTACGTCTGGTGCATCCTACTTCTTCTAGGATCCAGCGACTTGATCCTCACACAATAGCAACTGATGTTAACGCTACTGATAGCGAACTCCTGAAACAAATCCACAGAGCTGTCTCCTGGAAACCCTTAACATATTCGTAATAGGAGTATTTATGTATTTGAATTAAAAAAAAAAAAAGTCTTAACCTTGGGGAGGGGTGGGTTAAGGGAAGAGAGAGAGGTTGTCGCGATTAAAGAAAGCTCTGTTCATTTGAGCAATATTAAATACAACTGGCATAATGACGACTGTGAGATCTGATAGAATACAGAGAAGGCTGAAAATAAAGGGCTTGTATTTTTCCCTGATGTAACATAATGGTCACATTTTTCTTTCACAATGGTTTTTTCTGAGATAAAGAACAAATTATACTGATTTGATTGCTACTTAGAAATACTTAAAATTGAAAAAGACAGCAGGTGGGCATGGTTAGGAAGGATGGTTATTTTAGCATAACAGATGCATGTATAAAGCATTGCAGAGCCAATTTTTTAATCGTGAGACCAAAAAAAAAATTCCTTCAGATTTACTTTGTGCACTGGCAAGGTGATGGGTGGTGCAGAGGGACACAGGGGGTGGCTGCTCCACCAGCAGCAATTCTGCCAGTGCTTGGGGCAGGACCGTGGCGTGTTGTCCGTGGGAAAGCAGCGTGAGGGGTCCTTACGCCGTGATGTTAGTGCTGACTGAGAGCTGTCGTTCTCTGGGAAAAAAGTGGGAAATAAAGTAAGGACTCGATGTCAGGGACCTCTGATAACGGTGGTACACACTGCGCCATGCCACCCCCTGCAGGGCGGTGAGGATGAGCCTGGGGAGTGGGGTGGAGAATCTGCATGGGTCAGGAACCAAGCAGTGCCTGAAGATGCTGCCTGGCTGCAGGGCAGGTGGACTGTGAGCACCGTGCCCTCCTAAGGGCAGGAGAAACTGGGTAACATCCCTATGGATTGTCACTGCAGGGGCTGCCGCGTGGGCTTCAGCACAGGGTAGAGGGAGGGGGAGATGCTCCTGAAGAGCAGCCCAGGTTGGGAATTCTCTTGCATAAAATACACAGTAATTCTTAATTATTCCCACAATGAAAACAAAAATAACTTGTTTACTGAGATTTAAGCAATGCTAATAAATATGCCTTGGAAATTACTTAGTAAACCTTAGTTACTTAATAAAAATGCCATACATAAAGCAAGTGCATCTCTCTCTAAATCAATTAATTAGTATTTAATTACTGGAAATTACTATCAGTTACTGGCTGTTGCTCCAATTTGCTCTCAGAATGGACACCCTTGTTTACAAGTATAAATAAACCCACTCATTTCCATGGGCTGCCCCCTCTGGGTCCTGCTGGCCGTGGGAAGCCCCTCCACAACCAGCTCTCTCTTCCCTGGCTGCACCTCATACCACCCCAAAATCCCTGGGGGTATTAGTGTGTGAACACAGGAGGTTTTCAGCCACAGGTGAGCTCAGCTGAGCTCCTGCGCCTGTAGAGAGGCTGGGACTGAAGGGAAAACCACCAGGGGCTAGCTTGCTGGGTGACTTGTGCCAGGAACAAAGGGCAAGTGGTGGGGTTTGTTCTTTATTGGTGTCGCCAGAAGCTGGACCTACCATGCTGCATGGTTTTCCTGGGTACGTAAGGCCCTAGGATTTGTGGTGGGAGCAGGGTTGGGGTGGGCTCACAATGGGCGCTGGGTGATCCAGTGCCTGCCCGAGCAGCGTTGCGAGCTGCTGCTTGGAAGTAAGGCACGAAGTGATGGAGGGGAACGTGAGCAGCTCTGCGGAGCTGAAAAACAGCAGCTGCCACCGGAGCCAAAAATGTAAGCAGCCAGTTGCAAATAATGAAAGACAGCTGAGTTTTTGCTTTACCCCACAGGGGATTTCTTACAATACAAAAAGCACCAGGCACAGGAAGAGCTGCCAAGTAACCAAGAACAGGCTTCTCTGCAGCAATGGGACCCTTGCTTATGCTGCAAAAGCATTTGGGGGATTTGCATGAATAATCTAGATACATGGTAAAACTGGCAAAGCCTCACTAATGTACTGCATCATTAGTCCCAGCTCAGCTGGAGGAGCGCTGTGTTTGTTTAATTCAGGGCAGAGCTGGAAAAGAGCCTCTCAGGACTGCACGAACATGCGCTGTGCTCAGAGCTCGTGGTTCGTAGCGGGCTGACGGTCTCCTCTGAAGCCCTAAGTGAGGCTGACAGCGCTGCTGCTGGCAGCGATGATCACCACTGGTGCAGGTGGAACGCTGTAAGATTTTATTGATTTTATTTATTTTTAGGACTCTAAGTCTAATTCAGGATCTGCTTGGCTGATGTTTCTTTCAGTCTGTCAAAATGAAAGCTATTTGCACTATGGTTGGTTTCATTGCATTTTTCATTAATTTTTTTTTACAGTTTCATAACTGTATGTCCATTTTCAACAGTTTCTAGATGAAACTCACATTTTCCATGTTTTCCAATGCATGTGAAACAAAAAGCTAAAAGAAGAACTGCTGATTTGAAAACTTTCCAGAAAATATTAAGAAATGTTCATTTAATAATGAAGTACATTTTAGATGGCATCTGGTTTATGAAGGCACTAAAAAACCTTCATCCTTATGGAATAGTTAACCAGTTCCTTATCTCCTTGCCATCAAGAAATCCTCATCTAAGCTTGTGAAAGCAAAACTGAAGAATGGATATTTTCCATTACATTTTTCCATAGATTATGTGAATAATTTTAAGCCTGAAGGGACTATTTGATAATCTAGCCTAGTGTGCTAAATATTACAGATGCAATTCAATCAGACAGGCTTGTTCTGAGCTTATGTTTGACTAAAACAGAATAGTGTTGTATAAAATAAAAGCTTTGTTTAAAAAAAAAAAAAAAAAGCATGGGTCTGGAGGTGCCTGTGGTCGCCCCCCAGGGAGCCCCAGGCAGGGGACTCGTGGGGGCCATCACGAGGAGGGGAGCATGCGGGGCCCTGCTGGAGCTGTGGTGCAGGGCTGTGGCCACCACCTCCTGATGCAAGCAGAAGCAGCCAGTTTCGGTGTCTCTCTGTTCTCTTCTTTCTTTTCTTCTTCTCCTAATCCTGCCTGTCCTGTTGCATCCACTGGGGCCTCCTATGAAAGTATGGATTTGTCTGGCTTTTGTGTTTAATCCTGAACCTGTCAAGCCGTGTTAAATTTGATGGAACCTGAAAGGTCTAGTGTTAAACAAATACGCAGTGACCAGAGCCTTTGATGGGAATCAAACTGAAGCCTAATCCTAAAATAATGGCTTTTACCATAAGCCAGGAAGGCCCCGGGGCAAAGAGGGGCAGATGAGAGCTGCGTGTGGAGGCGAGCTGGAAGCAAGCTGCACTCCTCCACCTCTGGACCTTGCACAGCTTCATCAGGATGGATGTCTCAGCCCTGCCCTGTGGGGTGTTAATTAACACCTCCATCCTGCTCAGGGAGGGGACTTCTGTTGCCTAGTTTCCCAGCGTTGCCTGGTGGGGCAGCATCCAGCCTGGGACAGGTCGCAGCTGGAGCTGTGGACTTAGAGCAAACAAGCTAAGCCAAAGCGCAGTGGTGGCTCGCCACGGCTGCCCCGAGCCTCCCAGCCCCACAGGACTGCTGGGGCTTTGGCTGGGTGCTCTTTGGTGAGGGCAGATTATTGTCTTCCTTTCAGAGAAACCTTCCAAACAAAGCAGGAAGAAGCTGTCGCTCTGACTCTGGCTGCTTCCCAGGGGAAAGCTGCTGTGAAGAGTGCTATGGTATCTGATTAAACATTCATGCAAAAGATATAAACACTTTGCAAAGAGATGCTTAAGCAATCAAAAGCTGGAGGGGGCAGGGTGCTGCCTGCTAACCACATGCCCTGGGCCGAGAAGACACTAAAGGCTGTCTTGTGCCACCAACTCCTGCCCCGGCGCCTGGCCTCCTGCAACCTTCCCTGGGGCCCTGCTGTTGCCATGGGGTAGCTCCGTTTGGGCTTTCTAGTTCTCCTTTGGTTTTGTGGGTGGTTTCTTTTTTTGGCATCTCCTGTTTTCTTTTTTTGCACTTGTTTGATGTGGGCAGAGAAAAAAAAGGCTTTGCAAACCGCACAAGCCAAGTCAGAAATTGCTTTCAGGCTGTGGTTTGTCTGCCCCAGGACGGCTTAGTCCGCTCCCCTGGCTGCTGGAGGAGCGCTCAAGTCATCAGAAGTGCTGCTTTGGCCTATGTGAACAAACCCAAAACCATGCCCACCTCCTCAGATTGCATCACCCACACCAAGGCTCACAAGTGACACAGCGCTGTCCCTGCCGCCTGGAAGGGAGTCCAAGAGAGTGGCAGAGGAGGGATGCTGTGCCTCAGGACGCAGGCAGGCCTTGTCTCATGGGAGCGATGCCCAATCCTTCCTTTTAGCCTCCTTCCTTCCAGCTGTAGCCCGCCAGGCTAGGATGGTACTTTTAATTAAGTGAATATTACTGGTCATGTAATTGAAATTCAACATTAAATATTAAACTGAAAAGCAACGAGCCTTGAAGGAAATTGCAGTGATCACCTAAGCTCCTGCCTTGTTTCTGTCACCCTGGTGAGGAGGAGTTGCTTGCCCCAGCAAAATCCTACCCCGCGCCTTTAGCTCTAATTCCTCTGTTCCACGGCTCTTTGTTTCATTGTTTGTTGATGCACTGTGCCCTTTTCTACAATCCAGCTCTGGGAAAACAGAGCAGCAGTGTGCTAGCTTCAGTTGCGTGGACACCTGCCCGTGTTTGGAACTTGCCCCGAGGCTCAGCCGCCAGTGGGTGGTGTGGAAGGAGCTGAGCACCCCCTGCCCCCAGCTCCCTCCCTGTCCCCTAACTGGCGAGATCTCCTCATCCCTGCATGTGCTGTGTCAAAGTGCCTGAAACTGTCGTGTCTCGCTTCTTCAAGTGGAGTCCTTGTTCTAGATTTTGTCATTTGGGATCTAAATTACTTAAATTACTTCTGGGATTTTCAGAGACGCTTATACCCATTCCTCATTGACCTGCAACAAAAATTGAGTGAAATTGAATCCTTTTTCTTAGAGGTATTTTTGGGCATGTCTGTGACTCCTAGACCCTGTATTAGACCATTAATTAATTCAGCCTGTGTTCCAGGCTCACCAGATAGCACTAGCTATGTGCATTGTTGAGGCACACGTAGCCCAGCAGTTGGGTTCTAACTGCAGGTATGGGGATTTCTGGCAAAAGTGAATGAGGTAGGAGGGGCAGGGGCTGGCTGTGACCTCGTCTTCCTGCCCGGCTGCTGCTAAAAGCCTGACACAGAAATGAGAGCTGAAATGAAGATGTATTCTTTCCCATTCCCAGAGAAAAGTTTTTTTTTGTAAATTGAAGTAATTCATTGTGCATCTCCAGACAAATTTGTGTTTGTGCATTGTTATTAATATGGGCTCTGTTTTTAATTTGTTTTTTCTACAGCTAATTACCTGTCAGATAAAGAGTTATCTACTGTTTCACGTGCACTGAATAGCTGCTTAGGTAGTTAGCAAGAGGGAGCGGAGATGCAGCTTGCTTTCAGACTGCTCTCCTTGCTCTCTCAGGGATGGACATTACTGAGCATGGCATTATTTGTACAGTGCTCGCTTGGCCTGGGCAAACCTCTCTGGGCATCCAAGTCACCCTCACATACCTGTGAGAGCTGTCGCTGTTTTTCGATCCAAGACAAAGCTCCCCTTCTAGCTGGTACTATTGTTCCAGTTTTCTTCCCTGCATCATTCTGAATGGAGATGGGAACAAGGGTGGTCGAGGCAAGTAAGGGAAATTTTTGTTTGGGCTTGAAAACTGGATATTAACATTCCGAGAACCGTTGGATGAGCTGCACAGCAGACAGCAGTCCTAGTGGCTGCCTGGTGTTCTCAGCTTGGAACAACTCTGCCAAAGGTGCAGGCTTGCAGTGCACATGCAGCGGGCAAATTCATGTTCTGTAGCTGTGGTGTCCCAGATGATCCAGCCAACTCCGTGCAAACATGAATATCTCTGGCAAAACCCAGAACCCAGGCACTGCACCAAACCCTTGCACCACGGAAATGCTCTCAGTGCTCTGGTACACTGAATGATTAGATGCACGGCCATGATTTAAGTAGCAGCAGCTATAGAAAGTTCAACTGCTCTGATTATGGTGGTGTGATTTGTGTGCTATACAAGGAATGGTATTATCTTTACTACCAGGGGAGGTATCTCACTAGCCATCAGTAATTCGTTGATTCAGGACAAAATTATTAATCTCCTAGACACATTAATATGGGGAACATTGCAGGAGGCAGGACAAAGGGAACTGTAGGCAGAGGATAGATGTAGCAGAACCAGTTCCAGTAATGCTGGACCTATCTCTCATGCTCATCTTTGATGAATGGTATTCACAGAGCACCTTCATTTAGTACTCCATCAGCTCCAAACCCTCTGTGCACAACAGGCAGAGACTATTTAACATTTTTTGGGGGCCGCACAGAGGTGCTGTCTACATTTCCATTCCCCGCTGTTTAGACAGGAGCTGGCATCTTCAAGCGTGGGGGCTTGGGGAGAAATAACTATGGGAATAGTGGGGGAGGGGGATGTGGGAAGGAGAGCCTCTCCCTCTGACTTGGTGACTGAGAAGGTTGCACTTACAAAGCACCCCCCACGGGGCATGGGATGCTGAGCTGCAGCCAGCCCAGCCTGAGGAACCCCCGAGGGGCCAGCGCTAGCCCGTCTTTTGCCTTCGTGAAGGTGGTGGGTCAGGGCACCGTGTGTTCAGGTTTTCTGGTGTCTTGTGATAAAGTTGCTTGCTCATCTAAACCTTAGCGTAGGTTCAAAAATGTCCTTCATGTTTATTTCCTCTGTCATACTTTAGTTTATGTAACGTTGATAAATGAATGAATAGCTGTTGCAGGATATAAGTGGGTACGTGTTAGATAATTATAAGCACATTAGTGGAATGAATTATGTATACGGTTATAAGAAATTATTGATCTGTTGGGTTCTAATCATGCAATTAGTCATCAAATGATCTATTGCTCCTTTGTTAACCCCTTGCCACCTGCTTGCAAAGGGATTTTCTGGGTAAGTTGTGACAAGTCGAGGTAAATGTTTTTGCTGAAGTCATGTGCTCCCCTTTGGAGCTCATGTTAGCTATAGTGAACGTGTGTGACTTCTGTAGGGATGCAAACGCCAACAGGTGAATAATTAGCATCTGTATAGTAACAAATCTTCCTGACGTGTGATTGACATTGAAATTGCTGGCCCTAAACTGCAGAGGCTCTCAGGTCAGAACTGAGGGGGCTGTGCACGGCCCATCCTGCGCCCCGAGCTGGTGCCTTGCTCACTGCAGCCACTGACCTGCACGCAGAGGTGGCTCTGTGCTGAACTCACTCTGAGTTTGCTTATGGAAAAGCTTTGGGCCCTGCTTCCAGGGACCCCAAAAGGTTTGTGTTGCTTTCAGCAGAATAATGCAATTCCGCATATTTTATTAACCGTAATAACCACGACTCTCTAACAATTAATATAGCCACATACGGATTTTTTCCTGACTTTCCAATTATTTCAGCTTCTTGTACAGCTGACAGAAAGTACATTTTAGCATAGTTAGCTTGCTCGGTGCGCAACGAGCCTCCCAGTGCATTAAATACTGGTGCAGGCACAGTGACGAACACACAGCCCACGCTCCCAATGACCATAACCTGCAGTGAAACTCCACAGGCTTGGCAGGTGTTTTGATTAGCTACTTGTGTTTCTCCAGAGCTCTCTTAGCCCAGATAAATCCGTAGCACCCACCTTAGGTCACATTAAAAATTACAGAAACTATTCAAGAGATTTACTCTCCATAAAAAATGTGTGACGGTTATGCCAAGTTGTTGCATTTTTCTGTCTTTTTCTTTAATGGGTGCTAAAACTGATTGACTCTCCAGCTTTAGATGACTCCACAGAATATTAGTTGGGGTGGGATTGATCCCCCCCACACACACTTTTTTATGCAGCAAGCACCTGATGACTTTAAGTTACGAACTTTGAGTTAAATTATGAACCTTTTAGTTTTGCGTTACAAGAAGTATCTGAAACCTGATTTGCTACATCAAACCACATTAGTTGTGTTATGTTATTTTCTAAAAACACATTTCAGAGAAATAACTCCAATCTGTGTTGCATTTTATAGAGCAAAATAATTGAATGGCGGCTGTTTGTAATTTTAGCAATCTCTTAACCTTAATCATATTTAATGGCTTTTCTCTTCAGGCTAACAGGAGGGGAAAAAACATATTTCAGCTCCATTATATAACAGCACTACAGTAATGCACTCCTGTCTCTGGCAGGCACTGTAAATTCCTGCTTTCTGAATTGTTGGTTCAGGACAATCATTCAGCAGGGAATTACTTTCTCATCTATGAAATAAATGAGATGTTAAACTAGTTTTCTGCTTCCTGTGGTACAAATGTGGCAGTGTGCAGACCTGTGGAAGGCAAAAACAAATGCAGAGCTCCCATTATGTCAATAGAGAATGTTGAAAAGAACCTGGGGTGAGTCGATCAATGAAATATTCGGGCAAAATAAATAAATCCAGCAAAATCAAAGCAGACAAAAAAAAAAAAGAAAAAAGAGATGTGCTTGCAAACAAGAGCACTCGCGAACCTGGATGCTCCCCCGTGTGATTCGCCAACTTTTCTAGGGAACTAAAGGGAGGGAGCGGAGCGTTGCTCGAAGGGCAGGAAGGGGCTTTGGTGCAGCTCTCGGGGTGCGCAGGCTGCTCGAGCCCCGGTCCTGCAGGTGCCCGCTGGGCAGCCCCTGCCCCGAGACTGCGAGCCTTGGAGAGCTGAGCAGCTTTGCATAAGTGACAATCAAAATCAAGACTGATTGGGTTACTCTCTGCTACCGAGTTTAGAAACCAGTGTGTCTTGAAAAGGCTTTTATAAAAATTTCTGTCCTCTTCTGGCTTTTAAGGTGGTCTCTGTTGGAGTGATGAAGGGTTTCATTTTCTTATTTGTATGTTTTTTACATAGCTGACTGAGTTAGAAACACTTTTGTGATGTTACTAATTAAAATTTCAATTGCCTTTGTAATTGCAATATGCTTCATGGCTGAGTATATAGAACTTCTTACTAGCACATGATCGTTACCCAGTGGTTTTTAGAGATTTTCACTCAAGAGTAATGCAAGGACCAGACAGCACACTGATGAAGTTCACAGGTATTTGCAAAGAGGCCAGCTCCCAATTCCAAGGGTGACCCATGGAAACAGCCATGGAGTTGCATATAGATGCAGTTGTCTTTTATTTGTTTAGGTTGCGTGTGTGCCTGGAGCTTGGGGATTCTATTGGGTGACAGAAGCACCCTGGAGAAGAGCAAAATACTGAATGTTTCTGTAATGAGACTTGTCTATCACTGGCAGCAGTCCTTAGACGTGAAAGAGTGAAGAAACAGGAATATTTGGAGCACAAGCCAGCCAAAGTCCTGCTTTTCCTGAAGCTACTGCGGTCTGGAAGGAAGCCTGGTAAAATACCCGGCTGTCATTGCAGAGCTTGAATAAGGAAGGGAAAGGAATTAACTTAATAGCTCGTATTTGTGGGACTGATTCTGCCACCCCTTACTCACACTATATATTACTTCTGTTCTCAGGGCAGTTCTGCTGAGAATTACTGTGCCACCAGGAGGAATAAACAACCATTATGTCTCAGCACAAGGAAGGTGGTTAATTTTTCCCTGTTGGAGCTCTGTTGCTCTGAAACACTTTCCCGTTGTACTCATGAAAAATATGTTAGTATAATTATGGATACTGGTCCAGGCAGCAAATGAAAGGCATGATGGTGGTTAATGTAAGTATGTGTGAGGTCACCTTTCCTCACTCTGGCATGGAAGAAAGAAGTCCATCTCTCTTTTCCCTAAAATCTCCTGGAACTAAATGAGTGGCAGGGCAATATCCATAACAATGTGCAGAATTCTGTAAGAGATGGCAGACCTGAAAAGAGCGGAAAGAAATTCCCCCGAATTTCTGACTTCTCTCAGTTGGAATATTAATGCTGTTTTAACAGTATTTTAAATTCTATTTCTATAGATGGATTTTCTAAAATGATGGCATTAAAAAAAGAAGACTGCCCCCGCCCCCAACAGTTTCTGGCTCACATCAGAGGAAGCTGCTCAGGAGGTCTTTGACATACAAGACACTGTAATGGCTCCTGAAATCAGTCCCTGCCATAGTGAAGTCAGCATCCAGACATGCACAGCGCCATGCCCGTGGGCTGTGGAGCCCAGTTCCATGAATGTACGGCAGAGCAGGCAGCGGAGGAGAACAATTTGGGTGGGAGAGGGCTGTGGCTGTGGCTCTGGGAGGTGGGACGCCCTGCCCATTGCTTTCAGCTTATGACTACGTTTGCAGGATGCTGAGGGTGGCTGGAGCATGGACCTGACCCCACATTGTGCAGCATTTCGGGACGGTGCCAGGGGATGGCCGTTGTCCATCCTTCCCCAGCTGCTGCCCACAGGAACAGCGAGGTCCTCTTGGGAAAACAGATCATCGCCTTCCCTTGCTGTGAGGAGGAACAGGTAGCACACCTGGCATGGTTTTCTCCTCCTTTTCTGGGAGACCCAGGTGCAGTAACCTGCACATCAGCTGCAGGATGTTCCTGCCTCTCCTAACACTAAGGTTCAGACTTAGATGTACCTTTGTGATTAGGTAAGGCCTAGGGAGAGCTGAGGGGAAAAAATGTTCCAAGCTTCCTGTGTTCTTCTTTTCCTAGAACATTGAAATTTCGGAAGATAGCTCATATACGTGAAATTCTCCCTGTTTGAAGAAAAGTTTTCCTTACAAAGGAAAAATCATTTTGTCCTGAATTGCATGCTGCAAGTTATTTTCTGATTTTCTAAAGTGAAATGCTAGCAACAGAAAAGCATTTTGAAAGGAGAAGGTGCTTGCGAGCTCCCCTCCGTGCTGTTCTGGGTCAAGGACTTTCTCATGTCCTGCTTGTGCAGCACAGGGTACAAACGAGCTTGAACTTGGCTGAGCTACTGGGGACAAGTCAAGCGTGATGGTCTGCAACAAAGAAATCCAAACAGGGCTGGCTTTCAAGGGTAATGCAGTCGGCTTTGGAGCCATGTGTCCCTACCTTCAGGCCACCTAGCCTTGGCATGCTGGGGTCTCTGGAAAGCTAGTTGAAAATCCAGGCAGTGATCTGCAGAGGAAGTTTGAAGGCAAAATGTGAAGCAAAAGTGTAGAAAACACATCAGAAATGGTGCTAGGTGGCTGGACCCTCCTTAAAAGCAAAGTGAGTTGTCATTCAGGCTGCAGGCACTCCTGGGAGAGCAGCAAGGGCTGCTGCACCCCTGCTCCCGCTGGCTGCCCCTGCCTTCCCTCCAGGCCCCTGCTCCTGGCAGCACCTCAGTGTTCAACAGCATCTGATGCTTTGCTGAAGGAAAGTGATAATTGCCTTTTTATTCATTTCAATAGCATCATGAAACATTAAAATCAGATTTGGTTGGTCACATGGGAGTGTCATCCATCAATGACTTGGTGTGCAAGGGCGCTCAAGAGAGTTTCTCCCACTGCAGGCAGAAGGCATTATTAAGGAAACTAATCATTAAAAAAAATAGTGCAAATAACCTAGTTGTCTGGTGAGCCTAATGGCTTTATTTTCCCGTTCTCCAGCATAAGGAGAGCAGTCTGGGCTGCTTGAATCTGCCTCTCCAAGAGCCTAATTGTTTTTAAATGTCTTTGCTAACCACTTCACATAGAGCCCATAAATCTGGTTTGGGGTAACTGAGAGCCAGGCTTCTGAGCTCCCTTTTAGGATGACACATTTGTGTGTTAATTAAAAACATGCTTAGGAAGATGTAATCCTTCTGTCTTTAAACGTGTGGCTGTTTGCTGTGCTGGAGCAGGGTCTGGGTGTTGGGTTTCTGTCCTCAGCAGCTGAGAGCGATGCAAATTATCCTGAGCAGCACAAAGACCACCTGCAGGGGTCGGCAAAACAAATGGTCCCAAACAAGTACTGAGGCGTTTTGTTCCTTGATGTGATGTATCTGCCCTTATTTTGAAGACGTCTTTGGAGATTTGGTGCTTGCAGCTACTGCGTGTACAGCCATGGTTTGTTTTCCTTCCAAGTCATTCCATCATGATTATGACAACAGAGAAGGTTGCTTTATTTAATGGTGCCCTGTGGCATGACTGCAATGATCCTCGAGCTCCTCTGCTATTTCCAGAAATATTATTTCCTGGAAGGTATGTTCTTTGAAGCTAAACTGCAAAGAAAATCTGAAGAGAGAAAGATGAAGGGAATAGATAAATATATTTAGATTTTAAACAGCAGAATAATATAAAATGAAACAATAGAGGAAAACAATGAGAAGAGAGATTGAACCTGCCACCTGATTATCTCCAGATAATGGAAAGGTGTTTCTGTACAATCTACCACTGAGGACTTCGTCCACATTAATTTCAAATTATTTAAATACTTGTGGTTTGTAATGAGAGCAGGCTGGAAAAATGTGGATGCTTTTCCCAGACAGATTATGGTTCCTGTAGAATATCAGAAGTATTCTGATGCGGAAATACTGCTGGAATTCTTCCTGGGAGCTGCTTGGCTGTCACCTGTTATGGTGGCTTTCTCTGTGGTTCCACAGTTCCTGTGGTTCCCGTTCCTTGTGGGCTGGTAGCAGTGCGTTGTGGCTGTGGCACATCACGTGAGATTCAGGTCTGATCAGGGATCTGGCCATAAAGCAGAAGAGGTGCATGGTGGAATTTCAGCATAAGAGCATTTTGATGCCATGTCTTTGACAAATTTGCCACAGAAAATTGCATCTTACTTGAAAAATGTCCTGTAGATGAAAACACAATTTTCTATTAAAAACAACATTGATTGAAGGTTTCCAAACAGTCCTCCTGAAACTTCTTTGGTTAATCTGCTGCCTGATAGAATATTAGGAGGTACTACTTGGAGGTCAGCATGAAATGCGCTATCCTTGTTTAATTCTCTTTCCCTCCCTCAGTTCCTTCCCATGGTGTCACTCCAAGCATTGCTGCCTCTTCTCCATGCCCTTTATGACCAGGGAACTTTTGCATCCCATTTGAAACAAACAAACAAAACCACCTTTGTTTTAATTTCAGAACGGAGAATTAGTTAAAATCATTACCACCACCACTCCATACACACACACACTTTCCTAGAGGAACAAATTCAGTGTTAACAAATCATCATTTCGTAATGGCTAAAAGTCCTCTGCACCTGCATTGCTGAGTGCAGAGATACACCACAGGAGCAGATACAGGTGGTTTATAGCTGCCACAGTGGCACATAGTTCTAGCCCCTCTGGGCCTGCTGAATGAATGCCCAACTCCTTGTGAACTCTCACCTAGTGGAGGAACAGGCACTTGGCTGCTCCCTGCGTCTTACTTGCCTGCAGGCACATCCAGCTGCCCTCTGCATGTCACTCAGCATCCAGTAAAATGCAGTTGGTATGCCGGGTCCTGCCTCAAACACTTGTGCCGGGAAGCATGTGCTCCTTTTGGGTATTTGGCACACAGAGGAGACCGTATCTCAGGCAGCTAGGGGACAGCTCTCATTGGAAAAACAAAACCTCTTAAAGCCCTTTTCTGCATTTCCTGAGCTGGGCATCAGCTGGCAGACTGCCTTGACTCCAGTGGGGCATCACAGAGGTACCGGGCTGACGGTCAGGGTCTCCCGCAGCTGTTCCCCAGCATGCAGAGGGACCTGCAGCAGTTCCGTGTCTCCTGCTGCCACAGTCTGGGACCGCCAGGCTTGCAGTGCTGCTTGCAGCGTGTGGCAGACAGGGGTTTCAAGAGGACATGGGCAGAGCGTTGGCTCCTGCAGCTTCCCACCCAGCTCTCCTGCCCGGAGAGGAGCACCCAGTTGTTTGGGCTGCTCTTATAACACTGCATTTGTTTAAAAACCACAGATACATCCTTTAATTAAATTTGGCCTGTGTTTTCCCCTGTTAAATTAAATGATGTCTGAAATGTGTTGTGACTTTGAATCTTGGGCTGCATTTAACCTCAAAGAGCAGGAAAATATCTTTTTTTTTTTCGAACTACATGCTGAATTTTCTCCTTCTTGGAAGCTGAAATATTAACTATATCTGTTTCAACACAATTTTGTTTCAATTGCCCCTTTACCTGAACTGTGAGATGAAGCTAATGCAAAGAGATATAAATCAGGCACGACTTCCAAACAGTTTTCTTTTAAGCAGCCTGTTATACATTAACCTGCAAGACGACATGTTTTAAGAGAACCTTGTTCAGTACCTCAGAAAAGTCAAATTAACATAATATCTGGAAAAGAACAATGGGGATAAAAAAAATGTTAGTCACTGTTGATTGAACAGGTAAGTTTCAGTGTCATGATCTGTTGAATATTCATACTATATTGTTTTTGACATTTAAAAACTCAATTATCAGTTGACTAATCAGTCTTTTACAGTATGTTATTTTTGTGATGGAAAATGAAGCATTGATAAGCCTCAAGGGGAATACTATTCAGTTAGGCTTTTTAATATTTTTTTGGTTGTGTTTTTTTTTTTTTTTTAAAAACAAGTTTTTTCTTTATTGCATGGATTAATGCAGCACTTCTACTAGTGAGCAATAGCCCTCTAGCATGGAGGTTAACTTTTACCCAGGCTTTCTAGCACGAGGTGATTTAGACTCAGAGTACTTAGAAGGATGAAGCCCAGGGCCAGGAAGCTGCAGGGGCTGGAGCAGCAGGTGGGTGCTGGAGCAGCAGGCGAGTGCATGCAGCGTGCCCTGGGGAACGGGGCCAGTCCAGGTCCCAGGCCGAGCTCGCAGATCCCCAGCCTTTTGACTGACACAGTCTGGGACAGGTACTGCTGAGAGCCTTGGATCCCGTGCTCTGCATCTGCGTGTGTACGTGTGGGTGCGTGTGCCAGATCTGCACCTGGTTTCTGCATGTTGTGGCAATTCCCTTCCCTCTTTTGTGGCAACCTCATCTGCAAAGTCATCTCAGCAGCCTCCTTCCCCGGGTGTTTATGTGAGCATCTCACGCAACGGGGCTCCTACCTACCTGCCTTGTAGCCCCCAGGCTGTACTGCAGGACTAACTGACAGTAATAGTGATTAACACCAGGAAATGGTGGCTAACGAGCTTCGTGCTGCTTTCCTGTTTTCTGCTCGGGGAGGAATCCCAGTGCTCAGGCAGGAAGAGTCATGACCGCTTTCTCTGCTGATCAGGGACAGGATGAGGTTACCCACAGCATGTGCGGCACCGTGCCCACACGGCCTCGCTCGGGCTCGAGGCAGAGAAGAGGCAGCGCGGCAGGGATGGGGAGCCCTCTGTTGCCCCCCGGCCTTGCACAGCCCCGGCAGAGCAATGGGGACGCTTCCACAAAAGCGTTCACCCCTTCAGCCGCATGCACCTTGCCACCTCCATCTATCATCTTCTCCTTGCCCAAGGACAGTAACATTTCTCTCCTGGTTCGGAACAGACCTTCAGGCACCCCCCCTTTGTGCGAGGGCACCGCGGCCTGGTTCTGCCCTCCTGGGTCTGCAGGGGCAGGCAAGGGCTGCAGCCATTCACTCGGCTTGGTGACCCAGGTTCAAAGAAACAGTATTCCAGTAATAAGCAATGAAAACTGTGAAGGAATTTTCCACCACTGAAGAAATACCTTTGTTTGCTTTTCAATTAAATGCTGAAGGTTTTGTCTTTTTTTGTTGTTTGTTCATTTTTTCCCCAACATTCTTGTCCGAGTTTATTGGGTATGTCTGGGTCTTATTCCTCAAGCTTTTCTGTGCAGCAGTGACAACAACTTTCTTCCATGCTTGCTTCCACCTAGGAGCTGGAGTCTTGAAGGAAGATGTAAGCACTTCACAGCACACAGTCATCTGGCAACAGTGGCAGTGATAGAGATGAAAGACAGTCAGGCTCTGGTGTAATTCAGAGCTCCAGATCAGCCTTCTAGCTCCACATTAGTTTGGACTAGGCTGAAAAAGGTTGGGAACTGCAGTTAGTAATGAATGTGTCCAAATCTTGCTGATTTCAAAGCAAAAAAAAAAAAAAAAAGGGATGGAATCTGTCTAAAAGTTATTAAAGAGCCCCAAAGCTTGTCCCATTCTTCTCTTTATCTCTTTTTTTGGAATATATTTTGGAAATCAAGTAGTAATCTTTGTGTAATTTACCTCTTTCATTGAACAGCTCAGGGACCAGATTTCCCCTTGATAGATTATTTTGACATATTTACTCATAGCTATGTCTGTCTCAGCATCATCCAAAGAAAAGCCTCAAACTTTAAATTAACATGTAGGGATTGAGATTTTTGCCTGCAATCAAACAATTTTAAACAACTCTCCTCCCCCTGGCTTTTAGTTATATTTAGGTCTAAAGCTGTAACTACAATAAAGCAGCAAGTACATTTTTCAGAGCAAAAGTTGAGGCATCATTGAACAGCATTTGTTGCCACAGAGCAAGTCTCGAGTCTCTTCTGAAACTGTGGGTTCTGTTTGAGGCAATTCACTGTGGCCATCCCAAATGGCTAACGCAACTACAGACTGTGATTTCCCTGCTGATGCCTGTGATCTAAACCCTGAGGACCTGCCAGTGGTTTTAAAATCTAATGATAAGGCCAGAAGGATGGCAATCTGTCAGCTTGCCGTTTGTGGTAGCTAGGCAGGGAGGCATGCTCCTACAGCTCCCCCAAGAGAGGCAGGGTGCTCTGAGCTTGTGTCTGCCTCAAGGTCTGTTGACCTTCTGGAGAAGCCTGCATGCTTGTGGCAGAGGGTACGTCAGAAAATGAGGAGGTGCTGTCGACTTTGCCAGTGTTGTCCTGGATCCATGGGCAACCAGGCTGTGCGAGCAGGGAGTGGGCATTGAGCACTTTGACCTCAGAATAATAGCAGTGGACAGTGAATGTGCAGTCATGAAAAAAACCTCCGGAGACCGCCATGCAGTGTAGTGGGGCCAAAATAATTGTATCTGCAACTGTGAGCAGAAATTCCTGCCCTGCCCTGGCTGATGTCAGCTGAGCTGAGGACCTGACTGGTGGTGACTTCTTCCCCACATCTCCCCAAGCCTGTAAGGAGTCCTCACTGCAATGTTTAATCACTGGGAAAGCTAATATGTTGTGTTATTTGGAAAGAGTCCCTCCTGAATACAGATTTGCCTGAGAAGATGGCTCCTTCCCCTTGCTAACACAAATTAATTGCTTTGATAATGGTTTGTATTAGGATGGTTAGGATTAGGGTTAGGGTTAGATTTAGGGTTAGGTTTAGGGTTAGGGTTAGGGTTCTTTTATGGTTAGGATTAGGGTTAGGGTTGGGGTTAGGATTAGGGTTAGGGTTATGGTTAGGGTTAGGGTTCGGGTTAGGGTTAGTGTTAGGGATAGGGTTAGCAGTAGCAAACGGCTTTAGGGTTTGGGTTAGGGTTAGGGGTAGGGGTAGGGGTAGGGTTAGGGTTAGGGGAGGGTTAGGGTTAGGGTTAGGGGTATGTTTAGGGTTAAGATTGGTGTTAGGGTTAAGGTTAGGGTTAGTTTTATGGTTAGGATTAGTGTTACATTTAGGGTTAGGTTTAGGGTTAGTGTTAGGTTTAGGGTTAGGTTTAGGTTTAGGGTCAGGGTTAGGTTTAGGGTTAGGGTTAGGGTTAGGGTTAAGGTTACAGTTATTGATACTTTTAAGTTTGTTTGGAAAGAGAGAAGGTGCAGTGTCCTTTTCTGTTGAGCTGCGTAAATGCTCCCCAAGGGAGTTCAGGTATACCTGTTGGCTTCCATCGGGTTAGGGTTAGGGTTAGAGTTAGGGTTAGTGTCAGGATTGGGGTTAAATTTAGGGTTAGGCTTTGTGTTAGGATTAGGATTAGGGTTAGGGTAAGGGTTACCGTTACTTTTAGAATTAGGCTTAGCTTTAGGGTTAGGGTTGGCACTAGGGTTAGGAGTAGGGGTAGGTTTTAGGGTTAGGTTTTGTGTTAGGGTTAGGGTTATGGTTAGGGTTAGGTTAAGGGTTAGGTTTAGGTTTAGGGTTAGGGTTACGATTTGGGTTAGGGTTAGGTGTTATAGTTAGGGTTAGGGCTAGGGTTAGGGTTAGGGTTAGGAGTAGTTGTAGGGTTTAGGGTTAGGGTTAGGTTTAGGGTTAGTTTTAGGGTTAGGGTTAGGGTTAGGATTAGTGTTAGGAATAGGGATAGGGATAGGTTTGGGATTGTGTTGGGGTTAGGTTAGGGTGTGTGTTAGGAGTATTGTTAGGGTTTGGGTTAGGTTTAACGTTAGGGTTATGTTTAGGGTTATGTGTTATTGTTATGTTTAGGTTTAGGGTTAGGTTTAAGGTTAGATTTAGGGTTAAATTTATGGTTAGTGTTAGGTTTAGTGTGAGGGTTAGTGTTAGGGTTAGAGTTAAGGTTAGGGTCAGGGTTTGGTTTAGGGTTAGGTTTGGGGTAAGCTTTAGTGTTAGCGTTGGGTTTAGGGTTAGATTTCGGTCCTTGACTAACATTTCCCTTTAAATATGTCACGTAATGAGTCTTTTTTGCTGGTGTACTCGCTTCACTGTTCTTCCACACTGGCTTAAGGATACAAAGGGTGGGGGCAGGAGGACTCAGACAATTCCCTACAGGTTTGTTTTAATCTATGAAAGAAAGAAAACACATTATTTCACCTTCTTGGAATGTGACAGTTATTAATAACCCTATTAAGGGCAATACTGTTCAGCTCTTTTTAAGCAGGCAATGCCTGAATGATTGCTGAGAAGGAGGAAGGCTACCCTGGCTTACCAAGTGAACAAGATGTTGTGTTGCTAAACATTGTTTTTCTTTTTTTTTAACAAGCTGTGCTAGGGGTGTTGCAGGTCAGATCAATAAGAACACAAGCCCCTTCCATCACTCCTCAGGAGAGGGGAAAAAGACATCAGCTAAGATTTCTTATATTTTTTTAAAATAAGCTCTTTGCTTTACACTCTTCTTATCATGCACTGTTAGAAGTCTCTTGTTATTTTCTTTTTATTATGAAGCTTAGCCCTCTGATGAGCAGCCTGGCTAATTGAGAGGTTTAAATGGGAGGCTGTAAGTGTTTTCTTCTGGGGAGGTGGGAGCTTTGCTCCCTGCAGTCGTGCAGGTTTGCTTTCACAGGAATGCTCTGGGCACTGTGTCTGTCAGCTGTGGCTTGCTCAAGTAATGGTGCTGGTGGCACTGCAACAACAAGCACTGGCTTGTCTCTGTAGGGTTCCACAAGCTGCAAGTATTCTGTGCTGGTTTATTGTCATAGGTGGTTTGCTTGTGGTGCTGCACATGCCTGTAGCTGTCAGGTTGCTAAGGGAGCAGCAGATGTGCATGTGGGCTTGCTGTTGTAAGGTTGCTTGTGAAGGAAGAGGGAGAAAAAGCCTCAGTTCAGAGCCTGGTGGAAGAGCCAAGAAAAGCAGGAAAGCCTGGGGCAACTCCTTCTCTTCTCCCTCCACAGCTTCCATAGGGTTATGTCTCCTCTCTGTGATTGCTTACATGGGTTTGTTATTTATAGTTGCCGATGCAGGTGGGCAAGGGGTTAGTTACCACCAGATGACTATGCAGGGCACACCAGCATCTTATCATAAGCACGTGTGGCAGGGCTTGGTATTTGTTTCTTTTCTTATAAATAAAAGAAAAAAGGAGCATTGTGTCTTTTTTTTTTCCTTGGGTGGAGAATACCAAGAATTGTACTTCTTTTTAAAGCCTGTATTATATCTACATCCATGTATATGTGCAACTGCTCCTTTATCTCACATGCGAATAATGATGTCTAGTTTTACAGAATTTGAATAATTCATCAGCATAAACACTTTGCGCTGAGAATACAACCATGCTTTCTGTAAAACAAAACCAAACCCAAGAAAAATGTTAACGAATAATTAGATTTCTTGGGTCACTGGGCAATTTTTGGAAGTCATTTTTAAGGGCCTCAGGCAGTGTCTTCATTGCGATAGGCAGGGATTTCCCACAGAAGCCCTGTGCCTATTGCTCCATCTGCCTCTGCTTCCATGCCTGTATGAGGAAGGACAAGCTTCTCGTAGCCTTTTAGCAAGCTCAGGCCTGCCCATGAACTCATCAAGTAAGAGTTTCTTCGGGAAGTGAAGACTGTGACTGCCTGGGGAGCACCCATCCTTTAGTCAGAACAGCCTCTCCCTTGCCTGCTGCAGCACCAGCTGCCAGTGTCCTGCCTCCCGCTTTATTGTCAGTTAATTTTCAGTGCTTGTGCACTCAGCTGTCTCACCGGCACCCATACGAGCAGAAAGCTGACACAAGGCACAGGTAACCAGCAGGGGGCGGTGGGAGCTGGTCTGGTCCCCTTCCCACACGCCAGGCTGGCAGGTCAGCTGCAGTGAGCCGGATGCTCCGCTGGGTCCGTCCGCTCCAGTCCTGTCCCAAACTGTGGGGTTTGCTTCTAATTCCTCCTCTAACAGAAAACTTCTCCTTTTCAAAACACACTTGCATTTTATTTCAAACAAGCAGTGCATTGGTTAGGCCTGGCTACCTTTTCTCTTTCCAGAGAACAAAATAGGCACCTTTTCCCCTGTAAATACATTTATTGTGCAGTAAGGAATCAAAACAGCATTTAATCCTGAAGATTAAAACCTTATGTTGTCAGGGGATTCTTATGTGGAACACTTGTTTTCTTTGCATTTGTTTTCTTTTTCTTTTCTGGTGGAAGCAGTTGTCTGTTTTTCTTGTCACAAACCAGAACCCTTCGTACTGCTCCCAGGGCTATTACTCTGTCACACGTTACCACTCTACAGAAAAAGGTATTAAGCAAAATAGCATTCTCAGAAGCAGGAATTGCTATTGTTAGCAAAACAATACCCGCAAAATAATTTCCTCCCAACTGAAGCCTCATTTCTCCTAGCAGCCAGAAAGGAGGGATGATTTATTAACTAGTACAGGACTGACTGCCCCTTCTGACCCCAAAGTGATGCCTTCTTGAGACGCAAGACTTAGCTGACTGTGGGATGTAAGGGATCTGCCCCATCACACATTGCATGGATGGAGGTGGATGTCATTTTTCAAATGAGGAAAACAACTGAGATATCAAAACAGGGAAGGAATAACAGCCAAGTTATGGCTACCACTTTCTTTGCTACTCAAATGTTTTCAATGGTTTTATCCCAAGTAACAATCAAAGAAAGTAAAAGAGAAGACTCAACAAAAGGCATGTTCCTCTAGAAATACTCTAAGAAATGTGCCAGAAACAAGAACTTTGTCCATCCCACTAAAACCTGAGAGTTTTTCCTGCCTTTTGCAACTGTGTGGGATGAGTTTGTGAGGATCACAGGGCTAAGGCATTACATTGTTGTTTTCCTGTTACCTTCTATTTTAGTAGACCACATGACTGCAGATTTTCCCATTCACCTATCTGTAGAATAGAGATAGCATTTGAGGTGTTTGGGAGTTTGGGGATTTTGCCTTACATTTTTCTACATTAGTGTTGTCATGGTTTCTCATGTCAGTTCTGAAGAATCAAAAATGTCTTCATGCAAAGACACATAGAGCACAGATAAGAGCCAGCTGTGCACCGCTGACAGAATAGAAATTTCACCCAAGGATGCTCTTTCAGTAGAATATCAGTGAGTTTTGACTGCCTGAGCTGAAAGGCCAGTGCCTGGCTTTTGTCTTAGGGCCAGCAGCTGCAGTGATGGGCATTCAGTCTGGAATATACCATTACATGTTTCTTATGTCTGTCATTTTGTTATTTTGTCTAAATTCGTATTCCAGTTACTGGAGCTTCTTGCACCTCTGTTGGTTTGAAGAATCCTTTGATACAGAGATTTTCTTTCCCCAGTATTGGCACTTTAGAGGTAATCTTGCTATTGTCCAGAAGAGTTTATCTGAAATGAGTCACATAGCACCAGTTTGGATCTACTGGCAATTCTAAATGTTCTTGTGCATTGAAACCATGAAGAAAAAAAAAAGGGGGGGGGGGAGGAAAGGCAAAAAGACAATTGGTAGTATAGGGGGAAAATGTGGGTTTGTTGGGGATTATTTTTCTGACTGTAAAATAAAAAGATGTCAAGCCTTGCAATAAATAGGCACAGGTTCCTGCAATGGCAGAGCGCCAGACCTCAAGATTCACTGCTCATTTTTTCAACAACAACAATTAGCCTCTTGAGCTAATGAGGGGTTTCATAAGCAACCATGAATAATAGTGCTTAGGGACTCTTGGCAAAAAAGGTGTTTTGAATAACATAGCCACCATGTCGTTAAAATCAAAGTAGAGACTCCTTGCACAGCAGTTTCCTCTCTGATTCGTTTCCTCAGAGGACAGGCTAGAAACACTGTGGGCTGTCAAACAGGGAGATGGAAAGGCTACAGAAATAACATCCAGGTGGCTGAGGTTTGTGCGGAGTGGTGTAGGTGGTTTGGTTACAGGCTTCTCCAACAGATCTCAGGGAAACAACGATCCAGTGCTGCAGACGCAGTTGGAACTATTGGAATACAATGGCCGCATTAGGAGACATAGAGAGACCCTTCGATTCCATTGACAGGGTGAGAGGGAATATCAATTTTATCTTTCTGAATTAATGAACTACAGTCTGAAACTTGCAACCTGGTTAAAAACATTATAGATTTCACCCGCCTGCCGCTCAAAGAAGATTTCTGTTGTCCCCCACATGCTCTCTGCAGGTTGCTGGGACTGCCAGGATTAAGCTTCAACCTGCATCCTTCAGGGAGAGGTGAAGCCGAGAAGGTTGTGTTGCTGCTGCAGTCCTTCAACCCGCTCCCTGGAGCCCTGCGGCTGCCAGGCACAGCACAGCCATAAATTCTCCATTTCCTTTGAGTCTTTGAGCAGTGTGGTACCCCATCAGACCCAGGCTCAAGCCAGTGGCATGCTCACTGCTCGCCTTGAGAGGTGGTGAGCAAAGAGGCATTCCTAAAACAAGTGGCTACCCAAAGGGATGGAGGGCCAAGCCTTTCACTGAAGCATTAGTCATTACACTTGTAATGTGGTCTTCACTCAGCAGCATCTTCCTAAGTGCGAGGCAGCATCAGCTCTCTGATTTTAATTTTATTCATAGAGCCACTATTACTCCATCTGGATCATGTGGGATGAATACTAATGGGTCTCTGGATTGTTTTAAGTACAGATCTGAACCAGATACTTGCTTTCATTTTGTCAGGAGCTGTTGTTTCATACAGAGATTTGTGGAGTTTTCCTTCTAATGGATTCAGTTCTGGACACTGGTGTGTGTGTTTGTTAGGGGAGTGCAAATAGCAGAGAAACAGAGACATAGGAAAACCTCTCCTCTAAACTGGTAATTATTAACTCCAATGTGTAATTGCACAGGAAGGACAGCTCTGATCCTAGAGGCAGATAGCTGAGGACAAGCTTCAGCCAGGACCAGAAGTGTCGTGGCTGAACCGTGCCGTGGATTCTGCTGAGTGCCCAGACTCACCAGCGTGCTCCAGCCCCTGCCTCCATGCAGCTCTTCCTTTGCACATCTCACCCATCTGAACCAGAAGCTTGGCAGGGCAGAGACCTTCTGTGCTGCACTGCTTCAGTGGGACCTTAGGCCGGAACACTCCTGTAATACAAATAACGATTATCAGTGATGAGCTCCTTTTCGTGTAGACTTCCCCTCTTGCTCTTGAGGTCTCCCCCACCTCTCTTTCCTTTGCAGGTTGATCTGTGCCCCTCTAATAGCTCTGTCTGCCCTTGATGAGGACGTAACACGTAACTTCATGACCTCCTCATGAGGTGCATGGTCTCCTCACAGGGCACGCACACTTTCGTGCTCTTTCGGTAATTGCGCTGCACATGTGAGGGTGTCTCCGAGCCTGCTCTGAGGGCACTCCAGTGCTCACAACGCATCCGAGGGGGGAATTATGCCATTTAGCAAAGAGGATTAATGTTTCATAACAAAAGGTAATTTATTCAATTGTATGCAAAAAAGGTAGCTGTAACGGCACGTACAAAGCCTGCTTTATTTTTGTCTATTGTATTATAAGTTTAATTCCTGTGAAAACATTGGTAACTCCATTGTGTACCTTTGGGGAGAACTTGACCAGTCCTAGCCTGGATTGGATTGACTTAATTAAATCCACTTGACTTTGACAGAGGAGGAACCTGATAGGCTTTCCCAGGGAGGAAGCTTAAATGTCTCTGTGAATTGCAGGAGATGATGGGGCAGATGTGAGCACACAGCAGAGGCTGCAAGGCTGGCACTCAGCCTGTGCCCAGGCATCCCCAGGGACACGCTCCAACTGCCTGCCGCTGCTTTGGCAGGGCTTGCTGCAAGCGCTGGCTCCTGTGGGCTGCGATGGGGTGGCACTCGGGTCCCCTCTCCTTGGTGGGAGTGGGAGGGAAGAGCTCCATTTCTGCTGAGTTTTCCATCCTCAATCAGCTCCGAGCACTCATAAGGCAAGGGGTTATGATGAGGCTGGCGGCAGCTGCGTGGTCTCCTCCTGAGAGGCCTCCTGGTCTTACTGAGGTTGTTAGACGTTTGCACATCAAGACAGGCCAGTTACTGTCAGCATAATTTTTACTGCTGGTGTCGATATGGAAAGCAGTATGGAAGGCTACTTGATTTTCCAGACCTCCAGTAACTTTTGCGCTGTTTTTTGGAGAATGCCTCTGTTCCTTGATGCTTTCAGCATCAACTGGCATGCTTTCAGCAACTGGCTGCTTTCAGCCTGGAAGGTATCAAAAGAAACTCAGCATACAAGTTCACCTGTCACTTCTAAGTCACTTTCTTGACTGTAATCATCACTCAAAAGGGGAAAATTTTTTTTTTCCCAATCAACATGTGAGTGAGTCATTGGCACACAACCGGGGTTTGGTGTACCTCCTGCACTGACAGTCTCTGCGGGTGTTGCACATCAGGACAGAGGAAGCCTGGCTGGTGGTGTTTCAGCAGCTGTCAGGTAGTCTTCGTCCCAATGTTCAAATGATTGTACAATTTTTGATTTTCAAATGATTGTTCACTGCTGGTTTTGCCAAAGTCAAAAATAGAGGTGAAAGGACAGCTGGACAGTGGCTATGATCTGTATTTCCATCACTGCAGCACAAGGACTTCAGAAACCTACAAAGCGTCTCCCATCATCCTTGCAAGCAGAGAGCTCCCAGCACTGGCTTTAGCACACACCACCTGTGCTGAAGGCTGTGCTGGGGAAAAGCTATTAAAAATCCATATAAAGATGTAGCCTATATTAACCACGTTGCAAACTGAATCTTGGTTTTGCTGAACCAGCCAAGAAATAAGAGCAATACCGTGTGACCGGTCAGCACAATTAAACACCCCGCTCTGAGCTCAGGATGGCTCCAAAACGATCCGCAAAGTCAGCAGCAATGGCAAGGAGCTAATTGTCTGAGGAAACCATGGTTGGCGTGTGACTACTGAAACAGAGACTTGGTAAAAACAATTACTGGCTGGAAATTATCATGTTTTTATCAGAGAACTTTTACACTGCTCTGGAGAACACAAGCCAAACAGCAAAACATTTGGAACTTAAAAGCACGCTGGGAATATTTGCACACACTCCTGATTTTTACGGGCTCTTCAGTTAGCTATCTGATGTCCTCCCTTGCCCCTTAGCCCTCCCTCACCCTGTCCATCCACAGGCCATTCCTGGTCTCCCTCCCCTCCTGGGGATGGGGCTAGTGGCCCTAGGGCAGAGCTTGCCAGGGATTGCCCTCACTCAGCCATGACTGTGGCCAGGTGTGGGGCACCAGCTGCAAGCCCTCGGCCCACTCAGACCTTATTTAAGGCTCTGAGCCCTGGTGTAGGCTGCAGGATGGTGCTGTGGTATGGCTGGAGGTGCTCATGCTGGTCTAGGTAAGCACAGACAGGCTGACCTCCTGGCCAGGGAGCAGCATTATCTCGCTGTTTTGGGTTTTCGTGTGCTGGGTGCACCCCCTGTTTTGTTGTGCTGGTGGTCCCAATGCCCTCTTGCCAGTGCTTCCACCTGCTCACTCCCTTTTTCTGCCCTGACTGGTGTGGTTTGAGCTGCAGCTCCAGCTGCCCACCTACTTCCAGCATTGCATGCTGGTTGGCAGCTGCTGTGTCTGCTGAGCCTGCTCTGTACTCTGTAAGTTGGGGTACTAATGCTTCTACCATCAGTGATGACTTTGTGAAAGCCCATGATGCTTCATATTGTCTCTTGTATGTCAAAGCCCTGTGTTTTTCTGCTGAGTTTTCTGAAAGCAGCTGATCATCTGTCTTGCTGAAGGATTTTGTAGGGAATGCAGCTCTTTGCCTCTGCATTGTTTTTGCAGTTACTGTGAGCCTGGAGGAAGGGTCCTCTGTTGGGACACCGCTTTCATTGTGTCTTTGTTGGCCATGTCAGCAAAGAGAATAGCAGATAAATTGTGGCTGCAGACAATTAAGGGTAGTGTGCCTCTGGGATTTGTACCAGATCCAGGACTATGCTGTATAGTCATTAATGATCTAGAAAAACAATAAGCAGTGAAGTAAGAAAATCTGTATATGACACACAGTTATTTAGAAAAGGCAAGTTTGAAGAACGGAGAGAAATTGTGAGGATGTCTACAAAAGCCTGGCAAAGAAGCACTGGCTTGTAAATGATGTTCAGTTTGACCAATGTAAATTGACGAACACTGGTTGCAATTATCTGAGCTATTTGCATGTATTTCTTTATTCTAAGCTAACACTGTAATTTCAGGAAGCATGCATATGTTTATGTTGGAGAAAAACTCTGCACCTATAATCTAAAAAGACAAGAAATATAGTATTCTTTGAAGCATAAGGCAGGTGGAAAAACAACAGCAACAAAAAAACAGCCCTGGAAATACGATACTTTAATGCAATGGCTTGTTCTCACCCAGAAATGTGTGTTGAGTTCTGACTGAGTTACCTCCAAGATTCAGAAGAAATAAAAAATGATAGTAATACTTTTCTGAATAAAATATAATTGCTCTGTGAAATTCCCTGCAACAAGTTATTACTGATTTCAAAGTGCTTGGCAGAATTCATAGAAAAATAGATTAGAAGATACCTTATTGGTCTCAAAGTTCAGCATGCTGCACTCCACAGCACCTTTGTCATAAAGTCTTTCATTTTTTTTCTGCCCAGTTTCAAGTGTCTCTGCTTAAGATAAATTACATAAAGGAAATGAACCTTTGTTCATCAGGATAAAATGCAAACCTCATGCTCATGGAGCTCCAGAATAAATTTCTCTGATTTCATAAATATCTATTCCAAGGACTTTTGCATTATGCTCCTAGAGCAGCTGGAAGCGGCAGTTGTGCAGGTGGGGTACTGAGATGCGTGGATGCCTTTTGGTGCTGTGTGGAAGGTGACCGTAGTGTGGTAAGTGCTGAGCTGTACGTGGGCTGCACTGAACCAGCTACTGATGATTTGGACTTCCTTGGTGTGCACTTGCCTTTAGCTGGTGTACTTGATAGGATAGTTGAAAGAAATACTTAGGGGGCTGTCAGATAATGCAGTAATTCCAGGGCATCTCTTGGTACAAGCCTCCTATTTGTCCAGTTTATTTCTTCTGTTACTTACTGTACTCAGAAAAGAACTAAGTCTGGCCCTAGGCCAGGGTGATTTGCTTGGCTACAAATCTTCCACCCTGGTGTCTCCATTCTGGTATAGACAAACAAGAAGAGAAAGATGGAAGGAAGGAGAAGGACAAAATGCCCTCCTGGAGACCGGCAAACTAGAGAATTACAGCACGTGGACGAAGTATCAGTTTGCCTGACTTGATCTCCAATTCCCTTACTGCTCACAACCTGTGACATTGCTGCTTTCCTCCCTCCCAAAACTGCAGTGCCCCCAATTAAACCTCTGGTCCAGTGTGTCTAAAATGTGCCACAGGGATAAGTTACCAGCTCACAAGATTCATGGTATTGCTTCTCCCCCAGTAACTAATAATTCCAGAGCAACATTCAGAATTGCAATTTATTCTAATTGTAAAACACAAAGAAGGTAAATCACAGAGTATAATCATTTCTTTCTTATAAATCAAGCCACATCTAAAAACTTGTCCTCTGCATTCTCAAACAGACTGATACGGCGACCAGCAGGAAAGAAGAGGGGTAAGATTTCATGTGTGCACGTTTGAGGAACCTGTAACATTTAAAGGCAAGGCAAGTCTGAGCATTCACCCATGAATTTTTAGCATGCTTCCCCAGCCCATCAGTCACTCTTGAAGAGCTCAAAACTCTATTTTCCAGCATGGTCTTTATGATGTACCTTTTCCTTGCCTTGCAGCAGCCCCTTTTTGCAGTTTCAGGCCCCTATGCCATCTTTGCTTTGTGTCCCAACATTGCACCCCATTGCAGTGGCCCGCCTGTGCTGGTGCACAACAGTTCAGGAAGCCTGCTCTGCAGAATGGGCACCTCCCCGTGAGGAGCCATCTGGTAGGTTATCCATGATCCGAACTTCCTCTTCACTCTTTAGTACATAACCAGGATACCGAGGGATCTTTATCCCCTTCTGCTAAGGACTTCAAAGCTAACCTAAGCTATTATAAGCTGTATCCTTGTAGGTAATAATTATAGCCCAGTTTGCAGATTGAGACACTGGGAAGTTAAGTGACTTCTCTAGGGAGTTGCAGTGAGTTGCAGGAGAGCCAAGGGTGATGCTTGGAGGAGAGCCTCGCTGTTAGCATAGGTCCACACATCCTCATAGCAGGTAGAGACAAGATGAAAAGCAATTTCAGTAGTTGGTTCTGACTTAACCACATCATTATGGAACTGAAGCTTCTTTCCATGCAATATCAAAGGGAGTAAAGCATGCCCCAAAGACAGAGCTGAATGTGGAAAATTGTGTACTTACAGCTCAGCCTTAGTGGCTTGGGGAAGGGACAGTGTTTAAAAGCAACCAAGGCAAACTCTTACAGTCTACAGAGTCATTAGTATGCCAAGTCCTGCAGGGCTTCCTGCATCCTCTTGGATTTGATAAAATTATAAATCAACCAGCAAAATTCCTTTTGGAACAGTCTGCGCTTCGGTCCAGGGCTGCTCGCCAGCTCCCTGCGGACAGAGCCTTCTCCATCTGCACAGGCAATCATCTGAGTTAGTTTCTTTGGTTTGGAAATGTGGTGTCATAATCAGGGAAGGTATGTACCAGATATTGAGCTGAAACAACTCAATTTACTGTGCATTGATAGCTGTCAGCATATATAACACCGTTTTTTCTTCATTCCTCTCACCCTTACCCTCCCCTTTTGCTTTTGCTCTCATAGTCTTCTCATTGTTTCTTTGCCCTCCTCTCATTCTGATTCCTACTCTTCCAACATCGCCCCCTCAGCCTGGGTTTTAATTTCTCCCCTTGGCCCAGGGCTGGGAAGCACATTGTGCTGCTTCTCCTGTCCAGCCACTGGAGAATCAAAGGGCCCTTAGCCCCAGTGATATTCTCTGGTCCTGGAAGAGTTTCCAGTCTTAGCTGGACCTGCGTGGCTCTGATGGAATTTATGCCACATTTGTAGGAGTGAGAATGAGATCAGGATCTGTGCTATTATATCCATACAAACCTTTGTTTCAAGAGAACACTCTCATTGTCAATATTATTGTTTGCAATCAAGCATGGCACAGATGCTGCTTTAAGCACAGAGCTGGGGGTTGGAACTATATATATTAAAACTACCATTCTGAAAATTGTTCCCTTCCTTGTGTGGGCAAGTCTCCCTGCCCCTGTCACTGTCTGTGCAGCAGAGATAATTGTTGGGACATTGCTCATGGGACAGGACAGGATTAATATGTTAAAAAGCACTCTCTGTTGGATTAGCTTTTCTTCCCTTCAAATTGATGACAAAGCTTGCATGGCCTTCAACTGAAGCGCTCACACTGCCAAGTGATTTTGAAAACCATACCCTTACTGTTTGCACAGCACTCTGCGGGTGCTTGGAGCAATCCAGGAGCGCAGGGACAGGCTGTAGCTGTGCCACTGATGTTAATGTCTTCTCCCTCAGCTTATGCCTCTATTATTTTGTAGGAAAAAAAAAGTCTTTACATTAGCTAGACCCCTTTCCTGTGCTGGTCTGTACTATGAATGGCCTTTTTTGAAAAGAAACGCATAATTGAAGTTACTCCTGCAAGCTTACAGTTGAGTTTCCAAGATTGTGGGATTCAGCACTGAAAGCATCTGCATCTCTTGTTAAATGAATGTGTATTTTACTAGAGAAAACACTAAGTGGGATTTTTCAAGAAACTGAAGCAGCCAATGGGAAGGCAGTGGCACATACGTTCCTAATTCTCTCCCATTCTTCTGCATAGCCTAGACTTCAATGGCCAAGGTCTGGCTGGTGCCCGAGTCCTTCTGAAAGTCAGGAAAAACCACTCAGCTGTTAGCAACAACATCCGGGGGTCTGCTGCTGCTTGTCCACCTCCCTCAGCGGTCACAGCTTCCATGGTCCCGTGGCACGTTTCTGGCAGCACTCCATGTGGGATGGAAGGTGTCCATCAGCCCGCAGCATGCTTTGCTTTCCCCCACTCTGCCCTGGTGGAGAGGTGCTGAGCATTGCACACCTTCCTCCTTGGAGCACAGGGCTCTGCAGCCAGGCAGGAGGCTGGCCCAGGTGGCGGTGGGACCCCCCTGGTCCCCGCATCCTCCTCCTCTTCCCTGGGCCTGACCCTAGCCAGATCATGGTAGAGGAGGCTGGGGCTGGCCAGCAGGACCCTAATGAGCCTGGGACTCAGCCCTGATGATGAAATCTTCAGGCGTGAGACAGTAACGAATGGTAATTCTTCAAGCCCAGCCATTGCTCTACTTTTTTCCCCTTAACAACTGAACTGATTAGAATGAAACTTTGACTTGATTAGTGATTATTGTCTCTGTATGGCAGTTGCTTGCAGCCCTTTCATTTCCTTGGTTTGTTTTTAAAAAAACATTGGCAGGCATTTCATCCCCTGATTTAATGCCTGGGTTCTCTGCTCCATATTCATTTCTCTCTCCCTCTCTTTTCCCCCATCACACTTAAAGGAATCCAATTATTGTTTTATTGTTATTTAGTGTATAAAACAGGGATGAGACTTCTGAGGTGTCTGTTCCCCTTGATTCCTATCACTGGAGGGAAAAACACGCGCACACACGGATGTGCTCTGTCATGCAGGGGGATGGAGATGAAGTTGCAGCAGTCCCTAAGTACAGAATAATATGCAAGAGCAGCTCCATATTTCTTTCTCTGGGGCTTCAGCCCACTGAACTGCTTTACTCTTAAAGCTCCTACACATTGGAGGCTTATTCAGCATTATTTCCGTTAATTATTGGCATTAGAACAGTTTCTAGAAATCCTGGATGAGGCTGGAGCTGTTACTATGATGATTTATTGCCTTCTCTCATCCCCTAAGAGGCCCAGCTGAAGCCAAGCCTGGCTACGTAGCAGCTGCTACGTAGTAGCTGCTACGTAGACAGAAAGCAGGCAGCAGTGCTGATGCACGGTGCCACCTGCTGAGGACAAGGTCAGAGCAAGCGGCTGGGCAAAGTCAGGCTTAAATGCTGAATAACACTCGTACCAGGGCACGAGGCAGAGGCAGCAGCGATCCCTGCAGCAGCTGCCTGTCACATCCACGCAGGTGGGCATCTCGGGACGATGCCAAGGACTCTGCAAGCCCTGGTGTGGCCTCCTCCACCAGAGATCCCGTGGGATTCCCACCCTGCAGCAGCCTGGGCTGCTTCTGGTTCTCTGCTGAGTGAGGCTTTGGTCTCTGGTCGTATCGGGTCTGATGCGAAGTCACCCTCCCACCTTTCACCCAACCCACGAAGCCTGTGCAAAATATTTATAGTGGGGACCAGCTAGAACCCAGCTCCTTCTGGAAATGCAGCTCGTGTGCTGCATATTTCAGTAACAATGACTTACTAAATAATAACTGACATTTACCTAGCTGCTTCTTGTCCTCAGAGTCCCCAAGATTTGGCAAACTTTAATTAATAGTTGTTTTAATAGTTAAATAACCTTTATAACTGCATTTAATTTATTCAGGGCCCATCAGAAATAAAGTCATAATGATCTGAGTCAAGTGATAAAACACAACATCTGGTTTAATGTTTGCAGGCTATTAATGAACTGCGTAACCAGGCAGGTGAACAATATATTTATTTTTCTGCTTGTAAGAACATGCATTTTTGAGAGAACTGCTGCTAGGTACTGGTGTTTTCTTTTCTGCTTCTGGCACTTGCTCTTTTCCAGTTACGAGTTCAGGCTCACTGTGGTGGATCAGCTTTCCCTCCCTGCTCTGGGAGTTAGAGGTAGGGCTGTTCAAGGTCCCCTGTGGGCAGCAGGGCTTTTCCTCTGTTTACGCTGTGGTTTTCTGGAGAGTGGAAGCATGCTGTCCGGTGGGTGGGTGGTGGGCCCACTGTTGGTCCCCTCTGCGTGTCCCCACTAGAAGGGAAGGGACCTGGCTGCTTTCATAGCAGTGCCCCGTGCCTGCTGCAGAGCCCTTCCTTGTTCTGGTTCAGTTGCCCTGGCATTGTGCTCACCAGCTGAGTGCACTGGGTGTCAGGGAGTCCTGCTGTATCAGAGATGTCCATGGACAAAGTGGCAGAAGCACTGTTGATTTATCTCTGGATACAATCTTTGCCATCTGTTTTTATATTGCTTTCAGCACAAGATAAGTAGTTCCCATATAGTGCGTGCTTCATAGACTGTAAAGTTCATGAGTCTGCAGAATTTATGATAAGGCAGAAAATTGTCTTAGTGCATCATTCATGTGAGCAGGGTCCAGAACAAACGCTGCAGCCTCCAGATGTTTCTTTACGCTCAAGAGGTGGCCATCCACTGCCTGTACGTGCTGCTGGTGGGATGTGGTCCTCACCTCCTCTCCTTGCACGGGGTCTTTCTGTCTGACTTTGAGCAAGTTGTGTCCCAGAGTCCTGGGCCCTTATGTGTGCACTGGCAGCAGCTGCTGATGCCAGACCCTCTGTTCCTGAATGATTCTGAGAGCCTGGCTCCGAGCGACACGGGCAAGCGTAGAACTGAGCATAAAGAGCCTGGTCTGTGCCAGCTGGGGGCAGAGCCATCCCACCCGCCTCAAGCAGCAGAAGGAGGGAGCCCCTGGCTGGCTTCAGCTCCCTGCAGGAGTGTTAAACAATCTCCCCTGAACTCCTGACTTGGGTTTCTTTGTCTTTTTCTGCAGCCTATTAAGACTGCATCCTGACTAATGTTGCTTAGCGCAGCTCCCGCTCCCTGGTTCCCAGAGCACAGTCTGCACAATAAAATTAGCTTCCTCGGGCACTATTTTTGGTGCTTCTCCCCCCCTCCAATGTTACCTATTAATTGCACTCAGAAAATATTCCAGAAATTTACTTATGCCCTTGAGCTATATTCATGTTTATTTCCATAACTCTTTGATACAATATTTGTCTTTGCCTGAAATAGTTTGCCAAAAGGAAGGGAAAGGAAGAAGCAGCATATGAAGGATTTGGATTACCTCACATCTGCCTTTCTTTAAGCGGCCCATATGGGAAAACATATTCTTTTGCACAGAATTTGTTAAAGGTTTCATAAAATGCATTGCATACACATTTAACACAGAGCCTAACAATATTTATATTTAAAATGGGTCCAAACAGATCAATTTGGCGAGTGTTGGAAACACGTAGGGTGGCAGTTCACATTGAGAATGTAATAGTCTTGTTATCTCTTTCCATTTGTGGGATCTGTTCCTGCCATAGGTTTGATGGGAGGAAAAAAAGCTATCCAGCTTGTTAAGTATAAAACTCATAATATATGCCATTTTATGAGCACATTTCATCTGTGAAGCTCAGAAAAGGCAACATTATCCATAGTTTCCTTTAAGACAAAGTGGTTGAGTAAATGGGAATTGACATCAGCAGATACTTCATCTGTTTCCTTTGTGTTGGTGTAAATCACGAGGGGCAGCTTGCAAACCTTTTATTCCTGTCTGCGAGTAGTTACTCACATGAACAGTGCCATCGACTTCATTGCAATAATTCAGGGCAATAATGACTCGTGGGCTCATCCAAGCCGTGCAGCCCTGCAGGGTGACGGTGTCTCTGCTCCCCGAGGACAGCAGGGAAGGAGTGGGTTCATGGACATACATGCTGTGATTTCGGGGCGGCTGTGGATCCAGCTGCGGGTTTATACAGCTCGGGGCATTTGGGAAAGCCGTGACAAGCGTGTCCTGGCAGAACAGCTGGAATGCTCCTCACTGTCCAGGTTGTGGTGGTGTTGTTCACCTGCCTGATGCAGTCATAGCTTGGTGTCTTTCTGGGGGCACCGTATTCTGCTGCCTTCTAACGAACATCCAGACTTGTTCAAGTGCTGTGACACACCAGAGCTGGCCTAGAAGAGAATACGTCTTGCTGCAAAATGTCTTATTTCTGAATTGTCTTTAATGTAATAATTTTTTAAAATCTCTTCCCTGCCCCTTGTGTATTTCATTAAATGCGCAGCCCCAGTATCTAAACAAGAATGGATGCTCAGGTTTAACAGATAAAAGGTAAAAGCAGAAACTGAAGAGAGCTAATCAAATTCGATTAGCTAGTTTCAGACTTCACTGGGTTTTGTTTGGTCTGGTTTATCTGAATCTTTATTAGATAAGCTTGAATTGGCAACACTGGTGTATGATGCAATATCCTACGTGATCTCCATCTGAATTGGCAAGGGGCAGCTCACCAGCCCTGCAGCCATCCTTCTGAGTGTTGCTCACAGCTAGCTCTGCCTGCCTGGAGATAATTTTATTTAATCTTGGCAATCTTCCGCTATATACTTAAGTAAACAAAGATCAAGCTACTCACAACCTTAACTAGGCTACACATAAATAATAGATTACTGGATTAGCCAGGAGTATAGAGGAGACGTAAGAGTAAGAATAACAACAACAAAAAAGCTACCAGTATTTTACTTGCCGTGTAACCACACAGCTCATCCCTTTCCCCTGTCCCTTCCCACCCAGTGGATCTTATTTGCTCACTGCAAATCTGAGGAAACAATCTGAGTGCTCAGAGTGGCAGAAAGGCAGATTGTTTGGAGAAGACATCACTGACTACTATGAGGAATGGTGCATGTAATGCCAGGGCTGAGTGGATGGGGAAAAGGAATAGGTATGGTACCGGTGCTTGGGTGCATGTAGCTGGTAGCTAAATTCTCCCCTCAGTGCTTGAAAATCAACCCAACCCCTCCCCAGCAAGTCTGAAACTTTTTGAGCTGTACTTGTGAGTGATTTCCATGTCATGACTAGGATACCTTTCAAAGGACAGACACTTCTGAGGACAACACTGTTTTTTGCCAGTGATGCTGAGCTAAGCACTGACTTTATCCTTATAGACATGCCTTTCTGTCTTCAGAAAAATACTTTTTTTTTCCCCTCTACCCTTCTGATACATTTACTGGTACACACACCAGGCAGTCTTCTGTAATGAAGAACAGTTTTGCACTCCTCAGATGTGCATGAGTTTATGCAACGTTCAGTCATGGTGGTGTCCAAGCAAGCCTTATGAAAGGAAGGGTGCTCTGCTGCTGGCGTCCAAGGAGACCACCTGTGGCTCATGGGTGCTGGAGTCTGAAGGCAGAGATCCCATGTGCTTCCACTGGACACTGCAGGGCTTTATCATGTATCATCCTGGAAAACACAGGGGCTCTCCAGCAGATGCAATTCTTGCTGCAGGTCTTGGTTTGCCAAGGAGACAGCACTTTGGAGATGGCAGTTCTCTGGGCAGAACTGTTGGGGGCTGTGCCCCTCTGTTGCAGAGGACAACCAAAGTGAGCCCTGACCAGTGCTGCCTCCCTCTGCACTATCAACAATGGGTGAAAATGGTCCTTTAGCCAGGCATATTACTCACTGACACCTTCTGTCTTTAAATGATAGAGTGATTCAGCCGAGTCAAAAATAACTGTCTGGCTGTGGTAGTTCATCCTGGATCAGCAGTCCATGTGGTCTCTCTCTGTCAACGTGTGTCCTATACTAATGATGTGATAGCTTTGAAAAGTTGAGCTATTTACACAAGGTCACTTTATTAGTAGGGAAATCACTCTTATGATAAATGAGCATTCTGCAGCCTGTCACAGGCGCTCTCCTGTCCCGCTCAGCAACTTGCTCAGCCCTGCTGCTGCTCAGCTCAGCAGCCTTAGCAAAAAATACACCTTCAGTAAGAAAACAGCAGAAAAAAGTGCTGGTGGGTGGCTGCTTTCTCTTTTCATCAGTGCAGCGCCAGGTTGAGGGAGGAGGTGAAACATCCATGCTCTTCACTCCGCAGAGGCGGCTGCTTCTCCAGGCTGTCTGGGTTCCTGCGTGCTCTGCGCCGCAGCTCCAGCCATGGGCTGGCTTGTGGGCGATGCTGGCGGGGAGCCCAGAAGACCTGAGCTTGCATCAGGTGGCCCTGCCCCAAGTTGTGCCCTCCACGCAGTGGCAGGGTCTGCTTCCTGGGCACAGTCTTGCTCTACTCTTTCCTCATTCCCCCTTTTCTGTCTTAGGTGTGTATGTGTGAGCATTGACTCCAAAATACCTTTCAAAAACTTGGTTGGCATGAGCTGCACAGAGCTGCAAGCCTCTCGGATGCCAAAGTCTCTTAAAGGTGGGAAAAAGCTACTATATCATTTGGGGACTTCTGTTGATTTTTGATTATTCTGACTTGGGTTTGCCTGTGAATAGAGAGAAGGTCTGCATGTCCTCCAGCCCTGGTGCAGTCTGAAACCCTTTACCCTGCTGGTGCTCTGTCCAGCCACTGGGGAGGGGGCTGACTTGCAGGGCAGCTGGGAGGCGTGCTCAGGCACACGGCGACCTATGATAACTGGGATACACCAGCAGAAGGCATAAAATATTGTAAGAAGATATTTTTCAGGCAATGTGCTGACACAGCACCATCTCTGTTTCTTAACTGGGAGTGATGTATGAATTATCTCAACCTAAAGCTTGAAATATACATTATAGTCCATATCTCTGTTTTATTTGGGCTGTAAAGTGATACCTTATTATTTCTCCCTTCTGGGCATCCTTTAATGAATCTAGATTTGAAAGTGAAATATTTATTATATTTCAGGAGGTTATTCATGGAAGAACAAGAGGAGTAATATGCAAATGTGCAAGAAAGATTTTTAAAGTCACTTTTATTAAGAAAAATGTGCAAGCATGCAGCCCTCAAGACATTGAATGAGTGTCCCTAAAAAGGGATTTACCAGGGATGTTGGTGGTGAGATTCTCTCTGGGGAAACTACCATGTTCTCCCTCCTCATAAATGCTTTGTTTTCATCCATTTTACGTTCATGTTTTTAAGTTATGCTATTTTCAGTCAAGGCTATGTGTTGATGGCATACTTGTCCTGGAAGGTGGCAGACCCTACTGATCAGTGACACAGGCAGCAAAGCTGGCTTCTGCCTTCCCTGACATCCAGATGCAGGAGCTGAGAGAAATACTGTGTCTCTGGAGATGAAGGGTCCCTGCCGAGTGACATTTTCTCTGCCTGATGTATTGCTCTGCACCTGTTGCCAAGTGATGAGGTGTGAGCCTGCCAGCCGTGCTGTGCCTGAGGAGCGAACCCGATGGCACCCGCTCGGCTGCCGTGCCCTCCTGGGGACGGGGCAGCGCTTCCAGGGGTGAGCTGCTGGAACAAGAGCCGGGCCACTTCTGCCACTCAGTGCTCTGTGTCCATCGCATCTGAGCCCTGCTGTGTGCTGCCTGCTCTGGAAGTGTTGAGTACGTTCCCCTGCAGCCTGAGTGCCAGCTGAGGCTGAGCAAGAAGTGCTCAAATGGTAGAGACTCAACCGTGTTAATTTGGATAATACTAAAAAAAAAAAAAAAGTAAAAAGTAAGCACCAGCGTATGTTTATAGCCTGGATAAAACTGCATTGTGGAGCCCTGTAGCAATGATGTGCTGGAGGTCTGTGGTTGCTCTAACGGGTCCTGTGGTCCCAGCAACTTCAGGGGAATGCTAAGATGGCAGTCGCAGAGATGTTTAATTGTTTTCTGGATTCTTCAGTCTGGTCAATTTAGTGGCTTGAAAAAGACAGAAGAGTCTTATTCCTGTAAATCAACCTCCACACACCCATTTGTAAACAAACACATAAATCCAGGTCTAGCAACATAGTTAAATTCTGTTGAAAGTTCTCAGCAACTCCCTCCTTGATGAACTGTGAGTTTCAAAACCATGGTGCAAAAAAAAAAAAGTCTTGCAGCTGCAATGGTATCAAGATGAGCCCAAGCTTCGTTAGAACAAATGCCATTTGTTTAAAAATAGAAATATTATGCCATCTTCCAGCAGCAGAAATGAAATAAGCTATTAAAGGATTATGATTCTGTGACTTCAGACCTATTGTAGTCTTAATATTTCATGGTGCATTGACGTAGAGTACATAATATGCTGAACAGCACTGTTGGCTTCAGCTGTTGCAAACAGTATGGTGCAGAAATAATTGAACTAAAAAGAAATTACAGCTATTCAGAGAGGTAGCAACTCTGCTGTGTAGATGCGAGAATGTAGGTGCTGAGCCAAGCATGCACTTAAAAATAACAATTGTTTTTGATGGAAAAAATTTAGGTAGATTCTCTCTTTTAGGTAGAAAAAATTAGGTAGATTTTGCTGGCATGGTCGTTTATGGTAGGACCAAGTAGGAGTCAGATGCTGTACTGCCCTGCCAATGGAGGGAGATCTGATTTGTCAGCAATATATAAGGGCAAAGAGTATGGAGTATGAGGCCTTATCTATACAGAGAATGACATTCATTTAAGGAACGCTGGTGTGGATCTCTGTTTATGCTTTTAAGTCTTAGATGTATCATCCAGTTACTGCAGCTTAACAAGTCGCTGTTTGTCAGCTGTGCTGTTAAGTAACTGTTTACGCGCTCTTAACCCAGCATAGATATGACATAAACCATGTCAGATTACATCTTTCATCTGGTTTTATTCAGTTCATTTAGCTTAAACTAGTTCCTAGTCCTTAAACAAAACCCAAACAGAGCTAGTTTCCATCAAAATAGCTGTCTGGACAGACTCTTCTTGTATCTTAACCAAGCTGTATTTTAAGTCAAACTGGGTAAACATGTGTAGGCGATTCCTTGGGCTCAGATATTGCACATCAGCAGAAAAATCTTCTCCTGTAGTCCTGTCTGACTGCTTTGGTGAAACATGGAACTGCAGAGGTGGAAGGGAGAAAGCGACTGGGAGGGGATGCCAAGCAAAGGCAGCAGGAGCCATCCAGGGTGCTGCCCTAGGCACCTCGGGCATACCACCAGACCCTGGTCACCCTCTCAGAGCACTGTCGGCCCTGCCAATGGCTTGTGTCACCCCACAGCCTCCACAGGAGCGTTTCGGGTGCCTCAGGGTACTTGAAGTGGCACAAGCTGCCTGCACATGAGCAGCTGAATGGCACACGCCTGACTCTGGCCATAAGCACAGCTGTTCCGTGGTGGTGCCCCCTGAGAGCAAGTCTGTGCTGCCTTCCTTTGCAGTCCTGTTGAATACAAGGTGGTGTAGATTTATGCAGGACCTAAATGTTGCATGTTCTTTGTGATGGGTTTCTGTACCGCAGTGACTATATATTTTCAGCTCAGCCTTTTGTTCTCCCCCAACTGCCCATCTTACCCATGATCCCTTCCAACAGGGGGAAGATTTTACTCAAAGGATGTTTGGATACTAAACCTTCTCTTGTCTGACTGAGGCTTGCCCAGATGCAATATAAACAGCCAGTTAATTTTCATTGTTGTCCCCTCACCCCCAATCAAAAACATACAGTTTTGATTCCTGTATCATGTACATGCCGTCCATTCAGAGGAAGATCTATCATTTGGGGTTTTGATGCCTATGACCAGTAAATCAGAGGGTCCTGCCCTTGCTAGCAAGACATTTTAACAAGCTTTTAGGGAGGTTGTGTGTGTGAGAGAGAATTGAGAAGCAGTCTGTGTTTTTTAGCCTTCTGGATTCCTTTGACTGCCAGTGGCAAATGCCTTATCTTTTTAAATACCCTACTTTTTAATATTACTGTTGTGTTTAATATAAATTGCTCTGTTTTGTTTTTATCTAAATAACACCAGAATCTGGGAGGGAGGAAGCAATGGCTTGCGAGAGGTTAGGACCTTTGATTTTCTCCTTGCAGCTGTCAGAAGTCTCCTGTCTCTGTCTACATGTTCTGAGCAGAGGTATAATCATCAATCTGGAGACATCTAATTAGGCTCACTCCTCCCCGCCTGCCTGCTGTGGCGTGAAAGCCTTTGCCTGGCAGAGCTCTCGGGCTGACAAACAGGCGCTTCTGCGCTCACAAGAGACATGCCAGTGGTAGCGGGGTGCTACTAGCTGGAGCCTTTTGTAGCAATATTACCCAATTTTTCAGAGCTGCACCCCTTGCTGTGCAGCCAAGCTGCCCCATGTTGCTGAGGGCAAAGGGGAGGAATGGTTAAGTGCAGTGACAGAGGGGTGCCAAGCTCAGCGCCTCCTGTCATCGCGGTGACAGTGTGAGGACTGCTCGAACAGTTAGGAGTTTTCACCCAGGAACAGACCAGAAGCCCACTGAATGGGAAGCTCTCAGATTTGGAAGGGAAGGGGACTAAAGACACTAGGACACGTACCCAGGGGCTTGGGGGGCAGTGTTGGTTCGGGATGGAAGTTCCCAAGGAGATCAGACTGGATTGGCACTTGCAATGTTATCTGGATTTCTTGCAATGTCTGCTGGATTGCTCTTTCTTTCAGATGCATGCTTTCCCTCTCCTCACATAAACCCAACAGGCCAAAAGTCCACTTAACCAAGAGTTATATTGCTCTAAATGTTAAAGGAGTAAGATGAGTGTACCTGGGCTATAACTGCATATGGAAAAGATGAGGACTAGATCCTCTCTGCCTTTAAACCTTTAGTCAGAGTGGCCCGTCAGGAATGTGTGGATCCTTTCTGGATGGAGTACAAGGTGGATGACACAGCCAAGAGCAGGTACCAGAGTATAAAAGGGTCTGAGCTGTGATGCAGAATGGGCAGAAGCAGCCAACTGAATCCCCAAAGCTCTGCTGGCCTTCACCCAAGCTGTCTTTGATGCAAGGATTTGTCTTTTGCTTCTGTACGGCCTCTAGCACAAAGGAGCCCCAGTACGACAGAAGTGACAGCAATAGCAACACATCAGGTATGTCTCCGGTATAGGCATAGCCTATTGCTTGAGGGATTAGAAATGTGGTTCTTGTTGCTAATAATTATGGAGCTTGACATTCATGTTGTTTCCACCCCTGTCCCTGTGTTGCTCCCTACGCAAAGCCACCTGGCCCTCTGTGTATGTGCACAAACAACCGTGGGACACAAAATCAGCCACGGCGTTTTCAGTTGCACCTGCCCTAGCCAAATGTTTCCTCATCTCCTGGTCCTGCTTCGTTCCCCAGCCCGATCACCAGTGCTCTGCCAGCCAGCTCACATGTGCGGTGTTCTGGCTGTCATACAGTTTTGCCTTGAGTCACATCCTTCATTTTAAGGTATTTTGGCTGCCTGGTTCCTCATCACCTCCCGCTGCCGTTCCTGCCCTGACTGCAGCTAGCTCTGTGCCTCTTGCTTGGCTTCCCTGTCCGCCTCCAGAGCAGTGGGTACTGACTGCTGTTGGATCCGTGTTTTGGATTAGCTGGACCTCAGGTCTGATCCAGTCTGGCACTCGCTGCATTCCTGTATTTCTTTGAGCTGTTAACTGCTGAGCTGCCTGTCACTCACACGGTGACATCTGTCACTCATGTACTTACTGTCTGTGTGACAAGAAATGTGACTGAGTAAGGCTCCCGGGAGGAGGCTGACAAAAGGGAGGGAGGAGAGGCAGGCAGAGGCTCCTCTGGTGCCTGATCTCCAGGAACACAATGTTGTTTAAGAAATAGAAGAAGGAAAAAAAAAAAAAGCCATTTTTGATCATTTCATTTTAAGCAAGAAATAAAAGAGTAAGAAATGTTCCAGCAGTATTGAAAAGTTTCAACAGTGCTGGATTATAGCATGGCAATGTTTCATTTAGAAATAGATTTTTCACTTGAAATTTGTTAAATGGTGTATGTCAACTAGGAAACTCCAATGTTTTGATCACTGGAAAGCATCTTTTGGAAGGGTAACTTTTTTCCACAAAGAATTTTGAAATATCTCATTTCCAACTTGTAACAAATTTCAGCCTGGGAGAATTGCTCTTAGTGTCTGTCCCATGCTCACAAATACTAACACTGCATGCTGAGGGCAGGAGGCTTTTTTACCCCCTCACACCTTGAGGGATGTGAAATCAGGTTGAATAGTTCTGGTTCCTTAACTACCTAATGAGATTCCATTCATATGCAAGGAAACATCACCACCAGTGCTAGTTATGATAGATCAGTCTTTGCTGGATGATCTGTTCCTGTGTCTGTCTGTATATGCATACATGTAAATAATAATAATGTTTAACATGTATATGAAATGTTTTTCCTGTGATTGCAACTCATTTCTAAATGAACAGGGTTATTTGCAATCCAGATCGGAATACAGGAGTCTGTAATCTAGAAAGACTGAGCTGTAGTGCTTCCAGCCTGTCTCGATGACTGATGCAATACTGCTACAGGAGAGCAAGCCCAGAGCCTGGCAGGGGCCTCGCCTCTTCGCTTGCTGTATTTTGGTGGCAGTATTTCCCGTAACAGCTCTGCTGCTGTAGCATCACCACTGTTCATTTCCATTTCCTCTGGAGCTCAGTCCTTTTCAAGGGCAGGCTACTGGGGATGTGTCCAAAATACGTTTTCTAATTAAAGGGAATTGTTTACTTGATGTAGAGGGAGGAAAAGATAGTCCCTTTGGCTGGATGTTTCTTCCTGGGTAAGACGCATTAATGATGGTGCTCTTTGATTCCTTTTTTTTTTCTTTTTTATTCCTCCCTAATCTGCATCCACTCTTTTTCCTTCAAAGACCCCTTCCTCCTTTATACTTCATTTCTTTCTTCTTTTGGCCCTTTCCACCCTTATGCTTACAGCCACTAATCAATGCTCTCTGCTCTCTCCTCTGCTCTGTATCAAGTTGCTTGCGAAGCCTTTCTCTTTGCCTGTGCCAGCAAGCCCCAGATCTTCCTCCCGATGCCGGGTATTGCCCCAGCACCATGCCCACACAGCACCATGCTGCTGCTGCTGGGGGCTTGCAGCCATTGCAGTTACCTGCCTCGTGGTAGTGCTTGATGTCCTCACCCAAGAGCATGACCCCAGAGTGCCAAAATCGGTGATGTATGCTGGTCCACACTTCTCCAAAGCAGAATGTAAATTCATGTGTTTAAGTGTGTGTTTTGATCAAATGTAAATTTTTTTGGTCAGGGATAAAGTTTCCTGAAAACTTTTTGGCCTGCTCTGCCCTCTAGCCTCCCCCCAGAGCAACATGATGTCACAGCACAAGCACCCTTTCAGCATCTGCTGGGCACCGTTGCTGCTCCTGCTCCTGGCAGCCTTTGCTGTTCCCCCTCTGCCTCTGCAAATGCCATGGATGTGACCGCATCCGTGGCTTCTGGGGCCCTTCAGCAGCAGGCATGGGGCTGGAGCACAGCATCTGCATCTCCTTCTGAGGGCTGGCTCCTCTGGTTTCATTTGGTGAGAGAGCTTGTTCCAGTGCAGGGCTGCAACCCCTACAGTTCCTTAGTGCTGGAACAGAGCTGTCAAGTCTGAAGACTGCCAAGGGGCAATTTCCTGAGTGAGAGACACTTTTTAAACAAACTATATTCAACTTAGTGATGTACAAGTTACTAAGCAGATTGACAGCCAATGGCATAAGAATATGGAAGGTTATTCTCAAAGCAATTTTTTTTTGGCAGAGAAGGAGAAAAAAAAATAATTGGGCTAGAACCCATAAAACCAAATGCAGATAGGGTATGTGATGTATTTACTTACATCTTGAAGTAGGTGGTGCTAGCAAGATAGAGACTTGTGGATAATTTTATTTTGAGGAAAAAAATGTCCCAAAAGTAGGCACTTTGCTAATAGGATCTGCCAGCAAAAGAGCTTGCAGATGAGAAAGGGGTAAATCTGAACACAGTTTTATAGGATTTAGAATGTCGTTTCCAGGCTTCAGTGGTAAATAATAATGGAAATGAACTCATGTGTTTGTCATTCAGCTGAATGACTTTGCTGGGCACTTTGCAATTTTAATATATCTATCATGTGGCAATCTCACACTGATGTTCTGCAATTAAAAATTGAAAATAAAATGCAACTCCTATAGAAATACAATGAACCTATTACTGAAATGCAGCCACCTGTGGCAGGAAACACATTGGCTGCTTAATCTATGTCCAAAAACTCCACATAGCAATTTTGAAGAAGCAGCAAAGAATTCTGTATTCTCTTTGTATGGATGAGAAAACAAATCTGGAGGCGATTCAACCAATTGGAATAGGACCACAAATTCAGGATCAGCATTAGTTGTTCATTTTAGAAAAAAGGACAGGAGGATCATCTGTTGTCTTGGGGACCATGTCTCTTTATTTCCCATTTCTGCAGTATGTATTCTTCCCCTTTTAATGGCACGCTGAAGCATCATTTCAATACTAACACAGAATGAGAAATGGTTCCTAATGGTTAACTGATAATGCTTCTCGTGTTACTTGATCTTTCCTGTCTTCCCTGTTTTCTTGGGTGTCTACCAGTGAAAAAGACTATTCTGTTATCTGTGAAAGGGGGTGCCTCTCCCTCTGTGAGCTTCAATAAATCTGCTCCAAGAAAATGATCTATTCGTTATTTTTGAATAGAAAAACTCTTTGTGAATATGATACTTGACATGATACGGGTTCTTAGGAAATGGGGAAATTGAAGACAATGTGTGGTTTTTTTTCTTTATTTGCTGGGCATTAATACAGAGAAAGCGAGCAAGGTCTCTAGGTAATGTAAGACTCTGGGTCTTCTCATGGTCAATCACAGTTCTTAACCTTTCTCTTTTCTGCAGTAAGTGCCCTTGGGACTGTACATTTTTATTTCAAGGCTTTCTCTGTGAATGCAAACAGGCGTGAGGGGGAGATTATTGTGCAAACAGAGCTCTCTCTGAATTCCCTTCTCATGGCATCATACAGACAAGGGCAGGGTACAAAATGGTACCATCCTATGATCTGGGGGATCTGGGGCTCATTTATAAGTATTGTAGTTTCAAAGGTTTTGTTGCAAAAATCTGCTTACTCCAGTGAAGTCAGTGAGATTGTTCTGCTTCACACCAGATGACAATCTGGCTTAAAATACATATGAGAGTTTGGTCACATGTATGCTATCTTTTAAATTTATTTTCCAAAGAATGTGAAATCCCCAAAGGCTCTGTCTTACAGCGTTTCCATATATGTGAAGCTTGAGCCTTTCGTGGCTAGAGTTTCAAAACCTTGAAAAGGTTGGAAAGAAATAGAGCACAATGTTTTGTTGCAACTAATATTCTGCTTCATGCCATTGTCTCCTTAGTTTTGACAGCAGAAGAAAAGCTTATGACCACAGATAATGAAGTCAGATGTATTTCACAGAAACCACTTTAATATTTCTGAGTTTCTCCTTATCCATGCTCTTAAGACAAGGAGCACACCATGATTCCCTTGTGACAGACAAGAAGGGACTGTAGGAGAAGCCTCTCTCACATGGGTTCAAGCTGAAATAAAGACAGCCATATGTGCCAATGCTGGGCTCGAGCAGCTCTCCCTTCAGCTTTCCTGGCTGTAGAGCAGTGACTGCCCGGTCATGGTGCCTGAGCTCCCACCAACCTTCACACACACCGGTGTCTGGATGAGAGCTGCCTCAGGAATCTGCATCCCCCTTGCACCATCCGGTCGGGTAGGCCCGTCAGTACCACCACAAACACTGCAGCACCCAATTAATGTCAAAAAGGCAGAAGGCAAGGAAGTCTGGAGTACTCTGCAGTCCTGCTTTGGGTTTGTTACTAAAGGAAATCTTTCCCTCTCATTTCTCCCCTTCTGCTCAGAAGACGCTCACAATGCTGTATTTATCTCAATGTCATTTTCTTCGAGATGTGAGCTGGAACAGATCTGGAGCAGCTGCTTCATTTCTAAGCGTCCTTTAGGGATCCCTTCAGCAGACACTTTGCAGAATATAATGATGACATTCTAACGAGCATTAATGCACATGTTGTCGTCTTTCTATATTTACACTTCCCACAGGAGGCATAGTTCTGAAAAGCGAGAGAGAGAAAAAAACCTTTATGCATAAACTTCAGCATCTGAGCTAGGTTCGACCAGAGAATCCACCTAATTAAAGAAGCCAGACTGAGTTGCACAGGGTGTGTGGTGTGACAGCCAGGCCCTGAGACCAGGCAAGAAGCCACAGCCCCTCATGCAAAGCCTTGGGTGGGCAAGGAGAAACAGACCCTGCCCCTCGGTGATGACTGATTCAATCAGGCTGTAAGGAAAAAGGGTGAAAAATAGGATGCCTTTGGCATACAGACCAGGAGTAGGAGCACAGGGCATTAATGCTACTTGTCTACTTCTATAAAATAAATGTTATGGCAGAGCCAGGATTGCTTCAGATCTTATGAACTTCAGCCTAATGATTTAACTGCAAACTATGGGCACCGTGCATCCAAGCATATGCTTGCCTTCTCTCTGGTTTGTCCAGAAAGATGATGCATGGAACACATTCCCAGCCTTTGTGGTGGGTGCTTATTACCGCATCGTTAAACGAACCCTGTAATGGCCTCAGCAAGCAATGTTTTCAGTATCGGCTACTTACATAGTGCCACAGCCACGTTTCTTCTGCTGACAAGACAACCCTTGAATCACAAACGCAATCAAATCCTCTTTGTCCAGACAGTCTTCATGAGGAAACAAGTGCAATAAGTTCTTTCCCAACAGGAATATTATATACGTACATAAGTGTGTATATATATACGTGAAAATAAATAAAAAAGGACCTACAAAATAAGTGAAATGAAAATATATTTGCTTGTTGTTTCATAATATAAGCAGTTGAAGTGGATAAGGTCACAGTTTTGTCCTCTGCTTACTGATCTTATCGAGGAAAGATTGTATCAAATAAATAATATATCAAAAGCTTTCTCCCTTCATCTCTTCACACACACGCTCTCCACAGTCCCCGCCACATTATCCAAATCAGGAGTGAAAATCCAGCTAGTATGATAAGTAGTAATAAAAGGCTGTGCTTGTCTGTAGAAGTTTTGCTGGCAAATTTCCGAACCAGATTAAAAAGTAAATTAGATTTTTTCTGGAGAGTTATTTTCAACGGGTTTTGTCTGCTAATGTTCTCGTGCAAGATTGCAGCTTTGCCAAGGGGGGACGAGAACAAAAGAAGAGGATAAAGAATCAAGGTTGCAATTATCTGACTGAACAAGGTTCTCCTGTGCAAGGCACCTAATCAGGAAAGTCTCAAATTTGCTTAAAATACAAGGTGCAATACCAAATTTATTTATAATCTGCCTTACCTGCTCAGATAAAACTGTTTCTAAAGTCAGGCAATTGCAGGAGACAAGCTGTAAAATGGAACAAATGAAATCAAATCAGGTATTAATAACAGTGGAATGAAATTATAATAAAAAAGCGTCTTTTAGCAGAGTATAATTTCTGCTTTACAGAAAATGCAGATAAAGTAAAGTGACACAAAAAGAAAGTAGTACAAAGTGGGAAGAAGTGAGAGGGACAAAGGAGAGAGATGAGGGTGTCTAGGTTGTGTTATTCCATGAGCACCACAAGAAAGACAGCAGGACCCCAGTTGCTTGAAGGTAACAGATGACAGATGAGCAATGAGACTGCCTTACTTGGGGGCAGGTGAGGTTACTTAAGTCCTCTCGTCATGGACTAACCCAACTCACCAGAGCTTGCTTTCAGAGCTTGGTGCAATGTGGTGCTCTTCAGAGACTTCTGCCGTGAATTTGGGTGAGTCTCTTTGTCTTTATTTTCCTCTTATACAGCAGAAATACTATTTTTACAGTTCTTTAAAGTGTGCCTTCAGTCCATGTGCATGCAGTCCCTGATACCATTTGTTGTTGACCTTGTTTAGAAGCTTGAGGCCTGCAGAATTAAAACAAAAAAGGTGTTCAATATAGAGTTGTTGTTTTTGTTGGTTGGTTGGTTGGAGTTTTTTTTGTCCATCTCCTAATGTCCAGGAGCTTGTGCTCCAGCTGAGCATGCAGATAGCTCCTACAGCGTTTCAAGAGTTGGTCATGCAGGTTGTATTTGAGTCTCCAGGATTTATCATTTGCTCTTTGCCCATCAAAGGGTAGGTTGCTGCTCTGAAACACACTAGAATTGAAGCTGAGAAAGTGTATTTATCCCCAAATGTTTATAAAGCAATTTGCTACACAGACTGATTTGTTGTTGCACTTAAATGTTAGGAGAAACAGATTAATTTGCTTGTGAGTACACTGCGTTTGGCATGGTATGATATTATGGTACAATGTAGAACAGTTGGTTTAGAACTGTTGATAAATATTGTCTGGGCAGGCAGTTATTTAATGCATTTGTTTGGAGATGCATGTTCTGGATGACTTTTCGTGGTGGTCTAGAGACTCTTTGCATACAAACAACCCTTCTGTGTTTATAAGCAAGGCCTCTGGGGAATGCACCTACCAATGTCTTGCATAACCCACGCTCCTAAATGACTTAGCTGCACTGATGATTTGAAAACAAAACAAAAACTTCTACTTTTTCCACCACTCTGCATTTGCAAAGAGCACAGACGTGCTGCCAGCTGTGCATTGCACCAAAGCAGCTGCAGGTGGGCTGCAGGCACGGTGCTCCCCGGTTCCAGCCCACGGGGCTCATGTGATGGTTTCTGAGCTCCCTTGCACTGCATGGAGCGAGCTGGGCTGTGCTTGGAGGCAGGCAGCCAGGCCTGACTGGCAATGGGGTCCTTAATTGCCATGAACATTGCCTTTCTACGCTTCTGATGTTCTGCTTTTGCGATGTCACGGTGAAAATAATTGAACTGTGTTAAGTTAATGGAAAAGGTTCAAACAAATAGGTGTCCCCACCTGCCCTGCTTGGTGGGTCCCGGAGCCTGGCGGGCATGGGTGGGCAGGGCTGCAGGTCCATGTGGCAGCGGGGTGCAGGCAGGTCTGGGCACTGGGCTCTGTTGGAGTTGCTGCACCACAGCTGGTGCCCACGGCCAGGCAGAGCCCACTCCCTGCCAGCGCTTGCCCAGCTCCCGCTGCTGGCAGTGCCCTTCATTCCATATGTATTTGGGTAGCTGAGTTTTCAGGCGCTGAGCAGCTGCTGGGCTGACGTGAGTGACACACTCAGCCCATGTGGTCTGACTTCTGTAATTGGGGTCAATCACAGAAAAAACCCTGTCACAGCAGAAAGTGCTTCTTGGCTGCTGGGGCTGCCACAGACAGCAGCACTCTGGGGACTGAGAAAGAGCCACGCTGCCCTCCCTGCCCTCTGCTGCTCCTCGCTGCTTTCTGTGCACACAGCTCTTCCTTGCTCACTCCCCTGCAACGGGAGACCAGCACTCATCCCAGTGTCTGATCCACTGCCTCCCAGTCTGTCCTGGCTGGGCTCCTAGACCATCCCAGGGCCGTTTCAGGGGTTCTTGCTCTTCTTGTGCAACTGGTCTGAAACCAGACCAGCTGTGGCATTCCCAGGTAGTGTCTGAATCGATGGTGTGAGCACCCTGGAGGAAGAGGTGCCCCAGCAGAGCAGAGCCTAGGACCGTGGGGGTCAACCCCAGTGACAACCAGTAGAGCTGGCTCCAAATGAGGCGGCCGTAGCAGAGGTGGCTGGGTGCAGCGGGTACAGTCAAGCCCCCAGGTGAAGGGCTGTGCATCATCTTCCACCCTCTTTCATGAGCCCCACACCAGACACCACCTAAGTGGTGACAAAAATAGGGCAGTGATATGGCAAATTCACATGGACTGGAGCTAAATGATACCTCTCCTTCCAGCTGGAAAATACAGAATAGAAGAAAATAACTTCAGAGAGATTTAGTGGGCTGGTTTAGGAGCAAGGGGATCGTTTTGCATCTTTTCTGTTCAGTTAAGTCCAGTTTTAATACAAGAAAGGGGATTTCCCTCCAGCCATCTCTTTGGATCTAGCCTGTGACCCAGGAATACTGAGCTAAAGGCCAGGCAGGAAACCTGTACCATCTTGGAGAGTGGGAACCAGAGAGCGCTTTTGCTTTGCTTTCACTCCTTGCATCCTCCATCTGTCAGGGATGAGCAGAATTTGTAACCTTGTGAGCCGTAGTAAAAGCTCGGGGGAGGCTCTGTTTCCTGTGGTGGGGCTGTGGAAATAAATAAACATATAGATCATCCCCAGTTCTTTTTGCTAACCCTGCCAGTCAGTGACAAAGGAGCAAGGGACCTTTCATTGAGATAAATACAGTGTAAGACGGTAATTAAAGTGACTGATTTCTCAGTCGTAGGAGCTTTCCAAAGCTCCACTTCCCATAGCATCCTTGCATTCAAATGGGGAAGGAAGGAATGGAGCCAGTGCGTTTCAGGGCAGCGCAGGTCTGGATCGTTCAGGATGGGGACAGCCATCTCTGAGAGGACCTTGCCTCTCTCTGTGTGGTAACCTTTAATCAGATGTACTTAAGGAAGCACAAGAAGTCTGAAAACATTAATCTAAAACCCACAGATAATAACGATCTCGTTTCTCTCCTAGGTTGTATTAGCAAGACCTTTTCCATCTCCTTTTCTCCCTTCTCTGTCACAAAAATAGCGTGGGGGAGGGATTCACAGCTCTAAGTTGACTTGTGAGTTTTTGCCCTTAGCTGTTTTTATGTTTTCCAAAATTCAGGGAGCAGGAGTCGGGAGCTGTCATAGCTACAGCATGGCTGACAAATCTATTTAGAAGGTGAGATATGAAAGTCACACAACTCGGGCTTTCTGGCTAAGAGGGTTTTGCAAATTCACAAGGAGAAGAGAGAACCCCGATAAAGGTAGAAGGAGCAAGGCAGCCTTTCAGGGCCGCTGGCATATGCGGATCAGGCCTCCAGTGTGCTCTGAGCTGCAGTGGCTGCGAGCAGCTCCCTCGGGAGCCGCTCACTGCAGATCCCTGCCGTGGGGCTGGGGCAGTGGGACCAGGGCAGCTCCTGCCACATCAGAGCAAATGGTGTGGCTGGTCGTCTCTGCTCTCTGCCGGCTCCAGGGCTGGTGACTAGCAGCTGAGGGGTTGGACCCTGTTCAGGTGGGACAGGAGGTTCCCTTGGGGCAGCCCATAGCACCCCTGCCTGTCTGGTAAGAGCTTTCAGGTCTTTTGCCTCAGCCAGGGTTTTGGGGAAGCGGCAGCTGAGGACTCCAGCTTGTCCCAGTGTCTGAGGCTGGTCCCAGCCATGCTGGCAGGGTGCACCTCCTGCACCTGGAAGTTCTCAAGGAAGCTGGACTGTGTCCCTCCATTCTTGCAGACAGTGTGCAGTATCTGGGCTCGAACTCTCACACTACAACCTGCCTCCTGCAGTCTAATTAATTAAAATGAGCTGTTGGTGCGCTCAGTCACTGAGAACCAACTATATAAATAAAGCTGTTCAGCAAAAAACAGCCAACCTGACGGTGGTGGAGCAGTGGTCTGCCGTACTGCAGCCCTGCAGGGAGGCAGCTGGCCTTGGAGCTGCTCTCAGAGCGCTCTGCTCTACCTGGGGTTTCTGCACGGGAGAGGCCATGCGGAGATCCACCACCTCCTGCTGAGATCTGCGTTCTGCTGGGGCTGGTGGCCACCACAGCCCGACAGATCCATGCATTTTCCCCCGTGCTATCCACCTCTTTGTATTACTCCTTTGTCTCTGTGCAGCTTCGCTATGGACCTTCCATCACTTGTGATAAGAGAAAATGTGTCTTGCCTTGTTTATGAACGATAAATGGTTTATACACTGCATGTTAATCATTGCCCTGCACCTTTAATCTGAAGTGCTATCCAAAGCTTCAACTGGGGGCTCATTTAGATTTCTTGTTTGTAGCAATAATACCCTTTTAATATGCTAAATGAGAAAGCAAATGAACCTTCCTCACACTTATGAGTTTTTAAAAACATCTCTTCTTTAGTGGTTGAAGGTCATTCTTTTGGCAGATTAATGCTTAACTATTAGGCCCTATTCATTGTCTGGGGTCAGCGCTGCTGCTGTCATCGCATATTAAAAAGTGCTGGCTTGGAACAGTGACAACAATGCTGCTAGGTGGGAGAAAGCTAAAAGGCCTGGGCGAATGTGGCAATTCATATCTCAGGCTCTCATTTAAACTCCGTTGCTATCGTTAGTGCTTAATTTGTAGGGTATTAATAAATTTTAATCCCTTTTATGCTTCACATAAGTGCAGCTTCATCAGCCTGGCTTGCTGGCTGTTGCAACCCCATTCCTGAACTGGAACCTACAACCGTGTTTGGGGGGATAGAAACTGCTGAAACAATGCTTCAATTGAGATTTGTTTGTTTATGTCCAAGACAAGCATGCAAAAGCCTCGTCCCAGCTCTCCACCACCAGCTGTGTCCCACGGAGCCGGGGGAAAGATCTGGTGGTCCCTGCCGAGCTGCCACTGCCCTGCAGGACTGGTGCTTCCTCCTGCCACACTGGTCCTCGGGGTCTGCACACTTATTCCAGAAGTCAGCAAGCATCACCGAGCTGCATCTAGATCCCAGGCTTTGATAAGTCTTTTTCTGTTTCTCAGCACCAGGCACGTCCCTTCTGATGCTATCACGCGTTCCTCTCTCTTTTCTCTTTGCTCTTCCTAGGAGCTCTTGTCCTAGTGATCTATGAGTTGTTTGGAGAAGCAGCAAACACTACTTACGAATTATATACAAGTCTTGTCTGTTCCACTTGATAATGCCATTCTTTAATATGCTCAGCAGTAGCTTTTTAGCTACTTCTTCCCCCCACACCCCTAATGCCTGCCTGGCATGCATGGAGGCCTTTTTATTCTTCAAATAATTTAGGGTATTTTATATCTAACTTTGTTTTCCAACATCCTTACGGAGAAGGAAAAGCTCAACATAGCAAAAATTTACCTCGGTAGCCTAGAGTGTTTCTGTTCCCTCCCTTGCAAAGACATAATGGCTCTGAGGTTTGCTCAGAGATCAAAGAAGAAAAGACAATGACAGATTAGTACGTCTGAAACTTAATGCTGTGCTAAAACAAGGTTATGGCTTCTCTCAGCCACAAGCAGTGTAACCACAAGCACACAGTTGACTGCTGGCAGGACGTGGGGGTGTGCGTGCACCTCTGCTTGCCGTCCTGTGTCCATGGCCATGCGTGGATCTGAGACTGGGTGGAAATTGCCATTCTTCTAGGTATGCACCTGGGTTCAGCATGCAGGCTGGTCATTGTGCACAGATGTTTGACCACAGGCAGCCCTTGGCCCCACAGCAACGGGGGCTGCAGTGGGGAGGGCATCTGGTGCCCCCCGCCATCCTGCCAGCACCAGGTGGAGTGGACTCAGCATGACAGCTGAGAGCCTGGGGGCAATGCAGGCTCTTTCAGAAATGGAGAGTCATTTGGGGGGAAAAAAAAAAAAAGAAAAGGGAAAAAAGCTTTCTCAGTCCTCTCTTTCCAACTGAGAGGAGAGGATCTGACATTGCTAGTCTGATTCATGAAAATCACTCTGAGCTCTTGTATTGATAGTTTCAGCTCTCTGAATCCACAGGAATCTTGGCCTTATCCCTGAACTCAGTTATTTTAGTTGTTCTCTCTCCAGATACACTAAATAAAACACTTGATGTACTTAAGACTCTCTGGCTTAGCTTGGTACACGATGATGGCATGTTCTTTTTGATTCCAGGGACGGGGAAGAATCCTGTGTTTCTTGCTTTCTGTTTGCTCATCTCTTGAATTTTGCAGAGGGGGTGCATGCATCTTCTCACATTGGTCTTGCTCTGTGAACGCTGAATAGGGAAATGCAGAAAGCATAAAGGCTATGAAAAATGATGAAAATGCCCCTGGGCTTTCTGGGCACAGGGGAGATGGCTTCAGTGCTTGCTTCTCCCCAGGTCCTCTTTGCAGTCACCAGAGGATGGGGCATTTGGTGCCACTGAGAAGTCCCAGCTGAGTCCCATGCCGTGCGCCCCTTGGGGCCAGTGTGCACCCAGCAGCTGCAGGCACGAGGCCAAGCGGGCACCCAGCCGTGGAGAGAAGCTCTGCAGGCTGCAGCCCCTCCTGGCCTCTGTGGGCAGGAACAGGCTGGGATCTCCCACCACCAGCCTGTCACTTCATCTTCCGCACTGAGGCTGCAGAATAAATTCTGCCTCCATCCCAACAGACTGTTCTCCTCTTGGCTTGATTACTAGCAGGATAGGTGAGAAGTACATGATGGATAAGCTTTAAAAAAAATAAATAAATAATCCAGGGTCACAGCTTTGTTTATAAAAAGTAAATAATGTTAAGAGCAGGGCCCCTTCTTCCAGCCGGCATGTGAGACGAGTCCACACTGCCTTGTGATGGAAGACTCCCATGGGGACCTTGAACCCAAAGGTAAATAAGAAACCCATTTGGGCAAGCGTGCTGCTCGGTCCATGGCTGGGAGACGTCTCAGTGAAGGGAAGCACTCAGAGGGAGCAACTCTGAGGCTGTAAAAATGTTTGCTACTTGCATGATATTTCCTCCTTTTATGTCTCCAGTCGGCAAATGGCTCTCTGGTGTTTTATTCTGGAGGGGTCCATGCAGAAAACTTTCCCAACTCTGAGCAAATGCTGCTGCATGAATAAATGATGGAGGAGGAGGTGGGGGAAACACTTACTGGTCTGGCAAATAGAAGTGCATTGGCTGAAGCAGGCACATTGCGTGCTGTTGCTGCAGATGGTGGGATGCAGCTGGCATGGAACTGGGCAGCCAGAGACGTCAGGGAGTGAGATTTCATCCCCGTGGTCAGCAACGTCCCCCTTGGTGTGGTGGTGAGCGTGTTAGGCTGGCGTTTGCCCTCCCAGGAGGCAGGGGGGAGGCTGGCAGCACCCTGGCTGCCTGAGTCAGCAGCCACAAAACACAACTTGACCTTGCTGGGAAAGAGATGTCAAACAAATCTTTGTGCTCGTCACACATGGTTTGACACACAAAGTTCCACACAAATCAATCTCTTTCCTTGGGCCAGCCATTTGATCCTTTCCTGGGGAGGGATGTGAGGCCGGTGGTGCTACATTTCTGTCCCACCTCCTCCCCCTCCGCCCCAGCCATCCCGAGAGCCTTGAGCTGTAATGGGGTTACAGAGAAGCTTCACTGAGCAGCACCCACAGGATTATGAGACGGTCAGACAAGCTCTGGCAATAATGTTTAGCACTATAATTATGCCTTGAAATGTCCTTGGAGAATCTGCAGAGGCTACAAGAAAAGGGAGGAGAGCAGACAAAAGGGCTGCTTTCCAAACGGGGCCGGACTGTCCGCCTGAGCGGCGTCCTGAAAGTGGGGTCGGGGCTGGGGGTCAGCGCGGACAGCATGCTGGCTGCCCCGCGTGTGTGTGGGGGCATGCGGAGGAGATGATGGGGCTTTGGGTGACAAGGGCCAAAGAGGAGCCCCAAGCTGAACCCACACCAGGTGCATTGCATGGTGAGGGTTGTCCTTTAGCCGTAGCAGTATGGACAGGGAAAGGACTGGCCTAGTGGATGTGTGCGGAGGAGCGAGGAGAAGCTTCACGCGGTGAGCTTCGAACAGAGCAGGCTGGGGGGCTGGGTAGCAAGGGTGCTACCGTCCACCCCACGGGGAATTCAGTGGAAACGGGGTGGTGAGGCCAAGGCAGGGGCTCCGTTCTGTGTGGGCAGGAAGCAAAGCGAGCAAGCAGGGCCACTGCCTGGGCACTGCTGCAGGCTGATGCCTCACCTCCCAGCACCACAAGGAGCGGAGGTTTAAGGCAGGGGAACGACAGGCAGACAGACAGACAGACAGCCACGCAGAGGTTGCCCAGGAGAGCTTTCCGCCGCATCCCTGTGCCGGGGCGGGTGCTGCGGGGCTCGCCGGGGTCAGCTCATTTACCTGCAGCTCCGTGTTTGGTGTCTAATCCAACAAATGCCATGGCAACGCGTGAACCGCTCCGCTTCCCTGACCCCACCTGCCCCCGCTGTTAACATCTTGCCTACAAAGTTACTCTAATGCGAGTCCACAGTGCCGCGAGGCTCTGCTGGCTGAATTACGCCGCGAGAGGATGAAATGTGGAGGCTCCAGCCCTCCCGGCCGGGCTGGGGGGACCCAGCAGCACGGGGGTGTCTGGGGAGGACAGCTGATTTAGGATGTCTGCTGACAGCTGCTCTGTATGTGGGAGGGCAGGAGTAATGTTGTTTGGATGTCGTATCGATTTCAGGGTATTGTATTTTTTTAATTAATGGCAAAGGTGCCTAGCCGCCGTTGATTATTTACTATTTTGTATTATGGTAGCTAGTGTCCCAAGTAGATCTCTGTGCTGCTACACTGGACTCGGGTTTGGTAAGAGAAAACGTCATCCTCGGGGCTTTGCAGCTACCATAGGCGATGTGGTGCAGAGGTGTGGGGGAAAAATCGCCTCGTGCAGTATCACACAGCCTGTCCCTTGTAGGGCTGGACCAAACCTCTTTGAAATGGCTTGAGTGGCATCTGGCAGTGGGGAAGAGCAGGACACTTGAGTTTCTGGCTGAGGGGGCTGAGAGCAGTCACTGCTCCCTGGCTTTGCCCTCAGAACCCCACCTCAGGGCAAAGGATGGGCTCATAGCAAGCAAGCATAGTGAAGAGCTGGCTCATCTCCCTTAGATTCATGTGGTTTGGCTGTGGCAAGGCACTTCTCGTCAGGCATTATTTACGGTGCAGCAGCGTTCAGAGGCTTTACAAGTGCAGAATGGTGTATAAACAAACAGCGAGAGAGACAGCCATGCTACTGAACTGCAATGATCTGCGTTTGGGTTAAAATCCTCCCTGTGCTGCTGTCTCAAGCTTCAGACTGCACACACAGGAGGAAAAAAAATGATTTTAAATATATGCACTGTACTATAAACATATATTGCCATATCCCTGTGCAACAGAAATGTTGCAAAATCTAGCACTCTGCAAATTTGAGTGCTTTTCTTAAGCTGAACTTAGCCCTCCTGTGTAACATTTCAGCTCAGACAGTTAGTTTGGCAATATTGTAAGTGATTGAAAATGGGTTTGTAATGGGAAGGGATGAGCTGCTTTGACATTAGGTAGTGCTACCAGCTTCAGCTATAATATTCCCTTTATTGGGATGCATCCAAACAATTTTAAGCAAACGGTGAAACTAGGACGGTGTCAAACATACAAGGATAAAAGGATTTTTTTCTCTTGGGAATAGAAAGAGGTTAATTAAAAAGAAACAGAAAGTCTTTGTCCATTCCTGGGATGATTTAAGTGCTGGCAAAACACGCTATATACACAGCACTGAAAGCTCTGCAGGACCAAGCATTCCCCCTCAGCACATCAGCGAATGCCCGTGCCACATATCTGTGCCACAGCAGGGCGAGGGGTGGTGGTCCCTGCACCCTGTCCTGTCCCTGCTCCCAGCTCCACCCCGTGGCACAAAGAGCAGGAGGCTCCGCTGCGCCCCTGGGGTTGTGTGCTGGAGAGGAGAATCCCTGTTACACAAAGTGTGAAGTACAGGAGCACGGGGCTGGCAAGGAGTATCTAAAAGCAAACCAAGATTTCTGTGTTTGTGCAAGGAGGTTGCTGTTTTCATTGCTGGGCTTTACCTTCTTCCTTTTGGGAAAAGCTGTTGTTATTTTATTACTTAGCAGTGAGCTGTTAGTCGCAGCCCCTCGAGCACAGTGCAGCCTTCCAAATGCCCCCCGAGCCCTTCTCTACTGATTTTCTCCACCGAGTCCCCAGTGAAAACAAGTCGAGATGAGTTTTTCCCCCTTGTCATCGGAGAGACGGTTACCGCTGCCGGTGCAGCTGCTGTTGCCACGCCAGGCTCTCGGTGCGTTCTGCCTGACGTGACAGTGGTGTCGCCGGGGACGTGGGGCTTGTGAGCGAGGAAACGTGCTGTGATACCCCGGCTGCTCCTCGCTTCTCCATGAGCCACTGAGAGCACTGGGAAGCAGAAGCATCCGCCAGGTGCTTGGAAATATCCCTGATTAGAGGAGAAAGCAGGGAGAGGAGCCAGATGTGCAAGCAGAGGACAGCATGGAGGGGTTGGTGCAGCACTGGGGGGAGGCTGGAGGACGGCCTGGGCCCCCTGTGCTGTGCACCGCAGCTGCAGGACTGCCCTCCTCCAGCACCTCTCTCCGGGTTAGGGCAAAACAGCTCCAAACTGCAGCTATTGTCACTTTTGTATTGCCCAACTATTTGGAAATGAATTAACATACCTTAAAGGTCTCATTAAAATTAAATTAAACATTTAGTCAAGCATCCTTCATGCACTCTGTTGCCGCTACACACTTTGGTGGGAATATTAGCAGCCTTAAAAGATATGAATATTTACTGTGTGCTGCCCCCGACAGCTACTGCAGATCCCCAGGCGGGTGCTTGGCACTGTGCAACCCTCTAAGAGGAGCTGGTTCCTTCATTCGAGAGAGGCAGACCAAGGAACCCCAAGAGGAGGGGAAGGTCAGATGAAATGCTTTCAGGCACAAGTCAGTTATTTGTGTTTTTGCCGTAGTGCCAAGCTAATGCGACAATTGGAGGATCCTCATGGGGGACCCCTGGTCCTCCTTCAGCAGCATACCCGTCCCCCCCCGCTTTCCTGGCACAGCCGGTGTGGTGTCGTTGTCTTTGTATACAGGAGAAGTGGACACGTGGGGTGCCCGGATTGGAGCCAGAGCTCAGAAATGAGCCTCACGTGCAATTTGGTGACTGCAGGAACATCGCCTGCCTCCCATCTCCACTTCTGTGTGAATGCTTGGGGTGGGGAGGAGTTTTAATAATTTTTTTTGTGCAAAGACATAATTATACTTCCCTGATTAATCTTCAGACTGAGTCAAGCGCTTGCCATAAATCTTTGAAACAAACATGTCTATTTATATTTTAATTATCTTTTCTCTTCTTTCCTAAAGTTCAGGTTGATTTGAGCTTCTTCTACATATTTATAAATTGAGTGGTTCTCCCTTTGCCTTTCCTAGGCATTTTACAGGCGAGGCTCTGCTTTTCTGCGAGATGTGGCGGCTGTCTCTGTGCCCTGGTGCGCGGTGACTGCACCAGTGCCCTATCTCAGCGGTCAGACCCCACCTTTAGACCCTGAAATCCCTGAAACATTTCCAGGGGAGGTGCGGGTGGCAGAGATCTCCCAGCAACCTCAGCATTGTTACCTTCGGTGTTGCCGTCAGAAGCAACCCACAGACCCCAGGGCTGATGAGGGCCAGATGCTGTGAGCCCTGTGCCAGGGGTGCAGCAGGTGCTTGGGGAAACAGAGTGCGTTGGAGGTGCCTCGCTGTCTGATCACCTCTGGGGGTCTCCTTTCAAGCTACTGAGAGTCCTTTCTGTGGCAGTGTATTTTAAGGACTCAAAGGCTTCAGGCAAACATATTCTCCTTTATTCTTTTAAATCTGAATAATTAGATTTATAATTATGAACTGATTTATATCTACAAGTGCTCAGTCTCAACATGTCTGTAGTCTTGCGAGGAGAGGTTGTTTCCAGTGGCTACTTGAGCTGGGTGAGAGAAAATCTGTCTCCAAGGGAGCATGGATGCCAAGTTACTGAGAGTTGGGAGGAAGCGCTTGCTTTCCCTGGGTAACTGTTCCAGCCGTCCTTTCATTTCCAGTGAGTCGCTGTAATTTGTAAACATTAATAACCATTATTATTATTAAAAAGGAAAGAAAGTGAGTAGCCCTGTAACTAATTACTTTAAGTGTTTTCAATGAGCCACAGTTCAACTCCTTTATAAAATCTCCTGCTGTGAAGACCAGATTGTCATTATGATCAGATCTTTCCTTAGACCTATTAATTTTACCCAGAATAACAGCAGAACAGATGCGGGGAGAAGGCTAGTCTGATTAACATAATTCTTTTCAAAGACCATTTCCTCCCTAAAGGCCACCACACCAACTCCTCTATCCTCTCTCAGATCTAATTACGTTTAGGAGAATTCAGACACTGATCGGTGATCTCAGCAGATGTCACTTCTCAGATATGAAACCTTATCAAAAAATCAATTGAAATTAACAATCCTAGTGCTGCTTTTCCATTCTATGGCCAGATGAAAGTTGCTTCTGAACAGCAATGTCCATTTTGTAGCCAGAGAGACCGAGTTTTAAGAAAATCTGTAAACCTGCATTTAGTTCCTTAGTTTTTGAAACATTTTTTACTTCCTCTCATTTCTTTGTTGCTCTCTGCTTTATGACACATCTGCAATTGTAATAAAGGAAAGGAAGAAATCGTGGCATAAATAGGACATGAAGTATTAAAAACACAGCATCATTGTCCTGCTTCTGTTCAGACAACCGGAGTCAGGGTTTATTTCCTTTATAGGGATGCTTTCCCTCCCATCCAGTGACCATTATAGCACTGGTAGCCGGAGTGATTGCTTGTGTGAGGCCACAATGGAGCCAGGGATCTGCAGCCAGCATGGCTGATGGAAAACACAACAAGGTCACATCTCTGATTGCCACTGATGTGCCATGGGTCAGCCATGAACAGCAGGGCTTTTTGCTGTGCATCCCCTCTGCGGAGGAAGGGGCATCCCCCACCCCGGTGCTGGTACGGGAGGGAAGAAAGTTTTACTCTCCGGTGTAGCTAAAGTATCATTATGTGATGAAATATATTTACATGCCTCTGCAAGTGCCCATGTGCCATTTAAACAAAGCTTTTAACTGAACATTGCAGTGGCATTTCACATGGGGGAAATTGCTCCAGTATTTACTGCTATTAAATTAATTTCTCCATAGAGGATTTTAGACTCTTGTAATTCATGAGGATATTTTAGGTCCTGTTTACTGTCTGGTGCTTAAAAAAATTGTCTCAAGCATTTGTTTGCTGAATATAACATTGTTATTACATTAACTTTCTCTCACAGGAGAGACAGGGGTTCATTAATGTTGATGTGGAGCTTATTGTATCGCCGAGCTCTCCAAACAGCGGGTAATTTTTCATAACATACATGTGGCAGCACTCCGGCACATAGGGATGAGCTGGAAATGCTGTTGTTGTAGCCTAATGCCCATATGCACCCCGAAAGACCACAGCTCTGAATAGCACCAGGGGAAATGCTTCGAGCCCCGTGTCGTGCATTGGATTAATGATACTGCCACCCTGCCCGTGGCAGGGGTGCCCGAGGTGCCTCTGGTGAGCAGCGCATCCCTGCTTGGCACGAGAGCAGCACATTGGCAGGAGACCAGGCACGGCCACGGCTCCTCGCACGGAGCAGGTGGGCTCTGTGCAGCAGGTGGAGGATACAAAGGCTGTGCTGCTCTGCTAACAAGTTGCTTGTGCCGCTTTCTGCTGGTTTCTGTGTGGCAGGTGTTGGTAAAGAAACCTGCCCCAGCTAAGGGAGGTGAATGAGCACGGAGGGGCTGTTTGCTGGAAAACCCACCTCTGCTCCCGGCAGACCTTTGCGGGATTCTTTTCAATATCGCCATGACAGGCTTCTCAGTCCCTCCAGAGACCCCGTTGGTAGGTGAGGCTGTCCTTGAACTCCAGGGTTTTGAGCATTGCCGTTGATGCTGCTGAGCATGGGCCAGCCCCCACCCCAGTGAGGCAGCTGGGGGGCTGCTGGGTGTGCTGGGGAATGATCAAAGGTGCTCAGTGCTGAGACTGTGGGGAAAAATTGGTGTTCCCATGCTGCCTGGGAGCATGGGAAGATCCCAAGAAAAAGGGCTTGGTTAAACTACCAGACTATCCACATAAGAAAGATAATGCCCTAGCTGCTTTTGCTTTGCTTCCAGTGACGGGTGGTGTCTTCTGCCAGGTGGTTTTAGGTAGAAGAGAGAAACTATCTGAGGAAAAGCAAACACCTTAATGTATTAGTCAGATTTTCACCTGAGGAAGAATACTAGAGTACCGAATGACAGAAGCTATTTTTTGCATACTTTCCAGATTTAAAATAAATAAATGGGGCTGCGACTGAACTTGAAGTATTGTGAGATGCCACGGTATGACGTCTGAGATAAGATTGTGAAATCCTGGTGTTGGGTGATGTTCTGCAAAGCCCAGGGCCCTGGCCACTGGAGCAGCGTCCTTGCGGGCTGGCTCCAGGCAGGTCCCAGCCCAGTGACGTGCACGGCACGGCGAGGTTACCTGCTGCCAGCCCGGGGGCTCAGCCCCTCCAGCAGGAACATCTCCCTGCCTGGCACGGGCTGGGCAGCACAGAGCTCACACGGGGGCCCATCTGCTTTTCTCAAGGAACAGATAGCGAAACACTGAAAGATACACAGCCCCAGGTGGAATGGAGAAAAAAGTAACAAAGAGGGCTTCATTTTAAATGTTTTGAGCATCTTTTAGTTACTAATGCCTTCCCCTCCAAATGGGTGTTTCTGCAGCGGAAATTGGCAGCAATCAGACTTACAAGTGTTGGGAAGAGATTTACTTGGACAGATGAAAGAAAACCATTTTCTTCTAAATGCCTGTGCCCAGAGCTAGATAATATGGTTTTCTCTAACTATGCAGAAGGCCAGAGATGTGCATATAGCTCCTTTTCTTATAAAATATAGCTACTTGGGCATGGGGGAAGGCAAATCTAGCTTGGAGGAGGGAAAATTGTGTGTTTTTTGAAGTAATAAGATTTATGAAAAGTAGTGATGGAGAAGGATGGTTAAAAATAAGAGAGGTGGGCTCGGGGGGGATAGCAGCCTGTGCCAGGTGCCTGCGAGATGTGCAGCTAGGCAGGTACAGACTGAGTGTGAGGGTGGGCTGGGGGAAGGCACCTGCTGCACAGAGTTTGCAAAAGAGATCCCTCATGCTCACGGGAAAGACCCCTTAGACTGACTCAAATGGAAAGCAGAGGACAGCACCTGCAGGACTGCCGCAAGTCATGACTGAATACTTACAAAGCAACCTGAAGTCCTGGTGAATTTGCAAAGCTGGGTGCATCAGGAGCCTGATCCGGGTGGCTCCATGAGCACCAGCCAAGTACAAGGGTTCTGGATCAGCCACTGCAGCTCTTCTTCCGCAGCACTGCTCGTGGAAGCCAGATGATGGATTTTTGTTTCTTGAGGACTGGGAGCCTGGGGAGCAGCCCAGAAGAATTTGCTAGGGATTTGCTTGTGGGATGCCAGCAGCATCCTATCCTCTTCCAGCCCCTGAGCCAGAGGTTCTGTCCAGCAGTCTGCAGAGATGCGTCCCGCAGAATGATGCTGGTTGTCCTGTGCTCACTGACAGAGGTGGGGGCTCCCTGTCCCCTGTGGTCGGCTGGTGGCATGTGGTGCTCCTCCGTAGGCCACTGCGCTGCCTGGGTTTTGAAGCCCATTGTAGTCATTCTCTGCTTGTGAAGGCTGAGTTAGGTGTTGTTTTCATCTAGTGATAATGAAAAGCTCATATCTGTTTTCTTCATCTGGGCCATCATTTAGTACAGGGTTTTGATCAACAAAATGATGCTATTTGGAACTTCTTCCCCTTTTTTCCTTTTTTTCTTTCCTTTTTTTTTTTTTTTTTGAAGTAGAAATCTGAGGAGATAGGGGAGGGGAGGAATGAAAGCCTGTGAAGATTCAACTGACTGGACTTCTCAAAGTAAAAAAAATAATTATTATCCCCCTGAGAAAAGAGCTTTTCTCTGAGTCCTATCAAAGCCACACTGCAGCCTTCAGATGAAAGCTCTACTTTTTAGTTCATTCCTTTTAACACCTCATTTGTTTTTAAACTTTGTTGTACCTAAATGAACAAACAGTTTGTCTGCTGCACCCTAAAATAAATAAATAAGTGGAATGGACGCTTTGCTCCAGAGCAGTCTTTGATACCTTGCTTACTTTTCAGCTCACAGTAGCACCAGCCATAAACTCTCCAGGCTCCTTGCCACACCAGCTCTGGGCATGATGAAAGCTTTTCCACGATGGCAGAGGCATCAGTGTTTTTCCTCCTGTTACCTTCTGGTCAGCCATACTGCATGTATGGCAAGGGACTGTAGGAAGGGGCCGTGATCTTTGGTCATTGCTTATTGTAAAGGGAAAATTCTCAGAGGTTTTCCATTTCCTTGCAGGGAAAAAATCAGCTCTACAGCATGGTAAAAAAGACTGCAGTATTTTAGCATTAGGCAACTTGGAGGGCAAGAAAGCTGTGAAGTGATTTTTAAGAATCACTGAATACCTTTTAAGTATCCAGATCTGGAAAGAGAAACCCTGTTTAGGGTTCATTAAGGTTATGAGCCTCAGCATCTTCTGGTGTCTTGCTTTGCCAGCTGTTGATGAGCAGGAGACTGTCAGATTTTTCAAGACAGTTCAGCAGCACCAGACAGCAAAAATTCAATGTATTCTGATTTTCAAAATAGAAATAATAAAACAAATGGTATCAAGTAGCAGATGTAGCAAAATGTAATTACCAGCTAATCAGTTTCTGGTATTTTTTTTATTTTATTATTCGGTTGGTTGGTTTGGTTTGGTTTTATTTTGTTGTTTTTCCCTCCCATCATCCAATGAAGATTGCTGTGGCAGGGGAAGCAGGGCCAGGTGCAGGGAGATGCCCAGCACACGGGTGTAGGTGCTGGGGGTGCTCCTGCTGCAGCCCCTGCAGGCACTGCGGGGTCCCTGCTGCCGTCACGGGCACCCCTGGCCAGCGCAGGCCCTGGCTGTGATGCAAGTCCCAGATACACATTGAAAATGAGGCCTGGAAGCTTTATTCTCTCCAAAATCAATACTTATCTTCAATCTCTTCTGGTCTCTTGAAATGAACTGAGTGACAGATCAGAGGAGAGCAGAGCAAGCAGCATTCAGAGGGGCTTGGCAAATTGCTACATCTGTTTGCTGTGAGGCTGAGCAGTGTGATATGGGATTACTCCTTATTAAATATATATGCTCTGCATTTACATTTGCTAGAGACTCACAGATCCTGGAAAACCCTCTCTTTCTCTGTGTTTGGTTTCTCTTATTTAAACTATTTTAAAAGCACTGAAGGGAGGAAGAGGGAAGGGGACAAAGCACAGGAGCCACGTAGGGAAGCAGTGAGCACCGAGGTGTCGCGAGCAGTGCAGGACCGCAGGGGTCTGCACCCTAGACTCTCACGTGTCTCTCTTCATGTCATCTCTCCCTCCGTCTTTCCAAACCTGAGAGGCACCAATTAGGGGAGCAGAAGCACTTCTGCTCTGAGTCGATGTATCTGGAGCTGACGCCTCTTTGGCACTTGACAGAAATGTGAGCGAGCCTCCTGTGTGGGGTTTGGTAGAGGATTTTCCTACACCCTTCTGCCCCCTGGAGGGGCAGAGTGCAGGCAGGGAGTAGGGGAATCAAGGCTGGTTTCTTTAGTAAGACAATTTTATTTTGAGCGAAACAGCACTTTCATTTTGTTGTCATTTGTTCTGGCATTCTGGGCAAGCACACAGGTTTATCTCCCATCCTGATATTAGGAAAAGAGCAGGAGGCTTTCAAGTAGCATTTCAATTAAGATTTTGAAATGGAGAGATCCAAGCCAGATCAGAGTGGAGTCTGATCTCTGAAACTCCCCTCCATTTCCTGTTTGATATTCAGAAATGTCGTGTTCTGTAGTTCTGCATCTTTGACACTGTTCACTAACAATTACATTTGTGTGAACATTACCCAGAAAGATCTAAACTGAAAGATCTTGTTTTCCTCCAGATGCCCCCCTCCTACAAGGAGCCTTGGTGAGAGGGAGGCAAAAAAGGGATTGCTGGAGAATAAAAACGGAGCCATGAAATTAATCATTCAAGCCCAGAGTTAAATCCCTTTATAGTTACGTATAATTTTTTTAGGGTGAGCTCTCATCCTGTGGTAATGTATCTATATTCTCTTTTTTTTTTTTTTTTTTTAACTTTTATGTTTGGGGGAAATTTGATGATGCAAGACATGAAGCAGACACTCCTGTAAAAGCCAGGCAGGCTGTGCCTTTAAACAAAGCTGGGACACGGAGGAAGCCAAGACGTTTCAGAAGAAAGGGCACCCCGGCAGCCTCCAGTCAAGAGCCAAGGCAGGGTCTCCTCCTGTGAAATAATCCCCTCTTTGGGCTTGTCTGCAACAGGAAATTAGCCAATATTAGACCATGACCTTGGTGGCACATGCTGTAGCTCCTACACCTCGTGCAGTTATTTACATGTCGCGCACTGTCCCCAGACGCCTGCCACAAGAACCGCAGGCAGGGCTTGCGGCTGGAGAACCCGTGCTGCTGGGGGCGAGGCTCAGGGGTCGCCATCCCACTGCCTGGCCCAGGTTGCTGCTCTGTCTGAGGAGTCTTGGGGGGGATGACCCTCTGAAATGGTAAAATGCCAGCTTTGGTTGGGTAGCACTGGGCTTTGAGCTGTATCTAGGGCCTCTTGGCACCATTAAAATAGAAAGGCCAAATAACATTAAACATCCAGAGTTTCGTCTGATTCCTCACCAAAGCATCTTTACCTGTAAATACAGAAGCTGAAGAGACGTCTTTCCATAGCAGAATTTATCATGCATTCAGGCCTTGCAAGATCTAGACCTGGAGGCAAAAGTTGCACAAGAACAGTTTTTTTTTTCCTTTGGAATGTCTGCTTTATGGCATCGCTTACAATTTTCAGATGCTTCTGGCATCACCTGGGATCTGAGGCAGCGAGGCTACTGTAAATATATGTGCATATATAAATGCATACATGCATTGGAATGTATACAAAGTTATCTAAACATCTCATCCTTGTAAAAAGGTATCTTCAGCTTAGCCTTTCATTTGTGTTTTGAGTGAAAACTCTCATCCTGTCTTATTTAAGGAAAATTGTTTGTTTGTTGTTTGTTTAGATGGAATAATGATTAAAAGTACAGCCAGACAAAAAGCTCCAGGGGTCTTACAGTTAATTAGTCTTACAGTTGCAAATGATGACCACCTGTCAGTAAAAAATAATCCACAAATAATGGATTAACTCAGCCAGCTGACAAATCAAAATAGCAAAAAGGCCCCTTGAAAGCAGCCCTGCTGTTCTCAGTAACTCCCCTCCATGCCTACAAACAACAGCAGCGAAAGACAGTGAAATAAATCTCCTACGGCATGCCCGGAACATCTTCCAGCATACGATCTGTTTGGGGCCAATTCTGTTGTCTCCAGTACCACTTAACTACAGGCTTTGCGACGCCAAGTTTTGTCATGGGGAACAAAGACTCGTACTGCCCAAGGTGAACCAAAATATTTATGGCCCAGTACTTGTTACTGCAGCCCTGATGGGAGTGAAGTCTGGAATGCAGCTGAACCCTGTGCCCACAGTTAAAGCATGGTTTCTGCAGCCAGCCTGTCTTCTCCCTGCTTTCTAGTGGGCTCCGTTTCATTGCAAAGGGCATCTTGGGTTTTTTGTTTGTTTGTTTGGTGTTTTTTCTTCTCTTCTCTTTGCTCACAAATCTTCCTAAGCATGCAGGGACAGCAGCCCACGGTGTTATACCAGCCCAAGTGTTAATCTCCTGGACCATTTCAGCTGGCTTCTGCAGGGTATTTTTATAAGAAAGGAACTAGGAAAGTCCCTTTATGGGTTTGTACATCCTAGGGGGATAGTGTGAAAATGCTGTAGCTGGCTTACCTGGGACTTTCTACTTTGCAGATGATGTATCTCAGGGGATAAGATGAATGTGTAGTACTGTGCTTAGATAGGAATTAATCTGTATGGCACCATTTATCTCGGGGGGGATGATATGAAAGCACCATTTAGCAGGGAGCAATGCACTCTGGGACCACTTCCCCCAGGATCATATAAATATGCTGTACTGCGCTTATCTGTTTTTTAGGAGAATAGGTCATCTCAAGGGGCAATGCGGATGGGCTGTATTCTGCTTAGCTGAGGCTTTCTCTGCATGGGATGGCGTCTTCCTGAAGGGATGCTATAAAGCATTGCCCTCTGTCCAGCACTGTGTAAATCACCGGTGCTCACTGCTCTGGAGTCTTTGTTTGCCAGCTGAAGCTGCCCTCCCTCCGAGACCGCACCAGCACTGGGGAGGACCCTAATTCTGATTTACAGCAGTCGTGGAGCTGGGGATTCTGATCTGAGCCTTGAATGAGCATCCCACAAGAATTACCGTGGCACTGGTGGGTGTCACTTGCAGATAACCGATGAAACCTGTGATTATACCTCTTTGATGCTAACCACCAGGTTGGTGCGGTTGCTTTGTGAGGTTTATGTTATCCTTCCTGGCATGCCTTTCTCTGTGATGAGCATAGCAATTACCCCAGAGCAGAGGAGGAGTGAGGATCAAAGGGCTCCGTGATCTTGGTTTCCCTTAATGACTGCTAGAAGATGGAGCAGTACCAGTGGCGGGTGGGTGCCGGTGTACTAGGCTCCTCTATTTTTAGCCTTGGTACTGGTACGTCAGATGATTACCTTTCACGTTTCGAACGTGAGAGCCATTCTACAGAAATAACACTATAACTAATTGCAAGTTTCATGATGCGTTTTTGTTAGTGTGTGTGGCACAAAAGCATATTCTTCCTATAAACCTGAGAGTCTTCCCAAATACCCCACCCAGAGTCTGCAAGAAAGCAGTGAAAAAAGCTCTCTCTGTTTCTGTATAATGCAAATAGCTACAGTGGTGTGACATTGGTTATTGTCCCAAGAACGGTAGCGAGAAATCAGGTTTGCTCTGAGACGCCAGTGCTGGCCTTCGTCATGGCTAATAGGTATGGAGAGGGTGGTGGAGATGCAGGAGGCTTTCCCTTCAGAGATCTTTTTACTTAGAGCTAGTAACCACATCTCAAAGCAGAAAGTGAGAAGGCAGCAGCCAGAGACAGCCACGGACTGATGGTGTTGCAGTGCTGAGACCAGGGTGTTGGTGCTGAGCGTGTGGCTGCTCGAGGCTGGCTGTGCCGCTTTGTGGAGGTGGCATCACCCACGGCTGAATTCCCTTTCTGTGGGGACAGCTACTCATGTCTAACCCACCACTGGTCTCTTCAGGCAGCCTGCTCCTTGACACGGGGACTTTCTTATTCTGCTTAAGTATTTATAAGATAAGCGCGAAGCCTTTTTTTTTTTTTCCCCAGTTGTTGGTGTCTTGAGTTTAAACTGCCTAGGATGCTCAGTTTTTAAGCCTCTTTTAAGGACTCCTAAAAGCTGGACCTGTTTGACCTCACAGACACAGAACTCTCTGACTTCAGTATCTCTTTTTCTTGCTATCCCCGCAGAAATATGCAGTCAGATTCATTTCAAGTTGCAGGAAGGATGAGGAGTATTGGGAAAATCGGTGTTTAGCATAGGACAGCCGTGACTGGAGGGTTGAAGGAGAGGATGCTTATTCCAGTTTCCAAAAAGGTTATTTCAGCTAAAGACAATAAAAATGCTCTGCAAAAAGAGCATCTCCTACAAAGTCCACCTAATTCTCATGACACTCATTGTGTTTCATAACTTAATTGCAAGAGCACACAAACCTGCACAATGAATATTAATCTTGTCATGACAATCAATTCCCATTTTATGTTCTGTAATGTCACAGTCTGAAGATTTGCTGCTGCTCACTATAACCTAGTGGAAAAATACAGTGGAGTTGTATTTGATCTGTGTTGTAGGTATCTTGGCGTGAGCATGGCAGAAGGAGAAATGACCTAGGCTCAGAGGGATTCCTCTTCCTTTAGGATGCCTTAAAGGATCACTCTCTTTGTCATAAGGGTAATAGAAAGTAAATGGAGGATACTAGCTAAGTGCCAGCGAGTGACATTTTTATTCTGCTCTAGAGGAAGGTGGAGTAACTTTCAAATCCTTGATGGATAAGCATGTTATCAATTCCCTCCTCAGAAGTGGGATAAAGAGCAGAATTCTACCCAGGGACAACTTCTCTGCTTACTGGAAACTGTTGTCTTCAGTCTTTAAAAAAAGAAATATGACAAAGGAAATAAATTCTCCTGCAGTATAGGAAACAGGCTTGAAAGCCTGGGTGTGTTGAGTAGATACAATGGAAATGCATTGCAGCATTTTAAAAGTTTTTGAATCTTTAAGGAAGAGACTTTCTGCAGAGCACAGATTTGGCTCAGAATAAAGGTTGCTCACCGGTCAAGCTGTGAATAACCAGGGAGATTTGGGCACGCATCTGAGAAATGTCTCTAACAAGCAGGAGATACTTGTGCAAGTAGGAAAGACTGGCCCTCTAAAAAGCAGATCCTTTCAGATATTTACTGAAGCAATTAAAAGTCTCAATAATTGGAAGAAAATAGTTTGGTTGTCTTTTATTAGTACTTTCACACAGACTGGGGGAGGAGGTTAGATGGTTTGTGATTTTCTTTTTTTTTTTTTTTTTTTGAGAAGTCCATCCCTAGGCTATGAATAAAGTATTGTTCGTGCTTGGTGCAACACTGGCTCAACCACTATTACAAAGTAATAATTATCTCATTTGAATTTTATCTGCACAATATAAATTTAATAGTTTCACTGGAACGTGCTATTCTCATTGTCATAACATAGGAATATTTGGGAAGGATTCAGAGGTGGTTTAATTAGCAAAGTTAGTTGGGAGGGCACGTTGCATTATCTTTCTTTTTTTCTTTTTACTAATGCTCTATAATTTATGGCAGCCGAGAAGTACATAAGCTTTGCTCCACGTAACAAATAGAAGGTGTTCAAAGCCAACAGTTAGTTTAGCTTCAAAGGACAGGGGAGAAGGAGGTCACTGGCAGGCAGTTTATTAGCTGTCATTTTCTGTCCTATCCTGTGAAAATAAACAAATGCAGGGATGAGCCCTGCGCAGCACTGACGTCCCACAGCTGCCAGCATCGCTGGTGCTCTCTGCTTTCCCTTCTCCTGCCACTCGCCTTGCCTGTCGTTGTGGGTGCTCCTAGTGCCCTGCAAGGTGGCAGGGCTGGCGCTGGGATGTGTGTCCCATCCCTTTCCATCCCATCCCATCCTGCCCCGATGCCGAGGCGCGGAGCTGGGCATCGCCTCCCTGTGAGCGGAGGGATGGTGCCGGTACGGCGCGTGGGCTGGCAGCCGTCCTGGCACAGCTGAGCTGGCCTTGGCACTTCCACGGGAACGTCTCGAGAGCTTCCTCCGCCGTGGGGATCCTGTCAACGGCTGTGTCAGTGCCCTCCTGGATGCTGAGAGAAATCTCTTGCGCGTTGGCATGGGGCCGCTCTGTCTTTCTGCCTTGTGTCCTAGGTGCTCAGTACAGTGCTGTTTGGCTCAAAGCCCAGTGGAGTCGATGGAAAGATTTCCATGGACTTCAGTCTGCTTTGGACCAAATCCAGGCACGGGAGTGTGATGAAGACATCCGCTCGGCCCTGTGGTGACCTGTGTGGTGGCCGTCATTAAGGACACCACTCCAGTCAGAGCCGCCCCTGCAAGCGCTGCGCCCCCCATGTGAGCTGGGAGTGGTGCCGGCGCCCTTCTTGTCCTGGCTGTGTGTGCAGCGCAGCCTCGTGTCTGCCTTGCTTAGGATGGGCCACCTTCAGGGTGCAGGCTATCTGCCTTCATGCCTTGAGTGTTTCCAATGAAGCAATCTGCTCCTCATAAATAACAAGAAAAGGATAATTTTTTTTTCCTGCTGCAGGGACACAGTGGTAGGCCAAAAAATCTGATTAACTTTCCCACTCCTTTTCTTTTCTTTCTTTCTCTGCATCTGAGAGCGAGAAACACAACTGATTACAGTCCTTTCAAATTAGTACTGTAGCTAAGGCTTTAAGTGGTCAATTATGATCAACAACAGCACTCTGGAATTTGGTTAGGAGCTAGCGGTGCTTTGTTTTGCGCTGACAGTTTCCCGTGGGGCCCCGGCCAACCCGTGCGTGCTGCAGGAGCCCCTGAGGAGATGCCACCAGCTCCTGCCCCGATGCTGCCGGCCCCTGCTGCTCACCTGGGGCTTCGTAGGGAGCTGTGGAGCCACTCTGCTCCTCCCTCCCCTGCCTGCAGCCCACGCTCATGTCCCTGTGCTGCAGCTCTGCTTCCTCGGCTGGGAGCGCGCCTCATGCATGCGCTGTGCCAGCGGAGGATTTGCACTGAGTGATTCCTTTCATGGGGCTTGGTGACAGCCTGCGTGACTTCGTTATGGTTCCAAATAGCCTGGGTTTTAATGGCAGAAAGAGAGCTGTCGCTCTGGATCCAATAATCACTCCATCTCGCCTGCCCCCCTTCCCCTTTTCCACCAGACCAAGTCACCAGCCTACCACCCATATGCTGCATGAGGCCACTGGTCCAGCTAATAATCCTTCCTCTTGCTCTGCGGTGTCAGATTCAGTTTGGAGGTCCGGCTGTAATCCAGCATCAAGCCTCTGGTCCTGTCTTGTCAATGTCTGGGTGCGTCTACTCTGACATCCCCTTATTCTCTGCCACCTCCTAGGATGTTGCCGTGTCTGTGAGATGCAGAACACGATAGGTTTGTGTGGTGGAAACGAGACCGGTGCCTGCCCACTTCCAGCATGTGCCACTGCACAAAGTCCCATGCCAGTCGGGTTCCTGTGCTGCCTGCACACCTTGCACTGGCCCCAGTCGGCAGAGGGGCAGAGGGCAGCGCGAGGGCTCCAGCCCCCACTGGGGGAGCACCCCTGGTGCAGCACCACTGGCCCCGTGAGGAGAGGGTCTGCAGGCAGCAGCCAGCAGGTCCCTGTGGCACGTTGTCCTCCTTCCCTAGTGCCCGCTCCCATCCCCTTATCTGTCCCTATCTTGCTTCCGTGTGAAAGGAGCCATGCAGTGAAGCAGGAGGTGAGGTTAAGATTTCTATCTGTTGCTGTTGAAAGACTCAGGTCAAGCAAGGAGGCATCAAATCAGAAAAGAAGGTAGGGGGGAAGGGGAGGAGAAATCAAGTCAGGGAAGAAGACGAGCCCTGGAGGTTAAGGACCAGCTCACTACTGCAGTCACCCAGCAGAGGCTGATAGAGCCTTCTGCAGCTAGGTGCTAGACTGTGAAGGAGTCAGGGTGGTGCAACAGGTGAACTTTGCAGCTACAAAATGTGAAAGAGAGCCCAGGGAGTAACAAGGGGAAGAGGACATTTGAAGTGAGTCTGATACTGTGCTGCTGGCCAGACAGAAAACGGGATTGTGCAGGAGGATGGAGAGAGCACAATGCAAGGGCTGATGCCTTGCCAGAAAAGCATGTATGCTGCCTTCCTGATATTTGCCTCGATTGTTGTTCAGTTTGGCCTTAAAACGTGTGTGCGGGAACACGAAGAGGATGGTGAGAAGGGCTGCTCGTGGCCAGCAGAGGTCCCTGGCAGACATGAGGTCCCGGGGCAGCCAGCTGGCCAGGATGCCCGAGTGGCTTTGCTCTGAGCTCACGGAGAAGCTTTCTTCTCCTGGGCAGGGCTTCAGACACCTACTGCAGCCCTAACCAGAGCAAAAGCACAATCTGGCTACCAGTCATGTGTACATTTGGTATTCAAAGGGAAACGCGTCAAGAAAATGCACGAGCAGGCAGGGGAGCAGGGAGACGTGGTGCTGGGCTGCTCTATTGAGCCAGTTTGTGTGAACTCAGGCCAATTAAGTTTTGCATGGAATTTGTGCCAAATTCAATGGGTTCCAGTGGATTCATTTCTACCAAGGACTTAGGGGAATGAAATATGCCTGGATTGAAAGAGGAAAAATATTCCCACCAAACCATTCAAGACTTTACCCCCTATAGCTTTGCTTTCATGACGATTACTTCCTCCCTGAGTTGGTTCACATGAAAGGCTCCCTTGAAGCTGCTCCTTCAGCTCACTTGTAGACTAGCATTCAATTCACCAGGAGCAAATTGAAAAGTCTTTTAGAAGAATGCAAAACTAAAACCTCTGTGTTTTTTTCAGTGAAATCTGGCTACTGTTAGTAAAAGTTGGGTTAGAAAAGGTTGTATTTTAGAGCAAAATCATTTTGTTATCTGCATTAACAAAAGTTAGTCACATTTGACTGAAGATGTAATTTGACAAGACAAGTCCTAGCTGTCAGTCAAACCAGAAGCATATAACACATGGCAGATGCACGACCTGTTAGCGCCTGCCAATGCCATCGCTTGTTTATATGAAACTATCACCTTTGTAGCTTCAATCTTTGACCAAAAAAAAAAATGCATATATATGTATATACAGGTTCTGAAGGACAGATTTTAAAGATTGCAGAGAGACATTTAGTTATGTAGAAATAAAATATGAATTTTAATGTGAAGCATTAACATGAGCTCTTTTAGGAATAACTACAGGACTTCATGATGAACGTATTAGAGCGTTGCTTCAGCACAGGTGCCTGCCAGTCTTCATAAATCAGCTGAAACAAGTTAATTCTTCATAAAGGAGGACGAATTTGAATCACAGGGATGGATGAATGGATACATAATAAAAGAAGAAAAATAACACGGTGTGCTTGGGTTCTGACAGGTGGGGAGGGCAGGGCAGGACGTGTTCACCCTGGCACTGAACCACTGTAGGTCAGGGTGGTCCTCCCTGGGCAGAGGCCAGAGGAGGGCTGTTGGCTGGCCTCTGCAGGGAGGCTCTGCTGCTCTCTGCAAGCCAAGGGCCCTGCTCTTCTCACAGCCCCATGTCCTCCTCAGTATCCTGCACCAAAGCCAAACGCTGCTCCAAGTCCCAGGCAATGAAGCACAGGTCTCAGCCTCCCCAGATCGTGCCTTGCTAGCACGGTGCCACCAGTGGCTCGAAGGCTGTCCCCATGCCTGCTCTTCCTCCCAAAAAGAGCTCATGGTGCTCGTGGGTGTGGGTGGGTTCAGGGGCTTGCTGGAGCCAGGCCACCCCCAGGGCTCGCATCAAGGTGTAAGAGGTTTAGTAGGGCTTTTAGACCCAGCAAAAAGCAGCACACCGCAGGGACAGCTCTTGGTGCTGGTGTCGCTGTAGCCTCCAGGTGTGCTACTGCAGACACCCGGGCTGGTGCGGGGACCCTGGAGGTGGCTGTGATGCTACACACCAAACAACAGCAAGCCCTGGGGAGGTGGTGTGTTGCTAGTGGCTTGCGACTGGTATTGGTTGTGTGTGTAGGCACAGGGTGATACTCCTTTCTACGTGCTTATTTATTAATTTCCCCTATAGTGTGCTTCTCACGGCAGGGAGTGCTTGTCCTCCCCCGCCCCACTGGTGAGGTTGTTTCGTTCACTAAGCCTGGTTAAAAGGCAGCTGAAATGTTTTCCTTAGAATATAGCTTGCAGCTGAGCCAGGCTGCTTTTTATTTGTTGTTGATTTTATTGATGTTATTGACTTTTTCATGGGGCACTTTGGGGACGTTTGCATGATAGCATGTGCATGTGCTACAAATTGCTTTATGTTACACAGTGTTTAACTCACGCTCTGCACCAGCGAGAGGAATATGTTTTTATTAAGAATCTTTTGTAGTAGTTGCTTTTGTTTTTATGATAAAATATATAATGCAGTCATCACCATTGCCTTCCCACTGTGGCGACCGGGTAAGGCAAAATAATGATGTGTCATGTAAGTACTTCCAAGATAGTAACAGAGGTATATAGTGCACAGATACATCGCAAAGAGACTCCTGTGCTGTATAACGCCATTGCAATAGATAGGCAGCATATGGGCAATTTCAGCACAACACAATGGAGATGCAGAAACAGGGTTGTTACTGTGTTGTTATTCTTAAGTCAAATTTCTGCAAGCAGGACTTTACTCCTAGGTGATCAAATGGTAATTAAGAGGAGTAAAATGGTCAGAGGAACCTGAATATTGTGGAATTTCCAAATAGATTCAGTAAACCTAGATTGGGGTGCGCCAGCACTGTGCTGGTGGATGCGGCCCAAGTGGGCCGGAGCTGCGGCACCTGCAGTCAGGGAAAGGTCCTCGCTTCGGAGGACAGGGGGAACAAGATGCAGATCAGTTTGGTTACAGCCTCCCTCCCCCTTAAGTCTTTCTTCCTTGTCCTTGCTCTCCCTGCCCTCTTCACCTCTTTGATCTGCTTCTCGTGTGCAGCTTGTCGCATGGCATTAGATGTTTTTAGCAGAAGTTGTGTATATTGAGCCCTGGTAATGTGATGTTAACACAGCGATGCACACAAACGCTATTAATATTTCAACGTGGGTGAGGAAAGGGAGAGCATGCTTTTTCCTGTAAATAAAATAGGATCACTTGTTTTCTATTCCAAGACTTGCAGCCTACCTGAAACAGTAATATTTTAAAGTTGATTGGATCTTAAAATTGTAAGAGGTCCCCAGTGGTACGACTTTAGCTGGCATTATCAGCTCAGCCATTGTCTTACGAAACAATCTCCTATTGAACCATTCTGTGCTCCCTCATCCTTTAAAAATGCACAGCCCAGAAATCGCTCAGTTCTCCAAGGCAGCTCACTAAGACTGTATGATGATGGTGAGGAATGAAGATGAATATCATCATGCATGTGACCTTGGCAGCAGCCAGCCTTGTCCTTGGGGCTCTCAGCACCTATGAAGGTTTGTTTGCTTTTTTATTCACCAGGGGCTGGTTGACAGTGACATTCTTCAGTTTGAAAAATACTTCAAAGGAAAGAAGTTGGAGAAGTGTGACAGGGCAGGTAAAACCATTAGGCGCACGTGGGGTGGGCCAGCCCATGCCACACAGGGATGGATGGGATGCCTGCAGGTCCCTGCTACGCACTGTGCTGTTTTCCCACATCAGAAGCGTCGCAGGGAAGCACAGCCCAGGGGCCACGGCACTGAGCAAGGAACCCGGGGGTGACCCACTCCCTGCAGCCAGCAGGGCCAGACCCATGGTGAGCGGGTTCTGTCCTCCTGGCAGCCTCTAAAACGTCTCATGGCAAGGAGGATATCTTCAGGTGGAGCCACAGCTTTCGGAGAAAATTCTTTACTTGTACTCTCCTGTGACTCTGTGATTTTTGCATGGTGGAATTGTAGCAGTAGTTTCCAGAAAGCAGTGATAAATTGCTCCAGAAAAGTCTGGACTCATCTGAGTCTTTCTGTGTTGAAAAACGACTTGGAAGAAGAAAAGCAAAGCAAGGGGCAAGGTGTACTGTAATGATTCACTAAGGGATCACTTGCATTTTCTACAGCTACCTAAAGGAGAAGGAGATTTCTGACAGTAGATGGCTCTTTAGCGGAATAGGAAAAGGCAAAATTATATCACATGGTTAGAAACAGAACCTAGACAAATTCAGATTAGAAATACGGTACAAACTCTTAGCAGCAAGGTCATAAAACACACAAACAGTTTACCTAGGGATGGCAGTGTAGCTTCCTGAAGTCTGTAAATCAGCACTAGATATCCATTTCAAAGATCGGCCATAACTCAGGCAGAAGCCACAGTGTTCAATGCAGAAATTTCTACGTTTTTGGCCTGTGTGTTATGCAGAGGGTCAGATTAAATGATCAAAATGCTCCCTTCTGACCTGAAGATCCCAGTGCTTCTTCCAGAGCATCTGGTGCTAGCTGGTGTGAAATGCAAGGCGAGATAATCAGCTATTTGTGAAATCCTGGGGTAGCTTAGTCTGGCCATCTCCTGTGCAGGAATGCCCTGAGCAAGGAGTAATTTATGGAAGGAAAGGTGTATGCATTTAAAATATATCTGTGAATAACATACACTTCTAATTCTTATCCTATCAGTTAAGTAGCATATATTTTGCTTTAATTAGAATTGAACTTGAAACTGTTTGCTGTTGCTTTGCAAAACCGTACAAGGTTTCACTTAATTTTACACTTTTTCTGGCTGGAAGGCAGATTTCCCCTCAAACCCATGGTCTCTCCAACTCCCACTCTGGCTGCCCCTCTCCTGGCAGAGCCCCAGGGACTCTGCCTCTCCAAGTCACATACCTGTGCTTATCTGTGCTCAAAACCAGCAGTCTGAATGGTTGTGATTCCTTCTGTCTGGACTGGGTTGCCCCCCGCCGTCCTGTCCTCTCTCCGTGAGTTCTCAGGAGGAACCCTCCCAGTGCACAGGGATCTGCCTGGCCCGCACCAGCCCCGGGGACGGGCAGAGAGCACGAGGCAATTTCTGAAGGCTGCCTTCATTTTTACAAGGTTAACTCTGATTTTAATTAGGAAGAATAAAAATCCTGCCAGTTGACTGGGATTTGTAGTGAATTTTCCCTTTGGTTTTCATCTGAGCACCGTGAAACCAGGGCTGTGTGTCTGCAGCTTTTATTTCCAGCTTTAAATAATTCTTCCAAAACATTCTCTCATAAAAACGAGACCAATACTTATGCATCTATGGTATCTAGGAGACTGGCAGAAATTGTGCTCTGTGTGATTATCCAAAGCAGTTGTCATGTTATTCTCATTGCTAATGGTATATAATTATGTACTAAGGCCCACTCCAGGTAGAGTATCTCAGGGCAGCAAGAACAAACAGCAGAGGACACGGTGAAGACCCCAGGCCAAGCAACTTTGTGCCCTCTGGCAAGGGAAATAATTGTCCCGAAATATGTTGTCTGCATTTTTGCTGCCTGAAATTAAAGCTGATCCATCAGAGAGAGATGGTTTTTCTAGAAAGACTCATCCGAGCTTATCTGAAAGCCCTCCAGCTGGCTTCAGATCCCACCTCAGCGGGTGCGGAGGAGAGGCTGCCCGGAGGCACCCGTGCTGCTCGCCTGTGCCCGTGGGGAAGGGGCATGGAAATCTCAGGCTGCGTTTGCATCTTGCTCCTGGGAATCGCATGCAGGGGTTGAGCCCCACGGCTGGCCCCATGCTCTCCTTAGGTAATGGTGCCTTGCAGAGCATTCGGGGATTTTGGTGCAGTCAGGCACGGCAGAGCACAGCAGCATCCCGGCTCTGCAGAGGCTGGTGCACACCTCAGTGGCTCTGAGTCTATCAAACACGCACTGAGCACTCCTGGCTAATTCTGTAAAGCTGTACATGAAAGGAATACATTTTCCCTCCTTTTTTTTTTTTTTTAAACTGATAACCTTTTGTTCTGAAGCGGGTGATTTGATTAGCCTTAGTTTATCTACTCATATTATTGATGATTAGAAAATTGCGCAGACCTTTTAAAAGCTGCCTGTGATATTTGACTAGGTGGATTCTTGTGGGTGTGAGAACGGGTTACAAATAGGATTATGTCTGAAGCACATTTCTTCAGGGGACATCACTACAGAGCTGTAGGCTTGGCTTCTCAGCAGGTATCTTCTGCCTGTGCTGGCCAAGCATTGTATCCAGATTTTTACATTCCTGATAGCTACAAGTGTGCAAATGGAGGGAATCCCCTTTCAATGGGAAGATGTAAACATGCATTGCTCATTTTTCCCCAGTCGATTCCCTGCAGGGAGAACGGGCAAGAGAAGGGGCACCAGGCACTGGGTAGGTACCACACTGGAGGACGGAGCCAAGAAGCCAGAGATGATATATTTATTTTAGAAAGCATGGGAGATAAATCGCCATGTTCTGGGCTGAACAGTCCCTTGAACAAATGGCTCCAGCGTGGCTGTTTGTCTTGCTGCCTGTCCTGCTCGTCTTCCCCCCTGTCCTCTCCCCGAGGAGCGACGAAGTCCGGTGGCCCCAGGAGCTGGGAGCAGGCCCTGGAGGTGCCGCTCCATGCCTGAGGTGCTGGGGAGCGCAGCGTAAACGCGCTTCCCATCTATTCTCAGCCATCTGCATTTCATCCAACACCGGTGGTGTGTGTGCCTGCTGGTGAAAAAGAAGGGGAGATTTTGTCTAGCTGCCCATCCTGTCCCTGTACCGGTCCTGGCCGGGAGGGCAGGGGAAGGGCCAGAAGCTGGCTGTGGGTAGTGCGTAGGGCTGCGGTCTCCGGGTCCCTGCCCAAGCCCCCGCTAGCTGGAAGAACGAGGTGTCCTTGCAGCGTGTGGCTGCAGGTTTCTCTCTCCCCCGGCAGTTTCCAGGCGGAGCAGGTGCCAACCGCGTGGCTCATTGTGCTCAAAGCCCACTGGCACCAGGGATGGGCACGGCGGGCGCAGGGGCTGCAGAGATCACCCAAAATGTGTGCAGCTGCCTCGGATACAGGCCCGGTGGGGGAGCTGGCAGGAGTGAAAACACACAGCATCTGAGGCAGACCACTGGGGACATGGGCAGGTGGGACGTTGCCTTCTCCCCTGACACATGCCACAAGCCTCAGCCTCATGCGGGCACCTACACAGCTGTGGCCTCTCCTTCCCTTTGTGAATGAGGAATAAAACAATGCTCGCTTCTGTAGGAGATTCTCTTTCGATTTTGAAACAAAGGGATTATACCTGTAAAGACAATATGTACCTTTAACACTTCCCTTTGACCACAGGAGCTCTGCGTTCTTAAAATAGCTGCCAAAGAGAAAGCTGTGGGCTCTGAGTGGTGTTTCAGTCCTGGCTTCATTGCCATGGTTCCTGAAAAGACTCAGAGCTGCTTTTCTTTACGCTCACTCTGCTCGCAGCGCTGCAGATATTTTGTATTTGGGAGACACCTCAAGACCAAACGCAGCAACAGCAGCGACTCCATTAGCATGTTCTCAGCTCAGGGCTGATGGTACCGCTCGCTTCAATGTGTGTGGCTGTTATTTTCAGGGTCTGTTCGTGAGCAGTGGTTAGAGTATCAAATCTCAGGTGGAGGAAAGGCAGGAGTGTTTAAAGCTGTGATTGCAGCTAAAATCTGACAGGCGTCTGTGCACCTCCCATCAGTGGGCTCATGTATTTTCCATGCCAGACCTGTTGACATGCTGGATGTGCTGTGCTTGCCGTAGCCCTGTCCTTGGGAGCTGTGCGCTCGCAGCACCTGAGGAGCAGGCGATGCTGGCAGGGCAGCGCTGATCACAGCAACAAACAGGTCAGGGGGAACTCCTGCCCCATCCCCTTTTCCCCTGCCATTGCAGTTAGCTCCTCTTAGGTGGGAACACAAGACGATCAGTGCTGTTTCACTTCTCACCCAAGCTGTATTTTTTGTCCTTCAGTATTCCCTCGTACATCACGCTTGTCCATCTTGTCTGTGGTCTGGGGCTGCTGGTGAGCAGAGCTCACAGTCATGAAGCCCTGGCGGGGGGGGAAGGGGGGGGAAAAAAAGACAGCTCCTGCCCCAAAGATCTTAGTTAGCAGACAAGAGAAAACAGAAGGACACAACAGGTTGGAAAACTCAGGGGGACAATGAGCTGATACAAATTGTCTGAATAAGCAGCAGGCAAAGCACAGGAACCTTCCACCAGCTGTTCTCCAGTCCTCTGGGCTTTTTTGAAGGTTTGTTGCAGATATCAATTCAGACATATCCCATCCAAAAAAGGGTTTGGCATCTGCCCCGCAAACAAGCTCATGTCCAGGCATGCTCGCTTATTTGCAATGAGATCTGACATGGCTGCAGCTAGTGGGGGAGGTACAACTAAAAACACAAAGCCCCCAGAAGGGTTTTTTTGTTTTGTTTTTTCTGCATGGAATGCTTTATCCCAGAGGAGGTAGTGGTACACATAACACATACCTACCCTTGTACATCAGAGAGCACTTAATTGGGCCCAAAGCAATCAGAGCCTATTGTTTTCTCTACAAACAATGTCAGCGTGAAGTTGCAACTCGCCACAAGCCATCCCCAAAGGGAGCTCGTGTCCGGCTGGCGCAGTATGGATTAAACCAAGCAATCAAAGCCATCATGATCTTATTCTTCCCATCCCGAGCTGTGGCTAGCAGTCTGCTCGCTCATATCCCTAGCACTGGCAGGCTCTGCTTGTGTGACAGCACACAGAAGTGAAAGCCTTTTCTCCTTCATTATCAGAAGGAGTTTTATTCTGACTGAAGTGAACAATGCAAGCAGGCGCTGCAGAGCACTGGCTGACGATGAAAAGTTTCTCTCAGCCAACAGAGGTTCCCTTCAAAGTGGCCTGTGGAGAGGTTCCACTTTAATTATGGGGAGGAAAATGCTAAGTAACCTAATTAATGTACACACGTATATACATGTATTTATGTACTCACACACATCCCTTAAAACACAGAGAATGAGAGCACTGCAGAGAAACAGGCAGCGTTTGGTGATGCCGCAGTCCAGGCAGTTAACAGAACTGGCTTCTCTGCTGAAAAGTCACATTTCTGCTGAGCAGAAAGGAAACATGGTTTTATTTTTAACCTGGCTATCTGAAGGGAAAGAAGAAGGAATATTTTGTGGTCAGACCCTGGAGATCCCAGCTCAATTCTTAGCTCTGCCACCAATTCCCCATGTGACGCTAAGCAGGTCACTTAATCTCTTTGCGCTTCATTTCCCTTCTGCAAAGTTTGGAGAGCGCTCTCCTCCCTGCTGCCTGGGCTGGCAGCTTGGGGGCAGGCACCGTTCCTGCTCTGCGTGCCAAAAAACGCGTGGACTGGGGTCTGTAGGGAGGACTATAAAATAAACAGTGCACGGTGATCTAGGGACAGGATGCAAAGCTGAGGTAATTGCAGCCTTTCCTCCTCGGTGGCACACGGATGGCGTTCGTCAGGAAGTTTGGCATGAGCACCATAACCAGCTTGGGGCCAGGGCTTCTGGGGAGTTATTTCTGTGGGGCTGAAGGACAGAGATGGCTCTGGCAGCATCTCAGCTGCTGTCGAGATGTGCTGCCTTTTGTGGTAAAACCTCTTCAGCATCATCTTCTTTCCCTCCAGTACCAGGCTTTTATTTTTAAAGCAGTAGTGTTACACCAGATTAGAGCAGATTGGGAATGAATGTACTTCCTGCAGCCTGATTCACGTAGACGATCTCTGTTGTCGTTTGCCCTTCTGTATCTGTCGGTCTGTCTGTTCACTCTGAAACCATTGGCTTTACAGTAACAGAAAGTTATATACGTGTCGAACACTGCCTCGGCCAAATGCACGTGTTATTAGAAGTGCCTGATGGGTTTATGCTGTGAGCAGTGCTGTGCCAGGGGCTGCACAGAGGGACTGCAGCGTAGGCTGCCAGCCAGCAGCTGCCCCGCAGCGGGGACATGGGAGCTCCCTGAGTGCTCCATGCTTTCAGGGCACCTGGGCTGCTCTGCACACAGACAGGATTCGTGTCCTCAGCCCAGGCACTGCTTTCAGGTATCTTGGGGAAGAAAAACCTGCAAACGTTAATGTTTTTCTCTTGCTGAATTTTTTGATTGAGGGGGATTCTTCCCACCCCCGCTGGTTTTATCAAGCAAATAAAACATTGACTTCTGTGATTAAATGCAAAAAAAAAAAAAAAAAAAAAAAGCACTATATGAAATGAGCAGAATACCTTTCACTGTAATCTTTGGAGTATGAGTAAGGTTTGGGGACTGGCATTTAGAAGCTCCAGTCTCCATGGCATCACGATTGTATTTTAAGAGGAATGCAAAACCTCCTTAAACAGCTTTGTTCTTAAAGAGAGGAGTGGAGAACAGAGGGGCTTCGTCTCGGGCCTCCCTCAGAAAAAAACAAGATCAGGTGGGCACAACGCTGCGAGCGGGGTGAGCACCCTCGGAGCCCCCCCTGGCTCACCGGGAGCTGCTTAGCAAGGGGGATTTCCGTGGTACACAACCCCAGCTGAAAGCACCCGCTTTATCTTTGTCTTAGGGCAACAAAAGGTATTTCATATGAATTATTTGTTAGTTTTCCTGGCCGTTTAGAGCAACCTTCCCTCAGCCCAGAGTGCTGTGGAGATAATTACGTGCCACTTAGCTCACTAGCTAATTGGTTTCTTTTTCCAAAAATGTGCTCCTTTAGTCTCTACCACGCCGTCTGTCTCGTTAATGACACCCATTGATTCTCTTCCACCCGCCGGTGCTGGGGAGCAGCCGCTCTCTGACTCTGTGTTGGGATGGACATGGCCCAGTGATCTCCCCAAACAGCTGAGAGTATTCAGGTGCAATCTCTGAATAACTAATAGCAACCAAAGCATCTGGGGATGGAGCATACAGCAGGCACTGGGAGTTATCTGCGTTTTTATTGCCTGCCACCCTCGCGAGCTGAGTGCCCGGACGGGCGCACATCTGTCTCCTGAGCCGTGCCTCCCTTCGTGCTCGTTGCTGATCTTCATCACCTCTCCCTCGCGATGCCACTTGACACTTGATTGGCAGTTGGTGCCCTTCACAGAGCACAAAGCCCACTGTTTGTGGCTTCTCCAGCACAACAGATAAAACATTGCTTCAGTACCCAGCAATTTATAGTCATTTTGTTCTCATCCATCACTCAGGAAACAGCACGGAGAGGCAGCTCTGCCTGGCAGAAGCGATGGTTCCCTTATGCCAGAGGGAGCCTCCGTCTCCTCTGCTCTGTGTGGAGTGCCCGGGCAGCAAGCGGGGCCGTGCTTCTCCTCGCCACAGCAGTGTCGATGGGCAGGTTACGGGGCACCGGCCTCCCAGGGCAGCACCGGTCCCTTGGCAAGGGGTAACCTGAGGGCAATGGTCTGCTTGCCCCGCACTGTCCTTGCAGACGTGGGGGCTCGCCGCTTCTGTGTTTTGTACTTCTCTCTCTTCCTTCTGCCTGCCCTATTCTGCATTCCCTTCCTCTGTAAGGACAAAGCATCAGGGCATTTTTAAATCTTGCCTGGTTTAATTAGTGAGAACTGGTACCACTCATCAGCCGTCCAAGTCATGGGAATTTAATTGGATCTGATGAATGGATAAATGGAGGCTTTCCCCTTGGGACCTGGCAGTACCAGCAGATGCAAGGAGGGGTTGTGCTATTCCCCTGCCAGCCCTCTGACCACCGCTGGGACCACCACGGTCAGCAGCACCCCAGGAGGAACCAGGCGTCCTGCTCCTCCCTCCTGCGGGAGGCTCTGGGGGTGCTGTAGTTGTGCAGGGTGGGGGTGGCCCGTCCTAGTCGGGGTCGTGCATCTGAAACGGCATGCGAGTGCCTGACAAGTGTGTTTTATCAAGGATGGGCAGGATAATTTTGCACGTCCTTGTTTTGTCATTTAGGGCACTTAAAGTGTCACTGAGATTTCACTAGCCTAAAAGCTTATCTGTCAGCATCAGTGAGTTATTCCAGTAAAAGGCTATCATCAACAGCAGCAGGAGGAGGGGGGGAACTGAAGGTTTTATATTCCAGGTTCTCTGCAGCCAGGCTAGAGCCCTTACTGCAGACCCTGTTATCTCTGCAGCGGTGGCCAGAGCTGGTGGGCAGCGCCGGCTGTGGTGCCTGGGGCTGGGCTGCAGCAGCCCTGTGCAGCCATCCAACCTTGTCTAAATGAACTGCCAGGGATTTTACTCAGGACTTTGCCATTTCCTAGCCTGTTTTAACGAAGGCGGTGCCACTCCGATGCTGAAGGTTGTCAGCGTGCAACAAGGACTTCATGAAAATCAGGGCTGAGCTGGTTGCTGTGCTTGGGGGGGGGGAAAGGGTCACAGAGATTTCTCTGAGGGAACAAAAAATGTGAGTGGGCCAGCCTCAAGCAAAGCTAAAAGTGAGACATTTGAGGGTCTAGTTCTCTCTTCGTTTGCTTTGCTGTAGCACGAGATATTTTCTCTCATTTGCACCTATCTATGGTTTACACCCAAGTAGCACAGTGTGGAAAGGATGAAGGATTGAGAGGGACGTGGAAAGGCAGAGGAGAAATGGTGGGGGATGGATGGACAGATAACTGTTGTGTGCTGGCATGGAAACTCAGCTGTCTTGTGTCTGTAAAGGAGCTCCCAAGTGAAGAAGTCACTAGCATGGTGCTACCTTTAGCTGCAGGGACTCTTTTTCTGAACAGTGAACTGGAAAACAAACTTGCCTTCTGCAGTAAACGGATTTTAATGTGCTGTTAACTATATTTATATGACTTGCTGTCCAAGGAGGTGGCCTTATATACGTATTAAATGGATTTCACCCTGGTACATAAAAATGCTGTGCCATATTTCATTTACTATGGAAATACAGTGACAGACTGGATCATAAAAAAATATTGTATAAACATGCATAAAATATTTGTTCCAAGTGCAGAAGCAAATAAAAGAGGAGATGAGCTAGAGTGGGAGGCCGGGGGCATGTCAAGCAAGGGAAAACAGGGAATTCAGAGGGGAATCATAGCAGTGTTATTTGCAACATAGAGTCAGTCAAAATAAAAACAGTTTTGTTTCTCTCTGATGACACGTTAAGTTTCCCTCTTGATCTGTGGGCTTTGGCCACCTGGTGTGTATCAATTCATGCCATTCCTGCTGCCACATTAGCTTTGAAAGGCAGAATGAAACTTACTATTTGCATGCGTTTTGCAACGTAAATGGTAAATGTTTGCAACAGATCCTAAAAACCTGAAAATGATGTTGTCCCAACAGACCTGGGAGAAGCGCTGCTTTAACCCAGCAGGGAACATGCTCTCTGTCACTTGCCTGTGCTCCCGGGAAAGCTGGAGGTTGTCTTCCCATGGAGTTCTCCTCCCTTCTCCTCTGTGTGGGAATTTTCCTGTGCCCTCACTGATGGAAAGCCTGTGCAGCAGAAAGACCCAGAGCATCACCAACAGGCAGAGGAAGACCTTGTTCTAATGCCAGACGGGGACGTCAGCTTATCAGCACCCCTGTCACAGTGCCAGGTGATGGATGCCTTGCCTGGCTGCTTGCACAGCGTGGCAGGGCTGGCATGGCCTCTCGCTGCTCCCCTGTCGCTGGTTATCTGCTGGTGGCTGATGCCAGACTTGTGCCAGTTCAGATCCTTCCATCATCTGCAGGCGCTGTGCGAGCAGGCAGCAGGTTTCCCTGCAAAGGTTTGCAGCACAGCACCGGGGCGATGATGCGGTCTCAGGTGGGACGAGAGCAGTGGGCAGAGCAGGGCTGGCAAAGCTGCTGCCCTGCTCCGGAGAAGCGTTGTCAGCATCTCTGCTCAGCGCACTGCAGCTCCAAGAGCCAGCAACAATTAAAAAAAAAAAAAAAAGGCCAGAACCGCTTTTAAAAACTGAAGTACTTATGACCAATGCTTCCCCAAACACTGCAATGATTTTTTTTTTCCACTTTCTTCCTTTCTCTCACCCTTCCTTTCATTTGCAACAGTGAACTGCAACAGGAAGAAAGGAGAGCAGAAGAGTAGGGTTAAGGGAGCAAAACTGAAAGCTAAAAGGAAAAAACGCACGTTTTGTAGCTTTCATTTTTTCTTTTGTTGGGCTAGAAGACAGCATTGAACAGAGGCTTTCCATTCAAAATGAAATGAAAGTAATGCTGATGGACAGCAATTTTTAGCCTGCGCTCTGACACGGGCAGGGAGAGGTCGGTTATCCTGGTGGGAGGAGGCGTTCGTAGCACAAGTGCTCATGTTCATGGGTCCCCAGACATGTGGCACTCTTGGCAGAATGTCGGGACATGGGACATGCCATGAAGGCGTGGACAGGGTCCCCTGGTGGTGTTCAGGGCAGCATCATGAGGCAGGAGGGGCTGTTATGGATGTCTCGTGCACCACGTCCTCAGCATCTGCTCCCCACAAAACCCGGCTAATGGAAACTGCATCAGTGCCGTCAGCTTTGTGGGGATGCTGATGTGTTGATTGAGAAAACCGTGAAGAAAAATATTCAGCTTAAGTGTCTGATAAAACTTGAATTTGGTCGTGTTTGAGAAGGAAGGTGGTGCTGTTATTGAAGTGGGCAGAGAGCTGGTTTATGATTTTAGAGAGAGATTCAACTTCAAGCTGTACTGAAAGCTTCCTGTAGGATCTGGAGCAAGTCAACAAATGTTCTGGTTTTGTGTTTTGTTTTGTTTTGTTTTTCCCAGACATAAATAATTAGAGTTTGATAGAGCGTGGGGAAAAATGTTGACTTACCTCTGAAAACAGGAAACAAAAGTAGCTCAGAGCAGACGTGGTTATTTATCAGCACCCTCCTGTGCCAGGCACTGTGCACTGCTGCCGATTTTGCAAGGAGCCCCGTGCCGACGGAGCGTGCCGGCTGTTCACCTCGGTGGAGTGGGAGCAAGGTTCCTGCTCAGGCTGCTTGGTGAGCTTTTGGCAACCACTTGGACAAACTTACAAAGCAGACATGAGGCGGTTGGCAGGATGGGAGCTGGTGGGCAGGGGGTAGGTAACAGAGCCCCCCATGGCTGCACATCCCAGAGGCAGGCGGTGCCTCGTCGTTCATTTCCAAGATGCAGCTGAAATGCCCCGATAGCAGCGGGGTTTGGCTTTCCTTCCCTTCAAAACCTTCAGAATGCCTAAATCAGACTCAGCCCCTCTGGCAGCAGCGCCCCCCCCACCCAACTCGCTGCCAGGTGCTTTCAGGACACCGCGCGGTTTCGGCAGCACGTAGGAAAAATGAGCTATTGTTAGCCAAAGAGAAGCCACTCACTCAGAGATGGGGAGGAGAGGCTGAACTCCTGAGAGCCCTCTGCTTATTGCTGGGACATTTGTGGTTGTTTTTTGTTTGTTCATTTGTTTTGTTGTTGTTTTGGTTTTTTTTTCCACATTTGCTTATTTTAAGAACAGGATCATACTTCTGCTGCATCTTTTGGTGACATTGGGGGGGGGCGTTTCCATCTGGAACAATTGTACATTCAGGGCCAGAATTGCTTTAAAGCCTCAACAGAATAAGTGATGCATTTTTTTAAACTTGCTTTAGAATTGTATCAGTAATCCACGGTTACGTTATTAATATAGTATTAAAAGGACTTGAGGCCTCTCAGCAAATTCCTATTTCAAATAAATAATTACTGGAACCAAGATAATTTATTAAATTAAATTGAAAAACCCAGACACTCCATATTTGCCTTCAAGTAATTTTTTTAACTACCACGTCCAAAAATACACTGTTATTCACACTGCCATATCCAGAGGCTCTGAACTTGGGCTGGAATGCCAATGTGGCAGCTTGGCACCTTTCATGGATCGTGAGACAGCCTCAGTGCTGAGTCTCTTAAGAAGCCTCAGCTGCAATCAGTGTAGGTCAGATAAAGATTTCTGTTTCAAATGAAGCAGCAGACAATTTTGCTGTGATTTAAAGTCCGCAGTCTGGCTCCTGCGCTCTTGGGCAGGGTCCTCATTCTGCATTTCATGTCTCCAGGCAAAGTCATAGATGTACTTTTCTGAATTCACTTGGAAGTAAACAAACAGAAATCCTTATCACTTCTTACACCTAAAATACATTGGCAGGAACCAAAGGGATGCATTATATATTATGTCATTTGCGTTCCATTTGCCTTTTAAAGAAATGAGAGAGAAAGATGAAAAGGAATGTTTGATGGCGTTCCCTATCATCTCTACAAAACAGCCTCTGGACTGAAGTGTTGGGCTTCTGCAAGTAACGCCATGTGATTAAACTTCCATACAGCATGAAAGACCAAGGGAAGGGCAGAAATGGTGCACACGCTCATTTCAACTCGTTTCTTACCTTCATTTACACCAGAATAATTTAAAACTAATGTAGGTTCTTGGATGGACACACAATGCCAAATAGCCCAGAAAGTTTTCCTTTGGTAGAGATACTTTAATGGCAGCTTGTACAAGGCTTGGTTGCATCTCATTTGTTGGTCATTTACAAGCACGTAAATGTTTCAACCAGTTGGTAATTTTTCATAAAGCACTTTGATTAAATAAATAATGAGACTGTGAGTGCAAAATGTTGTTTTATTATTCAAAACCTCTGCAATGATAAGGGTTATATTGATTGAGCTTTCAAAGTGTTATGCACATAAATGTTCATGTAAATAATACTATCAAAATAAATGGTGCCATTCACAAAAGGAGAGCTGCTGTCAGGCAGGTGTGTGCAGAGAGGTGGCTCACACCATTTCCTTCTCCTGTTCCTGCATGGAAGCTGTGCAGTCAGAGGAGAGAGATGCATTTTCAATAGGAGAATGATGACTGTGAAAACCACAGACGTTATCAAGGCGCTCCAGAGTCGGTGTTCCAGCGAGAGCTGTTGTTCCCTTGTTTGAAGCCGATGCATTTGATATTTGGCATTTTCAAATTCCCAGGACAAGCAGGCAGCAGTTCAGCAGCCCGTCCTGCGCTGGGGGGGATGCGGGACTCCCCCGCCTCTCACTGGGGACAGGGAAACATTGGGCTGAGGGGATCAGGCCCACTGTGAAGAGAGAATTGAGTGCTTTGGTGGGTTTTATCGCTGGTTTGCCAAGATGCATAACAAATTTGTGCTAAATCAGAACCTCAAAAGATGCCAGTGTTTAAAAACAGGAAAGCTATTGCATAATACAAGAAAATGGGATAAAAATCCTTTATACACTACAGTTACTTCAGAAGCTAGAATAAACAATATTTAAAATGTATAAACACAGATGGTATATTTTCCTTAAAAAATGTTTCAAGAAAAAAATAAAAGCCTCTTTAAATAGAATAAAATATGAAAAGAAGAAGTAGGTCACAATAAAATAAGTCAAAGTAAGGAAAGGGGAAACTAACAAAATGAAAATCAAAGACAGAGCATATTCCAGCAGCATGTGGTCGTCACGGGGATGTCAACAGCGTCCTGCTAGCATCCCTCGCAGAGTGGGAGCTGCAGGTGCCAGGGTCCCTGCCCTGCCAGGGCTCCAGGGCCAGCAGCACCAGAGCTGTGCTGCTGAAGGTGCAGAGGATGCCCCTTTTTTGACTGAGCCCGACTGCAGGTCCTCTGTACCAGCATACAGTAAATAAAAAGAACAGTTACATTGCCTAGAAATTAACCAGGAATTGGTGACAAAGGAGAGAGACATTTGAAAGACTCATTTATTTGCACCATTAACCATTTTAACTGCCTCTCTCAAATAACAATCATTCCAACGTTGAGAAGAGCAGGTGTTCAAATAATAAGAGCGATTGAAAAGCCTTGGATGGTCATTATTATTAATACTGATAATAAAAATGAAACAGGGATGCATACACCCTGTGTGCTTTTTTATACCCTTTTGTTTTATAGACTGGTAGGTTTTTTATCTGGTCTATCTCAGGGGAGGGCAGGCAGTAACGGTGGCGGGAGGTGGGAAGACGTTGAGGGGATAGATGCTGCAGGCTGAATGTGCTCAGCAATTATGAAAATACGCTGCTTTGGCCTGGTCTATACGTAGTGTTTTGCTTGCCAAGCTGTGCTCATAAAAGCTGTAATGAGGTGCATTTGCACCCTTCTTGGTTTTAGTTCGCCAGGCAAGAATCAGCTGTGCTGAAACTTCCTGCCACAACAACCACAGCCGTGCTGGAGCAGCTCATTGCTCTCAGTGCACCACAAGGTAAAGCAGCAGTACTTGTACGTGTAAGTCTTTCCAGCTCCTTTTCTCAGCTACGGGGTCTGCTGTTTTGCTTGGTTTCCTGTCTTTTCCCTGAATTGTTGTTTTATGCAAAGCGTCAGCAAAACGGCCATTTTCTTGTGTGATTTGTGTGAATTTGCGCATCTTGGCAAATCGGAGCCACCTATGGTCACAACTGGGCTAGTTTGCACCAGGTGATGGCCCTGCCCGCTGGCAGCACTCCGTGCCAGGAGGGAAAGGCCCCTCAGTGCGGTGCGGGGCTCCGCAGCAGCTCGCGGGCACGGGGGGCCCTGGGAGCGCTGCCTGCAGCAGGGCGATGCGCGTGCTGTGCCGGGGCGAGCTCACCCAGGAGGGACATGGGGTCCCTGAATGGAGGGGTGCCTTCAGGGGTTGTGGGTAATGGCTGTGAGCGAGAGGCGGCTGGGAATCTGTAGGCTTGGCCTTTTTCAAGTTGCTCTTTGCCAGCCGTACTCATGCAGTAATCTTGAGTGATTCAGCAATGAGAAGGTAGATTAAACGCTGCGCACTTCAAAGGGACTGAAGGAGCTTGTACATGTGCTGGTTAGAGAGGCTTGTTTCAGCTGAAAAGAAAGCTTGGCTTCCGAATATCTCCAAAGCAACAAAGAGCACCTGAAGGCTGTGGTTCCTCCCAGGGCTGCTGCGCTCCCACCCTGCCCGTGTCCCCTTGCCCGCTGCTGTCACCGCAGCCTGGCTGGCTGTGCGCCCCAGGCACCGAGCGAGGGGTGGAAAGCTGCTTGCGGGGTACAGAGCAAGCAAGGAGAGGACCTGGTTTATGCGCCCCGGATTGCACTTCTCTTTCATTCCATTTCATTCCATTTTTCTTTAAAATTCCTTAATGAAATATCAAAAGGTGTTTTTTGATGTGCTGCCCAGGACCTTGCCTGTCAGCACAGGGAGCAGCCCCGGCCACCCACTGCTCCTGGGGCCTTGCCGGGCTCTGAAGGGGCTCTGGAGGGCTCGGAGCTCTGCTTGGAGCATGCTCATCCAGGGCTGCATGCAGCCACAATGGGCTGGAAGCTCCCAAGAACAGCCACGGTTTGAGTTTTTATTTCCCTACATGCCACTCAGCAGGAAACTTGCACTCCACGAAAACATTTCTAGCACTTCAAAAGTATTAAAAATGGCTTAAATGTTGGAATGATGTGCTCTGATGACAACAACCCCTAATGTGAGTGGAGTTTCCTTGTGAAAAGTGAGCTTGAAGATACTTGTACCTTCATTTTCCATGCAGAATAAATAACACACATGGTCAATTATCTCACAGTGAAACCTCTGCAGTGAGGACTTACTGCTTAACTGGTTCCAATGATAGAAATAAAAGTTCATTTTTCTGTTATTAATTTAAAACTATTGCTACTTCTCAGGGAAGAATAAACACAAGTATTTTGTAAAAACAGTGATGACTTACAGCATCCCCATTCTTCCAGCAAGGTGAACATGTACAGCCTGCCTTTGGAGAATGTACCCAATATGGGGGGGATCTTCTGTCAGGGGATGGGGACCTAAACCCAGCAGGGGATGGAAAATTGAGACAGAAAAATGCAGCTTTGAAATAACACACACCTTCATAACAATGAGAGTAATTAAACACTAGAGCACTTTAACAAAGGAAATGATAAATTCAACATTGTCTTCAAGTGGAGATTGGATGGGTTCCTAGAAGATAAGCTTTAATTCAAGTGCATTATTGGGCTCTGTAGTGTTAAATTATGGATAGGATGAGTAACTCCCTGCACCAGAGGAGTGAGAGGGTGCAATATTCTGACATGTTAAGCAGTAAATCAGATTAGACTATAGGAGTGGCCCCTCTCAGCCCCAAAGTCCATAAATATTCACTTCCATTATAACTGCTTCCTGCAGTGCTCGCACTCCAGCTTACCAGGTGACCACGTAGACGTTGAAGTGTTTGGAAGCAAATCTTGTTGCCACTGGTGTCTGTGTAGATTTGTCATTGCTCTGGTGGGAGCTGGGCCGGGCTGGTAAGACGTCCACAGTCTCCAGCTGGAGCCGGCGAGGTGCACAAACCCGTGAGCCACGGCAGCGAGGTGCCCAGCGTGTTTGGCGGTGCAGAAAGCCGCCTCGTGCACCGGCTGCAGGCAGCCTGCCCGGTCAGCCCACACCACTGCACAGCCACCCCAGCTCCCTGCCCATCCTGGTGTGCCCAGCCCTGCCGGCTTCAGAGGGGCTTCGCGTGGACCTCCAAGGCGTGCAGACATGCCAGGGGCCTCAGTCTAATCTCACCCTTAGGCTTTACAAGGGAAAATGGCAGCTCTTGCTCTAAAGCTGCTGTTTATTCATTCACACTTAAGGCTATGTTTCTTGTTGAATCAAAAGCTTTAGCAGTGAATCTTGGGCTTTTAAGTTGGATCCGTTTGATGAGGGCACAGTTGCAGTTTCTCCTTTGCTCTCCCACCCCAGCAGAGGACTTTCTGCTGGTGGCCAGCAAGGGACAGATGAGCAGACAGTGGGCTGTTGGCTGGCAGCGGGTGCTTGGGTGGACCCAGTTTCACTGTAAGGATCCATGCTAAATTACATGAGCGCCCAGACCAGCAAGGAAACGTGGCCCTGTGTTAAGCCTCGGAGTGTGCCCGGGGGCTTAAGGTCTAACGTGAGCTGTATGCGAATCCCAGTGACTTTGAAAAGGATCTCTGACAACTACTTCTATTAGAAGTGAATCCAGAACATTGCCAGAGGCTTGCAGAGATTCCAGGCGGCAGTGAGAGGCTGGGAGGTGGCCGCAACGTGCAGCAGGTTGCAGGTGTGCTGCAGTCAGTGCTTGCCCCCAGCCCTGCAGGGAGCCGCTGTGCTCTGCGCCGCCACACCTTGGCCCTGGCCTCCTCGGCCAGAGGAGCACTATGACTGTGGCTTTCGGAGGATTTCTGTGCTGTTTATTGAAGGTGTTTTGTTTTTGAATTGTAGCTTCAGGCTAAATTTCTCTGTGCTGAAACCAGCAGCACCAGCACCTCCAAGCTGTGGAGGCATTGGATGTCAGGAGAGACGTTTTTCTTTTCTGAGAATCAGCATTTGATGTGTTGGCTTTTTTTTTTGGCACCAGAAGCAGGATTAGTGTTCCTGCAGGACAAACAGCAGAAATGGTGCTTTTTTTTTTTTTTGAATTGAGCCAGTATATTGGTGAAGTGGGGAGTGCGAGTGCTCAGTAGGCAGTGCTCAATGAACCAGTCCTCTGCCTGTCTGTACGTAGCTCTGCTCCATATATCCCAGTTTGGTGTGGGAGAAAAGGAGACTGCTGTCACCTCCAGGTGCCCCTGCGGCTGCCCTGTGCCCCCCCCGGTGCTGCAGGAGCACGGGAGCAGGGATGCAGCCTTATGATGGCATGGGGGGAACCTCTTGCTCCATTCCAGGGGCTGCCAAGCTTGCTGGCACGCAGGGAGAGCAGGCAGGCGCAGCGGGGCAGGGGCCCAGAGGGGCAGCTCTCGTGGGCTTCCTGGAGCAGCTCCGGTGACCTGGACACCGACAGAGTGCCTGCCCTGTGCGAACAGCAACAGAGCGAGTGCCACGTTAATATTAATGAGTCTTGAGTGGGTATCGGTGTGGAATCATCAGACAGTCATGTTTAACTAAAATGAAGAGTACGTCTCTGCAGCAATCTGACATTTTTGCCATATGCACAGGAGATAAGATATTTGTGGTGTTATACGTAGGTCTGCAATGTATGAAAGGACATTTTTATATTCAGATGACTCAAGACGTGATCTTATAAAAGGCCAATATGTAAAACATATGTTGCTTACAAAGTGTGAGCAGAAAAGCAACAGGTTTTTGTTCTGTGTGGGAAAGTAAACATGATAATCTTTCCTTCTCGTATTATTTCAGTAGCAGCATATCAGTACAGACTGTAGTACAAGGCCAGGCTGCAGCAGGGAAATGGAGATCTCTGAAAACTGACACTTCCAAAACCAGTGGGGGGGCTATGTGCTTCTTTCTTTCCACGATACCCTTTGCATTTTTGATGAATTAATGTAGAACAGGTGATGAGTTTGTGGGTTTTTTTTTTTTTAATTTGGCCAAATAAAAGTCAGAAGACACATTTCTTTTGAAAACAAATTGGTTCTGCTGCTTTGATCGAATTGACCAGCACTCATTCTCTAGTACTGTAACATGGTACTGTGGGTGTTCCTCCCCATCAAGTAGAGCATGAACCTGCTGCTATGGGCTCCATCCTAAAAAGACGAATGAACAAAATGGTTTAATGAACACATAATGCTCATGTTACATCAACTTGACTCCTCATGCGCTTCTAGTAAACCTTGTACACTGCTTAGCAAGCTTTTAACCTATTCATTCACACTGCCAAGGGAGTAATGGAAATATCAGATGTCATAAATGGCATTGAAAAGGGGAAAAAGAAGGAAAAAATGAGCAGGAAACAAGAAACAGGCACATGAGTGTGTGAAGGTGCAGCCCCGTTTTTTTATTCTGCACGTGCAGGCAGCTTTCACAGCAATGCATGACCAGCAGTTCGGATGTTGCTGAGGCCATCTGTGGAGATGGACGAGGTAGGGATGGCTACCACGAATGCTGAAGCTCTGTCTGTAACTTGCTGCCTCAGGAAATCTGCAGTGTTCCACTTGCCTTCTCAGATGGTTAATACCAATTCAGAAACGCAGCAACAGAGACAATGCCAGGGCAGCATGAAGTTGAAGTGCTCAGCACGGGGCTGGCTGCTCCCTGGGCTCCCCAGTGCAGTAGTTTCGCCTGCCAGATGCATTGAGCCTGGGCTGTGCGTGCAGCTGGGTAGTTAACTTACCCCTTGAGCCATATATCATGGTTCTGTTACAAAACATAATATTTTTTAAATGCTTTTGCTTTAATTTTAATGTTCTGAAGTGTTGCTGAACGGTGTTGCTTGCAGAGAAAAGTTCAGGTCCCTCTCCCAGCATACATTCCTTTTATATGTAAGTTTTCTTGGACCACAGTCCAAGAAGCATTTGAGAAGTAGTAATACCTTCTCCATAAACCTGATCCGCAGGTCAGTTTAGATCATACAAGAAACTTTTCATGTTCCCTAGTCTGATGAATATGTTGTGAAAACCGCAAATGTTACAGGCTAGGCGTTTTCAAAGTGATTATTAAAAGCTGATCCAGCTGTCATATCAATACCTTCTATCCTGACCTGAAGCACTTAAAGAGTTATTTATAAATTGAAATGTCATCTGCTTGCTCACAAACCAAGTGGCTCGCACAGCTCCTTTGCACACAGGTACTGCCCACTTGGTAGTTTTATCAAGCAAACCAGTGTTCATCTTGGAACTGAAGAAAGATTTTTTACCTGAATTACAGCGCATTAGCTGGAGAGGGGTAAAAGATGGCAGTGCCTTGATCCCAAAGTGTCTGATACCCAGCAGACTGTACTATTGATGTGCAACTTTCATTCTGTTTCTAAATGGACGTGTTGCACAAAGGACTTTCTCATTAAATACCCCCAAACAAAACATGTACATATGATTACCATATCATATCATGACAATAATAGCATTTTCTTTTGCCAATTTACAAGAGGCTGGTTCACCTAGCATCTTGACATACCCAACTTATGTCTCACATAAAAGAAAGACTGTATGAAAATATCATCCTTCAACATAACTGTTTTTATTGTGTAGTGAAAGACTGCATCTAAAACCAGAGGAAGAGGAGTATCAAACAGCGTATTTTACCTAGTACGTACAAACAAAGAAGCTGCTGAGAGTTGAGTAGTAGATTTCTCGCTCAAACAGAAAAGAAGCAGTAACTCAGACTTCCATCTGTGTTTTATCAACTGCTAAGAAACAGGGTAACATAAGGGTGCAGCTTCTCAAAAGACTGGCAAACAGAAAAGAAACAGGAGATACATCTAGTATGTGCTATGGGATGGCTTGGTAAGATGAGAAATCAGCTGGCAGTTTTATCACTTTCTCCATTCTCTATTAGTTTCCTTTTCTTTTCATCCGTTTTCCTCTTGAAGATGCTATCTCTGTAGAACTGAAGTTCTTTGATGCTTTCCCTGATGTCATCAAGTGCTCTGAAAGAGAATTAAGGAGGGTTTCAAAATGCCTGCACACATCTTCAACTACATCTGGATTCTAATGCTTCTAAAAAATTCCAGGCTGTGAGAAATAAAACTCTGATATGCATGGATCACAAATCTGTCAGAAATAAAAACAACCCTCGCTACTCTTGGGTATGTGGAAAGCAGTAAAAGTCCACCAGCACTGACGTGCCAGGGAGTAATGTACAGCTTATCAGTTTGTCACTGAGCGACATACAAGCTCTTGAAAGCCAACAGGTTCTACAGCTTCAACTATTAAAAACAATTCACTACTAATCTGAGACAACAAAGAGACAAGGACTCAGGACACCTGTTTGTTGCTCCTGCTTTGGCCAGTCATCTGCTTTCTACATGAGCAAGGGTGACTGACTCGTTTTGACCCAGTACTTTTTGTTACCATGCTCTGCCTGCTTGGACTGTAAGGTCTGTGCAGAAGCAGTAATCTTACTGCACGCCTTCAAATGTGCAGCACACCTACCTGTGATTTCCACCAAGATCTCTACAAGTCATTCCTTCTCTTTTTATACCAGAACCTCCTCTCCTGCCTAACAAGGCCATGTCAGAACAAAGAGGTAAAGATGCAGTTACTTCCTTCCACTGTCATTTAGGGAAGTCAGAGCTAGAAATACCAAGTAATGCCTACAAAAAGTCCAGTGTAGACATTTCAATGCATAGGTGTGTTGCTCTTTTTTCCACATTTAGTCTGAGCAGATGAAAGAGCAAAATGGATGCACTTACTGTGCATATGGACTTACCAAAGCCTATGGATCCCAAGGGATTTGTGTGAGACCCACCATCTCCTCTATACAGAAGAACTTAAAATCTTAGAAAATGTGGCTTTCTAAAAATTGTTAATACTACATAGCATCTTTTCTTCCAAAACCTCAAAGCAAGTTCAACTTTTAAGGACGTCTCAGATGCCGGCAGGAGCATAACTCAAAACGAAATCCTTTCACAGAAAGCAGAACAAGCTCTCTGACATACTACAAGCTCGGGAAATAGCCAGGACCAGAACTCTTATCTCCCCTTGTGCAGTCTTCCAATTTTAGTTTGTCTATGAACAACTTTGCCCAATTCAAGGACAGAAAAAAGCACTGTTCAGCTAGCTTTTTCACGTGATTTCTCACTGTGATGTCTATAAGGTGATAGATGTATCTACATTGCCAAACAAGCATCTTGGCTTGAATAGTAAACAAAGTGAATCAGAACAGATAAGGAAATTTCTGATTCTGTGTATAACTCCTTCCCTTACAGTAACCAGGCTTCTGACTGGAGAATACAAACTATATGACAGGGAGCAGAATCATACAACCTCTGCTGTCTTCTGCATTAGAACAAACATGCCTGGAATCAAAGGAAGCGCGCAGCGCCAGATTCTGCTCATGAGGAACATGTTCCCTGCATGACAAGCTCTACTTTGTTATAACAAGGAACCTCACCTGTGAGAAGCTGCCTTCTTTGGTGCAAATTCATATTCTTCTGGATACCAGCGTCTGTAAGCAGAAAAAAAACCCCACCATTTAAAAAGGAAATTGGGATTCACTAACATGTCCAGTGGCTGCTGTGGGTTTGTTACAAATGGTGAAGGAAGTTCGGTTTCACTGGCTTATGGAGAAGCCGCAACCGTGTGAATCAAAGTGCTGCAAATGGCAGAGTACATCACTCCCTGAGTACTTTATGGTTCATTCTGTCCATCAGCCTGAACAGAAGAGATGAAAGAATGAGACGGCTGCATACAGCCATCTCCCAGCAGCCCTTAACCTTGTTTTAGAAGAGCGCGTGTTAGTGCCACTTAACAGGCTTCCCTAGATTATCTTTCATAGAACTATTCAATTTGGGGAATATTTACCTGCAAAGTTCTTTGACAGTGCTCACATCAATGATCCTGTAATGAAGATGCCTCATGAACTGAGGCATGTATTTGTCAAGAAATTTCTTATCTGCATGAACAGAGTTACCTACAAAGACACAAAACAAGATGTTTCTTCAAAGACACTGCAAAGCTACTATGAACATCTAAACTACAAACACGCTATGCATGCTTGGAAAAGATCATAGGGTATGAAAAGCTATTCACAGGCAGCTCATATAACTCATTTTCTAGCAAATATGATTGTAAAGGTTTGTCAGATTTTCATTTCAGGATCACACATGGTTTAAATACATAATCCCTGTATTAATTCTTCAGTTACTACACTTTCTGTCACACAGATAAGTATCAAAGAATTATAAAAGCATCAGGTTTTTCACCAAGTGAAAATAGGCATAAGTATTAATTTCATTTAGCCATAATCCTAAAGCCGTACGTGAATGTCCTGAATTTAGTTCCAGGTAACAGGATATTTGGCAGATTCACATTTGGTGCTTCATTTGATACGCACAGTGAAGAAAAGACACTTCAGTTTACTGTTCAGATTTTACGGTCACAGATTGCTGTCAGCAGTTAAGTTGCCCTTCCCAATTGTAACTGTACAATGAAACATTAATGCTAAAAACGACTTAAGTTTCCTGCAGTAACAATGTGCAATATTTGCTTTAGGGAATCAGCAGAATAGATGATGCCTTTTTCTACTAGCTGATTTTGATTCACATGTTAGATCTCTGCACAGAAAACTAAAGCATCCCTGCCACGTGCATCAACTGGCCTTTCAGCATCCAGCTGGGAACTGCAGGAGGGATGACATTATTATTATTATTAAGAAAGAACACATTTTACCTGCAAGAGGACAGAGACCGGGAGGTGTTTGTTGTCGTACAAAGGACAGAAACTCATACTCTGCCTGCTGCAATGAAATTTTACTCTCCTTCACAGCCTTAGTAAGGCCAGACTGCAAGAAAGAGCCATTCGTCATAAATTATATATATGCTACCATCAAAGATATTTCTAGAAATGCTCAACAGCAAAAGATCAACCAGTAAAGTACCGCTTGCTCCCCAGCATGCCCAGAAGTATTAAGAGTACAAATTCACTTTGTATTTTAAGGTATTCTGGGAAACCCAATCGCCTTTATACCTCCATAAGGAGCCCTTGCTGACTTTCAGGGCACCACTCACGAGACACAAACCATCACAAGTAAAGGCGCTCATAGAACAGTCCTAAGGACACTGATTCTCCTGCGATTTTCCTCTCTGTTGCTATACTTTATAGGGTGTTACTCTCAATTACTGACACATTATGCAAGCCTCGTTTATACACCTGCATGCACATGATCCAGGAGAATATTATATTTCTGTTTAATGAGAGGCATTTGCCTCCCCAGCCCAGAGTAGTATGTATAAACAAACAGAAATAATCAGAATTCTGGCTGAAGTGTTTATCAAGATAACTATAAATCAGAAAAGCTTCATCCTTCTTTTTTTCAACAGTTAAATGTCAGATCTGCTCTAAGTGTTCTCAGTGATTTTTTTCCATCTGGCTATGCTATATATTTCCATGACTGTGCTGCAAAAATCTACTTGACAGATCCAAGTGGTGGTTAAAAAATTCATTATGTGGCTGCATTTTCATCTATATTCTAATTGCTTCTCTTTTCTTAGTCAATTAAAAATAAGTAGCTCCTCAGGAGCAGTGATAACGAATGCTACCATCTTCAATTCACTTGTGAACTGAAGTTGAGTTTGTGTCCTCAGCTGCAGAAGGGGAAAAGCTCCCATCACAGTAAATTAATATTCATTTTCCAAACTCTTACTAATCCTTCCCAGGGAGAGTAAGATGCTAAAGGGAGGGAGGAAGGAGGGGTTGTGAGTGTCTTAAAACTTCAGCACTTAATTGAAAACTACCTTGAATTTAAATTTGTAATCAGGGATTGGAAAATCCATTCACTTTCTTGCTACAGGCAAGGAGGAAGCTTTCCTTGGTGACTAAAAACTAAAATTAATCTATTCTTACAAAAGTTAAGTTTTCAGTGAAAAAAATAAACTAGGCTTACAGTGCTGACGAGCACAGGCAAAATAACAATGTTTACAGTAAATAGGTCTGTTTAATTCTACTAGGACCTTAATTTTCAGCGGTAAGTTTCCATTTTGCCAGCTCTGGACTATTCTACACCAACCTTGTAGTTATTTTTAGTTGAGATTTTACACCACGTCTTCTTCTGTATTGGAATCATTATTTGCATTATTTTACGCAACACAGAACAGGCTTCAACACGAGGAGCTGTCAGAGGAGTCCATGCAACCCAGCCCACCCCCGCACAGGGACTGGGACTCCTGTGGAGTCCAGCCATGGCAGAGCTCAGCATGCAGAGCAGGGAACTGAACCCAGCTTCTTAATCTCATGCCAAAAGGCACAATGCTGAGTGTCCACTTTCGAACGTGAGAATCAGTGGCACATATCAGGGTGACGGGTCCTATTCCAAGACCCACCAAGGCTTGTATTACAGTCTGCAGCTTTCCTGTGTGCTGTTGCTGCTCAAGCCTTCTCTTGGATTTGTTAACTGTTGGCCTTCGGTGATGCTTTTGATTCTCAAGTCAGAAAGTAGCTTCCAGCACTATTCAAACTTATTATAAGCCAAGCTACTATGCACAGGCCACCTCGGGACAATCTGACAGTTCCAACACAGGATGGTGATTACAGATACACAGATGTAATTTGCAGCTATGCCATGGATGACTTGTGACACCTTGGGTAAAATGCTGTACATCGGCTCCTTGGTACAAGATAAGGATGATACTTACTGCCTCCCATTCTTTATCTCCTCTGTTTGATTGCAAAATCGTTCAGCACAGTTGTTGTCCCTTTTTAGATGACTGTACTGCAACTAGTAACTCTGAGTTACGCCATTATTATAAAGAAATGGGACTCGTAGCGTGAGTGCTCTAGAAGGGTTACCTTCCCGTGGTGCTCCTTGCACCACTCGGACATGCCATCCAGAAGCTCATCTGGCTGGTTGATGATCAGGTTGGGGCCCTGCAGGGAGGAAAACACAGGTAATCAAATCTTTCTGACGGGACTGTTCAGACGTTTGGCATCCCGGAGCCGCGGGGAGCGCGGCGCTGCCCGCACAGCGGCCTCGCGGCCTGAGGGGCTGCGCTCGGGCCTGGCGCTGCGGGCAGCGGGCGGGGGGGGCCCGGCCCGGTGCTGGGGGCCCGAAGGGCTCCGTGAGGCCGGTCGCGGCGCTGCGCTCACCTCGGCCAGGACGTTGAGGTCGCAGTCGGTGATGAGGCAGGCCATCTCCAGGATCTGGTCCTTCTCCACGTCCAGCCCCGTCATCTGCCACACAGGGGAGCGGCACCGTCACCGCCGCCGGCCGCCGCCGCGCGCCCCCCCGCCCCCCCGCCGCCGCCCCCCCGCGCCCCGCACCTCCAGGTCCACCCAGACCATGCGCTGCCCCATGCCGCCGCCGGCCATGGCCGCCGCCCGCCGCCGGCCCCGCCACAGCCGCCCGGCGCAGCTCCGCAGGCGACCGAGGCCACCGCGGCTGCCGCCGAGCATCGCCGGCCAGGCCGCAAAGTGCCGCCGCCGAACTACACTTCCCGGCAGGCCCCGCGGCGGCGGCCCCAGGGCGAGCGCGGGCGGCGGGCGCGAGCGCTGCTGGGAGGTGTAGTTCCGAGCGCAACGGCTGCGCGGGGTGCGCCGGGAGCGGCGGGCGGGGCTGCGGGGCTGCGGCCCGGGCCGTGGCGGCAGCGGGCCGGGGGCAGCTGGGGGCTGGCGGCCCCCGGTGCCAGAGGTGGTTTTCCAGTTTAAGACACGCCTCGTCGGGTCTTGCTTTCTACCCCCAGGAGAAGGAACATGTTCAGTGCAGCCGGTTACCGGGAGGCGGCCGCTAACCGGTCGTACTCCCAGCTCCGACCACCGCAGGAGCTTTTCTCAAACAAATTTCCGTCTCAGAGGACAAATGGGTACAAACGTGGGTGAACTGAGTGAATAAAGCTAGGCTGTAAAAACATTCAAACGTGTATGGGTTATCCACAGGGAGACTTTTAATGTTCTTCTCTAAAGCAAGGAATATTCAAAAGGAATCGTTTATGTATCAAAACAGTTCGACACGCGCTTCGGATGCCACAAAGCATCATACCCCTTACGCTCTGTTTCAAAGGGTGTGTGCCTACACCTGATACAGAGCCCGCCTCCTTCAGCTGCACTACAAAAATACACTCTTCGTTATAATACAAGCACCCAACAATAATTCTTAAACTGTGGCACGTTTGTTTTCTTGCATAAAGCCCTGAGGTGTTGAGTTACCACATTTAAAATCAAGATGCCAGTTTTGGAGCATTCTGCGGCTAGTAGTTTTACAAATATTAAATGGTAACTTTGATGGGTTTATTTTACACAGATTCAGTTAGAAACAGATTTAAAGTTCTTTAAAGCCTACTGAACGCTTGTTAATGCCGTGACGGGCGCCATTTGCCCTCTCTGTAGTTCTCTCTTCTGTTATCATAATCGTGGCTCCAGCTTTCACGATTCCTGTCTTCATAGACAAAGTCATCTCTGCTCCCCCGGTAATGATGGTCAGATCCAGAGTCGTGGCCTCTGTCATCAAAGCCGTAGTCATCCCTTTTGCCCCTGCAATAGTCAGGCCCACGGTCCCCAAAACGCTGTTCTCGGCCAAAATGCCTACTGTCCGAGTAATAGGGGTGGGAGCCCATCCTGGTCTTGCGCAATGCTGCGACATCTGGGCGCCACTGCATCTGGGAGGCTGACGAGTGATTAAACGAGTGCCCGTGCTGGTACCCGGAGGCAGCAAAGCCGGGGTGATCATACTTCCCACCGTACTGAGACTGCTGCCGCATCGCACCATGCATCTGGAAAACAGAAGAGAAAAAGGCTTGGTGGATTCGATGCACTTTCCTTCTGTCAGAGCGCTCTAACTAGTCTATGGCATGGGGTCCTGATAAATTTTAATCTCCTGTGTTGGCCTCTAAGTTCCACATGAATCATGCTGCAAATACAAGGGAAAATGAAAATGAACCAACAATATGAGACTGACTGCAGACTTACGGAACGGCTGCTACTGAGTGCTTTATCTACAGCTGGACTTGTAAAGCTCCAAGACCGCCCAGACATCACACAGCTTGGTAGCAGGAACTGTCAATCTTTTGGAATGGTTATTTCAACACTCCAAAAATACATTCTTGTGACTTAATACAATCATTATAGGAAACATCTAAGTACTCAAAATTAGAGCCAACTCTTTCACGTTATCCATCATCTGTGAGTGACTGCAGGTTTAGACACTATTAACAGCCCAGCTTACCACTCCTTGTCTCTGAAGGTTATCAGGAGACGGCAGAGACCTCTGCACAGATGAGAATCCTGCTGCTACCATATTATCTGGACTCTTATCGTATCTGCAGAAAAAGGGATTAGGAATTTTAGTCTTAAATGTTTCTAACATAGACTACTGCCAGTCTAAGGGGCACCTGCAGCCCAGTCACACTGCTACAATTAGAAAAAAATAACTGGGCAAGCATTACCCTGAACTTACTACTGCTGTGAGAAAGTAGTGCGGACACGCTTGCATTGTGTACTTGGCAGAACTCTCTCCACTTCACATCACCGAATCTTTTCCATACTCATAGGAAAACAGTTTTTAAACAGGAATGTGACTTGGGCCAGAAGCTCTGGCAATCAGATCTTTTGGAAAATCACTTTCAAGATGACGCTCTTCTTTTTGCATTAGGTTTTCAGGTACCAAGAATGCAGGGTACTGAAGGTAATAATAATGCAAGTACTTATTCCATAGCGAAGAAAGAGTAAATTGTGCTTGGAGTGAGAACTGGGAAAGCTGAGTGTGTCAGTACTGTTTTTTAACTTGAACTACACACGTGTACCTACAGTGTGGACTCTTACCTGCTGGAAGCTGGATGTACTGTGCCAGATGGGCTCGTATTGGCAGTTCCATGTGGTAAAGAAGATGAATTACCATCTTGAGATGCATGACTGCTCCCTGAAGAGAAACAAACATTTCATGAGACCGCCAAACATCACTTAGATTAACTCGGATATGAAATGAACTTGTAAGATGCTAACAATTTCCCCATGCTTAATTAGCTCTCAAGTTTCACCAGTGATCTGCAAAAGCACACAATCTGGTTTCCAAAACAAGATACTGTATCTGTCTTAATGCCCAGTTGGGAAAGACACAATCAGGCTTGCAATATTCTGGCCGACATGCCTCACTTAACTGAAGTCAGATGCAACTTTCACTGCTGGTATAATTTAGAGGGGCTTTCAAGGGTATGGAACAAATAATCAAACAAAACAAAAGAGAAGACTCAGCCTGGGGTTTATATGTCCCCTTAAGTGGCAGGTAGGTCCCTGGTCAAAACCCAAGGACAAAAGCACATGCCTGTATGACAACACTGTTCTATAAAGTCATCAGCTAGTAGGTGAGCGGCAGTTTGATGAGAAGCATGTGCAACAACCATCACTAACCAACTCAGCGCACCTCTGTCAGGTTTGGGGAGGAGGAGGAGGAAGGTGGCAGCTCTGCTTCCCATTTGGTAACTGTGTTAATGTTTCTTTTTCTGGGTACCTGATCTGAACTGAATTTTGATAGGCCTCCCATACAGCTTGATCCCGTTCAGCAGGCTCATTCCGTAGGGGACGGATTCTTCGTGCTTGAAGTTCACAAACGCAAACTGTTTCTGCTTGCCATCCCTGTCCTTGGGGATTTTAACCTTAATTACCGGACCTGCCTGCGGATCAAGAAACGAGAGATGTTAAACGGGAGCGGAGCAGCTCTCCAGAGTTTAAAAAAAAAAAAAAGTTTTAAAGTTTTAAACCCGCCCCACAAGGGAGGAGGCCGCGCGGGGGCGCACCGCGGCCGGGCCGCTCCTGCACAAGTTTGTCCGCCCGCGGCCGCCGTACGCCGCCTCGGCCCCGCCCCGCCATGGCGCCGCCAACCGCCCGCCCCGCCCCGCCCCGCCGGGCCGAGCATAAAGCGGGCGGGCCGCGGCCGCGGGCCCCGGCGGCACCTGGTGGAACAGCTCGAAGATCAGCTCCTCGGTCACGCGGGGGTCCAGGTTCCCCACGAACAGCGTCCGGTCCGCCTCGGCCGCCGCCGCTCCCATCGCGCGGCCGGGCCGCCCGCGCTCGCCGGGGCCGCCGCTCGCTGTTGCGCAGGCGCCGACGGCGCGGGGCCACGTCACGGGCGGGGGCGGGGCCGCGAGCGGAGCTTTCGGGGGGGGCGGGGGAGCGGGGAGCCCCGCCCTGCGCGGGGCGGTGCCAGCGGCCGCAGGGCTCCGTGGCTGGGGGGTTGGGCGGCCGTGGGGCGGGGTGACTGAAAGTCTGCGTGAGCCAGCTTGTGCGGCTGAAAGGCCGTGGGTGCAGGTCGTGGGCTGTACGAGGGCTGCGGTGGGAAGCTCGGAGCCCCCAACGGCTCCCTCCTGCGCGCCCTGTCCCAGGGCTTCGCCGTGAGGCGGCCCTCGTTATCCCCATGTTCTCAACGCCTCCCTCTCTTGCAGGTCCTGCTCCGGAGCCCAGCCACGGCCAGCGGGGTGAGGTAACTGCGTTGTGACTGCCATGAGCTGTGCTGAAGCCCGGCCTGCGGGATAAGCACAGTTGTTCTGTGTAATAGTAATAAAAAGGAAGCAAGCGCAGTGTAGACTGGAGTGTTGAGCGTTCCGCTGCTTCGTTCCCTTTTATCGCCGCAATACTCTGTCTGATGGCCTCCGCCATCCCAAATACTGCCTCCTGTAATGGCGCAGACGCAGGCAGGCAGCTTTGCATTCCTCCTCTAAACAGCTGTATTACACTTTAATGTGAAGATGGCACTTCTGCTTTTATGTTTGAGCAGAGTTCTGGACACCCATCTCTCAGCTAAGGTACTTCTCCAGTGTTTTGCGAAATAGCTCCCTGTTCCCATGTTGTTTGATTACATGGTAAGTACAGTTCTCAACAACTGTAATTCCCTGGATATTTTGGAACACGCTGGATGTAAAACAAGGATATTTTCCATCTGGAAAATTTTTGAAAGGGGAAGTTCAACCCTCATTTTTCATTAGATTTCAATGCATTATGGCATATCCTATTTTCTTGTTAATTAGGCCCTGTTCATTTTCTCCAGTTCATTACTTACTACCGCACCTAGAATTTATATTCATTTGGTTTAATCGTGTTCGCCTGGTTAAATTCTAAACAGTTACTCATTCAGAAAGGAAATTATTACCCTACTCTGCCAGGACTTCCACTTTGGCTTAATTTCCCTGGAGCCTCATTTACTGTCTTCTGTGTTTTCTTCCTTACTGGGTCCCCATAGGTTTGGTTGGAAGTGTTTGACAGCTTTACCATCATCAGCTTTCTTCACTTGGGCTGGGCATCTTCAAATGGATGTCGCAGTCCTGCGCGGTATGCCGTACGCAGCTGGCTAAATTCAGAGGGACCCACAGAACATAGTGATGGGCTCAGGCTGGCCTGTTGCAGTCTTGCATGGCCAAGACCCAAAAAAATGCACAAAAAGGGAATGAGAAAACAATTTCAGACTTTTACAGGCATATTAAAGTCCTGTTGTGGTGTTTGCCTTTGTTATATTCCCATTTTGCTCTTCAATAAAACCCACAAAGGTATTTGCTTTCAGGGGCAAAAAGTGTTTGTAAGTTTCCTATTTTCACTCCTAGTATACAGGAGCTTATGTTCTTGAGTATTACAGAAACTTGCCAATTCTGCTTATAGTTTTCACCTTTAGATTAGGCTCTTAGTAGTCTTCCTGTTCCACTAATAATCATTTTTAACAATTACTTTTACATTGCGAAGGAAAGAGCCCGAGAAATCAGCGTCAGTCTTGCAGGTGACACACACAAGTCACAGATACCAGAGACACCAGTTCTCCCCAGCATCATTTGCATCCTTGCCTGATACAGCTACTTGAGAAAGTGGTGTTCATGTCAGACCAGTGGAGGCAAGAAGAGCAATTAGTTCTCAGATTGCTGCTGTTGCATGTGCACGATCTTATCACCTGGTCCCAGCTCACAGGCTGGGAAAGGGCATGGATGCTGAGTGCCAGTCTGGGAGCTGTGACTTTCTGCCTCATAGGTCTGAAAGCTGGGGCTAACGCTGCCTACAGTAAAGAAAATATTCTCCTCTACTGAAGCTCTGAAATGTAACAGAAGAAATGCTGAGACAGTAACTCTGGTGGAATGCACCTTGGTTAATGCTCCGTACTGGCCTGTTTTACAGGTTGCTGCTCTCTGGCTACAGATCTCCCTGAGCTCCCCTCCGGGTAGGCACGGCCTGAGCTGTGTCGGACAGTCCATGAGCCCACAGCCAGACTGTAGTCTGTGTGTCTGTCCTGTGTCTGTAGTGCAGTCTCTGTCCTCAGCACTGATTGCAGATGTCAGCTGCGCCTTCTCTCTTGCCTGATTGCACTCATGCTCCTCGGGTTATTCAGCTGCCTCGCTGACTTCCCCGTGCAGATGACAATCTTTTTCAGTGCTGTGGTAATGGGGCTGTTCAACTGAAAGTGGATGCTTGAAAATTCTCCACGCCCTGCTATCCTACCAGAAAACAGGTACCTGTAATTACATCAAATGATAGAGAGATCAGTCAGACAAAGCCATTGCAGATGACAGTTCTTTCACTGGAGAGCCTGAAAGAATGGGTCACGCCAGCTAATGCAATAACCGCACACCTTATCCCTATATGCAATTTTCATTAGGGCCATTGAATGTCCGTGACCGACACCTGTACAAAGAGGGAGAGAAGCAGATAGATAAAAATAACAGCTACAGTTACTACTGAATAAACTGAACTTCTGCAGGCTTTTGTGGTTCAGTTCTTTGGCTTCATATTCAGACATGGAGTGAGTTAGGGGGAAGTCACCCTGGCAAACGGAGGAAGCAGAGCTCAACCTGGAATGGGGAGGAAGAAGTGAAGACCGTGGGGTAGCAGAAGACTGAGAGAGGGGTTCCTCCCCTTCATATTTTCTCTCAGATAATTTTGTGTTATATTAATAAATTTTGCAAGTCAAATACTGAAGTTTTGCCTGTTTTTTTCTGTTTTTGCTGCTGCTCTGTGCTGTGATTTCATGCCCTTGATGATCTTTTAGAAATACATTAACAAATGATCTGCCCACCTCTTCATTCCGAGGTGAAATGACACACGCTCCCTTCAGCCACCCTCCTTCCTCCTGTCCTTACAAGCAGGATGCTACGCCAGCCTTTCCCTTGCCTGCACTGGTCCCACCGCGGCTGCTCGAGCCAGTGCCACAGCACTTTTTGCCAGAGTGCGCACAAGGCAGGCAGGATACCCCAGCCTTCTAGCTGAGAAAGACTTTCAATTACTCCTGGCAGGTTGCAACAGAAGGGTAATTGTAGCTACAAACTTCTCCATGAAGGGAATCATTGTGCTTTTTAAACAGACCATAAAAATCTCCAGCAATGCTGATGTTCGAACAGTTAAACAGCGATTAAAGACACCCGCACTACAAGACCTGGGCATGTTATTTCCAGAGAACATGTCAGCAGCTGCTGAATTCCTGCATTTACTGTGCCTCTGTGACAGTCGCAAAGGTCTTTATAAAAACAATTATGTTATATTCAGCGTTAAGTAGCGAGTGTCAGAGGTTCTGTGCTCTCCAGCACAGCAGAAAGTCTGCGCTGGTGCAAATGTTATAACACAGCCCTAAAAACGTCACTGGGGCTTTTTATTAAGTTCTTACCAAGAAAGTGAAAGGAAAACCAGCAGAGAGGTGGACAAACCCTTCTACTTCTTCTCTGGTCTTGTGTCATGGGGAGCTTTTACGATACTTGCTATCCATGACTCATTTCAACCTTCGACTTCTTCATGTGCTAGTCCCAGCCTGAGTGTAGCACTCTGTATTGTAGGTGGCAGAGGGAACGATCCACGCTCAGCACCGGGTTGCCATCCTTCCCCCCCATTTAACTGTGCTCACTTGCTTCTCCAGCTGCACGCAGGGACAGCTGTTCCGAGCGTCCTGTTCCTGGCAGCTCCGGGTGGCTCTGCTGCACTTGACTCCCTCCTTCAGGACCGATATCCCTCCTTGTGCCTTCTGTTGCTTTCCTTTTTTTTTTTCCCATCATTTTACTTCTCCCATACCACTTGTGACTGCAATCCCACCAGCAGCCCCTGAGCCACACAATCCCTTTAAAGATGACTGTAATTACTGGCAATCCCTGGGATTACATTACATGTCCACGGGTTTACAGCAATTGACAGCAATAACGCAGTATGGTGCGAATCAGTATAGCTTGTGTTTGCAGCCCAACAGCTTTGTAAACAGTATTAGAGCGCCCAACACGTTTACTTCTTAATAGCAAACTCAAATTGGGGTGTTCGGTCACAGCGTGGCGAGGGAGTTTTAAGGCCGTGCGATTCCCAGCAGAGGACTGCCGTGCTCCCCGGTGCTGGAAGGAGGAGCAATCGGTTCACGTCCTGAACAGTGCCTGAAAAAATTCCGGTGAGAATTGCTCTGTCCTGTCCCATTGCCTTCGCTGCTCTTGTTTCCTGCAGGATTTCCCCCCGAGCCCCGCGGGGCCGGGTCCTGCAGCCGGGAGCTCCGCGCTGTGCGGGGCCGGCCACGCAGCGGCAGCAGAGCCCCGCGCTCGCCCCGCAGCCTCGCGCAGCAGGGGCCGGGATGATCAAAGGGCCTTGGGACCATTACGGGCTCGGGATCTGTGTAATTGGCCTTTACTTTGTTAATGATCTGCTGCTAGGAACGAGGGGCGGGTGAGCCGCTGTCACCCCCGCGCTAACAAGCACCATCCCAGCTCCTGGCTTTGCCTCGTGCCCCAGCTTTCCGACCTGCCGGTGCAAACCAGCTGCCAAAGGTATGAAGCAGAAAAGAATGTCAGTTTGAAAGATGAACGCGTTAAATAGGCCTTCCTCAGAGAGCAAAGTGAACTACAAGCACTCCCTGCTACTCCGGCACCATGTCCCCCAGAAGCACTGGGCTGGAAGGTCTCTAAAGGGCCCCTCCTGGCCTTTAGGGCTTCTTTGCACTGGGATTTCAACCCCAAAGCAGACCACAAGCACTCCCACCTTGCCATCAGAGCCAGGTCATGGTGCCCTAGGACAAATCCCGGTGACACCAGGGCTTTGTCCCTGTGACCTGGAATCTGAGCTCTGAAATAGGAACTGAGGGAAACGCACGGTGGACCTTGGACCCATGGACCAGGATCTTAGCCCCCCCCCGCCAGGCATGCATGCTAGGCTGCAAAGGGGAAACCCTCACCAAAGGGAAGATGCCAACAGCAAAGCTAATATTGAAAATGAAAATGCAATGATGCTTCAGCCTGTGCCCCTGAGAAAAGTGCCTCCTGCTGCTGCTGCTGCAAGGCCATTCCCTGTGTGTCCCCCTGCCTGGAGCAGCCTCCCTGCGCGTCTCTGCCTCCCCGGTTTTCCGTCTCTATTGAAATCTCGGTACTAGACATCTGATTTCCATTTTCCCCAGTACTTTTAGTTCAATCAAAGTATGTGATTAGGGCCCTGTGGGCTCCATTGTCATCTCCACCTAAGTGCTTCTCTGATTGATATAAACAGCATTTCGATATTTACGCTGTGGTAAGTGGAATGTGTTTCTCTGGTTACTTTACTGGATAATGCACAAAATCTGCCACTAAAGGGAGAAAAAAAAATAAAAAATAAAAATTTCTGCAGAAAATGTGGTGGGAGGAGAGGAGTGGAGGCCTGATAGGACAGCTCTGTGCCTTGTCCTGGTCCCATCAGCATGGCAAGGAACACCTGCACCCATCTCACCACCTGGCTAAGCAGCAGCAGCAGCAGCCAGGGAGGTTATAAAGGGTTCATGGGAGGCTCTTGCTGCTGTTGGTGCATGCTGCATTTCAGGGCTTTGGTGATTTGGGCTGTGCCTGGAGCCTGTTGATCTGAGACAAGCTTGTGGTGATGTGTGAGAGTGTTTGAAACCATGCTAGCTTGTGTTTGGCTTGTGGCGTGCAGGCTCAACCCCAGGCTCTACGCCCGGTCTGGGTTTGAGCTCTGGCAGCTGTTGGGGCTGGTCCAGGCTCTGTGACCCCCCAGTCAGCAGCACCCTGTGTTCACCGACCTGCTGCAGCACACCTGCAGTGCAACTTCTGCTGTTCTGGTCGATCCTCGCCCTTGGAAGACAGGTAGGTGAAGCGTTGTGTGTCACAGAGCTGGTGTTTAGTGTAATTTGTCCCTTTGTGGGACTGCAGTCCTTCAGCCAGCAGCAGGGTACGGCTGGCTGCAGGTCAGAGGGAAGGGTCTCCTTCTGGGCACAAGTCACGCCTCGCTCACAGGGAATCTGCCTTCAGCACGGGCTTACAGCTGAGTGGTAATAAGGAAGCTGATGTTTGTGGAAGTGTAGATGTGTACGCAAGGTCTACCAGTGCTGAAGTGAGGTGCAGTAGTGCCTGCTGTCGAGCTCCTGTTCACTGCTCGGAGGAATGCGTGGATGAAAAGTGGCTGATGCTTGCTGCCAGTGCTGCTGGGCCCCGGGGGGATGCGGTGCCCCAAGGCACTGACCTGGCCGAGGGCACCCAGGTGTGCCAGATGAGTGCCAGGAGAAGGGATGGGTGTGTTGAGTTGGAGGGCGGAAACAAAAGCACTCTTTTCTGTATTCTACATGCTTTTAAGCAGACTGAGATTAGATGCTCTCCTTCTTTATATCTGCAGGAAAATGTCTAAAGAATGTTCCTGAAAAGCAAACATTTTTAGTTTCAGATAATCTTAGAGAAGGGGAGCAACTATTCTTTTGTTGAAAAAGGGCTGTTCGAAAAAAAAAATAGAGGCAATCATGCTCTTAAATTATAAAATATATTTATTTTCTGAGATATGACTTTAAAGCAGCTCTTGGAACATAACTTTCACACAAGGGGCTTGTGCAAATGCTGCAGCTTTCTCTCTCAAGCACTGTGAAACTTCCCTAGGCAGAAGTTCCTGGGTGGTTGTCCTGGCAGGACCAGAGGTCTGGGCAGGTAATATGCAAGTGACCCAAATATTCTGTAGAGGTATCCTCTGAGGTAGCAGTTGTTTTGATAGAGTTGGTTGGAAGTATGTTGTTGGCTTTTCAACATTTTTTTTTTCCTCCTGTGTCTACCTTTTTACTTGGTCAAAAATACTGCATTTTAAAAGTTTCAACAGAGAAGTTTTGAGCAGTTTAGCTGGGTGCTCTTTTATCTAGCTTTAAGAAACACATGGATAACTGATCTAGATTTGTATTGTTTTATATTTAATATCTGGAAGTCCTGTCCTGGGAGGAGGGGCAGTGCAGCCCTGACCCACTTGCTCCTGGGAGCAGGGGCTGGAGGTGGGCAGCAGCCTGGGAGCTGCTCCTACTTGTTGCGGGTCTCAGTGGGACCACAATGAGTCTCCTGCTGCCAAGCAAGTGCGGAGACCTGGCTAGTTTTCTGTTGCATGCACACTGATATGCTCTTAGATAAATTATGTTCTTGCTAAATGGGCAGTGCATGTCGCTGGGACCTTGCCTTGGGTCCTACCCTAGGCGCTTGCTTGGAGCTGGGAGCAGTTGGGGCTGGCAGCACTGTGGGTGTGCTGGGACCAAAGGTGCCTTGTGCTCCATGTGGCACAGAGGGTCCTGAGACAAAAGGCTCTCCCTCCCCATCTGCTTCTTTTTTCCTCTTGCTCTTGTTTCTCTTACTCATTGATGGAGATTTAAGCAGTTCTTTTCCTGGTTTAAGCTTCTCTGTGCTGTAACAAGAAACTAGCAATTAACTACTGTAAGAGTGTTTTACAGTCCTATGGAAACCCTTTCTATCCACTGTGTTTTAAATGGTTATATCTTTTATTCCTAGTTTTCAGGAGTATAAAACTTTACTACATTTGCTGCAAACCTTCATACTTTGCTTTGCGGTTTATTGCTCCCTCTGCAGATATATCTTACTCATAAATAAGGCTATCATCTCTACAGTACTTGACTAAGAACTGCAATGGCTCTGAGCGATTTCATTAATGGGACTTTGCCTAGAAATCCCAACATGATTCATATCAAACCTCAGCCTTCGCTTGGCCCAGTGGTGCAGAGCTCTGAGAGCTGTGGCAGCAGTAGGTTGCTTGGCTGGGTTATTAATGCCCTAGCCAGAAAATTCACCTAGTGCTGGGAGACTGATGTGATTTAGAATTGGATGATGAGTGAAGAAAGCTCGGTTGTGAGCTGGAGGAGCTGGGTCTCAGTGCTGGGGTTGCTTTGGGCTGCCCAGACTTGGGCATGGAGTCTGTTGAGACTTGGAGCACAGAAATGAGTGTGCTGGCTCCAGCTGTGCCCTGCAAACCCTGCTGAAGGTCCTGCTCTCTCCTCACCTGCAGTGGCACAGCTGCCTGGATCAGCATTGTCTCTGAGTTCAGGACCTATGTTTTACTCCTTAGCAGAGGGAGTAAGAGCCCTCAGAATTGTATGGTTGCCTCAGTGCCTCATGCAGCAGAAAGCAGAAAATAAAGGCACAGCTGAACTCCAAAGGTGTTCACATCATTCTTCACAACTGCAAAGGGAAAGCAAGTGCTCTGCCCCACAGGCATGGCTCGTGAAACCAGGCTTCCTTGCAAACCCTGTTTCATTGCATCATCCTGAGCCTTGGCATTATTCAATCAACTCCTGTGCATTGAGCTGGAGAAAAATATTTATCAGTTTCCTCAATAAGCTAGAATTAGTTGTACAACTGCCCTCTGACGTATTGTTACGTGACACAGTCTCTAGGAGTTTTAACATGCCCTCTTGCTTTGTTTATCAGGATTCATCCTTGACTCCCTCACAACACAATAAGTCAATACAGATCTGCACAGCAGTCGGAGCTCCAGACAAAGCTGCAAGGTTTGGTGCAGCAGTCAGAAACGTGAGTTGTCAAGAGCTTTTGAGTGTATTCACATATTGCTTCCTTTTTGCTGGCAGCAGAGCAAAGAAATGCTTGTTACTAGCGGTGGCATTAACCTCTGACTAGATAGCTGGGGGATGCATGTGAATAAACTGTTCTTTGTGGGGGCTGACGCCTGCAGATGCAGAACCATTTGTTAAAATATACATTCTTAGGGCCAAATCCCTGGTGGGTACAAATCAGCCCAGAAGTCAACAGGGCAACAGCAGCTGCAGTCGGCAGAGTTTGGCTGTCTGTGTAGCTGCTCTCACTCGATAGCTTCCTTTAGCTGGAAAGCTTCCTTTTTAATAGGAATTGTTGACAATTAATTTTCTAAAAACTCTATTTTCACTTGATTAGGAATGCAGCTGATTACTCTCAGCTCCCATGATGTGAGGGCCAAATAAAGAGGTAGAAGTAATAAATTTGAGTTTCCTGTGGACAAAGGTCTGATGTGGACTCCATCAGTGGTTCTGCTTGCGCATCTAGAAAGTGGAGTCGGTGCACAGAGTCCACATCTTTGTGGGTCTAAGAGGAGGAGCAGAGGATACCAGTCCCTGCTGCAGGTTTTGTTTCCAGTGCTGTTGTGACACAAATGATTCAGAAAGAAAGGTGTGGGGTATTTATTGCAGCTTTCAGACCCCTGCATGCTACATGGTAATTTCATCACATCACTGTGATAGTGGTTTTAAAAATCATGCTTCTCCTGTCCCCTTTTAACAAAATACCTGTTGTTTCACAAAATACATTTAGAGCTGTATGTCCAGAATGCCAGCGATTAAAATATTGTGCATTTAGAGTGAATGGACTAACAGTCGTCTAAGCATGACCTCCACCAGAAGAATTAAACCTGTGTTTAAGGGCAGTTGAAATTTCTGTGCACCAGCAGAGCAGGCAGTAAGGCACCCACTGTAAGTCGCCAAAACCCAGGCACCTCACAATTACCCATTCCCCTGAGCATCCCCACAACTGTGTTGTTAAAATCTGCTTTCCTGGGCTTGTCAGGAGTGGGGAAAGAAGGTGCATGCTGGGCATGATGCTCCCAGCTCCCCGCCCACAGCCCTGGGGCTGGCAGCTCCTGCGTTGTTGGATGGTTTATGGCACCATTTGCCAGTGCTGATATCTGCTACCAAGCCTCCAAATGTCAAAGCTGGCAGTGGGGATGCAGGCAGTGCGAACAGGTGGGCTGCGTGAATCTCTGGGGTCCCACTAATTCACACGGATTCATGGGGAATAAATTAATGATGGTAGTGGATACAAAGCCCTATTCTGGGTGCAGGTGAGTGAGCAATTCCCTTCTGACAGGCAGAGAGGGAAGGAGACCTGTCATGATCAGATTGCCTTTGATTTTATTGTCTAAGATAGCCTTAAAGGTATCCTGCATTCTGCATTGGTTTTTCTCTTGCCTGGCATTTTTGAAGCAGTGGCAAGTCTTGCTTAAAATAATGAGCACCTCTGTTAATTGCACCAGACTACCTGTTTGCGGTGCAGGGTGTCTCTTGTACCTTCTGCATTAAAGAGCCAAAGGTTTTCTCAGCTCCTGAAGAGACTGCAGATGTTCAGAGCAAAAGGCATCAGTCCCATAAGTGGTGTAAACCCACACAGCTCTGCATAAGTGGTGTAAAACCTGCTCCTAAGCCAGCCCATGAACGTGGTCTTTGTGCCAGCAGGTTTTTCACAGGTGCACTTTGAAGACCCTCAGGAGTGGATTTGTTCCATCCAGAACTGAGGGCCAGAAGGGTGGGAAGGTGTGGGTGAAAGCACTGCTGTGGGAAGGAGTAAAAGTGCCAGAATATTGGAATAGGGGAAAATACAGGAACAGCACTTATTTAATAAGCCATAAAACAAACTATTGTTACCTACAGGCTCTCTATCTGCATGGTTTTGATTTTGTACGTGCCGTTTTTATAGGATTCCTGAGTTAGCCTTTGGAGAAGTAATATTGTATTTTTGACATGCAGTTAGGATTTTCCCATAGTAGCAATACTATAGGGATTATATTTTCAACTTGTGACTTGTCTGGGAGGGGAAAGGTTAATGAACACCTGCTGTGTTACTGTTACATTCATTAAACTTGCTTAGAAATTTCATGGCCACATTTGTACTCCAGGCAATGTCAGGTCTCCCCCTGACAAGAACTGGGGCTTTAAATCTTGCTGTTTCCAAGGAAAATAAATGCATGTACATGAGGAAAGTTTGGGGTCCACATGCCACAACAAGGGTTCAATTCAGAGTGTGAAAAGGGGAATGGCTGTTTTATTAATTATGGGCCTGCCTGTGATTATCCCAAACGTTTCTGGTGGGACCGGTCGGCTCTGTAACAAAGCAGTGCTGTGTCCCTGGCGCGGTTCTGGAGCCGCTCTGGATCAATGGCTGGGTAACCGATAGGTTAATGTACAATATGTATTGCAACTGGTTGTAATTTTTTCATTTTACTATCAAGATTTTGTGGCTTACTTAAAGCTGCAAGTGGCCATTAAGAATATTGGTGAGTAAAGTCACTTGGCTGCTTACATTAATTATTAACTCGTAGATCTGAGCCAATAAATGGCACTGAGGGAAGCCCGGCGGCTCACTGGCGTGTGCTGCTGGAAAGAGGGACTCCGGGCTCTTTCCAACTCTGCCTCTAGGAAGCACTCTGGCTCCAGATAAATCCCTGCCAGAGCCCCCAAAATGGGGAAGAGGACTCTAAGCATTGCTGTGAAGTGCAACCAATGTGGTCTTTGGGAAGCGCTTCTGAGATTTTTGGGGTCAGAAGGCTTGGTAGTGGGGAGAGCTGTGCACAAAGGATGTGTTGTGTTACAGGGAAGGTTGTGGCTGGAGCTTGTTTTCAGCTTGATGGCAAAGATGAGAAATGCAGCACAAGGGAGAGACCTGCACAGCCCTGGAGATCTGGATGGGCAGGAGGTGGAAACCAGTCCCCGTCTGGGGGTCTGATAGGAAGGCGCTTGTTGTGTGCTTATCCTCCCGCGATGTCCATGTCACAGCAGTGGGCTTCCCCTCGCAGCACCAGGAAGGGGAATGGTCCTGTGGGGAGTGCCTGGTGCACCCAGGGTACTCCCAGCTTCCAGCCAGGAGGTGAGAGCCAGCGCAGGAGCGCCTGGTGCAGATGGGAGCAGGATGGATGTGCTGCCTGTGCGCATGGGGGTCTTCGTGCCAGCCCCTCTCACCTGCCCCTGTGCAAGTGTGCTTGAAACTTCCTGGGAGCAGGCTGCTGCTACTGGCCAGATGATCCCATGCAGGTGGCAGAGAGATAAATGACGCCATCTTTTTACTGTAGTGGTTTGGCCATAATTTCTAAAGGACAGTTATTAGATGCAGTCTTCCCTTTTTCAGGGACTGTGACTCCTTGGGCACAGGGAATTGCGATGAGAAAGGTAGAAAGCGAAACCCGACGTTAATAATGAGAGCAGTGCCCAAAACCCCATCCATTCCTCTCCTCCAATTTTCTCCTGTGACAATTTATAGGTTAGTTTGATGCTTGAATAGCTGTGTCTCTCTAGTAATATGTATTCTCGGTAAGTATTCCCCGCTGTGGCATATCCTAAGAGAACTCCATCAAATAATTATCTTCCCTTTTATTTATTCACAGTCTTTTCACTTGATCTGCATCACTATAAAATATTCCAATGGTTTCCTCTTAGCACAGAGCTTTCCTGAGATTGTAAAGTGTATTTATGTACAGTATTAAATCCACACTATGTGACTCTTTATCTTGGCACTTTCCTCATTTGATGCTACTGTCGGGCACTGGCCCCAGCCACCTTCTGCCTCTGCTGTAATGCCCTGCACAATCAGCACACGCTGAATCCGTGTCACTTGCCCAAAGCCTGGGGCACAAATGCAAACAAAATAAGCCTTTGCGCTTCTCTCTGCAGGTCCTGAAGTGCTGAGTGAGCCTGTCCGTGTGAGGTGTTGGTGCTGACTGTGGGACCTCTGCCTTGGTCTCTGGGGCTTTCAGGAAAGTGTGAGCATCAGCCTCTGATCACCACAGAGCAAAAAGGGCAGCAGCCAGCCTGGCAGCCAGTGCACTGTGCCTGGTAGTGGGGTGGGATGTGGTGCTGTGAGGCAGGGCAGGTGCATGAAAGGGTCTGGAAGTGGCAGCTGCTCTGGAGGAGCAGTGAGGCTGATGCAGAGGGATGGAGCAAGGCAGCCCCAATGGGAAACCTCCCGTTACCTCTGAGATTACTTCGTGCTCAGTGGTTCCACTCAGCAAGCACTAGCAGTACTTCAGTGCTGTGTCTGGGGTCAGTGCAGAACTGATTTACCTTCTCTGCCTATTTGCTAGGGAGCACTAGTGTTGTTTTGCTAGGGGTTTGCAACACTGAAGCAGGAAGGGCGGGCAGTATGTAGCAGAGACCTGCAGCAAATGCTGTGTGTTGCCCTGAATGTGCGACGTCCATTCCCCATGTGTGAGTGGGTCCCTGTCCTCAATGGGAGGACTGCTGCTCTTCCAAAACAGCATTTCATAAACCATTATATCTATCTTAGTGTGGGGTTTGGTGTACTTTGCATCAGCTTAACAGAGAATATTTGGTGTCCTGGACCTCAGTTTGCTTCTTTACGAAGCACCCATGCAAGACAGCAGCAATAGTGACTGTAGATGTAGTCACTGAGATACACAGGCAGCATTTTGGCAAGAGCAAATTCTCCTCTGCAGGTGTGGCAGTCATCTAGAGGTTTTATGGGCTGAAAGGTCTCGTGTCAAAATGGGATCTGTAGCAATTGCTGGGTTCTTTTTACACACAAGGGCTTTTCTCTTTTCCAGGGCTGAAGAAACCAGAAAAAGTAAAACTGCCTCTGAAAGTTTGTGCTGCACTTGCAAAGTTTGTGAGCATTTCACAGGAGCCTGTAAGCTGTGAGGCAGATGCAACGTCTGTGCTTTGTGCCATGTCTGGTTGCCATGATTTGATGGCAGCTGTTAATAAGTTGGTCATGGCGTAATACAGCAGTGACCGTTCATAATCAGAGCTTTTACTCCCTGCTTTGCCAGCAGTCAGCTCGGCTGGAACGTGGAGAGGCTTTAAAAGGGGTTGGTCCCAGAAGAGGGAGATGTCAGGGAGAGAAACGGTTATGATGATGACCATAATGCTTACAGTCATTTGGCTCCAATACATCTTTAAGTGGCTTCGTATCAAATTGAGAGGAGAGTTCCCTAGCAAGGGTTAACTGAGTGTATAAAATTGATTGCGATTTTAGTAATTCAGTATAATCACAGTCTACCAGCAGGTTGCTTTTCCAGCAGGAGGGTTTGGAATTATTTTCTGGAGTTTGCAATATAGAACTTAAATTAAGCCTCAGAAGTCAGAGGAGCTCTGCTGCATCTCTAATGTGGTGCTAAATTCTCAGCAGCACATTCTCTGTATTAAAGCCTTTGCTAGCAATTAGGTTCATTAACTATCACAATACCTTATTTATTACTCGGCATGCCATATGGTTTCCCAGCTAAAGAATGGCACCCGTTCTAGCACAGACCATTTGGCATCATAAAAATGTTAACAAATAATGTTATGGCTCTCAAGGGCAAAAGGGCTCACTGGGTTGCAGGTCTGAACGGCAGGAGAGAATATGAAAACATTTTTCTTCTATAGCAAAATAAAGAATTCCTCGAGACAGAAGTATTCAAAGAATATAATGCTCACATAACACAAATGGGAGTTTTATACATGCCCATAATGGTTATGTCAATATTTGCAGTAGGCAGTGCTCTCACTCATCCCCCTTTCCTTCCCCCACTTCTCTCATCCTTCTGAGCATGAACATTTTAAGGAGAAACGGCGGAAGAGGACCCATGCAGTCCCTGGCTGCTGCAGGCTGGGTGATGGCTAGATGCATCCTGGAGTTTGGTGCTTCTTGGCAAAGGCCGGCCTCGTTCTTCTGTTTCTTCTGGAGATCTGTGGCAGCTTTTCCCCATTTGGATGAGGAAATGGGTAACTTGTCAGTTCTAGGCAAAAGCTGAAGCGTTGGGGAAGGAGGAGGAGAGGTTATCCTGGAAGAGTCTGATTTCTGCAATTTGTTGTTCCCTTGTTGTTCATCCTCTTCTCATCCTGTAGCCATTTTGGAGATGATGTGGGTGATCTCTTGGCTAATACATAGCCAGGCACCTGGAAGAAGAGCATAATTTATTACAGCTTGATATAAATATGCTTCATCTTACATGTCTTGTTTCTTGGTGGCACTAGCTTCGTACGTGTCTTGGTGGGGATTTTGTGATGGCGTTAGCTTTGTGGAAATAAATGTCTTTAAGTGGTTTCTGTAATTTTGGGGGGCTGGGATTGATTATTGAGATTTGGCATTTATTACAATCCAAACTTCATCCCTGCGAAAACAGTTCTGGGCACTGCATCAAGGCACTTCAGTTGCTGGCATGTTCACATAGCACTGGTTTTTTTACACTGCAAAATGACCTGTAAGGGGTGAACTTATGCCAGTAGAAAAGAGCAAGTCAATAGTGGAATATGAAGCTAGGTGTTCTAACCCTGGGAAGAGTAAGATCTCAGTCTTGTTGTTCAGTGGTCTTTAAAGAAGATCAGCAGCCTGTGTGCATCTCAGGGTGGGAGCCTTACTGTACCACTCACATTTGGTTCCTATTTCTCGCAGGACTAGGAAACAGGGACAACATTTCAGGTCGCAGCCTTAAGTTTTCTCAGTTGGGCATGGTGTGGCAAACAAGAAGGAAAAACACACCTTTCCATCCCTGTTCAGTGACTGGGTCCCCTTAGGAGGAAGGCATGCACATTTAACAGGCTAATTCTGATAAAATGCAAGTTAATCAAGAGTGGGAATGACAGCACATTAAATCAGGCTTTCTGGTCCCACTACAGTCTCTGTGACAGCCTCTGTAACCCACCTGGCACCATCCCATCAGCGGAGGCAGAGCCCGTGGGGGCCACCAGGCAGTGCTGTGGCTGAGAGCAGCCAGCACCAGCCCCACCACACCGCCTGCTCAGGGCAGAGCAGCACCCAGAGCATGTGGCAGGGTGCCCTCCAAAAACGGTGGTGGTGGTGGTGACCACTTCGAAAATACTTCTACTTTACAGAGCAAGCACTTTTCCCATGAGCAGCAGCAGAAATGAGAAATTCAGCCCAGCACTGGGCTCTGTCCATGGCTGAGCTGTGCAGCTGAGAGGCAGCTTTGGAAGAGGCCCTGAAATGTCTCAGGAAGGGATGTGATGATGAGCAGTATTCCTGTAAAATTTACAGGCTTTAAAGCAAGAAAGGACTATTTGTGATCACCTTGTCTGAACTCCTGAGCGATGCTGGTGAAGTATTTCACCTGATGGTTAATGTAGTGCCTCTTCATGCCTGAATTGAAGCCATTTTTTAGGGGGCCCAGCAGTTCTGCGTGTTTTACTGCAGCCTGTGGCGTGCAGTGTGAAGCCAGGTCCTGGATCAAAGTGCTTGGCCAGAGGATAAGTGACCAAAGACAGGGCCCTGGAGCTGAGCACCATGGGCACTTGGGGTCCAGAGTACTTATGGCTCATGAGGGAAAGGAGTCAGATTTTTCTGACCTGAAAAACTGCATTTACTGAGCAGAGGATGTCAGGGTGGGACAGACAACTGTGTATGGTGGCAGTGGTGGGACTCAAGGTTAAGGTATTTTATCCTTTTCTTCTTTTCCACTGAGCAGCTCTGTCAGTAGCTGAGTTAACTTCTTTTACATCAGGACATGGATCTGAAAAACAGTTTTGGTAAACCACCCTCTGAGCAACTTTTCTTTTACTGTTAGGATTTTCAGCAATGTAAAATTGAAAGCCCTGTGGAGGAAAAAAAAAAAAGAAATGAACTGTAACAAGCTTAGCCATGTTTGCAGGGGTCCTTTGAGGCTGAGGCTCTGCCTCATTTCTGGAAGTGGCCAAAAGATGGACAAGCTGTGCCAAGACTTGGCTGTCCCACATCCATCATGTCCACGTGTAAGGTGGTACAAACTGTCACCTGCACAGAGCCTCTGCACCGAGGCAGAGGGGAGGTCATCCCACCCTTGCTAGCAGTGTCCCAGGAGTTGTGCATCCAAGCAAAGTGGTTTTTAAATCCCGGAGTCTTCCCTTCACCTCCACAAGATATAGGAAGCTCTGTGACGCAGCAGTTCCATCCTTTGAGATGTGGGCTGCAGTAGTACCTGTCTCTGATGCGTAGCGGAGGATCAGGACTCTGCTGCGTAGTGTTAACTGATGAGCTGGATGGGGAGAGGGGGCGAAACTTTCTTTTCTGTATCCAGTTTCCAAAGCTTTGAGCTATTCCTTTGCCCCTGACATCTGATCTGCATCCAGGGTTAAGCTCTCTGTACCCTGAGTCTCTCTGTCAGCTGGTCATTTTAAAATTCCCTTTATACCAGCCTCAGCGCCCCTTTTCAGAGGCTACAAACCCTACTGCCACTGAGCACCTTTTGTCCCCACCACACTGGTGCCTTATGGCTGGGCTCTGGCTAGCCCCTGCTGGCCTTGGCTCGGGTTAACCACACCAGTAACCACAGCAGCCTGGGAGCAGAGAGCCTCAGTGCATGCTCTGCACGCCCTGCTCGTGATCCACATGCAATTTGGAAACATTCATCATGAGTAAGGTTCTTACTGGGGTGGAAAAAATGTGCTTGGCCAGTTTGCTAAGGGTGCAAGTCCTGCAGACCTCGTGGGAGGCTTAGTAGGGTGGTAGTATTGCCTTCTGAAGGCAGGGAAAACTGAGGAAAAAAATAAAAGTGATGTTAGTGCTGAGAAAAGCTTTCAGGCACAGATTTACTCATGGTGAACTATCTGGTTTTAGGCTTTTCAAATTTCTTCTTTATTCTATTTCACCCATCTTAGAAGTGATTACATTTTTCATGAAAGTTGTGATTTTTTCCCCCTTCCCCCCAATACCCTAAAGGAGATGTTTCAATAACGTGTCCCTTTAAAGATCCCTGGGGCTGGAACCCCAGCGAGGGGCCATCCCACCTTCCCATGTCCCAGCTGGTACCTGGGGAAATGAGGTGTTCCCTACCTGCCCAGTCAATCCCTCTGCACAGCAAGGACCCAGCAGTGATGCAGCGTTTATTTCTGTAGTGAGACTGGCAATACAAACACTGACAATTAACTTTTTTCAGTTGGAAGACAAATGATATTCAGGTCAATTTGTGGTGGAGTCGGCATCTTCCATATTATGCATGAAGTATCTGATGCACCAGAAGTGGTGGTGGAGAGGCTTGTTGGTAAGAAGCAGCAGGCTGGACTTTAAAAGATCCTTCATGCCTTTAGAGGAGTCTGGGGGTGCTTACACCCCTGGTGACAGCAGCATCAGCTGCCTGGGTTGTGTGCCTTTCTATCCTGACCTATCTGCATCCTTTGCTGCTTGCAGAAATGCTTTTGAACCTCTGGCCCCAGAAGATAGCTCTTATCCAGGAGGAGCTTTGCAACACTGTTTACTTTCATTCTTCGGAGGCTGATCAAGCCGTTCCAGCAGGGAATGTGTTTTGGTGGAGCATGGACCATGCCAGCCTTCCTCCCATGTGAATGCTGCGATGTCCAAGGGCGCTGCAGCACCTTCAGCCTGGCTCCAAAGCACATGGCTCGGTGCTTGGCTGCGGGACAAGTGTGTTGTGACTGACTGGGAACGTGCATGTTTCTCCTAGCCTTCACAGGGGATCCATAAATATCTCTTAAAAAGGGTCATTTGCAAACTGTCTTGATATACTAACGTTATCTAGGGTTCAGTCACTTAGGAATTTCTGACTAGATAAGATACCAAGGGTTTATTGCATCTCCTGGCAATTATTAAGAAAATAAAATCAGTTAATATCTAACCTTGAACCTAGACTGTAACATTTGGCTTCAGACTCTATTCTGTCTTATTTATAAGACCTGGAGTTGTATAGTTTATGGAGGGGTATTAGGAGTGACTGAATAAATGAACAGGAATTTCATTTGAGATTAAAATACCTTCATTATGTAGCTAGAATGTCTTAGAAACATTTCAGAAGCATTTTGGAAACAAGAACTCTGTGTGTGTGTGATTCAACCACTCGATTTCTCCCGATACAAGAAAGAAAACAAGGAGGAGCCCCTTTGACAGAAGTTTCCCCAGCTGTGTAGGCATTTTGTGTGAATCTTTAGTACACAGATACGGTAAGAAAAGGAAGGGGGGAAGAAAGGCTTCCACAAGTGTGGGCTTTTGTTTGCACTGTCAAAAACGGTAATGCATTCTCTGTGCATACGCTGGCGTGCGCACCCAGGCACATATCTCTTTGGAAAGGGGAACAGATGACTCATGCAGCTGGAAATGGGATATGGAGCTTTGCCCTTGCTAGAGAGGAAAGATGAAATTAGGGGTAAAGGTGTTCGATGACTGGGATTTGATATTTGGCTTGTTCCCTATACAGCATGAAACCGAGCAAATAACCTTAAAGTATCCCAATGTCATGCACTCACTCCTTTCCATAGGATGACCAATGCTATTTATATTTGAGTGAGTTTAGAAAGTGGAATCTAAACTCCTAAGCTGGAAGCTTTTGAAAATTGTACTGTTTAAATGCAGTGAGTGGTTTAAGTAATGTTAATAGTATGTTAATCTTGTGCTCAGGAAAGTGTGCAATAGGTATGTAACTAGCCTGAAATCCTTGTAGCTAAGCCTGCTCACAATCCGTACAGAGAATGAGCATCCCCTTAAGGGGCTGGGGGCTCCTGTCCAAAGGTACGATTCTATGCCCTGTTTCAGGGGCACAAGCCAGCACTGACAATGTCTTTCTGCAGTGGAACTACTCTTCCCTGGTACTGAATTAATTCTGAGGAAGAACAAAAGTCACAGTGAGGTTAGGGAGATGGAGGAAAAGTTGGAAACGCATCTTGTTAGACCATCAAATATTTCTGAGGCCAGAGCAAGCCAATCCAGAAGTGCTTTGGTGAGGCTCTAGTGTCGATTCTGCCGTATTTAAGTGTTTTTTTCCAGGATGAACTTTACCAAGCAGGCGTACGGTCTCCTCAGCACCATACAGTTAGGGCTGACATTTAAGGCCCTGGCACATCTTCTTTCTTGTCCCATGCAAGATGTCAAATATTTTAGGTTAAGAGAAGAGGAAAAATAATTACACAGTAAATTAAACAAAGACACCACCCTCCCACCCCCCACTTATTAAGACTTCAAAAGTTGCTGCTTCTGGCCTGAGCTATCTCAAATACATACAAAGGGTAATGCTAAAAATAGGTACTGTACAAATGATTAGGTCATAGCCTGCTAGAGGGAGACATTTTATTTAATTACTAACTAGGCTGTGCGTTGATGGGGGGAATACACAAACACAACAGTTCAAAGCCCGGCTGCCTGTTTTGCAGCGCTATAAAGTTTGTGCTCCTTAGCTGAGTCACTGTGGATAAATTCCCTTTTGTGTCGGGGATTTAGTGGAGGAATGTGGGAAGGCTGGCCTGGACTACCACAGTCCTGAGTCACAACTCACAATGATCCTCACAGTATTTGCAGGCTTAGGGCCATAAGCCACTAATTAGCCCTATTGTCTTACAGGCTTCACAGTATATATAACCTGGACAAGGGGGGAGGAATAGAGGGACGCAATGGAAGTCTGCGAGCTGAGGAAATGCTTGTGTAAATGCAAAAGCCTACAAGGGGCAAATGGCAGCTTCTTTTCCTTTCATTGATATTTTGTACCTCAAAAGCCATCCTGCAAAGAATCCAGATGGGAACCTAACCCGTTCCCTTGCTCTAACGGCATCGATCCTGTCCCTCCCAGCACCCCTCTGCAGCACAAGCGTGGTGATAGGAGCCCTGGTGTTTGTATGACTTCAGTTCTGACTCAGAAAGGTGTTTACGAACAGAAATGTCACGGTGAGCCTGAGCCGTAAGGGTTTTACTATCCCATGCTTGTTGCTCACTGTGATGCTCCTTAAAGGAGCCCAGCTTGAAAGAACAGAAGAAACTGAGCACTGGTCAGGCTGAGAGCCCCGGTAACTCCTGGAGCCTCTGTCTGCCGTGCTCCCGGTCGCGCACAAATGCACATGTGCAACAGCCCCATTCAGTCCTGTGGAGTCGCTCGGGTGTGTAAAGTTACACACCAGGGTACTGCGGCCATGAGGTAGGTGACGCAGTTATCCTGATATTTGCTGCTGTGCATTTTTCACATACTTAAGTGTTTGCCCAATTATATCCCTTATGGAGCTCAGTGTCAGTCAGTTTAAGGACAAAGGCAGGAGAAGTATGGAGCAGGGTTTCTGTGCTGTGGCTGTGTGCTGGCCCCATGACAGCTCATGCTCCTCTCTTTAGCTCTGTGTGAATTACTAGACCTTAAATATTCCCTTTTCCTGGAACAATAGGAGAGCTCCTACAAATCTGTTAGGTTTGGTTACAGTTGTGCTCCCGCACCAATTTATTTTGATGTTGATCGTAACGCAGATAACTCCCCAAAAGCGCAAAGCCCTTCCGTCTGCAGCAGCAGGCAGGGCTGCATCCCCTCGCACCACGCCAGAGCCCCCAAACCAGCTGCATCCTCTCAGTGACTCTCAGGTTCCCTTTGTGCTGCGAGCGGTGGTGGCACAATAAAGGGACTGTTCACGATTCCTCCACTCCCCCATGCAGCCACAATGCACTCGGGTCCGATATCTGAACAGCTCAGATGGATACTTGTGCTAATCAATGGATTTCACAGGAAGCTTAACGTGCCGTGGCTGCACGCTGAGCAGCCTTCCAGGGGCCCTCGGCAGTTTTCTTCCCTCCTCCTCACAAACAGCTTTGTGTATTTTTTTTAAAATAGTCTAACACATTTAATCATCTTTTCATAAGCTGTCAGCTTGTCTCATATGCAAAAGTAGAGCAGCACACTATACCCCATCTCAGAGCAAAGCTAATGTGCCTGACAAAATTCTTGCAGCGCTCCAGCAGACACCGGTCTCGTGTGTGTACACAAGAGCTTGGATGCTGTAAGCTTCCCTTGAAGTCTGGAGTAATACCAAAATCAGTTTTTAAGTGACAGCAAAAGTCATGGATTTTATTTACGTTAAAACAGCTCCTATTTTGCAAATCCACACACACACACACACCACCCTGCCCCCAAAATGCTGAGCAATGCTTCGAATCCTTGCTCCAGTGTTTCATAACTCAGCTCCACAACAGTGAGACTGGAAAACCCTCCAAACACACAAAGATAAGGGAAACAAAACTATTCAGAGGAAAATATACTGGTTCCAGGTTAGGAAAGTTACTGTCTCCTCACTCTGCATGCGACCCAGGCATGCACGGGTCAGTTCTCCGAGGACACAGGAGAGGTGAGGCAGGCAGCACTGCTGGCTTGCGTGGGGGCACTCGAAGCTGAGCAGAGTTGCAGAAGTTCAGCTACGTTGTGTTAAAGGGTGATAGGGCCCATCAAGGTGGAGAAGTAGGAGCCATTTCACTGCATCTATCTCTGGGGTGTAAAGTTGGAGATAACAGGTCTGTGTAGCATCACTAGGGGAGTGCGCGTGACTGCAAAGGGCATTTACGTTAGAGGAAAAGAAGCTGGCTGAGAGTGGGGTTTAGGGGGTGACAGAGTGGAGCCAGCTGAAGGGGAGTCCTTCTGCCTGTGCCTTTCTGAGAGCTGAACATCCTGAACAATGATTTTCCCTTTTTATTTTAATTTTGGAGACTTCTAATAGAAGATTCTTATGTCACAGGACGGTTGCTTTCTCTTCTCTGTCTCCACATGCCTTGCTGAGTCCTGGAGGAGCAGCCTGAAGCTTTCCTTGCCCCTATCCCTTGAAATACCTGCAGGCCATTAATTTGCCCTATCTTTGGTTTGTGGGGGTTTTCTTTCTGTGTGCCTGCCAACCCTAAGCTATTCTTGTCGGTAAAGTGAATGTTTGTCTCTCTCCATCCAAAATAAACGAGTGGCTTGAGACTAAAAGTTGTTCTGACATGGTTCCTAGGTTTCCTGGGGAGGATATAGGTATTCTGCATGGTCCATTCATGTGAAGACCTTCCACAGAAATCATGGAAGTCTCATGAGTTTAATGCTAGAGGTTAATAATAATCACAATAGGCAGCACATCATTGCCTCTGTATCTGGTTGAGAGATTTACAACTTAAACTCATGGCAGAGGGAGAAATTGCCTCAATCACTTGGAGTAATGGCACATGGAGAGCCACTTGGGCGTGACTGCTATTTAACACAAGAACCCAGCTTGGCTTCATTTAACATGCTGGTTCCTTTCTAATAAACATGTTACACTACAAGGTGAGGATTAAGTTTAGAAAAGTAAATAAATTGGAAACTGATGGGGAGAGATGGGAGTGAAATGGAACATCCTGGGGGGCAGTGACGGGTGATTAACTCCCATGCTGGGGTGCTGGAAGCAACCCCAAAGGCCAAGGCTGGGGCTTTCTGAGCTGTGTTCCTGGGGGTGGGAGGAGGCTGCAGGTGCTGCTCTGCCTTGTTTCTGCCCCTGCCCTGTACAGCTGCTGGGGCAGCTCCTGCTCGTGGTACCTCAGCTCCATGGCTGCCTCGCAAGGGTGCTGGGCTTGCAGCTTGCCTGGAGGCTGCAGCTCTGCCCCACCAGCCTGGAGAGGGCTGTCCTTCTGTCCTCCAGGGTCCGGGACACTAAGGCAAGTGGTTACTTCTGCTTCTCCTGTTTGACTTGCGAATGCATCCAAATCGGTCCTGTCTTTTTCCGGATTCAGCCACTTGATATAAGGGGGGTCATAGGTGCTTTGGTGAAGATCATATAGTGAGGATTTCATGGTGTTTTTGTTTTGTTTTTGATTTTTTTTATAGTATTTCTTCTATGCAGTGTATGGGGGCCATTGATGAGAGAAAACGTGGTGCTGTTTAAGGTCATGGACAAGACTTTTGGGCTTTTTCTGGGTTTACGCATTTTATGATCGCTCTGTCTCCTTGCTAGCAAGGGCTTTACCTGCTCTTTGAGCACAGGTGTGTGGAGAACTGTAAGAGTGTGGAAGGAAACAGCATAAATCCCCCTAATGTGGGAGCTTTCAGAGGGAACAAGCTGTTTCTGCTGGGATTCTCAAAGATGCTCCGAGTCACTGCATTGCAAAAAGCTTGTGGAACAAATAAAGCAAAAGCATGTTGTACTTGCCCTGTAAGGTGCAGATAGTTGTTTGTGTGCACATACACACAGGTTTGTGTAGAAGGGCAGTAGAAAAGTACAACCCTGGCTGCAAAGCCTTTGGACAATATGTGTGGGGGTGATGGAGCAGGGCATGAGTCTGCCCTTGACATGTGAACAGATCATAGCACATAGGCTGAACCTGTTACTGGAGCTGGACAGTTTGCACAAAAAGTATGAGTTCAGCTGCCTGGCCCATCTCATCACTGAAACAGCCCAGGCGAACAAAGCAAGTCACATTTCAGTAGCATCCTGTCTGCCAACAGACTCAGCATGCCTTGACTGAAGTGGTGGGAAGAGAGACCTGCACTGCGGTTTGGGGAGGACTCGGGGTTTTCAGCATTTATTTTCATTCAGTCTGTTCTGCAACAGAAGTGGGTGAGGAAAGAAATCCCCAAGTGAAGGGGGTTGATCTGGTTTTGGCTGACAAATGTGATTTGTAGAAAGATGTTCTGGTAAGAGTTGTCTAACTAGCTCTGGCGTACTGCTTCATCTTTCATCTCTAAAAGCAAAACAGCCTTCAAATTCAAAGTCTCCGCTTTCCATGAAGGTCTCCAAAGACACCAACACAATGCCTGTAACACTACAATGGGTTTAAAAGAGCTTTTCCCAGGCATTGGGGATGAAGCTGTGAGGGGATGGTAAACTCAGTCCCCACAGGGGCCAAGCTTCTGTTTAGCTCCTGGTTTCAGGCCCACATTTGGCAAATGCAAGCTTTTTGGAAAGAGGCTCATCTCTTTTGCAGTGCTTGTATAGTGCCTAGATGTGTGCTATTGCAATGCAGGTGGCAAAAAAAGAATACATATGACTGCTGGGAAGTTGGTTGGGTTGTTCACTGTGGCTTAAACTGCAGGCTCCTCCAAGGCGGGAGGGCATCTGCGTTTCTGTTCTTTGAGCCCATGGTCCAACGGGGGCTCGGGTCTCCCTCTGGTCTCTGGGAGCCACCAAATGCTGCAGCACAGTGTGAAGCCTGAGAGGGACTGAGGTGTGCCACTACCTACGGTGCACCTCCATGGTGGTGAAGTGCAGGATTTCCATTCTGAGGGTCAACAGTCCAGCACCTTTTGATAAAAGGAGCTGTAGGAAACAAGCCTCTTAAACAACTCAGTAGCTTTTACTATATATATATTAAAAGAGCAACAAAAAGTGCAATGCACCAGTTCACTGGAAGGACTGGGGGGTTAATTTTCAGGATGCTGCCTGGGAATTTAGCCGTGGGATTTCCATTATTGCTAATGGGACTCATGCAGCTTAATTTCATGCAAGCTACACTAAAAACATACCCCTAACTGTCTGCAAAATTTCAGTCCTGAAATCAAGCCTTTTAAAAGTTAGAGGAGGGTAAACAAACACCTGAAACCACATCATCTTGCTATTTTCCCCCCCTTTCAGTCATTTTGATTTAAAAGTGGAGGGGGGGAATGCGGGTAGTCTCAAGCAATTAAAAAAGAAAAAAAAAGCATATTGCACTCATGCTGGCTGCCCGCACTCCAAATTTTAGCTTTCTGCCAATTAAAAGGGCAGAGTTATAGCTCCCCAAAAGTCGGGGTAGCTGATGCCTTATCCTTTAGTACTGTGAATGTTGCATCCTAATATGTATCTAATAACCTGAGCACCATCTCCTTTCATTGCTAAGGCCTCTGTTATTAGGCTGTTCTTGTTAAATGACTGCTATCATCTGGTCCCAAAGTACATTAAATCCCATTATAATTATAAACACACTTCCCTATAACATTCTCCTTAGATTACATTTGCGCTGCTTTACCCCAAGGGTATCTTTGTGCTAATACCGTCCTTATTTGTTATTTTAGCTGACAACACCGGGCCCCGCGCTCCCTGCGCCGTGCCGCCCGCCGAAGGTCTCCCTCCTCTGCCGGTTGGGAGCAGGCCGGGCCGGGGGGGGTCCCCGCCGGGGGCGGCCGTCGGTGCGGGGCGCTCCGCGGCCGCGCGCTGCCAGAGCCTTGTGCCCCGCTGCTGTTCCATGGCTGCTGCCGTTTCTCGGCCCCGTTCCCTTTCTCTCCCCGTTCCCTTTCTTTCCCTGCCGCGGAAAATCGCTGCCCAGCTCGCGGTGCCGCGCCTCGGGCACGGGGACCGGCCGCTCGGGGCGGGCGTCTGCCGGGACAGACCGAGTCCCGGCCCGGTGTGCGCGCAGCCGAAAGCTGGCGCTGAGCCCCCGGCTCGTCTTTTTGTTGCCGTCCCCACCTCTTCGATTCAGCCCAGGCATTAATCTCCTTTAGCGCTCGCTGCCGAGGGGCCGGGCTTGCACAGCGCGCAGTTTATTAACGGAGGAGGCGGCGGGCGCGGGGCCGCTTCCTCGGGCGTGCTTTTGTTCCCAGCGGTTTGCCCCGAGGCGGGGATTCCCCGGCGGGTGGGTGCGGGTCCCGGCCGGGGAGGCGGCCCCGCGGGGCCGTCGGGGGGCGGGCAGCCCCCGCCCGCGGCGCAGCGCTGCGAGCTGGGACGCTCCGGGAGCGGCGCTGCGCCCGGGGCCGGGCTGGGCTCGGCGGGGCGGCCGGCCGGTGCCCCCCCCCGCCCCGGCGTGCCGGGGCAGCCCCGGGGGCCGGCGCCGCTCGCCGCCGCCGGCTCCGGTTCATTGGCTCCCCGCGGCCGCCGGCTCCTCCATGTTTGTTGTTGGCAGGGCCGGCGGAGCCAAGCGCTGTCCAGCAGCCGCGGCCCCGCGCCGGTCTCGCCCGCGCCCCGGGTCGCCGCCGGGCGCCGGGGCTGCCTCGCTGCAAGGTGCCCCCCACGGGCGGGGCGGCCCCGCGGCGGGGCCGGGGCCGGTGGCCCCGAGGGAGCGGGCGGCGGCGCCCGCGGAGCGGCGCGCGGGGCCGCGGAGGATGCGCGGGGCCCCCGTCGGGGCGGGCCGGGGCGGGGCCGGGGGGGCGGCGGCGCCAGCAGTCAAGATGGTGCGGGCGGCGGCGTCGGGGGTGGGGGCGGCCTGACGTGGGCGCGGGGCGGCCCGTGGGCCGGCGCCGCGGTGATTTGCTGCGCGGCGCGGCGAGCGGCGGCGGCGGCGATGAGAGCGGGCAGTGCGAACTGCCGGAGCAGCCGCCGGCCGCCGTGAGTGCGGGCGGCGGGCGGGCGGGTGGGCGCGGGGCTCCCCCGGCCTCTTCTTCCCTCTCCTCCTCCTTCCCCCTTCCTCATCCCCGCCCCGCGCTCTCCGGCGCTCGCCGCTCCCCGCCGCGCTCCGGTGCCGGGGGTCGGTGCCGGTGCCGTGCCCGTGCCGGCCGCGGAGGACTCGCGGCGCGGCGCTGCGCGGCGGCTGCCGCCGTGCACCTGATGAATATTTGATGCCCTGCGGAGCTGCGCATCAAAAACTCGCGGCACCGCGCCGGGACCGAAGCCCCCGGGCGGGACGGGGCGGCCGCTGCTGCCCGCTGTGCCGAGCCGAGCCGTGCCGCGCTGTGCGGCTCGGCGGCTGCTGCCGGCGGCTCCGCGCACCGGCGATGCGCAGCCGAGGCTGTCGCCTTCCTCCCCGGGCAGCACCGGCGGGGCCGCGGCTCCTCGCCGTCCCGGGGCGGCCCCGTCCGTGCCGCCGGCCCCGAGCGGAGCGCACAAACTTTTCGGTGCATCGTGACTCGCCACCGAGCTCCGGCTAACCTCCCTCTCCTTCTCTCCTCCCCCGTCCCTCCTCTTTTTTTTTTTTTTTTTCCTTCTCCTCTCCCCCCCCCCCCCCCCCCCCCGTCTTTTGTTTTCGCAGATAGTCGGCACACAAAGCTGGTCCCAGATTTGAGCGACAACAAGGCACCCTAATGAGCGGACCTCGGGATCGCTATGGATTTGACTAAGATGGGCATGATACAGCTCCAGAACCCCTGCCACCCCACGGGGCTGCTGCACAAAGCCAACCAGATGCGCCTGGCGGGGACGCTGTGCGACGTGGTCATTATGGTGGACAGCCAGGAGTTCCACGCTCACAGGACAGTGTTGGCTTGCACTAGTAAAATGTTTGAGATCCTCTTCCACCGCAACAGTCAGCATTACACCCTGGACTTCCTTTCACCAAAGACTTTCCAGCAGATACTGGAGTATGCTTACACTGCCACCCTCCAGGCAAAGGTTGAAGACTTGGATGACCTGCTCTATGCAGCTGAGATTCTAGAAATAGAGTATCTAGAAGAGCAGTGCCTGAAGATCTTGGAGACCATCCAGGCATCCGACGAAAACGATGCCGAAGTCACCATGACGGACGGAGGTGCCGAGGAAGAGGAGGACAGGAAATCGAGGTACATCAAGGGTCTGTTCATCTCCAAGCATTCCAGCGAGGAGAGCGGCTACGCCAGCGTGGCCGGTCAGAGCATGCCAGGACCCATGGTGGAGCAAAGCCCGTCCGTCTCCACTTCCTTCAGCCTCTCCGCCATGAGCCCCACCAAGGCGGCGGTGGACAGCCTGATGACCATCGGGCAGTCACTGCTGCAAGGTGCCTTGCAGCAGAACGCCCCTGAGGACTCGCACGCCGCCAGCAGCCGCCACCCTGGCCTTGCTGAAGTCAAAACTGAAGTGATGCAGGTGGAAGATGCCTCCAGCCATGAGAGCCCCCGGACGGCAGAGTCCAGCGCTTCCAGTGGGGAGAAGTCCGATGACAAGAGCAAGGAGGGCCCTGGCACCCCGACCCGCAGCAGCGTTATCACGAGTGCCCGTGAACTGCACTATGTCCGCGACGAGAGCACAGAGCAGCCTCCTGAGGCCGGCCAGGGGCTGCCGCTGGGGCCGGAGCAGTCCACAGCTGCGAGCGAGAAACCCCTGGGTGTCTACTCTGTGCTACCAAACCACAAAACTGACTCTATGCTTGGCATGCCACCCTCCATGCCATCAGCCCTTCACATGCAGCCAGCCCTTGCCGTGTCCATGGACTTCAGCGCTTACGGAGGGCTCCTGCCCCAAGGCTTTATTCAGAGGGAGCTGTTCAGTAAGCTTGGGGAGTTGGCAGCTGGCATGAAAACGGAGAGCAGAGCTGTGGGCGAGCAGTGCAGCGTGTGTGGGGCAGAGCTGCCGGACAACGAGACCGTCGAACAGCACAGGTGAGTCTTCGCAGCGTCCAGCACCGCGTGTCTGTTTGGTCGCTTGTTTCGCTATTGCTGGGGTGTTACACCCCGTTTAAAAACACGTTGTTTCTTACTGTGTTTTATTCTTGAGCCAAATGTAATGGTTGGGCATGATCCTGATAGTGGATTTTGATTTTTGACTGGATGTCACGCACCCCGGTGCAAAGGGCTGGTGCAAAGTTCCTGCTGCGTCCCCAAAAATGGGATGTGGAGCAGCATGCATGCTACCAGCCCCGTGTGCAGGGTCAGCTGTTGTAACTTTTTCAGGGCTGGCAGCTATACCAGAAGCTTCCTTCCAGCAAGTGCTGGGTGGGGAGCATAGCCCAGAAGAGGCTTGAGGTATGGGTGTTTCTTGCTAGCACAAACCCCCCCTGGTTTCCCTGGCCAGGGTCTGCAGAGCGTCTTAGGGTTGCTGCTGTTTGAGTTTAAGGATCTGTGTGCATACAGCTGCCTGTGGGCAGCACACCGTAGGGTCAGGCAGCTCTGTCCTACCCTCTGCCGAGAGCCTCCTGTGCAAGTAGCTGGTGCCTCTGTGCGGGACTTGTTTCTGCAGGGGAGAGAGACCTGCTGGGTTCTCATATCCCCCTATAACGATGACGTTTGGGATTGCTGGGTTTCGCAGCTTGCTAAGCCTGCATTTTTACACCGTCTTTGTGATGCTGCTCAGCCTCACAGGTCATGAAATATTTGCACTTTGCCCAAAGTAACATGTAGGTCAGGCTGGGATTGTTGTGTCGCTGGGGTGAGCCCAGAGGACTTGTGCTGCGACAGACCCGCGAGTCCGTCCCTGCAGCGAGGGGTTCAGCATTTAACCTTCAGCTAGGGTAGCTGCAGGTCTGCTTTTGGGGCTCCCCTAGCTCAGGGGACCGTGGTGCTCACACCAATCCCCACACCTTGGGGGACTGCGGGGCAGTAGCATGTGGGCTGCTATCGGCACGTGAGTTCAGAGCTCCCGTGCTTACTGCCTCCTGTTTGTGGGAGAGGGACCAGAACTTGCTCTCAGGTTCAGCCAGGGGTAGGGTCACGGTGCTTGTGCACCGAAGCCAGCGCAGCACCGTGTGGGCAAAGCCCCTGGCACCGGCCCTGCCTCAGCGGGCGCAGCACAGCACTGGCTGGAAGTGTGGCCGCAGCCCTGCCTGGGGACGGCAGTGCCGGCTGGTGCGGCAGCCCCGCAGCGAGGCTTGGATAAATGCTGCCAGAGCTCCCAGCAGCGTCCCTGAAGTGCCCAAACTGAGCATCTTCTCAGAATTTTAATGGATCAACAAGTTAATTAGTCCTGACGTGCATAATGTGCTGCTGAGGCTGTGCATACACAGGGACGGTGTCAGTGCCCGTGGGAGCTGCTGGCAGCGTCTGGTCCTGCCCGCACGCTCGCTGTCTGCAGTGGCCACCCCACGTGCTGTGGGGTGACCCACGGCCAGCACTGGGCTGCAGGGCAGCAGCCACTGACTCAGCCACCGCCTCTCGGCTGCAGGGTGGCAGTGGCCGCGCCGTGGCTCTCAGCCCTGCGGAGGTTTGTCAGCTCTCAGCATCACGTCTCGGTGTAGCTGGTGACTTGGAGCCGCTGCGTGTGCTGCCGTGCAGACCCCGCTGACAGCACCCCTCCCTGCTCAGGCGGGTCCCTCCTGCTTTGTGCACCCGTGCAGAAGGTTCCTGCTTTGTTCCCCTGTATTGCGAGTGGGAGAGCTGGGGTTTGTGTTTGCTAACCCTGCAAGGGGCAAATCCTGTCAGCCCAAAGCTTTTTCCCTGGTCAGAGATGTGGCCGTGCTTGCCGTAGGGTGATGCAGGCTGAACGTCACTGGGGGAGAGCTGCAGTGAACACTCAATGAGAATTTTAACGTGGCTTTCTGCCATAGTCTCCAGCATCCTCCTTTCTCCCCCCGAGGGCGAGAGTAGCAACTGATGCCCCTGCGCGTGCTGCTGAAACATCTGACAGGCTGCGAGAGGGTGGCGGTCTGAGCTTGTGCCGGGGCTGCTCCTGCCGCTGCTCAGTGGTCTCCCCCCGAGGCAGGGCTGGCCGCAAGGCTGGCTCCTTGCTGCTCGCCCGAGCGATTTGGAGATGAGGGAGAGCAGCCCGGCCTGCTGAAGGAAGGAGTGTGCGTCTCAAGCTGCCTTCCTGGGTTGGGAGGGTCCATTTTGACAACTGTAGCTACAATTGTAGCTTATTTCTTCGTTATTCATGATCTTTATCAACTTCAGTATTCGTTGCGCTCTGATGAGGTCTTGGTTTGCTAAAAACGTAGCCTTGAAGGCAACTGTTTAAGCTAGTGCCAAACTTCATTTGTGTGTTCTTACTTTCAGGCTGCATATATGTGCAATCACCTTGCGCTGATAAACTTTTCAGAGCAATTCAAATCCTTTGAGCCATTTTTAAACTGATTTGTAAGACGGTCCACGTTGAAAGGTATTGGGCAACAGTCAAATGAACTTTTAAAAAAAAAGAAGCCTAAATCCAAGGCAGTTTGTGTGTAGACAAGGTCTCATGTGGCTTTTTTATAGTGTTTGCTTTCTAATACATGGTGAAAATTACCATTTCGAGAGGATTTGTGGGATCCTATTGTATTTATGGAGCTGTTAAACAGCATCCACACTCTACCGGGTTCTATAACGCTCTGCTGGAGCAGTTCTGCTGGTGGTGGCAGCTGCACCATGCTGCCTCCTCTTCACTCCTGAACCCGATGTGGGATAGGGTTGGATGCAGTGGTCTGGGATGGCCTCCCTTGGCACTGACCAGTAGAAAACTGCAGGTCTCAGCAGCCTGAGCCAGCATCTGCTGCCACCCAGACTGGCGGATCCAGTGCCTGGTGGGGAGGGCTCTAGGGAGACCACCTGCAGCCTGTGCCGAGGTCCTGGTTCTGCAGCTGTCACTTAAAAACCCATCGCAGCCTGAGCTCGGGGGGAGGCCAGCTGCGGGCTCACGTCAGGGTCAGGATATGCTGGAGGGACCACAGCGTCACCCATGGAGTCGCTGCTTTGGTTGACCCGTTCCTGTTGTGCATCTGTTGGGGCAGTTTTGCCCTGCCCTGAGCACGGAGGTGCCAGGAGCATCCTCATTCCCAGCTGTGGCTGCAGCCGGACCTCCCTTGCTTCGCTTTGCTCACCCAGGCTGCTGCCCAGGTGTGCTCCCCCAGCACTGCTCCGGGCAGAGCCAAGGCTTTGGCAGCAGGGTGTCCCTGGCTGAATGAGTATTTCTGCCTGCCCCTCCTCTGTGGTTTTGTGTGTTTAGTTTTGTTCAAAACCCGTGCTTTCAAGGCTTTCAAGTGATCTGAGCAAGCGGGGCAAAGGCAGCTGCTCGGGAAGGGCACCTTCAGTGCTGCTGGCACCACAGGGTGCTCAGCTTCCCAGTCTGATGGCTTCTGAGTGCCAGCAAGTCCCAGCAGTGAGAGTAAGAGACCAAACCACTCTTTCTGTAAGGAGTGCACTTAATGAGCCAAGAGGATCCCAACATGTACAGTGTCTGTTTACGTTATACAAGTGAGTGAATGCATATGGCGTGTATGTTTGTTTACACACACACATGCCTATATACGTATAAATATATATGTTTATAGTCTCAGAGCCTTCTGAGTGTTGCTCCCATCTTCATTAGTATGGGAAACGCGTGCGCACAGGAAAACAGACAGCAGAGCGTGAAGCAGCCTTTCCGCCGAGCTCTTGGGAGTGCCCAGGCTGGGGTGCAGCGGGGCGCTGGGCCGGGTGCTGGGCAGGCACCCACCCACCCGCTGCTCCCTGCTCAGAGCGAGGGGGGGCCACGGGGAGCTGGGGTGTGAGCACAACATGGGGCCCCCCCCGCCTCCTGCCGCAGCGCAGGGCAGTGAGCCCGGGCCTCGTGGCGCGAGCCTACGCACCCACTGGCCGCGGTCCTCATGTCCCTGCCGAAGCGCCGCTGTTGGGAAGCCGTCGGCCGCTTGGCGGTCCGTTTTTCTTCTTACTGAGCTTATGATTTTGACTAATTGAGTGTGTATTGAGTTGGTGACTCTTTAATTTTTTTTTTTATAGAAGATTTCCTTCTAGGTTCAGTAAAGTTCAAACTTAATCTAATGTTAGTATTGATTGTCGCCTCTAATTGCAGACAAAAAAGCTATAGTTCAGTGGCCCTTTTCCGGTTTGTTTGTATGAAGAAAAATCTCGAGTTCTGAAGCGAGGGCTGTGCTGAGCTGCTGCCTAAGTGTGGAGTGATTTTTCATCATGAAGTTAAACGCATTAAAACTTTATAAAATGTGTGTTTTGTTTTTTATTTTTAATGTTGAAAGCAGCCGAGAAAGCTGTAGGTGGAGTTGTGATTCAGTGAAGCCCACAAGAGGCATGGTGCTCCCTTTTTCCTTTGGTGTGTTGTCCTTCACCCCCACTGTGGAAGGATTTGAAGGGCAAAGCATCCAAACCCACGGTCCTGTCTGGAGAGTCACCTTAGCAATGCCGTGCTCTGGCAGCATTTTACGCGTCTTTCTGTGACGTGGAGATGCTTAGCTGAAAAATGGAAGCTCTATGTGAACATCGTCGTGAGACAGGTTGTGACTGGCACCAGATGAAATACTTAGTGTGGCTTTGGCTGGAAGGTTCTTGTTCTTGCTGTCCTTAAATCTGCCTCGGTGGATGCTTTTGTTACTGCCTATCTTGGGAAGCCTCTCTTCAAATCTCCATGTCTGATTTTTGCAAGAGCTAGAAAGTTTTATGGTTGAGCTGTCAACTACCAGACGTCCTCTGGTGGATTACTTTGAGGGTAGGAATAAGGAGGCTTACTCTTTCACTTTGGCTGCTGGCTGGTCACAATACCCCAAACTTCAGACCTTTGCCCTATTTCCCCACTTCTGAAGAGCAGAGGGAAGGCAGCTCTGCCTGTCTGGTGCCAGGAGGAAGCTGAGCTCAGCACCCTGCAAAGCAGGGTCTACCATGTCCGCCTAGGTCCCCAAAACACACGAGCCCTTCTGAAAATACAGATGCAAGTCTTGAGCCACTTGATGTTGTGCAGCAAACCAGAACAAACCTTACCAAAGACCCAGGTTTGAAAGGGCCTGTCGGCTGCTGCTTGTATGCATAGCTGGGGCCACAGCCCGCGGGCTGGGTGCGTGCTGCCTGGGGGCCTGGGAACCAGCTCTGGTGCCAGCCCCAAACACTGCCGCGAGGGAAAACCACTGCTTGCCATGGGCTGCATCCGGTGTGTGATGGCTGGCAGGTCAATTCCTGTGGCGTGTAGCTTGTTGATCTGTCTGCATGGAGCTGCAGCATTAGTACCGTAGCAAATCTTAAGTAGCTGCACAGGGAAATACTACTGCTTTTGGCTCCTTCTCTGCCACCCTCACCTCCATTTGTCTTCGAGTGGATTAGCTGAGCATTGTAATACTAATGCCATTAGGCACATTGGCACTGCTCAACATGTCACAGTGAGAAACAGATGCAGTATACCATTAAAGCAATAAACGTGATAAATCAGATCCCAAGTGCTTTGTGAGATGTTATTAGTGTTAATTTTGGTAGCCTGATACAGTAGTTGTTTTTTATTTTTATTTTAAGCATTCAGCAATTTCTGTTGCACTAAGCTCAGCTGCAATAGAAACTAAAAAAAAAAAAAAGGAAAAAAGGAATAAATAATAATAAATAATAATAATAATAAAAAAACAGCAGCCCCCCAAGCTCTGCCCATGATTATTTCCAGAGTTTGAAGACAACTTGGCAGCTCTTGTTTCTTGCTGATGGGCCTTATTAGTGGCACCTGGCATCATAACCGGTTAATGGAAACCAGCGTTCCCCCACTGCGTGGCCGCTGACAAGTAGCTCTGTCAGTGCGGGTCTGCCATGCGAGGAAGCTCTTATTAGCTTTATGGGCAGGGGGACTTGCCCCGCTCAGGAAATGAATGTTGCAGCCAAGGTCCGCGGCGCTGACCCCGAGCGTGTAACCTGTGAGTGCCAGCCGAGACCCCGCGCAGGATGCTTGGGATTTCGGGCTTTCTCTGGTTCTTGTCATAAGGAAAGAGGGAATACATTGTGGTATGTTGCAGCCTTGAACTTTTGATTTATTCGGCGGGAGACTTAACCATTTCCATACATGGCTTGAAGCATGGAGGTGGAACAGCTCTCTTTGGCTTCAGCGTTATTCAGTCAATTATCACGCATCTTTTTGGTGGTGCGATGATCCCTTTTAAAGCAGAAGTCTGAAATTCCAATCAGAAAAGAACGGGTTTGGTTTTCCCCTTGCCCAGTGATGGTTTTTGCAGCTCTCCTGGCTGCCAGCCCAGGCTCGCGGTGGTGATGATGCCGGGGCAGTGCACGGGGAGGCAGGAACCTGCACGGGGCCGGCGTGCATGATGGCTCCTCAGGGAGGTGGGGAGGGAACCTGCTCCTTGTTTTTGCCTCCTCTTGTTTCGATGGTGAAGGCTCGTGTGCCCTCTTTTTACCTGTGTTTTCCTCATGGCTTCTGTAAGGCAGAGCCCGCAGGGGCAGCAGAGGGGTTTCCACGTGAGCGATTTACGTGGGGCTGAGGATGCTGCGTGTCACCCAACCTGAGCTCAGCGCCGCTTGTCTGGTTGTTATTTTTTTTCCTGAAAGCGTGCTTTTCACTTGAGATCATCTATGGCAGTTCAATAAGCGTTACGGAGTCCTTTCAGTTCTTGTTATAACTTGCGAAGTGGTATTTGTTAAAATGGCACTTATTGATTTCATAGAGGAATCCTGAGAGAGAATGTGCTGTTTCAGGGGTGAAAGTATCAAATCTTTTTTTCCCCTTCATGTGTAGAAATGCTGCAAGGCAGCACAGTCAGTTTGTAACGGGCTATCTGTGCAGCCTTATCTGCTTCTACACGATATCGGCTGTTTCCTTACCCTGCTGCATATATCTGTTTTTCTTCTGTATAGTAAAATGATCTGCATTTTCCTTTTTGCTCATAATTAGCAAGAATTTTCTTCTACTTCTTCCCTCCCCCCCCCCTTGACAGCTTCAAGAGAGACTTTAAATGAGTAATTACTAAATATTTCCCGGCAGCCAAACACGGGGCCATGGCATCTCCTGTTGCAAAAGTGAAAAATATTTCTGTTTGCAGTTAATTTTAGTGGCAGGCAGATCATGTTAACTGGGTGTAATTGCTTCCAGATATGGCAGAGGGTTTTGTGTGTTAGGATGAAGGGTCTGGTAAGTGCTCACTTCCTGTGTAAATTAGCCTATTCCATTCATTCTTTCTTTCTGGGCAGCCCTGGATTGTGTCATTCTTCTTGCAATTTTTTTCTCTGGCCTGGTGTTAGGCAGCTAAGTGCTTTATAGTAGGTTTAATTCTTCGTTTGGCATCAGTCCCGCCTTTACCTTAGCAGGCGAGGCAGTGTCCAGATGCGTGGGCTGGGGTTTGAATGTCTGTCCCCGCTCCTCAGCCTTTTCTCTTGCAACAAAGCCCAGCGCAGCGTCCCGCTGCCTCCTCCGCAGGGCTTCGAGCAGCGGCGTGTCATCTCCCAAATATCCGCACCGCTGGCCAGAATTACTTTTCGAATTGAGGAAGCGTGGCTGCGGCAGAGGATGCACACAGGCGCCTTAGAGAAATCGCCTTCGAGCAAGATTTTCAAACGTGCATCACGGTCTGTGCAAACCACACAGCCGATAAGCGATAACAGTCCTGCGCGCATGAGTGCTAGCAAAACACTGCCGCTCGCTTTGAGCCAAAAAGCTGCTCTTTTGGGTGCTGCCTCCACTAGGCATGATCGGGCTGCAAGCGCCACTGCTGTTGTTTTTTTTGTTGTTGTTGTTGGTTTTTTTTTTTTTGGTTCTGTATGGCTGACCAGAAAAAGTTAAACATGCGAGAGGTGCAGAGTCCGCAGGCTGGCCTCATTTCATGCAGCGTTACCGGCTGTGGTGTTTTCATTTGAAGTGCTTGTTTGAAGGCTGAACATCACAGGTCTTGCTGCTCTTTCTGGAGGTTTGTTTTCTCTCCAGCTACAGCAAAGACTAGGAATTGAAAAATAACCATTGGACAGATAGGCAGCGAAATACGGAGTACATGAATGTACAAGAAATTAAGACAGAAGGATTCGCATCACATGAGGAATAGAGAAAGCTTTATGCATCGTTTTGAATGAGCGAATGCAAATAAGGCAGGCACAGTCTGAGTGTGGAAGGGTTAGATACCCTGAATTTGGGCTTGTGAACTCGAGTACTTTCCGTTGATTTGTGACACCTATTTCTACTCTAAGGCTTGAGCCTGATTGTAAAGACCTGTTTGGGGCATTCAGAAATGTTGCATATTTATTCACTCCAGATAATCTTTATCTACGCTGAAGTATTTCTGAAAGGGTTGTTATCATTTTTGAGCACTAGTTTGCGTTGGCAATGTTTTGGATAACTTCCGCAGCTTATGTGCAAAGTAACAGATACCTCTACGGGGATAATAAATGCTGCTTGACCACTAGCTTTCTCAGATCAAGATATAAATTTTTTTCTTCTCTTTGAGAATGTTGCCCACCAGCTCTGTCATTTTCCACCTGAAGAGTGGTGTGAAGGCAGTTGGAATAAAACCAGGGTGCAGAGAAGGGTGGTAGGACTGATCCTGTCAGGCCCAGCCTGTGTGCTCTGGATGGCAGCCAGTGCAGTCTATATCATTTTCGCTGTAGTGTTCTTAACTGATTTTAAGTGGATTATGGTTGGATACATGTCCCACTGTGCTAGTTTAGTTTTCCATTGACCTTCGTAATCTTGTTGCTGTTTTATTGGCATGTTGTTTAATAAACAAGCCTGCAATATGCAATTTAGAAAATATTTCTCTATTTAGGCAAAAGTGGCATAATGTGTATTTAGTGCAACTAGAACTGCTTGCAATAAATCCCTGTTAAATGCAGTGCTTTGTTACCTGTGTCAGCACGGGAGATGTTGTTTGTCTGTGTATCAGCTCAGCCGATAACCCCATGCTCTGTTCAGCTCTGCACAAGGACCGGGTTGCTTGATGAGCGCGGGTTTCACGCGCAGATGGGTGCCGGGGGGGATGTGCAGTGGCCGGGCCCGGCAGAGCTGCTCAGGAGGGGCTGGGGGCTCCGCAGGGCGCCCCGGGGCACCGGTTGTGCGTGAGGTGACGCCGGGCAGCGTGGCGTGGTAGGAGCAGGGCGCCTCTGCTCCTGCGGGTGACCTACAAAGCAGTCAGAAATCGAAGGAGTGGAAAAACAAAAAGAAACTAAAAAACCCTGAAACCCCAAACACCAGGGCATTTCCATTACCTGCTTACTCAGAAGGACGGAAGGAGAGCAAGTAAGTGGCTGGAGCCAGTGCCAAGGCAGGCACGTGGGCCCTTGCCGGCCGTGCTGTTGTGCTAGCAGACACAGCGGTGTTTGCAGCAAGCAGAAAGTGACCTGCCACCAGAACGTCCGTGTGGCTCCTGGCTGCCATGGGGCACCCTGTCCCGGGGGCTCATCCTTCCCGCTGCAGGGCTGCGGGCCCTGGGAAGGCTAAAAACATGTTTTCCCATTGACTTGGTGAGGACTTGTGTTGATTTGTAATTTCTTCAGGCATTCTAAAATGTACAATCTAATTTCCTTTGTGTGAATTAGAATATATATATATATATACACACACACACACACAAAAATATGTAACTACTGCCTATCACTTGATTTTGTTTTAAGATCTGTGTGTACATACTGTACTGTAACAGCATGTGTGTTCTGTTTGCATATCCAGTGCTACTGTTGAAATTGTTTTTATGTTCTTGCCACCAAGTCTGGGGACACAGTGCTGGCAGTGGACTCAGTGTGCTTTGCCCCTTGTCACCTTCCCTCATTCTTTTCTCTGTGCATTATTTATAGTAAATTATATTAGAAAGGAGTGTTAAAGAGGAAGTGTGATTCATCCTCCTTGAAACCATTGATGACATAAGTAAAGGCAAAGTGCTTACTATGTGTTTTTTATTATGGTATTTAAGGACAGGTTGTACTAATTTCGTAGTGTACAGAGTAAACCTGTGAACATTATGAATCTAAGAAATTAGATTTAACCACAGCGCATACCACACGTTAAAAAAATTCAACGAAAACCCACACGGACTTCTTGGAAGTGTGCACATGTGAAAGTACAAGGCTTTCAGGACAGCTACTGGCTTTCCAGATTTTACTCCGTACCGCTGGCTTTCAGTCGGCTGGGCTAAGGCTTCTCATGGGTTTGCTGGGACTTGCTCTGGCGTGGAAGCGGGGAAGGTGACGACCTCGTGAGTCTTGCCTTGCTTTCCAGGGCTGCCCTAGTGTGGGATGAATGCGAAGCTGATGAGCATCAGTCCTGTGTCACTGTTGATACCTGATGCTCTCACCTGTTGCAAGTTACAAAATTTGGGAATGCACAGTTTCTGAATTCCCTCCTCTGCTTTCTCATTATATCATTAACGTGCTTGGGTTTATCACAGGTCTTGCAGGAGATGCTCTGGTTGTGCATCTGTTCTGGCAAACAGGGGCAAAGCCTGTGAAAAGCTAGCAAGTGGGGTGCTCTCAGCATCCTCACAGAGAGGAGATGCTTGGTGCAGGGCAGCTCTGTGGCAGGGGCCGTGCCAGGGGAAGAGGGACAACCCCACACCATGCATGGCCACTGCTTACGGCCTTTGATCTGGTGGCAGATCTCGCGATGAAAGTTGCTTGGCCGTGCTCCCCTTCCTGCCTTCAGCATTGCCATGTTTTCAGTATTCGCTATCGGTGTCAAAAGACGGCATTCAAAGCAAAGACGTGCCACAAGCCCCCACCCCCAAATGGCTCTCAGATCACCCGTGGAGGCTCGCCACCTCGCCGAACCGCACAGCTCGCTGCTGGCGGCACAGAGCAGCTCGTGCCGGTGCCGGGTATCTTATCTCGGGCTGGGCACGGGCTGCGGTCGCCGCGTGCAGCACAGGGCGCAGGGCCCGGCTGTGTGATAAGGCAGCAGGCGTTGTGTGCCGCTGCCTGGTGGTCTGCTCGCTGCCGCCCCTCGCGCCCCGGCACGTCGCGGGCAGCGGTGCAGGTTCTCCGTCCCCTCGGCCCGTTTCTGCGAAAAGATGAAGCATTCAGAACTCAAACCCTCTTTACCTTTCTATTTGTCTCTCTGCTATTTTTACCAGTAATGCAGTGACTTCCTCTTTTCTTTCTTCCTTCCTCCTTTTCTTAGAATATATCCAAAGTGCCGAGAGGAGGCAAGACAGCACTTCTGCGAAGGAGAGGGGCCACGTGGCTGCTAGGGGGGCTGGTGGTGCACAAAGCCACGTCAGTGCATGGCAGTGTGAGCTTCTGGGGTGCTGCCAGGGAGCAGCAGGAGCAAGTGACGGAGGCTTTGCTGCCACCCGTGGCACTGGGAGCCTGGCCCTGGGCTGTACAGCCAGCAGGAGCCCCGCTTCCCTCCTAAAGGGATCTTTTCCAGGAAAATTTTAACTTGGATCAAAACCTTTCCCGTGGGGAAATAAGTGAAAACTTGCTCTTATTTTTAAGCAGAAACCTATTTTTGCTTCCTGGATCCCTGCCTCTTTCTTCTTTAAAGAGCAGGGGGCCGGGATGGGCGGGGGGTTCTCATTTTGACATGCTGTCCCCAGGCATTTTGGTTCATTTGAACTCAGGTGAAGGGTGGTTTCTCGCTGATTTCTGGGGTTTCTGTGCTTTGTGTTTTCTGGGGCGGAGGGAAGGGTGGCTCCTCGGGCAGGGGCAGTGCGGTCGCAGCCCGGTGGGAACTGGGGCACCCCTGGCTCCCAACCTGCACCCTCACTGAGTCAGCAGCACGGGGCTGCCCCGGCCCTGCCCGGCGCTGGGGCAGGGGCACGGGATTTAAGGATGCAGAGGCAGTCACTGGTATTGATTTTTGGCTTATCTGACCCTTTAGCTAGAGGCGGCTCTTCCCTCAGCGTCTAACCAAATGTAACTTAAAGCAACAAAGAAATGTATATCATCCTTCCCATGCGTTAATTAGGGCTGGCCAGTGCATTATTTAGTGGGGTGGGAGTTGCTGTGGGCTGCCCCGAAGAGGGTGCTGAGAGTGTCAGGGACGTGCATGGGGAGAGGGCTCCAGGGGTGCTGTGCCGTGGCCAGTGCTCCATGCAAGCGAGGCTGAGAGCACTGGCCAGCGGCCATGTCCAGCTCTGGAGCTGGCTCCTGCTCCGACCTCGTGTTTCGAAGGGGGACCTGTCCAGCTGAGCGCTGCGTCTCGGTGCAGGACGCGGTCGAGGGGGACCAGCTTTCCTGTCCCCACGCTGGGAGGACGGGCACTGCCCAGCCCCGCCACGGGCAGCTGCGCAGCATCCTCCACCCACTGGAGGTGGAAAACAGCTCCCTAATTAGCACCTTTGTTGCTAAGTGAATGGAGCTGCCGTGCGTGGCGAGCTTCCCGATAGTGATACTTGTGTCAGAGAGGGGGTCATAAAAAGCGCACACAATGCCTCATTGTGCAGCCGTAGGTATTAATGCACCGCAGCCTGTTTGCTCGCCTCGTGACAATGGTCAGGTAACGTGGGCCAAGGACAAGAGGCAAATGCAGTTTGTTTTTCTCTCCTCCTCCCCCTCCTTCGTTTGCTTGGATGTTTAGTGCTACCCACAAATGCAGTTGGTGGGGACTGATAAGAATCACTGACCTAAAGCAAGTAATGGAGACTTTCTTCCTGCCAAAATTAAAAAACAAAAACACCCACGTTGTATTGTGTTTATAGAGCAGGGCTGTGTCTTGCAGGCTCAGTGTGCCCTGCCGTTGGTCCTGGCTTGCTGAAATTTCTCTCGTGTAGGCTATGAGTAGGTTGGTTGGTTTTTTTGTTTGCCTTTTTTTTTTTGCATCTTCAGTGTGCATGGCCATGGCCCCGTGCATTTCCCACCGTGTGTGAAGTCAGCTGTTAAATGTCTGCTCTGCTGCCAGCAACTGCCCGCAGGGCCCGGCACAGCTCCACAGCACTCGGCTGTGCAGGTCCAGTCCCCGGTGTGAGACCGCAGCGAACAGGCTCCTGTCCTGTGCGGTGCTGGGACTGCAGGGAAGGGCCTGGTGCAGTGTCAGGGTTGCCGGGCTCTCTTACGGATGGGCCGTTGGTGGAGCGTTGTCTTTTTTGGCTGCTTTTCTATCCATTAGCTCTGCGATAAATTAGGCCGTGGCTGGCATCTCCTCACTCTTTAAATAAATTTGCCTTTGGAAAGTACCTGCTACGTTGTGATGGAGCTGTATTGAAAAGAATCGAACAAAATGCCTGGACAGCGCCAATTCCCCCCCACCCCTCCTCTTGAATACAGGTATTTTAAAGGCAGAAAGTGGCATTAGATGGAGGCCTGGCAGGGCAGGTTTTGGTTAAATGTCACTTCTGGAGCTGAATCTCCTAAAACAGGAGCTATCGATGGTAAACCCAGGCTGGCCTCGCGTTCAGCTGCACCATGCAGCGGGCGGCCGTGCCGGTGCCCGTGCTGCTGCCACTCGCCCTGCACGCAGCCAGCGTTGCGAGCCCTGCGTGTGGGTGCTGTGCTTGGGCACAGCAACGACAAAGTGAGAGGCCAGGCAGAAACAAGTAGACAAAGAACAGCTAGACGCAGCAAGGTGTCCCCAGAGCTTTATGCAGGTCCTGTGTCAGCTGCAGCTCCTGCCTTTTGGGACAGCACCATCTCTGAGCCAAGCCCTAGTCCTCCCGTGATGTCCCTGAACCCCTCTGTGTGATGACAAGCCCTGGGTCCCCCTCGCAATGTCCTGGGACCCCATCCAGTGACCTGGGTTCCCACACGGTGCCGAGCCCTGGTCGCTCCGTGATGCTGTGGACATGCCATGCCCCATTCCCCGGGGGGGTGCTCAGTGCAGGATGGGTGGGTGCCGTCACGGGGCAGGGGGCAGGTCAGAGCCTGGTGCTGTTGTCTGCCCCTCCAGGGCCACGCGGAGCTTGGGGAATTACGCTGGATGGCAGCAGTGATAGTGCGGGGCTGACACAGGGCTTCGTGTTTGTTAAGGTGTCTCCTCTGTTCAAGGTAAATTGTGGTTTGGGGCTGGGTGTGTATTGTACATGGTTGCTTTTCTTTTTAAATGTATATTGGTTTAGTTCTTGCTTCAGCCACTCCGTTTTCCTGTGGTAGGATTTTTTTTTCCCTGTTATTAACTAATGAGCTGATTCTTTTGCCATTTTTAAATAACTGTATTTTTCCTTCAACATGAGAAAGAGGGAAATGCCTTTTCTTAATAGCATTCCTCTCATAAGTCATTGAAGGCATGAATTTACCATTATTTCACACAAACGTGTGGATTACCACACTTTTTATTTCTTAGACTTGAATTGCTGAATCGTGGAAGCAGAGTAATAGAAAATGTTTGCCTACATGATTTGGGGGGAAGAAAAAAAAAACTGTTTTTAGAGCTGCTTGAGCAGCTGCCACGGCGGTCGGGCTCTTCCTGCCCCTCTCACAGTCAGCGGTGTCCCTGCGAGGTGGTGGCAACGCTGCTGGCTGCCTCCTTGGGTAACGTCTCTGGCACTTCAGCCCTGGTTCTGCTGCAGGCCTTGGTGCTTTTATTTTCAGTTGTGTTGTCACCTTTCATGCCCCATGTGGGCCAGGTCATGCACGAGTTAGCTGTAGTGCCACTGTGCTAAGACAGAGCGCGGTACCATCTCTGGAGGGATGGCGATGACAGACGTCAGCGCTGCCCTGCCACCAGTTCAGAAAGTGCGGCTCTCTTCCCACCCAGGATGAGAGAACCATCTGCTGGCCGGCCCACATGGCAGCTCTGCTCCCGTGAAGTTTGGGATGGGACCTCATGCGACGGCGCGAGGCCGGGCTCCAGCAGTTACAGCCCAAAGTGTGGTTAAACGCAGCTCTGTTTGGATTGCCAAGGCCCTTTGATTCTTCCTGCATCTTCTTCCACATCCTGGCCCTGCGCCACGGAGCAGGGCTTTTATTATTTTATAGGTGCCGTAACAGTCAAAGGACGCTGTGCAGCGGCTGCTGGCAGGGTCTCCCCCACCTCACAGCTCCGCTGGCGCTCTGCAGCAGTCCCTAATTCACACCCAGTGAGGGCTTGTGCACCTTTTAGAAAAAATCATCTTTCCATGATGAAGTTCGTGGACTCATGCTTTGTTTTTTGCCCAAATACTTGGGTGTCACGAGTATTGATTGCATGACCTGACTGCTCATTTATACCTAAGATTTTTTCATGCTTTACCTCACAGTCACTCATTCATGTGAGGCTTCTCCCCATCTCCCTATAGCAGGTTTTGGCCATCTGTGGGATACATTTGGGCTGTCCTTCCTGGGGTGTCCAGAACTTTTGAAAATATTACACTATATGGTGAGAAGTACAATGTCATCAGAAAAAAAAAAAAAAAGGCAGCATGGGGTTGAATTTAGGTGTGTTCAGTTCAATCCAGCATTTTAACCACAAAGCATTCCTCCTTGGGCTGGTTGAAGATGTCTATTTGCATTGTACAGGGCTGTTCATGACAGAGCAGCAACCAGGGTAAAACATTACCTTGCAGTTGCATAGTAGCAGTTTTCTATCCCCTATGCTGTAAACATTTGTCTGAAATGTTGCACATATTGCTAGAGCAATAGCTCTGAAAAAATATTATCTTTAAAACAAAGTAGTACCTCATTTAAAACTATTCTTCTGAAGAGTGCAAATAGGGGTAAAAATTAATGCATCTGTCTTTGCATAAAGATCTGATTGTTCTTATTGTTATCTCTTCTTAGCTTTGCTCTCAAAAAGATTGGACAGTCTTAAGATCTGCAAACAAAGTGCTAGCAAACTAGATGCAAAACTGACTGCAATTATTTTCAGTGCAGCACTGAGATGATCACAAAAAAAGAAAGCATGCTAGGGAGCAGAAATGGTGCAGAGAAAAATTCTCACGTAACAAATTATTGTTCTTGCAAGAGCAGATTTGAAATCTATTTAACTTTTCAATGTCCCATACCCTTTTAAATGTTTCAAGTGTATTCTCACTGATAGGTTACCTTTTCTTTCCCTGCAGGCTATAATTAGTGTCCTTTACACAGAATTGGCTTAGAATTGGATTTGAAGAAGATAAGAATCAAATTACCAGTATTTATCTTGTAAATTCCAAAAGATCTACTAAAAGACACTGTATAAAAAGGATTTTTAAAAAGTTTTTACTATGAAAATGCAAACCTCTAATAGGTACAACCGAAGCATTCATTAATGTTACATCTGCAAAACACCCTTAAACAAATGCGGAATTGCCAAAAGTGTGAGTACAGGCGGGAAGGCATCCCTTCCTCCTGCCATAACTCTGCCTGCAGGCTTGGCAGGCGGGCTGCTGGTGGGGTTTGCTGGATTCCACACATAACTATTTGTAGGCAGTTTTATTTTTATTTAATTGAAAGTAACTATCTCAAGATTCAATCCTCTAGCAGCCTGCTTTCGCTATTAAAATAGATGCTATCTTGTTTAAAGCGTTGACCCTGTTCCGGATTGATGGACAACCAGTGCCGTCTGTGGGTTGCCTCCTTCCCCAAAGCACAGTAGACATAGTGGGGACTCTAATGCCTTAAGTTGCCCATGTGTATATAATGATGTTATGCTAGATGTAGGTTAGCCTTTTAACGTTTTTTTTTTTTAATTTTATTTCCACAAAGGATCTTGCTCTTTTTAAAACATGTTAATTCTTCCATTAAGCTGTTATGTTAGACATATTGTACCCCACAAATCCTGTATTAATGCTTGCAACTGATGCTGGGCTCCCAAGAACTGAAAGTGAGGGTTTCAGCAGCAGCAGCACGTTACGCAAGTGTTTCTGTAACGTTACATTATCTCTTGCTATTTACTCAGTAGCATTAAGCAGCTTTATTTTCATAACCTGTTGGATGATTTTTTTTTTCTGTCTGGTGTGGTGCAAGTGGTGTTGATTGTGACACCATAGTGAAACGGCTCATAAAAGTCAGAGTACATTGGTGAAGTTTAGCACCAGTCTGGTGAAGAAATGTGAGAAAGCTGAGATATTGTTAGCTGGAGATGGGTGCTTTCTGCATACATAAAATGGGCTGAATTCATTCTTTGCTTTCATGGCTGTTCCCAGGTAGGCTGGAACAGGTCAGAAAAGTCTTCCAAATCCAGCATCCTCCCTCTTTTTCCAGTTTCCTCTGATTCCCTCCCCTCTTTGTTGTGTGGACTTTCAGATGACAGGGCAAGTTGAGTACAAGAAATGGATGGAGGTAATTTCAGTGGGTTCTGTTTTGACAGAAATTAAGCATCTGAATTTAAATTAAGGAGACAGAGAACCTAGGCAGCTGAGACTATATTTTCATAGCATAAACAGTTGCAGAAGATTAATAGCATCTGTGTAAACAGTTCATTGCAGTGGAGAGGGGCTTTTTTTGATAGTTAGAAAATACTGACAACTGCTTGGAGCAACAACCGCCATACCTTGCCTCCTGTTTGCCTACAGCATGGCACAACCAGACGTCCCTATGCATTCAGCCTTCCTGTCGATTCTACAGTAAATATTTCAGACACCCTCAGTCTAGCTCTCCCTTCTTGCAGTAAATTACATATTAAAGTAGCCTGGTAACTGAGCACTGGTTGCTGCGCGATAAGGTCCGGGAAATCAATATGTTTGCCATGTGCCTGCTTGTTTATGACACCTGCCTGCAGAACAGTTGAGCAATGTTCTGTTTGCCAAGGCTGCACTTCGGAGGCTCGTATCCTCCTAAAACAGAGTCATGATCTTACAGGAGAAGGTGCAACAGCAGCTATTGATTTTTGCTCCCTGAGCGTGGTATTACACGCGCAGAACAGGGCTGCCTGACAGCCGCCAAGCAGCCTCCTTTTGCAGGGGGGAGAGAGGAGAATGGTAAAATAATGTGAGTGATGATATTTGATTATACTGCACAGCCGTGCTGAGTGAGGGGAGCCTGGTGGGATGAGAGATTGGGTCACATCTTCATTCATCTTCAGGGCTTCTCCCCAGCCCCTGCGGGTTTTTGCGCCGCTCCCGTTCACCACCCCCAACAGCAGGTAGGGGAGCAGACCCCTGGTTTTAAATTCCCCTTTAACATGCCTGGGAAAGGAGGCAGCGGTGCGCATGCATGGGGCAGTGAGATCTCCTGATGTGCTGGCTGCTGGCAGGGATGCGTGCTGGTGCAGTGCTCAGTGCAGAGATGAGGACCCAGACCCCAAACCCCAGTGCAGGGCAGCCTTGTGCCCTGAGCCCCTGCCACCCAAGGCTCCCGCCCTGCTGGTGGCTCAGGCTCTGCCAGGTTTGTAGGCTGGGACCAGTCCCAGGGAAGTGGAGAAAACTCATCCCATTGACTTCAAAGGGCTTCAGAGGTCCTGATTCTCCACGGATTTGGGCAGTGACTTCACTGAAGGTTGGCGCCTGTAAACATTTCCCTCCTGCAATGGGAGCCAGCTCTCAGCATGTCAGGAAGATGTTGCACATTGGAAGCATGTGAAATGCAAGTGGTCTTGGTTCGTTGCAGGATCAGGAGGTGCAGAACGTGGACGGGGAAGTTGGAGGAGCATGGTTGTGCAGCAGCCCCATGCTTTGGTGCTGGGCTTGAGCCCCAAGGGAGGCATTGGACCAAGCACAAGTCCCCACCCAGGGGCTGGAGGTGCTGCCTCCTGCAGCGCTGCAGAGGTGAAATGAAATCAGGGCCCTCAGTGTCATCGGTACATTCATTTAAGAAGCCAAAAATGTAGAGGGAAAAAAAAAATGCAGGAATTAAAGGGGAAATCTGGATGACTCACTTTTTTTTTTCAAATCTAAAGTTAGCAAGCTGAAGTAATTGACCTTTTGACCCAGATATGAAGTTGGGAGGTAAAAGACACAACTTGCAAGATTTTTGTAAAACTGTTGACCTCTTACAAGATTAAGTCAGAGATAACAGTAATTATAAACAGCTTACGGTGTGTCTAATCAATAGTGAACTTTACCTCCTTCCTAAAACTGAAGGTCAGGTTTTTACTGCAGTAAAGATAGCAATTGCTGGCTTTCACACCATTGCTAGCAGTAAATGTCTCTGTATGTAGGAAATCTGTGAACTGAGTGTGTATGATTTCCGTGGGTGCTCATATGTGTGGAGTGGGAATGGACCTCAGTGCTCTTGGAAATTGGCTTGTGCTTGCTCATGCTGTCTCCCACCGGGAGCAAGGAGCATGTTGCAGCTGCTGTCAGAGTCTGTATGTGTGTATACACACACGTATATAAACACATGCTGTAGTTTATCCCTTAATCTGGGAGACCTGTGCTATCAGCAGGACAGCATAACACTTGTACAACTCAAAGGAGGAGGAAAACTGTTCTTGAATTGCATAGCAGTGTGTTTCTCACTAGGGAAAAAATTGAATCTTTAGTTAGTGTCACTGTGAGCAATTAGTGAAATTGCAAAAGGAAAGGTTTCTGCCTCTTATTTCTTTAAATATAGTTGGTGCCTTTTTATTTTACAGGGCAAGCAATTGTCCTCTGTATGCAGTTAGATTCCTTAGCAAACTCGTCACTGTAATAGTGATCAAAAAATCCTGAAAAGCAGAGCTCCTGGCTGCTGGCCATTCCTTACTGTGCTCCCTTTTGGATATAACATTTGGCAAAAAATAAGTTGGAAGCATCGCTCCTTTCCCTCAAAGTTTGCTTTCTAGCCTCAGTCAGGAGAGCCTCGGCCACCGCGGCGCTCCTGCTGTCACCCAGGTGGCCAGTCCCTCCTGGCTGTGTCCCACGGCAGACAGTCGGCAGGCTCGTGCCCTCCGCTCCTTCCCTGCCTTTTCTTTTGCAGGCTGGAGTGCTGCCAGTATTTATGAAGTTAAAAGCAGTTGGGTACGCTGTCAGACTTAATATTGGCAAACAGCTTCTGTGTATGGAAATTTGTTGCCTGCCATTTATTACGGGGAAGTTATACTTTATACATCTCTCCCCCCTAGCTAGTCCAAGAAAAGAAACCGCAAATCTGCTTTTAAATAGCCATAAATACACTCGTGATGAACCCAGCTCATTATTGCAGGTGGTTAAAGATACACGCAGGGTGGTTCACACAAGCCGCCCCAGAGCCGAGCAGCGCAGCGCTGCGTGCGGGGCTGGGCAGCAGTGCCCGCCCGGGCTCCCGTGGGACAGGAGGTGCGGGAGCCCCGTCCCCAGCCCGTGGGGACGCACGGCTCCAGGAGCAGGCAGCTCTCACGCCGCTGCCCCAGCTCAGCTTGACGTCCATGGAGCCTCTCGACGGCGCTTGGCTGCCGTGTAATAATTCCGACATTTCTGCAAACCTCCATGTCTTCCTTGTTTGTTTGCAAAACGCTGCCCAAGCGAGGTTTTTTGTTATGCTAAATCTCGTAGGTAAACTTAGAAGGAAGACAAATACTGCTCAAACTGTCGCCAAGGGTGCTATAAACACCGCGCTTGGACAGTGGCACCATTGAGACGCGTTCAGGAGAAGTTAATACAAAGGGAATGGGATAGCGCGCAACTATGAAAAGGCAGTTTCTCTTCGTTTAGCTTTTAATTGCTTTCTTTCACTTTTTATGTATAAAAGATTGTCCATTTAATTAACTCAAGAATGCAATTTCAAAAACACTAATGCTTTACACATGATGGCTTTTAAAATAAAAGTAGCATTCTAATATCGCGTAGGGCTTTTTTCATGTATGCATTAACCTTTGCAGCAGCAGATTATTTTAGAAAGAAATGATCCCCCCAACAGCCCCTGGAACAAAAGGGGATCTTGAATAGGAATCTGAAAGATTGTGAGCTTTTGATCCTCAGTTTACCTTGTTAATATTTCTGGACTGGCAGGAGCTCCCCTTTAGCAAACAGTAGGTGATTCCATCTGTTTCTTTGTCTTTCTCTGAATGTCACCTTTTAATCTCCCGCAAACAGCATAATGAGCCATATCATCTTTTCTTCTGCGGCCTGAGCACCAGAGCAAGTGGTTTGCATCGCTTACAAAAGATCTCCGGGTAGAGACGAGCAGGGGTAGGAAAGTGAGAAGCAAAACTCCATTGTTGTTCTCGCACCTCGCCACCAATTTTCGCGATGCTGACCCTGTTTTGCTCTGTGAAGCTGGCGTTTCCATTGCGGGCACGCTGCGATGAGCATGTAGGAGGGAGGTCGGGTACGCGGGCAGCGCCCCATCGGTGCCAGGTCCACACTGGGTGTCCCGGCGCGCCGTGCTGCTCCAAGAGTGCGGCTGGACTGTGGCAGCAGGGCACGCGGAGGCAGTGGCGTTGAGTTCCTCTAGCGCCAGGAAGCAGCTATCATTTTTGTACGCATTCTTCAAAGCGCTCGTGGTGAGGAAGGGAGCTATCACCCCGGTGTTGTTAACATTCATAGAGCAGAGCAAATGCAGCCTCCAGCTGTGAGTCACCAGCCGACACTGAGCTCCAGGAGGAAAGCTCAGCCTGCATCCCCCTGCTCCATTCTAGGAATGTATGGTGGGGTGGTTTTGTTGTTTTTGTTTGTTTGTTTTTATGGAGGTGCTTTATAATGGATGCGCTTCTGAGCACACCCTTGCTGTGACCCCTTGCTTAAAATACCCATTAGGGCCTTTTAAGGTTTGCTAGCTTTTAATGGACATGTTTAATCTCTACCAAATGGACTTGGGGCAGGGGGAAGAGGGGGAATACCAAGGGCAGGAGGTGGGGAAGGAATCGCCATCCGTCCAGCCTGCTTAACAAAAACCTGCCTGCCTTTGCCGGTGCAAAACCTTTTGAATATTCCACTTGTTTCCTTGAATTTGCATTCCTGTTGCTGTGTGGGTACATGTCCAAGCAAAGCCTGTGCTGTAAGAAACAGTCCAACCACAAATTATGTTTTATTGATAAACCTGAGGGCAGAGCCCCACGTTCCAGCAGATGCAGCGGTTGAGCAGAGGCAAGGGCACTGCAGCAGCGCAGGGGTCACCCAGAGCTGGACACAGCAACGAGACCCCAGCGACTTTCCAGCTGACACTTCACAACATCTTGTGCTCTGAGGAACTGGGTTTGCTGCTTAATTAATTCCACATTCGCCTTCCAAGATGATTAAAGCGGTGCCTTTAGTCCATGAATTAGTGCCATTGCCTGAAGTCATCCTCTTTCTCCAGAGGGATCTTCTTCAGCAAGGGGACTTCATGTGAGGGACTTCTTCAAGGAGACATGCCTACCTCACGTGCTTGAGATTTATATGATGAATTTTTGCTTCCTGAATTATTCAAATTTCTCTTTTCATTACCTGGATTTCTTACACAAGAAAAAATCTGCCCAAAGTGGAGTGTGCAGCCTGCCCAGGGCTCACATGCAACACTTGCTGCTACGTGTGCGTAGTGCGATAGCGGTGATAATCACCAGAGCTGAGTCTGCTGGGCTTCTTTTGATATCAAAGGGGATTTTTTGCAACCGGCTCTGGAGAAAACACCAATTTTTTTTTCTCCCCTTTGAATTAACATGTGCTTCTTCCCCCAGATTCAGGCAGGGAAGTCTTGTGGGAACTTTGAGACAAGTTACTGGTTTTGTTTTTAAAAATCTGCACGCACGCACACACCCTTTTTTTGTAGCTTAGAAACCTCTCTTTGTGGCAGAAGGCTGGGAGGGTTTGAATACCACATACAAGCGTAGGAGGCTGACTGAGACCATACGGCTTTATCATTCATTAATTCCTGTGTTCATTCATCCTTCTATTTAAACTTCTCTGTAAAGACGGTAGCTACAGATGGTCTTTTGGTACACGCTTTAGCTCGGAGACCTTGGCCCCGACAAAGGGGTACAGAGGGAGCAGCAGAGTGTACAAAATATTTCCAACCATTAGAAATCAAGTTCTTATTCACTGGCAGCGCCTGTTTTGAAAGTAAATTTATGCAAAAGCGTCATAACTTGAGAAACAGGACATTTCCAAGAGTCGGACTTAATTAATAGGCAAACGTTAGCTGTATTTTTGTTGTTTATAGTTGCGCTTCAGAAACTTGAGGAGTAGTATTTCTTTAGCTGTGTACTTGTCTCTGTGTTGCACAACATAAAACTCTCGACTTTCTCCACTGACATAACCAGCACTGTGTTTTAGAAAAGGAATTAAGGATTGTGGGTTTTGCATATTATTTTTGTGCTGGATCACCATTACTGTGTAAACTGGCAGTTTTCCTTAAACCTGCCAGCAGCATTTTTTATTTTTATTTTTTATATTTTTCCCAGCAACACCAGAATTGTTTTCTGCAGCTCCCGTGATGGTTTCCGTGCTGGGAGCTGGGGCCAAGCAGCACTGGGATGCAGCGGGTGTTTTTCTGTAACGATTCGCCAGCCACGCCTGGGGATGGATGGGGCAGGGGATGCTCTTCCCAGGCCGGTGGCAGGTTCGTGGCAGTGCGTGGATGCCCCCGGGACCACCATTCGGCACAGTGCCGAGGCTGCGGTGTCCCACAGCACCTCGGGCTGGCTGCTGATCCTCGCCGTGCGTTCTGTTTGCGCGAGCCTCAGTGCAGAGACATCTGTGCCGCATTCCTGACGCGTTTGTGTCAGGCTTTACGTGTGGCCGTGACACCGTGCTGAGCGGGGGTGTTACAGGGTTGGCACTTGCTCCTTCGGGTGCCCCCAGCAGCTCTTGTGCGTGCCCCGGCCGCGTGGCTGCCTTGTGCCCTGCAGCGCAGTGGGGGCCCTGCCCTCCTCGCTCTCCTGCACCCCGACACCCTCCCCTGTGCGGAAAGGCAGGGGCTGAACGGGCTGCACAGTGCTTTCTCTGCAGCAAGGGTTTGGGCCCGTTCCCCTTGCCTTGGCTGTCTCCCACGTTGCAAGCTCTCCCCAGGGGTCAGCATGATGCTAGTGAGAAGAGGGCTTTGGCCATCAATCCTGTGTCTGCCCAAGAAATCCACATACCAGTGGGGCTACAGACTGCTGGGGGGGCTGGTCTCAGCCCCTCTATAAACATTCTTCGTGAAACGTAATTAAAAAAGCCGGAGGTGCAGCTGCAGAGGAAACACTGACTCCTAGCAGGGACTTGCCACCTCTCTAACATCCCGTGGGGCTCAGGGTCCAAGTGCTGTTGTACGGGGTGGGCACAGCCGAAGCCGCCCGGGGTGTGCTGGGGGTGGCCGGGGACAGGCCACTGCCACTTGTGGGGCTGCGCAGCTCGGCACCGAGGCTTCGATTCCTGTCAATGAAGCAAAGTGAATACAATGCCAAGAAGCCTTCCTCTGTTCTCCATCTGGTTTCACTGGGGATATTCGGGAAATGCAATTTCCAACTACCCCTCATCTGAGAGCAGGTGCGTGGGTGAGGTGCGTTAGCGGACCCTTCGGAGATGAGAGCATTTTGGAGGAAGCATTTCTGGTCATGTTCAAGCCCCATCCCTGTGAAGAGGAGGGACTGAGCAGGTTTCTCGCTGTTGCAGGAGTTGGCGCTACTCGGTGTCTGCCCTGGCCCCTTTTGTCCTTCTGGGGCTAAGCCGGGCAGTGCACAACAAGCGCCTGTTGGATACTGTCCATGGATGCGGCTCGCCAGCTATTGGGGAGTGAAGAGGAGATAAAGGCATAAAAATGATGGAGCTCAGGGCTTTGTGCCAACATTTCAATCATGGTTGGGAGGCAAAATGCGTAGTGCTCTGCCTTGCCTGGTACGTGCGTGTTTCACAGCGAGTGTGTTCGTGGCAAGGGCAAGTATCAGTGCTGTCTTGTTTGCCTTGCAGAGACAGGGCTGCAGAAAAAACAGGCGGGGTGAGACGTGTGCTGCCGCGGGGGGCGAAGCGCAGGGTGCGGGCACCCCTGGAGCCCCGCAGCGAGATCCTGGCTGCACGGTGTCGGGCACCGGGACGGCAGTGTGCCGGCACTCACGGAGCAAAGGGGCCCACGGTTCATTGCTGTTACTGGAGGTGGAGGAGTAGGAGAAATTTTAGCATGGAGTTGCTAGCTTAGAGGCATCCCTGCTAAATCTGGTCCCAGGGGAATTGAGCGGCGAGGTGAATGGCAGCTCGGGGTGGAAGCGTGGAGCCTTCCACTAGCGCAGGTCTGCGGCGCCAGGGCTGCGAGCGGCTGGGTGCAGGGGAGAGGCAGCACGAGCAATTCTGTTTGCCTCCAGGATGCGGGATCTAATCTCACCATGATTAAGCTGATTTCGTTTTATAGATTGGAATTTCTCTGCGATAGAAACTGATGAGGCTAATGTGAAAAATTTACTTAATAAAAAGCCTCATTACCTGATGCTGAGGGGCTTTGGAACCAAAGCAAGCGATGTGCAGAATGTTTTGGATGCATTTCATCCTTTGTGAGGGAAAGTTGGGACTGAAAGTTTTCTGTAGGAAAAACTGAATTCTGTGATCATGTTTTTACACATGCTGTGCTTAAATATTAACACCAATTGAGCAAATTGCCTTTTAACTGCCTTTATTTGCTTTCATTAACAGTATAATTCAAAAGCTCCAGAATTTGCATGGAACCTGTTGTGCATGTTGGGGAGGGGGGTGAAACTGTTCATAAATTAATTAATCGTGAGAAAGCCTCTTCCAAGAGGTCACGAAGCACAAGGACAGCTCAGGGATGACTGGGCTTTTCAGTGGAGTACACAGCGTGCTTTTGGCTGAGGCCGTGAGGGAGCAGAGCATGCCGTGAGGGCTTGCGCCTGTGTCATAACTTGGCGAACTCGGAAGGTATTTGTTTATTTTTAAGCAGAATGTCTTTTGAGCTAAGTTAAACTAATTACACTGTAGCTTTCAGAGAGCTGAAGACAACACTCTTGGTATTTGTGTACCAGGATTAAAACTGATGCCAGGCTGCATCATGGAGGAGGGTCTTTCAGTTAAAAAAAAAAAAAAAAAAAGAACTGTCTTGGTCGTGTCCCCCCGCCCCGTTCCTGTCCACACGCGTGGGTGCTGGGCGCTGGCATGAGCCCCTGGCTGCAGTGTCCTTCCAGTGTGACATCTGCCTGCATTGTTCCTCCATGACATTACTTGAAAAATGCTAAAAGTTTCCAGAATGATTTCACCGAATCACTTGCTTCCTTCTGTACAGATGTTTTTGTGGTTTTGGAGCCGAAGCCAAATCAAACATTATGAATGAGATACAGAGACCACCGTGTGCCATGCGATATTGAAAGCTCCTCCGGGAGTTCGTTTATACAAGCAATTTTGACACCTCTGGATTTGATAGCCGTTCCTGAAAAGTATGTTTTACTTAGGAGAGTTTTGCTATCAGATGGACTTTCTGATGGACTTGATCCAAGCCCTCACTTTCCCATTCATTCCCGCTGTCTGTCACAGACAGTGCCCTGCACCAACAATTCTCCTTTCTCTCCCACACCGCATGCACATCTTTTTTTTTTAAGCGTAGGAAAAATATTTTCAGAAATCATGCTTATGAAGTGCTGATAATGAGCATTTTGTTTCTTCACCTTGGGAACTTGGTTGGAAAAATGGGAGGCTTGTGGCTGCAAATAGGCCCAGTAAAAATGCTCGTTGTTCTGAGACAGCTTATTCTCTAACCTTTCACCCCCAGCAATCCTGATTTTTGCCCTCTTTAGACCATTCACCGTCTTCTACCTGGGAGGGTCCCTGGCATTTTAAAGAGGAGAGGAGAGGTGGGGCAAAGCACTGATTTCTGCGTGATGCTTCTGTTTCAGGCATCTGGTTCTGAAAATGTTGGAATATGTTTCTAGCTTATGCTTTCACGGGGGGGAACAGCTGATACCTCCTTAAAAACAGCCTATACAGAAGGAACTAAGGTTACAGAGTTGGCTGCAAGCTGTGTTTGGGGCTTTTGCTTCTCCCTGTCACGGCTGCGAGTTGCATTTGATGGCGATGCCCTCAGCCGTGCCTGGGACAGTGCAGGGGGTCCTCCCGGTTGCTGTTTTCTCTGCTCCTCTTTGCTGCTGCCACGGGGGTGCTGCTGGCAGTGTGCTCTGAGCAAACCAAAAGTCCTCCGGCAGCAGGGTGTGCCAGGGCTGTGGCACTCTCCTGCAACCTTGCATGCAAGCTGGCATTGCCGGCCCTGCGTGGGTACCGCTGCTAGCGGCTGACCCCGTCGGCCCCTCCTGCTGCCGCCTCCTCGCTCTGGGCAGTTCAGGTGCTCACCAGCCCAGCGCAGTTCAGAAACATTAATTTACTAGCTCATTGCCCAGCTTCTAATTGGACATAATTAGTTCTTTGTCAGCCCCTGGAACTTGGGAGGTGGTGGAGGGGATGTGGGCAAAGGCAGTGGCACTGGTGGGAGCACTGGGGGGGTCTGCACTGCCCAGTGGGGCCGTCCACACCCCAGTGTGCCCCCCTTTTGCGTTTTGCCTTCCCACTCCTCTGAGCATCTTCCGTCACACCCAAGTGACCCTGGAAAAGAAAAATCCTTACCTACTGAAGGAGGTAGAGGGGTACATTTATAGCTGATGGTTGTAACACAGGAAAATACTGCATAACCTTTGCTGGGACAGTGCAGGGCTTCTCCAGCCAGGTCAGGCAGGGTCAGAAGGCCCTCTCCTTGTCTGCTTATTTCCCATCTAAAATACGAACTCCATCTGTCCTTTGTAAGGACGTAGTTCTGGTTGTATTATACATCAAATTTGTTCTGCTTATTTGAATAATGGCTGGGAACTGTGGTTCCGGTTTTGTGGCATTTTGGAGCAATCTGTGATTTTGCTTTGGTTGGCCTGTGTGGACAGAATATTCCCAGACCAGATTCCTTAGCAGATGAGAAAAGTGAGTTAAATGTGCAGTGGTTGGGTGGGCTGCAGGGTTTTCTTGCACTGGCAAAGCAGTTCCAACCTGACAGGCAGCAGCATGAAGTGCGACGTTCCCCATGTTTCCCACTTCTGCATAACTGATCTGCTAGTGAATGTGGGGCATGACAGAGCAAGAGGAACATTAGCAAGAACTCCAAAAGTGTTGATTTTTGCCACCTGCCAAAGGTGAGCTTTGCTTTTGGGCGTTCAGCAGCCTCCACCCCTCGCTCTTTTCTCGGACCTGTTGCTGCTGCTAGGAATAGTGGTTTCACCTCCCTCCTTCCTCCTCTTGTTTGAAAGCATGCTACAGAGAAACAGGGAAGAAAAAATTAATTCATTCCTGAGCAAAACCAAACTGCAGTTGAGAAAAGCCTTTCAGGGGAATCCTTGCAGATCTCTGTGTTTTAAGTCTGTCTAAAGGTATCTATCTCTTTGGGGCTGTCTGAAGAAAGGCTGTATAACAGCCAAGTATTAAGGTTTCATTAATCAAAGACACTTCCACTGCCCCTTTACAGAAACACAACTGCTTTGGCTGTCCTTTGCTGACAGCTTGCTAATTCATCTTCCTAGGGAAGAAGGGGGGGAAAAACCTGCTGTTATCTACTTGTGCTGCAAAAACTTTAGCAATTGCTTGTGTTCAGTGCAGTGTGGCTGAGTGGATATGTTTATTTTAGAAGCTTAGTCCCCATGCTTTGTGTAGTTTTCCATGAAGTTAAGTGTTATGCATTGGCCCCTGCACCTGCAAAACGTCCCTATAAATAAAGGAAGGAGTCTGCTTATTTGCAGGAGTCGTTTTGCCAGTTCCTATCCTTCATCAGAAAGCAGGAAGGGTGGAAAACAGAAATCTGTGTTATGTGAGTATGTATTTTAAGGGAGAGAATTGTGCTGAGTGGCTCTTCCTGTGACTCTTCCATGGGGGCAGGTCCCTCTCTCCTCAGTGCCTTCCTCTGCTCTGGGATGCTGAAAGCAGCCTCAGCAGCGGGTGCTGCGTGCCACAGAGCTCAGAGCCAGCGGTTAGCGGTGCTGCCTGTTGACACTGTCGGCACTTAGTAAACGCAAAGCGATGATTATAAATAATACATTGATTTTAGGCACGTTAGTCCCCACGTGCAGCTCATCCATCGTGTTTATGTGGGAGACGTCTCCGAGCCCTGCTGCTTTAGCCCTAGCCCCAAGCCAGAGGGGTCCTTCCTCCACCTCCCCCCCCTTGGCGCAGCAGGCACCGAACCGCAGCACGGACACACCTCTTGTAAGCTGCCATCCCCGGCTCATCCAGGCGTAAGGAATGGGCAGCAGAAAGACCCCTCTGGTACCTGAGTCGTGTGGTGGGGCCTCCCCCCAGACCTGTCACTGGCACCTGATTCACAGCATGGGACTGGGCCCTGTGCAGAGCAGGGACTCGTGGGGCTGCCACCCTGCTCGCCGTGCAGCTCCCCCCATCCTGCACTGTCCCAGCGCCCACTGGCCCCTGCTCTGGCTGGGGTTGCAGTTCTCCACTGCACCTGCACGTTGCTGTTGCTTTTCTTTACTCCTCTCTCGCCATCGCTCTTCCCAGCCGTGCCTGGGGCAGCGCCCCCGCCGTGCTGTCCCTGTTGGAGAAAAGCTCGATGTCATGCCCACGAGCACTTCCCAGAAGGTGTTTGTGGGAGCGATGGGGAGACTTCTCTGCTCCCTCTGCATCTGAGGGGAGTGAAGGGAGGCACATCTGCTGCTGGATTTTCAGATGGCTGAAAAGTGTGTAGGAGGAATTGAATTTAGGCATCTTTACTTCTAACTGCAAAAACAATATTTTGGAGTCCCTAATAATAAGAAAGTGTTTTCATCAAAGTACTTTATTCATATATGTGCTGACATCTGGAGAGCAGAGATAGATATTTTCCTTAAGACTGTATTTTCAACCCATGAGCTCTTCCCTTGCTGTTAATTAATCCTTTGTAGTTTAGTGACTGATGAAATCATGACTCTATGAAATTTTAATCCTTGCGCTGTATAGACACAACTGACATTATCAGAGGACCCCAGGTGTGTTCTTGAAATTAGTTTGTTGAATCTATTGCATATTTGATTACCTTATAAAAATCCTGAGGATCTGGGCCATTCGTTTGAAAGAACACATTTGCTTATAATTTCTGTGTGTCTCCAGTTAATGTTTTAAGTTACCAGCCTGGCTGCTACTGAGGGAGGGGAGCAGGGGGCAGAAAACAGTTATATAGGATGCATCAGAGATGGGGGGCTTGGGGTGGGAGGACATCAGCATCTCTGTAATGAGACGAGTGGATGGGAAACACGCATCTCCCTGATGTGCCAGAGCAGCTGGGCTTTTGATGGATTTATTTCATCCGGTACGAGTGACCCAGAGGAGCTGGCAGGGAGGGGACGCGATTGCTGCTGTGAGCTGATGGGAGGGGGAGCACGTGCACCTCCCAGCAGGAGACAGAGGGTGGGAGACGGGGTGGGGGCTCACAGGAAAAGAGGCGGCTGTGCACAACTCAGCAGGAAAATAAAGCTGGGTGTAGCCTGGTGTAAGGTCTTGGGGGGACACCACGATGTCCCCTCCCACCCCGGTGCTGGTACTTGCAGCTCTCTGGAGAAGCACAGAACAGGGAGGTGGCTTCTGGGGACATCCCCCCGTCCCGGTGCAGAGGGGTGGGTATCCCCCACTTCTGACACATTGCCAGCCCCATCCCTGTGGGTCAGGTCTGTTGACCACACCATCTGCACCAGGCTTGCTAAGGGGAGTGGAAATAAAAAAATCCCCATACCCTAAAATCCCATGTTTATTTAAGTCTCTTCTTTGTACCAGCCATGCTCGGCATCCTGTTTTCTCCATTCTCCCTTTCCTTCCCATTTTTGGGTCCCTGAGGAGTTTTGCCAGCTCTTCCTCCCCAGGCATCGGGACGGTGCTATCCCGGCCATTGTGGCAGTGACCCAGGACGGATCCCAGGAGGTCCCTGCCCGGGACCACAGCACCAGTTTAGCTGTGGGGGTCCCAGCAGAGCTGTGCCGAGGCAGTGCCCAGCATCGCACCCTCATGGGCAGCCTAGGACCCAGTCTGCAAGCGTTACGCAAGCAGGACAAGCTCTTGTGTATAATTAATTGCTCCAAACATCTGAAGTCATGCCAGAACCATTACCTTCTGCCTCTGAAGTGGGACATCTGGGCAATTAGGAGCTATGGGGCTTTTATGTTAGTAGTACTGGACTCTCCTGGCTGTTTTTCCAAAACCTGAAGTACGTGCAGTCTTCACGTACAAGCTGGGCTTTCAGCCTCTGTCTCCAAATGCCCGGAGCTGCCCAGCCAGCCAGTGGGGAGGACAGATCGTGGGGCAGGGGTGGGAGCAGGGCTGGGGCTGAATGCCGACAGCAGGCAGGTTGTTTTAGCCCTGGCAGGGTTGTTAGCCGTGACACGATGCTGCCACGGGTAAAACCTCCGCAGCCCTGTGCACTCCTGCCCGCAGCGCAGGCACTCTGGCTGCGTGGCCCAGCACCACGCAGAGCAGGGAGGCTGGCACGTGGGTCAGCACCAGCCTGTTCTGAGAGACAAGCCGCTTGCAGTGGCCCTGCTTAACGTTTTCCCCATGTTCCCATCGCTTGTGGTTAAAAGTAATGAAAGGACAAACCCAACACTTCACAATTTGTGGACTGTGTTAATACTCCAATGGGATACATGCTGCTAAGGAAACCAGATGATGAATATATTTTTAAACTTGGAATCCATGAACCACTTATTATTTCTGAATTAGGAATCAAAACATATGAATAATCACTCCATTGCTGCAGCAGATGTATTCGGCTTTAAGGTCACTTTGCTTTTTTGTTTAAATTTTGTATTTTTAAAAATAAGTTCCTCTGGTTCTCTCTTTGACACCTCTGACATCCATGTCATGTTTGCTCAACTTACTAGTCAAAACAAGTGTTATGCCAAGCGCAGTGCTGCAGGGTCAATGTAACCCATGAAAGCAAACACTATTCTTTTATTTTTCAATACATCAGTGTCACCAGATGCCCGAAGAATACTGATGATGATTTTGGATTTCCGAATTGGTGCTGGCTATTCTAAGTAGGGCTGCATGAATCAGAATACATTAACCCCTTGGTGTTTGCGCTTCAGCCTGCCAACAAAATGCACCAATGCCTACACGCTGCTGAGACCCCATTTCCACAGCCCAGGGCTTTTACTGAAGCAAACGCAGGCAGGTCATGGTGCTGGTTGCTCACTCCACAGAGCCTGCTGTCCCACAGCAGCACTTGGCACGGAGCTGCTGAGGTCGATGCAGTTTTGTCGCTTTGTAAAACCCGGGAGGGGGACCAGGGTGTTGGATTTTCAAGGTGAATATTATAAAGTGCCAAGCACATCTAACACTAGCATGGAAAAGTACTGAGAGCTCAAATGGGGTTGGTCTCCAGTTTCAAAATCCTTTAGCAGTTAGACGGAGAATAGACATGGTTGCCTTCTTGTTGTTCTGAGATTTTTGCGTTGGTTTCAAGTCCTGGCTGTTCAGAGCAGTGCAATGGAGATGCAGGTAGTATTGCCTGCTTGAGTAGGAGTAGAGCTGCTTCAACCAGTTATTGTAGCTTATGGCACCTTTGGTAAAGATGGTGTCATTCAGCAGTTGCATCCAAAGCATCCCTCCAGAAGGTTTCTGAGATGAGCAGGACAGGTTTACTGAGGTCTTCAGCTGGGAGTCAGGGTCTGGGGGCAGTGTTTGTGCCCATGGGGGCTGGCAGCAATGGGCAGGAGATGCTGCCTGCTGTTGGCATTGCCACCAGCATCCTAGATGTGCTGAGCCCCTGCAGGTGGGCTGCGGGCAGCACGGAGCCAGGAATGAGCCCGGTGACAGGGTCCTGCCCTGCTCCTAAAAACCCTTGTGCTGCCAACATCCCCCTTCCCAGTCAAGTGAGCAATAACGAATATCGAACAAAGAAAGTTGATCTGGATCCAGGGCATTTGAATACATTTTAAAAATAAATAAATCTCTGCAGCCCAGTGTGCTCTTGCCAGTTTTCCTCTGGCGAGTGGTCTCAGTCTGTAGGCCTGGAAACATGCTTCTCCCTCGGAGGCAGGTTTAGGGCAGCCAGGTGGAAGGTGTCACCTGCATGTGCTGTCCCTGGGCATATACAGTAGATTGGGATAGTCACTGCCCTTTTATGGCATTTATGAATGTTTTTGCATGTGCAAGATCTGAGAAAAAAAAAAGATTTAAAGCATACTTTTAGAATTTTTTTGCTTCCTTTTTACGTAAGGTGAGGCAAAACAAGAGGGATCAGTTTCTCAACTTCTTTAAAAAGAAGGGGAAGTATTGGCATGTTGGTGAAATGATGTCAGCATTCTACTTGAAGCTGCAGTTATAAATTGCTTCATGGCAAATATAAATATTGTACAGGCACAGGGTTTTAGTGACCTGTATTGAAAGCTATCCTCCACCCTTTTTTTTCTTTTTTTTTTAAATTTCAGAAATAGTAAAATCTTTATTTCCAGCTCCTGCAAGATTTTATTTAGAAGCAGCAGTGGTTTGAGGGCAATTTTTTTTTTAATCTGTTAAACCAAAAGGAAAGTCTCTGCTCCCTTCCCCCTTTCCTTATGCCCTTAATAGCTCTTCCTGCTATTTTAATCTGCTGTTTAGAGATGAGGGCAGAGCAGCACCTGTGCAGCAAGCAAGTGTCCCTGGCAGTACGTGGCTGGTGCCATTGGCTCCAGCAGGCGTGTGGTTTGGTGTCACGAGCACCGTAAATAACCGCGTCGGGGAGGGGGGAAGAAACCCTCCCTGAGATACAGATATCAAACTCTTATCTGAGGTGTGCGCGCTTGCTTTCTCCTTATCGCAGGCTGTAAGCAGCCGTGTGATCCTGCCTCCCCGCTCCCTGCTGCGCAGCCCTGGCCGTGTCCCGGCTCCTGGCAGGGGCAGGCAGGCCCGTGGGTGCTGCACCATGGGGAGATGCTGGCCCGGGGCTGGGGGCGATGCTTCAGGCCCCCAACACTCCCAGCCCCACCGCCTGACTTCACGTTTGGGCAGGCTGAACCGAGGCAGTGCTTTCCCCATGCTGTGACTGCTGCATCCCCAGGCTCCTTCCTTATCTCTGCTCCCAATTTCATTCACTTTTCTATTTGCAGCCAATATGCAATGTGAGTTTTGTAGTCTGCTTTCCACCTGGTGACCTTGGGTTTTCCACGAGATCCCCACTGTAAATGAGATGTGGCATTGTCGCATGTATCTTGATAAAATATATCAGTGAATGAATTTTCATATTGATTTACTGGGGCAAGAGGGCTGTGGGTGAAAACCAGGCATTTGGTACCGACACACTGCTGCTGGGCAGAGCCCCGCGCCTGCTGGCAGAACGGGCAATGGACAGGGGCTGGCAGCCCAGGGCCAGTTGCTGAGAAGCAAAATGGCAATTTTGGGCCAGGAGGCACATCTGGCGTCGCTCTGTGAGCCGCTGTGCCTGCTCTTGTAAGCAAATCCGTGTGCTCAGATGGGTGCTCGGTCTCAGGTCCGCACTGACAGGTGATTTGTGTTATTAGGATAAGTGAGCCTACCCCACGGAGATATTGTTTATGCTCCTGGCTCTCGGCGAGCAGTGCGAAGGAATGTGCAGCCTTTCTGAGTGAACCTGTTACGGAACTGGCAACTTTTTTTTTTCTTTTCTGAATTATTTAACCTGATTACATTTCAAACGCTAAGCCACACCAATCCTATTTTGTCCACCTTGTGCTTTATGCCTGTGAGTTGTATGCACCGAGAAGGGAACACAGCAGCCTACAGTTCCGTATCTGACAGAACAACGTATTTATAGCCCGATATAAATAAAATCAGAAGGTTCCTATAAAACTCTGTTATTACTGCAGTACAAAGTTAGAAATGCTTGAGGTTTCTGCTACTTGGCTCTCACATACGGCAATGAATATTTTATAGGAAAGGAAATACTTAGTGTCTGAATCTTTTTATAGTGCTGCTACTTATAAGGGTGGTAACCTTCCAGATCTCACAAGCAATGGCAGCAGCCCCTCCATCTCTCATGGTGCCGACACGTCCAGTGCAGCGCTCAGCCCCCCATGCCCTGAGCTCCGCGGGGTCTGGCAGTGCTGCCGGGGTGCACTTGTTGCTGCTGTGCCCCAGCACTGACGTGTGGCTCTGCCCAGCACCTGCTCTGAAAAGCCAAAAGGCTCCCTGGAAAATACACGGGGGTGGTGAAGTTCAGTGCTGCTTCAGGTGTGGTACAAGGATTTCTAACTGTTGCACAGGCAAAGCACAATGAGATACAAGCAAACACTCTGTGAAATTTGGAAGGATGGTTTTATTTGTGCCTTTTTTCTTTTTTTTCTTAATGTCTCAGTGCTTATTTTCATCTTGCTTTTAACGTATTCGGACTCTGAGATTTCACATACGTTATGCTTGCCTCCTGATTTCCCTGTTGTGTTTTAACTGGCTGCCAAAATGCAGTCTGGGGTGGGTGGAGGAGTGATCTGCAAACCTCTGCAGGCCTTTGGGTTTGCTCTCCTGATGGCAGCCTGCACTGCAGCGCCGTGTGTTCCCACCTGGGCAGCACCTCCTGGGTCAGTGCTGGTGTCTGCCCAGCCTCCTATACTTCAAATGCTGTGTTTTAGTACTGTGGGCATGGCCAGAAACTTCATGAAAGTGGTTGCTTAGTCTTTTCAACTGAAAGTGCCATTCGCATAATCATTACTGAATGTTTTTTTTTTAATGGCAACCTGTAGAGTCCATATGATTTTTCAGTGGATTAGGTGCCACATCAGTGGATATGCACATGGTAACATGTGCATATAACGTGTATAATTGTTTTGCTTAGCCCTGCAACCTGGGACATCTGTAGGTGGAAGCAGGCTTGTGCTACCATCTTCCCATTTTTCCCCATTTTCTGCTTGTCTCTGCCCACCACTGCTGGGCATGACGGCAGACCTGCTTCTCTGCAGCGCACGCGCGTGTCGCTGTGTTTATTGCTGAGAAGTTATTGTCACTGCCTGACCTTTGCAGCGGCCGGGATGAAGGAAACTGATGCAGCTTTTCATTGCAGAGGGATGTTGTCAAGGTTGCTGGAGCAATCAGTCCCCTGGCTGAGCCGGCCAGGGGCTTGTTTGGGGAAGACTTCGGGTGCAGGCAGTGCTGGGACGGGTGCTGCATCAGCTTCCCTTAGCCCTGGAATCAGAAAGACCCAAAAAGAGGGGTTTTGCCCGTGTCCGTCCTCATGGAAAGGTTGGGATGAACATGACAGAAAGGTCTACGCACAAACGTCCACCAACTGCTAATCCTTAAATATCGGAAAAGATGTATGGCCACTGGGGCTAATGCCTCCTGCTGACAGTGGGCTGGGGTGAGGCTTCCTTGCACAGCCCCGTTCTGCACTCTGCAGCATGGGAAGTGAGTGCTTAACCTTGTTGTGGATGTCAGCTCGCCTTTATTTATTAACTGGGCTCCAGCAACGTTTCCTGGCACTCGGCAGTGCATAAAGCGAGCCCACGCCAGGGCTGTGTATGCGACGGCCGATACAAGGTGCCACTGTGCCACAGGCGCTGATTTCCACATTGGAGGTGACCCTGGGAGCAGGGGGTGCCAGTCGGTGGCAGCAGCTGTGCATCAGCTGCTGAGGCTGGTGATGCTGGCCCAGAGCTAGGTCTGGTTTTTTTGCTCTCTGTTTCAGAGTTAGCTATTTCAACAGGTATTTAGCAGAACTCCACGCTGTTAAAGCCTTTCTTTGCCAACGAGGTTTTTTTGACTTTTTTTTCCCTGCCTTTCCCTGGTAGCCATGCGTCCTGCCAAGTCTGTGCACAAGCCTTGAAATGACAAAGTACCCTTTAGTTAATTGCACAACGGATCGCCTAGAGTTAAAAGTTCTGATTTATATGACTATAGCTCTAACTGCTCAATAACACAGGCCTGTAATCTACTTTCATTTCAAACAGAACTGTGATTTATGGGGCAGCATGCCGCTTTAGCTCAGAAATGAGGTGTTCAACATATGCTCTGTTGACATAAATTTGGAATTTATCGCTCTTGTCAAAACTGCCTGTTGGACAAAGGTGCGTATTAAGGCAATAAATGGCTCAGAATAGTTTTCTGTCAAATTTCCTAACCATTGTATTCAGTCTATTTGAGGGAAAAATATATACTTAAAAGTAATCAAATGTCCAAAATCCATGCATCTTGCTTTGAATGGGAAGTGCCCTGGTGGGGAGGAGGTCGTGGTGCATGGGGAGAGGTTTCCCCAGGTTTGGCTTCTGGGGGAGGGGGACGTCTTTTCTGCTCCTCTTGAGAAGGGGGGGGGGGGGGGGGCAGGGAAGGGAAGGGAAACTCATTAAATAAAAACGGCAAGAGGCCTCTTGCTGCTGGTGGCGTTTTCTACGCCCCTCAGCACCCTGGGGCGCGCAGTCGGCAGGAGAGCAGGCCTGTGCTGCGTGCCTGGCACGCGGCAGGGCTAGGGCCAGGTGGTGAAATCCCCCCGATAGATCTTCGGGAGCTTCTCAGAGGTGTGGGAGCATCATTCCTGATGCCAGCCTCTCCCCCAGGATCGCTGCCGTCGTGGCAGGATGGGAACCGTGGGGGGGACGCACCACGAGGTGCCCCTGCACCTGGGCTGTGCCACCGTCCCCGCGGCCCCTCAGAGCGGGCAGAGGTGCTTGCCACCAGCCCTGGCCTTTTCACACAAAGCACCCCGTCGGGAAAACTCATAATTTTTACACTGCGCGGTCTCAACTGGCTGAGCCTGGAATTACTGTCCCTTTGAAGTGCTTTTTGCGGGGCATTTACGGGCCTTTTTAATTGCCTACAGCTTTCGAGAGGCCTGCCTGCATCCCGGCTTTTGTTTGTCCGTGCTCCCCGGTGCTCGCTCAGGCGGGGGTCTCACTGCCCCTCGGCACGCGGCTGCACGCCAGGGAAGCCCGGTCCAGCCCCCTCTCCTCCTGCAAACTCCTTTCTGCTCCCTTGCACCCAGCTGGGGCAGCACACAGAGAGCTTGTGCCAGGTGCCAACGCATCCACGAGCAGCATCGCACGACCTGGAAGCTGCAGCTGGCTTCATACTTAAGTGTGCATCCAGCAATTTATCTAACAGTAGTTTAAGAGGAAAATTATCTTTTGAAAAAAAAAAAGCTTTGAAATATTTCCCTACTAGGGCAGGTGTTCAGTAACGAGCTCGTCCTCGCAGCCTTCATTTCCCCACACAGCCCCGTTTTCCCGCAGCAGTCTGAGTAGTCAGGGTGGGCTCACTGAATGCTGCAGCAAGAGCTTGCCTTTGGCTGGAGGTTCTGTGTCCTCCAACCATGTGGGTCTTCTTCCATTAAAGAAAAAAGAAAAGGCACTTTTCCAATTGTCAGTGCTTTCAATCCCATGAGCATCCTCTTGGTTAATATGCTTGGAAATATATGGAATATAATTTCAGCATCAATAAGAAAGTGTGGTTTTATCTTTTTGTACTTGAATTTGGGCAACATTGCTGAGAAGCGATGTACTTTAACGTACTTTTTTTCCTCCCTTTTTAAAGGCACAACTTTAGTAAAACTGCACAAACACATATTGATCTTTCCCCTCAGATCTTAACAGCCTGAGCAGCTATAATACCTTGCTTACATCTGCCAGGTTTTGTGCAGTTTTGCAACATCTCCTTAATCCAGTGAACATAAATAGAACATTTCAATCATATTTTGCTACCAGGAACCTAGCAGATAAAGCGCTTTAAGACCTTGTTGAAAGAGACTGTATAAGATTGTGAGCGATAAGATCATCCTAAAAGCAGACGCCAAATGAAAAACTTTTGTTCCTGCTGAAATTTGTTGATAGCGATATTGAAAATAAATTACTCGGTGAGAACTTGAGCGCATTAAAACAATAAGCAGGTTATGTAACTACTGGAAATACCAACGCCAAAGTTTGATGGCAGATGCAGATTTCTAGGAGCCATGGCACCCGTAAGATTAATAGGCTCTTTTGTTGTCTGTGGCACCCTGCTCTGGTGTTTTTCCCCATTTCTGTCCTTTTGCTGGAAGAGGTAGAAGGGAAGTCTTATCTGTGAGCCCTGTTCGAGGACCGAGGTTGGCATCAGGAGCCATCCCATGGTTACATGGGTGAGAACAGATCCCTGCCTCCTGGTTTAAAGGTGACCTGTGTTCAGCTGACTGATAGGGATTCATAACGCAGCTGGGGTGGGGCAGTGATTTTTGTAGGGTGTGTGAGGCAGGGAAGGAAGCTGCCCACCCCCCTGCAGCAGGGAGCACCCGCATGATGCCTCTTGGCACCTTCACAGGGGCAAAGTAAAGTGATGCCCTGGGGAGATCCTGCTCTCTCCAGGCGGGACCTTGGGAACGCGAGCGGCTCTGCTGTCCTGCCACCCCTTCCTGCTTGTCCCACGTCCCCCCACCTCGAGACTCTGCGCTGAGCGCGGTGCCTCCGGAGCGCTCCTCCTGCCCAGCTCCACTTCAGCTCAGCGCATGCTCAGCTCCTCCGATCTTGACGTTCCTTCCAGAAAACGAGAAGGAAATATTATTGTTGGCCAAAAAAACAAAAAGATTTTTTTTCCCCTTTTGTGTGCCTTGAAGATAAGCATTTCTCCCACAGCATTCAACAGAAAATATCCCCCTTGACTCCACACTGGTGTTGCCCCTGCAGATGTTGAGCACCAGCAGAGCTGGTGGCAGAGGGGGACAGCCCAAAGCCGGTGGCAGGTCTGGTCCACGTGCCCAGGGGGCAGGGAGCCGGGGGGAAGGACACAGTCCCTGAGGGTGGCAGGTAGTGGGATTCATCGCTGCCGGGTGCAGTTTGTCTTTGCGTGTAGAGAAACATCCAGAGGAGGAGGATCCACAGCAGCAAAGGGCCATTACCTCCTCAAAAGAAAATGCTTGAATGCAGTCAGTGTAATTAGATATAATATTTTATTTTCAAAGATGAGAGTTTTTATTCTCAGGATTGCTTGACAAAAAAAATAATAATAATTCAAAACCAGAGCAATGCATTTCTTAACGCTCATTTTAAAAAAAAGTTTTACTTGAACTAATTAACCAATTACATTTTAATTCACTGAAAATGTGTTCTAGCCTCCAAGAGGCAAGTGCAGTAATTTTGGTGAAGATGCTGTGCTCTTCCTGACAAAGTGGTTTAAACCTTGCTTTAGGTGTAGAACTCAGCTCAGCCTGAGCTACAGAAGTGTGACAGGCATGTCCATAATTAAAAATGCAAAATTAGAAGATTGTCACTTATTTAGCTGACTTCTTGGCAGTGGAAATCTGTCAGGAGGCTTGTGTTTTATTTATTTTTGCAAGGCAGATAAATCCTTTGGATTCTAAACCGCCTTGGCCTGAATTCGTGCATGACTCTTAATCCTCTGCTATGACACAGTGAATTCAGGACAAGCTTGATTAATAATTATATCATACAGCAAAGTCAAGAGTTTAAATAAACTTGCTCTTTTGCTTTTTGCATCTTCTTTTTCTCCCTGAGTGTTTGCTCAGTGCAGAACTTGACAGGGTTTCTTTCTGCAGCCTAGCATTTCAAATGGTGCAGTTTAACATCCTTACAGAGCTTATTTACAGGGCAGAACATGGGGCTGACTGCTTTGCACGTTACCTGAAAGATACATCTGTGATGGTAGATGACTTTTTGGCAGAGTGCATCACACTGCTGTATTGTCTTGAAACAAGTCCTGGGCAGGCAGCTTTCTTTCCTGGTGCAAGCATGGGAAGCCCTTTTCAGGTCTCTGTCTGGAGTGTTTAGTCACATGCTTTTCATTACTTTGTGAGTTGAATTAATGAAATTGTCCTAATTTGATATGAAAAAAAAATCTTGCTAAGAGTGGCACTTTAAGATATTTAATTTCTTTTGGTCGTTTTAACAGATTAAGCATCTGTAATGTTGACAAATATTTAGATGCAATCATTTTGCATTGAGAAGTGCAAAGGAGTTTCATTCTTTGTGCAAATGAAATGACTGAGTTCTTTGAGCAAGCAAAAAGGAGGGGGAAAAAATCCGTCCCAAATCTTTCATAAATGTCTTTGGCCATGAGTGAAATCCTTACAGCTCAGTGCACGAGCATGCTCTTAGCACACAGGTAAAGGCAGAGCTGCCTCTTCCTTGGCTGTGCAGAGCGGGTGCTGCTCAGGGCCGAGCACCAGAGCGGGGTTGCCTTCAGGATTCAGTGTCTTGTCTTGCACAAGACCATTTCTGGTTTGTCTTTGGCAACAACATAATAAAAATATACTTGTCTTATTGCAAAGTGATGGTAAATGGTGGATTTGATCAGAGGTCGGCATGTAGCTATTTGGTGTGTTACTTCTTAAACACATACGAATGTTTCTCTGTTTACAGAATCTGATTTTGAAACTTTGCACATGCTTCTGCTATCGCAAACTCTTCCCTGCCATCAGTATGAAGAGTTCATGTTAAATGAGGTGTGTCTCTTCGGCAAAAGTCAGTAAACTTGGCTGGAAACGTTGGTTACTTGGGGATTTTTTTTTTTTTAATGCTTCTGTCAGTTGCAGAGCTGGTTGGTTTGTGAAAGCATATATTTATCAGCAGCTGACATCATCAAATCAACTCAGCAGGCTCTGCGTGGCGTTTCCCCATGTGCTTGGACCAGCAACTGCTGCTGCGTTGAGCACTGAGACACTGAGGGGTGGCACGGGCAGGTGCCTGGGGAGAGGGGCTGGGACGGGACAGGATGGCTGGGACAGGACAGCCGGGACAGGACAGCTTCCCCTGATCGGCGGCACTCGCAGGGCCACTGCGGGCACCACGCTGGGCACTGGCATCACGCCGAGATTTCAGCAACGGCCCCAGGAACGTGGTCGTCCTGTTTGTTTGTTCATTGTAATCCGACATGGACGGTGCTTCTGTCCAGCTCCATGTAAACACCGTCTGTTACATGTTGTTTTGTTTCATGGAGTGCTCCAATTTGCTGCGGGTTGTTTGCTACCCAAAAGGAGAATAAATGTCTTCACAGCAAAGAAAGGAAAGCAGCGCGGGTTCTGGCTCCTGCGGCCAAGCAGCATCCGCTGCCCTCAATTCGCATGCCCGGGGCTGCAGGGAGAGTGATGGGGGAACCCCAAAGTGTCCGAGAGGGGCTGCAGCGGACACCCCATCCACAGCCCTGCTGTGCTGCATGGGAGTGGCACCCAGCACCCTTGGGTGCCTGAGAGCAGGCGCAGGAGGGCAGGCTCAGTCCTGGGCAGAACAAAGCCATCGCTGCTCCAGCGTCTCCTCTGCCCATGTCTTGACAGAGACACCGGCATGACACCTGAACCATGTGCACCTTCGTGTGATCTGGGACATGCGATTCGCCCTGGCCCTTTTAGACACGCAGTTGTGCAATTCAGCCTAGGCAGATTTTATTTTATACGCTGTGGTGCCAGGAAATGGTGAGAGGCATGTTTCCTGTTCACTAGCTGATGATTAATTTTTCACTTGTGATTTGTGTCAGGCTGAATTTGGATAGAAGTTGGGATTTAATTAAAAATGCATACAAACAACCTCTAGGAATGTTTTTGGAGTAAAGCTACAATTTTATAAAGGGTTTGATGCATAGTAAGAAGTTCACTGAAAAAATGTTTAGTGTCAACACCAAGAATGACTAACGAATACAAGGGGCTGATTCCTCACCAGTGTGTATCCCATGGCCACGCAGAGCTCATATATGTCTTCTGTGGCAGAGTTTTTTATGCTGGAGAGGGGAGAAAACAACAAAAAGCTTGCCTGGGCTTTCAGCTCCCTGTTGGTTTCTTTCTTTGAATGACCAAGTTGGAAGCTGAATTAGTTGAGTGAACAGAAACGGAGAAATGCAACTTCACCTGCAGCAGCCCCTGCCACGTCAGAGGCTGGGTTAACACCTTTGAGCAGACTCCAGTTCTTGGTACTGAGCTATGTCTGGCTTCATGGTTTGGGTTTTTTTTTTTAGTATGTTAGCAGTAAACTTGCCCTTCTTGAATATATTTGAATAGTTCATTTTAATTTCTCTCAGTAGATTAAAGTAATACATTATACACTATCATAATTTCAGATTTATTGAATTTATTAAAAGACTCCACCTGTAATAATGATGAGAAATATTAATGATGAGAAGCTCACCTAATCAATCCTGGAAACTCAAACAGGAGCTCCCATCAGGACCTTTCCTAAAGCACTTTGTAAACTTGAACCGATTTCTGCCGGGCTCCTGCCCGCAGTGCCCCGTGTGCCCACCCGCACGCAGCAGGGCTCGGGCCTGGGGATGGAGGCCAGGGGCTTCGTTCCCATCCTGGAGGCCAGCACCTGGTGTTGATGCTGTGGGGACCCCAGTGGGACGCCCCCAGCGTGCTGGCCTCCCCACAGCCCCCCCGCCATGCCAGGCACGCGCTCCTGCGGTCTGTGTTCCCAGCAAGCTAACGAGAAAATTCACAGATAACGTGTAGATTTCATGAAATATTCAGGAGGTTCTTGGTGTTAACATTTGGAGTAAACTTCCCCCTTCGTATCCTCCCCTCTCCCTGCACACACGAGGACTAATCCGTCTGTTTTCCCCTAGGAACCTGCACAGCGGTATGAAGACGTACGGATGCGAGTTGTGTGGGAAGCGGTTTCTGGACAGCTTGCGGCTGCGAATGCACTTACTGGCTCACTCAGGTGGGTTGCAAGCGGGGTGCTGCGGGCGGGGGGAGGCACAGAGAGTGCCCACCTGTGCACACCCAAACATGCTGCAGCCACCCGGCTTGTGCATCTCGTCCGGAGGAGGCTTCATCCTCTTCAGAGCAGCAAATTGCAAACTTCTAGTCCGGTGCCCATAACTTTAGTTTTTTTTTTTTTAAATTTGTTTTTAAAGTTTGTTTTCAGTTCTTTAATTGGGGAAATATTTTCCAGGCTAGGCAGCTTGGAATAACAAACTTCACATACCACTTGTTGCTGTGCGCCGCTGCCAGAGGTCCCACGCCGCGGGCAGTGCCTGCGCCTCAGCTTCTGCGCGCTGCTCAGCACGCGCGTCCAGCGCCCTGCTCCTCGCGTGCAGGCGCCCAGCACTGTTTCATTAGCAAAACCATTGCAGAATTAGGTATTCTTTGTCTAATGAATCTAACTATCGGGTTCAAATTATGCGGGCCCTTTAATTAAATAGATATAGGAAGGTTGGAATGCTGCGCTAGTGAGGAGGCTTGTGTTCTGCAAGTCAATTTAGCCTGACATTCCTCTTGGTCATGCAGCCCCATGTACAGCTAGGGTTTTTTTTAATTAAAGAGAAAAAAACACACCACAGGCAGCCACTGGACCGGTTTGCTGAAATGTAGGGGGATCCTGGTCCCCTAATGAAGCGGCAATCACCGAGGGCAGCCGATCCCGCAGCTGAAGTCATGCTGGCAGGGTGGCTCCCCAGGGATGCTGGTTCCTGCAGCCCAGTTTCTTTAAGCAAAATCCCACCGTGCGTGGCAGCATGGGTGCTCATCTCATTGCCTCCTGGGGAAGCACGCTGCCCACCGTCTGGGGCTGCCTCGCTGCTTTTTTGGGGGCCAAGCCCACAGGGTGGGCTCCGGCCGGGGACTGGGGCCGGCGGGTCCGGAGCCTCGTGGTGCCGGGCGCGGAGCGGGCGTCCCCCTCCTCCCCGCGGCTCTGGCGTGCGCGGCTTGTGTTCGTTACTGTCGCTTTGGCTCACAGCCCGTCCCTGGCTGGCCGCCAGCCTTGTGGGTACAGTATGTACAGTGCACGCCGAGCCAAGTTTGTCATCGCGCAGGATTAATTTTTTCTCTAATCTGGCAAGGGCGGGGTGGGGGGGGGCAGGGTGAGCTCTCCCAGCACTCGAAAACAGCCACGGCGGATTCCAGCACTGTTATTTATTAAAGCATGAGACCTTTGCACCTCTCCCCTCGCCTCCCCCCGGCCGGGATGAAGCGAGGCTGTGCAGGGTCGGCAGCGCCAAGGCTTGTTTTCAGCACCCGGCATGCCGACGCTGCGATCTCAAGTCTGTTTGCCTCGTGCGCAAACTGATGATTTAATTAGGAGTTTGCCCCACGGGAGATGGGCACACCGGGATGGGTTGTGGCCCCCTCACCCCCTGTTCCCCCCTTCAAAGGCCTTATATGCCAAAGGTAGTAAACGTTGAATGTAATTGTAGTTTGCATTTAAAACTTAACTAACCGAGTGTTTATGAGTGATACCTGATGATAAAAGGTGTACTTAAGCTAATGAACCAGTTAGGGAGCAGGTCCCTGTCGCCCCCCTGAGGCAGGGCAGTGGGCAGGGGGTGCACAGGTCCTGCCTGTGCATCCTGCTACATGGGGTGGCTGCCTTTAGGAGCAGTGCTGCTGGCTCTCAAACCTCAGCTGCCAGAGCTGGATGGCTGCTCAGTCATCCCAGTTCTCCGATTTTTGCTTTCTGAACAAACTCTTTCTCGAGGGGGACTGGAGAAGCGATGACCTTCTTCTCAAGCTGAAATGCTCCAACACAAGAAGGCAAAACTAAAAGAACCCAAACAGGGATTTGCATGTTTTATCGTCATGACTATTGACCACTTTGCTTCTTTCTAAATACAACCTGCCCAAAAAGTGATGGGGACATAAGTGAATATTATACAGGTGGAGCTAGTAATTATAATCCTTATAAATGTCCAAGCTAGCCCAACGGGGGGTTTTGTGGTGCTTGGTGTAGCGTTGAGGTTATTCGGCAGTGTTATCTCAGCAGCTTTCAGGTGCATGATAAATACTCCACCAAATGTTTACATTTCAGTGTAGGCTTACCCTTAATGAAGTGCAAAGTATTGGTGTATGTGTGGTGCAGCTACATTAACACTGCCCACTCCTAACTGAGATGTGCTTGCAAAAACTTTAAAGATTACATTAGAAGAATGACAGAGAGCTTCCTTTCCTAGAAAAATTCATTGTCAGGGAAAGTGAGATGAGAAAATCCCAGCTTGGGGGGATTTACTCCTTTCCTCCTGGTTGCTTTGCCTGTACTTCTGATCGGGAATCTGTGCCTTGGAGATGGATGCCATGGCCTTTCCCTTCTCCAGACTAAATGGGGACAAATCTGGGCAAGGCCATGCATGCTGGAGAGGTGCAGTGCGTGGGCAGCAGCGTGCCCTTCTGCAGCAAACTGAGGTGCCGCCGACGCTGCCCTGGAGCCACCTGCCCAGCTTACACGCAGCTTTCGAAACGCTTGGGCATTGTGCAAACTTTGGCAGCCTGGCATGGGTGACAACCTGGAGCCTCCCCGCCAAGGAGCAAAAGCACTGGGCACAGCAGTGACGGGGTGGGCTGGCGAAGGGATGGTGCCTTCGCAAAATGCCCACCTCGGGCAGCATGCCCCTGCCTTTGTGCCTCGTTGACCCAGCTGGGCTGCAGCTGGTGGCACAGCCAAGGTCGAGGATGCGCCCTTGAGTTACTGAGAGCTGCAGGGCGATGGAGGAACAGCCCCGGGGTTGATGCGGTGCTGCCCACCTAGGTGCGAGGTGCTGGGAGCAGGATGTGGTCCCATCCCCACTGAGCATACATTGAGGAGCAGGATGCCAGGTGCTCAGGAGTGGTGGTCCGGGGCGAGGAAGCAGCGGGGCACCTGGCTGGGAGCAAGGTGTGTGCCCCAGCCTGTCGGAGGATGGGCTTCATTCTGCCAGGATCTGGCACTGCGGCTAGTTCACCCGCTGCGTATCTCTGTAATGAACATAACTTTCCTTCCCCTTCGCGTTTAGTGGTTATCTCCCAATGAAGCACCGAGTGCTGGAGGATGTTTTATCAGAGATGGAGGAGATAGTTCATCGCGGTGCCTCGCTCCTCCCTCCCCACGGCCGCGGGTATTGTTCGCCGGTGTTCGATGTAAGAGGGAGCAGAAAGGGAAGCGCTGAGCCTCTTTGGGGATTTTTCCCGCCCCCCCCTGGCTGCCGTCCCACGCTTGGTCCCCGAGTGATGTCAGCGGCCTGCCGGCAGGTCTGGATGTTCTGCCAGCATTCCTGCGTTTATGATCATCCGCAGATGTGCATCCAAGAACACACTGTACCCACAGCAGAAATTAATGCAGGCTTGACTGCCGGCCAACCCGCACACACAGGAGAGAGGAAGAAAGAAAACAAAAACTGTTTAATGCTGTTTATAAATTATACACTGCCTGATGAAAAATACATTCCCCCCCCTCCCCCCAAATCCTTTCTGCCTCAAGAGTTTAAACTGAGACCAGAAGAATATGGTTTGCTTTTTAGCTCCTGTTTTGGCTCACTTCCTAGACCTGGCTGCTGATTCAGAGCCAGCTTATTTTTTCCCCCCTTACCTGATAAAATATATTTATTTTTCACCCGTCACTGCTTCTCCTCTCTCCCCACTTTTGGCTGCTCTTTGTTATTTAAGGTGTTCTGCTAAGCATTATGCGGAGAGCGATGCCAGGACCCATTACACCATAGTGCTCTCTGTAGCAAATAAATCTTACGCACATCTGTCTACATTAATACTGCTAAATATATGTGATCATCGCAGTGCAGCCCGTTTGCTTCCAGGTTTCTTGTCGTGCATGCTAGATGGGAAAGTTATGAAAGTTCACTGTAGGTCATGGTGATGGAGCCCCCCCAGCCCCTCTCTGCAGGGAGGACAGGCTGAGACCTCTCCCCACAGGCTGGGGACGAGCTGGCGAGCAGCCCCCTGCCCCGAGACTGCGCCTGCCCATCCCTCCCTGCGCCGCGCACGATCCATTTACATGGCTTTTGTGTTTTTTAATACTGCTAATGTTTATCATTTGCCCAACAGGCTTGACAGATTTTGTTTCCTGTAGAGCATCGCGGCTTTAAAGCCCCCTTGTTGCTAAGTAGCAGCCTCCCTGTACTGTAATGGGCTGATTTCGTATTCCGTTCAGCACTGTATCTTATTTTTGTATGCAAGACAAAGTGTTTTGATGGAGGACGATTGCAGAAGTGTCTGGAGGCTGTTTGGAGTTTTATGGGCTGTATAGTACACTGTGTGCTTTCTGAACAGAACACAGGCTGTTGAATTTTGGATTGGATTTGTCATTTTTTCCCCTCTGAGTGGAGGCTGTCAGATAGAACATTAAGGGTGGAGGAAAAGTGGAAATTATGTAATAACCTTTCTTTATTGTTGCTAAGCTGAAATTATTTTTTTTTTTAACCTGAACATATCCCTTTCTCCCTCTTCCTTCTCCCCTTGTCCCCAAGCAGCGTTTGAATTTGCAGAGCTGGCTGATGAAGTTTGGGTGATGACGTTGGTGGCAACTCTCCCCACCTCTCGTGCAGCCCTTCCTCCACATCCCAGCTCCCCGTCCGCTTTTGGGAGGCATGCGAGGGGGATGCTGCCAGGGACCCTTCCCGTTGGGGCTGGCCGCTGGTGGCATTTGGCAGTGCCGGGGGCAGCAGGGTGCGGGTGGCCATGGGCGTCCTTCACCCACCACGGGCAGCTGGCTCGGTCAGTAATGTGGCGCAGCAGCGCTCGGGCAAAGTCCCCTGGTGGAGCACAGCCTTCACCCCTTCCTGCCCAACGTGGATGTGGTGCAACTGCTGCCACCTCTCCTTCAGCCCCCGGAGCCAAAGGCTTCGGTGCCAAAATGAGAAACCCCAGAGTTCGGCTTTGGTTCGTCCCTTCACTGCCACACTCAGGCTTCTGGTGAGGTTTCTCCTGAGCATCCCTTTCACCCCCGCGCTTTGGGAAGGAGAGCACTGCCCTGCAGCTCGGAGGCATCTGCGAAAGAAGCACTCTGGTGGTTGAGCATCCCACCAGAGCACCCCTGGGTGCGCTTGGGCGCCTTTTGTTGCTCTTTGCTGGCTAGCTGGAAAAAATACATGGAAAATACTTGGGTTTTATCCTGGGGATAAACCTTCCCGGTGCACTGCTGCCTAGTATTTCCCCTGTTAGGTCAGCAGCGCAAAGCGGCGTGGTGCCGCCAGCAGCCTCCCCAGGGGAGGGCTGCTCTGCCCCAGGCAGCGAGGGAGGGGGGCAGCTGCGGCCAACGAGGCCGTGGTTGGAGGAGGCCGGTGGGGGGGCTGCAGATGGGGGCCAGCACCGACGGACGGCAGCACCGCCCCCACAGGCTGCACCCGCACCCAGGTAGCACAGAGCATCACCAGGAGACGCAGCGCTGAGATGAGCTTGTCCTCCAGTGCTGGGGCTGACATCCGTGCATCCAGGCTCGGTTTAGAAGACTGTCTTTACCTTTTAAAACCTGCACCTTTTTCTTTTTTTTTTTTTCATATTCAATTATTGCATTTTTATGGCACTTCAAAAAAAAAAAAGAATGAAAAGAAAACCCTTTCGCATCTCTCTAAATCCAAGCCTGGTTTGCAGCTTGATCTTTTTTGGCCCTTCTTGGATGTCTTTTATTTTTTTAGTGGAAAGTACTAGAGATTTTCATAACTGTCTCTTCCACTTGAGTGAAATAGGGGAGAAGGGAAATAATAATAATAATAATAAAAAAGCAGCTTTATGTGGGCAAAAGAAGAAAACAAGAGAATGGGGTAGAGAACAGGCTAAATTTAAAATTGTAATTGGCTGACTTCCACAGGCTTGCGGGTGTTTTAATGACTCATAATAACTTCATTTAAAACCAGCTGAGCAGAAAATAGATTGGAGAGGAGCCTCAGGCCATTATGGATTTGTTTTTTTTTGACAAGCTCTGTTTTCGGCAGCCAGGAAGGCACTCACAGAGGGCTCGGCTGTTTTCTCTCTCTTAGAGTTGGTGGTCTGCCCAAGAGAGATTGTATAGAAACCGGGGCTTGGATTTTTTATTTATTTTTTTTTTTACTGATTAAAAATAGATGCCTTGAGGTATTATTTTAGCATCACTGTGTTTTTTTTCTTTGCACTTTTGATGTGGTAAATGGAACATAAATAAAATTGTTTTTGAAATTACTGAATTAATTAGGTAGTAAAGCGACGACAGTGCATAAATTTACTTGGCACTTTTTTTAATCCATATTTTTCCCTCTCTCTACCTTCTTGCCAATTACAGCATTTTAATAATATATTATCTCAAATTTTTATTAATCCCTTGTGCTTGGGGGAGGGGACCAGAATAAATTCTGTATCATACTTGCAGGGTTGTGACTTCAGACCACACGTTATAGATGTTACAGTTGGAAAGGGTCAAAGGGTTCTTGTCAGCGTGCCAGTCCTGTCTGATGACCCTCCTGGAGGTGCAGTGCAGGCAAATATTGCTTCTCCTGTTTTCTGTCTCAAAACAGCGGTGATATGTTTGCTTTGGTTGAGCCTCTTTGTGCCCATCCTTTGGCCTCACCGTGCTTTTTGGGTGAATGCGTTGTGCTGCTGGGCAGAAACGTGGGCGATGCTTCGTCTTGGCGCGCCCGCCCCGTCCCCAAGGAGGACCCTGCGAGGGCTCCGTGCCCGCCACCTCTCCCCGTGATGCACGTGCCGAGCGCCTGTGGGCATCCGCAGGGCATGGCTCCAGTTCGTTCCCCTTGGCCACACTGTCCAGCCTGCTCCTTGGGAGGGTATTCGTGCCTCCTCTCCTTTTTCCCTTTCGTTCTTTTTTTTGGGGAGTATGTGGGTTGCCATTTGTATTTTTGAAGTCGTTCTCCCCATTGCCTCAGCCTCCTTTCGTCTTTCTCTTGGCCACCAGCCCCATAAAAGTTTATCACAGTCAGGGACGGTTAAATGGGCACAGGAAAACAGTGGTTTAGTAAATTGTAAAATTAGTTTGGAAGGTTAATGAGGCATGGCTTGTCTGCTGTCGGAGAAGAGGCAGGTTTGCATAGGTAGCTGAGCACCTAGCAAGGGCTCGCTGGCGGCGCTTGGAGGTGGGGGGGTTGTGCCTGAGAACGGGGTGGGAACGGGGCACCCCCAGCCCCTCGCACAACCCATGCCGTGGCACGAGGAGGACGGAGCGAGGGCCGGCAGCAGCAGGGACACCGGTCTGTCCCTGTCTGTTTGTTTTTCCCTGACTCTGGAAACGTCACCGCTGCACTTGTAACGCAACACCTCAATTACGGTACAGGAGGGGGAAATCAAAGCTTCAGAGTGGCCCAGCAGCTTCAGACCTGCTGCCCGGGCCACAATTACGGTCTTGGGAACACCAAAGGCAAGCGGACGAGTGTCATTTTTAACCAGTTAGAACATTTTACTACTTCCTAACATCACAGGCGTTAAAACTGGAGAGCCTACTTCTTGTCCTCAATAAAGTAATTAAACTGAATGGGCGTTGGGAAGTATTATGAGGGTTGATAGTGACTAAAAATAGAATAGCTCTGTTTTCAGGTCCGCCAAGCCTTTTCCTGACAGCTTAGAGCCATCCTGGGGCATTGCCTCACCGGGACGAGCCTTTGAGGTGCAGGAGATGCAGCCCAGCACTAAGGCTTGCAGTTTGCTGTATTCCACAGGAAAAGTTGAGCCAGACAGCTGGCAGTTGATCAATTGTCTCCACGTTTCGCAGGGTAAATGCCCAGGGGAGTCTGAAAGAAGCTATTCTTTCTTTTAAATGGATTAAAAATAGCGAGGGCTGGGGTCGGCGGTTTCTGTGTGCCCTTGGCACAGCAGGTAGGGTGCCCACGGGCTCAGCACGGCCGGGGCATGCTGCCTGGTTCTGGTGCTAGGATAGACGTGCAGCCTGGGGCTTTTTGGGAAAACGCTGCAGAAAAAGGGGTCGAACAGCAGCGCGGCATACATGGCATCTGTGGCTGGGTGGTGGGTGATGGATGTGGGGCAAAGCCCCGAGCTGGGGGAACAGCCCCAACCTGGGCTTGCGAGCCCTGGGCACCACATCCACCCTGGTGGGGAGAGGGGGCTTGCAAGGAGCTCTCGAGGTTGCCGTTTCAGGGATCTAATTTCTGAGAAGCTAAGCACATCATTCATGCTGTGTCATTAAAGTAAGCATCATTCATCCCCATGTCACGGCACGAGCAGGCTTAGCCCCACAGGGAGGAAAAACCTGTCCAGTGAGGAAAAGAAGGGCCGAAAAAGCTCAAAAAGCGCCTGTTGGCCACTTCCCTGCTCTGTGCCGAGCCATGCGGTGGTGAGTGAGCTGCTCCTTGCGTGTTTACGCTAGCCTTTTGCTGCAAAGACCTTTATTAGGCAGGAGCTATAAATTTGCTCGTACAGATATAAATGTACGGCGGAGACTTGTGTGCCAATTACAAGGCATGCTCTGAAACACAGCTGATACTTGGCAGCACGTTAAGTCCCATCCCGTTGGGAAGATCATCTGAAGATACCTATGTACTGTAGGCAATACAAACCACTAGCTAAAAATACTCTCCCAAAACTTCTGTTTACATTTTAACAGACTAATAGTTTCTATGGGTGTTATTAAAAAAGGGGGGGGAGGGGGAGAGGAGAGGGAGAAAAAAAGCCAACAACAACAACAAAAAAAAGCCCTGACACAGCCTCTTGATGTACTGCTTTCAAATATGTCATGCTCCCTCTAACAAACATCTAACTGTTTTTTCTAAGTACTGTTATAATAAGCTCAGATGTTGGATGACATTTTTCCTGGTGACTCACATAGTAAAATTAACCTTGAACTATTTACATATTCAATCGCCGTACTCTCTCCTCCTCCTCTCCTCTGAGCGTGTGTACATTACAGGAATTCTGGCGCAGGATCAGTTTTTGTTTTGTTGATTAAAAAAAATTCCCTGCCTGGAGTACACATCTACTTGAGTGAAAGAACACACAGTCCTGGCCTTTGGAAATTGGCAGGCAGCGTGCTGTTCCCTGACTGATAAGAGGTACTGTAAATAAAACTGTACAGCATAGCCTGTTGTAAAATGCCCCGTGTCTGTACTTATTGTTCTGACAGCTTATGCTTTTTTTGGGTATGCTGTTTTGGTACACTCTGTACTTCCTTATGTAACCAAGCATGCATATCTCATCAGAACATTCACCCTGTTTATTTTAAAATCTCAAGGAATTTTTCTGTCCCCCTGCCCTCCCCACCCCCTGGTCAGCTGCTGGCAAGCACCTCGTGGTTCGTTGCTTCGCATCTCTCAGGGCTGTTTCTGCGCTCCGGGCACCTCCCCAGCTCGCCCCCACCTGCATGAGCACCCAGCCCAGGACGCCCCCCGCCCAGCTTTGCCTCTGTGTGGGGCCGGTGTCCCCGATCCAGCAGCATCACGTTGGAGCCGGGGACCAGACCCTGCTCTGGGCTGTCCCCACTGTGGCTCTGCTGCAGCAGGAGCAGTGCCCACGGCGTCCCGGCCCCGTGTGGGGTGGATACGGCCAAGCCAAAACCCCGCTCGGCACAGCCCCGGCCCTGGTGCCCTGCGGGGCGCGTCGCAGCAGGATCGGTGCCGGTGCACCTGCGGCTGGTTCAGCTGCTCTACATGGGGAAAACTTGTTGCTGCATCAGGTTGATGTAACCTTATGGATTATGCTTCACAGCAGTGGGTCTCGGAGAGCTTAAAGTGGCGATGGAGAGTCATTGCCTTGGCAACTGCCTGCTGTACATCATCTGCGCCGGGAGGCTGCCGGGGAGGGGCAGGCGGCCGCAGCCCTATTGATCGGGGTCCCGTGGGTGTCCGGGCAGGCTGCCCCGCACGCGGAGCCCCCCCGGCCGTGGTCCTGGCAGTACGACTGCTGCTGGGGCGGGCGCTGCCCAGCCTCCCCTTCCTGCTGTGTGCACGTAGCCTTGTGGGGTGCTCGGCCACCCCATCGGCCAGGCTGTGGGCATCTGCAGGTGGGCCGGGCGGTGCGCCCAGCTTGGGGCTGGTGGGGGCTGCGGTCACGGGCTCAGCAATGAGGTTTTGAAACTTTGTGTGCGTCTGAGTCCCCATCATTTATCAGTGGGGATTTCAGGGCTGGACACTCGGGCAGCGACCAGGCTGCTGCATCTCAGGGGTGCTGCATCCTCATCCCCATGCACGGTTTGGGTGGGGAGGACATGGGAGCACTGGTCCCGTGCTTCCTTCCAGCTCTGCGCCCTCCCAGGCGTGCGGCCCTGGGTGTTGCACACAGCACACACTTCTGAGGAAAAATGAAATTAAAAAACAAAAGTGTTGCAGGGTCCCGCTGGCCTTATGGGTCACTGATCCAGGAACAAAACATCCTGAGCTGGCTCTGGCATGACGGCCGGTGATGGCTCCCAAGCAGCAGTGACCTCTCCAATTATGCCGGTAATAGAACCCTGCTCATTATTAAAGCCGTCCTTTGGCGAAGGGAGGGGGCAGCTGGCATCGGGGACCCCGCAGTGGGGTGCGGGTGCCCAGTCACCACGCATCCCCCAGCATGTGGGAGCGGGGCCACGGTCACCCCATGCTGTCACCAAAATGCACCTTCTTATTTATTTTTTTGCGAACAGCCATGTGGTTTATGCACACTTGAGTTGTTTTGAATGCAAACTTGACATCATAGCGAAGGCAGCAGAGAACAACATATGCACAGTAAACAGGCAGACTGTCTTATTGATTAACAGATGAGACCTCTATTATCGATCAAAGCTTGGCGAGAAAATTTATCACTTTTAATTTCACTGCTGCCAAATATTTCTGCCTGTGAGCCAGCCGTTACTAAGACAATTTAAAGACGAAGGAATTCTCTTGTTAATGGATCTCGTGATACCTCTGTCTCTCTCCGTGTCTCCTTTTGTTTCACTACTGCACATCCGCACACAGGGAGGAGCCAGGGGCTCGGTTCTGGGCTGCGATGTGGAGGGGCCGTGGGGCTGGAGCTCCGGGCATGGCCGCGGGGCTCAGCGAGGACCCGGGGCGCAGCTCTCCGCTTCTTCCCCTTCCTGCCACCTCGAAGGCTGCTCCTCGTGCTCTGGTCCACGCGTAGATTCTCGCAACAGCTGAATCGAACTTCAAAATCTAACAAATGCGCTCACAGCTTTGTCCTGGCAGCATATGCGCCGGAGATAGTACGCATTGTTAATCTAGTTTTATCTGGAAGTTACTTATCTGCTGTTAGACATCCTGTTTTTTTTCCTTGTTCTAACCAGCGCCTCTGACCCGCCACACGCGGCACATGTTGATAGTGATTTTCTAAGAATTCCCCTGAATACCACATCTCTCTCTCAGTCAAAGAGGTATCTGTGCTTCTCACTAAATTGTGTTGTTTCTGCCACGTTTCTTATCAGATGGTTCTGCCTTCTCTTTCCTCTCATCCTCTGATACTGGTAACTGCTACAATAGGAAGGGGCAGGAAACCGTTTAAAATTAGATCAGTTACAACTCTAATGAAACTCATTGATGTTTAATGATTTTTTGAAAACAAATATTTAATTTCTTCTTGGCAAGCAACTGCTCAAAATGAAAGAGCAGCGCAACGTCAATAGTATATTTGTGTGTTATGCTGTTATTTGGAACTAGCAGAACAATGGGACTGAGAAGGGCAGCTACTTTTTGCTGCCATGTGTGGGCTATAAAATATTAAGTCCCTCTATTGAACAGATTCTGTGTTTTATGAAGTGAATGGCTTTAAAAATACATGCGTTCCTAGAGGAGTGCTCTTCATATCACTTTCATGCTGCTTGCTTGTATTGGTTCTGTGAGAATTGTATTTTCTCTACAGGAATGGATAAATCCTCTTATTGGATGCTGGTGAGAAGGAGTTTTGATTTTGGATATTTGCTGCCGACCTACTCCAGCCAGCATGCCTTACGCCAGCCCTGTCCCTGTGAATGGCTTCAGTGCTGGGGATGCTCGGCTGTGCCTGCCCAGAGCCCGGTGGTGGGGAGCTGTGGTGGCAGGGAGGATGCTGGCAGAGTCAGCAGGGCTCTGCAATACCTTTTGCCATGGTGATTCTCCCAGCCTCAGTTTCTGCTGGTTGATCTGCAACCCTCCACTGCGCGTGCCATCTGAATAATGCTCGTTTTCTCCTTTGTCTTTCTAGCGGGTGCCAAAGCGTTTGTCTGTGATCAGTGCGGTGCACAGTTCTCAAAAGAAGATGCCCTGGAGACACACAGGCAGACACATACTGGTATGTTGACTTTTCTTTTTTTTCTTAACTCCTTCTCCAAACAAACAGTGCAGAAGGAAGCGGTGTGTGTGCTGCCTCCCACCCAGGGTATAAAGGCTTTCCTGGAGTCCTTTTCCAGGCCCCGTTACTTCTCACCCAGGTAGCTCTTATGTCTGAGGGAGGAACCGATCCCGTGTCCCACCACCCCGCTCCCTGGGAAAGCAGCAAAGCAAGAGCACCACAGTGTTCCTTGCTTGAACTTCCACTTACGTGTCCTTTCCTCTCAATTCCGTGCAAAATGACTTCAGCAAAGCATCTCCTGTCTGTGTCCAAACTCACAGCTCTGACCGCAGAGTCAAAACATAAAATTAAATGAAAAGAGCTTTTCTTGGAGCCGATGGCAGAGAAGGGAGCAAGCCGAGATTGACCCTCTCCATTTGGTCTTGTCCTATTCTGTCCCTAAACAGTGATCCTTGCTAAAAGAGAGCACTCAACCTTTTGTTTCAGGGATGCTCAAAGTTAGGCTGAGTTTCCGTGGTCACATAGTGATAAAGGTGCATTGGAGGCAGGTGGGATGAGGCAGCTTTTGGTGTCATCCTCTGCACGCTGCAGAGGGCATTGCTCTGCTGCCTGCCCACGTCCAGGTGTCTGTCGTGCTGGCGTCACTGCTCTGTGTTTCAAACTGCTTGGGAAACAAAACTTAGACTAAGTGCCTTGTTACCAAACACAGTTTTGACATAAATATTTTGGCTTCCTTTGTAAGTTTTTGCCAAACTGAGAAATTAACCCGTTGCAGTTCTTGTTTCTGACCTGCCCAGGTCCATTTCTATCTTTAAATTATTTTTATTGAGGCAATTTTTTTTTTTGGCTGACCTCTTTCTTTGAAATATATCTGTATTTGTGTTAAAATTTGTGCATGGTGTTTGAAAGGGAAACCTCCCCAGATGGCTTTCTGGGTGATATTGATGAAAGGAGTAGCACAACCTGCTCCTGTGATTAAACTCTGAGTGCCTTTGTACTGCTAAATGGCCACCCTTGTTTTCTGAAGCCCTGTGCACCAAAAGACTGGGCAGGATGCACAGTCACTGATCAAGGCTTCTGCTCTTTGGAAAGGGTGGTGCAGGATGGTGGGCACATGTCTCCAGCAGGACTTCGGTGGGCTCAGGCAGCTCAGAGGTGCCGCTGCCACCACAGGGATGCTGGTGGGAGGCACTCAGAGCATGTAGCTCTCCCAGCTTCATTTCCACTGACAAAAAGCAAAGTGGGAGAAGTGTGGGGTGCTGGGAGCACGGTTGGGGACAAGGACTGCCCTTGAGCCAGACCCAAGAGTCAAGGGTTTGAAATAATTGCTGTTGGCAAGCTCCCATGCTGCAGGAATTGCTAAAATCACGCTGCACCCGTCTTCTGGGTACCGGCTTGCTCTCTCTGCGTGTTCAAGCCAGCAACTCCCAAGACCTCTGTAATTTCCTCACCACCTTCCAGGCGATTGGTTTGTTGCTCTCTTGATGAAAGACCTGATGTTGTAAACACAGCTCTAAAACTCAGGTGTAACGCTCAGCAAACTTTTACTGAATTTGACCAGCATGATGGCACTTGGCCACCATTTCAGATTAAGAGAAGCTTTCCAAGGGATAAATAATGTTGTCAAGAGTGTTTTGATTCTCAGGAGCCTAAGAGTGATGCGTTATAAATTGTTTGAGAATCCCAGCCTACACTGACAGTGCTGTTCCTGTTTTCAAAGCATTTGTACAAATAATTGCATTGTATTTGGTGCTCTGTGGAGGTTTCTTCTTGCTGCCTTGAGGTCCATGCATTTGCTCAAGTATCTGCTGGGTGCTGGGCAGTTCAGCACAAGCAGGCACACAGCTGCTCCTTGCCAGGCTGAGATGCTGAGTGGAGACATGAGAGCAGGTCCCGCGGGACAGGGGATGCCTGCCTGTAGCCACGCTGCATAGTCTCCCCAGTCCCTTTCCCAGCACGGAGCTCAGACGTGCACAAACCTCTTCCCCTGATGCTCACGTGCAGCCGGGTGCTTGCCGTGGCCGAGCTGTCGTCAGCTGCACTCTGGCAGGGGCTCATGCCATTAACTGCGCCGCTTCCGTGGTGGGGTGCTTGGAGGTCTGGCTGCCAGGCACCTCCAGCTTTTCTCTCGTTGTTGCAAGCTCTCCTATGTTGACTGTGGGCTTTGGTCGCATTGTTAGTAAATTGCCTGTTTTTCACATGCAGTACTGCTGGCTCCAGCCAATCTGTCTGTGCAGGAGCAGAACCCCATCTGCTACCCCACCGTCAGGAGTTGAGCCGGCAGCGCTTGTCACTAGCACACGGTGTTCAGACAAATAAAGAACCATCAGTGCACCGTGAGTCACTCCTGCAAACCACCGTGTAATATGCCAGGCTAATAAACAGAGGAGTTAGCATTACAGCATTGTCTTAGCTTCTGTGATTTGTAAGAGTGAGGTAGCCCAAGCTCTTCTTCCAGTGAGATGTAGACACAGGGCACTGATTCACTAAAACCTATTGCACTTATTGCTTAGCATTAAAATATGCATGTAAGAAAGCATAGTGTAGAAAATACGAGGTAATTTGACTGCTCCCTCTGCAAGGAAAATGCCGGTCCTTTCCAAAGAGCTATCAACAGTTGGCTTTTGCCATGTTTCCTTTATTGCGCTTTCCAGCTCTTTGATTTAGATGTGATCAGCCCTTCCTTGGTAAGCACAAGGAACTCTTTATGCCTGATACCTGGTGACAAATACATATTGTAAATGCTGCCTTTCCCAGACTGGTTTTGTTATGGGACACTGAGGAACTCGCATCAGGCAGTCCCAGGTGGAGTCTTTGAGTAGCTCCTAAAAACAAACCCAGAGAGAAGAGCCCCCTCTTCTCCGCGCTATATTAGGAACAGTTTAAATTAGTACAAGCTAGTCTTTCAATGCTGAAAAAACTGATAAATGCCATTAATGGCTGCATTTATACTCAGAGGTTGAAATTCGATGCATGGACACTATGTTGGCATGCAAAACATGAACAGTTTTGTGCCAGAGGTTTTAATGACCGATCAGTAATATAAATTGCTGCGTCACTGAGCAGGAATAGGCTCAGCACGTCATTTGATCTGGAAACTTTGCTGGCCAAGCAGCAGGTAATAAATTTTAAAGTGATTGCCCTCCATATTCAAAGTCATGCTACTTGAGGCTGGACCTTACAAATCATAATCTTTTTAGCAACTGTATGCGCTGTAGGTTAGGGAGGAGAACGACTCTCGCAAGGGAGCAGCCAGCAGAGCGAGGGATCGAGTTTGGCTCTTGCCTCTTGTGCTGTGCCTGCAAGTCAGTGTCTGGACCAGGGGTCTTCCGGGGCAGTGGCCAGCCCCGAGGAGGTGGCCCTGGGCGTTTCAGCCGTTCAGCACCGCCGAGCATCACATGCTCCTGGGGAGCCATCGCCTTGAGGCAGCTGGGGCTCCACAGCCCTGCCCCGGGTGGCGGGCGCTGCGGGGTGGGCAGGCGATGGCAGCGTTGTCCAAAACCACCCTGCTGAAAACCAGGTGGAGCAGTGCGGTGAGTGGCCTTCACTGGTGACCTTGAAAATTCCACGCGGGTTGGAGTCAGTCTGATGGGAAACCTTGGGGCTTGACCACTGCGGGCTGCCAAGCAGCCTGCGTGCGTGCCAAGGCTCAAAGGGTGACATGAGAACTTAGCACGGTGGAACACGGCGACCCAGGTTTAAGCAGGTTTATCATCACCTCCTCGAGCTGTAAACACACGCGTCTCAGTTACACATCAGAAATGGGCTTTATGGCCAGAGGAGCCCACACTCGCTGAAATTAATAGCTTCCTGTTGTTGGGCGGCTCTCAAATAGTGCTGCCTGTGGCATAAGAAACATTCCTCCAATACAGTTGCTATAATTAACTCATTTTCCAAATAACGACATCTCCCAGAAAAGGTTTTTGAGCGTCCTCCTTTCGTCCTTAACAGCAGGTTGTTTGGCAAACTTTGTGAAAGACCTTCACACTTTCCCAGAAAAAAAATTGCCCTTTTTGGTAGATGCTGGGATAGATGGCTTCAAGGATGGTTTAGAAGTTCCACAGAGAGAAGCTCAAAAAATAATCATTGCAGAGGGCTCATTTGGTACTGGCCTACCAAATAGACATGTTTTGTTCAGAAACGCAGCATTTAGTAGAGGGTGCAGCACCTGTCTGCAAAAAGCCAAAAACAGTCACTGTTTTTCTGGATGACCTAAAGCTTGAGAGATTTTCTGAAATGTATGGATAAGGTAGAGGACTCTGGGTTTCTTTTCCACATACAGAGCCATTTCCCAGGTGAACAGTTAGTGTATAAGAACCTTCCTTTATCTCACGTTTTTTCATTGTTTTTACTGCTCCTCTGAAAGACAATGCAAAATAGTAAGCCAACTTGGCATAAATTTCCGTGTACTGACTGCTGTCAAACAGCAGCTGTCTTACGGTGGAAAAATTAAGCCCTTCTTTCAGTTGCAAGGTAAAATCTATTAAAGGAAAAAGTCATTTCTGCCTGTAAACACAGGGGTGGCTGTGCCTGTAGCCCAGTCAGCTCCAGACTGAGAGGTTCTTTCTGGGTGTTCACTTTGCTTGGCCTCTGTCCTACAGCAATAGGAAAAGCAGCAACTGTTCTGGCTCATCTTCATAGCAGTGTAAGCTCAGTGCCATGCCGGAGGGAGAGTGTGGAAAATTACTTACTGTTCTCCTCAGATTTAGAGGAAAAATGAAATGTATTCAGGAGAAAACCAAGTTCCCCCAAGCAAAGCTTTCACCGGTGGGGCTCTGGTAGCCCGTTGCTGGTGTTTGTGCTAATGGGGCTGGGGCTTGGCTGGTCTTGGTGCCTGTGAGCCACGGACTTTTAAAAATATCAGAGGTGATTTGTATAGAATTTCCCCTGGTGTGCCAAGGCATTTAACACATGAAAGCCGTGGATGGGGCAAAGTCACACGCACTTGGGAGCCGGTGTCATGCGCTCCTGCTGGTACCGTCAGGGCGCTCGTGTGGGTCTGCGCTCACCCTAATTTCACGGTGCTGGGTGCAGGGTGCTGGGTGCCTGACACCGCCTTTGTGTGTGGCGGGTGCTCGCTCCACGGAGCAGCCACAGGAGCCCCCGCAGCACCCCCGGGTGCCACCCCTGTGGTGTCACCTCTGCATTACTCAGCAGCCCAGCTCGGCAGCGTCTGCATCCCGCACAGAGATGTTCTTCTGTCCCCGCTGGCAGGACCCCGCTGTGATTTCTCCTCCTCCTCTCCCAGGAGCTGTGACTCCTGGGCACTGGGGGCCATTGGTCCCCTTCTCCCACCCGCAGCGGACACCTCCGTGGCAATACTGGCACTGCGGTGCAAACAGCAGAAAGGAGTTAATAAAACCAATGTGTAACTGAAAATTGAAAAGCTATAAATCTTCCCCTTTTTTTTCCTGGGATGTTGGTAGCATTTTGATTTAATAGTTGGACAAACACAAGGGTCTATTTTATTCAGAGTTTACAGGCCTCAGGGCTGTTATTCCTCCAAATTTAATAGCATTGAAATTGCAGGGTTTGCGATAATTTGCCTATCACTTTCTGCTCTCCCATTGATGTTTATTGTCAGCGGGATGGAATCTCAATCCGATTCACTTAGATAACATGTCTGTTAAACATTTAGATAATTGTGCCATCATTAACTTGTCACATTATTTTAGAGATTCAAAACAGTAGTGTGGTAAGTGGAGGTACGAAGGGAAAAAAAATCCTGCACATGAGAGCAGGAGTCTGGGGAGAGGAAAAGCTGGCAGGGGCCGTGGCTGCCGTGGGCTGGCTGCAGGATGCACCCACCAGCACCGACACTCGTGGCCCTGTGGAGAACGTCGCTCCGTAGCCATGTGGAAGGTCAGCCTTTCCTCTCTGGGTTTGCAGGGCTTTATCCTTTTTTTTCTTGTGCCCCTCCTTTCCCACAAAAAAAAAAAAAAATCATCTCCTGCTTTCACTGGGATGTACAGTGATTTTTTTTAGCCCAGGACAGACAGAGCACTTGGCATTTTTCTGTGAGAGCCCCCCCCAAGGTTGGGGGTCTGGGTTTCCATCGGGGCTGGGAAGCATGGTGGGAGGAGGCAGGGCCAAGGCAAAGCAGTGCTGTCACGCTGCCCCACACCCTCTCTGTGTTTGGCAAATTTAAACTCAGTCCACTTAATTATGTATTTGTCTAATCTCCTTTCTTTTGCTTCACTTTCTCTGCCTCAAAATGGTACTGGCTTAAAGAAAAATCAATGATGCTGTTGGCACACATCACCCTATTTTTTTCAATATTGGAGACCGAGGTGTTTTGTGTGAGCACCACAATGAGTGTGGTGGTGTGTACTGAACATTGCAATGAAGGAGGAAATCAGCCCCTTTTCCCTTTTCCAGTGCCCCCTTCAGCCTTATCCATGCCTGGCAGCAGGAGCCACCGCTGAAGCGCCGCAGAAACCCCGGGGCCTTCGCTGGCTTTTCATGGAGCCTTCGCAGCACCCCCGGCCCTGTGGGGTTCCTCCCAGAGCCAGGAGGAGGCAGAGACCCAGTGCCCCCACCAGGGGATGGGGATGGGGATGGGGGGGTTGGATGCAGCTCCCACCCCCAGCAGCCGCTCCACACGTTTCCCCAGCCAAACCAATGCGGCATCTCCCAGCGTGCCTGCGACTTTCTATTGCTGTTTCACAGTACTCCAGAGGGCTTTAAGAGAGCATCTTGATTGGGCTTATGGGGAAAATACCATCAGATAGCATTTTTCTCCATAGATAGAGATAATGTACTGTAGTATTAAGTATGTTTAAATGTAATTATCCCTCCTGTACTCAGTTGCATGAAACCAAGTGGAAGAGGAGAGGATGTAGCAGGTGTGGGCTCTGGTGCAGGTGGGTGAATCAGCCCAGCAGCCATCAGAGCCCAGCTGAGCTGTGTCCGGGCTCTCCTGGTCTGCCTTGGGGTGCTGCAGGGAACAGCAGGAACACTTCTGGGGACAGGCTGCGTGGCCAGGTTAGTGGAGAGCAGGCCCTCGCCACCAGCCCCTGCGTTGTTTCCATCCCCTCTGTGCCTGGACAGAGCTGTTCAAATCAGGGCTTTCCCATTCCTTTATTTTGTTGTAGAGTTGTGTTGACTATTTAGCAAACAAACAAAACAGTTAAACTTAAAATTGTACTGCAGGCTTCGGTGTGTGTTGCCTGACTGAGCGAAACCTTGGCATGTCTGCCCTGTAATAGCTCCAATTTCAGATGCAAATACAGACGAGGGAACAATAAACATTTTGGTTTTTCATTACGAAGAGAAAACTTCCCTGAGCACAGGAGTCTCTGCAGAGCAGTAGGCTGCCTCCTGCCCCCACTGGGATGCCCCCGCTGTGTGGGCAGGGGCTCGAGCCCTGTGCCAGGGGCCTGAGAGCCTGGGGTGCCGGGACAGGGACGTGGCTGCCCTGGCCGCAGGGAGAGCACGGGTGCTGCTCTGAGCGAGCAGAGAGCGATGGGTCTGGGGGGATGAGTGACTTGCCCCTTCATCACGAAGTGGGGATGAGCAATGCTGCTTTGGGAAAATCAGTGGCAAGAGCCTGCTGTGGTACCAAAGCTGTCTGGGAGCCGAGATGGAAGCTGGGCAGTACTACCACCTCCTCTGGAGCTACCCTTTATTTATCATGCTTGAACTCCTTGATTGCATTTCAGGTCTCTACAGGTGGGAAGCTGGCCCTGCTAGGGCAGCGCATGCGGGCAGGCTGTCACATGGAGGAGCCATCCTGGGGGGCTGATGTCCCCGGTCCCTGGGGTGCGCCCCGTCCCCAGCTGCTGGGCGCAGACACTGTTGGGTGACAAGTGTGGGTTCCCTGCGCCCCGCCAGAGCTCTGCGATTTGAATAACAATTGCGACGGGAGAGGGTGGAAGAGAGGCCGAGCAGCTAAGTCAAAGAGCGCACAAATTTTGGATTTTTCCATAATGTAGCAAACTTTTGTTCCAGGGCTTCTCTTGTGCCAGCAAAGAATGTTTCAGACACCGTTGCCAAGTCTTGCGATATTTTGGCAGCTCTCATAGTGCTTTACAGACCTGGAGCCCTATGAACACATCTGAAAGGAGCGCAAAGAGAAAACTGTAAATATGCAAGAAAACATCAGCTCCAAAGTTGTTTTTTTTTTTACACGCCTGTGATTTTTCTTTTGGACGTGAGCTTGAAGTTTGAGCACAGGGATATGGCAGTGTTGAGAAGACCGAATGGCACGGGGTCGGTCTGGCCAAGCCACGGTGGCTGGGCTGGGGGTCTTGTGGGCTTTGGTTCGGGTGTGAGCATCACAATTCCTCACCAGAGGTGGAGTGCAACGTAACAGATGGGAGTGGAAAATGTGGGTGCTCGACTCTCTCAGCTGGAGGTGAACTGCAAACCCTAAGCTTGCAAAATAAACCGGGTTCCCAGCAACGCTCTGCCTTCTTTGCTGAGGTTTTAGCTGCCACATGTGGAGGGTGCAAAGATGTTCCTGGCACCCTCAAATGCCCGAAGTGCCCAGGAGATCAAACAGGAATTGTTTGCCAGGCTGGAAAACCTGCATTTGGCCCATGGGAGGTGCTGAGAGGCACCTCCCAGGGTTTGCTGTTTCAATAACATGGGCACTTCTGAAAGTACAAAATGCCAATCATGAAGATGCTTTCATGGTTTAAGGATGAGGAGAAAATAAATATGTGGTTGTGGGTGAGTAGATGTTTTTGCCCCCTCTGCATGTGCCAGTCTGGTTTTTCCCTTCAGCATCTATTTCCACTCTTCCTTCAAAATATGCACCAAAACCTCAAAATAATGTTTTCTGATGAGCCTATAGGATCAGGTGAACGTCCAGCATCTGAAATATTGTCACTGAACTGAAAGCTGGGTTTTGGAGGGTACACGCTTGTGTTTGAACAGTTTTTTGGTGGTCTAACAAAAGGGAGAGGTCTCCAGCGCTTCGGTAGCAGATTGGAGATCCCAACCGTGCCAGCTCCTTGGAGGTGACGTTCCTGGGTTCTGGCACCGATGGGAGGCTGATGTGCCAAACTCAGGTGAGGCCTCTTCCATGGAGCTCTGCTTGTAAATATATTCATAAGACCCTTGGAAAAAATAGTACATGGTTAATTCTGAGTGTTCAGCGGGGAGAGGGACTTGCTAGCTCAAACATTTGGCTGTGGCAGAATGAGACAAAAAAGATGACCCAAGAAAGGACAAAACCACATGGTTTAAAGTGGAATGGTCAGAAAGCATCCAAAATGCAAACTCCCAAGTTTTTTAAATAAAAAAGATCAGCTTTCTTTCAAAACACTTTCCAAACTAAAAATGGCAGCTGCAAGAGCATAAAGAGGCAAAACATCCGTCTTAATCAGATCATGATGGGCTGATATCTTATTAACCCCAAGCTGCTTTTGGTGAGCAGCTGTGGCTGTGAGAGCAGAGGCTCTGCCCCAGGGCCAGGAGCTGCCAGAAGCCAGGGCTGCTCTTGGTGCACATTTAGGATTTTAAAAAGTCATGTCCTTTTCAAAAGCAACAGCCAAAAAGGGGGTCACTCCTTTTACTTTCCGTGCCATCCCGTTGCACAAGGATGGGCTTTGCATTCGTCTCCTTTTACCATTCTGCCGAGCAGCACAAGCCTCACGTGGCAGGGCTGTGAGAGGCCTTCCAAAGTTTATTTGCAAAAAAGCCTGAACGCTGTACAAATAGAGGGAAGGGTAAGTACAAGCATTGAGCTAAAGACTGTTGCCTCTCCTGTGCTTCCCTGTTCTTGGCCCAAGAGCTCTTGATGTGGAAGCTGACATCTTCAAAGGAAAGCTTTTCTTGCAAACATTTATTTCTACAAAAACAATGACTGTGACAGCTAAACTTCCCATCGGAAGCCTTCTTAATTTAGGAGCATAATTCACAATGACAGTTTAACAAACGGGCAGCCTTTAAAGATAAAAAGAGGCATGGAGCGGCCGCTCCTTTCATGGGGTCTGGCCCCAGCGCAGGCTGCATGGAGGCGGCGGTGGCAGCGCCAGCTGCAGGAGCCCGCGCCGGGTGCTGCTGGCATAGAGCTGGCGTCTCCAGCTGCCGGGCAGCAGTGTGCACGGAGCAGCCTAATTTCATCTGGGTGCACGGGAACATGGCCTGCTCTGTTTGCTTGTTCCCCTCTTTCTCGAAATGTGGGGACATCACAATTAGGGCATGGAGCCTCCAGTGCTTTTCCACAATTAAGCTGCCCGTTAATGGAGCCAGGAGCCAAGTATCACCTCCTGGCCCCAGGGTGCTGCAAGGGGCACTGGGGACAAGTGTCTCTGTCCCCATCCGGCCCTGGCAGCGGTGGCAGCGGTGCTGGAGAACAGCGTGTCCTGCAGCTCGCCTCCCCAGGGGTCCTGCCGAAATCTGAACTGTGTGGTTTACAGCTGAAATGTTTCACTGTGTGTCTTGGCTTCCTCCTAGCAATGAGATGCCCAGCATTCTCGTCATGCAAACAATCCTGCGTCTCCCAGAGCTGCCCCAGCCAGCAAAATGTTAGATAAAAGTTTGAGATGTGTGTTGTGTTTAATGCTGCGGAGCCAAAAGTTCTCTGTGTGCTTGTAGCAAAGCAGTCTGCCAGGGACTGCTTCCTCGCAGAGCTGTTCTGCTCCAGAACTGATGTTTGTAAGCACACAAAGAACTAGAAAAGTTTGTTTCTCACTGTATTGCCTTGTTCCTGCAGGGACATCATTTAGCTCTGTTCGGGGTTGTTGGCTGTACTTGGCAGTACCAGTGGGTCAGATCCCCTTGTTTGGAAAGGGACATTCCCTGCTATGGTGTTTATAGGAGCAGATGAATAGCTTGCTTTGGAGTCACAGTATCCTGTATTATCTTGACGCTGCTTAGTATGTCAGCTGCTGAATGCGTAGAGTTGGAAAGGTGCAGCGTAATCCTCCGACACCACTCCCTGAGACCAATTTCCAGGGCTCGATACAGCATGCTTCTAGCTGGATGTACTCTTTCGAGGAGACAAAGAAATTAAGAAACCCTGAAGATACCCTAGATCCCTTTCAAAGGTCTGTTAGATTTTAATTGGCTCCACACACAAATGTGTATAATTAGAGCTAAATAAAATCTGGCACAGACGTTGACAAACACAAACATCCCGGCATGGGGGACGTGCCACTGGGGCTGTCGGATGCGGCGCTCCTGTCCAACCCAGCCCTTTGCCCATGTGCTGTGGCTTTGAGCATGGGGGCTCCCCGTTAGGAAATCCTGCAGGTGTGTTTTTCTGCTGGGAGCTGCAATCAGTCCTTAAAGTTCTTGGCTCAGGCCGAGAGATTGATCAGGGTTAAAAGAAAGAGGTCTTTGCGCAGAGTGAAGCGCACGTCCCTGATTGTATGTTTTCAGCTTTGGGAAGGACATCAAAAGGCACTTGGAAAAAAGTTGTAGTTGGTTTGGGATGCAGCTCCTCTAATCCAAATATATCTCTGTGGCACCATGTGACTGTGGCAAGCTGCTGTTACCTGAGCTGAACTTGGGATCCTTGTGGGCTTTCAGTTCCACGTGCCAGCCCACAGCAAAGCGCTAACAACCACTTGTCCTCGTCACAGAAATGCTTTGCCATCCCCACGTCGTCTGGAGCCTAGTGCTGAATGCAACCAGCCCGCTTCAGGGCACAGCATCTAACTCGGTGTAGTAAATACTGCGCACTCGCACCGGTGCCGTCCTTCCTGATCCCCAGGCTGCGGGTGCCAGGAGCTCACAGGGCAGGGGGGGATGCAGTACAGCCGTAGGTGCCCTCCAGCACCCCAGTCGGGTCGGTGGCATCCTGCCTGAATGCCAACTCGCAGGGCTCTGCCTGGCTCCTGCAGCACCTCTGCTTGCAGAGCCGGGGCGCGGGGGCAGCCGAGCTCAGCCCCCAGCCCCTCCAGCACCTCCTGGTACCACCGGTGTGGGTGCTGAGGGGGTGCTGTGCACCTGGTGCTGCGTGATGCCCGGGGTCGGGCCAGCATCCTCCCCTTCCAGCCCGGACCCTTGGTGGCAGTGGCGTGGAGCTGCTCGGCCCTCAGATATGCAGCACAGAGCCTCTTTGTCTGACAGTAATGTTCTGTGACAGTGCTTGAAATCTGAGTCTGAGCACACATTCCTGAAACCGGGAATCTCGCTGCCTTTCAAACTGCTTCTTTTCTTAACCTTTAAATTAAACAAAAACAAAAATTCCCTGCCCTTCCAAGAGAATTTATAGTCAAAAGATCAAATTGGACAGGAAATGCAACAAGATTGGCATTTGTGTGATCAGACATATTTACCTAAAATAAACAAATAAGGTAAAAGACCTATGCATTCGTGTTTAAAATGAATGGCCAATGGTCTACGTTTAATTTTCCTGTGCAAATACTATTTAAACTACGATGAGAAAAGCCCTCTTGCTAAGCTACAGAAAAATCTTTCTTGTCCTTTAATTCTAGATGAAGGGGATTAGTGTGAACATATTTAACCTCTGACCCTCAAACAAAAGCATTATCAAATTTAGTTGCCAAGTGGTTCCCCATTTAACTGAACTAGTTCAGTATCTCAGCAATTTTTTTTTTCCTTTAAAGCTTTAAAATCTATTGTTGCCCTAGGAACATTCAGAGGTTTAGCAGTCCTCTCTGTTTAGGTTTGAGATGGTTGTCAGAGCGCAGATAAGAGAAACCAACTTTGTACAGTTGGTGTCAGAACTTACTAAGGGTTCAGAAAACAAATGAAACCACCCCAAACAAACATCACTTGTGGTGGCCTCTGTAGATTAGGCTGTTTTCTCCTTCATTTTCCTGCACCCGCCCTCATGCTGGTGATGCCCCAGCCTACTTGGAGGTTTGTGGGTGTTTGCTGTAGCGCCGGAGCGCTCGCTGCGCGCCTCCTGCCCCTCGTTGCGGCTGGTGATCGCACCGGGTCTCCCCCAAAGCAGGAAACAAAAAGCCTTCTTTGCTGTCTTAATCTCAGCTTCTCCGTGCTTGGAGCCAAGGCAGCCACAGCCTAAAACGTACAGGAGTGTGCATGGCCACGGGGAGCTCTGGGAGAACGGTGACTTTCGGGGCTGTGTCTCAGCCGTGCAGCCGCGCCGCATGTTCCTGGCGGGGCTGCGGTGCTGGCGGATGGCCGCTGCTGCCGGACCTGCCCACGAGGAACACCACGGGGGCTGCATCGAGGAGTGATGAAATGTGTAAAACTAGGTGGCCAGGGTCTCCCGGCCCGAGGAAAATATTCTGGCTCCGCAGAGGAATGCGGAGAGGGGCCTCCCTTAAAAAGCTGGTGTCCATTTACAGTGCATCTCTCATAAACTCGGCCACTGGGTAAGGGCAGGGGGACCAGCCCTCCTGGTATGTGATTGATTATCTGGTATTTATGCCATTGAGGACTTTTCAGCAGTTTGGGGTCAAAGGGTCATCTCATGTGTCTTGCTGCAAATCCGCTTCCTTTTGTACAGTGAGGGCTGGGTGAGCAGACACACAAAAACAGCTTTTTCTTTTCCTTGGGAAAAAGGGGAGGGGGGCGGGCTGGTGTCAATGAATTTTTTTTTTCAGTCTTTTCTGAATAGTGTCCTTTTTAATTCTAAAGAACTTTTAATTAAAAGTAGCAGGAAAGTTCATCTTGACAAGGTTTAACTTACCTTAACAGTTACTTTTGTGTCCTGGGATCCTTGTCTCCCCACTTAAAAAAAAAAAAAAAAAAAAAAAAAAAAGGTGAAATGTTTCTCTGCATTACTATTTCACATCTTCGGGGGTTTACCAAGAGGTCTTTTTAATCTTTTCCTTTTTAATAATGGAGATTCAGGAATAATAAGTGGACATAACAAAATCTGGCTTTGTGGCTGCCAGCAGTCCTTTCCTCTGGTGTTAGATGTTGCCCCAGCACAGCCGCTGTACAGTGTCCAGAGGACAATTTTATTTACTGGCTTGGAAACCGAGGCCCCCCTTTGTTTTCTCACTGCCCCTCAGTGACAGCAGAAACAAATACACGTTGTGCCACCTCGGACGGGAAAATCCCTGAAGGGCCGCGTGGGGAACCTGCAGCTCCAAGCGTGGCATCGGTGGGGGGCTCTGGGGCCTGTCCCCGGGGTCCTGCTGCCGCTGTGGGGCCTCCAGCCTCCCCGCAGTGCCCTGCCAGGTAGAGGTGGGAGCAGACGGTGTTGTTCCAAAGCTGGAGGGAGACAGAGGATGTCAACAGGTTTGGAAAAGTTTCCTGCGGAAATGGGGGTGAAAAGAGCAGGCCAAGATCGTGGAAATACAGCTTCCAGTTTGAAAACGCTTGTGCTAGAGATTCTCCAGCCAAGAAGATGCAGGGGGGCAGCTTTTGACTGAACAGAAATGCTGGTGAGGATTTCATCACCTCATTGAGGCTCTTTGTGTAAAGATTGGAGACCTCCAAATGGTTTCTAACATTAACTTAACCATCATCCAGCAAGCAATGGGAAAAATATGTTTCTGAAAATCATTTTTTCAGCTGGTTCCATTTGAAATTCCCATTGGGAAGAAGAAATCTGGGAACCCTTACTGGTGGTGACGAGTAAGCAATGAGATGACAGCTTCCCTTGTGATGTGGTGGCAGAAAACACCGCAGCAGCGTGCCTTCGCTGGGCCAGGGGAGATGAGATGCCTGCCCTTGGCCAGGGGAGCAGGATGGGGCAGGGGCAGCAGCACGCGAGGCCTCTGGAGCCGTGCCGAGGGGTGACGCTGTGCACAGAGTAATGCCTCTTGGTCAAGTGAAGCTTCTTTTGCCAGGAAATAGAGGCCAGCAAAATGGTATGCTTGGGCAAGGAAGGATGCCGAGCCTCCGCTCTGCTGGTCAGTCCACGCGTGAGCCGGGGCTTGCTGCTCCCCTCCCAGGCAAAGCTTCCTTCGGCTTCAGCTACAACCGAGCATGCCATATTTCACACCTGGTTTAGAGCTGGAATATCATTGCTGTCTGTTGCCTGTATCTAAATTTAGACCCATTTGTGACTTCAGTGTCACTGAGCTTTCCCCATTCAGCTGCTTGGCCAGATGGGACTCCACAGCAGCATTTATTTCTCTAGTCAACATGCAAAGAGGTCTTTTGTAACTGCCTCAGTCTTGAATTTGCATTGTTTAGCAGCAGAAGGACGGAAACATCACCATTCCATACCCTTCCATCCAGTCTCTGCAGAGCAGATTATATTCCTGTTATTGCTGTTCTTTTGGTGACTGTAAGATAATTGGTACCAAAACGCCTAATGAGTGCTGAAAAGTGAAATTTGTCTCCTTTGATGTGCTCAGTTTTTGGCCTTCTGAGCTTTTTTTGATATACTTGATAAAAGAGGTCTTGGGACTAAGACTCTGCCAGCGTACCCGAGCAGAGCCCCAGCAGCGAGGAGGAGCAGGACAAGGAGGCGATGCCTTGGGCTCATCCAGGAGGTCTCAGCATTTGTAAATGTCTTCAAGTCACTGTTTGAACTCAAACATAGAAATTACACTTGAACATGCAGAGCACCTTCCATGTGAATTCTGCCCAGCATATTCCCAAGCTTGCACAACGTTAGGAATTAGGATATCTCAACGCCTCCCATACAAGTGGTGGAATTGCAGTAAAACATAATTGGCCCATAAAAACTTAATCTTATTTTCATTTCAAAACATAAGCTTTGCGCGATCCTTCATTTCTCCAGGAGGAAAACCTGTTCACACCCCGTCAGTGCAGGTGTGTGCTGCTCGGGGCGGGCAGGATGCAGCCAGGTGCGGCGGCAGAGGCGAGGGATGCGTCAGGGCCAGGCAGCGGTGCTGCTCCTCAGCCCTGCTCCGCTCGAGCACAAAAAACATCATAAAGTGCTAAAAGCAGGTGCGGCGGCGGCAGGTCCTCATGGTGCTGGTTTCTCCCAGTGCCTCCCCATGGCTGGCAGCAGAGGTGCTCCTGGCTTGGTGCAGGGAGGTAGCCGTGGTGCGCAGCGCCCGCCTGTCCTCCGTGCATGGTTCCCTGGTCTTCTGAGGCAGTCGTGGTACCCGTGCGCTGCGTCTCCTCCGCACCGTGCCCACAGCACTGTGCTGGTGACCGCGGTGCCACAGAGCATGAGCAGGCGGGCAGGGGCCGTGGCAGCAGCACCTCAGTGCCCAACAGCCCCCGGCTGGCAGGCGGCCTCGGCCCGCGCCTGTGTGCTTTGTGTCGTGACCTGGAGATCATGGGCGTGCCGCAGTCTTCATCTGGAATTAATGCCCCCTTCCAGATACGTATGCCGTGATTAACGCCTTCTTTGGATATGAACCCGCTCGCTTCTGAGTAATTTTTCACCTCGAGTCCAGCTGCTGCTGTGATTGACATAAAGCCATTCTATAAATAAAGTCTTTCTCTCGTCTCATAAAGACTTTGTGGTTTAGTTTGCTTTCAAGGTCAAGATCAGACCTTTCTAAATAAACACATATCAAAGGATCATTAGCAAAGCAGCACTGTTAAATTGAGATATTAACTTCTGTCAACTGTGCGTTTCTTTTTTGTTCTGTAACTCATGACTGCAGTAGGTTTTTATTATTTTGGCCCTAGGCGGTAGCATCTGGCTTCTGTAGAGACTGTAAAAATTAAAAAGCAACACAAATCATTGCGAGAGAAAAGCAGTAAATTCAATGATAAGAATTTAAAATTAAAATGTTTCAGTGCTTTTATATTCTGCAAAACATGAAACGAATGAGTTCTGTGCCTGTTGCAATAAAGCTACCACCGCTAATAGTCACTTGATTTTTTTTTTTCTCCCTGCTCGCTCTCCCATGTAATAATTCTTGCCTGAGCAATCGCAGAAAAATATAATAAAGAAGTAAACTGAGGATGAGGAGGAAGGGCAGCAGGGGAGGGAGAGGTGCCAGAGTAGTGACTTCCCGATGGTGCTCGAGGAACAAAGGGTTGGAGAGACGGGGCCGCGCTGTCCCGGCGGCGCTGCGGAGCCGTGCGTGGTGTCCCGGTGCCCGGCGGTGCCCGATCAGCCGTGCGGCGATGCTGGGCCCACAGCCAGGCGCTGCGGGAGCTGCCCGGGGACCCGTGGGGGCTGGCTGGAGCTGGGGCATCGTTTCCATGCAGGCTGCCGCTCCTGGCCGCGCAGCGACACGCAGCGAGGCGCGGGGCCTTTTGTCTCCCCCAGCCCTGTGAACTTCGCCAGCCAAAGGAGAGGTGAGAAGCGGATCCGGTCATTTTGCCTCACTAAAGGAGAATGAGAGCAAGTGTGAAGATTAGGGACGGAGAGGTCGAGCGAGGAGGGTGTGACTAATGCGCCGGGTCATTCAGATATGGGACCACATTGTTCCCCTGTCCAGATGGCCCTTGGAATAAATCACCTCCGGCGAGCGCAAACTTCCCGGGCAGGCGCGTTTGTTCAGTGCCCGCCGGCTGCGCGGTGGCGGCGCGAGCAGGGACCGACCCCAACAGCAGCTGCCTGCAGCCCTGCGAGCTCCCTGACAAAGACGTCACTTGGGTGGTTGTTGCCCGCTCTGCTTTTTGTGCTGTCCCTCTGTGTCTTGGGAATCCTCTTCCCCCTGCCCCCCGCCCCCACCCAATGTGCATCCTGCCTTGGGCATCGTTCATCTGCCCCCTGGGTTTTGGCCTTGGCCTCCAGCCTGTGGCACCCATTTCACCTGTTCCAGCATGGCTGTGAGACTCCTCTCCGCAGTCACTGAGAAGCATCACTCTTTACTCATCCTTCCCTCTGCTATGGAGGAAAAATCTGTGCACTTAAAATCCGGCTCTGGTCACTGAGAGGAGAAACTCTGGTGGAGGGTGATGAAACAGTGCCCTGTCTGAGGGAGCTCAGAAACTCCCTGCAGACAAGCACATGGGGTAAATTCAAATTTGTGCTCGCCCGTGTGTTTACAATGTTCTTTCATATACATCTGCTCTTAAATATTTGAGGTTTTCTAGGTATGATAAACCAGTATTGGTTAAAAGCAGACATGCACAAGTGGCAGTTAGTGCTTGCAGAAAGCAAAACCTCCTGCCTGTGTGCCAGCACGGTCCTGCTCTGGTGCTCTGCAGCCACCCTGCCAGGGAAGAGAAACCAGCAGCAAAGGAGCCGGCAGCCTGTGCTCCTTTTTAAGAATTAATTTTCTGCAGTCAGTTAAACTTGGGAAGAAAGCTGTGGTATCTCTGAGTAAATAATAATAAACAAATACCCCCTTGAGAGAATTTGCCTTCCATAAAGATGTTAATTAGCATGAAAGCTCAGTTGTGCAGTCCAGAGGCAGCCTTTGAAACTGGGATGATTTGGTGATTCCAGCACAAAATGCATCTCATTTGTTCACCGTGTGTTTTTTTCCCCCTCTATATGTTTGTGGGGCAGCTGGGTGAACATTATTTGCTTCCACTTCCCGGGTGAGTGATGTCCTGCGGGATGGCAGCATCCTGCCCGCCCCTGTGCATCGCTGCCTGCGATGCTCTGCCTCCCCGAGGGGCTTCAGGGCAGCTCCCCTCTGCAAGCACACGCTCGTGGCACGCCGGCACTGCTGCCGTGCGGACAGGCAGCAGCAGCCGCCACTCCACAGTGCCTTTGTTTCACACAGGAGGGCTGCATGGAGTGACAGGAGAGCATGATGGGTCTGCCAAGTGCTGGGATGAGACCCTTAAAAAGTGTATCTATGTGTGCAAAGCATGCGTTCTGTGTGTGCGCGGATGTAGGAAATTGTTTCCAGGAAAGGGCTGTCATCACGGGGCTCTTCTGTGCAGGTTTACTTTGGTGCTGCCAGCTAAAATACCATTTTTCTTTTCATAATCAGGAACACAGATACTGAAACTAGGTTAATCTACTTACACCGGCAGTACGCATCCAACACAGTGCTGGGGCAAAACACAGTCTCAGCATGCCACATGGAAGCTGTCTTGGAGGTGGTGCTGCCAGGCCAGTGTCCTGCTGGCATCACGTACAGCTGCCTTGCCTTCATCCCCTCTCCTCTTCCTCTCCTCCTCCCCGTCCCAGCAGGGCATGCACTGCAGCAGCCCTTCCTTCTTCCAGCACGTCCCTGGGGATCCTGGCATGCCATGTGGAGCCCAGCATACATGCTGAAGTCCCACTGCTCTAACAGCTTTCAATCCTATACTTAAATGCTTTTCTGAGTAGGAGGGTGATCACCGGTCCAGCTCACTTCCCCTAGGACGTCTGCTTTTGGCCAACATGAGCCAAGGCCCCTTGGGAATGAAGGTGGCCCACAGCTTTCCGTCTGCGATCCTTGCATTGTGCACATCCGCAGATGTGCTCATGGTTTCTTCTGCTTGCTGCCACCATCCCATGTTACTGAGGCTGATAAAAATACCGTGCTCCCCTAGCCCTGCTTTTCATGCAGGCGAGCTCCAGCATTCGCAGCTGCGATGAGGAGCATTGTCTGGGAGATGGTGGCTGTGAAGGAGACGTTGACACAGTGACAAAAAAATTTCAAACATCTCTGAAATCTAATCTTGCAAGCGCCAACAATCCCTGGACTCTTGTTTTGCGTAGCAAGAATTTTTTGGAGCCTTCCACTTCACTCTTAATGATAGTGGCAACAATTTTTTGCATGCCTCTATTGGATGCACACAATTTAAGAGATTAAGTTAAATATAAAGATTGAGTGAAGACTGAGTCTTGTTGAGGCGCTGACCAGAAGGAATTTGCATGCATGGTGTATGTGTGTTTGTATACATGTGCACATATATAAATGCATTTTTTGCTCATGCAGCTCGCAGTTACGGCTGGTCTCGTTGTGCTTGCATTGTTTGAGTGGCGGGATGAAGGTGGCCCTGCTGGTGGGGAGCAGGGTGGGACGGGCTGTGTGTGTCCTAGGGCTGTCCGTGCAGACGCTCCGTGATTGTGGCCCAGCCACAGTGCCTGCTGGTGTGGGGGGCTGGGCGGAGGGCTCCTGCGGGAGACAAACTGAATGTTCGGAGGTTTGACGGTGGAGGCAACAGGTAGTGCCTGGCTCTGCTGGTGTCCTTCACTGTACTCATTGCAGCTGGAGCTTTCGTGGCGTGTCCCTCTGCAGCCTTTGATTAAGGGTTTATAATGCTATTGATTAGTGCTGTGACGGATGGACAGAACTGCCTCATTTTTTTTGAATTTTTTAACACTGCTCTTAGAAAAGAAAGGAAAAATATTGCAAACCAGGTACCAGCAGCAAAAAGCATGACAGTAGGTTTAGACCTAGGATAGCAGAAAGAGGAGAGTTCAGGTTTGCAGTCGTGGTGCCTGCTCCAGCTGTGCAAAACTGCCACAGGGTCACTCGGTGGGTGCCAAGGTGCCAAAACCATCTTTACCTGGGGTCCTGGTGCCAGCGGGCTGGGGCTGGGGGAGCAGGGTGGGAGGCGAGGCCGGGATGGAGTGGCCGGACCTCGCACGCGCACGCATACGCGGGGGGGAAAACTTGAAGTCAAATGTCTCAAAGTCAGATCCCTTTTTAGTATGAATTTGCTGTATCTCATTCTGAGCACTAATTCCAATTTAATTGCAAGTGGCCTGAAGCCTCTTCAATAGGAGTAACAAATGGTTTGATTTTGTAAACTTCATCAGACTGCATTTTAAATGCGACACACTAGCCCGGCTCGAATGCCAATGAAGCACTGAAGTAGCTCTCTGTTTACTAATTATCCGTTTTTACTTCAAGCCACGCTGGCTGGCTTGTCTGATTAAATCGGATTTGTGGGATAGAGAACAGCTAGCAGAGTTTTCTCTATAGTAAACGAGATTGAAACTATGGACCGCCTGGCTGCACACTGTAAATTATATTTCCTTTTAAAGGGGACGTGTCTCTTTTATTTCTTTGGCGTACCTCCTGCATGTTAAACTTTGTGGTACGGAAATGCACCAGGCTCCTTTTAAAAATAAAAGGAAAAACAAACCTGCATCCCTGCCATATGCCTATCTGTCCCTGAGCAAATTTTATTTTAATTCCTTCTGCTGTGGAGTCAGAGTATGGAAAAAAGTATGAGGATTTTAGCATTCCTCACCAGAAGTTTGAAAAGGGAAGAAAAGTCCCTGAATAATGGGAAATACATCTTGCTTGCCTTTAAATCCGTGGTGATGCACAGCTCAAAACGCCTGTTTGGGAGCAGTCTTTGAGGAGACCGAAGCATGCATATCCACGCGTACAGCCGTGGTCTCAGGGCTTTTCCTCCCTCGAGCAAGTATCAATCCTGTAAAAATCAGATTTCAAATCACCTGTTATTTAAAACTGCCTTGCACAAATCAGGCGGCGCTCTCTTCCAAATAGTTAATGTTGCGTCCAAAATCTAATCTACATGGCAGACTATTGCTCCTGCCTTGGAAACCCGCAGCACTGGTACACGCTGTATTAATTGTTTACTGCTGCAAGCTGGAGGCAAACAGCACATAGGCTCTTAGAGGAGAAAAAAGGGAAGATGGGAGAAGGTGGCTATTGAATGCAGCGTAATAGGGCTGTGCTTAAACCTCCACTGTTGCTAAGACTTTAATTCCACAAGCTTGACCTATTCTGCCCTCTCTCTTGGTATCTATCTTTGTGCCTAGAGCTTTTTATATTTTAATTTGCTTTTGAATGTCCTACAAAATTAATGGTATACTTTTTGCCATTGTGCGGTGTACAGTACAGGGAAGGCCCCGTGGTGTTCGCTGATAGCCGCGTTTCCCTGGAAATGAATGGTCACCGCACTTTCTGTTCCATATTCGCCCCTTTTAATTGTTGACAGTAAAAAGCGTTTAAATGCTGCTTAATTTGTAATCATCTTCCAGAAAAAGGAGAGAAACCATTAAAATGTCAGTGAAATGAATAAATCCGTCTTCCTCTTTTTGTGCGTATGTGGCGGCAGCAGTGTTTATTTATCGGGGGTGATTTTTCTTTCAATGCCTGGGCATTCAAACATCCCCGTGGCTCCAAAACCATGGGGTGCCGCCGCCGTGCTGTGGGGAGGCAGGGGCTGCCCTGCGCAGGACATGGGGCACCGGGAGGTTTTTCAGTGTCACCCCCTTTTCTTGTGCTGTCAGATCTTGCACCATGAGCTCAGCTTTTGGAGATGGACATGTTTAGGGTGGTTGGCTCTGCTTTTGACCTGTGCTGCCCCGCAGCATCTTCATCCTTCCTCCTCGGCAGGTCCCCGAAGCTGCTCATTCCCTGCTCGTGCACTGGGCACGCGTCTGGGTGCAGAGGCGCTCTGCTGCCCCCGTCCTTGCTCAGGTGTTCTTGAGGGGTCCTCCCAGACATCTGCCAGAGCTGGGCTGGAGGGGACCAGAGGTGCCCCAGGCCCAGCCCATGAGGGCAGGCAGTACAGCGGAGATGGGGGCTCTCCAAAAGTCACGTCAGCTCTTTCCATGATGCTAAAAAAACACACAGTGTATATCAACTTAGTTTGCTGAATGCTGATTGTGGACGGTGCCCAGCAGAGCCACCTGAGGCCTGCCTGAAGCCGTGACCCCTGGTTCTCGTAGAGCCACCTTGGTTGTGCCACAGGGCTGCAAGTGAGTCGTGCCTGACCCTGTCTTCCGCAGCCCTGGCATGGCCACATCCTGCTGCGTGGCGCTGAACCAGGTAGGTCAGGATGGGGTACGGGGTCCCCTGGCTGTTGCCTGCATCCTGTGCCACCAAGCTGGGCTGTCCTCAGCCTTCACACCCGCTGGATGTGCTAGGTCTGCTCTGGGCACTGCTGGTAGCAGGTGGCCCTCACAAGCCATGCCAGTGCCTCATTGACCTCCCCGTTAAGGGTCTTTTATCAATTTATTTGCTAATGCATAGCCTAATAAATAAATAAATAAATAAATAAATAAGCCTTTCCTGGTCCTGGTGGGCAGCACCCCACGGCAGCACAGCCTACAACCACCTTCTCCCTGTTCTCTCTGATGTCCCCGTCCTAGGGCAGCAGCTCGCATGGCTGAGCAGCGCGGTGGGACACGAGCTGCAGCTCTGGGTCAGCGTGTCCCCAGCCACCCATCCCCAGCCAACCGTCACCTGCCCACCGCAGCAGCTGGTGGCTGTGTCCCACCAGGGACTGGGCTTCCTCTGCCCACGCTCACAAGGCAACTCCTCTCCGGCGCAGCAGCAGCGGTGGCGGCGGCCGAAGTTAGCCCAATTTTTCAAGCGGGGGCCAATTAGTTTCACAAATGAGGGCCCTATGGTGCCAGGGAGGATTTGTTCCGGGCCTGCGCACTGGCCTGGCGGCATTGTCCTGCCCCCGCCCCCGCAGGAGCCCATTGTCCCCGGCCCCAGCGGGGCTGCTCCTGGCGGATTGATGGGGGCCGGCGTCCCGCCGGCCGGGGCCCCCGCAGCACAGCTGGCTGCGGCGCAGGGGCTCGGCCCCACCGACCTCTGACCCATCCTGCTGTCACCGTGAGAGCGCGGCCGGGCTGCATACCGCTCGGGATTTGCTCCGCGCCACCCGTTCGGGCGGGCTTTGTGTCTCACGGGTACTTGGGGGAGTTTTGTCCGCAGCTGCGAGCAAGCGCACGTCCCCCAGATAAATCCACGGGGAGAGAGGAGGCGGCATCTTCACTAGGGCCATCTTGCTGCCCCGTGTTTTTATTTGTTTTTTTTTTTTTTTCACATTTTTGGCATCACTCACCTGCCCGGTGCACGCCTTGCCAAGGGGGATGGCCGACACCGAGCAAAGCCCCCAAAAACACAAGTACGTGTGGGCCGTGCCTGTGGAGGAGCAGCCGGTGGCCAGAGCACGTCCGCTGGTGCCACGTTCACTGTGCAGGTCCCCGTGCACGTGGAGCACGGCCCCGTGCCATTCTGCTGGATAACACAGCTTTGCCTTCGGGGGTACAGAAGCTGCCCCCGTGCCTCTCGCAGAGCACTTTGCCACCAGCACGGTGCAGGAGAGGAACAATCCCCTGCCTTCAGTGTGCCCTGGGGCTTGGCAGGGCGGTGCTGCGGGTGCCGGGGACCTCGCAACACCCGGGGGCTCTCCCAGGTCCCCCACATGCATTGGCCTTGCACTGCCTCACAACCGGCTTCCTCTAGGATTAATTTTGGCACAGCAAGGAGCAGCCCCCCCAAACCCGTTGTTTCTTAAAGGTGTTGCGTATTTGTTGGTTACCTTGAACATCTTGCTGCTGCTAATGAATTGCTAATACAATTTTCTAGATAATTTTATTTCCATAGTCCTCACATTTTAACGTCTCCAAAAAGCTAGCATTTATTTGCTTAATCTCCCAGTGTAATACAATTTGCACTGACTCATAGGTTCTGAACAATCAGCTATGCATAAACTAAAACAAATTGTTTAATAACACAAAGGTCTTATATTTTTATTGATGGTGCGTAAGTATCTCTATTTTTGTTTTTTTACTCTTGCTCTTCTGGTGATGCAGCCAATTTTATACTTGTGTGTGACTCGTAGGATTAAGCTCCTGTTGGTATTACCATTAAGGGTCGCAAGCTGTGCTGGAGGTGTGCATGTGGTCCTTCTGCATTCAGCCCTCTGGCACCCAGGGAGGCTTTGCACAGTGCTTACACGTGCAGCGTTTCTTAAGGTCCTGTTTCCACCTGGCTGTTAGGAGCTTTGAGCTCTGTTTTCCACAGGTGCGTGCAACAACACATCAGAACATGGGTAATTACACAAACAGCTGCTTTGCATTTGGGTGGGGGGTGTGGTGCTGCTGGGAGCTGTGGGGCTGGGCTGTCACCTACAGCAAGGGGTTTCCACCTGTGCCCAGTGCAATAAAATCCCCCTGCCCTCTTCTTGCACTCCTCTTCCATGCTGTGAGGCCAGGATTGCTGGGGTTCCAGCACCAGCTGCCCTGAGTGACCAGGCCAACCTTCCTGAATCAGGGATTGTGCCACACAGGAGCGAGGGCTGTGGGTCTCTGCCCCTTGCACCGTCTGGGGATGCAGGTCCAGGAGCTGAGCGTGCGAGGTGCGGGTTCCTGGCAGGGGATGGGAACTGGTGGTGGTGGTGCGAAGACCTGGCTGGTGTCCATTGTGGGAGAGTTGATGCCTGTGAGTGGTAACTGGGGCTTGTGGTCCTCTTCCTTAAGGCTGCCAGCTCCTGAGAAGCTGGTGTGAGGCCTTGGTGCAGGAGGTGCTTTCTGCATGTTTGGTGTTAGTTGTTCTTGGGCATCAGACAAAGCATGATCCACAAGTAGTCTACCTTGTTTTCCATCTTTTTCAGAAGAGCAGTTAAATGACTTTGTTTCTCCTAAAAAGTGCCTCTTGTGCTCTGCACTGCAGCTACCCATTAGGAGCAGGTCCCCATGCCTGCAGGGGGGCTGGATGTGCCCCAGGGCTGATCCCCTCCCCGGTGCACAGCGCTCTGCTGCCAGCCAGGCTGCCCGTGGTGGGGTGCGATGCCTCACGCGTGTCCTTGGGGGGTGAAAGCCAGGGCACCGCAATGAAACAAGTGTGAGTGGCTTTTGGAGTGCTGCCATTGCAAGCTCTGGTGCATCGCCTTGGTCGGCAGTGATGCGAATGGTGTCCCGGCAGCACCTCTGCCACCAGGGTGCCCAGGCGGTTCCTAAGGACGCTGTCTCCTCTCTCGCAGGTACGGACATGGCTGTGTTCTGCCTGCTCTGCGGCAAGCGCTTCCAGACGCAGACGGCCCTGCAGCAGCACATGGAGGTGCACGCAGGGGTGCGCAGCTACATCTGCAGTGAGTGCAACCGCACCTTCCCCAGCCACACCGCCCTCAAGAGGCACCTGCGCTCCCACACAGGTACCGCCTGCCGAGGGCTGCCCTGGTCTCATATGGCTCGATCCTGCAGCACAGGGTGTGGGTCATGGTGCTGCCAGCGTCCAAGGAGCCCCGATTTGGGTCCCCCTACCCTTAAGCAGCAGCTTAGATCAGGAGAGCCCTACTCAGAGGGGTTTCCAGCTTGCTGTCATCTGGGGTTGTTGCTGAGCTGTGGGGTGGCTGTGGGGAGCAGTGATAGGCACTGCTCAGGTCCCCGCCTGCTCTCCAGGTTGGCAGGAGGGACCTGGAGGAGTGTTTCTCGCTGAATGGCTGCAAGAAGTATAGGACAGGGCTGTTTCTCTCTTCACATTGCTTTTCTTTTCCTTTTTTCTATCTTAAAAAATGTCAAAGGCAGCTGTCATCCACAATTGAGGCTGTTTGGATTTAAAAGGAAAACAACAAAACAAGGTGGGGGAAAAAAGCCCTGTGTAATAATTTGATCCGTTATAAGGTGACACGTGACCTTCTTAAGGGATGTGCGATCTTACCCCACTTCATCAGCTTAATCGCAGTAGATGCACATAATCAGCTGGTACTCGGCCTTAATGGGATTACGGTGACCTGTGCTACGTGTATATGGTATTTACATTGCACGCCCACTGAGGTGCTTCTGGGTTAGAGGAGAGCCGGGGTGTGAAACCATGGATTTGACTGCATTACATGGTGTCCTCAAACCACCTGCCTGAGAGCTGGTGTGCTGCTTACAGCTCCCAGCACCGCATTCCCAGGCCCTGCAGGGCCGCAGTGCCTCCCTGCAGGGACCCATGGGCAGTTTGTGTCTGCTGGGAGTTGATGTGGTGTGATTCCGGCAGCAGAACTTCAGTGTAGGAGAAAGCAGCTCTTAGACTGTCAGACTGGTCCCATGTGGGAAATGGATGTGAGTATATCCATCAGGTTCAGAGCCAGGAATGGAAAGCTCAGGTTTGGAAGGTTCCCTAGCAGGCTTAGTGCCTGAGCGTGAACCATTTGAGTCTTGGGAAAACCAAGCACCAAAGAAGGACCTTTCACCCCCGTGGTTTTCCCAGTTGTCCCTGTGGAGAAGTGGTCCTGCGAGCACCCAGCGAGGGCTGGAAGCTGCAGCCAGCTCCCTCCCCACCAGCCCATTTTCACCTGCCCTGTTCCCTGGGTGGCTGCACCACACAGGAGGGTGCTGTCAGCATCCCCGTGCCTGTTTGACTTGTGCCAGCCTCCCAGCCCTTGCAGCCCCCTGGGGCAGGTTCTGCACTCCTGGCTGAAGCCTGGTGCAGGTGGAGGCTCTTGCAGCCCCTTTGCAGCCACAGCTGGGTGCACCAAGCTCTGCAGGGCTTCTGCAGTCCCTGCTTGCTCCGTCCCTGGCAAGGAGGTTGCTTCTCCCCTCACTTGCAGTAGAGAGGATGGGTCTGGAGCCTCGCAGCGCCCGGCATGTGCTGCGGCACGGCGCTCTGGCAAGCCCGGAGAGCGCTGACCCCTCGCCCAGCTCTGTGATTAGCAGGATTGTGCCGCGCTGCACGGCGGAGAGCTGGCCTGTAATTTGCAGCCAGCTATGAATCAGAGCAACTGAAATTGCTTTTTCCAGCGGTGGGGAGGCGGGGATGGTTTGCAGGTGGGTGGAGGAAATGCTCCTCTCCCATCCCTTCCCACACCAGTCACAGGCTTGTGCTCTGGCTGCAGTGTGGTAGCTGGGGGAGGCGGATGCATATAGTCTGCATCTCTTTTCCTTCCTCTTTTTAACCAGCTTCCAGCATGCACAGATGCTGGCTGCTTGGGGAAGAATCAGGGGAAGGTGTCTCTGTCCTGGGCTGTCAGTGGTGCCTGTTGGCCCTGCATGTGCACCTGCATCTGTGCTTCCAACCAGGAAAACCAGAATCATGCAGTGATTGAGTCCATTAATGCCAAGTGGAAGAGCTATTCATAGCAAGTAATCCACTGACCCGGGCTCCAGGTCGGACTGTGTGGGCTCTGCCCTAGCCTCTGACTGTTTATTAGCTCTTGGCTAGAAAATAAAAATCCCAGATCATCAGAGCTTTATGATTTTTTTTTTTTGTGGTCCCTTTTGGAGTGGGAGCACAATGCTGAGTCCACAGAGGAACATGGGATGTGGTGTCCAGCTCCATGCTGACACCCTCACAGTATCCCAGGGCCGTGCAGAAATGACAGAAATTAGGGGTTTTCTTCTCACTATGGAAAGGATAAGGGCTGCAGCCCTTGCAGATAGTCCCCTTTCTGCCAGCCCCCTTTCTGGTGAGTGGGTCAGGGTGAGAGAAGAGGGAGTGCCTGTGCTGTGCCTAAGAAGTTACATGGGCTTCTCTGCTTAATTTTAAACCAAACACTTGCTCTGATTTCCTTAGCACTGTGGTGCAAATGGTTATATCTGTCTGCCTCCATTTCTTGCTTGGAAAATGGGTATAACCAACATTTCCCCCAGCTCTTGCTCTTCAGAGCTCTTGCTCTGAAGCCCCTTTGGCCACAGCTTGCATCCCTGCCACCTGCCTTGGACCCAGCACCAGCCTGTGTGGCTGCTCTCAGCGTAGCATCAGCAGCTGTGCTCAGCCCTGCCGGATCCCTGCTTTATGCAGCTGGCCATACAGTAACCACTGCGCTGGGGAGAAGTGGTGTGTTACGGCCCCACAGCCCATGGCACAGGCAAGGGCTCCAGGTAGCGATGTGGAAATGGGATCACAGGTGCCACAGGCTAGCTAGAGGGGCTCTAATTAGTCCCCTTTGTCCTTCATTTAATGTCAGGCTCATTAAAGACTCTGCAAAGTTAATCAACATGCCACAAATTGGATTTATTTTTTTCCTGGTTCTGCAGCCAGTCCTGAGCTGCTGCAGGGACTTGGGTCGCATTAACATCCCCACGTCGAGGTGGCAGCCGGGTGCCACGCATGTACAGCTTTAGTCGGTCTGGCTCTGGAGATGCCATATTTAAACTCATTTGCCATGCGATCACGTTGATAATTAAATTCATGAAGATCCTGTCAAACTAGCTCCCGAGTTTAACACTTTGCTTAAAGTACCAGGGTGCTATAAAGAAGCAGCAGGAGGAAAAAAAAAAATTCACTGCTCCCATCAGTGGCTGGGGCTAAACAAGTGAATCATTCACCTGGCTCCCGTTTGCACATGTTCTCTTAAAAACTGAGCAAATGGAAATGCTGCCTGGGCTGACGGACACCGGGCTGTTGCGTCAGTGCCTTTCACTCTGGGAACAAGGAGCCTCATAGAAAATGGAGGCAGTAAGTGAGAATTGGGCAAGGGGAGGTGAAATGCCTCCTCGGCCCCCAGCTTTGTGTCATGGAGCCCTGAGCTGCTGGTGCAGCAGCCCTGCAGCCTGCACGATGCGGCGTGGTGAAACGATGCACACTGGTGTTGGGGGTGCGGGGTGGGAGGCATCGCAGCCACACAGGCTCAGGGCTGGTTTGTGGCCCTGCACAAAGCACCAGAACGTGTTGGCACTCGGTGCCCAGCTAGTGCACATGCAGGGGCTCCCTGCAGCAGCTGCAGGTTTGGTCTTTGGGTCTGGGAAGAGAACAGGCAGAGAGTAAAATATCATTGTAAAGAGGAAGTGAAAGCACAGGCATGTGAGTATATAACTAGAAGGACAATTTATGCCCAGGCACGAGTGCAGTTTGACATGGGGATAATGAAAAAACGTAGGTCATTGTGGATGACTTAAGCCTTCACAGCTGAAGAAAATGTATGAAATGCGAGGAACATTACACGCTTGGCAGCTCTGCACATCTGCAGTAGGACAAGTGAAATACAGTTGGCCATTCTTTACCATAAACTGTGGTTGTAGGATATGCAGCACAGAGAAATTGTAATTACAGTGACAAGACAAATCAGTAATATTTAAATATTCATGAACAAAGTCTTGGACGATCAATCTATCTTTATTGTCCTTGCCTTCACTGCTGTAATAAATAAGTAGCTGGAGCCCTCACCTTTCATTCAAATAATTCGGAGTTTGGTGCTGAACTGAAGTTCATTTATCAGCCACCCGATCTGGAGGGTGTTAAAAACAGACGTGGCTGGGGGGCCGGTGTGGGCAGGGCTCTGGGCGTATGGGCGAGGATCTGCACAGGGGCCTGTGGGCTTCGGGGCTGCCCCACACTGCTCCCCACAGTCTGGCGTGGCGCGGGGGGGCTGACGTGTGTGTGTTTGCAGGCGACCACCCCTACGAGTGCGAGTTCTGCGGCAGCTGCTTCCGGGACGAGAGCACCCTGAAGGGCCACAAGCGCATCCACACTGGGGAGAAGCCCTACGAGTGCAATGGCTGCGGCAAGAAATTCAGCCTGAAGCACCAGCTGGAGACCCACTACCGGGTTCACACAGGTAGGTGTCACCCCAGCGCAGGGGGGTGCAAGGCTCTCCAGCAAGCCCAGGGCAGCAGGGAGGCAGCTGCAGTGTCCGCGGAGCCCGGGCTGGCTGCTGGGGATAATGAATCATTGAATGCATCAGCGTGTAACTATTGTAAATAGTGGATCAATATTTAGATCACTTTTGCTGTTCATTACTTCATTATTCGCTGTGTCTGTGCACAGAGCAAGTATCAATATCGGGCAGGCTGGGCAGTTAATTACTGCGGTGGAGTGAGGCCCTGAGACCTCACGCATTACCCAAATGGGGCTCAGCAGCCACCCTGTCCCGGCTGCTGCTGACACCGTCCCTCTGCTCCCCGTGTCCTGCAGGTGAGAAGCCCTTTGAGTGCAAGCTGTGCCACCAGCGCTCCCGGGATTACTCAGCCATGATCAAACACCTTAGGACCCACAACGGCGCTTCCCCGTACCAGTGCACGATCTGCCTGGAGTACTGCCCCAGCCTCTCCGCCATGCAGAAGCACATGAAAGGCCACAAGCCAGAGGAGATCCCCACCGACTGGAGGATAGAGAAGACCTATCTCTACCTCTGCTATGTCTGAGGGACATGGAGGGAACGCGGGGCTGAGTTGCGGAGGACTGGGCAAAAAAAAATGCATCGTCCATGGCCTTTTGTTTCCGTTTTTCGTTTGTTGCTGTTGCTAGAAGGATCCTCTTGCTGGGTTTGCGGACGGGAAGGCGCTGGCACGTGGCGCTTGCTGTGCTCGCTGGTGCGTGGGGGTGGCGGGGGGCACACAGCAGCGCTGGGACAGACAGGGGTGTGCGAGCTGCCCTTCCACACCCGTGGCCCCTTCCCCTTCCCCACGCCTCCTTACCAGGGCTTGTGGGTGCAGGGTGAGGGGCACATGTCCCCTTCAGCCCTGAATCAGATCCGCTCCTGCCTCTGCTGCCCATGGCTACTGCGAGCCGGCAGCCAGCCTGCCCTGCTGGAGGTGGTACCAGGACAGTTTTGTATGAATGGTGCAGTTCATGCCTCGCCCCCAGATTTTGCATATGACCAGTGATTTGGGAAGGCTTTAATTTTTTTTTTTACCCCTCTATCATCACCAGTAACCCCCTTCAGAGGAGCTGCTGTGGACCCGCCTGCTCAAGGCAGTGTCCGCCCTCTGCACCCCGAGGTAGGCACGCATGCTGCCCTCACCTGCAGGGCAGCGACCCACGGGCTGAGCCCCACTTTCAGCAGCTTTCCTGCACCCCCAGCTGCTGCATCGCAGGGAGGGCACCAGCCTCAACACACAGCCAGTGAAACACCCATGCGGGCAGTGCCCTGCACGGCTGCCGCTCTGCAGGGCATGAGCCCAGAGGAAGGTTCCGGGGCAACGGGGTGGGGGCCAAGCGTGTGCTGGTGCTAGTGCTTGTCCCCCCCAGTAAACGCTGCTGCTGCAGCCCGGCACGCACCTGCTTTGTCCAGGGCATAGACGTCAGCTGTGGGTGCTGCAGGAGACCACAACCCTCCTCCTGACCAAAGACCTTTCTATGCATTTGTTTTTCCTTTTCTTCTTTTTCGGGGGGAAGACGAAGCCTTCAGCGGGAAGACGAAGCCAGGGACTCCAGCGGCTGCGTGCTTGTCCCTGTCCCCGAGGGGAGCTGCAGCTCCTCCCTTCCCCGTATGCCAGGATGACCCCCGGGATGCTGCCGGTTCCTGGGCGAGCTGACTGCGCCATCAGAGCCCCAGGCAGCGGGCACTGCGGCGGTGCTGGGTGGGGGGGCGTGGAGCTTTGTTCCCACGGGGAGACTCTCTTTTTCTTTGTATTTCGGGTGCTTGGAACGTGCCAATGCTTTTTTTGCCCAGCCCTCAACTCCTGGAGTCTGTGGAGGAGCGGATGGTAACAGATGGCTTTGCTCTGTGTTTCTTTTTTTTTTTTTTTTTGCTTTTCGTTTGTTTTTAAAATTTTTTGACTATTTCTGTGTTTAGCACATTTTACTTGAAATTACCTCGTTTTTTTTGTGACCTCATGAGCTTTTATTGATTTGGGGGGCGGGGGGCGTTGTTTTAAATGACGGGGCCAGGTAAAGGCCATGTCAGGGGCTGGTGACGTGTGGCGGACAGGCTGCGTGCTTGGTGTGGTGGCAGAGCTGCCAGGGCAGCCGTGGAGGGGATCGTGCGCTGGGTCTGTGTCAGCCACCTCGTGTGCATTATCGTTACCAAAACTGGTATTTTTTGAGTGGCCTGATGGAGCCTGGCTCACCGATTCAGAAAGCTACCTCTTGTGTTCGTTTTTGTTGTGTTCTGATTTTGCAGTGACAGAAGCACAGTTTGCAATATTTGTGTTTGCTTTGTGATGTCATTTCAGTTTTCATCTCATGCTTTACTTGCAATTGTGTATTTTTTTGTAATTTAGCTGCGTTTGTATTAAATGGGGGGAGGGGGGGAAGAGTTAGGGAAAGGTTTCTTAGATGGGAGTAAAGGGAAGAGAGCAGGGGTGTCTGTACTGCTGTACCCGGCCCACCCCTGCCCCCTCACTGTTGGGAAAACATGAAGGCCTTAAACTGGGGAAGATGCCATCGTGCAACAGCAGAGCGGGGTAGGTCACGGCCTAGCGCTGAGTTAGTGCTTTGGGAAGGGAAGCGTTAAACTTGAATATGTGACTAGAGCAGTTGAGCGTCGTTCATAATGTGAAAGCCGCCGGCCCACAGCCATGCAGGGCATCGCCTGGGCAAGTGGGGTGCACCAGCAGCGCCGCGGGGCTCAGAGCTGACGCTGATGCCATGAGATTTGGGGCATTTTGCAGCTGACCCTGCTTCTCCTGCGCCCCTGTCCCTCAGCAGGGGTGCAGCTGCTACCCACAACCCGTGATAGTTTTGTAATCCTCATTTGTCCCTGGGATGTCTCCCTACCTTCTGTGGCGTGAGCGCCTCTGGCTGTGCCGTGGCGCTGTGTGGCCCGGGGCTGCAGCCGGGCGGTGCGGGGTGGCAGCACCCGCGCTGCAGCATCCCCGTGCTCGTGGGCAGCCGGGCGGGCTGTGAGGGAGCACCCAAGCAGTGCTGCTTCCAGCCCCTGCCAGGGGTGTCACTGACCACCCGTGGTGCCGTGTGGGGAGCTGGGCAGGCACATCCCACCCTGTGGAGATCCCATCCCAGGAGCGTCGCCTCCTGCGCCCAGGCAGGAAGGCCCCGTGTCCGCACGGCTCCGCGCACACGCACTGGCGCTTGCAATTGGTGACACCTTTGCTGCTCCACGATGAGGAGGAGAAGCAGGGCAGATGCTGATTTAGTACAATCCAGGATGTAATTTTGGAGAATGGCTTGTTTAATCTTTGTGCCAAAAAAAAAAAAAAAACTAAAAAAAAAAACTAAAAAAAAAAAACAAAAAACAGTTCCTTCACATAAACAGTTGCTGCAATTTCTCACAAGTATGTGGTACCTTTTTGCAGTGAATTGGTACTGCCGGCCATGGGTGTCATGGTACTGCTGAGCACTCAGCTGAGCTCATGTGGCCTTTTTTGCTTTAATGTTCCCTCCCCTCTCGTTGTCCCCCTTCCTTCCTTAACGTATATGTTGGCATAGTTGGCTTCAGAGCTCAGCATGGTGCAAAGCGTGAGTTTTGATTCCTGTTAGTTCCCAAAAAGAGTGAGACAAGTCACTGGAGAGCTCTGTCCAGTGACAAGTCATCAGGCAAGTCGGTAACGTGGGGGTCCCCCTGCGCTGGAGCCGCTCTCCTCCCGGGGAGCCGGGGAGCGCAGCGCTCCCTGCCCCGCACCCAGGAGGCAGCAGCTGCAGCACAGCGCCTCTCCCATGCCCAGTACCAGTGTTTGGGTGTGCATCCTAGTATTCGTTCCACATAGTGTTACGTATGCATGATTTTCTAAGGCTACGAAGCCATGGTAAAGCTCCATGACACCTATCCATATATATATAAGTATATATATGTATATTATAGCACTGAGGACCAACTGCCCTGCTGGACCAAGCAAACTAAGGCTTTCTTTCATTGCTTGTCTTTTATGTCGTGACAGCCCAAGTGCCAGTCTGATTGCTCTGTATTAAAACTAGTGTTTTGAATTAATTGATGTTATAGTTCCGTCTACCTCAGCACCTCCTGGTAGCCTCATTTTAGAAGGTGCCCAATTTTTTGTTTTTGTTTCTTCAGAGTATTGGTTACTGTTTTTTGTACAACTCTGTTTCTGTTTCCTCGCTGTTTGTTTCTTTGCAGTACTGCTTGCGAGTCCTATCTGTTCTCTAGCCACAGATGCAGTTAGCTAAAATTTCCTGAAAAATGAATTAAAAAAAGTCCCGAGTTGTGGTGTCTCCTAGTTGCAGCTCTCCGCATCTGCCTTCATTCTGTGTAGATTCAGATGCATTTCTTTGTAAAACTTCAGTGTTTCTGACAGAGGAAAAAAAAAAAAAGAAAAAAAAAAGAAGAAAAAAAGAATATACTGCTGCAGGTTTTTTTCTCTCCATGTGTCACTAAGTGAAGTTCGTGCCTTCTATAGCAAAGAGAATATTTTTTACATCCTACTAACAGTAGATTTTTTTGTAGTGGACATTTTTTGTATTTTTATTTATAAGTCTCATAAGGAAAATAGCAATGTTCAGTTGTATACCTTGAATCTGCAGTTAGAAGAAACAATAAAGTTAATTCAGTTGTCTCGGCCTGTCGTCTCCTGTTGCTGTTCTCTGCTCAAATGCCATCCTGCTGGGAGGAGGAAGAGGAGGATCAGGAGGATGCAGTGACAGCAGCCCCCTCCAGACCAGGGCACGCGCTATGCTGATGGTATTGGGGTACCGGCTCGGCGCTCCTGCAGCACGGGTCCCATCCTTAAAACCCCACTCACCAGCAGGCTCCTGCTGACCGATGCCATTGTGCCGGCAGGTCTCAGTGGGCAGGGGTGGATGGGGCAGGAGCTGAGGAGCCCTCACATGGGGGGTCCATCCCTGCGCACCTCCTGGCCCAGGCACCACCTCAGGGATGGGGGGGGAGCTGGCAACTGTGAGCAGGGAAGAATTCGTGGCCCACTCTCATCCCCACTTGTGGGGTGTCTCCAGGGACACAGGGATGCCAATGGCCCCGTGATGGGGAGAAAACCCCAGTGCTGGGGGTCCAGCAAAGCAAATAGGAGCTGGTGTTTTTGTGAGGATGTGCAGCCTGGAAGATGCTTTTCCATGGAAAATCAAGGTGTGCAGTCATGGGTCTCCAGAATTTCTTTTTCATTAAGAGCCACGAGCTCCTAAAAAGCCTGGTTCTTATTTATGCAGGAGTTCCTTCGTGCTTTGGCATAGAAGAGGGTGCTTATGGTGCCAGAAATTAAACGTGCCTCCTGTTTTAAAGTCCTTTGGCATCCCTGGAGACCGTTTTATCGTGCACTGTGTGGTGCTTGACAGGGTGATTTGCTGCTGTCCTTTATTTTTTTGTTTAAGGAGAGAAGCAGAGGCATGTACAGCTCTGTGATTTGGGTTCTGAAGGCAGAAGGGGTGCTGTTTCCCACCCTGCAGTAAGGCTGGCTGTGCCTTGGTGGGATCGTTCACACCCGGCTCCTGCCTGTCCCAGGAAAGGGTGTGCAGGTGGAGAGCTGGGCACAGGCTCCCTGCAGGGCTGCCTGGGTGCTGCCGGGGAAGCTGCAGATGCCTCAGTGGCAAGGGGAGGATTCGTGGCAGCCAAGCCGATCCCCTGCTCCATCCTGGTGCGGGGTGCGTGGGGTGCACCCCTCTGGCCCCGCTTGCTGCTGCCAGCGCGGGCGCTGCTGCTGCATGCGCAGCTCCCCGGGGAGCTGAGCGAGTTTGCCTCAATGAAAGTGAACTCGTTCATTTAAACCTGACTGTAGAGTAGTCTGGCCCCCTGCTGTGTTAATTATCCTGTAGTTCTAAACTGATTGCTGTACACTAAGCTTAAGCCCTCCTTTATTTATTTACTGACTACATTAACAGCAAAGTCTGCACTCCTTTTATGTTGCTGCAAACTGTACAGCACGCGGCATGCAGCCGCAGCAGCCGGGCAGGGGCCGTGAGCGTCTCCCTCTCGCCCTCGGGGAGCCAGGCACGCACTGGGACCAGGATGGGGTCACACACTCATCGTGTGCAAGTTATGGTGCGGAGTCACTTGATGTAACATTTATTTTTTAGGTGATGGATGAAATGCACCAGGCTGCTGGGCGCTGGTGTCGAGTGTGGGCTCTTACCATGCCCTGGGGACGGGGGAGCCACGTGCCTGTCCTGAAGTCCCCACTGGACACGGGTCTCCAACTCCACCAGGACAGCCATGTCCCATCCCATGCTCCTTGCTCTGCATCGTGCTGCTGCAGGACACAGCCATCCTGGGTGACGAGGGGGTGGCTTTTGGCCCGTGGAGGCATCAGAGGTGATATCCAAGCCCGGGCTCAAGCAACAGCCCCTGAGAGCTTCCTCCCAGCACAGCTCGTCCCAGGGAGGTTTTGGGCACCTCTGGTTGAGGTGACCTGCTTCCAGTGACCTGCTGCCTGCACTGTCCCTTGCAAAAGGGAGGGATAAGATTCTGCTGCAGTGTTTGGCCTCATACAAAGGAGTTATTATAACAGGGAAATTGTCATAGGACTGGGCCTTTGTCTGCACATTCACACAGCAGCTGGGAGTGATTATGCTGCAACAATGTTCTGTTCCATCAACATTATGTCCTCATTAAACCTTTATTAGTAGATTAGATTCAGATTTATTGATTTTTTTTTTTTTAAGAGGAAAATCCAGACTTATTTCAGAGAGATGCCTGTAACTTTTCCTGCATGCAGCACTTCCCAAAGCAGCGTGAGGGAAAAGCACTATCTGTAAGGGAAAAAACCTAGATGCTTCCTCCAGCTCTGGCAGACTCCTTTCCCATGGGGGAACCTGTGGAGCAGCTGAGGGTTAGCAGCTCTGCACAGGGTTAGGTCACATGCAGGACCGTATCACAGGGCTGGGATGGCTGGAAAATGGAGCTCCTGTGCTGCGCCTGGATGGCCCCTGGGATCCAGCCAGCAGCTGGGAGCTGTGGCAGCACAGGTGAGCCGTGGGATGGCGGGGCTCCGCGCGGCTCCGCGGGGCACGGTGGGGCTGAGTAAGGTGATGTGGTGGCCCTGCCGACCTCAACCCAGATCTCGTGCGGGCAGGAGGCACCGCGCGCCTGGTTCAATGGGCCCATTGGATTTGTCTGTTGGAGCGTTTGATGTTACATGAAGGCGGCTCATTCCAGAGGGTGTTAATTGCCCGCTGCACTGATCAGGTCTGTAGCACCATCGATCTCAGTAGGATCAATGGGCTGATTTAGTGTCTCACGAACTCTTTAACTGGACACCTCATCAATAGACAGCCACTTACAGACCATCAGCACATTAGCGCGGGCCAGCGCTGCCAGGAGCCCACGCCACCCGTCCTGCAGCCCTCCTGTCACTCAGCAGGGAGTTTTCCTGCAGGTGAAGGCTTGGGAGGGTGTCAGGCCTTCAGATCATGGTTGGTGGGCTTGGGAGCAGGCATAGGAGAGCCGGACACCGTGATATCTCTGTCTTCCCTGCTGCCTGCAGTCTCTATCCCTGCTGTTCACAGAGGAGCTACCAGAGCAAACAGGATGGGGCCTCCCTTCATCTCCAGCCTTCCTGAGGATGGTGCCTGCACTGGGTGCGCAGGTAAGTACCAGTGTGAAGTGCACATCCCCACCTGCAAGGGGTCTCAGCCAAGTGTGGTCAGGCCAGGAACCACCCTGAAAATGCTGTCAGTATTGCTTTTTCTCTCAGTGGTTGTCACAACTGCCAGACGCTCCCACCTTTGAAGCAAGTGTAGGTACCGTGTTGGGCAGATCGTCTCCTTACATTTTTGGCTCAAATCACAGTCCTGCTGCTCTCAGATACAGGAGGAGCTTTTCTCTCCTGTTAGATGGCAGCTTTATGCTTCTGCCCTGGCAGAGGTGCACAGAGGGCATATATTTATTTATGGCCGCTGTAGAAGCCTGCAGTAGCAGAGGACCAGGATGGGTAACCCTGTTGGTCTCTTCCAGAACTGCATTCCTATGGAGACGGTCCCATTTGCATCGCTGTTTGGGCTCACTGTCCCCGCTCCGCTAGTTCTCCCCCAGTTACTGTACTGCTGGGCAGGAATGTGGAGGGGCTCTGCCAGTCAAGCATGCAAAACACGGCCGAAAGAAACATGCAGAGCCGGGCGAGCAGCTGGCTCTCGTGAAGCAGTAACGGAGAATGGGGAACGGGTGCGTGGCCCCCAGTGCGTTGTGCAGGGCGGATGGAGCCGGTGAAGCTGTGCCCCTCGGCAGGTAGCGTGGGACGAGGGGAGGGGGGCTGGGAAGGAGCCGGGGGGCAGCAGGAAAGCGCCTGGGGAAGGGCTCAGGGAGGAGAGGCCCCCCGGTGCCCGCCTGCCCCCGGGGCTCCAGGTGAGCGCCCGCCGGGCAGGGTGCGCTCGGAGCCCCGGGCCCTTCCCAGCGGAGCGGGGCCGGGGGGCCCGGGGGGAGCCCGGGCGGGAGCCGCCGCCGCCGCCGGGGCGGGCGCCGCTGTCCGCGGTGCTGAAGCCGCGGCGGAGCGGGGCCGGCGGGGAGGGGGCAGCGCCGCGACCCGGCCCCGGCTCGAGGGGCTCGAGGGGCTGCCGGGGGGCGGCGGGGCAGGGACGGTGAGAGCCGTGCTCGCTCGTGCCTCAGCCCTCGGCTGCTGCTGCTTCGGAGCTGCCGGGGGGGACGGTCGCACCAGCGCGGGTCTCCACGGTCAGAAAGCGCGGGTGGGTCCGAGCCGGGGAGCACCGCGGCATCCGAGGTCTCCACCTCGCCTGCCCCGAGAGGCAGCTCAGGCGTACTGCCACACCGACCAGAGAGCGCCCAGCGTGATGGTGTAGGCCAGGACGGCCACCAGGTACGCCCGGAAGAGCAGGACATCCAACACGTAGCCCACCTGCAGCCACTCGCGGGCAACGTCGCGAAACTCATCACGCTTCTCGAGGAACTGGCGAATGGTGGTGATCTCGTGCAGGACGCTGTACATGAGTGGAGAGCCCTCTGCCAGAGTGCCAAAGGCAGGAGTGGGCCTCGTGCCCCCTGCCACCTCACGCTCCCGGGGGTCCTCACAGCCATAGTGGTTCAGCTTGGCTGCAGGATCAAGAGAGGTAAGCGAGAAAAATCTGTTTAGATGCAGAGCTGGGATTTGTGTGTGTGATCTGGACATCCGTATTGCCATGCATGAGCCACAGTGAGTCACAACCTTGCTCTCCACTCCCCAGGCTGCTGGCAATGCTGCTCACGGAGCACTGGCTTGCAAAGAAGCATGGAAAGTAAAAGGGTTGTGCTTGGCTTGGAAGGAGAGAAGGCTCCTGCTTGGCTGCTATTTACTGTGCCAGGACAGGGGACCATGCTCTAGAACAGGCCCAGTTTGGAAAATTCAGTTTTCTGCCAGTCTTGCTCCAGGGCTGAAGATGCCAGCAGTGCTGGGCACACCTGAGCTGGGCATCGTCACTTCTCTGGGCATGACACAGACTGGGGGTGGCTCCTGAGAGGTGAATGTGGGGTGTCTGCTGCTGCTGCTCAGAGCTCCAATAGAGGTGAGAGCTAATTGGAAAGGTGAACATTTTGGTAGTTCTGATAATATGCCATTAGACTAGATTTGGGCTTAGAGCTGTGTGAGGCCCGGTCCCCTTCTCCTCCCGCAGGAGCTCTCTCTCCAGCCCTTACCTGTGCTGTCGTTGTTCTCCACATGCCTGGAGATGTCTGAGCTCTGTGCCCTGCTTTGGCTGAATTTCTTCCTGTCCCTGATGCAGAGCAGGAGAGCAGCACGTTCCAGCAGCAAGTGCTTCACCCAGTTGGGAACGTGGGGCTGCAGGTCTTGATTGTGTATCAGGCGCACAATGAGGATGGTCTCCGTGAGGCTGATGACAAGCAGTGCCATGCACACCACAAAATAGATGCCTGTGGAGATGCCAGCAAGGTGAGTGGCCTGCAATGGCCGGCACAGTTTTTAGATTGATGCACAGAGCAGGTAGGTCCTGAGGGAATTCCCCCTGCCCACCTCTCTCGCAGCCCTGCGGTCTCTGCACAGAGCTGCAGTTCCTGCTGCTCCCGGCCCGTGACTGCTGTTGCAGTTGCTTTGTTGACCACCCCATCTAGTCAGCAGGATGCCTTTTCTGCTCCCTGTGCTGCTCCAATGGGGCCCTCACATGCCCCTGGGCCAGACCTAGAGCTCCAGTGCAGCTCTCAGCCATGTGTGACTGTCATCTCGACACCCCAAGTCCTGAGCTCCTCTTACAGCCCCCAGTTTTGTACCTCCCCCTTCTTGCTCCTCTAGTTCTGGTAATGTTTCTGTGCTGGAGCTGAACCACCTCCCCCCTGATTCCTTAGCATCCTGGTCCCAGAGGGATGGGCTTTAGCCCATGGTTGTTGGGCACTGTCCTGGCTCAGTGGCAGTGAGGGAGGTGAGTGCTAGGCTCCCACCACGTAAGCCGTGTGAAGAGCTCTTGCCCTGTTGCCAGCTGGGACTGGTATCACTGCTGTACCTATCAGTGGGGTGCCAACAGCCGTAGCCGGAAGCGTGTCAGATACAATGATTAGGAAAACTGAGTAGCCCAGTAGCAGTGTGATCTTGAAAGAGACCCTCTCGCCACTGTTGGGAGGTAGGTAGAAGCCCACAATGTCCATCACCATCAGGAAGATACTGGGGAGCAGCAGGCTGACAGTATAGAAGAGGGGACGCCTCCTGATAACTACCTGCCAGGACAGAAGGAAAGACAGGAAAGATTTGGTGAAGGCAAGAGTCCTGCTTGAAAGGAGAGCTTGAGCTGGTGTGGGTCTCCTCTAAAGCAGGTGAGGATGGTGGGCTGCACTGACAGGACCCTCGGAAGGGCCCTCAGCACCAGGAGAGGTGCCAGTGGCAGGGGATGCAACAGCACAGAAGCAGGGGAGCGGCTCGGTTATGAAGCAAGGGGACTGGGGGGGCAAAGCCCTGCCCTGCTTTGGCCTCATCCTTGAGAAGATCAGAGGCCAAAGCAGGGCACAGGGTGGCGTGGGGCTCCCGGTCCCGCGGGGAGGCAAGGGCCCTTACGTAGAACTTCATCTCGGCGTAGCTGTCGCTGCTCTTGACGCTGAACTCCTGGAAGTGGCTGAGCACGTAGAGCAGCTCCCACTCGCCCTGGTTCATGAAGATGCTCCTGTCGAATTTCACCAGCTCCGGGGTCCGCCAGAGCGAGAGGTTGATGTCGCGGACTGGAAGAGGTGGGGACGGAGCTGCCGGGTGCCCGTGCCCGTGCCCGGCCGCGGCGCATTCCCGAGCCGCTGGGGCCACCTAGAGGGGGACGCGTCCCCTGCACGGAGCCGGCCCGCCCCGAGCCCCCCGGGGCCGGCACTCACTGTTGTGCAGCCAGCTGGTGAAGGTGAGCGAGCAGTTCTGGACGTCGAAGGGGAAATTGTAGATATCCAGGCTGCAGGCAGTCACCACCTGGATGGGCTTGAGGTTCTGCACTTCTCCGTGGTGGCGGACGTAGACGTAGGGGACATCAGGGGACTTCCCAACGTCCACGCTGGAGGGCACAGGGACAGAGAGCAAGGGTAGGGAGCGCTTCGGGGAGCACCGTGAGCGGAGTGGGCTCCTCCTGGCCAGCTGCGTTTGGGATGGGGACTGCCCAGCGTGAGAACTGGGACCTTACCTTGCTGCTCTGCCAACCTGCTTTTTTGGGAATAAGGGGAGGCTGGGGGGGGGGGGGGGGGGGGCCAGGACACAAGCATGCCACCCCCCCATGTCAGCGCAGCTGCCCTGTGTCATTGCTGTATTCCCCGTGCTGCTGCCCTCTCCCAGTGCAGCCCAAGGACCATTTGTGGCTTTGCTTCGCAGAGGTCTCTGCAGCACGAGCTGGTGGGAACAACTTAAATCCCAGCAGAAGTGGGGGCGGGGAAGGACAATGGCTGGCTTTGCAGGAAGGGCTGGCAGCTCTGCAGCTGCCCTTGCATTGTGCCTTCTTAACAAAGCCTTTCTCCAAATATCTGGATTCCACCCCCCCGCACAGTGTGGGTAATTACAAATGTTTGTGGTTAGCCAGCATTGGAAATGTCCCAACTGCCAAGCCGTTTCCCCATCTGCAGCTCACCGGATATGGGGGCACTGCCAGTTCCGTGTGGGGAATACAGAGCGAGGCACAGCACGCGTGCTCATGGTGCGAGAGGGTGGCTAAACCACCCTGCTCTCTTTTGGGGTCCCCTGCGATGGGGTTCGGAGAGCTGCACTGCACTCACAACTCATTGATGAGGATGTCAGGCACCCAGATGCTCTCCGCAGGGAGCGATATCTGTGTGATGTTGTCAAAGCACGCCGGGTCCCACTGGAGGAACTCATCTGTCCAGTGCTGCAGGGACAAAGCAGAAGGGAACTTGGAGGTGAGATCAGTCCTAGTCCCACCAAAATCCAAACCTGATGTTAGCAGCATGCCATGGAAATGTACTAAATCCCGTGTCTGAGAGGCAGGAAAGCCCATTTCCTCAGCTATCACAGCCACCCAGCAGTGAGAAGCAAGAAGCATAAAGGCTGTGTCTTTAGGCTCTTGATTCCTGACCTGCAGAGGTCTTGTTATCACAGGAGATAACCTCTCTGCGCTAAGCTGGGGTGCGATCACTCAGGCACACGCACATGGAGATGCCTTTACCTTCCAAGGGTGCTGGCTGTCACAGTGAGACAGCACTGTCCCCAACAGCATCTCCCATGAGCACAGAAATGCCTGTCCTGACCCTTCCTGAAACTATCTGGTTCTGCCTGTGTCCAGGTATTTTGTGGTTTGCAGGCTTCATTTGAGGGTGAATTCATTGACTGATGACTGAGCACTCACAGGGAACTGAAACCAGAGGTGAGCGAGCAGCTGAGCAGACAAGGAAGCTGCATTAGGGAAAAGAAGGGAAGGAAGGGGCAAACTGTGTGAATGCAACGGAGATTTTCTTTTGTGCTGAGTTCAGTGCTCCACGCCTTTCTTGCATTCCTGCATCCAAGGGAGCTGGCTCCAGTTTTCAAAGGAGCCACCACACCAGGACTTTTCTCCAGGGCTAGAAACTGGGATGCTAAGGTAGGCAAACATCAGGGCTGGGTGCCAACAGCCTGCCTTCCCACATGAGCTCCTCCAGGACAATCGGGTCCTGCTGGGAGGCACATAGCCCAGTCACCACGGGTGCTCCAGCCTCGGGAGTGGCAGACAGGGCCCCAAGGGAGGGGGAGTTGGCAAAGGTCTTCTCGGCTCACGGCTCACCTGTCTGTACCAGATGTAGGTGGTCAGCACCTGGTTTTTCTCATCCTGTAGGAATAAGAGGACACACGGTTGTCACAGGGTGACCCCCCCCCCCCCCCAGCTGGCCCGGCGGCGGAGCAGTGGGATCAGTGGACTCACCACGCTGAGGATGGCGTACACCATGACATCGATGGCCACGGTGGTGGTGGTGCGCCAGTCCCGCACAGGCCGGGTGCCCTTCCTGTAGTGAGCCAGCAGCGAGTCGGACAGGCGGAGCAGGGCCGGCGCGTCGGGGTCTGGCACCCAGCTTGCCCTCGGGGTACCTGCCAGGGCAGGGAAAGGTGCTGTCGCAGAATTGTCCTGGCTCCCTGACCTGCCGCCCCAAATCCCCAGGGATGGGCAAAGGAAGCTCCAGGGAAGCAGTGCCTGTGGCCAGCCCTGGGGAGGACCTGGGGCCACGCTGCCTCCCCTTACTGCAGGCAAGGACGCGAGGGCAGGCTGGGTGCAGGACGCGGGGCCCTGCCATCCCCTCCGCACTGTGCCAGGGGCTGCTCACATCCAGGCAGTGCCCTAAAATCTCCATGGGGTGTGCCTCAAAATGCAAGATGCTTTTGAATGATGTACCTGGATTACTATTTGGGATTGTATTTTCCAGCCAAGGTTAAGAGCATCTTGCTGGGAAACAAGAATGCCAGCATTCTTGAAACCTCATCTACTGTTTTATTCAGGTCTTCTGCGAACTACATGGATCACTCTGTGACTTTCCCCTGGACACTTCTTGGGTTTTGGGTAGCCGGGTACCACCTGAAGGCTGCCATCTGCCTCTTCTCCAGGAGCGATGTCAGGACAAATAGACAGCCACTGTGGGAAGCTGCAAGGGAGTCAGTGCCCTGAGATAAGTTTTCCAACTCTTACTATTTTGAGAAGCATTGCTTCTTTACTATGAAGGTGAAGGCTGAGGTTAAAGATGAATCAAAATGCTAAATTCATGTACTAGGTAATGAAAAAGACTAAAATCTGTCTACATGAGAAAAAGTTACCCATGTTAATCCTGGGGGCTGTGCCACCAGGCTTTGGATCCAGGCCCCCAAGTGCTTTGTATGGAGCAAATGCTTCCAAGCGCTGCTGGCCAACGTTGCCGTAGCCAGAGCCTCTCTTGGAAAGCGACGGCAGGACAGCTGGGTTTTTTGGCTATTGGTCAAATATCTGTTCCTTATCCCATCTTTGCTGCTCCAATGCATGCACGCAATGCTGGGAAGGTCTGTACCACTCCTCCATCATTTGTGGCTCTCAATGGCGCTGTGTGAAGGCTGAGGAGCCCGGGTATCTGACAGCGCATCCTTCTCCGCATTCAGATTTCATCCTCTCGCAGCGCACGTGGCAGCTGGATGCTCCCTGCTACCCACCCATCTGCTCGTCGCCCACAAAAGGAGGAGGTGCAGGCCGAGACTTTCCTTTCAGCCCAGTTAGCAGGGCATATGTGATTAGCAATGAGCGAGGGCCCCACCGCCAGCTGGGATAGCCGTGCCTCTGCGCTTTTGTGGCTGAGCACCGCGTGCCATCCCGGGAAGGGACCTGGCACCCCTGCCCCATAGCTCTCCTCCTGCCCTGCTGGCCCTGCTCCGCTCAGAGGCCAAAGCCTGCAGCGTGAGGCCAGGGCAGCACTGTGGGGTTTGTGGTGACTTGCATGAGGGAGACGCTCCCTTTCCTGGTGGGATATGTGATATAAATAACACCGAAATCAGTCCTTTAGCAGCAGCTACAGGAGGAGCCTGCCGATGGGCAGCAGGCTGTGTTTATTGCTGTGTGGTCTGTATGAGCTGAAGCTGGAGAAGGACGAGCAGGACTGGTGTGTGCACGTGTGCATGCAGTGCTGGCCCAGCACCACTCTGCAGGGCGTGGGCATTACGGCTGCAGCTCCACGCAGTCACTTTGGTATCTTCAGCTAGGACAGAACTTGCTTTAGCATGAGGAGCAACACTTTTAAATAAGTGGTCTTATTGTTATCTCGACATTTGTTTCCTGCAGAAACAACCCCTCTGCTGATGCTGGGAGCACTAATTGCATTGCAAATTGCTGTCAGCACCCCAGTCCTCACTGCAAGGCTGCTGCTGAGGCTGCAGGCGGGCCAGGTGGCAGAACCGCACTTGCAGCTTTGATCTGGAGCACCCGAGCCTGCTCTGCACATCACAAAAGGCACTAATTGGAATAGATCTGCAGGAACTTGGGGAAAAGCTGCCTGGAAGGAAACTTTAATCTTTCTTTGCGACTGAAAAAAAAACATTAGCCTTGACCCCTCCAACTTTGCATGGGATCTATAATGCCTCAGAGCTGGTGGGGCTCACAACCCTCATCCAGCCACGTGCTAGCCAAGGGAGGAGATAGGGAAGGGGGGGCGAGACACAGCAATTAGGGCGATGGGAGGAAAACAGGCACTGCTGTAATTGCACCAGTGGCTAGGGCCAAGTGGCCTCAAGCACTGCAGCTGGTTGCAACTGGCTCACAACACTTGCCTTCAGACCCGTGCTGCCGAGCTCAGTGTCTGGGAAAACTCACTTTGGAGGGAGAGGACACGGCTGGGATCACACCAGGCGTACTGGTCTTCCCAGCAGCTGCCCCACGTCTCGCACACGTGCTGGCTTCAAGGGTCTGCCTGGCCCAAATCTGTGCTTCTCTGTGGCTTTGCCTGCCACACCGCAGGTAAGTGGGACATGTTCACCGTTTTCTGTCCTTTTTCCTAAGCTAAAGATAATTCTTGTCTTTGGTGAGTGGTGTGAAATGAAATAGCTCAAAAATTGACAAACTAAAATGTCAGAAAGCCTCCAGCCAAGTATCTGTTGGCCTGCAATATTCTGTGGCCAAGCGTTGAAACATTGCAAGGCAATCAGCATCAACTGTGAACTATTATTCAAAAAATACCCAATTGTAGGATTAATTTTTTTAAATACAAACGTATTGTCCTAGCTTTTTCCCCTCTCAGCTGAAATAAGACAAAATCAACACATGCTCCTGAAATCACTTGCATGGCCCGTGTCTTCACCCTGTATGGGCTTGCTTTGACTTTTCAGCGTAAAGAACATCGGCCAAAAATGCCACCCCCTGTGGCCAGGTCAGGGCCTGGTGCAGCTGTGGGGGTGAGAACTGCCTCGCAGCACCCGCTCTGGCACGGCCCCGCGTGCAGTGCTAAAGCAAGGTGACCATGCCGAGTCCAGGGCGCAGGGGATTGTTCCTGGGGAGGAATAAAGGACTTCAGCTGTCCAGCCTCACCTGTCACCGGAGTTCGTAAGGAAGGCCCTGGCCACCTCTGCTGTGGGTTTTCACTTTCTGTGAGCTGCCGTTGAGGAAGGGAGGGGAACGCGAGCGCTGGCACTGTGCGGCCGCGTGCAGCCCTCCGGCTTGGCGGCTCCCCGGCTGCAAGGGCTCCTTCCTCCCCTTCCTCCCCTGCCAGTCCTCGGGCAAGTCTCTGGACTCAGAAAGGGACAAGTCCCTGGTGGAAAAGATGAGCTCGCTGCCCAAAGTCTTTCCCGAGTTATAAACCTGCTGAGAACTTTCACGTGTGTTGGTGCAAAACAGCACAGTGATTTTATTTTTTTTTTTACTGTTTCTCGAAAAAGGTTAAACAAGAGAAAGTAAGATCTGCTTATTAGTATTTTGGCAGTTATTTTTCCACTGTGTGGAGCTAAGATTACAGAGCACAGCCACAGCATCACTTCAGCGTGCTGTCATCCCCAAAATCCCATTCCACATTACAAGTAATGAAACATTATCAAAGAAATACATTTATCATGTGAGGGGCTTGGGCAACAGGTCCCAAACTGGGAGCTGCAGACAAATGGACAGGAGATCGTTCTGTTTCTGTTTTCTCTCTTACTTGTTCCTCAGGACTCACTCTGAACACTTCCAAAGTTCTTTGAAGCTTCACACCAACGAGCCCAACATTTGGATCTGGGTTAAAATACGCTGTTACCTCCCTCTCCTCGCAGCCTGTGCCACCAGCACTTGCTCAAGTGTGCAGTGCCTCGAAGATCTTACCAAGAGGTTAACCATGGCTGGTCTTTTCCCAGGTATGCAAATTTTCAATGATACTAATCTCTCTTTTTAAAAATTAATTAATTAATTAACTAGTGTTTGCATGCTATAGAGAGCTGCTAGTTTTTTATTAAGGTACACCAACATGCCTTTAGCTACCAGAAAATAGCTCCTTCTCCCCTACCCTGCCAGACTTCCCCGTGATGTCCTTACCTGTGTCCTGCAGCATCGACGCAAGAGGCAGCAGGGACAGAAGCGCTGTGAGAGCCGCCAGCACCATAGCTCTGGTGCCTCAGGTCTCCCGGCTCCCTTCCCCAGCCTGAGCTCTCCGCTCTCCTCTGCAGATAAGTGAACCTAATCAGGGAAGCAGGCAGCACTTTTTGCTTGCTTTCCCCCAGCCGTCAGGTTTTTGAAAATGCGTAATTAATCTTGCAATCAGCCTGCTCCGCTGCATCAAGTTTCAGGCAGGGAGGAGGAAGGAGGAGGCCACCCACCCCATGGGCTGTCACACTGGTGCTGGGCGAATGCGCAGCGCCCGAGCCCCTGGCTCCCCCAGCCCCCTGCCCAGGCACAGCTCTGCGGGGAGGGCTCCCATTTCTGGGAGGGGCAGTGTCTGGATGCTGACATTGCAGCGTGGTTGGGACAATGCTGCCCATACCCTGCTGGTGTGCTGGGTGACAGCAGAGCGAGGTTTTTCCAAGGAAAACCTCATGACCACACTGCCACAGGTGCCTGCAGGCACTGTGCAGGTAGCAACTGATTCTTGTTGGGCCAATAAGTTAGCATCCACCTCGACGGCTTTGTGTGCAGGTTTGACCAGTCCCCAGCTAACAAACCCCTTAGAACAGCATTTGCAGCCAGAGCCGCTCTGGTGCAGGGTGGGCTCCAGCAGCAAGGAAGTGAGAGCTCTGGAGCTGCACTGAGCAGCATGGGGAGAAGCTGTAAATGCAGGAGAGGAGCAAAGAACAAACGCTCAGTGCTGGGCAAGGCTGGGGACAGGCTTTCCTCAAAGCCTTGCAGTGCTTGCAGACAGCACAGCAGCCCAGCTTCCCCAGAAGCTTCCCTGTACTGGGAGTCATGGTGAAGTAGACAGGCAGGGATCAGAGCCCTTGGCTGTGGCATGGAGCAAATTGCATCAGATGGCAGCGTGGAGTCACTTAAACGAGATAAGAATTAGTGCACGGCCCTGATGAACTCCCCCTTGGCTGCCAATAGTGGTGTCAGGGAAAGAGAGAGTGCAAAGCTGGGGCTAATTTGATTTCTCAGCTCTGTTAGTGGATGGTAAGTCACCTCCCGGGGAGCGCAGACAGCTCGGAGCTGTTTGCTGTTATTGAATCTGGATAATAAAAATCACGGGCAGTGCCGCAGCGGCGCTGGGGACCGTGCCCTGCGCCGCGGTGCTGGGGAGCGCGCAGAGCCCCGCTGCCACCACGCTTCCTCCAGCCACCAGCACCTGCGGCCAGCAGGCACGGAGCACGGCGGCGCTGGACAGGATCTGGCCGAGGGGCTGAGCAGTGGAGCAGGATCCGGGGCGAAGTGGGACAGTAGGGTCCAGGGCAAGGACTGCTGAACCACAGCCTCCACAGCAGCATCATTAACTCTGAATCTTCTCCCTTGGGTTTTATGTCTTCATCTTAAAGAGATTTTAATGTAGTTCCTATCAGCCCTCCTGTTATCGGGTATCTAATTAGTGTGATCTATTATGGCCTTGTATTACGCGCGTGCACACACAGTCTGCGCGTCGGGGGCTCTTACGGGACTTTTTGTGGGATGTCTGATATAAATTGGCAGTATCCAGATCAGATTTACTTTCTGAAATGGTATAATGGGATTTTATTAGCTCTGTAATCTGCTGCACAGTAATTGCTTTTCTGAGAATCGAAGCACTTGGCATCCAGAGTTTCTGAGGGCTCAGCCCAGCTCCCTGTGCCTGTAGCTGCTGCCTCAGAGCCAGCAGTGTCTGAGCGGCCCCGCAGCGCCCTGCGGCCCCCACCAGGGTGGTGCCGGGGGGCACGGCCACGCACGTGGTGCTGCGGGGCCACGGGGAGCATTGCTGGGCCAGGCAGAGCAGTGTTCGTGCTTCCAGTCTTTTTCAGTATTTGATGAATTTTTCCTACCCCACCGCTGGGTTGGGCTGCTGACTATTAGGTTTTAACCATGTAATGCCAAACTTGTACTGGACAGGTGCGAAGTCTCCCTGAGGGTCCTGCTTGCAGCCTGCCCTATTCGGCTCAGCTGGTAGTGCTGTGCAATACAGTCCCCTGCTCTGCCTGCTGACAGCATAACCTGCATTTTTATTTGTTTTTACTTGTTTTTAAGCATGCATCAGCTCCGTTGGCTCCAAGCAGTTTCAGAAATGCAACCAGGTTGTCTGTCAGGAGACACCAGCCATGGGAAAGGAGACTTTCCCCAGCAGCAGACGCTTCTCGGAAGCATCCTGCAGCAGCCGGGCTCATCTGCAGTGAGCACGGCATCAACCTGGGCTGGGCAGCACTGCCAGGGGAGCCACACAGCCCCTAGGGACAAGGGATGTCTGAGGCAGCCACTGCCAGTGGGGCCTCGGTCCCCACTCCTGTGTGTCACGGCAGCTTCTGAAATGAATTTTCCGGCTTTCTGAATTGAATGAGGGCTTTTTCCTCAGACAGCCACACCAGCAGGTACATTTGTCAGGCCAGCAGGAAGCTCTTTAAGCTGGTGGTGACCAGCAGGGGAACCTGTGGGGCAGGGGCATATGCACGAGGCTCCAGTGCTCTGCACAGCGCAGTGGAATGAGCAATGTTCTGCATCCTCCCCATCACACTGATCTGCCCCTACCAGCAACATAACTGGAGCCCACACCTGCGTTATTCCTGCAGCAGCACCAGCTTCAGCAGAGCCTGTGCCGTGGGGTTTGGCTGGTGAGATGCTGCAGGGGGTGGCCGGGGCTCCGAGACCTCCGGAGCCAGGAGCCGGGTGCGTGCTGTAGCCAGAACGGGGACGACCGCAGTGTCTGAGCCCAGGGCAGCAGAGCAGGAGCAGGCAGGTAGTTACAAACAAGGCGATGGCAGAGCAGTACTTTGTAAACCGCAGAGCACAGGGCCATTTCTTGCTTATATGGAGACAGCTTCCCATAAAGGCTAATAGGTTTTTGAAGGATACCAAGCACGGAGGGATCTGTTGTCTCTGCGAGGCCGTTAGTTTAGTTCGGGGAGCAAGCTGGCATCCACAGAGCCCAGAGGGTTGTGGCTCCCTGACCCATGGCCCCCAGACATGGTCAAGAGGTGCTGGAGAGTGTCGGAGCCTTCAAACCAGCCCCGTGTCACCGGGTGCCCCGGTGGCAGCCGGAGGGTGCCCATCACGGAGCCCCACACGCCCCGAGTTGCAGGTCCACTGTCACTGCTGAGGGACATGAGGCGACCGGCGCTGGCACGGTGTCTCTGCCGTGCAAAGCATGACTGCAACGGCATCACCTCCTGGCCATGGCTGGAGGCTGGTTTTCCTTGCAAGGCTTGAGCTGGGAGCCGCTAGGCATTTCACTAATTTAATCACTGTCATGGGTCATTGCAGATCCTGATGGCTTTGCTCCGCACGGTGAACCAGGCTATCATAAACGCCTTGCTGCTGCATTGTCTTGCTAATTATGAACCCATAAATGTCTCCTTAGGTAAATAACTCAACCCAAATAGAGGTGGATGCAGAAGTTACGTGCAGATGGGTGGCCGTGGCTGCGCGCTCTGGCAGGTCAGCGTGCAGCACGGCAGGGAGATGGCTGAAGCATTGCGCCCCGAGGGTGACTGGCCCGGACCCAGTGCGTCGGGGCAGAGGTGCTCGCTGGCAGCAACGCCCCCGTCCCACAGCCCCCCCCCACTGCCAGGGCACTGCTGGGAGCCCGGGAGCCCCGGCAGCACCAGCCCTGGCCTCCGAGCATGAATTAAGCAGGTAATACGAAAATCATAATAGGAGAGCAAATACAAATGTTTCCAAGGATCTCACCGATGCACTGATTAAAACAATTATTTTTTCCCCTTGTGGGTATGCATCGCAGGAAAGTGGTTTCTGCAGTCTTTGGTGAAAGTGCTTGACAGCAGCAATGAAGACAAAGTGTTAGTGGAATATCCTGTTGGGGATAATCATATACTAGCAGGGAATGAGGAGGTGACCTGATCAGCCTCTTCCATCTGCAGCTCTTGTTTACTTTATTCATCTTTATGAGGGAGTGTGATTATGTAACTGCTGTAATGAGATTAAATTTATATCAGCGGTGCTTTGAAAATAAGATTTTATTAGAGAAATAGGAAAACTTCCCCAATTTCTGTCCCCATCCTCACTAATAAAAATGTGCAGTGGTCGTAAATAACCAGTGCTGCTGTGGCTGGGCAGACGAGCTCTTCCACAGTCCCACTGTATTTCATGGTTTAATTATCAGCAGCGCTACATTCTGCGGGCCTGGAGGGGGCAGTTAAGATGTCTCTGCAGAAAGTGCTCTAAAGTGTTACTAGATGTAATGAACACAAGCCTGGCTCATGGTGTAAGAGGGTATCTCCTCCAGACTGGCTTGTTTATAATCTCCTTTGAATAGCCCTTTGATAAATGATTGCCAGGCTCATGCCTGGCAGCATGGTCTTTGCAGGAGTAGAAGAAAATGTCACTGAAACAGGACAACTTTTTTGCAAAGTCATTTGTTGTTTTTCAGAGTGCCCTAACCACAAGAGCTACATGGAGAAGTGGATGCTACGGCCCGGGTGACATCCGCAGAGGAGGTGGGAGGCAGGCAGAGGGGGGCGGTGGCTGGCGAGAGCCACCAGCAGCTCTGCTGCTGCAGTAACCGAGCAGCCCTGCGCATGGGGTGCAGCTCAGCACCTGCACCAGCAGAGAGGACAGCGCTGTACAATTTAGGGTTTGCTCCCACTCTGGCCCAAGGACCAAGTGGTGAAGGCTGGTTTTCCTGGACAGCATTTCCAGAGACATGGGAAAGGGTGGTGCAGTGCCTAAAAAGGCATTTTCCTGGGCTTTGCTGGGAACTGGTGAAGCTGCAGCAGTGCCAGGAGGCCTGACCGGGACGTGCAAGGTGAGCGCTGCTGGAGGGCACAGCAAGGGACCTGCGCCTGAATCCAGGTGGCCGCGGGGTGGCTTCTGGGGGGAGGTTGTCAGGACACATCTGATGTTCCTCGTTTCATTAACAGCAGCGGAAGCATTTCACAGGCAATTGGAGCTAAACGCCAATGCTGCAGCAATGAGCAGCGAGAGGCAGCTGCGGGTAGGGGCTGCTGGGGCTGTGTCTGCGCCCACGCAGAGTGGCAGGGCTGTGAGCCCCCTGCCCCAGCCATGCTCCCACCACCCAAACTGCTTGCAGAGCCTGGCAGCACAGGGTCACCCCCTGGTGTGGAAACCCCACCGGACAGATGGACAGACAGACTGATCCCCAGACAGACACTGCTGAGCACCCCTGTGGGCAGCAGCAGCAGGGGGATGTTTTGGAGCCCATCAGCCAAACGGGCACAGCTGTAACCCATCTCTGAGAGCTCTGCAAAGAAAGGCTCTTCCTCTGCAAGCTGCTGGTATTTACTCATCTGCTTAATGAACTCCGCTTGGAGCAGCTGCAGGGATGAGTCACGCTGTATTTCAAGGCGGCGAGTGGTGCCAGGCTGGTCCTGTGCCACTATGCTGATGTCAGGTGCAGCTCAGGTTAGTGCTACAGACCAGGCTGCCCCGGCTGCACACAACAGGGAGCAGGGCTGTGTTTTGGGGCTTTCTGTGCTCAGGACCATAATGCAGGGCTGAGCAGTGCTTGTTGTCTGTGTGAGAGCCCTGTTTCGTTCCTCAGGCCAGGGCCAGTGTGAGCCACACCACTGCCCTGCCTCCCTGGGGACTGACAGCCCCTCCGATGTGTCGGCCTTGAAGCTGCGGCCCCCAGCACATTGGGTGCGATGGTGGCCCTGGAGCTGCAGCTGGGGCTGAATGGAAGCTGCCCAGATCCGTGCTCCCAGGGAGGATGCTGAGGATCAGCATCTGTGCGCTCGAGCTAGCCCTTGTCCTCGCTGGGAATGCAAACACGGACGAGTCCTGCCAGCAAAGAAGCCTGATGCCTTTAAATTCCCCAGCAAAGGTAGGAAAGCACTTTCCCTTCGGTTGTGTTCTCCATTAGACACCCTTCAGGTGTTAGCAATATTATGCCACAATTTCATTATCCATTAAAGCCAGGTAATAATAAGTACACAAAGGTATTTGGAACCCATTGATGTTAATGAAGGAGATCCATCTCATTCCGAGCAGGTACAGCAGCCGTGCATCAGAGATGTGATATTACCCAGGGTTAGGCAGGAATTGCCTTGCTGAGAGCAGACCCACCAGTATTTAATCTTGCATGACTGTCTTTACGGCACGCAGTGAGTTTGGTGCCTAGCTGCTGCGTGCAGCTGAGTTAGCTGCTTTTTCTCTCCCTTGTATTTTGCTGTCATAACTTCCTGACCCAGGAAAGTGGGAACCTGCTCCCAGCTTCCCAGGGCAGGGGCATGTCTTCATTTCCCTGCCTCCTGGAGGAGGCTAGTGCTGGAGGATCGCATCCCATGAGCGGTAGGTGAGCATCAGGATCTGTGCAAATGCCAGGCACTTTTAGGTAGAAATCTCATGTCTGTCTTCCCTATACTTCATCCAAGTTCTTCTACTGAAGCTTTAGTTTTTAAGAAGCATTTCAAATGGGAAGCTTCCAGCCTGGGCTTCAATAAAGCCGTCTCAGTGATTATGGCCACAATTGGTATATTTTTCCCTTCATTTTCAGAGAAAATTATAAAGTTTTCAACCAAGTTGGAAAAGCTAATTTGGGCTGAAAGGGCTGATAGCTTTTGATTTAAAATGCCCCCGAAAGCTTTGCTGAAAAGCACCTTGCCTGTTGTTCTGGATGGAGCAGCCCAGCACACGGCTGGAGGAGCCAGGCTCTGCTCAGAGCCTGCTCTGCAGCCCATGAAGCCCCAGAGCTTCAGACCACTGCCGTACAGGGATGCTTTCCTCCCTGCTGCCTGGGGACAGCTGAGCTCTGCCTGAGCTCCACTGCAGGGAGAGGCAGAGCAGAGGCTGAGGGCTCTGCTCTGCACAGCATGCTCCTGCCGGGTTTGCCATCCCAGGGCTACCAACCAGCCCCAGCAGAAAACCCAGCAGCAGGGTGCCATCAGTGCTGCTGGGCAGCAGAAAGCAGAAATCAGCTTTTCTGCAAGGCACACAACTGACTTGATAAAGGAGGGACAGCAATTTTTTTTTAATCCATGAAGCACCTGCATGTGTCAGTGCCTGCTGCTTTTAAACACAACTCTGAAGTGCTTCTGAGAGGGTGAGGGTTATTTGCTGTCTCATAAGTGCAAGTGTTTGGTATCCATTGAAATTCCCCGCAACTAATGTTCCCCTAGTGCTAATAAACATTTCTGGGACTACTTTTTTCATTTTCAGGGCACCTACAGTGCAAATTGATGGCTTCCTTCTGATAAAAATAAGGTTGTATGGAAAGATCTTAGGGTATGGAAGAAGCAGAGTGGGGGCAGATCTTCAGCTCCCACTTGTTCTTCATCTGAGAGTGTATGATCCCCACCGCAGTAAATTATCTTTGATATAATGGCACTTTGACTGCACTCGACACTGCAAGCAAATCACCGGTATCTGTCTTGCACCCTAATTAGTTACTGTGATATTAATCAGGCTGCTAAACATAATACATACCCTCAGCAAACCCAGAGCTAAAAATACGAGGCTGAGTTTATATTTGTAATCAGGACATTAATATTTTTTTTAGAGGGAGTTGTCTCAGCCACTATAGGCAGGCACTTGTATTAAATCCCCGTGCCTATAGATCTTCCTGCTCATAAAACAGAAAGTGACCTCAAGCTAGGCGTATTTTTTTTTTTTTTTTTTATGAAATGACAGGTAGAAATCCCTTGCCTTTTCAAGTCCTGGTTTCTCTTTGTCCCTTAGTCTGTGTCATTGCAAGACCTGGCATGCCCTGGTCAGCCCAGCACCTGGACAGGAGCATCCCAAGGATGCAGCAGCGTGGGACGCCCTTCCCTGTGGCCACAGCTCTGCGTGTGCCCTGTGCCTTAGGGACGTGCAGAGGTGCCCACCAGGCTGGGGCTTGGCTCAGCCCCAAGGCAGAACAGCACAATCATGTTGTGGGTCTGCCAGTATGGAAAGCTGAAGGAAACCTTGGAGGAGGAGCGGCTCCCTCCTGGCTCCTCGGGGCTCCTGCCTCAGTGGTCTGCGGTGCCCGGCGCCGGCTCTGCCCTTGCCAGCAGCGGGGCTGGCCCAGAGCATCCTTGCATGGACCACGCTGCCCTGCAGTGCACCGTCACTGCAGCCAGGCTTCTTTAAGTTAAACATCAAGTTAAACATCAAGTTTTGCAATGCCAGCTGGCTGGTGTAATTGGCTCTCTCGTGGCATTATTCACAGCTCTTCCTTCTTTCTTTTTTAGCTACCTTCCATCTTGCTTGTTAAAAGCAAAGGATATTTTGCAGAATTGGAATTCATTAGTCTTCCTAACAGAGGGAGCCTACTTAGACCTAAATTGGTGGTTAGCAAACGCAGAGATAATTCCCACGCGTTTGTATTTATCTTCCCAGTTCGGCAGCGTGTCGAGACAGATGCCTCGGCGTCTGTCGGAGAGGCTCCAGCCAGCGGAGGGGAATACAAAGGTATCTGGCTTCTGCAGTTGGTGAAACTTAATATAAGCAAATTGGAACTCCGACTCGATTATCTCCCTGATCAGATTTCCCCAAGGTCCTAGTAATAACTTGATATTCTTAGGCAAGACTAGTCTTTTATGTACAGGAAACAGGAGGCAAAAGATCACATCGGAAGTCAGAGGCAGCGATGAAGACGGGCCGAGAGCTCTTCACATGAAACCACACGCGCTCAACAGCTCGTCGATTAGTGCACACACCTGCCGAAGCCGCATTTAAAGCCTCTGCATTTGTGATGGTTTTGGCTCTGGAGCCAAATCTCTGCTCAGATGTAAGGGCAGCACCAGCACAGAATGTGTGAGCATGTGTTTATTGCTGTGAAAGATATCGATCCCTAGGGACAGGGGGAGAAATGTCCTGCCCCCTGCGCTGTCTCAGGTCAGCCCACCTACCTGCAAGGGACAGGTAAGTACGGTGATACCCGGGAAGAAGCTGTGCATCCACACAACCTACCTTTCAGCCAGGTGTTTACAGGGACCTTGCTACAGCTGGAGTGGGTAAATAGTATCTTCACTCACTCCCTTCTAAAACTTTTTTTATTTTTTTTTTTTTCAGGAAAACAGCATTTCCCAAACCTGTTCTCTATTTGCTCTCCTGCAGCATTGAGGAGGGACAAGGAAATGCTGATCCTGAGCTGCCAGGCACCCACAGGACATGTTTGCCTAGTCTACACCCAAACTTTGCATTTCCAGATGCCCTGAAACGCAATTTCAGTTCAGCAGCAAGAAGAAACTCAATATCTACAATACAAGAGGTAATTACCATGCTTACAGTTATTCATTAATTCATGTAGCATATTTCCTGTAATTAATACCATGCCCACGCAGTGCCTATGTTAATACACTTGTCAGCACCTGAAATGTATTTCTGCAGCTTTCAGGATACGAAAGCGGGTCAGGAAAGCTGAGGAGGGGGAAGCTTGAACAGCACAGGTCTGCTGCTGTGCTTAAAGGGATGCTGTAAAACCTAGAACAAATAATATCATATCCATAACGATTGCTATTAGTAGCCCTGTAGTCACATGAAATTGGCTTTTTTTTTCCCTCGTTGGATTTTAAACTCCACTATGTATTTTGCTTTTCATTTACTCTTTGCATATCAGGCAAAATGAAAAAATCATTACTGGCTTGCTTTATTTTACTCTATCACCTCTGCCGGTGGCTCCTCCTGCCTCCCAAATTCCTACATGGGAACACCTGCACGGGACAGCTGTGAGGGCAGGCTTTGGCCAGCCTGCGTGCTGCTGCACGGCAGCCCGAGCCCAAACCTCTCCCCAAAAATAAGATACATGATTCACCAAATGTCTGCTTCTTAAAGTCTCCATCCAGATATGGCTTACATGTTTTTGCCTGCTTATTTTTGGTCTGAGCCAAGATGACCCTTGAAAAGGCTGTGTTGATGTTCCCACATCTGTTGAAAAATAAAAAAAAAAAAAAAAAAAGCCAGGGATGCTGCCTGGGAGTGCCCAGAGAACAGGCAGCATGGGGCTCGCTGCTGCCACACAGGGCTGACACCCCAGGGCGAGCAGGGGGGTCTCCTACACCACCCAGCAAATCTGGCAGAGAAGTGGCCAGCAGGGAAACTGGTGAGATCAGGAGCCACCAGCATCGTGCCTGTACCCTTCCCCTTGTCCCGCAAGGCAGCTGCTCCACTACAAGATGCCGAAGATGCCCCCATTAGCACCCCCCCACCCCCCCAGTGCCGCTGCAGGGAGCACCGGGCTCTGGTTCTGGCAGAGACCCCGTGCCACGAGGCAGCAGGGACAGCAGTAGAGAAATGAGGACCAGCAATTGCAAGTGACATGTTCCTGAGTGCTCCTCCAGAGATGCAAAAAGGTATTTTGCTCACAAGCCCTACTGGCCCCAGGGGAGCTCAGCCCCGCCAGGTCATTGGGCTGAATCAAATTGCCAATGTGCAGCAGCGAAATCTCATCTGCAGTGTCCTATGCACGCATACAGGGCTCACGGCTCTTGACGGCTGTTTTGATGAGCTGCTGAAAGTACGAGATCCAGCAGGAAACTGTAAATGAGATCTCATCTCACATCAGCAGATATGGCATAGCCTCGTCCCAAGCAGACCTCATACAAATTAGTATTTATTAGACTGCTTTAGAGCAGCTCTTGGATGGTTTGTGTGCTTTTTGTCTGCATTAAGCATTCCAGCCTTGATGTTTTGTCTTCTGCCTGCTCACACAGGCTCGCCCGAATCTCGCCAAGCCTCCAGCTCCCACTCCCGTTGGTGGCAGCGAGCACTCTGCTTTAACAGCACCGCTGCTGGGGAGGAAAAGCTTTTTCTCCTTGAAATTGAGTCACCCTGACTTTCAAGTCCCGCTTCTTCACAAGTCTTTTTGGGATGAAAAGACCCACGCTACACACTAAGCAAAAGAAGGTGGCACAGTCCTGGTTGGGAGTTGGATGAGGGACTCCATGCCTAGGCACTGGGAACTCACAGGGGCTGAGGGCTCTCAGGAGAGCCCGCAATCTTGGCTGGCGAGAGGAGAGGACAGAGGATTTGGGAAATAAGTGTAGTTTCTGTGATGGTGCCTCCTTTTATCACCTGTGTGCTTAGCTTTTTGTGTGGTACTACACTTCTGCAGAAAATTGCTTAAATTGTATCCTAGCTTTCCTTATATTTACAGTCCTGGGCTTTTAGCTGAACTGTCCTTCAGCTTCTGGGAGCTGGATCTGGGGATTGGGTCCGTGCTCATCTCCCCCAGACACTTGCTGTGTTGTCCTGGGTAGAGCGCCGCATGCCTCTCTGAGCCTCTGTTTCCCTGCTTTTGAGAATGAGCTGAAAGCGTGTCTCTCGCTGCCTGCTCACACTGTATTCACCACCTAGGCCTTCAGATCAGGGAATTTTTCCTGTAAAGGTCTCTAACAGCTGTAGGTGGCTGGTGCCCGGGAAGACACAAGGGCTGTGTTTCCAAGGTCTCGTGTGCTGGCTGGTCTCTGCCCTCCCTCGTTTGTGCAGTATGTTGCAAGTAACTTGCTCCAGAGGGGGAAACACCTCGGTAAACGTTATTTTGGTTTGGGATGTCTCCATTTTGATTGTTAAGCTATTTTTATAAAGACAATGGTGAAATCTCAGCTGTATTAGCGAAAGGATTTAAAGGAAACTGTGGTTGCTACAGTTTAGCAACTTAACTGTCTGTGCAAGTCGATAGCACAAAAGCTAGGAACAGTGAGGGCTTTCAGTGAAATTAAACATGGGGGAAAAAAATATTTTCTAATATTGACGAGGCCAATAAATGTGCAGCCTTGGAAACTGCAGAAAGCAGGTATGTGGCCCCCTCTGTTGTTAAAAGCCTTCCTTTCTTCATGTTTTTTCCCTGAGGATCTGTGACTTGTGCACCCACACCTGGAAAATCCCTGGCAGGCCGTACAGCTCCAAGGCTTTGCACCTCAGGGAGCTCAGCCCCGACAGCGGGGCAGCGCCGGAGTCTTTGTTGGACGGGCACTCGTAAGGACCTTGGCACCCTGAGGTACCCGGAGTCAGGGCGCAGACCGCGGAGAAGCCGCCCCGCCAGGACCGCGGCCCCCAACCCCCCTTCGCTTCTTATTTTCCGCCTCTCGGCCCCAGCAGCGGCCGCCGGGCCCCCCCCGCACCCCGGGACCCGCCGCGGGGCCCGCTCCGCCCCGGCCCGGCCCGGCCCACGCATGCGCGGCGGCGGGGAGGCGGGCGGCGCGGGCCCTGCTCCGGCGGCCGGCCGGCATGACGGCCGAGCTGCAGGCCGCGGGCGGCGCCCCGGGCGGCGGCGGAGCGGTGAGCGGGCGTCGGCGGGCCGGGGGAGCGGCCCCCGGGGAGGCCTCGCCTGGGCCGGGCCCGGGCGCGGGTGGCGGAACCCGCGGCCTCCGGCGGGGCGCTGCCGCCCCTCGCGTCGGCGCCTGGCGCTCGGGCGGGTGGCGGCGCAGAGCCCGGGGCCGGGCCGGGGCTGAGGCGGGCGGGCGGGCCGCGGGGGGCCGGGCCGGAGCCCTGCGCGCACCGGTGCAGCGTCCCGGTGCTGCTCTGCCCCCGCCCGCAGCCCAGGCGCCCGGCTCTGGGCACCCCGCGGGGCCTCCGCGGTGTGTGAAGCGCTTCGTGAGCGCTTGCTGGACTTGGCGTGGTTTGTTTTTAAAACCTTCTTAGGTAACACGTCGTGTATCAGTGATTTGTTCTGGAGGGCGTGTGCTGGCTTTTGTAGGAAGGGCGCGCAGATAGTCCCGCATGGCTTTCTCTTGACAGCCTTCTAAAATTTTCACCTCTGTAACATCTGTCATGAGTTTTCTCCTTTCTCTGTTACCCGGAACATCTTCTGACACCCGTTACAAAGGCTGCTGCTCTGAACTTCAGTGGTGCCTCGCCTGCAGCAGGCAGGGGTCGGGACGGCGGCACTCGGCAGGACGCGTGGCTCTGCTCACGGGCCTGCTCTCGTGGGCAACCTGTGGCACTCGGTCCAGGGGGTGAGAGCACGCAGGCAGGGCACGTGGACCACTCGTCTGAGAGCGTCCTGCAGCGCCTCTGTGCTCTTAAGACATGAGAAGCATTTCTCAGGGGCGGCGTTGAAGGAATTTGCAGGAAGAAGGTATCGATGAGTGCACCGTGCATTTAGAAGATGTTTGTGTGGCAGCGGTTCCAGGTTTGTGCAGGGCCAGCGTCAGGAAAGTGCACGATGTACAGGAGCCTGTGTACACGCGTGCTGATAGACAGGGAGCTAGCAGGCCATCGCTCCTTGTCTTGATGGATGTTGGTTTGTAAAAGGTCTCGTTTCAGGAATGTAAGCATTGTTGGTGCTACCGTCTGTAGGTTTTCAGGCCTCTTCATATCCATTTTGCTGGGTTGATAAAAAGCGCAATTGAGTTGCAGCGGCTGAAGGTCATCTGCTCTGCATGCCTCTTCCGTGCCAGCTACAACATCTGCCTTGCACGCTGTTATTTATGGAGCCCCTTGAACTTATGCACCGCATTTACACCCTTCCCTGTTTCCAGTTTTTCCTCAAAACAAACTACTTGTGCTCATATCATATTAAGGAAAATGGCAAAACCTACCGGCTTTATCATTTGATAGTTGACCATGTAATTTTTATCTCCGATACCTTCCATTCCTCCCAGTATCTTGATTCTAGAGTTATCTCCTGTTGCCATAATCTAATACTAATAGCATTGTCGTTGTGGTTGTTATTTTTCTGGGAGGTCAGGTTTCAGTGTTTGCTTTGGTTTTAAAGGTGTAATGTGTATTAACAGATGTAGCATGCTACCACTATTGTTTTGAAAACAGCTGTGGAGCTTGTTTTAAAGTACCATGGAGCATAACTCCAAAAGCAATCAACCAGACTAGTTAGAAAAACAAAAATACTCTCCAAAAACTTAACAAATTATACGCACAGAGTGTCGTTCCCATTGGCTTTTGTGGGTTGCCAGTCAGCCGCAAGCCTCTTGAAACTTGTTGTACAGGATAAACTTCCTGCTGTTAATACAAATGTTTCATATGAAAGGCTGAATAAAATTACCCTAGAAATCAGCAGAATATTAAGCGGTAACTTAGAACTGTGGGCTGGTAATTAGTTTTTATGTTTACTGCAGCCTTTGCGAGTCCTTCTTTCGGTGAAGAAGAAAAGCCGATGAAATCATGCCCTGTCCTGCCTTGGATTTCATTATTGCAGTGTGGTTTATTAGCATGGATTTTTCTCCAATGGAAACATATGCCCCGCAGCGTTAGGTAGGGTTAGCCAACAGGAATACAGCTCACTAAGGTAGCAAAATTAGCAGCATGATGTAATTGGTTTGCCGTAGTGAAAGTATTCCTGTCCTGAGGCTCATGCTCTTGGCTTCTTATCACACACAGTGTCTCATTGTGCTGCTGGCTCACCGTGAGGGTTTCCAGAACATCTCAGCTCTTAGGTTTTTAGGTGCAGGGACTAAAAAAGCGTGTGTGAGGGATTAGGAAGGATGTGTGCACATACTCATGCTTTTTTTTGTAGCAGCTTCCCAAAAGAGTAATTTAAATAGGAATACGATGAGTAACTTGTTGGGAGAATTCCCATCAAAAAAAAAGAAATGGGATTTGTCTTTTAACCAGCCACCTGTGTGGATGCGTGCTATTTTTAAGATATTTGTGCATGGAATAGCATCTGTCAGCAGTATGGATGGATATATAGCTCAAAAAAGTAGCTGATGTTACTGGTTACAACTTGTGCTGCAGTTGCGTTAAAACATCTTAAGATTTTTCCCAGTGATTAGAGTAAGTAGAAATTTGAATTTATTGCTCCGCAGCATTCCCAGTTAAGAATAATTAAATGCATGATCTTAAGAAACTAGGATCCATTGGACTGCACTGGCAGCAGGATGCCAGAAAGCCTTTATAAGTCCGGCATACACGACGCAGTCCGTGCTGTTTGTCCTGCATCAAATCCTTGCTGTGCCACGCGCGATTCCAGCATTGCAGAGCTGCATCTCCTGGTGTCGGCTTTCACTGGCGCTGGGCTGCCGGCAGCTGCTGCTCCAAAGGGGGACGATGGGACCTCACTGCTCGCTGCTGGGGGAGCTGGCATTCCCCAAAACTATGCTGTTTAAGTTATTCATAGCACTGCAGCACTTGTTGGGCACAGTGACTGCTCCTGTGGAAAAAAAGGTGCACCTGGTCGTTTGTGCAAACCTCTTTATAGGCAGTGTTGCATGCCTGCAGGTATCTCTTACGAGATGCAGGCTGTTCAGGAAAGTTAGTTCTGTAACGTGGACACCGGTCTTATTCCATCAGCCATAACTGTGTTCACCGGTGATAGGCTTTGCTACCTTCCGGGCAATAAACGCTTTTAGCCAAGTGTCTTTCACTGTTCTGTTCTTGGGGCCAATGCTTCTACGTGTCCCTCACCAGGTACTTTGTGTGGCTAAACTCAAGTCTGTTTTCCACTTAACAACCCCTGAAGTGTATAAGGATTTGACAAATCTGTTAAGAAAATGATTACAGAAGTGTTCTTAGGTGTCTAAGCTAAGAATATATTGTTGGCCGTGGCCATGGCTTACAGACAGCAGCAAGTAGCTGACCAAACCCTGAGTTGCGGTGAGGTGAGAAGGACAAGCAATGGAAACTTCTTGGGCCCCTCTTCTGATGCCTCATTGTGAGTGAGAGATGACGTGCACAAGTGGCATGTGCAGCCAGGCTTAAAATAGCCCCTCTCCAATCCCCCGAGAGCTTACCAGGTTCCTTATATGTCCTGGTGCAGATGCTACTGCTTTTAGGAGAGCTGTGCCGGTGTCTCACAGGTGTGGTTCATCTGACGGAGTGCATGGTGCTTCATCTGAGGCCTGCCAACATGCTCTTGAATGTACAACAGATTGAAAGTTAGTCCGTAAATAGAAATTTTAACTACAATGTTCAAGCTGATGTTGGTATTGTTATCTGGCATGTTTAACTGAGCTTGTGTGTTGATCTCTAAGTAAAAAGGAAAGAAAGAACAAATACTCTGGTGAGCCCTTGGCAAGCATTGCAGAAACAGCTTGATGTTTTTCTTGGTAACCTTTTTACATTAGCTTTCATTATTTCTCGACTGTAGGATTGCCAGATGCTTTTAAACCAACTGAAAGAGATAACAGGAATTCAGGATTCAGCTTTTCTTCAAGCAGCTCTAAAGGTTTGTATATGTTGTCAAGACCTCTGATTTTGTCCCCAAAATCAGGCGAGTTCAGGCTCTCTTGAAACATAATTCAAGGGTTGGATACACACTGGCATTTTTGTGGGCTGATAAGAAGCTAGTCCTTGCTGAAATAGTCAGTGTGTGGCCTATGTCAGTGATACAGCGTGTCCTGAATGGAACAACCTGGTTCTCGTGAGAGGGGAAGCGTAAATCATCCGCTATTTTCTACCCCTGGTTTCTACTTCATTCAGATATACCCATGAGGCAAATAGGTACAGGAGTCCAGCATTTGTTGGTGTCAGAAGGAAATAGAATTTTAGGGCTAGCATGTAGTCAGCCACATCTGAAACAAAAGCTCGATGTGAAGCTGAGAACCCTTAATTTTTTTTGCAATAGTAGACCTTAAAGTCTGTGCTGCAACAGCACCTGCCATGTTAAAACATTGTAAACATTCTCTGGTAATTTTGCTCCTACGGGGCTGTTATCCATGCATTACAGTAAACACAAATTTTGTGGGGTGAAGTTCGTTTTTCTTTATTTAAATTGTTTCACGAGACCTGGACCACTGAAATCACATTGGCAGCTTTGTGATTGTGGCTGTTTTGCCAATCACCAGAACAGTCGTTTTTGCTCTAACGTGAAGACACAGAAGCATCTCAGGCAGTTGGAGAAACAACATTTATCTGGAAAGATTCTTTCTCATAATGCATGTTTTGATATTTTAAATTATAGTATTGACTGATTACAGCTACGTCAGTCTGGAATCATCAGACACTATTGCCTTGAGATGTATCAGCAAGAGTTGCATTGTTTATATACAAAGAGACTTGTTTACATACAAAAGGACTCATTTAAGAAAATTTTTAAGTTTCATTGAGAAATAATGTTCAGAGAACGTTAGAATAAATGTAAAGTAGCTTAACACTTACTTCATTGTTTAAAATGAAATAGAAAACTAGTCTATGTGAGCTCTTTTCTAGAATGAACCAAGATCAGTGTTTTGCATGTTCTTCAGATATCTTGTGCTGTGTTATGTCAAGTGAATGCAGCGTGCATAGCCTGTAGTGATGGTCTAAAGAACGCCTTAGGTTCGGTAGGATATATATGTCTTGAAATTCTTGGAGAGTTTGATTCCTGTGAGTCTCTCCCTGTGGCTAAGTACCCTGTTGCACTGCAGACCTATTACTATTTGAATCTCTGGCAAGGGAAATGAAATTAGTTAATGGAGTCTATAATGTCCTAGTAATAAAGGCAAAGTGCTTTCCATCAGATAAATTGTAGCCTTTATTATATTCATTTTTACTGCTACTTGTCACCAATAGATAGCTTTCTTCTGTGATGAGAGAAAGCAAAGTTGGAGCCAGTATGCCTATCTTTACCATGGATGCATTAAATTTCCTACGAATTTAGATGAAGTAACACTGGAACTATGGATTTTTTCCATGTCTTTCTCCTAGGCTGCTAATGGAGACCTAATGGAAGCAGTCACCTTCCTCACAGAGGAGCATGCTCAAGAGCCTGCTCAGGACACAGCTGCTGCAGAGCCATCTGCTTGGGAAGGGAGTGCTGTGGGCAAACAGCTTCCACAAAGTAAGTGGGTCATCTCTGCTCACACTGTGTCTCCTAAAGTTCTCCTTAAATGTTGTCTGAGATGAAAGGGAAGGCGTTGAGCCTCCCAGCTTCTGCCAGTGAATCTCTCCCATTCCTGTCCTGGCACTGATTTTGCTAATATTTGTCACTTGCCATGGGATGGTTCAGGGAACTAAAACAGCAAAAAAAAACAACACCAAACCACTTTGGTATTGGTAAGGTTAGTTTTCCTAGAACCAGCTCATCTCTGGGTCAGCTAAGGGCCAGTTTGTAGGTAACAGATCATGTTACGAAGATGTATTTATTTTAAACAATTGATCAGTTGGCTAACACAGAAAACCCAGGGAACTCCTAAACCAGAGAGACCAGAATAGAGAACCGAATCCCTGTCAAGGCATACGTTTCTTTCTGCTGCTTTAACTTGCAGAGCAGGTGAATTGAGCGTTCTGTACAACATTTTCATGAAAATTTAGAACAAAATGTTATTTTGACCAGCAGTTTGATTATGTGAGGGTTTTTTATAAATATTACCACAGGAAGTTGATTCTGTGTAACCATGGAAATTGTATTAAATTAAAAACCTGTATTTCTCAAAACAGCATCAGTTGTCAACACTGATGTCAAAGCATAGTAAATACAAGCAGCAGCTGGTGTTCCTGATTCATTATTTTAATAGGTTTGAAATATTCCAGCAAGCTCTGAACTTGGGTTTAAGGAAATCTGGCCTTTACACAGCTGAATGATCTGTGGTCCTAACCAAGCCCACTCCATGTTTTTTTGATTTCATAGTGTGATCCAACCTAAAAGAATTTGTTCTTAAAACTTTTACTAGAAAATCATGCTTGCATCATGTTAAAAGTCATGTTTGTGAAGTGCAACATTTTCTAGAAGTTCCTTTTAAAGAAAACATTTGCTTCAACCTGGTGGAAAATTGATTAGAATGCTGTTCTGCTTCTAGATGGTGCTGCACTCAACCCTAACAACAAAGAAGACCTCCACACAGTTGTTTTCAGAGGACTGGAATCACCAAAAGGTCAAGCTGCAGAAAGAGATGTTGAAAGGTCAGTGGATTTGAAGTTTGTTTTTGGTTTTGCCAGATATTGTAGGTGGATTCTTAAGCTGATTGCATTTTTTGTAACTGCAAAACAAACAAAAATCATGTAAAAGATGTATATCTGCTGCTTTTAGACAGTGCGTGGATTGTTATCGTCTTCTAGGTGGTATAGTTGATCTTTACTTTTGTAGCAGCACTGCAACATGATGGTTGAAGTAGAAAAATAACTTCAGTTGGGTCTTATTCGATTCCTGCTGACATGGCTGGCATGCCAAACAAAACAATGCTTTACTGGTATTGTAGCACCTATTGAAGAAGCACCTTGAAATCTCATGTATTGATTCACTTCACACCAGTCACTGTGTACCACTCTCCTTTTTACAGTGGCTTGGGTTGGATTGAATTTGCCTCCAGTAATGACTAAGTAGCACTATATATTAATTTTGCTTGCAGCTAGTTTATGAAGAAAAACATGCATATCTAATACCTCATTCCATCATCTCAAGTTATCTTCCAGTCCTGGTTTTCATCCACCTCGTTTCAGAGTTGGAACTTTTTTGGAGTCAGGTGAGACATTTATTGCCTGTAGTGCCAGGTATCATCTGACAGTGCTCAACTCTGCATCCTGCCTGTGACTAGAGTACAACTTCCAGAGTTTCTGAGAATCTTTGTGAGATGGTGTTTCACAAAAGTGTTCATGTTCTGTGACAGACCGCAGGAAGTACATTCTGCTGAAAACAAAAATCGTTCCAAAAGGAAACGCTGTGAAGTTTGGGGAGAGAATCCCAAAGCGAGTGACTGGAGAAGAGTGGGCGACTGGCCTGTTGGAATGAAAAACATTGGTAATACATGTTGGTTTAGCGCTGTCATACAGGTAATCTAATGGCAAAGTTCTTGTGTGATAGCTGCGGTCTTGGAGACAGATGTCTATCAATTAGAATTAAATATTTAATATGTTTGTAGTTACCTGTATAGAGGAGTGAATGTGGCTATCCTCAGATAATACTGTGTTTTTATTTTACATGATGCTCACTCTAAGTATATGTAAAAAGAGCAGTTAAAAAGAGACTTTGTATAAAAATAGATACAGATGCATATAATCAGTGTGTATATATGCAATTGCTTTTTTGGTGTGGTGATGTACAAATACTTGCTGGATGACAGAAACTTGACTGGAAAAGTGAACTGATAATGTAATTATACTGGCGTCACTGTTAGCTCTATAATACGTGGGGTATCAGGTTCTGGTTAATGGAATACAGCGGCACAGATACTTGAACTAATAAGCAACTAGGCAGTGTATATTATTAGTGATAACCTGAACAAGAAGAGACAACACTAAGTGCAACTGAACAAATTTGTCTCTTCTAACCATTTTACATAGCAGATAAATGTTAATCAATCATGGCTCTCTAGCTTGAGAAGTTAAAAAAAAAAAAAGCTGCAAATGAGCTCATTTTTCTGTGTGACTTGCTTCTGTATGCTTTTTCTAAGCTTGCCTGTACAGAATAGAATACTCCTCCTTAAACTGATTATATGGTCTAAACTGGGAGTATGAGATTCTCTTCTTCGGAAGAGCATAAGGAATGTGGAGGGTGCAGATGTAAGCAGTCTGTGTACCACACCAGTACTTCTTAAATGTTTATGTAGTAACACAAAGCCATTGAAGAAGTAGTAGTGAACAGAAAAAGCTGTGGAGTCAAGAGTCAATGGTGCATAAAACTGAAATGAGTCAAATCCTCGCAGGTGTTGATCAACCATTACCTCTCCTTTCCTTTCAGTCTCTCTTTCAGTTGCCAGAATTTCGGAGGCTGGTCCTTGGCTACTCTCTGCCACAAAATGTACTTGAAAGTTGTCATAGTCGCACTGTAAGTTTTCATCACGTAAAGCTGTGAAGTTTCCCTTTTGTGGTATACTGTTTTGTTCTTTCTTTAAGCAGATTTACTTTGAAACAAGCTCTCTGAGACCTCTGTTCATATGTTAACAACATTTAAATTGCCTAGCTGCTTTAAAGACAAATTTGGGAAATACTTTTCAAAGACAGAATTGCTGTAGAGAAAAAAAAAAAAAAAAGGCAACCTTCTCTCTAGAGCTTCTAAATGAGTTGCAGGGAGAAATCTGTCCCATAAAACTTCTTGTTCGTTAGTTATATGCTCCTCAGAAGAAATGGTATTTGAGGCAGTCTGAAGGTCTGCTAGCTCCAGTACCTTCTGAGAGTGGTCAGCAGAAGATGCTTAGAAAATATTTAAAGAAAAAAGTTATACATAGAATTATATTTTGCTTGTTATATATATCATTCTAGTTTTTGGCCATCACCGTTTAGGAGATTTAGTGTACTTGCTTTTGTCTGTGCTCTTGGTATTGTAAAAAACCTAAAGTGCATAAAGAATAACTTCAAAAGTTACCTTACCTTTTAGCTATTATTGCTTCTGGCACCTCCTTTCTCTAAAGTTCCTGATAAGTTATTTTTTTCTCCCATGCATCCACTGGGAGATCGTATTGCTTCCGAGAAAGGACACTGCATGTCTTTCGGCTTTTGTCCTTTATTAATGTCATCTCTTTCCTTGGTTGTTAGCTTACCTCTTAAGGCATGTGCATGTTTGTTTGCACTTTGTTTTTAAATGCTGCTTTTTGAGCTGCAGGAAGGGTCTGGCTTTTCTTCTTTTTGTGATGCAGGGAAAAAGAAATATTGCATTCATGCAAGAACTTCAGTGTCTGTTTGCTTTAATGCTGGGAACACGTCGTAAGTTTGTGGACCCTTCTGCAGCACTGGAACTTTTAAGGGATGCATTTAGATCAGCTGAAGAACAGCAGGTAAAACCATGTTACAAAGCCTTTTGCTTTTTTCAAACCAGCACTTGCTAACAGAGAAATTCTCTTTCACTTCATCCTCTTATTTTCAGAGACCTCTTCGCTTGTTTGTCAGCTGACAAGCAGCCGTCCCTGTGTTGCTTAGGTGAAATGTACGCACTTGGTAGTTAAACAGCCAGTGTAACAGTGCTGTACCCTGTGCCACCTGGGTAGTAATCACAATAATTTCCTCCAACTAGTTTGCAGATGAACAGGGTGTTCACTATGGGTCTAAATCATTGCAGCACTTCAGTTTCGTGCTTCTTTCAGATGGGTAGGTACAGCAGTACCAGTTGGGTTTTGTTCACATAGGTTTGTGAAACCAGCAGCGTGTGAAAACACATTCTTCTTGGTATGTTTGACTCTCAACTTTTGTCTCTCTTCTAGCAAGATGTGAGTGAATTTACACACAAACTACTGGATTGGCTGGAAGATGCATTCCAGCTTGCTGTGAATGTCAAGTGAGTTTTTTATGATACCAGGAGTTTGACTTGTCACTGAGGAGAAACAGATTTTAAATGTGACTGCTTAATAAATGAGAGGACTTTAAATGCAAATTTTGAGTAATGAAAAAACTTCTTTGTTTACTGATGGTAATCCTCCTTCAGCGTGAAATGTGCTTGTGGACTGTTAGATCTACATTTCTTGCTTAAGTGTAGGACTGTATTCAATGCCGGTATGGACTACAAAGCGTATAAGCTTTAACGGAAATCAACAGACTGGTGTAAACAAAAGACCTGGTGGTTGGTTTTGTTTTTTTTTTGAACTGTATTTCAAAAGGCAGTGCCTTCGTTGTTTTTTCCTTGCCAGTATTATAATGTGCTTTTGAGTATGGAAACGTGAGAAGCTTCCTCTCTGTTTTGTGCTTTGATAGAAAACTTTATTTTTGACTGTAGGAAGATTCCCAAGCAAATGCTTAGATTAAGAGTTAAGGCTTTTTTGCAGCCTAAAGCTGCAAATGAATTCTGTGCTTTTTCTTTCTGAAATAGAAGCCCTGCAGATAAATCTGAAAACCCAATGGTACAACTTTTCTATGGCACTTTCTTGACTGAAGGTGTCCATGAAGGTGAGTTAAGGTTTTGGTAGATTCACATTTTAGCTCTTTTAAGAAACTTGATTTATGGCAGTGATAATGCATGTTTCTGTTGCACATCCTTGATGAAATTGCCTGGATCTTCATTGTTATAGTAAACTTGCAAATATTCTTCTTTATAAAATTGTTTTTAACATCTATAAAATATGTCTTCTGAAGGCATTTAATGCTTGTAAGTGCTTCTGTGTTTGAAAGCACTTGTTTTGTAAGGAGGCTTCCCCTGACAGACATAAGTAGAAAGCTATCGGCACTTCATTTCTTAAAAGTAGTGCATCTAAACTGGTGCTTATAACAAACTCTCATGTTAACCAGAGTTTTTTGTTCACTTGACAAAACATGAGTTTTGTATCATTTTCATCATTCAGGCAACACTTTTTCCAAGATCGAAACCTTTGGTCAGTATCCCCTTCAGGTAAATGGTTATCGAAACTTGAATGAGTGCTTGGAAGGAGCCATGGTGGAGGGAGAAATGGATGAGGAGACGGCAACTCAGCCAGTGAAATATGGACAGGAGGTTAGTTGCAGGTTTTGTTGTTGAGGTTTTGGTTGCTTTCTAAAGAAAAATTCAATATGTGTAGCACAGGTGTGTCTCAGTATAGTGTGATAACTTTAAATGGCAATTGTAAACAGCCACTACTAACTGAATAAAAAAGTTTGTCTGCATACCTGGAATCTCATATAAATGTATGTTAGTGTTACATAGATACTGAGTCTGCTTATTTGTAAAGATGTGTTGTCCTATATAACCAATTAGAGGAGTTTGTTTTAAGTTAAAAAGGTAAAGAGCTGCTTCTGATGCAAGTGTGATAAAGTCTCTCTCTTTCTGTTGAAGCCTACCTGTACCTGAGTAGGGGGAGAACCACTGCCTCCATATTTTCGGAGGGTAAAAGTACAGTGCTTAACTCTATGGTATGCCATTTGGAATTTGTATCTTTCTCCCTATTACAGTGTGTGTTTTTTTTTTCTTTTCATTTTCACTCTTATCTTCTGACTGTGCTGATTTTTTTTCTTTTTTTCTTTTAAATCCTGCAAATCACAAATCAGTCATGACCTACTTATCTGCAGCAAACTAGAAAGCTAAGATATATCATTATATTCAGCATCCTATATATATTAAGAACACCTGAGAAGTTAGGTTGAGAAAGACTGAGAAATAATACTAAGAAATTTGCAAAGGTGTCTGGCTTAGAAGGGATAGAAAAGTATTTCTGTTCAATGAGAAGGTTTGAAAAATGTCTTGCTGTGGTTTAAACTAGCAAAAGAAAAATGAAATCTTGTGCTGCTAAGCCCTGTCTGACTTTGGTCTCAAATGTTTGTTTCTGGTTTTCCTAGTTCCTGCATGAAGCTGTTTGGATGCATTTACAGCACATTTAGTTGAAATTAGTGTAGGTTGGTGCCAGAGACAAAGGGATATAGAGAGCTGATCAGGCAGGTTCACTTCAATCCAAGTTTTTTAGCTTCTTCAACTCCTTTTCTGAAATGTAGGGGGAAATTGGACTAATGATGGAGATGTTTTAGTCTTTCTGTGTCTGTGCAGACAAAAGGAAAAAGCTCTGATTCTATTTCTGAGAAATATGATTGGAAAAACTGCATCTTAATTTTACTTCCTAGGAAGTCTGCATGATAGGGGGCATACAGAATAGAGTGCATTTTGTCTTTGGAGAACTTAGGTGAGCGCACTGAAGCTTAAAGGATCACGAGGATTAATTAGAATTACGTTTCCCCTAGGTAATAGGTGTGTAAATCTTTCCTTTTCCGTCTTTGGGTTCTCTTGTTCTGAAGATTGGGCTTCTTCTAAAAAAGCTCTGCTAACTGGCCATTTCCTTCCAAAGTGTTTAAAATTACTTATATATTTACAATGAAGGTGATTCTTTTAGATATAAAATTTGCTGTTCCACTTCGGTGTGGGGCAGATTTATTGTGGCAGGACATCTGACGTGAATCATGCAAAGGAAAATGACCTTAGTGTGTTCATCATGAGTCCAACAGTGTTGTCTGTTTGGTGCCATGCTAAGGTAGGTGAAGTAAATGGGAAGTGGATGCTTGAAATATTTGTGAACCCAGTAAGGCAGAGGAAGTATAAATTCAACTGAGAATTTTTCTTTCAGCATGGCTCTTTGAAACAGTTGTTATATATATATAGAAAGTGGGTTTCTTGTCTGAATCTCCCGAATTGAATAGTTCTAAGACAGACACAGAGAGGATAAGGAATAACACACTGCTTAAGGACTTCTGTTTTGTTATTCATCATTGCATGTGGTCTGCGTTGGCAAATAACTGCTGTGGAGGGTTGTAGCTGACATCCAGAGTTTGTGTGGTGTCTGGTAATTTTCTGAAGTTCAGTGCTAGACCAGTTAATTAGCTACCAAGCTGGAATGTGTCAGGCAATGAAAATTAGCCTTCTGAAAGTTATTATGAGGCTGCTTCGTGGTAAAAATGTAAAATGGAAGTGAAAGAAATTTAATCTCATAAAATTTGATTTTCTGACTAGTCACTCCATAAACACAATATACATTAAGAATTTAAAGACAGATAGATATTTAGGATCAGTTTAAAATGTGCTGTTTGGCAGTCATCTTAAAACAAGTCCCCCTGGGGGCATTTCTGCTTTTGTTACAGCGCTGGTTTACAAAGCTTCCACCAGTATTGACCTTTGAACTCTCCCGATTTGAGTTCAATCAGTCACTGGGACAGCCAGAAAAAATTCACACCAAGCTAGAATTTCCTCAGACTATTTATATGGACAGGTGAGATATTCTGTTGTATGGTATGTTTAAATCTATTGCTTTATTTTAATTAAATAAATTTAAAAGGTTGTATTGGTGAGCAAGGAAGGATTCTAAGATATTTGTGAAAGACTGGGTCTGAGAAGTAAATACATTTCACATGGTTGGGCCCTCTGTCTGTCTAGGTACCTTTACTGCAGCAAAGAGCTTATTCAGATGAAGAGAGAAGAAATGAAGAAATTAAAGGAGAGAATGATGCTTCTGCAACAGAAACTGGAAAGGTAAGTAGTCAGCTAGCTTTATTTTTGTACCACGTGGAAGTTTTGTAAATGCTTCCTTTCAAACAAGCATTCGAAGAGAAAACATATAGGAAGGAGAAACAACTGTGTTCTGAGAAGCCTGTAGTGTGGACATATGTTTTTATAAGAAAAGCTTGGATTTGTTGATGGTTTCTGCAGATTAATGATACTGTTACATGAGCAAATTTTTTAAATACTACAGTTGGAACTGTCAACTATATTTAGATGTTTCCTTGAGGAAGTCTATTTATACCTTTAAAAAGAAACTACATTATGTGCTGCATTAGATGTTCTTTACAGCTTAGCGTTTGGCATTATTTATTTAGTGGCAAAAATCAGTAGCAAAGATCTGGTTTGTGGGCAAACAGAAGGCTTTATTTTCCAGGTGCTTTGTCTAAAAGTCTTTTTAACCAGCATTAAACTTGCTTAAATTTCTTTTGTATTTGATTATGACAATTCTGTGAACAGGTGGAAGGCAAATGCTTGTCCTGCACTGTAGTAACCTTGGAATTGTTTGTGTTCGGCATAGGCTCTGGCAGGCATTGTGCGAGTGGTTCATATTTAGGTCCATGTGTGGCATTGTATTGAGTCTGGCTGGGATGGAGTTGGTTTTCTTCTTAGCAGCCTGTGCTGTGTTTTGGATCTCTGACTGCAGCAGAGCTGATAACACACCCGTGTTTTGGCTATTGCAGTGTCAAGGCTTCCTCTGCTTCCCACTGCTCTCCCCCCAGGCATGCAAGCTGGGGGTGAGGAAGGTGCTGGGAGGGGAGGCAGCTGGGACAACCCACAGACGTATCCCTAAACAACCATGTCACACACTGTCACAGATGTGGAGAGCTGCTGCTCCGGTAAGAGGTGCTCTGGTGTTACTGCTAAACCAGCCCTAAACTCAGTCTAGGCTTTGGAAATGGCCAGCCTTTAGAGAGGGAACATCAGCAGCAGCTATCAGCAGATAGAATCTGTATGGTGCCTGGGCAGGGGCACACTTCTCAATAGTGGAAACATGATCTGAACACTGAAAGGGATAGCGGAGGGCTATTCTTGTAGCTGCATGGCTTTCTGAGGAACGGAAGAGCTGGATGCATTTGAGGAACAAGTGTGTGCGCCTAGGCCCTACACATTTTTCAGATTCTGAAAAGGAAATTGTGGCAGGGCAAGGTCTTTTTTTTTTTTTAATCCAGGTTTGTGTATGCTGTCATAATGAGAGTTCAAAATTACTTTGAGCTTTGCAGCTTTGTGAATGTTCAACAAAGAAGTGTGTCCTAAGATTGAGATACGATTTCTGTGTTCAAAACAATTAAAAATAAAAAGAAATATTCTATGTCAGCTCTCTTTAAATATGTTGTGTCATAAACTAGTATGTAGTAGCTTATTTGTTGTTCTTAAGTTTAACCAGTCATGTTCCTTCATTAATGGAATGTTTTGCTTTTTTATTGTAGGTACATGAAATATGGCTCTGGCCCAGCTCGCTTTCCACTACCTGACATGCTCCAGTATGTCCTTGAATTCATCACTACAAAGTCTGCTGTACCTGTGTCTCCTGTGTGTGTGTCTTCATCTCAGGACTCTGAGACAACTGTCCTGCAGTCCCAAGCTGGATCATGCATTTTGGACATGCTTTCACAGCCAAACAAGTTAGTAGATAGAAATAGAAAACATTTTTAGAACACATTACATTTCAACTAAATGCTGCTGGTTTTCATTCTAAAAGTGAATTATGTATGTGGGCTCTTGTGAGCATGATGGCCTGTACAAGTGCAAGTAGTCAGTGGCTACTTTATTCCTGATCTGGTTCTGTTTGTCTACGTATAATACTGCAGCTAATCTGTGTTTTTTGGGGGGTTGGTTGTTTTTGTTTTTGGTTGGTTGTTTTTTTTGGTGTGTGTGTTTTTTGGTGTTTGGTTTTTTTGTTCGTTATTCTGTTGGGTTTTTTGTTTGTTTGTTTCCTTTTACAACAGCATTGCCATATTCCATAAACAGTAATTCCAAGTTAAATGATATGCTCTTTTTGGTTAGGTTACTATTTTTTTATCACTGTTAAATTACTGCAATATTGGATAATTACAAACCTGCCCAATTTGGTTGGCCTCCACTCCATGCTACGTAAATAAATTAATTTCCTAGTAAGGGATGGAATTTTTGGAATTATTCATTGTGGATCTATTCCTCACTGTGTTCCTCCAGTTCTGTAAGAATTTTAGCTTTTATTTGTCCTGGCCTATAATTTAATTTGGTCTGTTAAGGAAGAATTGCATTTCCATTAATTTATTTTCTTTGTGTTGTACCATCCTAAAATAAAAATATCTGCTCTGGCTCTTAGGTAATTTTTGTTTAACCTGTTTTCTTTTATAAAAAATTGAGAAGGATTTAATAATCTGCCTATTACTATGGGATTTTGTTTTGCAGCGTACTAGAAAGAAAGGATACTAAGTCTGAAGATGCAGCTGTCTTTTTGGCAAATTCCTCGCCGCAGAAAAAAATGAATGTGCCACTCCAGCCTTCTGGTTCAACAGCAGAAATATCTGAACGGCCAGCTCCTCATGTGGTTTCTGAGGAAGAGATGAACCTTGTTAGGACATGTCTACAGAGATGGAGAAATGAGATTGAACAAGATGTGCAAGGTTGGCCCTAAATGTTTGTTGTGATTTTTGTGTTGATCGCCATCCTGATTTCCTCTCTGTTGCTTCAACTGGATACGTCCTGAGCTATGCCCTATGGTGTTCCTCCTCATCTAAAAATACTCCGCCATATGTTTTGAGGTACATGGTATATCCACTGAGCTTGGACCTACCATCAAATAACCTTGTACAAGTTTCAACTCTGTTAAGTTTATTTGATCATTATTGCCTGGCTTCAAACTTTTTGAAAGTGAAGAGGGCCAGAATAGCCTGGGTAGTCATTACTTTTTATGTATTTTTCTCATTCGTGATGTTCTTGGCAGATCTGAAGGAGTCTATTACCAGAGTTAACCTATCCATTGAGCAAATGTACTGTGACCCTCTCCTCCAACAGGTAAAAAATGCAGCTTTGTTAGGTAAATATTAAACTGATGATGCTAATACTGTTTTTTGTTCATCGTTGTCAGTTCAGGTTATCCACTTTGTTGTATTTTAAAAAAATCCCAGTGTTATGATGAAGAGGAGAAAGGATTTGCTTAAAAAAAATAAGTTGTTTTTCCCTTAAAAGTCAATTCTCACACAGCAGTAAATTTAATGTATGAATTGTCTTGTACAAGGCAACATCTGTGAATGTATTTTATAACTTCTTTACAGAGATCAGACCACTTCCTTTACCAGAAGTAAGTCTGAGAACTCTGTTCGAACTTGCAGGTTCCCTATCGTTTGCATGCAGTCTTGGTACATGAAGGGCAAGCAAATGCTGGTCACTACTGGGCCTACATATATGACCAGCCTCGAAAAAGATGGCTCAAATACAATGACATCTCAGTGACAGAATCATCATGGGAAGAATTGGAGAGGGATTCATTTGGTGGCTCGAAGAATGCTAGTGCCTACTGCCTGATGTACATAAGTGATAAGGTGTCCCGCTTTGTTGCAGGTACTGGAGTTGCATATTTAGACTTTTGTGTATTTTTTATGTATTATGTTGAACCTACACAGTAGTCTTTTGTTATACAGCCTTCCCTATTACATGAGTTATTGGTAACAGTTGCTTAGTCTTGCAAGTTTGTTTGCAGTGCCAATGTATAAATAGTTATGTGGATAAATTATTGTACACGTGGCACTATACATGGCCAACAGCTGTAGAAGAACCTAATAATTTCATGCATGGTACATTTTGATGCAATAAATAGAAGCAAACAATAGAGAACTGTCATTCTGTTCATTGCTAAATATTGCTGATGAGAATCTAGAAGTTGTTCTTTGTCTTCCTGTGACAGGTCCATTTCTGTAATGAGCCCATGATTTATTTTGTTTTTTTTCCCTATTTAATGCAATTTCTGTTGTTTTTAAAAATGTTTTGCTTTTACAGTGTGTCCATAAGAAAAAAAACTTTATACCAGAGATTTCATCATGTGGTTTTGATCATTTTAAGACTTGTCAAAAGCTGGTATTTCTTGGTTTTTGTGGTATTTCAAAACTTAATACTGAAGTAGGTATAAAAGGTGCTGGTAAGTACCAGCATGAAACTCATGCTTTCAAGTCCATGTGGTTTCCAACCTCTATATGTTATGTGATATTGTAGATACGATGTGTTAAGCTTGATTGTGACTGTTCCACTGTGGGCAGTTTAAATACAGTTCTCTGTACAGTGGTAGCCCTTGACTACAGATGTATTTTTGACCTACTGCATCAGTAGTTGCTGTTTCTGGAATTTTTCTGTGATAAATGCTGTTCAGAGGTAGAGAAAAAACTACTTTTTGTTTCAGATAACTGTAGATTTGTCTTTATTTTTGCACTTTTTATGAATCAGATTATAAAGCTAGTAGAAAGTATGTTTTTCCATTTCCATTCCTCAGCCAATTTGATTGTGGGTATCCATAATATTCCATGTTTGTTTAGTCTCTAAAGGTGGTGTTGTGCTGCTATGTATTTCATTATATGCAATTCATGCGTTTGTTCCAGATGATGATGATGGCTCAGAGGTTGGACAGTTTCAGAAGGAGGTTGAAGCCTTGCCCCCCGAACTGAGACACTACATTCAAGAAGACAATTGGCGACTTGAGCAGGAGGCAGAGGAGTGGGAGGAAGAGCAATCTTGCAAGATTCCTCAGATGGAGCCATCAGCTGCTTCTGAATCACAGGACCTCTCTTCTGAATCAGGACTAGGTGATACCACATCTGGTTTTGTGAACTTTATTGAAACTAATAACAATCAGTTGGTCATAAAGACCACCGTTTTGGAGCCTTATGTAAATTTCTAGGTATCTTGAAGGAACAGTTAATGAATTAGCAAAGGCAGCTGGTTTGGGGACTATGTCCTGGCAATACAAAAAGCTATTCTACAATTTTAGTACATTTGTCCTTCCAGGCTTGTCAACAGAAATGGCATTTTCTATTCATTTAATCATAATGAGCTAATCTCATTGCACTTCCAGATATTTTTTTATACAAATGTTGAGTAGAAAATATCCAAGCGCTATTCTCTTGAGTGGGAAAGTGTTACTTAGCAATCCCTGACAGTGTGTGCCATACCCACTGAAAAGGTTTCATGAGGCTTCTATACACAAGCTCATGATGAAATACATTCACCTCTGGGATGAATGTAGCAGCTGTTTAATCATGCACAGAAGTGCTACAAAGCATTTTTAGAACAAGAGAGGCAAAGAAGACGTAAATGGAGAGCAAACATTCATTACAATATTGTATTTTGATGAAACTGAGTAACAAGCTCACTCCAGACTTGAATAAATTACTAAATTGGTGTCTTGTATCATGTTGTCTGGTGGTGCAGCAGATTAAGATGTTAATAAAGCCATTGTATTATGTTGGGCCATAATTCCTGAGAATGTGCGCTTTTAGTAGAGTGTTACATCTTTAGTGCTGCATAACCAAGTTTTTGACAAAATGAAGGTGGCTGATAATTTCTAATGTGAATGATTTTGGATGCCATTCACAATTAAAGAAGTTGGTATGTGTGCCTGGTAAATTTGAAAGAGGGCTGCTTTGATCTCATGCACTGGTTTTCACCTTTTACCCTCTGTGCATTTGAGTTTGTGTCCTGCAGTTCATGCTTGCTAATGCCACATCGCTGTCCTGACAGATCAGTCTTCAGTCTGTGAGCAGAGTGTGCGTTCTCTGTCTTCCGAGCATGCCATGATTGCAAAGGATCAGACTGCCAAGGCCATTGCAAACACAGCCAATGCCTATGAAAAGAATGGTGTTGAGGCAGCTCTCTGCGAGGTAAGGACTGAGCCCTGGCCCAGAGAGCAACCTGTTGTTGTCTTTGTATTATTCTTAATAAACATTTGCTTTTTCTGTTTCTGTGTAATTACGTAGATGTACCACATTTAATTCAGTCCCCTCCTCTCTCCTGTATTTTGCTTTTGTTTTTCTTATTCTTTTTCTTTTTCTTCTTGGCCACAGCCAAAGGAGGTAGAACCAATGAAGGCCCACCTGGGAGAAACAACCTTTACAGTTCAGGCAGAACAACCACAAGATGCTAAAGAAACAGAGTCTGCTGCCCAAACTAGCTCACAGGTCTCTGAAGTGGAAATCCCCAGTGTGGGGAAGATTTCTGTTAGATCTGATGCAGATGGATATAATGAGGAGGTACAGCTCCCAGTGCAGACTTTAATTACTGTCCATCACTAACCTTATAACTTCATTGTCGGTTGGCTTTGAGCTTTCTAAGACCGGGTATGACAGACCTCTGTCACAGAAACAGTACTGTTTTCAGAGTAAACTTTTCCCCCTGCAGAAATAAAATTTGGTGGCCAGACAAAATTGTTTAGTAGCTTCTTTTCTAAATGCCATCAGAGAAGCAGCTCTGTAAGAAGCACTCAATTATTAGATCTGCTCAGTGTCCCTGTGGGTGGTCTTTCTGGCGTAACTATATCAAACTTGGCCCTAGATGTATTAGTTTATTTACAAGCCCCTTTACTGTCTTCAGAGTTTTGTCCCGTTTATCAAAGAAATTGAGTTCTAGTAGTGTAACTTAGAGGATCCTAGCCACTGATTTTTTTTTTTGGATCTGTTTAACCTCGTTCATACATACTTGAACAACATTCTAGAAGTTGACTTTTCCACAAGTCCAGTTGAGTTAGTTGAATATGCTTAATACATGCTTGTATGAAGTTAGCACAATGAAATGCTCTGCCACAGGCACCGCTGTCTTCTTTCTTGTATTGCTTAAGAAAATTGAGTGGGACATAGAGGGGTTAGGGTTAGCATGCTTTATGTTCTCACTTGCTGAATTTATATATTCAAGCCTTGGAGCGACAAGCCTTCTGATTTAAGTGCTTAAAAAATCTGCATGTAAAGTGCATGTGATAGGTGGAGTAAGTAGTATATAAGCAAGTAGCAGCTCTGGCTTATTCCGCCTGTATTCATATGATTTCCTTTAAACTTTATCTTTTGAAAGTTTTTCCTTTCTTCACCATGCCTCTTATTCTTTTCCTGTCTGTTACCGTTTTCCTTGTCGTTGTTTGTGTTTGTTTTCCCGCTTTCATGGTAGGTGATGCTGAGTCCAGCCATGCAAGGTGTCATCCTGGCTATTGCAAAAGCCCGCCAGACCTTTGATCGAGATGGGTCTGAAGCAGGGCTTGTTAAGGTATCCTATTTGTTTGCTAAATTGAGCAGTATGGAAATCAGTTTTCACAGAACAAAGAATCTGTTGCATATAAAGACATATCAAGAAAGTGAAAGGAAAGATTTGTGCTTTTTTTTTCTTCTAACTAGTGGCTTTTCTGTTTGTGTTTGCATAATGTCCTTGTTCCAAACAATTTTTAGAGCTTGAAGAAACAGCAGATTTTACTTTTCTCTGTTTATACTGCTTATTCTTTGTATTCTTTGAGGTTATTGGTAATTCTCTCTTTTTTTTTTTTTTTTTAAATAGACTTCCTTTGCCTTTTAAAATCTGTTGCATGTCCTTGATGCAATTGTCAGGAAATAAACCAGCACTCGTGAATTTTTTTTGGTCCTGAAAATGCATACTTATTATAACCTCTCTTGTAAAATGTCTTCAAGAAATTAATGCATGAATTAGAGGGATTTGAAAGAATGTAAACTGCTGAATGTTGAAGCTGGTGTTAGGTTTTAGAGGCAGATAGATTTAATGACAAAAGGTGGAAAGGGAGAAATCACCTGTGTTACTTATCTACAAGAATATATATCACAAGATACTCTTGCATCTTAATGCAGATAATACAGATGCAAGAGGATTAGACTTGATTTTGACAACCCCGGCACTCACAAGAGGCTTACCAAAACTGTTTGAGGAAGTTATATGTCTCACCCTCTCTGAAAAGTGTTTAGAAGCATTTAAACACCTTTGTGCTTTGGAAAATCGCATGTCTGATGCATGTGCTTTGCCATGGTATACAATCCCTTTTTTTCTTTAATTTGTAGCTCCAGATGCTTTTGGGCTTCTATTCACCAAAGAACATAACTAAGCAGCAGAGGCTAGTTATCTCCCATGAGAATCCCATCATTGCAGGACACATTTAAGCACTGTATCAGCTCCTGTAGAATTCAGGCTGTCAGAAGTGTGGACGTTTCAGTACATCTGTTTCATTGGCAGGCATTCCATGAGGAATACTCCAGGCTCTATCTCCTTTCCAAAGAGACCCCTACCCCTCAGAACGATGCCCGGTTGCAACATGTGCTCGTTTACTTCCTGCAAAACAATGCTCCCCAACAGGTTGTGGAACGGACCCTTCTCGAACAGTTTGCAGATAAAAACCTCAGCTATGATGAAAGGTTTGTGCTGTGGATTCCAAGATGTTTTTCTCATCTGGAAGCAGCTGGGGCCATTCTTCTGATTTTCTCATCTCTGCTTATACGGAGCAGGTCAATTAGCATTATGAAGGTAGCACGAGCTAAGCTGAGAGAAATTGGTCCTGACGAGGTCGATATGGAGGAGTATAAGGTAAGGGACTGAAATGCCACCTTTGATCCTTCACACTGTCAGAACTCATGCTGTCCAAAGCAGCATGTGGGAAACTGAGGATGTGGTACAGAACAGTGTAAGCACATAGAGCAGTAGTTGGCATGCCTGTAGGTAACAGCCCTGAATGGTTTCATCTGAAGTTTGTATCCTCAGAAGCTATGAGGGAGAATGAATACACTGGAAATTTCCTGAGCTTTAAGGAATGTTTATGCAGTTGACTAAATCATTTTGTTGAATATATGGCTTTTAAGAGAATGTTAATCTCTTTGAAGGGTAAAATCTGCTATACTTTTGAGTTGTGAAGGAATGTAAAATTTGGGTGTGCATGTTACAGGTGGAGCTGATACTCTGCTTTCTTGCTCTTCCTCAACAGAGATGGCATGAAGACTACAGCCTTTTTCGCAAGGTATCTGTTTACCTGCTTACAGGGTTGGAGCTGTATCAGAACAGAAAGTAAGTTTACTTTAATTGTGTGTTTGAATATACTTTTTCTGGCTTGCTAGTAGCCCTTTCTTGAATGCAGAGCCAACCTTGGTTATCAATTTAAATATGATGCTGAGGTATTATCTAGGTTCTTTAGTGTCCTCTAATCTTTCTCTCAGTGGAGCTGTATGTTCTTATTTCCAGAGATGTGTTTGCAGAAATGATTGCCATCACTTTTTCTGCCCTTTGGACTCCTGTACTAAAATTTAAGTGTCTTGAACTGGCATTATACTTGGTTTAAACACATTTTGGAGTTCTTCAGACTCTTAAGATTTTTTAAAGGGCCTTCTTTTTCTCCCTAATGTTTTAGTTGCATAATTATCACAGTATGGAGAAAGACTGCTGTTTTATGAAAGGTTTGTATTTTGAAAAGCAATTTTTTCCAATCCAGGAAAAAAAATTAATAGCTTCTAGAATTACTCATGGATGGAAGCAGATTTCTGAGGTGGCTGGCAGTGATGAGCTGCCAAGTTCAGGTGGGCAAACGAACAAGAGGCCAGGCAAGAGTATGTTAGAGATTCTCTGAAACTACATCTCTCTATCAGCTCTTCAAGAATTTTGATCCAGCAGTTGTTCTGTTTTCTCAGAGGGGTTTTTATAAGGTAGAAATACATAAATGACCTGAAAATACTATCCTTTGCATTTCTTTGAGTGTTCTCCCAAAGTGCAAAGTTCCTGAAGCAGTGCAGAAGATGTTGGCATTCGTGGTCTCGCCAACTTATACGCAAACTTTAAAGGGCTATTCATAAGGTACTCATTTGGCACACAAGGCAAAAGGGAACATTACTTAATTTGGCATAGAGCATCTGTTTGTTTATGCTTTGGCAAGGAAATTTTAGTTTTTCTGTTGGGTCTGATGTTAGTTACTGTTGAGGCTAAATGAAAAATATTTCCCAAGTTGACATGATTGACCACACTGTAGCTTGTGACAGCGACAGACGTTGTGGGCTGGACAGCTGACACTCTTCTCCTAGGTACCAGGAGTCCCTGACCTACCTGGTCTATGCCTACCAAAGTAACACCACTCTGCTGATGAAAGGAACCAACAGAGGAGTGAATGAATCGCTGATTGCCTTGTACAGAAGAAAGTGTCTCCTGGTGCGTAATGAAGTGCGCTCAACTCATTTGGGGAGGGTTGTGGAATGGTACAAGCAGCCTGGTTAACATCAGCTCTTTTTGTTCTGTGATGCAGTTCACTTACTGCTCAGCACACGTTGCCCAAAGAATCAGATTGGACCATATCCCCTTCTAGAAGCACATCTCATTAACATGCTGCTTTTTCCAGGGGACGTTCCAGTACTGCTGAACTTACTATTGGGTTTTAAGTCAGTGCTTTTCAAAAAAGCAGTAGTTGTATTGGGTTTTGTCCATTAGCTTCCTTCCCCCACACTATTTCTGATGCTGATGGCTTCCTTTCTCTGAACAAAAGGTGATGCCCTTTTCAGTGGGAAGGAAAAAACAGTATAAAAATTAGATTTGTTGTTAGTTTGTGCTCTGTGGTTTCCAAGACCAGTGTGACTCTGTCTTACACCCGTTACCGTGGCTTCTGCCCCTTATTGAGTACCATCAGTAGCATGGAAATCTAGAATAATTCAATGAAAGAAGGTTTGATGTGATTTTTGAGGAATCTTGTTAAAGGTAAATATTAAAATCAGAATTGTAAATAAGCTATATTTATGCTATATGCATATATAACAAATTGCATATATGTATATAAACACATACATTTTTTGTTTTCTGTAGTGTGATTCCTTTGATTAAAGGTTGCTGTTCCATCAGAACCTAACACCTGGTTCTGTTAGTCTTTATGTTTCTGCACAGCTGTCCAGTGAAAGGAACTGAGCTGTGTGCCTTTCCTAACAGCATGTTGATTATCTTAAGTCTATGCTTGCTTTTTAAAAGTCGTCTTCTGATTCTCCCTCCTCTCCTAGAAGTTGAATGAGGTGGCAGCATCTCTGTTTGTAAGTTGTGAAGAAGCTCGTGTGGCAGAGGGCATTAGTATCCTGAATGAGCTGATCATCCCCTGCATGCACCTCATGAGCACCTGTGACATCTGCCAAGAAGATCTGGATGCCATTGAGGTCATGAGAAACCGCTGGTGCTCCTATTTGGGACAAGAAGACATGGATGGTAGGGAATGACTGCCCGCATTACCTTTTTCACACTGTTTGTGGTCAGGGCAGTGTCTAGGTCTTAATTAGAAAGGAATTGAAGGGCCATTTAAAACAGCATTAGCATAGTAGCAAGTTGGGTATTTCTGATGGAGGTTGTGAGAGGATAAATGTATTTGTATCATCAATTGAATTATGCTATAGAAGAATTTAATCTTTATTTTTTCACTAAAGCTGCAGAAAAAGGATTCCTGTTCATTTAAGTGTGAAAAACTAATCTGAAAATAATGATTTAGCATTGTCTAGATGGGTTTTGGTTTTGTTTCCTCTTACTGAGTTGAGGGTTTTCTACAGATAGCATGTGAATGCTTCAGGCTTAATTGCCCAGGCTGTATGGGGAGCAAATACAGAGGAACTTTTCACTACTAAAAGAGGATTGTTGTGTTGTAGCTGAATTTTGGTCCTGGATGGCTGTCCTTGTACTGTGTTTTCTTCTGCAGTCTGAAGTTAGGCTTCTGTGGCTCCCCCCCCATATTATTTTTCTTAAGGGATGTTGGTTTCAACCCCCTTTATCTATATATGAAGGTTTGGGGAGTCACTGCAAGTTTTTTCTATCATTAGGAAAGGGTAAATTTGCCATAGGAAAATAAGGCAAAGACATGCAGATTTATTCTCAAAATACTGTTGTAAAGAATAAATTTGTATCAATGTGTGATAATAGGCAAGTTTCCCATTCTTGGGCTTGTTGTAACAGCTTTTACTTAAACAAAAGGTTGCGAAGAAACAAAAGTAGGCTGCTTGCACCTCCTGCCTGGATCATGTGAGGTAGTTCAAATGTCACCACTGTCCTGATGGTTTTCATCATCTGAAAGAGCCTGTCCTTTAATACGCAGGCTGATGCTGGTGTTCGTGTGGTCAGCTCATTCATATGGTCAGTCATTTACCGTGAACTGAAAAATGTCTTTTCTGTGGGTTGTCCTGTGAAGCTCTGAGATGGTAAAGGCTGTAAAATGCTCTGGTTCATTCCAGTATAAAGCCAATGTTTGAGAGTCGCCTTGAAACATGTAGTTATTTCTGACTTATCAGCAAGTACAGCATCTTGAACTGAGAAAACCTGATACCCTGGTAGCATCTGGTTCTGCCCCAAGACAGCCAGGTGTCAGTGGAGCTTTCCTCTTTATGGAGCCCAGCGTAGACTCCATACAAAGAGACAGGACTTAAGTGCTGAGTGAGATCCAGGCTAGCATCTGATGCAATGACTCTAGTGCGTCAGCAGATGCTGCTCATCCCTGTGTTCAAGGTGTGGGCATTTCTCAGGTTTGGATGATCGTCCTCAGAAAGGCATCATAGTTTCTTAGCTTGGAGCCCTCAAACCCTCTGCTGTCTGGTCTTTTACTGTTTCAGTCCCATTGACTAGTTCATCCTCTTCCCCCTTGACAGCAAACCTGCAGATGAAGCTGGGCGAATTGCTTCCCAGGCTGCTCGACTGCTCTGCGGAGGTCATTGTGCTGAAAGAGCCCCCGAAGATCCGGCCCAACTCCCCGTACGACCTCTGCAGCCGCTTTGCAGCCGTGATGGAGTCCATTCACGGCGCCTCAACTGTGACTGTAAAATAGATGGCAGACTTTCCACCCTGATATGGCGTATTATAAACCACCCACCTTCACAGCGTCCTCCCATCAGGCAGTATTTAAAAGGGAGAGGGAAGAGAATAGGTGATTCATATTCAGACCTGTGTTCTATGTAAATATGAATGAATAAAAAGCAGTATTGCACTTTTGAGATAATATGTTAAGTAAGAATGCAAAGGACATGAACCACTGTTACTAATATGATCCAACAGGTACCTGACAATTCCATCTGCTTTATATTCCCAAGACCAAATGAGGAGTTGTTTTTTGTTTTGTTTTGGCAATTTTCTACACTGTCCAGCAGGCACATATCACTGGGATTGTGACAATAGCAGAGGAAGAGATTGGCTCATCTAGTGAGCAAAACTATTAGCTCTCAATCTGTCAGACACATTTACATCTTCCTAAATTATTAGCTGCAAGACATTATATATTCAGATCTTGCCAAGCTTCTGCTAGCAGAAGTCTGAATTGTGTGATTAGGAAGCTGAGAGGAACAATGGCACTCACTCTCTATCATGTGGTCAGTCGTGCATGCAACTGCATATTTTAGTTAAGTCAAACAGGCATTTGCCTTTTGTATTTTAACTGGCAAAAGAAAATATGCAGGATTCTTCCTCTGAGAAAGTCGAAAGCAAATAACGTCAGTGACAAGAGAAAGGACAGAACTGTAAAGATTGCCTCCACCACACTTGTGCTACAGTGATAGCTGACTGGTTAAAGGACATAAAACCCCTGAAGCATATTCCCCTCTTGGATTGGAAAGTGAACTTCCTTCTCACCACTGGTGGATTTTCAGTGCTGGATTAGTGATGATAACTGTAAAGGTTAGAATCAGCTCTCTTTTTATTTTTTTAAATTTTTTAATTAACTTTCCTTAAAAAAAAAAAGCAAGCCCATTTGGATTTCCTTTCATGAGCAGCCTGTAATTGTGTTTGGACTCTGGCAATTGTTTAAACCAGATGCTCTAAGTAAGAGGAGAGGGTAAGCCTGTTTGTTAGGACTATGCAGGTTTTCTAAAAGTGCAATAAAAGCATTTGTTCTATGTTAGAATGAAAAAGCTTTCTCTGTGTGGGGTTTTTTTTTTTCAGTGTTTTTTCTTCTTCTGTTGTTATGCCTTATGGTTCCTCTTGGCTTCAGTAGCAAGAAAGGGAAGCAGAAGAAAAAAGAAATCCATTGGCAAAGTAATGTGGAAATGTGTGTAGCCTAATGAAGCTCCAGAGGTGCCAGAATGGTGTGAGTACTTGCTGTATCTCAGCTTAGGTCTCCTGTGAAGGCAGCAGACTGCTTGGTAGCTCAGACTTCTGCTGCCAGGACAGCACTGGGGGACTTCCGTACACTTCAACAGAAAAATAGATGAGTTTACTTAGACTATGACCACAGAGTTACATTTGATCCTCAGACTTGACAGCTTCAGCTCATCACTGACCAGCATCCAAGAGAGCTGTCTCTTAAGATAGGAATTTCATTAAAGTCTGCAACAGTGGCTTAACATCTTTGTAACTTGTAGAGTAGACAGGTCGTGTTATACCCCGAGGTTAAATATGGCTTACAGCATGTGTCTGTGACTTGTCTGCTTTGTGGCTGATGGTTTTGTTAGCTAACACACGCTGTAACGTGAACACAAGTTGTAATTCAACCAAGTGAGCATCCTGTGTGCTAGTGCCTGTCTTAAGCCTCCTTTAGTTAAATAAGGGTGGGACATGCTGAGCTGCACTTTGAGTTACTTTGCTATCTCGTTTTCTGTCTAGCTGTTCTCTATTTCTGCTTGAGATTAAGTGGTGTAACCAAGGGTTCACATTCTGCGATGCTGTAAATGGGCTGAAGGACATGCGTCTTGGATCCCTGCTGTGTCTGGAGATAACAGCCTGTCTGTGGGGCACATCCAGAGGCATGGGGCAGGTGTGCAGGGGCATAAGCTGGGGTCCCTCCCAAGCAGGACGTGGTTCCAGGGGGTGTGGCTGGCAGCTGGGAGAGCAGGGCTTTCTCAAAAAACAGGTGGGAGTTAATGAAGCTCCAGGGAGTTGCATCTCCCCTCCTTTATTTTATTTGCCTGCAAAATGGTGCTGGGAAAATGCCTATGTTTGTTATCAGTGCCTAGTGGCTTCTCTTAAAGTCTCATTTTTCAGAGCTGAAAATCTGTTTTGAGTCCTTTTCCATTGCAAGCCATCCTGCATTAACTTGTGTTTTTTTGTGCAAGAGGGAATCTGCCATTCGGAAGCAAGCAGCAGTAATAATTCATTCATACTGAATTAATAGAAAAGAGGAAAAAATCAGTGTTTTCCTGCAGCCAAAATCTGAGTATTTTCTTTATTAATTGGGGAATTTAAACATTTAATTGCATATTGAGCTGATATCATGATTCTACATTATAATGGAGTCCTTACCTGTTTCTGCTGTTATTGCTCTGAAAAAAATGCAGATTCTTTTCAGCAGCTTAGGAAGAGGAGAGAGAAATGCCCTGGGGTGTTTTTTTCTGACAAATTAAAGACAGATTTTTTGTAGGACTTCTTCCTATTACAAAATGTGTTGTAATTAGCAGAGCTATGTTTGAATGAAATTGTCACCAAGGTCCCACTGCTCTGTCAGTTTGTGTTTCCGTGTTATTTAGGAATAACATGGCTGGGATTTGGTTTATACTGTCTTCTCCCAGTTATTTTAGAATAAAATGAAAACACTTATCTGTAGAAACTCCTGCTATCCATGTGCAAAAAGTGTGCTAAGGCTGTTAAAATCAATGAGCTGTCGTAGAGGAAGAGCTGCTGCTTTTTCAGCCTTGTGTTCCACGTTGTTGAGATGGAGATGACATTGTGGAACAATGAGGCCTTCACTTTATTTCTTAGTATACTCATGTTCTGGGGTTCGACTGTAACATGAAAAGCATTCAGCATTCTAAACAGAGAGCCTGGGGTCTTGACACCACATACTCAATAACTGCGTTCACTCTGCACGAAGAGTAAGTGACTCATAATTTCAAGATAACTTTTGCACTGCTGTTGTGTCATTCCAAGGCGTTCTGACTTCCAGGCAACCAGGATGTGGTCTGGGAGAGAAATCTTGAATTAGGAGATTCCAGCTACTCATACACTCAGGAGACAGATTTTATTCTGTCATGTTGCTACAAAAATTAAAAAATATCCCAACGGATATCTGGATAACCTGCTTCAAAAAAGTGCTGATGACTTCTCAAGAGTGCAGTTCGGTGCCCATTAAGTTCTGATAGTTTGGATTGTGCTTGCAGGGAGGAGTGTCCTGAAGCTAGAAGAAACCTTTGCTCAGTGTCTTGTCATCATCTTTCTCCCTCCCCCATGTTTTCATTTCCCAAGGGTGTGGGTGACGAGTTATAGCCAAAATAGAGTTTCTTTACTTTGTGGGTTTGTCAGACCTTTAGAGGGCAGCTAACAGTTTGTGTAACTCTTTGAAAAGCACGTTTCTCAGCCAAGAATGCTACCCTTCTGGCCCCTCTGTTGGGCCGTGCTTGATCTTCATTACGGAGGACGTGGCATGAACAGAAGTGCTGGGTCCCTCCTCTCCCCGCACAGCTGCATGCGACCGCAGCCTGTGGAGCGGCCGTGGTGCTGTGGGAAGGGATGCCTCAGCACATCGGATCAATAGCAGCAAGCCTGGCTTTTCGCACAAATAATGGAAAATTGAAGACCACAGAACTAGTCCAAAGGGAAAGTACTTCAAAAGCCCTTGGATGTTCTTTGCAAATTGTGGGGTGTTTTTATGTTGTTGTTCTTCAGCATAATTTCCAGGATTTGACAATGTATTTAAAGCTGAATCTAAAGCCCATCAGCACAAACGGTGTAGAGAGATAGGTGAAGATCTGGGAGCTGGAAGCACACCCCACGTCCCTGGGGGGGTTGGGGGGGGCTCCTCCTTGTGCACACAGTGGGCACCAGCTGTGGCAGGGGTACATCCAGGACAGCTGCACTGGTCAGGAAGCTCAGACTTCTTGAAATACCTTCTTTGGCCTGGCTGTAATTTTCTGCCTTGACCTAAGTCCAGGTAGTGTGAAAAACGTCTAGGAATAGTCTGTTTTCTTTCTCTCTCTCCCCATATGCTACTTCTTTTACTCTTAGAGCAAAGTGCAAATTTCAAAACAGGACTTTTGAAGAAAAGCGAACTTTGATTCCCAGCAGAATGCTGCTTTTGGTTGGGGGCTTCCTTTATTTTTGACTGTGCAGCCATGGCTTCTAGTGTAAACAGATTAAAACAGCAGTAAACTCAGTTTTTAAATAGCACTGTAACAGTGGGTTTCCTGCTGTCAAGATTCTTGGTGTTAATTCAGTGTTATGTATGGTATTGCCAGTAGCGTAGAGGCATAAAGGAAGCTTTATTTTTGTAGCTGAGTCAAGAAAACATGGAAGAGATCTTTAAAGAGACCCACAAAATCGGCGCTCTCTCTCTCTCTCTCTCTCTCTCTCTCTCTCTCTCTCTCTCTCTCTTTTGCTTTTTATGCACAGGTAAACAATTCTGTTATAGAATTCCCTAAATGAAGGTCTGTGGCACATTTATAACTTCATCATCTCAGTGGTTAAGAAAATCAAGCTAGTAACCAGGATAGTGCCGCTGGCTTTCTGCCTTTGGAGCACAGTTTCTTGTATCAGCACGTGTTTTTGTTTTCCTTCTCTCCTTTTTTTTTCCTAAGCTTTTTCTAGATGAACAAAACATTCAAACTGCAGCCTTGTTCCTTAAAGATCAGACCCTTCATTCCCAGTCTTCCCAACGCATTGTGTAAGATGCAGTTATATTTTCAGAGCACAGAAACATACTGGTGATGACTGAAATAATTTATTTTGAATACATCAAAATGAAATGGACATTCATGGAATCAGCTTTTTAGCCTGGACATAGGTGTTACAATGATTACATTTCCGACTACTGGAGATTTCCAGGGAATGCTAGCAATAGCATAATCACTGAGTATACTGCAAATGTAACCATGAACATGAAGTGCTCTTTACTGCTCTGTTTGCCTTCTTGGCTTACAGTACTAGGTTTAGTTTGCAAGTGTTGCAGAAAAAGCTTTTGCTCATTTGAAAAAAAGGAGAAAAAAATGAAGCAGACAGACACAGATGGGAAGGAAAAAAGGCTGCAACACTGTCTTAGGAATTAGCAAATCATCCTGTAAAATGCAAGAACAGTCTGAAATTTGAACAGCCAGGAGCTGCACGGGACACAGCGCTGCAAGTCTTAGATTACCAGGTCTGCGGTTTTGGGGTGTGAGCGGTGACTCCACGGTGATATCCCAGCTGGACCTTCCATCGCTGGATGCTGCAGGCAGACTGCTGAAGGCACGTCTGGTGTTTCAGTCCTGCTTAAGCAGGTGGTGTAGATAAGAAGCAACCCACCTGCTGCAAGGAAGAATCCAGCAAACCACCCCAGGAACATTGCCTCCCCAAATTCCCAACGCGGGACAATGTTGGGAATGGTTTCATCCCAAAACTCAAGGACTGTGTTATAAGCGACCCAGGAGACCGGCACCAAGGTCATGATCCCTGACATGCTGAAAGCCGCTCCTCCAGCAAGCAGGAGCCATTTCTTTAGACCAGGTTTTTCTTCACATGTTTTCCAGCAGTCCAAGCCCAAACTGGCGAGGAGGAACCCGAGAAGCCCCAGCCCATTGGAGAGGCACATCAGGATTCGGGACACACGCAGCTCCAGCGGCAGAGCGAGGAAGGAGTCGTGGGCTTTGCACTCCGTCGCTCCCTCCTCCTGGACTATGCAGACCTGCCAGAGCCCCATGGTCCAGATCTCCAGTTCATTTAAGTCCAAGTTGAGGTTCTTCCAGAGTGGCACGAAAGTGGTGACACAGGACGAGACCCACCCGAAGAGCGCGAGAAACATTGCACCCAGTTGGACCTTTGTGTTGCAGCTCCAAGCCATGCTAACGCTGCGTCTGTAAGCTGTGCGCCGGCTCCACTGGTGAGGCTGAGATAAGCTTAGGTGAGCAGAAGCTTTTGGTATTAACACTTTTGGAGCTGTGCATTTATGGTGTGGATTTCCATGAATGCACCGTGTCCATTGACAGCCACAGACAGAGTGCTGCTATTTGCTCCTGGTGTTCAGCGGAGTCGCATGGGGGAAATTCAAGCTTATACCTCTAATTCCTGGGTGTGGCCACAATCATTTTTTTGTGTCTTGTTGGTTTTGTTGTGTTAAAAGAAGGCACTGCTGGCTAGGCAGGAAAAACTGGGTACAACAGGGAGCAAAGCTGTTCTGGAAAGCCAAGCATCGACCCCATGCTCCCTTCCCTCTCCCCCCACTTCCCCCTCGCTGCTGCGCATGCAGCACTTGGTGCTTGTGCAGCCCCGCTCCCTGCATGTTCTGATGTCCTGTCCCTGCACCGCTGGTGTCAGGCCAGGGGTGGATGCTCTGGGCTGGCAGGTTCTTCGGAGAGGACATCCCCAGGTGTCCCCAGGGATGGTGGTTTGTATCTCTGCGTGTAGACAGTATTGCTTCAGGGCAAACCTGGCTCACAGGCTGCAGTGGTCCTGCCTTGCCATGCTGTCCATACACAGGAGGGTTAAGTGAAAGCATGCAAATCCTCTGAGCCTCAGGAACCCTGAAGTGAGAGTCTTGGCAGAGAGCAGCTCCCGGCAAGCAGCAGCTCCTGCCCTGGCCGGGAGGGGAGAGGAGCTGCCGGCTGCTGCAGGGGACAGGGTGCCTGGAGGAGAGCACATCTCCCCTCCTGGCAACTGTGGCATAGAGCTTTCTCAGGAAGATTTAAGTCATCAACCCTCATGCTGTCCTTAAATAAATACCCAGGGAGGTCTTGAGAGCTGCCCAGGAGCTCAGTGGAGGACTGGGGCTTCCACGAAGGCCGCAGCTCTGCCGGAGGAGCAGGGGACGCTACTGCCTGTTTGCTCAGCACAGAGGTGGAAGGCTCCCAACTGGGAAGCACTTTCACAGCGAGCAAGGTAATGATGGCATTGGTTTGGCTTGAGTGTGTTTTCTTTGAATAGTGACTTTACAAACAGGCAGCAACAAAGCCTTATGAACTGCTGGGGGAAGAGGCAGCTCTGCCCCGAGTGCGGCCACCCTGCGCTGATGGGAGCGATCGGGGAGCTGGGCTGAGCAGCCCCGCGTCACGCAGGCGCTGTGAGACCCACGCATCACAACGTGAGGTGAGCACGGTGATGTCCTGACTCCTCCTGCTTCACTGTTCTGCAGGACATTCTCCCTTCTGCATCATGGAGGAAAGCAAGGTGCCTGCGCTCCTACTCCACTCCTCACGGTCAAGGAGACTTTTGTAAACGTAGCGGTCTTCTCTGCACCCCTCCCTCCCAGCTTGGATCTCCAGGGAGCATCTTCTCTTCGCAGCAGTGGTGCTGGGAGGGAGCCTTGTGCCCCAGGCCCCGGAGGCTGAGCTGGAAGCAGCTGCTCCTAAGAAACGTTTTTCTCCTTGCTGCAGAGCCAGGCCCCGTGGGCACTCCCGGGCCTGCTCCTTCCACAGACACTTGCAGACGGACAGCGTGGCGCAGCCGCCCGCCCTTGTGCCCTGCCGAGCGCTGTGGGCAAGGGGAGATGTCAGGAGCACTTGGCACTGCATTGCACTCAGCACCAAGGGAAACATGCTGCTGCTTGACGTGAGCATGAGGAAAGCTGCAGAGAGCAAAATGTTTCCCTTCACATTGCCTCATGGCCCAGAGGCTGCTTCAGCAGAGCCGAGCTCTGCGCGATGGCTCTCCTGCTGTGGGAGGCAGAGGTGTTGGTCCTGGAAGTCTCTGTGCTGCACCAGGACTGAACTGTACCCTCACCATGGTGCTTCGCATCCTCAGAAAGTGCTTTGCAAACATTTGTCCTCAGAGCAGCGTTGTCGGGTCACTGGGGTTATCTGCATTTAAGTGCCAGGGGAGCTGGAACACAGAAGTAGAGCTGAGATGTCACTTTGGAAAAAGAGGACCTGCCGTGACTGAGAGAAAAGACCTTGCTGTAAAAAAGATAGGGCAAAAGTAAAAAGGAGAGACCACTTCATAAGGAAAATCCTAATTTTCTGTTGACACTCGCTTCCCATCTGTTCCTGCATGCCCAGCCCCACAAATGGGATACGAGGTCCAGCTTTTAGATTCATCTTCATTGGGAGATTAGTTGACTAATCTCTCATTCATCTGTCCTCTTTGTTACCAAGAAGGATATTAGGGGGCAAGGCTAGTAAATTACTGTTCCTTCCTCATCACAGCAGCGGTGTTGGTGCTGCTGGGGCCAGGAGCCCGGTGCTGGGCACCGTGCCCGTGCAGCTAGGACACGAGGTGCTCTGGCCCTGTGACCCCAGCAGAGGCCGTGGCCATAGGACCTCCCTCCCTCCCTCTGTCCCTCCCCATGCCTCAGGCTGGCTGAGGAGGGGACTCAGAGCCTGTGGAACTCAGCACAGCTGGGGCTGGTGGTGCCTCCGTGCCCCACGTCTCCAGCACCAAGCCTCTGCCAATTTCCTGGAACACAACCCAAGTGAAAGAGGGGAGATGGTTTAAAAAAAAAAAGTGCAGGGTCACCAGAACCTGTTTGCTCTAGGGACGGGTAGCTTCATCTCTTGGGTACACATCCTGCTTTGCAGTGCTTGGTGCTGACTGAGGGCTGCTCTGCTGCAGCCTCCTGCCGTACCACATCCTGCACCGGGCAGTCGCCGCTGCCTTCCACCCATCTCTCGCCCTCCTTCCTGACCGTTGCTAAAGTGTGCGGGAAACTTGGGTGTCCCAAACCCCGCTGTAAGCCAGGACCTGCCTGCAGGCACTGGCTCTGGACACATCCCCGCGGTCCTGCCAGTTGCAAGCTGCCTCCAGGCAATGTCTGTGGTCGGCATTTGCTCCGGCAGCCCTGCTGCACAGGCCACCGCCAGTCACACAGGGGACAGGGACAGGGGACGTGCTCTGCCCCCTTCGTCCCTGCCCGCTCGGCCCGGCCATCCCTCGCTGCCTCCCTGGGCAGGAGCTGTTGCCTGTGGGAGGTGGGGTGAGCTGAGGCCTGCAGTCACAGTTAACTCCCAGTGCAAGTTGTGGAGTCTTAACTGTGCTATATTGGTAACGCTGAGACGTGTGAGGCTGGGGCTGAGCAGTTATTTATAAACTCTGTGCTACCTTTGCTATTTTTAACCATCCTGCTGTAGGGAACCAACTTTAAATACACCACAGTGGCATCCTCTGTGAGGAGTGAGCCCTCCAGGCGCGTTATCCCTGCCCTGCAGTTCTCAGGTGGTCAGGAGGCGCTGGGACCCGTCTGCCTGCAGCCCCTGCTTGCGAGGCAAACTCCAGCCCCGGCCTCTGCACGGAGCCGCGGGGCCCGGCGTGCCCACGGGCCCCAGGTGCCCAGGAAGGGCTGTGTGGGGCCACGCTGAGAGCTCCATCCCCCGGGCGTGGGGTGAGCCTCCCCAGCACCTCGCAAGGGAAGGGACAGTGGCTTCTCCCTGCCTGCAGCCCAAGGTTTCGGACCTTCCCGCCCCTGGACCTCGCCCATCACAGGCAGATGGACGGGAGAGCAGAGGTCACGAGCGGCCACTGGTGCTCCTGGCCTGAAACCCAGCCCTGCTCCATGCTGGGAGGCTGCGGCAGGGGGAAAGGGAAGGCCATGCCTCCGCTGCGCAGGCCAGCCCGCCGACCCCCACAGTGCATCTGCTTCTTGCCCGAGCCCTTCCGATTAAATCAACTTGAGGTATTTCTGCCTGTCATTGAGGGAGATTAATGGGTGACCTTCTTCTCGTGGAGCAGGATTGGAGGGCGCTGCCAAGCTCCCCTTCCCTCCCATAAGCTCTGCTGCACAGCCAGGAGAGGATTTTCCTCCAGAACCGGTTGGAAGATGCCTGAGGGCAGACGGGACAGCACTGGGGTGGCCCAAGAGCAGCTGTAGGTGTGGGCAGAGGCTGAGGACTGCCGGCCATGCCTGCTCCTGCCCAGCGGGCGCTGTGCCTGGAGATGCGGTAGGTGTACCGGGGGCTGCAGGCGCTGCTTCCACGCAGGTCTGCATGAGCAGGGGGCTCACAGCCACTGTCCCAAGGAGGAGAGGGGAAGGGATGGGGTGGGAGTGTGATGCTGAGGGTGTCTGCAAGGCCATCCCCTCTGTTTTGGTTTGTCCTGGGCATCACCAAGCGTTTGCAAGCGGGGCATGCATCTGTGGTGTGTGGGCTGGGGCAGCAGCCATGGGACGGTGGCAGGAGGTGGCAGGGCAGAGACACAGCAAGAGCCAGAGCACTGCACCTGAGGACTCTGGCAGTGAGCGCTTCTCAGAGCAGGTGATGCTCAAAGGATGCGCAGAACCCAGCGCTCAGGCAGGGTCCCCTGGCAGCCCAGGGCTCCTGGCCCCATGGGTCAGAGCAATCCTGCCTCGCTGCCAGGATTTCCAGGAACAGGACCTCCTGCAGCACTTCCCTCCAGGAAATAGGGCTGAGATGGCCAAGGTGATAAGGCAGGAGGGCTAAGGGACAATAGGCACAGAGCAATGCTGCATTAACCCCTCTCCTTCCCAGCCTTTTGTATTTGAGAGCTGCATGCGTGTCCATCCCTACCTGTGCAGCATCGGCTCTTGCTCCAGTGCTGAGCCACATCTCTGGGCATGCAAAATTCATGCCCGAGAGTCTCATGTCGTGTCTGTTACAGGAATTACATTTGGTTTGGGAAAAAATCTCTAAACATAATAAATTGGCAGGAGCATTTGCTGTAGCATATCAAGGGAAAACATCTTAAAATAAAGGAATTTAATATTTCCAGAATTTCCTGACTTTATAAAGTGTCTTGCTACAGATCTGCTGCCACTATGCCTGTGGGAGCTGTGCTCTTCAAATATGTAGGCTTCTGCAGCTCCTGCTTTTCCTGCTGCAGAGGAAGGCAGAAGAGCAGAGGAACTGATCCCAGCCCCACACCAAGGGCACACAGAGGCCAGATGTCAGCCCTCAGCTGGCCACTGCTGCCCCAAGGAAGAAAATAATTAAGACAGATGATTATTGCTGAGATAAAGCACTCACCTCAAAGCTTGTTAGACCAATTGTTGCAGCCCAGCCCAGCGGGGATGTATGCTGAATCACAATTGTTTTTCACTTTCCCTCCTCTTTATCCATTTTTGTTGTAAATATTCCTCTGCTCATAGGGCTTCTAGCTCCCCTACAGCCAGGATTCACTGAATCACAAAATGCAGTGCTGTTAAGCAGCAGGCAGTTCAGGAAAGCTCAGCGGACACGGGTGGGGAGCGGTGAAGCCGTGTGCTGTGCAGCTCGCCCACCACACGTGGCTGCTCGGCAAGGACAGCCGGGATGGGGTTTCTGCACGAAGCTCACGCACAGAGGCTTGGGACAGCCCGGAGTGTGTGTACAGCCTGCAGCAGGATCGCTCCATTGCAGAACTTGTTTGTTTGCAACTTCTCTACGCAGCTGCTGTAAGACCCAAGCGTCTGAGCCTCAGTCCTGCTTGACAGACGACCAGATTGCCCACGCAAGGACCAAGAGGCTGAGGCAGAGGATGCTGGATGAGGCAGCAGGGCCCCTGGCCTTTCCCCTGGGGGGAAAAGCACCTGGAGCTGAGCTGGGGCAGATTCTGCTGTGAGCACCGCGAGGCTGCAGCCTGCTGACGGGGAGGGGGCTCCATCGGTCAGGTACCCCTGCACCACCTCCCTGCTCCTGTACTCAGCTCCTTCCCGATCCCGAGTTTTGTCGCTGAATGGCCTCGCAGCAACTTTCCAGGGCCTGGAAACACGCTGTAGGTAACCGCCAGCAAGGTGCCCGTTTCACGCAGCTGCTGGGGCTGCTCAAGTGGCCTCACAGGAAGAAGCCACGTCCATCCCCGGGTGGTGCAATGCAATTAGGGCAGGTAATTGGCTTAGCCATCTGGTGCCTCCCCCAGTCCAGCTCAGCTCCATCACCTGGCCGGGGGCCCCATCAGGAGATGGTGGCTCCCAGGGCCTGGGCCCCCGGCAGCTGCCCTCAGGGCGTGCTGGGTGCTCTTCCAGCCACAGCAGGTGCCCTGAGCGTAAGGCACCGCGGTGCAAGCACGCATCAGCTGTGCCACGCTGCCGGCCGTGGGACAGCTGCACGGAGAGGGGCATCCCCACTACAGCCAGGTACCTGCAGCTCAGTGGCAGCAAGACCGTGCCGAAGCCGCGGCAGAAATGTGGCTAACAGGATTACGGTCCAGGCAGGACCGGGATTAATAGGCTGCTTCCTCTGGGAGTTTCCTGGAGCTCTTTGCAGACAGGGCTCTCGCTCCAGGCCCACCGGCTGCAGCCTCCCCTCCCAGCCCTGGCGCACCCCTCTGCATCCCTCCCGCCTTTGCATCTCAGGTCCACGGCCCCATGCAGGGCTAATACCTTGCCTCCCCTTGTGGTGGCAGCTGCAGATGAGCAGGGGGAGCAGCTCTTGCTGAGCTGCTGCTCCCATGGATGCTTCCAGCTCCCACAGACCCATGGTGGTGGGACGAGGTGCCCCGCAGCCACCACGGTGGGGGCTTGCCCACCTTGCTGGGACATTCTGTTGCTCCGGTCTCCTCCAGGATGCTGTTTGCATTTCTAAGTAGCACTTTGGGTCACACCCAATTTGACTTTCTATGAGAAACTACATAAAAATAAATGTCAACTCTCTGAGCAAGTGGGAGGTGAGCCCTAGACAATGTGCTGGGGCTCTCTAGACGTCACTAACGTGAGTGAGGGAGTGAGGGATTTGGGTTTGTTTCCCATGAATGGAACTCTGTTTCAAAACCACCTCAGGCAAGCAAGGAGCTGTCATTAGCGACAGCCCTGACCCCAGCACCAAAGCAGCCTCGCTGCCAGGAGCCCCAGGGCCTCAGCTGCAGGATTTGTGCCACAACACCAGCCCTGCATGGGGCTTGGGGCTGTCCCCTCGTGGTGACCACGTGAACATCCTTCACCTGCTACAGCCCCGAGAGACTGCTGGCAGGACCCACCAGTGTTTACCCCCGACTTTGCCATCCCTGCCCAGCCTGCTGCCCGTGCATCCCGCACCCCACCTGACGCTACCCTTCTGTTCCCACAGCGCCCTGTGCCATGGCCGCCGTGCTGACCGCCGCCGCCAGCAGCACGGAGCCACAGTGGGAGAGCGGCCTCTGCACTCACAACGGCGTGGGTGGCAGCTGGCTGCTCCGCGAGGAGTCCCGGGGCCGGAGGAACTCCATCCCACCCGCGCAGGCGCCCACCGCCAGGCACATGCTGGCCTACCTGCCGCGGCCACCCACCGACTCCAGCCGCTACAGCACCTTCCCCCAGAAGGCAGGGCTGCGCCCCGACAACACCACCCGCGGGGCTCCGTGCAGGTCCCCGCTGTCCTGCGTGCGGTGTGGAGCTTCCCAGGCACGTGAGGCTCAGTGATGCTCAGTGCCTGGTGCACAGAGGATGAAGAGGGCGATTTAACATGGACTGGCCCCTTTCCCCTTGCAGCCCAAAGGCCCAGCCACCCCTGTGTTCCTGGCAGACGACAGCCAACAGCAAAAGGCCACCAGCGCTGCTGAGAAAAGAGCCCTAGTCCCAAACGATCTCCACCCGCCCTACAGCACTGTCATCCCCGGTGAGCTGGCTCTGCTTCAGAGACGAGCACACTCAGAGGACATTGTGCCCGCCAGGCGCTGGCCCAGCACCTCCATCAGCACTGGCGACCTGCCCAAGCACCGCCGCACGTCACGCCATGACCCACTGCCCATGCCACGGGACGTCTCCACCCGCTGGTACCCGTGGCACACGCACAGCGTGCCCACCATCCCCAGCCCTGTGCAGAGCAAAACACCCACCCGGAGCATCGTCTCCATCCCCTCTACAGAGAAGCTGCAGACCCGGCGCTGCAAGCTCATGGAGGACGAGCGGCCGCTCAGCTTGGCGAGCAAGCAGCAGAGGCAGCGCTACGTCACCAAAGTAGGCAAGTGCCAGGTGAACCTGGGCAACATCCAGGAGAAGAAGAGGTTCCTCTCAGACATTTTCACCACTATCGTGGACCTCAAGTACCGCTGGTTCCTCTTCGTTTTCATGATGTGCTATATTGTCACCTGGGTTGTCTTTGGCACCATCTATTTCTTCGACGCATGGATAAGGGGTGACATCGACCACATTGGCGATCCAGAGTGGAAGGCGTGCATCGAGAACGTGGACAATTTCATATCTGCCTTACTCTTCTCTGTGGAAAGTCAGAGGACCATTGGCTACGGCTCCAGGATCGTGACTGCCAACTGTGCCGAAGGCGTCATCCTGCTCATGGCACAGTCCATCATTGGGTCCATGATTGATGCCCTTATGGTGGGCTGCATGTTTGTCAAGATCTCCAGGCCCAAGAAGCGTGCCCAGACCTTAATCTTCAGCAAAAACTGCGTCATCTCCCACCGAGACGAGAAGCTCTGCCTGATGTTCCGCATCGGGGACCTCCGGGAGAGCCACATGGTGGATGCAAAAATAAGAGCCAAACTGATTAAATCCAGACAGACCAAAGAAGGGGAGTTCATCCCCTTGGAGCAGTCGGAGCTGAACCTGGGCTACGACACAGGGGAGGACAGGTTGTTCCTGGTGGAGCCCCAGATCATCTGCCATGTCATCAACCAGCGCAGCCCCTTCTGGGACATGTCGGCAGAGTCGCTGAGGAGGGAGCAGTTTGAGATCATCATCATCCTCGAGGGCATTGTGGAGGCCACGGGTGAGTGACAGGGGTTGGGGTGGCTCTGTCTAGCCCCGTACAAAGTGGCTGCTGTTGGGAAGCCGGCCTGGCTGCGCTGTTTGCCCGGTGCCGCAGCCGCAGGCGGAGGTCGGGGGAACCGGGTGCAAGGGGTGGGGACCGGGGGTCCTGCAGGCGGCGTGGTGCGGAGCCCATCTCCGAGCACTCCTGGAGAGCCCGGGCCCTGCCTTCACGCTCCGGGCTTCACCGCAAGCGCATCGCTGCGGGCACGGGCACAGGACCGTGAATCCTGTGGCGTCGCGGCCCTGGGATGGCCCCGGGGGTCCCGGTGCTGCGGGGGCCGCGGGCCGTGAGGGGGCTCCGAGTGGCGCGTCCGAGCCTCCCCTGGGCCGTGCCCCGCAGGGATGACGTGCCAGGCCCGCACCTCGTACACCGAGGACGAGATCCTGTGGGGGTACCGCTTCGAGCCCTGCATGTGGCTGGAGAAGGGCGCCTTCCGCGTGGACTACAGCCGCTTCGAGCTCACCTTCGAGGTGCAGACCCCGGCGGCCAGCGCCAAGGAGATGCAGGAGATGGCGGAGCTGCAGCGCCGGGGCCGCGCCACCACCGGCCTGGGCTGGGCCCCGCCGCCCGTCTGAGCGGCCCCGGGGGCGGCCCCGGCGGGGGGCGGCGGCTCTGCGGCCATCGGGCCCGGCACCCGCGGTAACGGGACCGGCACCGGGGAGACCCCGGGTCCCCCCCGGCCCCCATCGCCGTGAGGGCACCGCGGGAGCACGGCGGGGGAGGGCGCGGGCGTCAAATAAACGAACAAACAAATAAATACATAACGGAAAGCCCCCCCCGGTGGCTTGTGCATCAGTGTGTTTATTGACGTATGCAAACGACTTCATTAATATTCGCTATGCTAATCAGCTCGGTCTCGCCCCCCGCGCGTGCAGCTGCCCGCCCGCCCGCCAGGGGGCGCCGCAGCCACGCCCGCGCCGCTCCCCGGAGGCCGCCGCGCCCCGCCCCGCGCTCCCGGCGCGTGTTGATGACGTCACGCGGAGCGCGGCGCGGTGACGCGCGCGGCGGGCGCTGGAGCGGGAGCGGCGGCCCCGGGCCCGGCCCGGCCCGCCCCGCATGGCGCGGCCATGACGGACCAGGAGAACAACAACAGCATCTCCGCCAACCCCTTCGCCGCGCTCTTCAGCTCGCTGGCCGACGCCAGGCAGTTCGCCGCCGGGCAGAAGCAGCAGCCGCGGCAGCTGGCAGGTCGGGGCCGGGGCGCGGCGGGCGGGGCGGGGGCGGCCGGCGAGGGCCGCGGGGCCGGCGAGGGCCCGGGCGGGGCCGGGCCGGGCCGGGCGGGGAGCCGCGGGCCGCTGACGGGGCCGCCCGGGGCCGGGGCCGCGCGTTCCTGTGTGACGCCGCCGTTCGGGCGCTCGGGGGCGGTTCTGGAGCTCGGGGGGGGCAGCCCGGTGGGCAGCTCTGGATCTCGGTGTCGCAGGTGAGGAGACCTCGGCCAGCCAGGATGACTCCGACAACAGCGTCTCCGAGAGCCTGGACGACTGCGATTACTCCGTGGCCGAGATCAGCCGCTCGTTCCGCTCCCAGCGGGAGCTGTGCGAGCAGCTCAACATCAACCACATGATTCAGAGGATCTTCCTCATCACCCTCGACAACAGTGAGTGCTCGTGCCGGGGGCTGAGCTTTCCGTGGCAGGTGTTGGCCCGTCACTGCCGTGGTTTGCTTTGTGAAGGCAACTGCGGGGCCCCAAGGAGACGGGCGCTGGTGTGCTCCCGTCTGCGCAGACCCCGGTAGGCGCGAGCCCCGCTTCAAGCAGGGAGCTCTGCTCTGTGCCTGTGCCGGTGGGAAACAGCCTGGGAGAAACGCTGGGTGGAGAGCATCTGGCCTGGAACCGTGCAGCTGGTTATCTCGTGTGCTCAAAGCCTTCAGCAGAGTTCCTGTGTTTGCTTTTGACTTGTAAGGATCAGATAAAGCAACATTACACAGCTGCTGAGAGACTATTTCTGCCGCTGTCTCCTAAAAACAATCCTGAGAGTCAGCGCTTCTGAGCGTCTTCAGCTGCATGGGGCCAGCAGAGGCAGCACTTGGCATTTCTGAGGTGGCCCAAGGTGGCACCGCTGGCAGCAGCATGCTGAGAAGCTCATGCTGCTTCTGCTGAGCGCGGGCCCTCAAAGCAAGGATGTGAACAAGGGAACTCTGTGGGAGCTTCGGCTCTCGTAGTAGCCCTAAACTGTATTTTACTTGTGATATCAGTGTAAGAGCGTGACTTCTAATAGTGTGCAGCATGACTTGTGTACTTGCAGAAGGAGGGCTGTCTTGATGAGTTCCCGAGTGGACCATGCTTTGAGCAGAGGTGTGAGAAGCCTCACAGAAGCTTGTCAGATCTACACGAAACTGGGTGGGAATGGTGTGAGAGGGGCAGGGCTTCCCTGCAGTAGCTGGTAGCAGACAGCTCTGCCACGGGCAGGATCCTGCCTGTAGGTTTCACTGCTTGCTGCTATGTTTTCTGTCAGCTTTGGGACAATAGATTATTTGTGTTTTCCTCAGGTGATCCCAGCATGAAAAGTGGAAATGGGATTCCAGCTCGTTGTGTGTATTTGGAAGAAATGGCTGCAGATCTGGATGACCAAGACTGGCTTGACATGGAAAATATAGAGCAGGTACGATTGCTGCATATCTCATTTCTCACACAGACTGATGGCTGTCCAGACAGAAATAGTGTAGCTGCTGTGAGTGGTGTGCTGATTGCTCCTGATGGAACTCTTTCAAAATCCTAGTTGTGAGTGGGGAATTCAGTGTTTTCTGTTTGAGGCAGGTTGTCCTACAGCAATGGTGACAGGAAAGGAGAGCCTTTTATGTGCATTCTGTTTTTAAAAACAAACAAAAATGTGTTTGTTTAGTTCTGTGTAGTTATCCTGACCGTTGACAACTTCCCAGTAATCGGCACAATAAGGCTTTTAGATCTTCTGTTTACTTTGGGAACAGCAATTAAATATCTTTCCTCGCAAAGTGTACGCAATGCATCCTGAGTGAAGGCTGTCTGCCAAAGCAGAGCACGGAGCTGCTAGTTAGAGTTCCCTTAGAACTGCCATCGCTCTTGAAGGTGATTGGAGAAATTGTTAGTTTAGCACTTAACTGAGTCTGAAGATTCTCAGTCTGGTACTCTTACTTAATAAGGGTTAAAGAGGGCTCTTCTGGGCAGAAATAGTTTAGCCTAAGATGATAAGGGATTTATTTTAAGTGATTTTTTTTCTCTCCTGGGACTGTTTCACTTTCAGCCTATTTTTGCTTGTGTCTAGGCCCTGTTCACCCGCCTGCTGCTGCAGGAGCCTGGAAACCACCTGATTTACATGACCTCTGCCAGTACACAAAACCTCTCTGCAGATCGGGACGCAGGGGAGAAACAAATTCTACGCTACCTCTATGCCTGTTTCCAGAGGGCAAGAGAAGAGGTGGGTAGAAGTTTCTGAGAAAGGAGATAACTTTGTTATCCAAAAGCTGACGTTTTAGTGGAGAGAATTGGATACACGATCCCAGATCTATCTTGTCGTTTCTGTGCAGATAACCAAGGTTCCAGAGAACTTGCTGCCCTTTGCTGTGCGCTGCCGAAATCTGACTGTGTCAAATGCTCACACTGTTCTTCTTACCCCAGAGATTTATGTCAACCAGAATGTGTATGAGCAGCTGGTGGACCTGATGCTGGAGGCACTGAGAGGGGCACGTAAGTTTGACTAAACTTAATTGATGCCTTAGTCTGTAAGGTTACCGTTAGTGTTGTAAGGCTTCTTAGTTTGTTCTAGCTGCATTTTTCTTTAAGTGCATTCAGCCCTCTGAATGTTTGCACTTTGCAATGTCGGTGATGGTGAGCTCTCCTGTCTCCATTGAGGAAGTGGCTGTAAAAGAGACTCTGAATTATTGTCTCTAAGCAAGCCAGGGACATCTTAACATAGGTAAAGCCTGAGGGACGAATATTGTGGCTTGAGTGAAGCTTTGGCTCCATTCATTGTTAAAAGGAAGGTGAAAGGGAGGGCTGTGCTTGGGTAGCAGGGTGTGCATACTCTGAGCTTCGGCTGCACTGAGGATCTATTTGTCTGTAACGGTCTTGTATCGCTTGCTAGATTTTGAAGACATGACTGAGTTTCTCGAGGAGGTCATAGAAGCCTTAACAATGGATGAGGAAGTGCGGACATTTGGGGAAGTCATGATTCCAGTGTTCGATATTTTGCTGGGCAGGATCAAGGACTTGGACCTTTGTCAGATCCTGCTGTACACTTACCTAGATATGCTCCTCTACTTCACAAAGCAGAAAGATATAGCAAAGGTATGTGTCCTAGCCGTATGAAGAGCCAGTAACTTTTGTGTCTTATGCGGAAACCCCACAGGTTGCAATAGTATAATCCTAGCGGTGTTCAGTGAATGCTTCTCTAACACCACTCAAAGACAAGAGGTAGAAGAAGAGAAAACAGTTTGCAGGTGACAACAGGGTAGTAGATGTTGGTTATACAAAGAGACACTTGTAATGTACCTGTAACTTTCTGCTCAATGGCTGATGACTTATCCCTTATTTATTTTTCAATGACAGGCTGGTTGCTTCTTGCGCTCTTTTCATTTTTAGAAATTTGTTACCATTAGTGTAATTCTGATACCTGCATTGCAGTTAGACTTGTGCATACCCAAGATGATCTACTCGGTCACTCACAGATTCTGCTTACAGGGATGCATTTAGATGATCTAACCTGTTCGGTTCAAACCAAAAGTGCAGTGTAACAACTTGTGTGTACCCTTAGTCCTTTTTAGTTTCTGATTGGCTGGCCTAAACCCATAGTTTTTTTAGTGGGATTTTATATAAATGTCAGCATGTTCATCTGTTCCCTAGGTATTTGCAGGCTATATTCAGCCCAAGGATCCTAATAATGGACAGATGTATCAGAAGACATTGTTAGGTGCCATTTTAAATATCTCCTGTTTGCTAAAGACTCCTGGTGTAGTAGAGAATCACGGCTACTTCTTGAATCCATCCCGATCCAGTCCACAAGAGATCAAGGTGCAGGAATCCAACATCCATCAGGTGGGGCTGAAGTGTAATACTGCTGCTTCCCAATGTATTTTATTAGTCTCTGGGCTTGCGGGTTAAAGTGAAAAGACTTGATGTTGGTGCGGAGTTGTTCCACTGGCTCTTTGATAGCGTGTCTTGGTGGCAAAGCAAGTCACAGAACTGCTTTGGATTGTGGATTCTCCATCTGTAAAATGTAAATAGCTTTGCGTGCTTACTCAGGTTGTAACCGAAGTCTTCAAATTGATCTCGTGTTTCTGCTGCTTATGAGTGAGTTGTCTGTTACCAAAGTAGTTTTCTGATTTTTGGGAAAATGGTATGGTACTTTCAGAACAGATACTGGTACCATAGCTTAAGATGGTATTTGGAGATAATTTAACTTAGATGTTGTAAGCACTATGAAATATTTTTCAGTACCTGTCCCGTAATTGTAACATTGACTCACTAGCAGATAAAATGACAGGCAACACTCACTGTGTATTTGAAATTAAATACCTTCCCTCCTGAGATCAGCAGTGCTGGGAGGATCTTAAAGATTATTTCAGAAGATAGAACAAAGCATCACAAATCAGAACATAAACACAGTTCTTGTTCTACAGGGAAGGATGTTCAGGTGCAGGAGTTTGTCCCGGAGAATGGGATTCCCAGCCATGTATTCTTTTAGGGTCATTGTTTCTGCCAAAAACGTGCAAAGAATTTTGCTTTTATTTCCTACTGAAACAACTTGCTCTTGGCTATGCTTTTGAGCGTGTCCCTAATTATTCTTTCTTGGTGGCCTCAGGATTTGGCCTTTTCATAACATGTCTGATGGGTGATTGATTTAGGCGTCATGACTTTGAAAAAAAAAGTCTTTAAAAAATTTTCTTTGAAAATCCTGCCTTTTAAGAGTAGTATGCAGTCTGGACCTGTGACAGCTCCAGCATTAATGGCAGGACAGGCAAAAGATGCCTTTCTAACAATGACTCCTTCAAACATGCTCTGTTCCCTCTAACAGTTCATGGCCCAATTCCACGAGAAGATCTACCAGATGCTCAAGAACCTGTTGCAGTTGTCTCCAGAAACAAAGCACAGGATTTTGTCCTGGCTGGGAAACTGTCTCCATGCTAATGCAGGCCGTACCAAAATTTGGGCTAATCAGATGCCAGAGATCTTCTTCCAGATGTATGCCTCAGATGCCTTCTTCCTGAATTTGGGAGCTGCACTCCTAAAGCTGTGTCAGCCCTTCTGCAAACCAAAATCTCCTAGGCTGCTAACCTTTAATCCTACTTACTGTGCCCTAAAGGAGCTGAATGAAGAGGAAAGGAGGAGTAAGAATGTACATATGAAAGGTATGCCCAAAACCTGTGGGAGTAAGTGAATTAGACAGGGGGTCTCTTCAGTTCTCTACCTCTCCCAGCAGCGCTCTCTTGTTGTACACCAGTAAAGGGAGAGAGAAATGAAGCACTAGAGAGGAGCAAAGGAAGAACTGAATACAAATAAAACGCTGCACAGCATCACCTACAGTCATTTCATATTATCAGTGGGAGCCATCTTGAGCACTCTTTCCTTACCAATGCTTCTGGGTACGACTTAATGCAGAGATGTTTTTAATTCTAGGTTTAGAAAAAGAAACGTGTTTGATACCTGCTGTGACTGAGCAAGAGCCAGAGTTTGCAAACAGCTACAATCTGGTGACAGAAAACCTGGTCCTAACACAATACACCCTTCACTTAGGATTTCACAGGTAATGGTTTTACAGCTGTATGAGTGTTCTTAAGGAGCTGACCTCTGAGAAGGTGTTAGATGTGCTACCAAGGCATGCACTTTGCAAGAATGATATCTGATATTCAGAAATAATGTGAATGTTAAAGCTGTAGGTAAATGATTGCTCCCAGCACTATTTTGTATCCGTGTACAGTTACATAAATTTTTACTAAATACTCACAACTTAGAGTGAGACACTTGAGTTGCCAAATGCCTTTCACGGTATGTTTTGACTGACCCTTGAGCATCAGGCTGACTAATTTTGTGAAGAAATTCATTTGTGTTCAGTCAAAGCTGACAGGAGTCCATGTTATTTATAGTGTGTTAACAGCTAAGTGCTGGATTGACATGGCTCACTCAGTTCTCATACCTTCTCTGAGAGAACAGGCCTGTGTCCCCTTGCTTATCTACTAGAGAGCTTCTGAGTAGCAGACCACTTGCCCAGTGTGAAGTGTCTGAACTGGCCCACTAAATGGATTTTAATTGAAACACAAATGCAAGGTAACTGGCTGTTTCCAGGAAACAATTTTCTGGACACCAGAATGCACTGTTTTTCTTAGTCTTCTGCAAATTGTTGCCTGGATACTATGAGGTCACTGCTGATCCAAGCCTAGTCCCCTTCTGGTTTATTATCTAAATATAGAAATAGATGAAAAAGTTATGCAAGTGGCTTGTTGCTGGGAAACTGAAAATGTCACCTCACAGGCATCTCCAGGGCTTACCCACTCCCTGACCTTGGTAATCTAACAGGGTTTGCAGCTGCGTAGTCTCATTATCTGCTCTGCTGAAGAGTGCTTCATAGGCTTCATAGGAGCCGTTGGTTTACCAGGCTGTGTAACAGACTTCTTTGACTCCTCTGGAGGATATCTTATCCTCCCAAGCGGTGGCTTGCCTTTCTTCAAGCACTTCCTGCTGCTGGCCCCCAAGCGGATTAGCTGCAGGAAATAGTTTGAATTGAAAGTACGCTTGCTGTGTTGCAGCCTCCCTGCTGCTGCTCAGAGGGAAGCAGCACACCTGGTCAAGCTGGCAACATTTTGAAGTCTTGCACTGGCAGCTGCACAAAACATCTCTCACAGTGTGTGGTGACTTCTGTTTCACTTAGGCAGTCTGTACTAAACTTATTTGCATCTTGTCTGGTGTCTTCCTCACCTTTTTTTTTTTTTTTTTTTACTAGGTTGCATGACCAGATGGTAAAGATAAACCAAAGCCTTCACCGCCTGCAAGTAGCGTGGCGAGAAGCTCAGCAGAGTTCTAGCCCTGCTGCTGACAGCCTCAGGGAGCAGTTTGAACGCCTGATGACCATCTATCTCTCCACAAAGACAGCGATGACGGAGCCACAGATGCTGCAGAACTGCCTCAATCTGCAGGTGTCCATGGCAGTTCTTCTGGTGCAGTTGGCTATAGGAAACCAAGGGACTGAGCCTCTAGAGCTGACGTTCCCATTGCCAGGGGTGGAAAACAGTGCATTGGCCTACGTACCAGGTGAAACCACCTTTCCTTGCTGCTTTGTGGCTGCTGTACATAAGGGTCTGAATCTAAAGTAATTTAAGTAGTGCTCTGTTCACATGGCCTTATTCCTGAAGATGTTCAAAGCACCTGGGTTTCCCTTTAATTTGGCTATGTGAAAGGCATTCTGTCTTTGGAAGAAAGGGTTAGAGAACACCTAAGGAAGTGTAGCGAAGGTCAGCTACAAAATGTCAAGATCCTTCTCACTGCTGAGTTGCCAAGTTTGGCCAAATAGCACATTGATTTACTATTTTCCATGTGCATAAAAGTCTGTTGTCAGGAGATTCTCTTCTCTTGAGCAGTGCGTAACATCAACAGATAGCTGCTGGGTGTTACCCTGATAAGTGAAGTGAATCCAGTGCATAACAAGTTTCATCAAGCTGACTATTCTTTGTGATTGTGGTGTTCTAATACAACTACTTAGTTCTAGAAACTTTAATCAGAATCAGGGAGGTAAGCTAAGTACATGGAAGACCAAAAAGCAGGCTGTGAGGTGCACAAGAAGGAATTAATATACAATTTCTGTTCACAGAATTCTTTGCAGATAATTTGGGTGACTTCTTCGTTTTCCTGCGACGCTTTGCTGATGACATTTTGGAGACTTCTGCCGATTCTCTGGAACATATCCTTCACTTTGTTACTGTTTTCATGGGTGATGTGGAGAGGTATGTACAGCTCCAGTTGTAAGCCCTTTATGCTTTTCTGCAGAGCACCTGGGTAGAACCAAGGAAGTGGAAATTGTTAGAAATGTCTTGAGATTTACTTTATACATCTGCGATTCGCTTTACCTCATTGAAAAAATTAAATTCTGTTCAAAGGAGTCACAAGAAACTTCCTGAAGGACTTGGGTTTCACATGAGGCACAAATAGGATTGTGTCTAAAAACTTGATGTGTCATACTACGCAGGAGCTTAGGCAGATAGAACTAGGTACCAGTGAACAGTAAGTGAGGAAAGTGAGGAGCAGGTGGAGATTTCACTTACTAGGGAGCTTTTTGTATGTATACTGTTCCAGCTAATCTGGGCTGGCCCTGGAAGATCTAAGTTGTAGTTCATCTTGGCAGTAACCCACAGCCTGACCTTGGGCAGACTGTTCAGCTTCTGCCCCACCAGTGCAGTAGAGAATTATGCCTTCACCTTGCTCAGTATCCAGTCATACACTGGAAAGCAAGCTCAGCAGGCAAGGGACTTTGGACTTTCAGAATAAATAGGAAACAAGTCATTGGACAATAAGTACAAAGCTGGGCTGACAAGTCATGTTTGCTCAGAGAAGCTACAGCTGACAAGCAAGCATGGCTTGCCAGCAGTACACCCTGCCAGAATTCTGTTCTGTGAGGGATGGAAGCAACAGCTTTGATATTTCCCGTACCTGTTCCCCTTTCTGTCTGAGATTTAATTGTGGGTGCTGACTGCCTGCATTCTTCCTGTGGCTCTGAGCAGCTCAATGCCAGCATCAGTTTTACAAATAGTTTGCAACAACTGGCTGCTCCTGTATGGATGGGCACAGCTCCTGGAGCATTTTCTGTACAGTTAAGTCCCCTCTGCGGCCCTCATGCCATGCTGAATTTGCATTTTTTTTCTCTTGCAGAATGAAAAATCCTCATCTGCGAGCCAAGCTGGCAGAAGTGCTGGAAGCTGTGATGCCTCATTTAGATCAGGTCCAAAATCCACTCGTCTCCAGTGTGTTTCATCGCAAACGAGTGTTCTGCTCTTACCAGAATGCTGCCCATCTTGCTGAGGCACTTATTAAAGTCTTTGTGGATATCGAGTTTACTGGTAGGTGTGAAAGGGGAAGAGGTGTCTTCCTTCTGTAAAATCTGTAGTGGGATGTCTTTGGGTTGTGAAGTACTTCAGTAAAAACAGATGAATCTTTATGTTGTGTTAAATTGCTCAATTGTTTTAGACAGAAAGCATTCCAGCAAAGCATTGGTCTTTCCAAACTTCTGACTTGTGCGGGACTACATAGCTAAAACGTGTAACCCTCAGAGCACAAGCTTTTCAGCAAAGTAATGCTTATAGTTACCCATCCTCTTATACTATGTGGGATCTGTTGTGCTGCTTTGAAATCAGTGTCAAATCTGACTTCCCAAGGAGCTGGTTTTATAATCCTGTGAGAGCAATAGGCAAAGCATACTGTTAGAGGAAATGTATATATTGTGTGCATGCAATTGGGACTTCCTGTTTTTTGAAATGGGAGATCTTCTCAAGAGCTGGAGAAGCTGCCCTTCTCACCTGTCCGCAGGCATATGGGCTGCTGCTGTAACACTGGCCTCCTGCTTGGGATGCTGCCAGGCACACTGAGTATCCATTGGCACTGCATCCTGCTATTATAAAAGTATCCTGATAGCTACTGAGGTGATCTCTTTTTTTTTAAAAAAAAAAAAAAAAAAAAAGAGCCATGGCCCCAGCAGCTGCACGTCTCCCCTGGCTATTGTTCCACAGGACTTGCTTGCCATGCTCTGTGGATGCTTAGTGCTAGTATGGTCACGGCAGTGCTCACATTCACTAGAAACTGCTGAACTTTTTTGTTGAGGAAGCGACAGTGATAATTGTGCTCTGACTGCTTGCTGGCTGTTGACGCATTCAGTGGCCCAGCTGTGTGCACTGGGAGGTCAGCATTTTAGCTTTCTGAAGAAAATGCAGCCTGCTCCCACGCAGTGCTAAACAAACATTGGAAAGGAATTTAAAATCCTTCTCTGTGCCCACATCTGATTTGCAATGCTCTTCTGCTTGTGTCTAGGTGACCCACATCAGTTTGAACAGAAATTTAATTACCGACGTCCAATGTACCCCATCCTGAGATACATGTGGGGCACAGATTCATACCGACAGAGCATAAAGGTAAGGCAAGAGGCATACATGTAAGCATGTGTATCTAGCTCCTAATGCAGTATATGGATTTGTGTCCTGCAGTCTGGAGTGTGCCAGAGCATTAACTGTTTTGTTGTTTGCAGGCTCTGGCTGATTATGCCTCAGAGAACCTAGAGGCAATGAATCCCCCTCTCTTCTTGCGCTTCCTTAATTTGCTCATGAATGATGCCATTTTCCTGTTGGATGAAGCCATACAGGTAGGGCTTACTACGTGTGCTGCAGGCATCATGTAGGAACCAGTTCTCACTCACTTGAAGATGGCTCGTTACAATATTGACTCTCTCTCTAGAACAGTATTCATGTACTCAATTCTTTGGATGAATCCTTGCAGTAGACGCTTGCTAGGAAACTCAGCTGAGCCAGTTCATAATCTTAAAAGCATCAAGGCTGGTGTTGCAAATGCCTTGGAAGAAGGGGTTACAGCGGCAAGTATGATGGGGGTCTGGGACAGTGCACAGAGGGCACTTTCTTCCTTTCCTCTTCGTCTTGGGAGGCAGGTCAGAGCAAAAGAGATGTTTTTTTTGATTGAGAAGCAAGTGCTAGCAGAGTTGGAAGGAAATCTGCCTGTTGCTAATCTGGATGCAGCCAGGCTTTAAACAAGTTCTGCAGTTTATGATTATCAAATCCTCTTGGCCTTTCCACTGGTGGTGTATCCTAACAAAGGCCTTTTGTCTCTAGGCAGTTTTCCTTTGGGTTTACAGGGCAAGTTCCAGCTGCACTTGTGTCCCTGGTGTGTGGTGACTGTCTCACCACACCTTTTGTGGCTGCTTGTTGCTACTAGAAGGGGCTTTTGTGTGGAGTTTTTACCTGTGGCAGAACAGATTGTCTGGAGGCTGTCAGATCAGGCAGGTGATACGGATATTACGGATGTGGCTTTGAACATTTTTGGACTTCCTATCATTTGTCAATATGAACATTCTGAGTTTTGTTAAAGGTATGCAGCTGTGACCCTTTTCAAATACTCTATACCTTTTTCTTCCTGAATGGGCCCCTGTCAGCGTGGAAAAGGTAGTAGCTGAGGTCTTGCCATTAAGTTGCACAGGGCAGTGAGAATACAAAAGCATTATAACACAAGTGAACTTTTATTTATAGCTTCCTACAGTTTTGGAATCTTAATTAACTCATGGTATTCCAGTCTTGAAAAACAGACTTTGGTTTTTCTACCTCTGTCTCACCTGAGATAAGGCAGATCAGCAGTGGGACTTGTTACTTTCTGTTAACATTGCCTAGATGTGTTAAACTGGAATTAGCCATAGGAAAGTATGTGAGATTATACTGATTCACCAGAGGAAGGTGGATGCTCTCTATGCTTAGCACCCAAAGCTGCGGTGAACATCTACGATGACTTTTTTTTTTTTTCTTTTCTTGGTTCAGAAAACTTCTGTCTGTGCTGGTAGGTTGCAGACTGAAGGTACTGTGTATGAGGAGCAACCTCAACTTCTTTAATCAATACTCATTACAGACATTTTGTTTTTTAACACCTCCCTGATAATGCTCTTGGGCATTGAGGGAGCAGTGTAGGTTAGCTTTTGTAGCCTATTTACCTGCCTATTCTCCCGAGGCTGCTGTAGGAGGCACCTTACTTGTTTCTCTAACAAGCACGTGCCTCTTCTATGTCCTGAGGTGATTGCCTGGCTGAAAGGAAAGCATTCTACTTAATAAAGCTGTGTACTCAGACTGCTGCTCCCATGCTCTTCCCTGCTGTGTCTTTACAGTACCTAAGTAAGATTAAAGTTCAGCAGATAGAGAAGGACCGTGGTGAGTGGGACAGCCTGTCCCAGGAGGCTCGTCGGGAGAAGGAGTCAAGCCTGCAGATGTTTGGTCAGCTGGCTCGCTTCCATAACATCATGTCCAATGAAACCATCGGTACTCTGGCCTTCCTAACATCAGGTAGGGAGAGCAAATCCTGTCCGCCGGGACCTGTAGAACAGCATTGCCTGGGAATCGGGGGGGCCTAATTCAGTTTAAGGATTGTCAGAGAGGGACTGGATTACTGTGAAGCTCAGGGAACTATTGGTTTCTGTTCCAGAAATTAAGTCCCTGTTTGTGCATCCTTTTCTTGCTGAGCGCATCATCTCCATGCTAAACTATTTTCTGCAACACCTGGTTGGCCCTAAAATGGGAGCTTTGAAAGTCAAGGATTTCAGCGAGTTTGACTTCAAACCGCAACAGCTAGTTTCTGACATCTGTACGATCTACCTGAACCTTGGGTATGTGACAAGGGATAGCTGGAGGTGGGATGTCAGGAGGTGCTTGTGGAGAATGGCAGCCTTTGGGTAGTTGGACTTGAGACTCATAATAGAGTGTAAACAGGATTTTGTCTTCTGTTGGACACTGCCTGGAATGAAGTGGAAATCTAATTTGGCCTGAAGTGGGACTTGCTGTGACATGCACACCAATGTTTGCACTGGGATGAGAACTGTAGCTGGAGTCAGGTGAACGTCTGGAGCAGCAGAGCTCTGTAGCCTCCTTTGCCACAAGGTGGGAGTGTTTTCCAGCAAGAACTACGTTAACAGAGGTCCTTAACGAACCTTTCAGAAGTGCAGTGTGCTCATTTGTAATAATTTCTAAATTACGCAGGGAAGTCAGCTGCAACTTGGTAGGAATGGAAGTTGAGCATAATAGCAGTTAAATTTGTAAATTGGGTCTCTCTGGAGAAGACCTAGGAAAACTGCTTGCTTACAGTCAAGCTTTTCTCTAGTTTTCATGTCTCTTGAGTTCTTTGCTGTCACAATGCAACTGTTGGGGGGACTGTGTTTTGCAGCCTGATAAATAAGAATTCTTAAACTCTTGTTCTCGTTTAACTTGTGGTTCAGGGATGAAGAAAATTTCTGTGCCACTGTACCCAAGGATGGACGTTCCTATTCACCAACACTCTTTGCCCAGACAGTAAGGGTTCTGAAGAAAATCAATAAGCCTGGCAATATGATAGTGGCTTTCAGTAACCTGGCTGAGAGGATCAAGGTGAGAAGTGGAGTGAATAAAAACCAAAAAGAAGAAATGCAGTTGGCATCCTTTGCCATCACTGCATCTTTGGTGTGAAGCTCCAGTTCTGGGGAATGGTGCTTGATGTGAGGCACCAGGTTGGGCAGCTGAGAAGGCTCCTTTCTGGTGTGCACCTGTAAATGTTTTAGACAATTCAAGAACTGGATGCTACAGATGTATAAGCATGCAGGGTGAAAAACGAAATGCGTGGCTTACGGCAAGGCCTGGGCTTCCTGACTACCTGTGTGTTAATTTCCAGTAGGAAATAAGTGTGTTAGACCAGGCTCTCAGACCTGATCTCCATTTTTGCATATTTCAAGTAACCCTGTTACATAGCCATTGCCTTGACCAGCTGTGATGTTTTTATGTTCCAGTGAGGCTTTTTTTCAGTCATGGTGACGCCTCACTACTAGTTAGGAGCAAAGCTGTTTTTAAACGAAGTGGAACAGCACTGAGAAATCGTGTGTTTTAAAAGCTTTGTGTGCTTGCCAGTCTCTTGCAGACCGTCAGCAGCAAGAAGAAGAGACATATGCAGATGCCTGTGATGAGTTCCTGGATCCTATCATGAGCACTCTGATGTCTGACCCGGTAATACTGCCATCATCCCGTGTCACCGTGGATAGGTCAACCATAGCCCGGCACCTGCTCAGGTACGAAACACAGGCTTAACTGCGTCCTTGGTTCAGGTTAAGCTTCCTTTGTCACTGACTGTTCTTTATGTGCCAATGACTTGTGCTTTTCCAAGTTGGAAGCTTGGGATGGGGTGGGTACACATCTGCAGTCTCCTTCACTCCCCAATTTACCAGTTTGCTGTGAAGTCTAGGGCTTTAATGATTCTGTGTTCAGAATCACCTGTAACCTGGTCTCAAATGTGGCTTTTCTGAAATAAATTCCAGACACGATTAAAAGTGTTTAACGTGTTTTTTCTGACTTTAGCCCAGAGATGGAAGTACAGAATAGATTATGCACATGCTGCCTTTAGTGAGGGACAGTTTGGTTATTGGATGCAGATATTTATACATCACTCTTGTCTGGATTTTTCACTAAACATATCTAAAGTTTTGGATTACAATGAAATACAAAAGAGTGCCTTTTATTGCCTAAAGCTGTAGAAGACTTCAGTGTTTTGTAAGAGATGATGTGCTGACCTTGTTGAACGTGGTGTGGTATGTTTGTTTACTTTCTTGCAGCATGTCCCGTGCTCCTTGTTCATCCTTGCTGTCCTGGGCCCTACAAATGAAGTGGCCTGTGTGCATCTGCAGCTAATACTTTTGGGGGATATATATCACTTATCTGATGTTACCCAGCAACACCTGGTCTCAGTGTTGGCTGATGAAGTTCACTTAATAGCAGGAAGATCATGCCAGTCCTCCTAGCCTTACTACTTTTATTCTAGCAAGGAGACTGTCGAAGTAATCTCCTCACTGCTCTCTTTCAGTGATCAGACGGATCCTTTTAATCGGAGCCCCCTCACTATGGACCAGATTAGACCAAACACGGAGCTGAAAGAAAAGATCCAGCAATGGCTTGCGGAGAGGAAAAAGCAGAAGGAGGACTTGGAAGACACACTGAATTGAGAACAAAGTTCTACGTCCCCAGACATGCAATCATTGGCAAGACGAATGTCTTGTAAGGGTGGTGGCGGGTGCTCCAGAGCATCTGTGAAACTTGCCACATGAATGAAGAATGCATCTAGTGCATTGCGCCACATCTTGAATCTCTCCTAGCACCTTCTCTTTTATCCCTTATTCTGTCTTTCCTTTCAAGACTTACTGTTTAATACTAAAAATTTCCACTGCACTACAGCTTCCTAGCCTCTGCATCTTGGGAAGATTCAGCCTCTTCTGATTGTCCTGGTGCCCTGGCCCTGTATTAATTGCTGTTTGTGTTGGCTGTTTCTAATGGCCGTGTTACCTTTCCTTTGCTACCCCACCCTCTATTCTGTTGCTGTTGACTCCCAAGTTGTTTAGACTATGTAATCATGTTTAATGTGAAAAGGATGCCTTTGCATCTGCAGCAGCTCTCAAGTGTAGATGTTGGAAAGGACTGAAACGGACAGTTCTGCGGATTTGTACAGGCTGACTGTGTGCCGGGGTTTCTTCTTCAAATGATACGTGGGAATAAGGGGTGATGAAATGCAATACTTTGCTTACAGCCGCCTGTGGAGGTCTAGTAGCTAACGGAGCTCCTTCAGTGGGAGAAGGGAGGCCCGCGTTGTTCGGGCTGCGGGGAGGGGGACGCGGCGGCTGGGGCTCTTTCCTGCCGCTGGCTCCGAGCGGCGCAGGAGCCGCGCTGCCTCCCTCGGCAGGCCGTGTACGCGCCCCCGAGGCGCGCTGTAAGCCTCCCGCCCTCGGGCCGCCCCTCGCCCCTTCCTCCCCGCGCCGTGCTGGGGACGGGACGGGACGGGACGGGGCCGGGCCCGCCGCGGTCTCGAACCCAGGTCCCCGGGACGCGCCGCGCCCGGCCCCGCCCCGCGCACGTGGTGCGGGGTCCTGGGGCCGCCGCGCGGGCTGCCCGCGGCAGGCGCCTGTGAGGCGCTGGTGCGCAGGCGCGGCGGGACCCCGCGGCGGGGTGACTTTGAGGCATGGCGCAGGCGGCGCAGCGGCTCGGGCAGCGCCTGGCGGCCCGCGGCCCGCAGCTCCTCAGCGGTGAGGCCGGGCGGGGCGGGGCGGGGGGACGGGGGCGACCGGGACGGGGGGCCGGGGCCGGTGGGGGGCCGGGGCCGCCGGGGGGACTGGGGGGCCGCGCCTCACGCCGCCCGTCCTGCCCGGCCTCCCCCCAGCTGCCGTGGCGTACTCGAAGCCTCGTCTGGCCACGTTCTGGTACTACGCCAAGGTCGAGCTCGCGCCGCCGACCCCCGGAGAGATCCCCAAGGCCATCGACAGCATGAAGGCCCTGGTCAGGAGCTTCCAGGCCGGCCGCCTGGCGCAGCTCACCGTCAAGGTAACCGCGGGACGAGGGAGCGGGTGCGCGGCGTGCTGCTCGTCGGGCATGCAGCCGGCTTTCGTCAGGGATACAGCTGGCTCTCGTCAGCCACACAACCGGCTCTCGCCAGGCGTACCCGGCCCACACCTAACCGGGGCTGCTCCTGGCGCTGTACTCGTTCAGTCAGACACGGGCAGCTCGCAGTCTGGGAATTCCCCTCGTGTGCCCTTGCAGAGCCAGAGGTTGATCTTCGTGGTTTGCATCTACCGCTGTCTTTCTGTCAGCGGTGTATCTGAATGTGACCTTTGAGTCTGTTAATTGCTGTTACACGGCTAGTATTGCGAACAGTAAGGCGTTAAACTCTATCCATTTTCTCCTCTGGTATCTGTTAAGAGCGTTTCGAGCTGTATTTAACTTCCAGAGCATTACATTATGGTGAGGCTTAGGATCTGTCTGTTCCGAACAGTTCTGGTTAGACTTAAATTACAGGCAAAGACAGCGCCTGCCTTGGGATGTTGCCTACAAAGATGGTATTTTATGGCTAGTAATTTATGGAGAGGTGAGCTTTAACGTGTATGGCTTGTGCTATCCTTGAGGAGTTCCTGATCCAGCTGGACAATCTCTAGTTCTGCTTATCTCATTAGTCCTCGTGTGCTGCAGTCTGAGATGTGCTGCTGTCTGTTTCTAGCATGCTACAAGCACGCTAAGGCCCTGTCTCAGTGCCTGTGTATCCATCAGGGAGCTGAGACTGCATTTGGGTTGTTCCAGTCTGTTAGTCGAAACAAAACCCTGCGTTTTGGCTGTGCAGGTGTTTTTATCTGTCACGTGCTCCCCAAGCCAAAAACAGATCTTAAATAGGTATTAAAATCTCATCAGTGGGGTAACTTGAGGGCAAGAGGGAACAAGTCAGATAGCCAAAGTAAATTTGCCATCACTCTGGAGAATCCCTGCTGCTGTAGAAGAGGTTCTTGATAATGCTTGGGATCTCTCTGGCACATTAAGGCTTGTGTTATTCGTTGCAACTATTTTATCTTATTCTCCTTCTCAGCTTATTTTCCTTGTGTCAGTTTCTGCTGTTAAATTGGGCCCTCTGCTGCACATCTTGACATACTCTTTTCTTCTCTCAACCACCTATCTATGGACCTTTCCCTTTGTTTCTTCCCAGTCCTTCTAAAGAGGCATCCCATTGCCTCAGTGCTCTGATTTTTTTCTGAGGCTTTTCTGCCCCCTCTTACCTGTTCCCTGCAGCGAAGCTTGATCAGACAAGCTTCCTGTCTCCTCCTCCTGCTGCCTTTGTGGAATTCAGCATGCTAAATGATCTCATCTGAACAGAGGATTTCTGTTGTCAGCCTTGTCTGGGGGGGACCACGTGTAGGAGTCATGTCCAGTACTATGGTACCGTCTTTAAAACTCACACATGCGATTCACAAATACATTCGGTGTATCAATAAAATCTATGGCTTGCTCAGAGACAGTGCTGGGTGTCGCTGCACCCATGCCCAAATAGCACAACGTGAGATCAGCCATCCATCTGGCGCGCCAGCCCATCCCTGAAGACACGAGTAATGAATGAGCCTGAAGAAGACGAAAAGGCCCTGGCAAGTGTTTGTGTAGTCTTATGTACCTAGGCTCCATTTGCCCAGGAGGAAGCTTATTCCACACCCACAATTAAGACTGGACTTGCGCCTGATGAATTTCTGGTATTCCTCTCCAAAGCCCTGTAAATTCAAATATATTTAAATTACCTTGTCTTGCATATGAGCGTCTTCTTTTGATTGTACTGAGCTCTTGTCTGGGCGACCAGCATGAAGCAGTCAATCCATAGTTGTTGAGTACACCTCTTGTCAAGCGTTTATTGTCTCAGTGTCCTTCCGTGCAGATTAATTGGAAAGGGGGTGAAGAATGATGCTATTACAGAGGAAGCAGGTAGCACAGCTGAGGTCAGTATTTACTTGCTAGGAAAGGAACGTACAGGGGCGTTCTTCGCAAACCTCCCAGCGTTCTGTCTTTGTGATACTGTTCCCCATAGGAATCACTGTGTGTTGAAGTCAGGTTTCTGAACCCAGTCACCTGGGCTGGCATGACAGCAGATACTTTGAAGATTAATCTTGTTCGGTACCAGACTTCCAAAAAAATTACATATGCAAAAATTTCTTTTTTTTTTTTTTTTCTGGGTAAGCTGCGGGATAGAATAGTTCTGCTGCCTCTTCAGACTCTGACAATGGTAGTCTGTGAGCCATAGATATTCAGCGCACAGAGCAGTATTTTCCAAGACCTGGCTTCACTACTGGCATGCTAGCTTGATGTGCTTTGCTCGTGCCATGAAAACGACTGAGCTGCTGTCAGTAAGACTTGAAGTTCAAGGAATTTATGAGTCAAGAGTTGAAAGTGTTAAAATATATGAGCTTTGTCTCAACCCTTCCACACCTGGACCACAGCTGTTCTGTCATCCCTCGTGGGCCCTTCATTATCTGTTCAAGTGAAAAGAGGGAGGTGACAGATCTGTAGGTAACAGCTGTGTCCAGCAAAAGCTGGACAGAGAGAGATGTGTCATCAGTCCAATACATTGTTTGGCCTTGAAATTAAATCGTTTCCTGCAGATACAGTTTTAGAAATTATCTTCTTAAAGGGCTCTAAAAAAACATGAATGCCAACTGAAGCTATATTTACCATTTTAGAACCCTTGTAACAATGTGGCCTGTTGAGGTGTGGGTGAACATAATAAACACTAACTTGCACATCTGTTTTTTGCTTAAACTGTCGTCTTGTGAATTGGATGACCACTTTGCTAGTCATGCATGGAGTTTGGTTATAGGAGCAAGAAAGGCAGCTGTTGCAGGAGCAAATGTTCTGAATTCTGTTGTGTTTTTTTTTCTTTCAGGAAGCACTGAGGAACGGTTTGGTGGCCACAGAGGTGCTGATGTGGTTTTACATTGGTGAGATCATAGGCAAACGCGGCCTGATTGGATACAACGTCTGAAGACTCATCCTCAGTAATGCTGTTTACTGCTGTGGCCCTGAGCCTGTTAGAGCATCTACATAAATAAAGCCAGGAGCTGATGTAGAATTGTTGTGGTCTTTTTGTGGTGGTTGGGATGTGAGCCTGTCTCTGATCTGGCAACGTCACCAGTGGTGGAGAACAGCTTCTCTAACGCGTAGCTGCCTGAAGGGCAGCCCCCTTTGCACATCAGCACGTGCTGGTAATGTGACTCACCTTCCTCTGCCCCTTCCTCAAAACATGAAACAGTATTAAAGCTGGCTTTGGTCAGCATTGCTGTTCATCGTTATTTCTGTACTAGTTCTTTGGATAACTTCTCTGTGACGAGCTACGGTGTTATGGAAGTCTGGAGAGAAGCAATTTCAAACTGACCATACAAATGCTTATGCTTGTTTCTGAATACATGTAACATCAGATAGTGGGAACCTAAAAGAAATCGCAGTATTTTAAGGTATCAAAAGATGTCTTGGCACTGTATATATCATGTGGTCTGTCGCATTGTTTTGCATAGTTCTGGTTTGTGGTGAAACGTGTGGAAGCCTTCAAAGGTAAGCAGACTGTATGTGTTGTCTTAGCTTACAACTGGCTAAAAGTGTGAGCTGTCCTGATGTTCACAAACATGCTCATTTTCAAACAACTTCTGTAGAACTATATATAGCAACTTGGTAAGTGTAACTGCATTGCGACACAGTCCCCTTCTCTCAATGTTTTCAGAAAATAATTTGTAAAAGGAGGTCTCTGAAGCTGGCAGTCTCGTTTGAATGGGGCTTAACTGTTTTTATTGTCTTTACTGTCTTAGAAAATGGTCTCCAGTCAATATTGCTGCTTGTTGATACTGTCTTTGCCTTCCCTGGGACTGTTCTCAGCTGGTCCTTTGATGCTCTGGGCCTTGTGTTCATCTCCTTGATGAACCTCAGCCCTCCAGCCTGGCCGCCCCTTGTGACTCTCGCATCACTGGGGAGACTACAAGCAGTACAGAGTTTACTTTTCTGTCTGCAACAGAGACGATTCTCCCAACACTTCAGGCCAGTAAGCAGCCTCACGTGGTCTCTTGGGCTCTCCGTACAGGCAGTGCAGGTGGGACTACACGCTTCACTTTTGGTCAGAGGAAGGAAGGTTATCAGAGGCAGCATGGGAAGCAGTGACAGACAGCAAGCAGCACACTGGAGAGGTGCAACTGCCACTTTGGTTGTTTTCCAGAACTAGCAAGTAACTGACCTTGAGTGGTACCACGCCTGTGCTCCTGCTGACTGTGGGAACGCAGATTGCCGACACCACTGTCTGCTTGGCATCCCAGCAAGACTCCCAGCACACAACACATTTCTCTTGCAAAGAAGGGACCCCAGCCCAGCGGCTGGGGGAGTGCCCTGAGGAAAGGGAACACGAGAGCCTTGGAGGGACGTGCGGATGTCCAGCACTGCTGCCACAGGCAGCCTCAGTCCTGCTCTGTGCTGTTGACAGGGTGCCAGTGGCAGAGTGCACGTGCCCGTCTGTGTCCCATCTGACAGCCCGATGGTCTGGCAGGCAGAATTCACCACAGACCAGGTAACTGCACCAGCCTGGGTGCTGCTGTCTGAAGGGAGTGGAGCTGGATGTGGAGAACCTCCCACTGCTTCCCGCTGCTCCCCACTCGATTCTTGACCCAGAGTGGTACAAGGCAGCACAGGGGGGCCTGCAGAGAGCATGCCTCCCCATCAGAAGGGCCGCAGTTCTCACTGCTGACAAAAAAGATGCATTGGCAGGAGACAGAGGCGTTTGAGATAGCTTTGAGCCAGCCAGCTGCGTACCTGTGGCAAGCAGCTGCATAGCACAGGTCACAAGCTGAGGCAGCACAGGACCTATTTCACTTGTGTCTAAGACACTCTGAGTCCTTTTTATGCAATGTTTGTCGGGCACTTATGGCTGAAATCCTCACCACCTGTGACCAAGGTACCAGTCACCTCCACGTGACAGATGAGGAAGCAAAGGCTAAAAGAACTTGAGGGCTTCCATAGGTAAGTGTGGCAGCAGCTGGGCTTCCAACCTCCTGTCCAGGCTTCCTGCCGTGCTTTCATTTTCCCCTAAGTGCCTGTTAGGAGACAGATGTTTATGCCTGGCACAGCCAAGCAGCCATGGGCCTGGTAGAGCACGTTTGTACCTGGGAATTGCTGGGCACTCCTGTTACTGCCTTTGCTGCTAAGTACTTTACTGTTTTTCACTTACTTCAGGAGGTGACTTACCTCAGGAGGTGACACTCTTACAGAGGGCTGAAGCCTGATGCCCTGGCTAAACAGTGAGCACACACGTGAGCAGGGATATCTTCTCCCTGCTCAGCAATACCTATGCACGTTCTAAGGGTCTTATGCGTTCTAGAGTTGACTACTCTGCTTCAAGTAAGGCACTTACAGAAGCGTGGCTGTCCACAGGCACTCAGGAAGGTCTCTGTCTCTCCTTCTGGCGCTGACTGGATGATTGCATGCACGTCTCTTCACGCTGAGCACAGCTAGCACATGCCTGCTGGTTGGGGGACCCACACAGCTGCAGGCTCTTCTAGGCCCTCAGCATTCCCAGAGATGGGCCGCTGGGGAAATGCCCTCTCCAGGAGGAACAGCACTGGCATGAGCAGCTACACAGCTCTCCTGCCTCCTGTCCCCCACTGCTCTGCTCTCAGTGTCCAGGTACGTTGCAGGGAAATGTGGTGAATCCCCAGTGTGGCTGTACACGATGGGTCTGATGTGTTCAAGGAGCCTGTTACACAGATAGTGCACGATTAATGTGCACGAAGGGGCTCATTTCTCCTGCCTCTGAATGATAGCCCTGTGACCTGTCTATCGCTGGTAATTCCTCATTTCCTATCCCCACAACCCATCGCCCATCAGAGAGCTGTAAGGGGAACCTGTTTGGCCTCTCGGGGGGGGGGGGGCTGTAGCACACTCACTACTGAGTGACCCATCAAATGTGGGATTAAAAGCATGACTGTGATCCGCAGGTTTCAGGCCCCAGCATAAAGGAGGCTACCTGAAAGCAAGTCTGCAAGATCCTACCCCACTCAAAGCCTGGCCTGCCTGTGCCACATGTTCCTACCCACTGTGTGCTGCTCTCTGCAGCTTGCAGGCACTCACACGCAGGCCGAATTTGACATGAGTGGGCCCTGTGATGCAGCTTGCAGACCAGTACCGGGCTGCAGGGGCTGTCAAACTCGCTTCATTTGGAACATCAGATTAAACTTGACTAGTAAAGGATGAGAGGGCTTGGAAACACTCCAGTCCCTTTTACACTCCCTAGAGAGACAGAACCTGTCTTACTTTAATGGATGTTTTTTTCTCCTCCCTGGAAGTCCTAATGAGAAACCACCCCGCTCGTGCTCCCACGGCAGCTCCCTAGCCGCGCACCAAGTGCGAAACAAACAGAAACTGTGTCTGCAACCCAAAGGGGCTGGAGGAGCTTCTCTGTTTTCTTTAGCGTGGCAGCTATTGTTTGTTTGCTTTTGTGATTTGCAAGCAGCCTGCGATTCCTCTCCTCCCTAGACCTTCTCTTCCTTCGGCTGACAACGGAGCTTAAAGGCAGCAGGTATTTCGCAGGGGTTTGTAACGACTGACGCTCGGTGTCCGCGGCGTTGTTTCGCCGGGGGAACAAAGCAGGCGCTCGCAGCCGCTCGACCCCGCTTTGCGGCGCGGCACACCGGGGAGGTGGCCGCGGGGAGCCGCCCGCCCGCTGCCACCGCCGCGGGGACACGGGAGCGGGGCGGCGGCAGGAGGTAGGCGCCGCGCGGGGCTCGGGGCCGGGCCGGGCCTGCTCGCACCTACCTGCGGCGGGGGGCCGCGCCCCTCCCGGGGCCGGGGGGGGCCGGGGGCGCCCCTCGAGCGCCGGGGCCCGCAGCCCGGGGCCGGCCGCGGGAGGTGAGCCGGGCACCGCCGCCCCCGCCCCCGGCCGCGCCGTGCCCCCGGGCCCGCCGCTCCGCGGGGCTCCCGCCCGCGCCTCGCCCTCGCTCGGCCCCGGGGCGGCCCCGCGCCCCGCATGCGGCCCGGCGCTATGCAGGGGGCTCGCGGGGCGCCGTACGCCTTGCGTATGCCCCATGCGCGGTCCCGGGCGCCGGCGGCCCGCGCCCTGGCTCGGCATCGCCGCCCGGGGTTTGCGGCCCGCCTGCGGCCGCCCCTCGCGGCAGCCGCGTTCCGGGGCCTGCGCGCGCGGAGCCCCGCGGCTGGATGGCGCCGCGCGTCACGGCGGGCGGCCGCGGCGGGCGCTGCGCTATGCAGGGCGGGGGGCCGCGCTGGGGGCCGCGCCCGGGACCCTGCATACCGCCCGGCGTTATGCCGGGCCGGCGCCGGCCGCGCATGGCTTAGGCGCGTGCCGGGGCGGCGGCGCGGCGGAGCCCCGCAACCTGCATACGCGGCGCCGTTATGCAGGCCCCGCGCGGGCCGGCGGAGCGCTATGCAGGGCGCGGGGCGCGGCCCGGCCCCGCTCTCTGGCTCGTCGCCTCACAGTAAAGATGGCGCACAGCGGTCGGTGGCGCTTCCCTGCCCGGCCCGGCAGCGGCGGCTGGGGCCGCCGGGGGCTGGGGGGGTCCCGGCTGCGGGTGCCGGCCGTGCGCAGCCTGCGAGCCGCCGAGCCGGCGGCGGCGGCGGCGGCGGGCGACGGGGAGCGCGGCGGCCCGTGCTCCGGCGGGGCGGCGGGAAGCGGGGGAGGCGGGGCAGCGCCGGGCTCCGGCGGCTCCGGGGGCCCCGCGGCCGGGGTGGGACCCGGCTTCGACGCGGCGCTCCAGGTCTCGGCCGCCATCGGCATCAACCTGCGGCGGTTCCGCGCGGCCTGCGGGGCCGAGGCGGGCAGCGGAGAGGTGAGCGGGGCCGGCGGGAGGGAGGGCGCGGCGCGGCCCGGAGCGCGGGTCCCGCTCCGCCACATCCCCGCTCCGCCCCGGCGGGGGCACACCCCCTGCCCGCGCGGCCCCCGCCGGACACACCTACCGCTCCGCGCCGCTCCCCGCCGCGCCGCACAAAGGGCGCGCCCGGCCGCCGCCGTGTGCCCGCCGGGGGCGGCGGCGGGGGGCGCCGCGGGGAGCCGCGCGCGGCGGGCGGGCGGGCGGGGGGTGGGTGGGTGCCGGCCGCCCTCCGCCTCCGCGCCGCGCGGTCCCTCCCCGCGCACGCGACTTGCCGCCGGTGTCCTCCCCGCCGCCGCCGCCGCCTCCATTATCCGCCTGCCGCCGCCTCGCCTGCGCCGGGCGCCGAGGCCGGGAGCGGGCCGAGCGCCGGCGGCCGCCCGAGGCGGGTGAGGGGGCGAGGGGCGCTCCCGGGACCGGCGGCGGGGCGGGGGCGAGGCGGGACCGGCCTCGGCGAGCGGCGCCCGGGGACCCGGGTGTCGCGCGGCACCTGCGGCGCCCCCCCGGAAGGATGCTCCGGGGGCTCCGCCTGCCGGGCGCGTCCCGGCCTCCAGCGGCAGCGGACGGAGCCGGGGGGGCTCGGGTGGGCGGCAGCCGTCGGGACCGGGGGCAGGCGCTGGGCCCAGGCGGAGAGGCGAGATGTCGCCAGCCGGCCCCTCCCGGGAGCCCTGCTGCCGGTGTCGCGGGCACGGGCCCTCCCCGCGCTCCTCCTCGCCGCCCCCGGCCGCACCTGGCGGCGGAGGCAGGCTCCGGGCAGCAGGGCTGGGGGAGAGCAGCTCGGCTGCGAGAAGAGAAGGAGCCGCGCGTTTTGTGGTGGCGGTGCTTTGGGTTTTGGGGTTTTCGGTTTTTGTTTTTTTCTGAGCTGTTCTTCTTCCTGCCTTCGTTTTTTTAAGCCTTTCTAAGGCAGCCAGAGCAAGAGTAACAACAGCCCACCTACTGACAGAGCAGGGAAGACATGATGGGGCTGTGTTACCTACTGCGTGCTGCAGCGTTCCTTGGCCGTGCTTCTTCTTTTGCATCGCTCGCTAGCTGTGTCCTTGCTCTGGCAGGAAGATTCTCCAGCTCCTTTGTAATGGGAGTGGGGTTTTGTTTTTGAAAGGCTCTTTCTGTCTCTGGTTTAAAGGCAGGCTGTCAGGTGCAGAGCGTTCAAGTCTGTGTTTTGTGTACCTTTTGCCCTTTTAAAAAGCAGTTGTCTTGCTTTTTCATTGCTGATAATATTGGACGCTATTAAAGCACGTACAAGAATATGGTTTACTTCTGGGCTTGTTTTCGGTGGTTTTTTTGGTAGGTAACGTGAAGCGGAGCTCAGCTGAACTAAAGCAGCTCTGAGCTGCAGAGTGCCTGGTCCAGCGGCAGCGATGCTTGGAGGGGGCTGGATTTACAAACTTAGAGCTGATCTGGAAACGCTGCTAACCTAGTAAACACGGCGATTGTAGCTTTAACTCGGACTGCCTGCTAGCATCCATTGTATTTAATACAAACACCTTAAAGGTAGCTGTTTACTATATTTGTAAACTTCTCTGCTTATAATAGACCAGGTTGAATGGAATTTACTGTATCCATTTGAAAGAAGTTAGTGTCTCCTGAGTGTTAGTTCAGTGGCAACACTGACTGAAATGTGGCTAACCCATCTGACCACCACAGAGTTAACAACTTGAACGGGTTGTTTTTGTCTTTTTTGTCTTTTTTTTTGGGGGGGGGGTGGGGGGGAAGGTCAGCAACCTGTTGTTTTTTTTCTTTCTTTTTTTTTAGGTGACACCAGATTATTTTTTTTTCTTTTTTTTTCTTGTTATTCCCACTGTATTTGCCTTAAAGCATACCTTTGCATCTTAGAAGTCTAAGGCATCTTTGAAAAATCTATGTCGGTTTCGCGTTTAGGGCATCTTTGCTTCAAAATAGCTTAAATAAGTTCTTGGCACTAGCAGCTAATGAAGAAAATGTCTCTTGGATCTTAAGATTTTTTTTAGGTTTTCGATTTAGCTATTAAAACCTGTCAAATATTATATACAGTGGAAAATAAAATCTGTGGCTTGTTGTCTCTGTAGGTCGATATTCATCTCACCACTCGTGAGCAGGGAAGGAGTAGACCCAGCATTCTTTTTCCTGCTGTGAAGTTGCGGTTTTCTAGTGTTGGGATGGAGCAGGAGCAGGTGCTCTTGAGCATTTGGGGTGTCTTGCAGCTTGGTTTGTCTAGTTGGCTCATTTTTCTCATTGCTGATACAAGGATGTTTCTTTCCTTCTCTGATGCTCTGGAAATAAAGTATTTAGCTGTGAAAGACCTAGTTCTCTTAGCTGTTGACTATGTGGGTTGGAGTCATAGCGAAGATTGCAGCACCGTTGCTGGTCACCAGAAGTCCTCGGACAAGCTCTCCTCTCCTGCAGCACAAGTTTCCTAAGTGGTAGGAGCAGGGGATGTGCAAAGAGCTGTTGTACAGCTAGGGACTACGTGTGCGGGTGCCACCTGTAGTCTCTGAGGAGAGGGTGGCTGCATGTTTATATTGAAATGGTGGAGGTCTGGTGCCTGCATGGTCCCTGACTTTGGACACAGCTGTCTCCTAATAGGGCACTTCCAGCAGTTCCCTACTTACTGCCACTTGTTGTGTCCCTTCGGGAGCTGCCTAACGACTGCACCGCTTACCTCTGCGAGATGAGGGTCTTCCCTGAACTCGCCAGTCACAGTCTTCATCTGAGGTTGCATTCTGCAGCAGGAGTAAAGTCCTGATGAATAATTTGGGTTTAGTAACTCACGGTAACCAAAGTAACATGGAGGAAGCTGTGTTGTGTTTTACATATATCTTCTGTCATGTTCTGGGGTGGTTGTTTTTTTCCCGAGTGGCATATTGCGTTCTGGTCCTGCGTATCTGCTGAAATTGTGCATTAACGGAAAAATTTGCTGTGATATAACAAAAAAGTAGAAGTCAAGAGCAGGTATTTTACTCAGTCTTTCTCTTGTCTCCTTGGACATTTTGTAGAATGTAGTGGACTTTATTTCTAATATAGAAGTATCTGAATTCGGGGATGTCACTGCATATCCCCCAGATTTTTGATGATTTTGTACGAATACTTCTGTTTTACTTCAGTTTTTCACTGAGTTATCTTGAAACCAGCTAGCTTTAAGGGAGCAGCATTACGGTGTTTGACTTTGGCGTAGCAGGAGTTGGCAGGGGGGATTTTTTGCTTAGTTAAACTATAACTGGTTGAAAACAGTGGCATTTGTACAGCGTTATCCTTCTGCGTGATGGGAATGACACCCAAGTAATAAGGGGAATTTGAAGGTGTTTTCTTGACTTGTCGTGTAGAATTTGTGACGAGGGAAGTTTGTGCAGTTGTTGTCTACCTGGTGCATCTGTCATTTTAGAGCTCCCTCCCCGTCCCGGAAGTCTCATCGGAGCTTTGGCTCATAAATGCTGTCGGCTGTCAGGTGTGCAGTGACACTTCCCTTCATAAACCTGCACCAGTTCAAAAGTCAGCACTGAGCTGCAGAGCCTTGAGGTCTGAAGTGCAATACAGCAGCACTGACAGTGTTCCTAGTAGCACTGCTGCGATTATACATGGACCATAATCTTTTATGAAGTAAATGTTGGTCTTAGATGTTCACCGATGGCTGCCTTGTTTTGAAACCGCGCCAGTTCCACATGTTGGGAGGAGTGGCTTCTCTCTGCCTCAGTTACGCCGGAGCTGAGAGTACAGATTAGTTATTTTTCACGTGGGCATTAGAATTCTGTCTGCCTCAAAATTTTCTTTCCTAATTTAATGTTGAATGGTCAGTGCAAAACTGCCCGGGTGTTTGAGCTGTGAGTGAAAGTGTGGAGTGCAGCCTGTTACTGGTAACATCATCGGTATGTATGGAGTTCCTAGCTGTTGATGTGAAACGAAAGACACGGGATGAAGATTGTACAGATGTAGCCTGAGGGATGCCGGGTTCCTCGGTGCTTGCTTTCCTTTCCGAAGAGTTAGGAAGTCATTGTCAGGAGTGTGAAAATAAGAGCACACATTTCAGCCATCCTGTTTCCCAAATTCAGTCAGTGTTACCAAGTACTCATAACTCTCAGAGTATTGGTTTTGTGCAGTTTTTTGGAGAAGGGGAATTTGGGTTTCCCCATGAGAAGCTGCTTTTAATAAAGGTGGTGTCATTCCTCGCGGCGGCAGGTAAGGCAGCCTCAGACGGAGCAGCAGTGCACACTGATCCCTTTGCTCCAGGGGCTTTTGGACGTCGTGCTTCCTTCGACCGGAAAATTCACAGGGCAGATCCTTTTAGGATTATGTTGCGCTGCCTTTTTTTATTATTATTATTTTTTATCGTAATAGAAGTGCCGTACTATAGATTTTACTCTATCAGATGTGGAGGAAATGAAAAAAAAAAAAGTCTGGGTGTCTCTGAGTCAGTTGTTCATCTTTCAGCTTGCTTAACTGGCTTTGAAGTTCTTCCCTGGGGAGGCTGCATCCTCCTGAGCTGTTCGGTGCATGGGAGGCAGTGCTGCTGGCTTCCACGAGCGGGCAGGTGCTCCTCTGCTGTGCCTGCACGCAAGAGAACGTGCCCACTGCAAGTTTTGCAGTTGTGATGTCAAAGCTTGCTGTTTGTACAGCTTTCGAGCAGCAAGAATTCCATGGAAAAAGGCACTGTCATGTGTGAGGCAAGAAACTGCCTTGTCCTGAGAGGCAGGGAGGCATTTTGGTCAGGTTTCAGTTGTATGTTGTTTCCATCAACAGAAACATTGGAGGGAGGGGAGGTTCAGGTTGGAAATGAGGAGACGTTTCTGCTGAGGAAGAGCAGTCGGGCATGGGGACGGGCTGTCCAGGGAGTGGTGGAGTCACCGTCCGTGGGGGTGTTCGAGGAGAGGTTGGACGTGGTGCTTGGGGACATGGCTTAGTGGTGGCAGTGGTGGTAGGGGGTGGTTGGACCAGGTGATCCTGGAGGGCTTTACCAACCCTAATGATTCTGCGATTAAGGGACTTGGTTTCCTTGGTTCTGGTTGCAAACCAGCAAAAGTTTCCCACTTCAGCAAAGGAGTTTGCTTTCTCTTCTTGACCTGTCTTAGAGAGCACCCGAGTAAAACGCATCTGGCACTTACTGGAAGGCATCCTGATCTCCTCTTTAGGCGAAGGATTGGTTGGGAAAGGGCAGGCAAAGGGACTCACGGGTGAGATGCTACACCTCGCTTCTCTGTTCAGCACTGGGGGCCACTGAGAGTGATGCTAGTGAAGGACGTGTGTTCTTGCAGATTGTTAAAGTGGGATGTTTCTTGGGCAGGTACAGGCTTTGAGCTAGGTGGCCGTGCTGCATAAGCCTCTGAGGCTTTTCCATTTCTGCGTTTTACTGTCAGCACTGGAGTTCCTTATGGTTCAGCCCCCAGGTCGGCCCTGTGCGCAGCAGCGAGTGAGTTCTTAGGCATCAAGTTAGAAATCACAAAAGAAATCACAGAAGGCTAAACTTTTTTCCATTGAGACAAGCTAGGAAACGTAGCCCAGCCTTTGAAATACTTTAATTATACTTCATGCTTTGCTGGGTGGCACGCGCTTCTTCAGAAGTAAAAGATGAGTTTGCTGTTGTTGAAGCTATTTGTGTATGTGGATAGGTGCAGCACGTGGGGCACAGCTCTGTGTGTGCAGCAGTATCCCAAGTACCTCAGCCTCCTGCCTTGGTGTGTGTCTGGGCAGCATGGTGAGTTATGTCTGCTTTTATTCAACAACAAGCTCGAGAATTCCTTCCTTCTCTCAGTTGTCCAAGTTCAGCTGAAGCATTGCTTTCTAAATGTTCATTGTGGAACCAAGAGAGAGGAAGGGATGTAGCTTGCCAAAAGCGGCGTGTTGCCAGCGCTCTGTTAGATGTGGTCCGGGAGGCTTTGGTCTCACTTTTCTCTCGCTGAGTGTAAGTTAGATTTTTCTAGGCAATGGTCTGTCTGACCCTCGGTGGCGGTAGTGGTACTGGAAGCTCACTGCAAGCAAAACAAGAGCGTTTCTCAGGCGCTTTCAAAGGCGTTCCTGTTGTGAAACTGGAAGTGAGAATTGTTCGTATGGAGTATTGGGCGTAGAGGATAGCCTGAGCTGATGGAGCCGTGACTGTGGAATACGTGGCCTGCTTGTGTTTCGTTTGTGGGCTGGTGTAAGTTCGTCCTCTCTGCTGCTTGCAGTTCTGGCTAAATAGCAAGAGACGAGCTGTATCGTTACCCCTAACTCTGGATATTCTTAGTTTCCTTCTAGCATGCTGGCAGTACTGATCCGTGCGCTCCTTAGCACTGTTACAGTGGGGTGCTCGGCGCTTGAGCCCCGCGCAGGGCGGCTGCTCTTTGTGCTTCTGCAGTCAGCCGTGGGCTGGGGACGGGGGAGCTGCCGTTCTGCTGAGGGCTGCGGTGTCGGAGGTAGCTGCTGAGGGTACCGCTGCCGCCCAGTAGCACGGTGTACAGCACAGCTCTTCCCTGTTCCAGTCTGGAACACAGTCAAGCGTTTTACCTCGCGTTCAGGACAGGTAGCTGCATCGGTGCTGTTCTGAGGCAAGGTCCCAGCTGAGCTCCCACATCATTCCCAGGCAGAGCTTTCAGATATGGAATTAGTTAAAGAATGAAAGGCAGCTGGGCCCTCAACCTAGCAAGTAGATAGCACTGAACCCGAATATCGTGCTGTCTGGTAATGGCGCTGCACCGCCAGTAATCGCTGGTGAAGCCTCTCCCTGAGTTACCAGAGGGTTCCGCCTCCGACTAAAGCTCCGAGTGCCCCCGGTGCTTGTCCCAGGGGCTGCTGTCTGCTGACCTCCAAGGATGCTCGTTCCTCCCAAAGCAGCCCGGTAGGTGTTGTGCTGTAGTTACCGAGCAGGCTCCCGAGTGGTCTCCTAAAACCAGCTCTTCTCTTTCCAAGAAGCTGAGGTGCTGCATAACTGGGGCCAAAATCAAAAGGGTGAATGGGAAGAGAAGGAAAGCATTGTTCAAATAACTGCTTTAAAATTAAATAAACCTTTGTGAGAGCTGTTTGGGTCAGCTGCACTGCTGTTCGTAGAGTTTGACAGCTTTGGTGACGGTCCTCTGCAGTGTTACAAGTCCGTAGTGCTTTGGGTCAGGCTGTTAGTCAGGCAGATCAGGACACCAGCACCTTCAGGACACTTGGGCATCTGGGGCTGGACTTTCCCCTGAGACCTTTAATCAGAAATTCTTTGGAAAGTAATTTCACTCAAGAGTGTTGTGATAGATTGTGTTCAAATAGAGATTTGCTTGGGAGTTTTCTGTTCTTGCAGTAACTAGATGACTTCAAGAAAAGCCTTCGTTCATCTGCTCGCAGCTCTGAGGTTTAGGCTGGTCTGGGTGGCTCAGTGTTTGAGTGGGGATGGACGTGGGAGCTCTGCTGACTGCCAAGAGATCACCCCTGCCTGCTCAGCGAGGTTTTGTGCCTTGCCCGAGAGGCGAGCCTTTCCTCCTCCCTTTATTTATAATCCCGAGTGACCTTTTGGTGTTGCATTATTCTTTCTCAGGTAAATGAGGTCATGTTCAAAACCATGATGGTTTTTAATCACTCTCCATCTGTCATGCTTTATAGCGATTTCTGAAAAACTGGAGTGACCGTTCCTGTTTTATTTGCCTCAGAATCGAATTTTGACTTCTGGCTGGGTGACTTAGCCTTGCACGTGCATGCTGGTGTTTCGTGGCCTTCTCAATCACTTCTCGTTCTGCGAAGTTACAAGGCCATCGTCCTAGGCTGTGAGAATTGCTGTGCTGAGGTCAGTGATACAGGCAGGAACATCACGGAACAAACCTGAATGACGTACAGGTCTTGCTGCTTCTAGTTGTAAATGAAGCCAAAGTAATTTTTTTTGATCTATTTATTTATCTATCTGTTTATCTATCCCATTGGAAAAGTAAGTTAGCAGTCAGAGTCATGGGATAGCCAGAGTTGGAAGGGACCCACAGCAGTGATCAGTTTGAGAACAACACAGGTTCCACGTGTGGGTTAGGGCATACAACCGTCAAAAATAGAGCACACTGATTTAATAGCCTCAGACAAAATAATAGGATCCCAGATTTTTATTTTTATTCTTAAAAGGCATTCATAGTAGCTACAGTAACTTAGAGGCAGATGCAGTTCAGGACCGTTGGACAGCTCTTCTATCTTATTTGCTTCATGGCCCCAGCCTCCAAATAGTTGTAGAGAAATTGTCTCTCTCATAGTTGGTTGGTGAGAGCTTGGGCAGGGGTGGTAGTTTGTGTGAAATCTTGTGTGATGCACTTCTGGGGGATAGCAGGAGTGGGGATTCGTTCTGCAGAAGTGCAGGAATCGTGTGCGGTTCCTCTTTGCTGCGTTCCTCACTGTGCAGGTGTAGGGAAACCCTGAGCTGGGCCGGGCAGCAGGGAAGCGCATCTGACCGAACTTCTGAGGGGTCGTGATCAAGTGCCTGTTTCTTTTCATTAAGCTCGCAGCGAGGTGGAGGGGTGGCTGGAGTATTTGGAGAGTGCATTGTGAGCTCTTGTCTGTCTTCAGTCGCAGTGTTTTGTCCTGGACAGAGCCGATACTGTGAAATACATCTCTGTCCTGCCCTGCTCTTACCTTTGAACACCCGGCTGCCATCTCATGACTTTAACTGCAGACTTGTTTTCTGTTCTGAGGTTTAACTGCTGGTAGTCAACACCTCTGCAACTTTGTTATTGTTGGGGAGGTTATTTTTAATTGCAAGCTTGTAAAAGTTTTGTGTAATGTAAGGTGGTGACAAGCTTTCTTCCCATGTCAGGGCTCTAGTGCTACCACCCAGATCTGGTTTTTGCTCATCTTCTTCATTTATTTATTTTTTCCACATTTTGTTAGGAAGAAAGCTCAGCTTACGCACCCACATTTACTGGTATTGCTAATTTTCATGCAGAATGGGCTACGATGAGACCTGAAGACAGACTTTTCCCTATGCTTTTAGTGTACAGAAACCTTAAGCAGAGGGGTTGCCTTCAGTGCTAGGAGCTGTGTCCCTCAGTGCTCCTTAACAGGCAGGGTCATACATGTCTCCATTAAAGCTGGTTTTATTTAACGGCTTTTTCAAGTTTCAGTAGTGTTTTGTGTATGATCATGATGTGGTTTTCACTGTTCTTTAAAAGCTGCAAGTTTTAAGTGTCTAGAGACTGCATTTAATGTTAGAGGCATCTCTGTCTTTGCTGCCTGAGGTTTGCAATAGTTCACCAACAGCAAATGTGTCATACACACGGAGGTCAAGTCCCGCTAACTGGTTTTGGAGTGAGGTATTATTTTAATTTAAATTAAACTTGTCTCTCTCTCAGCAGGGATAGGCTCTAATTCAGTCTTGCAAAGTCTTTGCATCTGTTACTCTTCTGGGGAAAAAAAAATATATATATACATGTATATATTTTATCGTGTATTTTAAATGGTCTGTTGGAAATGTGATTAGAGCATATCTTCTGCCTTTGCTGACTAGGTTGGAATTGCAGTGGTGAGGGGTCTTTTTTCTGCAGAGGTGTGCTTTCCACCCTGCAGCACTGTGGATCTGGAACCACAGCTGCGAGCTGCCCGTTGCTCAGCACCATTCCTGTGCAGCCAATGAATGAAGCGTTGGGGGATGTTTAATTGGAGCTGAGAGACTTCAAACTGAATTGTTCTATGGAAAGAAATCATTGCTGTCTTTTCCACCAAGTGGTCTACAGGATTAGTAGTTATTGTTAGCCTTCCTCTCAACAAGGAGATTCATTTTTTTTAATTCAATTTAGCTCAGCAGTCCCCCTGTGAAGAGCATTCTCTGCTGCAGAGCCTGTAGCTGTCTGCTTGTTTCTCATACGTCCTCCCTAGCTCGAATGCGTATCTTTCTTAGTCCTTGAGGAGGCAGATAAGATTTCAGGTGAGCAGGATGCAAGCAGATAAAATACAGAGCAGGTCAGGTAGGTGCACAGCGAGTGTTGCTGGCTGGGGGTGGGAGCGGGTGATGTAGCAGTAATGTTGGCTTGAACTTGTTGACAGAAAGAGCACTGCAGACAGCATGGAGCATCGCTTTTGTAATCTGTTGAAAAACAGGAGGACAAGGAAGAAATAATACAAAGATTTCATAGTGGGAGCAACAGTTAATTTAACAGATGTAAGAGGAAGAAAAGAAGGAAGATGAAACCCATCGCAAGTTCAGGAACTGGATGCCGATGGCTGAGCTCTGAAGGGAGAATAGTGTGGCATGGAGAGCAGGGACTGAATCAGGATTTCAGAGGTCTGCAGCTTGGTCTCCTGGAACAGCACTGCTCTCAGGCAGCTCAGCACTGCTGTGCTGTACCTCCCTGTCCTGACGTCTGGAATTAGCGTTGAGGTATTTTTCACAGCTCTTGTTTAGGAGGCTATTGCTTTAACAATCTCCTGCTTGTGGCATTGAATTCTGTTTTCCTGGGCGAAAGCATGCTCATATACACAAAAGTAAGCATTATTTGGCCTTTCTCCATACCTAAGATGCACTATACATACGTTGTTGTGTCTTTGAAAACGCTGCAGGTACCACTTTTTGGTAGTCTAATGGGGAAAAAATTGCTCGGGGTGAGTGGCTGTTCCCAGTACCCTTCTGAACCTCTCTGTGCACACGTAGCTTGTGGCTTTTCTGCCTGCCTTCTCCGTCTCGGTGCTGAGAACACTTCAGCCCGATGTCTCGGCAAGCAGCATCCCCTCTGCTGGTGCCAGGGCCCGTTCCCCGGCAGCAGCCCTGCGCACACTGTTTACATCTCGCCGCGCGCCCACGTGCTCTGGGGAGCGGCGTGCAGGCGTGACGGCTCCGCAGTGCTGGGCGTGCGGCGTGGAGCATGCGCTTGGCAGCCTTTACCCACGGCTCCGAGCCGGCTCCATTCTCAGCGATGCGTTACAGAGAACGTGCAGCCGGAGCTGTGGCACCTCCACAGCAGAGCAGAAAGCTACTTTCTAGTACGCAGCAAGGGCGTGCGGTGCTTTAAAGAAGCAAGCAACAAGTGGTGTATCCGTTCTCAAAGTAGAGAGGAAATTTAAGAACAGAGAACATAATTGCTTGAGGTGAAACTGCATTAGGAAACCTGGATCGGCATGAAAACAGATTGTCGTAAATCTTGGTGGCCTATCGTGAGGATTTACACTTTTGCATGCTCCCTGGAAAAAATGGCTTAATCTGAACAGAGCACCCTTAACATCAAATCGGAGTATTGATTGGCTTTACTATATCAAAAACTGTCATTTCATAAATCGTCGTTTCAAAAATCAACGTTTTATAGCCTAAGTTTGTTTCCTAGTTGTGTTGCACCTTAGGTCAATGTTACTTTGTTCATAACCTGCACCTTGTCTTCTTACAGCACTTGTAGTGGTTTTATTCCTGAGTCTTCTAAATTTCTGTCGTCTCTGTCCGGTTAAAAAAAAAAATCTTTAAAATAGAAGGAATAGGCCCCAAAACTGCACGCTTTCCTTGCAGAGGCTGTGAGCACTGCTGTTGGCTCTGTGGGAGCAGGGGCAAGGCCTCCTGCAGGGAGAGGCTGCCATCAGCACAGGGCTGCAGTGAGCAAAGGCCCTGCCGAACCTCCAGAGCACTTGGGCTTACTTAGAGACCTTGGCTGCTTCTGGGCCTCCGGTCTCTTAAATGAGTTTGCAAGAAGTTATTCTACAATGGTACTACAAAAATAAACATGGAGATGTGTGCTGGTTTTTTGTTTGTTTAGCTGAAGTAGGTCCTTAGGGTATTTTGAACACTAGCCTATGGAGTGATCTGTTCTTGGTGGTTTGATATGAGCAGCAGATTTTATACGTTAAAGGATTGTTTTCGTAGATACTTGTCCTCTGTTTCCCCATAACTCCTTTTCATCGTTCTCTAGTTGTAAACTATAACTGTTTTGTTTATGTATACAAATACATATATATTTATATATATAAAAATAAAAGTGGTATTTCCTTTTTAGCAATTGTTTGCTTGAAGAACAAATGTGGGTACATTACTTGGGGAGAGAAAATCTTCTAGAATCTCTTCATGCCTTGATAATAGTTAAGTTTGTTTAAATGTTAATATCCACATCTTCAAATTTCAATCTACTTTTTTGTTGCAGGATGAACAGTTCCTAGGTTTTGGTTCAGATGAAGAAGTCAAAGTACAAAGTCCCACCAGGTCCCCCACAGGTATGTGCATATAGCAGGAACGGATGTTGTCTTTGTGTGCTGCTTTGTGGTGGTTTTGTCATGTCTTTCCTGTTTGTTGTATCAAATCTCATCCACCATCAAGGCCATAACCACTCTCTGGATTCAGTTTAGCTTTGCATGCTGTCATTGTGGTGTCTTTAGATCTGATCTGTTGCAGAACAGGGAAACTTTGAGTAAAAGAATTATACTGATGAAACTGGTATTTGAAACCTGAAGTTAGTGTTTTAAAGAGGCAGTTATTTTAATGGTTAGGATCTAGTTTCAGGAATGTGTTCAGCTATGGGTAGACAGAAGCAGTCACAAGGTGCAAATGTAAAAAAGTAAAAAAAAGTTTCTTTACAAAATTCCATCTAAGATGCAGTTGGAACAATTTAATCTTAAAGAACAGTAATAAAAAAATCCCATGTTGAACATTTTAGTATTTTTCAATACACTCATCTCCTGTAACTGGAACCTTCAATTTTTTTTAATAAAACAAATACAGAACGCTTAAGGATAAGTTAAGTTGTTGTATTTTTTTCAAGAAACTTTCTAGATGTAGGATCAAATCATGATGGGGGTGCACACAAACGGGTTTGGTTTTGATTTAGATTCTTGCCAATAAATGCTCTCACCACAACACTCTACTTGGTTTGGCTTTGCCAGCAAATTCTATTGTGGAAAGCCGTACTAATAGGGTGTTTCAGATGAAGAATGAAGTACGTTGTCAGAGCTATGTGAAGACCCAGAACTGGAATAGCTGGGTTGGTGGGTATGGGTTGAAATGCATTGGTAGAGGTGAGTAATCAAGGCATGCACATCTGCTTGATCATTGCTAGTGCAGTCTAAATGTATGCTAAATGCATTTCTGCATTTAGCTACTACTGAATGCTAAATGTATTTCAGAACTAAAACCATTTTTTAGTAAGATACCTTACATCAACTTCTCCCTGTATGTTGTTCTTGCCGTACTGACATATCCATTAGCAGTGCAGATGGATGGTACTACTGAAGAAGGACTTTTTTTCCTTTCAACTGTGATCCATTTTGTTTAAAATAATTTTTTAGTGCATTTGAAACATTACAAATCTGCTTATGAATTATCATTCTCTTTTACCATTGTATTGATACTGGTTTTGTGCAATGGCATATATGGCTGTTGTAGAAAGGCAAGCTTGCATTTTAAAAAAATTATCTAAATCTCCTTTTATACGAGAAGAGGTTTGTGAAGGAAGTCTTTACATGGATTGATAAAATAAAATTTTTACTTGTTGATGAACTGAAAAGTTTTTGGCGATTTATGTGAGTCATGATTTATGCAGAGTAAATACTTGTGTGACCTGGATAAAGCTGATCCAATACTTAGAGAAATTTAATGTGTCTTCTGCATTCTCTACTTTCCTCATAGTTAAATCTAGTCCACGAAAACCTCGTGGGAGGCCCCGGAGCAGTTCTGACCGAAGTTCAGCTGTACTATCAGACTCTTCATCAGTGTGTTCCCCTTCAAGCAAGTCTGAAACCACACCCATGGAGAAAGTAAAGAAGAAGGAATTGAAAAGTGGGGAAAAAAGACGAGGAAGACCTCCAACACTTACTAGCGTGAAGTTCAAATTGTCACAAGTAAAAGGCACATCAGATATTCAGAAGGGAAGCAAAGAAGAAAAAGAGAGTCTGAAAAAAATCAAAAGGTCACCATCCACTACATTTCAGCAAGCAACTAAAATTAAGAAATTAAGAACTAGTAAACTCTCTCCACTAAAATCTAAATTTAAGCCTGGGGCGAAACTTCAGATTGGGAGGAAAAGTGTTCAGATTGTGCGCAGGAGAGGGAGGCCACCGTCTTCTGAACGTTTAAAGACTTCCTCAACTTTAGTCATAAATTCACAGCTGGAGAAACCCCAAAGGATACGTAAAGAAAAGGATGGCACACCACCTCTTACAAAAGAAGAAAAGACTGCTGTCAGACAGAGTCCGCGCAGGATTAAGCCTGTTAGGATTATACCTTCTACAAAAAGGACGGATGCAACAATTGCTAAGCAACTCTTGCAGAGGGCTAAAAAGGGGGCGCAAAAAAAGATTGAGAAAGAAGCAGCCAAACTGCAGGGCAGAAAGGGGAGAACCCAGCTTAAAAATATCCGACAGTTCATTATGCCAGTCGTAAGTGCTATCTCTTCACGGATTATTAAAACACCCAAACGGTTCATTGAAGATGAAGACTATGACCCTCCTATTAAAATATCCAGATTAGAATCCACACCAAACAGCAGGTTCAGCGCTACTTCTTGCGGATCCAGTGAAAAATCCAGTGCTGCTTCTCAGCATTCATCTCAGATGTCTTCAGATTCCTCACGGTCCAGCAGCCCTAGCGTTGATACATCTACAGACTCTCAGGCTTCTGAGGAGATGCAGACGCTTTCTGAGGAACGAAGTAATACTCCAGAAGTTCACACACCTCTGCCTGTTTCTCAGTCCCCTGAGAATGATAACAGTGATAGGAGAAACAGAAGGTTTTCGATAACAGAAAGAAGTTTTGGCCAGAGGACTGCTAAAAAACTGTCAGCCTTGCCAAGTGTGCCACAGCAGCAGTCGTCATCCTCTCCTCCTCCCCCTCTGCTCACTCCTCCCCCACCACTACAACCCGCTTCCAGCATCTCAGACCGTACTCCTTGGCTCATGCCTCCTACCATACCATTAGCCTCACCCTTTCTTCCTACTTCTGCTGCACCAATGCAAGAGAAACGGAAATCAATTCTGCGAGAGCCAACGTTTAGGTGGACTTCTCTAAAGCATTCCAGGTCAGAACCACAGTACTTCTCATCAGCAAAATATGCCAAAGAGGGTCTTATTCGCAAACCAATATTTGATAACTTTAGACCCCCACCACTAACACCAGAGGATGTTGGCTTTGCATCTGGCTTCTCGACACCAGGTGCTACAGCTCCAGCACGACTGTTTTCTCTTCATTCTGGAACAAGATTTGATATGCACAAGAGAAGTCCTCTGCTGAGAGCTCCGAGGTTCACTCCAAGCGAGGCCCACTCCAGAATCTTTGAATCTGTAACTTTGCCCTCATCGGTTGGTCGAACCACTACGGGAACTTCTGCAACAGGTGTCTCTTCTAGGAAACGAAAGAGAAAAGTCTTTAGCCCTATCCGCTCAGAACCCAGATCTCCTTCGCACTCCATGAGGACAAGAAGTGGGAGACTTAGTACCTCTGACCTGACAACTCTCACCCCACAGTCTTCTGTATCTTCCTCATTAACTAGCATTTCTGTTAGTTCTCTTGCCACTAGTGCCTTAAATTCAACTTTTACTTTTCCTTCCCATTCCCTAACGCAGTCTGGGGAATCAGCAGAAAGAAGCCAGAGACAAAGGAAGCAGACTAGCACTCCAGCAGAGCCTTTCTCGTCTAGTAGTCCTGCTCCTCTCTTTCCTTGGTTCACTCCAAGTCCCCAGACAGAGAGAGGCAGAAACAAAGACAGGGCAACAGAGGAACTGTCCAAAGATAAAGACGCTGATAAAAGTGTGGAGAAGGACAAGAGCAGAGAGAAAGACAGAGAGAGAGAGAAGGAGAACAAACGGGAGTCAAGGAAAGAGAAAAGGAGAAAAGGGTCAGAAATTCAGAGTAGCTCTGCTTTGTTTCCTGTAGGTAAAATGCCCAAAGAAAAAGTTGTCAGTGAAGATGCTGCAGCATCATCTTCTGCAAAAAAAACTGCTGGGCGGAGGAAGTCTACAGCAATAGATCCCGTGGCAGATGTTTCCACTGCTGCTCTGGTAGATACAACAGCCATCAAAACCAAAACATCCAAGAAAGGTAGAGGGGGGTTAGACAAATCAGATCTGGACCTCAGTCCCACTCTGCCGTCTTTGGAGAAAGAAAAAGCTCTGCGTCTCTCTACTCCTTCATCAAGCACTGTTAAACATTCCGCTTCCTCCATCAGCTCTATGTTGGCTCAAGCAGACAAACTGCCAATGACTGACAAAAGGGTAGCCAGTCTTCTGAAAAAAGCAAAAGCCCAGCTGTACAAGATTGAGAAGAGCAAGTCCCTCAAACAAGCAGATCAGCCAAAAGCACAGGTATTTTTTCCCTTTTTTTTTTTTTTTGCGAGAGGGCATCTTATTTTGAAGTTGCACTGAAAATCACTAGTATCTTTCATATCCTGAATGTGAAGAGTTAATATGCCAAGCTAAATAGCCATTAGTGCAACAGATGGTAAATGATACAAAAATGAGAAGGCATGGGCAGAAGTTGAGGGGGAGAGAAAGCTACTGCATAGTCAGTTCAAGGGGGAGCTGTATGCATTTTTAGAGAACAGTACAGTGGAATTGTTTATTAGGTTTCTCTGTATAACTCTAAGCAAAGTAAACATCAAGGGTAATAGGCATTTTTAAAAGCATGGTTCTAGCAAACTGCAATAGCCTTTCTAAAGATGAGTTGATCTTAGTCTCTCTCTCTCTTAACTTTACCTTATGATGATCTGATCTGTTATTAACGGGAAGGAGTAAAATCCATTGGGATTTTGCATCTGATTGGAGGACTGCTTCCTACTGCTGTCTTCTCTTCCCTCTCCCCTTTTCCCCCACCCCAAAACCACCCTCTTCTGCAGTCCTTTTTAGCTGTCAGAAAGGTAGATGTTTTATGATAGAAATATACTTTCGGGGAGTATTTTCTTTTTTCACTTTCCCACATAATGTTAGTGTTAAAAATAAGTGCATATTTTAAATAAAGAATTCTTAAGCTTTTGTCCCCAGAAAGAATAAATGTGTGCTTCTGTATGCCTGGCATGTTTATACTAAGAAGCCCAAGCCCTTGCAGTTAATTCTTTGGGTGGAGTTCTTTTATTAGGAAATATGTTGGAATCCTATGTTAAAAATGTGGAAAATGGTACTAAAATGCTACATTTATTTTATCACCTCAGTAAACACTATCCCCTCATCTTAAAGGTTTGCTGCTACAAAATTGATCTTCTGACAGATCAGTTAATGCTCAATGGTAGTCTGTTTACCCTAATTCCAGTCAACTCTGAATTTCTGATGTCAGTGCCCTAATAACATACAGCTTCATGAGTGAGTTCACTTTCCAGTTAACAGGTAGAAATTTACCTTGTAATTCCAAATGAGTAAAACTTCTTGTCCTTTTGAGTTTATCCTCCCTTGGATATCTAAGGCTTAGAAGGCTGATAGTCTTTACTTTTATCCTGACCGTTACAAAATGCAAGCTAATATATAATTTAACTCTTTTTAGGTTATTTAGAAGTTTTTGTATGTGGCCCAGTCTCATTTTTGTACCTTTCTTAGGAATACTGTCTGTTTTCTTATTCTGAAATCTAGGGACAAGAGAGTGATTCATCAGAAACGTCAGTCCGAGGACCACGAATAAAACATGTTTGCAGAAGAGCAGCTGTTGCACTGGGTCGTAAGCGAGCCGTGTTTCCTGATGACATGCCCACTCTGAGTGCCTTACCATGGGAAGAGCGAGAGAAGATACTGTCTTCCATGGGGAATGATGGTAGGTTAAGACTTCCAGTTTTCACTTGTGGATTCATAGAAAGTCTGCTTTGTTGACTACTTGGGTTAGTGGCATCTATAATAAATATGGCTACATCTGAACCTGTAAAAATGAGGATATCAAGCAATTAACAGGGGACAGTATATTAAACTGATCTGGGCTTTTTGTTAAAATGCCACTCAAATAGGGTCAATCCTTTTAACCATTGTGAATTTTAATAAAAGTGCTATGTGATACACGTTAGGTTAGTTAGGGTTGTGTCTACATGTGTATTTTGATATGTACATATACACGCACACACAGCTTGTGTGGTCCTGCAGGTCTGCAGATGAACTTACGCTTAATAGAATAAATTCCATTAGCTCATTAGATGCTTCTGAAACATTGTATGACTTCAGTGAATTCACATTAGAATTTTTTTTTGATAGATAAGTCATCGATAGCCGGCTCTGAAGAGGCAGAACCTCTTGCTCCACCTATCAAACCAATTAAGCCGGTAACCAGAAACAAGACACAGCAAGAACCACCAGTGAAGAAGGGTCGACGGTCAAGGCGCTGTGGGCAGTGTTCAGGCTGCCAGGTTCCAGAGGACTGTGGTGTCTGTACTAACTGTCTGGACAAACCCAAGTTTGGTGGGCGTAATATAAAGAAGCAGTGCTGCAAGTAAGTTTGTGCATGTGAGAAATTCTTCAACTAATTCCTATGCAGAGTAGGATAAGCACATCCACATTCTGAGGTAGGAAACAACAGATTTAACCCTCTAGTGCAGGCCTGGAATGAATTTGGCCTGGGCTGAGGGTGGATCACAGTAAAAAGCAATTAAAAGCAATTTAATTTAGGAGTGTAGCTCTAGAATCAAGGTGTGCTTTTTATGACCTTCTTTTTCTGAAGTTCACTTACAACTTATTCTCCCCATATTCTCCCCACTTTGAAGAACCTGGCATAGCACTGAAAACCATCTGTAATGAGACATAAGAAAAATAGGAGTTGAACATTTAAAATTTGCTTACACCTAATCCAATCCCACTCCATATAAGCAGAGCAACTATTTTTTTGGCTGAAATGACCTCGTTGTGGATTACATAAAAACTACTGTTGAGAGAGTTTGATGTGGTTTTAGAGTTCTTGGAAGTATCCTGGTATTACTCAAATGCCAATACCTAAGAAATGGAATTGATAGGGGATTTATCAGCAAATCAGTTATTACATAAGCAGCTTTATTAACTGCAAAATTGTGTTGAGAGTTCAGAAAACAAAAAGGAAAATACAGGAAAATACTATTCTTTTAAATATCTCTGAAGAAGGGAAAAATAATTTGAAGAAAATTAGTGTATTGATGATAGCTTTTAAAAAAAAAAATCACATTGAATATTTATGGAATTCTCTCTTAGTGTTTGCATTTTTCTTCCAATTTATGATTACACAACATATTCTTTCTTTGTAGAATGAGGAAATGTCAGAATCTACAGTGGATGCCTTCTAAAGCATACCTCCAGAAGCAAGCTAAAGGTAGGCTGAAAGATTTGGCTCAAGTGTAGGATAAGAAAGAAATTTTCATACCTTAAATTGCTTTTTATGCCATCATTGCAACTACACTGAGCTATAAAAGTTTAGTCTGAAATTAAATGTTAACAGGGAACCTGTCTGTTCTGCTGATGTCACCTGAAAGTTGTAGGAGAAACGTGAGTACAGACAGCGTCCATAATCCATAACTGTCTTTTTCAGCACTAGAATTGTAGTTTCTCCTCCCTTTTGTAGGGAACTGCTGCGGATAGCTGATCAGTCTCCCCTCAGCACTTCAGGTGAACCAATTCTAAGATATTTCTATGTTTCTGAATGACATGGGGACTGATAAATCTCTTGGCACTTCCTTATCTCTGACATCAGGCTTAAGTGAGCCATCATATGTATTTTGTTAAATCCCTGCATACTGGTGCTAGACCTCTGGAGGTCTGCATGTTAGTGTGACAGTGGCCAGGTGGCTGTCTTGAATTCCCTAAACTTTTCCATGCAATGTTGGGTTTCTCTTTTGCACAGTTAAGCTGTGAATCTGCATTACCACATAAGTACTTTGCTTACAGTCTATCAGAATAGAGGCCCAAAGTATTAGAACACAGGTTGTAATATAAGACAAGTACATTAATTTTACTGACATTTTTTTTGGATGAGTACAGTTTTTTCTTCAGTGAAATGAAGAAACAAAATGTCTGTTTCCTAATTTTAAAAGTGCAGTGAACTACTCGAAGTTGCACAGTTATATCTGCTTTAATTTATTGATGCTTTTTCTTCCTAGCTGCAAAAAAGAAAGAGAAGAAATCCAAGACGAATGAAAAGAAAGAAAGCCATTCTGGAAAGAACCAATTGGACTCTGGACAGAAACAAACTCCTCCAACTATTTTATCAAGAGAAGACAATGCCATAAAGAAGAGCAGTGAACCTGCTCGTAAGCCAGTTGAGGAGAAACATGAGGATGGGAATTCCTCTGCTCCTCTGTCGGAGCCCAAACAGGTCCCTGCACCTGGTGCCAGAAAGACTGGCAAACAAACATCTCAGCCAGTACAGCTCCCTCCTCAGCCACCAAGCTCAGGACCTTTGAAAAAAGAAGCTCCTAAACTTACCACTTCTGAGCCTAAGAAAAAGCAGACTCCACAGCCAGAAATAGGTAAATGGGACTGTTTATCTTCAGTATGTTTGAGTCATGTTAAGTAACAGTAGTAATACTGCTAAAATCTGTTGGATTTTAAAACTGATAAATGCTTTATGACCTGGTGAAATTAAAGCAAATTATTTTGGGAATTTTGCTTAGAACTGGCTTTCTTTTATTGTACTACATTATATATTGGGACGGGAAGAAAGATGAACACCTTTAAAGTGATTTTTAGTCATCTAGTCTTGGCAATCTTGAAGTATATTTTCAATACTGTTAAGTTTACTGACTGTTTACAGTCTGAATGTGAAACAACAAGAATGTAATTTTTTCTACTACAAAAACATAACCTACTATTGCACGTAGTACAGAACAGCATGGAAAGTGAACAGAAAGGCAGCTCCAGGACTTCTGTTGCTTTACACCTGGAACACTTCAGACTTTTAGCAGAGCAAGTTCGACTGGCCACACCTTGCAGAGACTGCCCCAGTCATAGTTGGTGACCACAAAAGACGATGGAAAAATTCCAGTCTAAAATTCATCTCTCATTACGCAGCTGACTTTTTCCCTTTTCTTCTCTACAGGTCGCTGTTAGTTACTTGAAATACTCATAATTTTTCCCCCCTTCCTAGGCACAGAACAAAACAAACAGAAAAAAATTGCTCCCCGTCCAACTTTCCCTGTGAAACAGAAACCAAAAGAAAAGGTGAATACTGCTTTTTGTACACAGTCAATAAATTTTGAGAACCTGAATCTTTTGTGTATCTAGAAAGTAAGACTGTATTACTTAACCCTTTTGCAGACTTTTTTTGTACTTAAAATATCTATAGAAATTCAGTTCTGCCGCTTTTCCTTGGAATGCTGATTTAAGACTGATCTAGCTTGATTCCTAACGCTACTCAAGATCTTTTGTGGTATTTAAAAAGAAAGACATCGTCAATCCTATCAAAGAGGAACATGTAGATTCCTGTGATTTGAGCAAGTTACACAGACGTTAGGCTTTACCTTATGTGGGTATGTGGATACAAAATTACCTGTCTATATTCAGCTTAGGAGTTAATTTGTTCTAAGACTTGTATGTTGTGGAGTGAAGGCTAGGTTGTCCATTAAAAAATAAATAAGTAAAAAAAAGAACTACCTTTGTCTTAGAAACAACTTCATTATGAAAAAAATGGTTTATATATTTAAATCTCAGAGATAAATGTATAGGTAGGTACTAATTACACCCAGAGTTGCCCTACTGCAGCAAAGTCTAAAAAAAAAAAAAAAAAGAAAAAGCACTGATAATATAGAGAGTAACATGATGCTAGGGGAAAATGCAGCAAATTGAATTAGAAATACAATTGTGTGTGGAATGCTCTTAAAACTGATTGCAAAATGGTTACTTTCTTGCAACTCATTAATTTTGTGATGGTTTGGTTGTGGGTTTTTGTTGTTCTTGGTTTGGGGTGTTTTGGTTTTTTTTGTGTATGAATTATGTGTAGTGTTTACTGTAAATACTGTTTAAGCTTTAATGTTTGGGGTTGGGATTAATGCAGGCTCCTTTACTTGACTAGGAAAAGCCCCCTCCTATAAGCAAGCCAGAAAGCAGCACGCTGAATTTGCTCAGTACTCTGACTAATGGGAGCAGTTCCAAGCAAAAGCCACCTACAGATGGAGTCCACAGAATCCGAGTGGATTTCAAGGTAGAGGACAAAATGTTTTAAGTATTTGAATATTAACTGACTCTAAAAACTGGAAGTAGAGTCCCTCAAGAATGCTGACAGTGACTTCTAAGTTTGTATGTCTGGTCCCATTCAGTGAGAATTGTAAATAGGAACCTTTCTGACGTGATTGACTTTTAGAAGTTTGTTATGCCTTTTTTTTTTTTCTTATAATCAGAGTACTGGATGAAGAGACACTTTAAAGCTTTAAACCTTAACCCTCAATGTGAGGATGAGCAAGAATTTGAGGTTTATGAAGAATTATTCCATTAAGATGGAACTATAAAAACCTTACCTCAACTTGAGTCAACAAGATTTGGGGAAAATGTTAGTAATTTGTAATTCACAATACTTTGGGTATATCTGGGGTTTTAAACTGATAAATCATGTATTTATTTTTTTTTTGAACAACAGTGTTGAAATAATAAAAATTAACATTTTCCTAACAATTTTTCAGTCCATCTATAAGTGTTAATACCGGAGATTAGAGTGAGATCTCATAAGTGTTTTATACAAATATGAAGTTTTAATAAAGTGTGATTATTCTGAAATTTCATTTTTAGTAATAATCGTGCAATTGTGAAAAACTTTGTCATGCTTTTTAGGCTTGCTTTCTGTAGAGAGAAAGTTAGTGTATTATTGAACTCTCTTGGCAAGAACAGTACCAAGTTGTAACTATTGCAATATATGTTATAAAATAACCAAGATAAAAGTTAAAATAATTTCTGTTTTAGAACACCTAGTTACAGAAACAGAATGCATAACACAGCAATGTGAGCTCTTTATACTGATGTGGTATTTCCTTATTCTGCATGGTGATGTATCCTTTTGTACTTTCAGGAGGACTGTGAAGTGGAGAATGTTTGGGAGATGGGTGGGTTAGGCATCGTGACCTCGGTACCTATTACTCCCAGGGTGGTGTGTTTTCTCTGTGCCAGCAGTGGACATGTGGAGGTAAAGCATTGTGTTCTGCTGTTGATGACTTAGTTACAGCACCATGTTGTTACAAAAAAAATATAATAATAATCTATAAAACAGAGGAAATTAAAATAATACCTGTAAATCTGTCCTTGCTAGACTCTGCCCTAAGATACTAAAATGGAAGGTATTTGAATTCACTTTGAGAACTTCTGTGGTGCTTAGTTTAGAAGTGAACTATATTAGACATAAGGAATGGCATTTTCAAGAGCCCCCTGCATCTCTTCTTAAACGTAATTTGGAATCCCACAGCTGAGGTAAAGCAGTGGCTTTTGCTTTCTGTTAACTTGGAATTAGAAAGACTGCTCAATTTTGTTGAAATGGTGTTAGGCAGTGTTGATTTTCCCAGGTATGTCTGCATCTACTAAGAGTTGCAGACCATTACTGAAATGTAACCAGCAAGGTTTTGGTGCTGTATAAACAGCTGAATTTTGGCTTAAGTTTTGTTAAATGCATTTCCAGGAAAAAATAGGCATCTTCTCAAAATTTTCAGACTAGCTATCCTGGGAAGGTGATGCTAGCACTCTAGAAAAGGTGAACAGTACTCAAGGAAAATGGGGTTAAGTTCTTCGTGTGAACATCAATGCATTTGAGGATTATGAAGGTCCAGTGGCACATGGAGCCATCCCCTTCTCAGTCAGTTGCTCAAGTGAACAAACAATTCCTCTGTCCTGCTTGTGCTTGCAGTGTTTGTGCCCTAAGGACTATTCTTTTTCTAGTATGTCTGTCCTTGTAGAGGATCCTTTGAGCTTTCAAATGGCCCATGTAAACTAAACAGAGGGAAAGATGTCTCTTTGCTCTGTATGTGCCTTCCTTGTCCACTAAATGTTTCTTCGGGTGTGGTTGGCTTGTGTTACAGAGAGGGAGGGAAATCCTGAAGAAGTCTGTAGGCCTTTACCAATACTCTGAGCACATAGATAAAAGGTACCAGACTCCTATTTGCTGGTAGATGCATAATCTGTGTAGACAGGCATGTATTTAGGTTATCTGAAGTACACACTCAATTTCCCCCATAAAATATACTAATAGATATTCTCATACTGTCAGCTGTAAAGCAGAATTCAAAGTAGTAAGGAGTGCAAGCAGGCTTGTTTGGGAATTAAGAAAAGGTTTTGACTTGCTAAAACCGCCCTCTCCCCCTTGCAGTTTGTGTATTGTCAGGTCTGTTGTGAGCCTTTCCACAAGTTCTGCTTAGAGGAGAGCGAGCGGCCCCTGGAGGACCAGCTGGAAAACTGGTGCTGTCGTCGCTGCAAGTTCTGCCACGTGTGTGGGAGACAGCACCAGGCCACCAAGGTACCCTAACCTCCAAGTGACCCAGCTAGCCTTTTCTGCACTGTTCCCAGAGCTTTTTGCTCTGACCCTCAGCTGGTAACTCAGACAGTAGACAGTGGAGTTCACACTCTGTGTGCAGACTGCTGTGCGCGGCTGTGAATTTATCTCAGTTCACTTAGTTGCAACTTCTCCTGTTTCCCTAAATAAGGGATCTAATGTAAAATGAAAATGTCCAAGATTTTGCATCCTTTTTAGGGTTTCTGTTCCAATACTCTCTCCCATTATTCTTGTAGCAGCTGCTGGAGTGCAATAAGTGCCGAAACAGCTATCACCCTGAGTGCCTGGGCCCAAACTACCCAACAAAACCCACCAAGAAAAAGAAAGTTTGGGTAAGATTTTTTTGAAATTTCTTTTTGGGATGATTGACGTAACTGATCATAATGCTACAGGCCAAAGTGCTGCAGTTGACTTGCTCCAGTGCAGTGGCTTATCAGTTTAAGGGAAGGATGCCTGTTGCATTGGAAGATGCATTTGGGAATAGGCTTCTTGATGAGGTGGGTTGTGGTAAAGCAGATGGGTTTTGAACAAGCAGATTTATAAAGGCATTACACCTTTTTTAGTATAGTAATTCTTCTGATCATAGTTGGAGAACATGGAAGAAGCTCTTCAGAATGGAAGCATTTACTTTTTTAACAAACTTACCAGTTGATAGTGGTATTAAGAGGCAGTTTGGATTCATGCCCTGCTTTGTGTCTGTCAAATTTTTGTTCTAAACAAGTGCAAAAGCCTTGCCTATGATATATTTGTTGCTAATAATTTTTAAGTGTTTTCTACCATGGTGTATTCAGAGTTGGAAAACTGGTGAAATAAGACTTCATATTTTGGGTCAGAAGGAATGTCATAACTATATATACTTTCTTATGCGAAAGGAACGTTGATATTTTCTTAAGTGCAAATGTGAAGCACTTTTTTTCCTCTTTTTGCATCAGCACCATCTTACCATAAAGGGAGGGAGCCCTTCTCCTTATAGTGGAAATTCTGGTGTTTGAAACTCCTTGTTCTGTTGTATAAGCTATCAGCACTCATTAAATAATAAAATTATGAAATGTATCATTAATACAAAAGAATAAAAGCCATTGGATAAAAGCAAATAACTCTTGCCAAACATATCTATCTTCCAGATATGTACCAAATGTGTTCGCTGCAAGAGCTGTGGATCAACAACACCAGGGAAGGGGTGGGATGCGCAGTGGTCTCACGACTTTTCACTGTGTCATGATTGTGCCAAACTCTTTGCGAAAGGTACGTAAAATTGTAATTGTTTACAGCAGGTACCTTTTAAGATTCTGTCCTTTAATGAGATGATGTCAGTGTAGATTGAAATGAGGGCCTCAGGTTGTTGAGCTTATCACTGGTACAAACAGAAATGAAACCTAGTGTTGGGGCCATGAATTGGAGCAGTATTGTTTGTGTAGGAAAACCATGTTCATGGTTTTACAGAGCATAACGAAAGTCGCTATTGTTTTATTGAGAGAATTTGAGACTTCAGAATTAAGCACTATACCGGATAAAGCAGTTATTACAGACCTGTTGATCCACGGTTTCAAGCAGCACTTGAGGAAAACGGTATTTTAAAGGTCTTCTGGCTTAAAGACAGCGCATTTCCTGTTGTAAAGTGGTTGATCCTTATGTTAGTTACTGTGCATAAGGCCTTTGAGTCTAGGAGGGCAAAATCTCAGGGTAAAAAATCTTGACTATTCCACTTAATTTCTTGCCTGTATGTCATCTTTTCAATTTTCATTCTACTCTGTAAAGCTAGTTCATATAGTATTTTATCAGTTTCATCACACCCCACAAAAAAGCAGGTAACCAGTCTTTCAGGCAGGGGTTTTGTTTGTTTGTTTGTTTGTGGCCATTGATTTCAGTGTTGTAAAAGTAGATGCAATTGTATTGGTTTCAGAGAGCTTATTTCTTAGCACCCTAGTAAGTAACCATCTAGCCTTTAAAGGTGTGTGCATGACAGTTGAGCTTCTGGTAAAATCATATCTTATTTTCAGGAAATTTTTGTCCTCTCTGTGACAAATGCTATGATGATGATGACTATGAGAGTAAGATGATGCAATGTGGAAAATGTGACCGCTGGGTCCACTCCAAATGTGAAAACCTTTCTGGTAAGTCAAATTCTTATCTCTTCATCCTTAAAGTACATGGGGCAGCAAATAGACAAAAGCAAACCAATTTTAGGCCTTTCTCTTTGAGTGTTTCATTAACACCCTTACCTGTTGTGATCTGCTTGAAAAATACCTATAGAGTGGAATGATATATCAGTGACATCCTGAAAGCTTAGGACTTGTTTCAAATGCGGCATCACGCAATGAGTTACACAAGATGCTTTTGTTACACAGAGGGTGTTTGATTTAAACAGTAAGTGTGGTATACAGAGTAGGGATTTTTCCCAGTATCTGTCCTTCAGTAAAGTAGTTCAGATTACTATTATCTCTTTTTTTTGTCTCCAGATGAAATGTATGAGATACTCTCTAACTTGCCTGAGAGTGTAGCATACACCTGCATTAACTGTACGGAACAGCATCCTGCAGAATGGCGTCTTGCACTGGAAAAGGAGCTGCAGGTTTCCTTAAAACAGGTTTTAACAGCCCTGTTGAACTCTAGAACTACTAGCCACTTGCTGCGTTATAGGCAGGTAAGCTGAAGCCTCGTTTCCTGTTTCCAGGAGTTGGACTTTATGATCCTCGTGGGTCCCTTCCAACTCAGGATATTCTATAATTATAGTCCAGCTTGAAGTGTTGCCTGGCATTTGATTTATTTCTGGTATTGCTGTGCATCATACTCAAAATTTTATTGTACTTAAATCACAGTACATGTTGTTTGGTTTTTTGTTTGTTTTTAAAAATTTTTGTTCATTACTATGGGAATAGAGAAGTGGGTATCTATGATTATGACTTCTGAGAATAAAAGAAAAATAGGGTGGTAAAGTTATTCAAGGAATGGGGCAATTTAGGTCTCTGGTGAAATACATTTAGTCTTGAAAAACATGTTCAGAAATAGGACTTCTGAAAAATGAGTTTGATCCTCATGGCTGATCACCGTCCTGCTGTGTGCCTTACATGTCCCTGTGTTTTGGACGGGAATTCAGAACTTGAGTCTCCTCTGTTTCGTGTTAATGAGAATCTCTGTGCCTATGAACATACAGGGGAATACATCATGAGTAGCAGCCACGCTTCAATAGCCAATGTCTGTCTGTCTGGTTGCTGATGTTAACAGGCAGCAAAACCACCTGATTTAAATCCTGAGACAGAAGAGAGTATACCATCCAGAAGCTCTCCTGAAGGTCCTGATCCCCCTGTCCTAACAGAAGTCAGTAAACAGGAGGAGCAGCAACCTCTGGATCTGGAAGGAGTAAAAAGAAAAATGGATCAAGGAGGTTACACTTCTGTGGTATGTCAGAGTTGTAGTGCTCTATTCTAATAATAGCCTCTGAACTGCTTTATGACCTGTGGTATTTATAACTGAGCATGCTTAAGCCTTTTCTTTATGAACAAGGAAACAAGTTAATGTACTGCTAAAAATAATTCTGGCTGGCACTCATGTTAATGTTGGCCCAAAGACATGTAATTTACACTGTCGTATGCTTCTCTTTAACCAGCAGTGATACTTGGTTAAACTGCTTTTGCTCTTAGTCTTTTATGTTCATGGGAACAGAATAGATCATCCTTTTATGTGCAGATTCCAGCAAAAAGCCTAGTCAAATATCACTGATGGTAGTCAGTTTTCTGGAAACCAATTAATTCACGTTTGCAGGGATGATGTGTTTAGGGGTCATTTATATAAAATGCTAGTGTTGACCAGATCTGCTTCCTTGTAGGGAGTGGCCTTTAAAAATTATTTTATTTATTTATTACTTTTTCTTCCCCCTCCTCCTTCTACACATCTTGTAGTCCTGAGGAGGCATGTCCATTGCAAACATGCTGTTGCTAGATTTTTGACCAAATCCTTGTGAGGTATTTAGTGTAGTTGATTTAAAATCTGTCATCAGCCTACTCTTGGTTGAAGAAGAAAGTTTAAAGTTATGGATCGGTTTGTGCAGCAATTCTGCCAGCCAGTTTGCAAATGCACAGAGCTGCTTGCTTCTTTACAGCCAAATTATTTTTCTGCTGAAGTCAATGTTCTGGTTCAGTCTTCTACTTATCTAGAAGTTCACTTGACGCCTTAAAAGTTAATGGATGATGTAGCTGTACATAAGACAATCCTGCTGATGCAAAATTTTGTGGCTTTCTTGCAGCTGGATTTTAGTGATGATATTGTGAAGATAATTCAAGCAGCCATTAATTCTGATGGAGGGCAGCCAGAAGTTAAAAAAGCCAATAGCATGGTCAAGTCCTTCTTTATTCGGGTGAGCAGGATTACAGTTATTTTGAAATCTGCTTTGTATTATACCACTGTTTGTAGCTGTTGGAATTCAAAGGGTCAATTATGGATATTTTCAAGAATAGAATAACCTTGTCAGAGTTGTTGGTGTTAATGATATCTTACTAGTTGTGCATTTACAGGAGATCTTGGCCAAATTTCTTTAATTTTTTCATTTTGTTGTATAACATTTCTAGTGGAATGTTCTTTTCTTTCAGCAAATGGAGCGTGTTTTTCCATGGTTCAGTGTAAAAAAGTCCAGATTTTGGGAGCCAAATAAAGTAACAAGCAAGTAAGTAATTGTTCTGCATCTGACTGTGACATCCTGTGATTCGCCAGCTGTCCAAGGAAAAAGCATCAAGAGAGCCTGTTTGTGGGGTTGGAGTTTTTTTATGATGTTATGGTTGTGGCGGTGGTGGTTGTTTTCAAAAAGTAAAACAGCAGTCACGTTTGCAGGTTTTATGTACACTTCATTGTTATGAACCAGAGAAACCAAAAGCATCATGTGGAACTAAGCATATTGCATGTCGGCCTGTCAGTCCTGTCCTTCCTTCCCCCTCCTCCTCGTTATCCTCATCTGATGTGACTCTCCTGTATCTGTTATCCTCAAAAGAAAACAGCTGCATCACAAACCTTAAAATTTAAGTGACTGGTCATAGTCTTTGTTGAGAGCATGTGTGGACTGTAAGTAATTAAAGGAGTGGTTACTGTATGTTGAATGTCAATATTGCTAGCAATACAGTGCACAAGGCCATCTGGTGTAGCCAGGTCTGACAGCTGACTCCTTGTTGCATTTTCAGCAGTGGTATGTTGCCGAATGCAGTGCTGCCTCCTTCGCTTGACCATAATTATGCTCAGTGGCAGGAGCGTGAAGAGAACAACCGTACTGAACAACCCCCTCTGATGAAGAAAATCATTCCAGCTCCAAAACCCAAAGGACCTGGAGAGCCAGATTCACCAACTCCTCTACATCCTCCTACACCACCTATCTCTAGTAAGAAAATAGCAGCATTGTTAGCCCCAAAACCAGTGCTTCACTTCAAACCCTCTAGTAGTAAAGAGAGAGTAGTAGTATTTTTGCATGTGATTGAAGAATTCTGGAGACTTGTGTGACCTGAAATCATTCAGAAGTCGATACATATTGATATATTCTTCAACTTAGCTTTGGCCCAGAAGTACATTTTCACCAGCCTCTCTTCCCCCAGAACAAGAGCTGGGTAGAGGCAGATGCATGATTTCCCTTGCTTTACAAGCTAGTTATTGAAATTTCAGGCTGCTCTTTAGCTCTTCTGGCCTGTTCACTTGCTTACAATTTTTCTAGATAAATTTTGGCTTTCCTGACCTTCAGGAATAAAAGCCATTCTCTCTTTTAACTGTAAGGTTCTGACAGAAGCAGAGAAGATAGTCCTGAGCTTAATCCACCTCCAGATGTAGAAGACAACAGGCAGTGTGCATTGTGCCTGAAATATGGTGATGATAGTGCTAATGTAAGTATCTGACATGCCCATTTTGATAGTAACTGGCTTAAGCAGTACAACAGACATGGTACTGTGAATAGGCTGGATACTTGATTCTAAGGGGTAGTGGGGTGGGTTTTTTTGTTTTGTTTTGCTTTTTTGATATCTTGGTATGTCGTTTGAAATAAAAATAACCTGCAGCTGCCTTTTGTTCTGGTTAAAAGTAGTGTGGCATTAACATTAGGTGTGTCATTAAGAAATTCACCAAGTAGCATCACCACGTTTACGTGAACAGTGTACATTTCTTACACTTAAGCCTCTTGACATGTTTCTGTAAGAAGAGAATTTTAAATTTTTTTTCTTCCTAAGGTAGCTTTTTATATTATGTACTTAGTTGTAGTCTTCTCTGCCTCATTTACGTTTATCTTTTAAGCTCTGAAAGTAATGCTAGCTTGTCAAACTTTCTTTTGGGGAGAACTTAAATCCAGTGCAGTTGAAACCTACTAGGCTTTTGTGTCTTGTGGAACATTTGAGGGGGGAAAAAAATGGTTTCCTCCCATTCCTTAGGATGCTGGACGTCTTCTGTATATTGGCCAAAATGAATGGACACACGTGAACTGTGCTTTATGGTCAGCAGAAGTGTTTGAAGATGATGATGGTTCTCTGAAAAATGTGCACATGGCTGTGATCCGGGGAAAGCAGCTGGTGAGTATGTGTATTCTACCATTGCAGAAGAAAACAACTGACATATATGGTAGCCTGATTTTAGAATCAATTAATTTTTACCTTTATTTTTTTGCTTTTGCAGAGATGTGAGTTCTGTCAGAAGTCGGGCGCTACAGTAGGCTGCTGCCTCACTTCCTGTACAAGTAATTATCATTTCATGTGCTCACGAGCCAAGAACTGTGTGTTTCTGGATGATAAGAAGGTTTACTGCCAGAGGCATCGTGATTTGATCAAAGGAGAGGTGAGATTTTTCTTTCATGCATTTCTTTGTCTGAAGGTGTAGACAGCCTGTAACTATAAGCATTTTTTTAAAGTTAAGATTGAATATGTTCCTTATGAATGAGGGCCTGACCACAGTGCTGTTAAAAATAAGTCAGTGATACAACTGGCATGATGACGTTTGGGAAGAGGTACGATGTCGTGGTTCAAGAACCAAATTGAAGACCAAACTGAGGATCCGGTACAACAGACAGCACAGTATATTTATAGTAGTTCCTTTAAAGTTAATGAGATGTTTTGTGGATTTTTGCTCCAGGTGGTTCCTGAGAATGGGTTTGAAGTTCTTAGGAGAGTTTTTGTGGATTTTGAAGGAATCAGTTTGAGAAGAAAATTTCTTAGTGGCTTGGAACCAGAGAACATCCACATGATGATTGGTGAGGTCTAGTCCCGGAATACTTGTTCCATTTCTGGTGCTGGAATCTTGTTCATGGGACTTTTCTGTTCCTCTTTTTGCTTAGGTTCAATGACAATAGACTGTTTAGGAATTTTGAATGACCTCTCAGACTGTGAAGATAAGTTGTTTCCCATCGGCTATCAGTGAGTATATGCTTTTTCATGACAATGTCTTTTACTATGTTAGTGCCAAACTGGCACTGAAGTAACAAATGTAGAAATTGACTGTAGCTTTCATAAACTGTTCAGAAATCTAATGACTAAGCTAGTTGTGCAGCATGTTGTGATAGAAAGCCTTTATTCATTCTGTGTAATTTCAAGAAACTGCAAATTTAAAATAAGAATGTCAAGGCTTACTTGACTACTGAGTAAATGATTTTATGTTTGAATTATATTCTAGGTGCTCCAGAGTGTACTGGAGCACAACAGATGCCAGGAAACGCTGTGTGTATACCTGCAAGATCATGGAATGCCGACCACCAGTCATAGAACCTGATATCAACAGCACTGTAGAACATGATGATAACAGAACAATTGCCCATAGCCCAGTTTCCCTTACAGGTAATCTTCTAAGGACTTGTTAAAGGTATATTCTCTACATGTTTTTGCCATAGTATATCCTTACCAGAAAGTCAGGTAGCAGCTGGGACCTTCAGTCTTTTAAAACTGATTTGGACAGAATCTGCTTCATGATTGTAGTGCCTGCTAACTTAGAAAACTGGAGCCAAACTGAAACTACTGTAATAGTGCTTTCTAGTCTACGGATCTGAGATTTTTTCTAATGATCTAAAACTATAAATCTTAACTCTAGTGTCAACGTTGGTATATAACTTGTGGATTGTTGGATACCATGTTAAATAGTAGTGTTGTGCTGCTTCTGTGTTTCCAAACTGCTTTTTCCATACACATGTGAGTTTAAAAAACAAAACAAGAACAAAAACAATAAACGTAAAAACCATATCCTTTTCAGTTTGCAGAAAAGGAAGGTTTGGAAGCTGTTTAAAATTTTTAACAGCAGTCATCACTGTCAATGTAGAAGTTCATTTAAATGTAACAGTTCAATGTGTAAGCTGAGGGAAATCAGTAGCAGAGTCTGAATAGCAGAGGCACAAATCTGAAAAGAGAAAAGGAAGCAAGGTAAGTTTAGAAGTGGGAGAGAACAAGAGAGGGGTGGTTTAGCGGTGGAAGACTTGCCTATTGTTATTAATGTCATGAGTGTTCTCAGAACTTCAAATGTGTTGTCATTGTCCCAAGGCAAAGTACTCTTAAAAATGAAGCTGTCAGAAAGTGTGTCATAATTCCTACGCTAAGCCTATTTCTTGCTGTATGTATTGAATATGTTCTTGGGAAAAGAAAATAGACATCCCATTACAAGGAAGCAGTAATCTTTGAGTTCGTATTTATTTAACAAATGCCCTGATTCCTCAAGTGAAACCTGACAGCAATATATCAGGTCATAGATTTTAGAATTCAGTAGTGACTTATATTGTTGTTTCTCTTTCATGCAACAACAGAAACTCTATCCAAAGACAGCAGAAATGCACCTGAAATCGTAAACCCACCATCACCAGATCGTCCCATACATTCTCAGACCTCTAGTTCCTGTTACTATCCATTGGTCTCAAAGGGCCTTAGGATCAGGACACCAAGTTATCACTCCACACAGAGGTCTCCTGGCTCTAGGCCTTTACCCTCTGCAGGTACTTCAAGTGCTGTTGGCTTTGATTTATGTTTTGGTTTTGTTTGTTTTGGATTATTTTTTTGGGTTGGTTGGTTCATGTCTTTTTTTTTTTTGGCTTTATTCAGAATGGGATGTTTAGTTTCCTGTTCCTGAAGAAAATGGAGAATGGCAATAGGTTTGAGGGAAGGACGTTTCTGAAAAATACATTGTAGAGGTGGCCTGTCAAGAAATGGATGATTGGAGCAAAAATTTCTGTGGGATGAGGAAAGCAATGTTTGGGCAATGATGTAGCAGTAATATGTAAGAACTGTAATAAAAGTTAGGGGCTTAATAATCTCAGATGATATTTTTCCAGAGAGAATTGTAAATCCAATATTTTAGGTCACATAATATATCTATATGAGTAGCATTTTGTTTAAAAAAAATAATTTTGAAAATTTGCATCTAAAGGTGAGGTACTGAACCCTGAGATACAGACTTGTGAGCCTTATGTGATGAATACTGATTGACAGTATCACATTTTTAGTGTGTATCTCAAGTGTCATCATTATGTTTACACTATGTGGTTGAAGGCTTTTCATGTTGCTGTTTTTTTTTAATTTCTTGTGTTTGTTATGAAAGAATGGGGTATGTATTGATTGTGAAGGATTCAGATCACTTAACAGTCTTCCTTGCTTTATTTTCTCAGGGAGTCCTACACCAGTGACCCATGAAATAGTTACAGTAGGAGATCCTTTACTGTCCTCTGGACTTAAGAGCATTGGTTCTAGGAGACATAGCACTTCTTCTTTATCACAGCAGCAATCAAAACTCCGTATGATTTCACCTACACGAGCTGGGAATACTTATTCCAGGCAGAGTGTATCTTCAGTTTCCAACACAGGGTCCTCTTCAGAACATGAACAGAGTGTAAAAAATACTGACCGCTTTGTGGGATCTGTGAATTCAGGTACCACAAGTGCTACAGTTCAAAGCTGCTCTACCAGTTCAAGCTCCCAGAAGACAGCAGCTACAAGTGGAAGTAAAACTTACCAGCCAGATGCATCTCAGTCTTCAGAGGGAAAACATTCTAGTAGTTCAGATCTGTTAGCCAAAAGTGCACCTTCAAAGGGAGAGAAGATGAAAACACTGACCTCAAAGGACCCAGATTACTCAGCTCATATTTTTGCCTCTGGAGGAAGCTCCAAAATGTCTACTCAACCAAACAGTTCATCAGGCACAGAAACAAATGTTAAAATAGGAACCTTTCAAGAATCTTCAGGATCATTTTCCTCCAAAGAAACAATATCTTTTCCGTCTTTGCATCAGAGAGGCCCAAGAAAAGACAGAGATCAGCACTTGGAACCCGTACAGCCAGATAAAACTGCTTCGGTTGATGAGATGGATGTAAAGACATTGAAGTCCGCAGGGGTAAATAGCAGATCTCCTGCAGCAAGTGAGCAGGCAGTTTCTGCCTCTAGAGACAGGCGTCAGAAGGGGAAAAAGTTAGTGAAAGAGAGTTTTAAAGAGAAGCATTCCCTGAAATCTCTTGCAGATTCAAGTCAAGCAGTAGGCAGTGATGAAGGAAATCTGAAATCAGAATTTGGTAATCAGGGTTTAGTGACTGAACAAATTAGTCAGAGGTTATGTAATAATACTCCTGCTGAAAAAGCTGGTGAGAAGTCTCCACCCTCACAGGGGTCCTCTAAAGGCTCTGCAGTGCCGATTGAAGTGGCTTCTAAGGAGTCACAGGCACCTAGAAAACGCACTGTTAAAGTCACTCTGACACCTCTCAAGATGGAAAATGAAAATCAGTCTAAAGCTGCACAGCAAGAAAGTGATGCTGAACATCAGTCTGCGGGGGCAGAACTGGCCACTTCATCAGAGCCGTCATCTGAAAGCCCAGAAGATAACTCTGTAGTTCAGGAAAGTCCAAATAAAGCACCAACACAGGAATCTCAGAATAATGCATATGAAAATTTGCCCGTTCAAGATAACAACTTGATGCTTCAGGATGGAACTAAAACTCAAGAAGAAGGCTCATACAAGCGGAGGTATCCACGGAGAAGTGCACGGGCAAGATCTAATATGTTCTTTGGATTGACACCTCTGTACGGTGTGAGGTCCTATGGAGAAGAAGATATTCCATTCTATAGTAACTCAACTGGGAAGAAGCGAGGAAAGCGGTCTGCAGAAGGACAGGTGGATGGTGCAGATGACTTGAGTACATCAGATGAAGATGACTTGTACTATTATAATTTCACTAGAACAGTGGTTTCCTCAAACACCGAGGAGAGGCTTGGGTCCCATAACTTATTCAGGGAGGAAGAGCAATGTGATCTTCCAAAAATCTCACAGTTAGATGGTGTAGATGATGGGACTGAAAGTGATACAAGTGTCACAGCCACAACAAGAAAAGTAAATCAAGTAACAAAAAGGAGTGGAAAAGAAAATGGAACAGAAAGCTTAAAGCTGGATAGAACTGAAGAAACTGGGGAAAAAGTACAAGTCACAAAGAGCCCTGCTGTCCACAAAACTGATCCAAAGATTGATAACTGCCATTCTGTAAGCAGGGTTAAAACGCAAGGTCAGGATTCTCTGGAAGCTCAATTGAGTTCGTTGGAAACAGGTCGTAGGGCTCACGCAAGCACGCCTTCTGATAAGAACTTACTGGATACTTTTAACACAGAACTTCTAAAATCTGATTCTGACAATAACAACAGCGATGACTGTGGAAACATCCTCCCTTCAGACATCATGGACTTTGTGCTGAAGAATACACCATCTATGCAGGCATTAGGAGAAAGTCCGGAGTCGTCATCATCTGAACTTCTAACACTTGGAGAAGGTTTAGGTCTGGATAGCAATCGTGGCAAGGATATGGGTTTGTTTGAAGTATTTTCTCAACAGCTGCCAACAGCTGAGCCAGTGGATAGCAGTGTTTCTTCCTCCATATCAGCAGAGGAACAATTTGAATTACCACTGGAACTTCCTTCTGATCTCTCTGTTCTGACTACTCGCAGCCCTACGGTGCCCAGCCAAAATCACAACAGACTTGCTGTAATTTCAGAGTCTTCACTGTCTTCTTCAGGAGAGAGGTCAATACTTGCCTTGCCCTCCACAGAATCTGGGGAAAAAAGAGTTACAGTTACAGAAAAATCTGCTTCCAGTGAGAGCGATACAACTCTTTTGAGTCCAGGAGTAGACCCAAGCCCTGAAGGACACATGACTCCTGACCACTTCATCCAAGGTCACATCGACGCAGAGCATATAGCCAGCCCGCCCTGTGGCCCAGTGGAGCAAGGACATGGCAGCAACCAAGATTTAACTAGGAACAGCGGGACTCCAGGTATCCAAGTACCAGTGTCACCCACTGTTCCCCTGCAAAACCAGAAGTATGTTCCCAATTCCACGGACAGTCCCGGCCCCTCTCAGATTTCTAATGCTGCAGTGCAGACAACACCACCCCACCTCAAGCCAGCCACAGAAAAACTTCTTGTAGTCAATCAAAATATGCAGCCATTATACGTCCTCCAAACACTTCCCAATGGTGTTACTCAGAAGATACAGTTGACACCTTCTGTTAGTTCAGCACAGAGCGTGATGGAGACTAATGCCTCAGTACTGGGGCCTATGGGAAGTGGGCTCACGCTGACCACGGGATTAAATCCAAGCTTGCCCTCATCTCAGTCATTATTTCCTCCCACCAGCAAAGGATTGTTGCCCATGTCCCATCACCAGCATATACATCCCTTCTCCACGGCCTCTCAGACCGGCTTCCCACCAAATATTGGCAGTCCTTCACCAGGTCTTCTTATTGGTGTGCAGCCACCCCCTGATCCCCAGCTCCTAGTATCTGAAGCTAGTCAGAGGACAGACCTTGGTGCCACTGCTTCTACACCAACTGCTACCCTGGGCAAGAAACGGCCAATATCTCGTCTGCAGTCACGGAAGAATAAGAAGCTGGCTCCCTCTGGAACCCCTTCTGCTATAGCTCCTCCTGATATGGTCTCCAACATGACCTTAATTAATTTTGCTCCTTCCCAAATTTCCAACCACCCACTGGATTTGGGAACCATTGCAAATTCAACATCCCATAGAACTGTACCCAATATTATCAAAAGGTCCAAGTCTGGAGTAATGTATTTTGAGCAAACCTCTTTGCTCCCACAAGGTGGGACAGCTACTGCAGTTGGCACATCTCCCAGTGTTATCGGGCCAGATGCTGGTCACCTTCCAGCGGGGCCTGTGTCAGGGCTAGCGTCAAGTTCCTCAGTGCTGAATGTGGTATCCATGCAGGCCACAGCAGCCCCCACTACTGGTGGGTCAGTTCCTAGCCATGTTTTGGGACAGAGTTCAGTAACATTAACTAGCCCTGGATTATTAGGGGACCTTGGTTCAATAAGCAACCTCTTGATCAAAGCTAGTCAGCAAAGCCTTGGTCTTCAGGAGCCGCACATGACTTTACCTCCAGGTTCTGGGATGTTTTCGCAGCTGGGAACGTCACAAACTCCATCTACAGCGGCAATGACAGCTGCATCGAGCATATGTGTTCTGCCTTCAGCACAGAATATGAGCATGACAGTTGCTCAGTCATCTACTGACCCAGAAGGCTCTTACCAGCTTCAGCATATGACGCAACTCTTAGCCAGCAAAACTGGAATTGCTTCCTCACAGCTAGACCTCGGTGCGGCTTCAGCAACAGCTCAGTTGTCGAGCTTCCCACAGCTGGTTGATGTGCCCAGTAGTACCGGACTCGAACAAAACAAGGTTTCCCAATCTGTGATGCATGCCAGTTCAGCATCTCCTGGAGGCTCCCCATCATCTGGTCAGCAGTCTGCGAGTAGCTCTATGCTTGGTCCCACAAAAATGAAGCCAAAAATCAAGCGCATTCAGCCATCTTTAGAGAAAGGGAATGGAAAGAAGCACAAAACTTCTCACTCATGGACTGGTTCCTCTGAAGCACACGTTCCTGACAGAGGGGCTGTTGCTGTACCCCAAGTCTCAGCTACACGGTAAGAGAAGTGTTTGCTTTGCTCATCTGTGAGACTGTAACAATATAGGAAAGAATCTTTCTTTAGTTTCTACGGCAGATTTGCCTTTTGATAATTTTTAATGTAAAAAACTCAGCTGTCAATGGAAAGCAGATCTCTAAAGAAGTTAGTAGACCTTTTACCTCTGGAAGAGGAAGAATGAGAAACTTAAGACTTTGAGGGCTGGGATTAGGACTTTCATTTGTCGTTGACAACTCTGGCAAATTGAGGAGTGTTTTAGATGTATCAGTTGAGAATATGGTACTGAAACAGGTGTTGTGTTCTATTCCCGTATGCTGTTAATGTATTTAAGTGCTCTGGAAGTTTTAATAGTATTATTAGCGGTGTTCTAAGGCACCAAAATGATGCACTGTTACACTGTTATCATGGTAATTTTGATTATGAAATTTAAACTGCATGCCTGTATCTGTGAGTGTAATGCCTCTCCAGTACGTGCTTTATTCTTCCTGCCCCTCTTCCATCCTCCCTAGGCCATGCAGGCAAGAGGGACTGGGGAGGAACTGAGAGAACTGGAAGAATCTGGCTCGTGACTTTGTCAGAACAGCAGAGAGTGCGTTAGTCTCTTACAGTAGAGGGTTATTTTCCAAATCTTAAATTAAAATGACATTTGAATTGACTCTTTGAAATATGGATCTGTAGAGAGAAGCAGAATTGTTGGTCTATGTTTTACATACAAATCTAGATGGTTTTATGGATGTAGCACTTGGTTGTCACCTAGTGTGACTCTGCCAACAATTACGCATTTCAGCAGGGAGATTGTACCGCTTACTTTCAATTCTTTCTACATTAGAGAATAGGCCAGAATGAGCGCTGGTGCTAAAAGGTGGTAGTATCCATCTTATGGTAACTGACAAATATTGCACATCACTTGTGTGATTACTTGATCATCTCAATGTCTCGTGAGAAATCTGATTCTTGAACAGATGATCCAGAGCTATTTGGACAGCTTAATCTTTTTAAATAGCTTTTTTGTGTTGCTGTTACTTGTGAATTTGTTTTAGTCTGTAAATGTTTGCTGTGGCTGTCAACATTCCACCATGCATCCCTTCACCCCTGAGCTTATTGCTTATGGTCGCTCAGAATTGTTTCTCTTGCAACCAGATTCATGCTGCTCATTCCTCTTGGAGTGCAAGTCTTTGAATCTCATGTAGTGCTGGAAATGTGATCTATTTTCTCTCATCACAGGAGCAGTTGTCACTACCTGCGTAATTTTGCTGAACTGCTGAATCACTTGCGACAACTCCCAGTGGATCTATTACTGCCTTCCAGTCTCCTGTATTCTGTACATGACTTGTCAAGTGTTTTGAATGTTCCTAACTGTTTTTTTTTCCAGGACTCCTGCTGTGAAGGCAGATGTGCAGGATGCAGCAAGCATAGATCAGCCATCACAGAAACAATGTGGCCAGTCTGCAGGGTAAGCATGAAATACACCTTTCCCTCAGGCGCTGCTGGCTTAAGTTTAAAGAAATTTATTTGGAGAATGTGAGAAGTCTTTGCTAACTAAATTATCATGGGAGCTTTTAGTGTGTAATGAGCAGCTACATTTACTTTCAGTATGAAGCCATTTTTTAAAATAAAGTTGAATATAGCTTTGGGAAGGTTATTGCTTACTCAAACAATTTTGGCTGATCATCTGTTAGCATATACCTTATTACAGAATAGGACTAATAAAAAGAACAGGTTGCAGATTGTATTAAATTAGGCTGCTACCTACAGACTGATAGGTACCACAAAAATAAATGCTAGAGAATAGAATCTTTTTGTTTGTTCATTTCCAGTTGAACTGCTGTTAGAACATATCTGCAAAATGTTTTTTGTTTTTTTTTCCTCTGCCTGGTTCCCAGATTTTGTAGTTGACTCTTCATGGCTGGTGAGGCTACCAGATTAATAGCTACATAAGCCCTTGATTTACAAACTAAGTACCCTAGGATTGGCTTTGCCTTGGATAACTGCTTGCTGTCTTCCCATGATTTTCCAAGGCCACCAAAGTTAATTCTGCAGCCTGAGTACAGTATGTGCTTTACAAAGCTGAAACTGGAATTAGGGAACAAGGCCATTCATAACTAATACATTTCCAGTTATCATACAGGCTTTACTGTAATAGAGTGAATAGGGAAAGGTATGGTTTACACTGATCTCTGTAGCTCCTGTTTTGTGCAAAGTCTTCTACTGAATTGCTGTGCAGTGCAGCTTTTTTCTCCCTCTCTGAAATAACACTGCAGACAATTCTTGAGAAAAGCAAGTAATGCTATACCAGAAATTAATTTTGAAACTTATTTTTAACAGTATGTTTGATTGTCTTATCATTAAAAATGAACAAATGAAAAAAAACAAATGTGAGCTTATTTAGCACTGATTCAGTCACTGAAAAATGGGAATGAAGTAGGTTATTAAGTAGCCTTAATTTTCACTTCCCTCTAAAGGCAAATGTCAGTCCTCACAGAACCTCAATCAACACAGACTTCAGCAAATGAGCAAGAAAATGCAGGTATGTTGCTTCTTCAAAAGCACCAAGTTCTGGGATTCTCCAAGGCTGGGAAATTATTACTTTGTCGTTTGATTTGTCTCTCTTGTTCTTGCAGAAAAAAATCTCGGATCTAATACTCTTTTTAGTCATGCTTTAAAGTAAGGAAAGGTTTGATCACTTTAAATAAAATCTGTACAAATAGTTGTCTCTACTTTTAGCTTGTGGGAATTTCAGTACTTGAGATTTTACACTCTTACTACAACACTATCTAGAATTTTTTCCTTTGAGTAAAATCTGTTCTTGAAGTATTGGTTCTTAGAAAGCACATTTTAGGATGACTGCTAGATATGAGAGCTCCGAGGCACTTTCTAGATGTTCTAAACTAAATCTGGAAGTGTATATTGCTACCTTTCATCTCTTCACAGTCCAGTGTCGTTCATATACAATTGCAGTAGCATGGGTAGTTCTCACTTATAACATTTTTTCTTCTCTTCTTCATTACTGCAAATTGGCTTTTGTGGAGCATGACTTTTGTGGAAACTTGGTTCTCCTGTAAAGCAGTTAGAAGCTGCTTATGTGATCTGTTGTTAAGCATCTTCAGTATGAACATATTCACAAAGATGTAAATTTTGTCTTTTCACAAAGATGTGAATTTTGGTAAACATATGAGTCCTTACGTTAGTGAAATTGTAATTTGAACTTTGTAGGTTCTTCTTAGACATATTTACTGGTCAAAAGGCAAGTCAGTAAGTAGGTAATTTATTCAGTTGTGCAACAGCCAGTGGGGAAAAGAAAAATCATTCTACCTAATTTCCATCTTCATAGTAGCTTCTGTCTTTTCTAGGCTCAAAAGCTATTGAGGAAGAAGAGAGCACTTTCAGCTCCCCGCTTATGTTTTGGCTTCAGCAAGAACAAAAGAGGAAAGAATGTCTTGGTGAGAAGAAACCGAAGAAAGGTTTGGTTTTTGAGATATCAAGTGATGATGGCTTTCAAATCTGTGCAGAAAGTATTGAAGGTAAGAACTGTGCTTTTCTTTTGTATTGGTTTTAACTTTCCTTGCTAGAAATAAAATTGTGACTTCTGAGAATCCGTTACTTGTTTTTATACATTTAAAAAAAAAATCTCCTGATCTACAGCCCTAGAACAGTCCTAGTTCCTAGCAATGTCTGGATTCTATTAAATATAGATAGATAGATATAGATATATATCACTGTCCCATTTTGTTTTATCAATTGACCAATGGTGTTGAACCGTAGTTTGTCAAGCAACAGTGTAGATCAGACAGTATGGCATCTAGACTTATCCTCCAGACCAATTGCTGAAGAAGCTTACTTCTCTTTTATGATGCAGTGAATTTTGGAGAGGATGGAAGCAATTGGATGCAAAGATCTTAATTTATGGTCCATGAATGGAATGCAAATTTCATATTATCTGATTAGCGCATTTAAATGTGAACATTTTGTCAGAAAACAGCATACTGCACATGCACTTAGAAATCTACTAATAGTAGGCTGTTTCACTGGAAACCTGATAAAACATGGCAAAATAGAGACATAGCAAGGTACCTGTTTTGGCAGTCTTCAGTGCCCAGTGCTTTGGATACTCTTTCACTGCTTTGTCGTCTTTTTGTGTAACTGCAGATGCTTGGAAGTCACTAACTGACAAAGTTCAAGAAGCCCGTTCAAATGCCCGCCTGAAACAGCTATCTTTTGCAGGTAATATCCAGTGCCAAGTTCATTTTTACTGTGCTTCTGAATGTGTAAGAACAAACAGGTCTTTCTGGGAGCATCTTAGGGTTCAATGTTCGAAGAGTTTCAGTTCGGCTGCTGACTGTTTTTATGGAGAATAATTTCCCCTAATCAAGTGATTTAAAATTCTTATGTAGAGTGAACTAGCTAATCCAGTGCTTCTGTGAAAATTGCAGGCTAGCAAAAAAGTTATATTTAATGAGCTGCTGTATCCTCCTGTTTCTAGTCTGCATGGTCAGGGTTTTTTTTGTTTCATTTTTGTTGTTGTGCTCTATTTCATATTCCAGGTGTGAATGGTTTGAGGATGCTGGGGATTATACATGATACTGTTGTGTTTCTGATTGAGCAACTTTATGGAGCAAAGCACTGCCACAACTACAAGTTCAGATTTCATAAACCAGAGGAGGCCAATGAGCCTCCTCTGAATCCACATGGCTCTGCTAGGGCCGAAGTCCACCTGAGGCAAGTGTGAGCTTTGTCATTGTTAAGGTTAATGGTCCATTTGCTTGTTTAATTCTATGTCAGGGCACAAGCAACAAGTCTCTAGAGCACTGTCTGCTCTCAGTTAAAAAGAAATGTTAGCAACTTTCTCATGTAAATCAATTATATTGCATCTTGTGAGTCTGCACATTTTTCTGTGCAATCCTGTTGTCAGTTGCTTTGTTTAACAAAGCTTTCCTGGCTAGTGCCTTTATTCATAGTTCTCAGAAACTATTGTGCGTTATCCTGATGCATAGAAAGCTGTGAAAGAGGACAGACAGGAGAAGGGGTAAAGCAATAAACATGTCAAGTTGTTGTGGCAACCAAATGTTTAGATTATTTTTAGTTAGTAACACAAAATTCCTTTGATCTCATTAAATTGCAGGAAATCTGCATTTGATATGTTTAATTTCTTGGCATCTAAACACCGACAGCCACCAGAATACAACCCAAACGATGAGGAAGAGGAGGAAGTACAACTGAAATCAGCCCGGTATGTAGCGGGGTTTAAAGGCAGAAAATAATGCTGTGGTGTTAAAACTAAGAGAGTAGGCTTAGTTGTGTGTTGTGATTTTTGAGGTGGTATTTAAAACTTCACAGCTACAAAGCCCTAGAAAATACAGGGGAGACTCCTACAATAGCAAGAGAACTGACAACTGAAGGTGACCAATCAGACCAGTCTTCCTTTCGATGTTTCGTTTCCCTGCTAATGTAAGACAAACATTCTGATGAGAATTTCATGAGGAAAGGGAGAAAATTACCTGTATTGAAAGAAAGGATTGCTGATTAGCAATGAGTTTGTTTGAGTTAAGATATGAGAGTAAGAACTGCTCTACATTTAGTGTGTATGTGTGCACATGTGTATTACACTGAATTAATTTTGATTGTGTTCTCAGTGGGCTGCAGTGACAATGTTTATATCTTGGAAACTATCCTAGATAATACATGGCATGGGCTCTCAAATAAATGTCATCACTTAGTAGCGTCTCTCTGTTCTAGGAGGGCAACTAGTATGGATCTGCCAATGCCCATGCGATTCCGACACTTGAAGAAGACCTCCAAGGAGGCAGTTGGTGTTTACAGGTATGGTTTTGTTCTGGTACTCTCAAATGGACATCTGGGACAGAGAAAGGTAAAAACTGAAAACCTGTGAAGTCGTGGTGCAAAATTGAGGGGAAGAAGCATCTTTGTTTCTTTGTTTGTTTGTTTTTATTTGAAGAAGTAATCATCAGCACAAACTACTTATTCCTGCTGACTCGTCTTGGTGATAGCTAAGGCATTTGCTTAGGAGTGGACAGAAGAAATCTAGTGGTGTTCTCATTGGCATTACGTTGTAGAAGTGTGACATAATGCTGTGGTCCTTGTAATGAAATAACTTGTATTCTGCAGTGTTTGCAGTCCTACATTTCCAAGTTTCACTTGTTTGAAATATTCTCTTACCCTGTTGCTTTTTTAGGTCTCCCATCCATGGCCGGGGCCTGTTCTGCAAAAGGAACATTGATGCAGGTGAGATGGTGATCGAATATTCGGGCAATGTCATTCGCTCCATCCTCACTGACAAACGAGAGAAGTACTATGACAGTAAGGTGAGTTTTGAGGGCTTTTGAAGAACTTCTTAAAAAGCATAACAAGCCACTTTTCCCATTTGGTCATCCAAGGAAATATAGCAGACAGAGAACTTGGATGTTAATCAGGCTTTGGGATTAAAGTTCTTTGTAACAAGAAACTTCTCATGTATGGGGGGCAGAGGGAGGAAGAGCAATTGGTTTTTGCAGTTCAGAGAGGTCGATAAGTTTAAACGGTTTAAGATCTGCTAAGCGCCAAAGGAAGAAGTGGTGTAGGTGAGATCAGAGCTTGAGGGTTCATAGCACAGATCAGTATAAACTGGAGCTCTCAAACAAAATTAAAAGGCTGATCAGTCATCTCTAAATTAAACCCTCCTTGTTATATAACAACCTCCCTGCTATAAATTGCAATTGTTTCATGAAGCCTTTTTTGTCATTCTTGACAGAAGCATTTTGTCTAAATAAAGCCAGAACAAGCATAGCCATGGAGTAGAGGAGTTGCTTAATATTTTGACTTTCCAAATGCTTTGAGTAAAGCATTTGTATTAGTGACCTAAAACTGTTTTCAGTGCAAAGCAGTGATGTACATAAGATGAAAGAAATTATTGCTAAATGTGACTGGTGAGATTACTGTGTACAGAGAGGAGTTTGGGAGAACCAGGAAGTGGCTGGGAAAGTAGGACAAGCGTAGGCCATGTGAAAGTTGCTTTTGAACATCATGATATGGGTTTACAGACTTCTTAGGACGTTCCCCATACTTTCTGGAGCTCTAGATCATTTCTTATTTTCTCCTCTGGACTGGGAAAAATATCAGTGGGATCTTCGTGTTGCAGATCCAAAGGGTGTAGGGATGAAATAATTCAAGCATGAGCTTACGAAGACAAGTGAATAGAGGTTGCAGATATTCTTAATGACTTGACTTTCGGTTGCCACGTCGCTGTAATAATCTAAGTTGTCTGTTAGAGTAGCTCTCTCTTCACTTCACTTGCCTAACTGTCTTTCTGTCCTCTGTGTGTAGGGGATTGGTTGCTACATGTTCCGCATTGATGACTCTGAAGTGGTAGATGCCACCATGCATGGGAATGCAGCCCGCTTCATCAATCACTCTTGTGAGCCCAACTGCTACTCCCGGGTCATCAACATTGATGGCCAAAAACACATCGTCATCTTCGCCATGCGCAAAATCTACCGGGGGGAAGAACTTACATATGACTACAAGTTCCCCATTGAAGACGCCAGCAACAAACTGCCCTGTAACTGCGGTGCCAAGAAGTGCAGGAAGTTTTTAAACTAGAACTTCCATGACCTGCAAGTGAGCCCTAAAGGGCCTGGGGCGAACCAAAGCTTCTAGTGAATCCCTACCCTGCCATTCGCAAGGGAGAGGGAAGGATGGAGGCAGGAATGAAGATCAGCTGGGCTCAGGGACCTAACTGGCGGCTGTGTTTCTCTGTCAGAGTCCACATCTTCATGTCTCGCATGCGCACACTTACCCTTATGAAAGACACAGGCGACTGGAGAAGATCCTCAGTGTGATTATGTTTTTGCTATTGTCGTTCCTGCCCCAACCCTCAGAATTTGTTTGTCAGAATGGGGCTAATGAGTGGGAGTGGGGAGGGTAGACAGACCCAGGTATAGGGGAGTCATCATGGATCCCGTCCTTCTGTTGTCTCTTGGCTCAAGGTGGTGAATGTGGAGTTCTTGTTTTCATTCGACTGTTGTGTCATAAGTTTTGAAAGCACAGTATGTGACTGCTCTTTTCTCCTAGAGGGAGAAACTGTGTCCCACCAACCAGCTACTCTGAGAACTTTGTACGTGTCTGTGATTCCTTGTGCTATGCATCTCCAAAACACTATTTGTGAGTTGGTTGGTATACTGTGTGGCATAGGTGGCCTGGTGCGCCGTGGGTCTGGCTTATCTGTTTTAATCTAGGAAGACTGAATGGGGGAGAGCATTATATAGCAGCCGAAAGTAAATTGAGAAGGATTTGGATAGTGTTTCGCTCTGAAATTCCTGCCCGAGTGCAGGGGAATTCCTGGCATTCTTTAGCAGAGAAAGGGCTTGTGCCAACTAGTTACAGAGCTGTAAATCTTTGTGAGCAAATGCTTTCTTTCAGCAGCACCCTCCCTCTGCAGTATGGGAGGGAAGCAGTGTTTTCCCATGTTCCTGTCATCAGAGGCTGTCTTTCTCCTTTGACCTAGGGTCTGAAAGGCTCCTCTGGGTACAGTGGTGTGTCTGCTACTGTGGGGCTGGCCCAAGGGACAAACGTCTTCAGGGGAGAGAAGCAGTGGTGGAAGCGCGTTCTGCTGTTGGCCGCTTGTGGCTGTAGAGCAAGAACTAGGAGGGACTTCTGAGGACGCTTCCCCGGGAGCTGCTCTGCTCAGCCTGTGACGTAGAGACAAACAAGTGACTTCTCTAGGCACATGCCTGTCGCGACCCATCTTCAGTATGTAGTTTCGTAATCTTCTATGAAAGGCACAGGAAGAGGCACCAAAATGGAGTGTAAATTCTCTGAAAATGCAAGGCCAAACACTAACCAGCCCCATGTACTCCATGCAGCACTTAGAAATGCATAGGAAATAAATAAATTAGCAATTGGCACAGTTGAAATTGTGGTAGCTGAAGAACCAAGCTTATTTTAAGTGAATCAAAAGACACTATTGTCCTGGTTAAAGTAATGTAAATCCTCCTCCCTTTTGGGTCTGCTCCACGCCTCAAAAAAAAAAAAAAAAAAAAAAAAGGAAAGAAAAAGCCCCAAGCCTAACAAATTAAGACATTGGATTTTACTCTGTTCTGTTTACAGTTTAGTATTTAAGGTTTTATAAATGTAAATATATTTTGTATATTTTTCTATGAGAAGCACTTCATAGGTAAAAGCACTTATGACGAGGCTTTTTAAACAGTGGTATTATCCTAATTTAAAAGAATCTGTTTTTAATATTGTTTTTATTTTCATAGGACGGTTATAGGAAATATCTGGCTGGACACAGTCTGATCCTTTCTCCAGAGAGAGGGGTACACTTTATTTTTATTTTTTAATCTTGTTCTGCCTTTTTGACTTCAGTAACTGTTTCTAGGAGGTTTGGCTGGACCTTAAACTTTTATTTTCTTGTCAAGATAGGGGCAGGAGGAAGAATTGCCCAGCTTAGGAGGAGTTTGACTCATGGGAACTGTATCTGAACATGGAGGCATGATTCTGCCTTGCCACACACCAGTATCCTGTGTGTATTTAAGGAAAGAGAGAGAGAGAACTGACCCTTAATAACTTCACCTCTTTTGCTTGGCATTCAGAATTAGCATTTCTGTGGGAAGCGTCATTTCCCACCCTGCTGTGTCCACTCAGATCAGCTGTCCCTAAAGGAGGGGGTTTGGATGAACGTGGGGCTGGGGCAGTGAGGGGCATCCCCCAACCCAGGTCAGCTGCACGGGCACCTCACTGCACCCAGGGGACAGGTCCTGCTCCGGTCACTTGACCGCCGGTCTTGTCCCTGTCCTAGAGGTCAGTCTGCCGCTCATCACTGCTTTGTCTGGAGCAGCTCCCCTGGAGAAAGACTGTACCTTTCTTCTCTAGGTAAATTCACAACTCTCTGGACGCAAAAACATGGTCCTGTGGAAATCTGTTGAAGCAATAGGGCCCTGGCCCTCCTCGGCTCACCGCCGTCTGGGATGGTCTGGGGCACGCACCCACACGTGCGCTCCTGATCCCACAGTGTCTCTCTTGAAACAAGAGCAATTGTTCCTTGGAGCAGTTAAACCATGAAGCTCCCTTGCCTTTGTAAACTGTCCCTGTGGGTAGGTTAGTAGCTGTTTTGGGGGCTGCCAAATTGAAAGGCAACCCCAAAACTGCACAAGCAGTTTGTAGGAAATGGACCAAACTGACCGAACTCCCCAGCGCTCGCAGGCTTGCACTCCATTATCCGTGCTCTTCGGGCCCCGAGACCTCTTCCTCTGACCTGGGAATGAAATACAGCACTCACAGGGTCAGGAACTGCTGGTTTCCTTTCTTTGTTGCACTGCGTGATTATTATTTGGTAATAACTGTTTAAAGAAGAGTCAAATTGAAGCTGCATTTGTTACTGAAATGATTTGATGCACTGACAGTTTGGGAACGCACATACCTTGAGAAGGCCAAAAAGCACGTCTGGGAGCAGATCTCAGCCCTGCCTCCACAGACACAGCTGCTCTTTGTCCTTTTTCTTCCTTGGTTTTGACAGCATTGCTGGGGGACAGCTCTCACCGTGGTTAAACCCGAGAATTGTGTGCGGCTCAACCACGTTTCTCTCACCCGCGCCGCTCCCTCTTAAAGAGGGGGCATGTCATCCCCTGCCGGCAGCTCCCTTCTCGTCTGCCAAGCGTCAGTGCAGTGCGGGGCCCGGAGGGCAGGTGCTGAGCAGGAGGGAGTCCTGACTGGGAAATGCTGCCCAAAGCCACCCCCGTAGGGAAGACCCGCTGGGCCAGGTGGCTAGGAAACCTGAGGGAAAGCCGCGGGAGTGCCCCCGGAGCCAAGCACCAGGAGTCTCCTCCTGCAAGGACTGGTCGAGCAGACGGGCCCGGTGGGGACCTCGCTCGCTGTTTGCTTTGCTGCTATACCTGTGGCGGCTGCCTCGGCAGGTGCCGCTGTGGCCAGTGAAACTGTCTGTACCCAGAGAAGCTGAGCTGTGCTGCCAGGGGCTGGGCCAGGGCGCCCACGCTCCTGTCCCACTCACAGCCAGAGCGATCCAGCACAGGCGTTTGACTCTCTCTTTTGGGCAAATGGAAGTGAGGCAGGGAGAAGCCTTGGCAGCTAGTGCGTATGTGTTCTGTCACCTGTGAGATGCCTGCGTGCCCTTCAACCCTGTTCTGCCTGGGCTAACGGTGAGCACAGCACAGCTTCCCAGTATATGAATGTATATTTTATAAGGACTGACACAGATCATGATATCTGAAAATACTAAAAAATGGAACCTTAGGGCGTTTATTTTTATTTGTACAAACCAGTTTTTTTAAAGGAAAAGCGGGTCATTGCAAAGGGCTGGGTATCTTTTTGTTTATCGTTTTTCTTTCATTTCAAAGCAATACCAGGTTCTTCAGTGAGATGGTCTTTGTGCAGAATCATGCCATTCAAACCCATACTACTGGTCCACATCCAACACTTGCAAGTTTTTTTTATAACTATAAATACAATATATATAGGAACTAATATAGTAATGCACCGTGTAATGAAGCCTAGTTCAGTATCGGTCCATGGCTTTTAATTCTCTTAACACTATAGATAAGGATTGTGTTACAGTTGCTAACGGAGGCGGGAAGAAATCAGGCTGCACATTTCCAGGCGGACGGCAGCCTCATTGGTGCCAGGCAGCGAGCGCGCTTGGCTCTGAGAGCTGGAAAATGAGAGGGAGCCTGGGAACGGGCAGCTCGAGGGCTTCCCTGACCTTTATTGTTACCAGTCAGTACTTGTACAACTTGGTTTTTTCCTTTTTTCCTCTCTTTTTGGTTATGAATGTTGGGGTACCACCTGCATATAGGGAAAAATGTGCTCTGTGCTTTCCTGGTATCTTTTTAACAAGGTACAGTAGCTTTGTCTATCAACCAAGAACTATACTTGTGGTGTTTCTTTTATTGAACTTAACAGTCTCTTTAGTAAATACAGGTAGGTGAATAATTGTTTCAAAAAAGAAAAAAAAAAAAAAACTCTGCAAAGGCAAGGTTATGTTCTAGAAATACACTTCTTGGCAACTTATCATGTATAACAAATCTTTTTTTTTCTTGTGTTCTTCCAAGCTTCTGTTGTTTTTTTTTTTTAAAAAAAAAAAGAGGAAACGTGTCTAAAGTACATCAGTGTTAACTCCCTGTCACAGGGAAGAAGGAAATACTTTAATAGTTTAAAAAAAATGCTGAAAGCTCTGCAAAAGACTGAATGTAAAAATAAAAAGTGTACATAGTTGTAAAAACAAAACAAAAAAAAACAAAGGAGTTTTTAAACATGTTTATTTTCTATGCACTTTTTTTTATTTAAGTGATAGTTTAATTAATAAACATGTCAAGTTTATTGCTGCAGAGGGTTGCTCTTGGTTTATTCCTGAGTCGGGAAGCTGGTTTTCCTGTTTAAATGATCGTATTTCTCGTCCCACACGCACTTCGGCGCTCTGCCTGCGTGCTGCTGCATGAAGGTGCTTTGTGCTCTGCAGGAAGAGCTGCGCTGCCCCGGCTGCTTGACCACTGCCCTTGGCCCACACCGCGGCCAGGGTCAGGAGCGGGTGCAAAATGCCGCCCGTGGCGGCGCTGAGGAGGATGGGGATGGGAGAATGAGTGTCTCTGTGGAGCTGCAGCAGTGCTGGCAGCAGCGCTGAGCGTGGCCAGTGCTCCGGGGGCAGTGCCACGTGGCTCAGGGCTGGAGCTGCAACCTGCTGGGCCTGGCAGCGCCGCTGGTGGACAGGACGGCACCGGGTGCCCGTGGGAAGCCCAAAGGCACGCAGCAAGGGCTCAAGTTGGTGAGCATTGGTGGCTTCTGGCTGCAGAGCCACTCTGCTTCCCTTTTGCTCCCACGCCACGGTGTTTTTTTGGTGGAGACGTGCTTGGCTCCGTCTGGTGTGCTGTGGTTGCTGTGCACGGGTCACCTTGGGTATTTGTGGGTCCTCCAGCTGGGCCTGTGGGAATTGGCTGGGTCGGGGGGTGGAGGAGCTCAGTGGCTGGGCTGGGATAGGATGGGGATGGGTGAGCGGTGCCAGTGGGGTGAACATTAACCTGCCAGCAGCTGTCCTCCAGACCTGCTGGGGCTTTGCTGCGGGCACTGCGCACACAGCACCATGGCCACCGCAAATGACAGAGCCATCCTGCAGACCATTTTCAACCCCAGCACTCCGTTTGGGGACATCCCTGGACTGGATGAGGAGGAGGACATCCAGGAGGAAGGTGAGGCAGATGCAGCTTCAGGTTCCTGCTGGTTGTTTCCCATGGGCAGGGGAGGAGGCTGTGCTGCTGGGAGCAGCCCCTCTCCCTCCTCCTGGGCCACCGCCCAGGGGTGGCTTGGGGTCCGCTCTGCCTCCCTGGGGCCAGACTCAGGGGGCTGGGACGGGTACCTGGGGGTGGAGGGGAGGTCCTGGGGCTGGTGCTGGGACTGCACCAAGCAGGGCGCAGGTATGCAGGGACCCAGAGCCAGGTGCCCACAACTGGTGCTGGCGCCTGCCCGCTGGGCACATCTGTGGAGCACAGGACGAGGGATGCTGCCTTTGACACAGAGGAGACCTTTGCGCCCGAGCTGCTGGAGCAGGTCCAGGACCTGGAGTTGCAGGGGGTTTCTGCTGCTGAATCTGGAGATGTGAGCACCGCCCTGGAACGGTTCAACGAGGCCATCCGCCTGCTCCCTGGGCGCGCCTCGGGATACAACAACCGGGCCCAGGCCCTGCGCCTCAAGGGGGATGTGGCAGGTAAGGATTACGGGACCAGGCGGCAGCCCTGCAGTGGGGCAAAGCACCGGGGTCCTGGCCACTTCCCCAGACTACCCCAGCTCCCCGCCACCTTTTGCCCTGTCCAGGTGCGCTGCGGGACTTGGACACCGCCATCCACCTGGGCAGGGGCTGTGGCCGTGCCGCCTGCCAGAGCTTCGTGCAGCGGGGGCTGATCCACCAGCTGCAGGCCCGTGATGAGGACGCCCGGCGCGACTTTGAGCGTGCAGCACGCCTGGGCAGCGCATTTGCACGGCAGCAGCTGGTGCTGCTGAACCCCTACTCAGCACTCTGCAACCAGATGCTCTGTGAGATGCTGGGGCGGCTGCGCAACCCCAACAATGCCAGCAGCAACTGAGGCTGCAGCCGCCGGAGCCCCCCTCCCATTCATCCTGGCCAGTAGCCAGGGGCAGGGCTGCCTTTGAGGCCTCAGGAGGTTTGAAGCCTGGTGGAGGCAGCAGCACACAGCCCGTATGATCCAGGGCCACCCTGTGGAAAGCTTTCTGCCCCTTGGTTTTGTCTCAGCTCTGTTCCACCCCAAATAAAACCTCCCTGTCTGCCCAGGAGGGCTCTGGCTGTGGCGTTGTCGGTGGTTGCGGCGTAACATCCAGCCCCGCTGCCCTGGGCAGCTCAGCATGAGGCTGGGCCAAGGGGGCTGAGCCCCTCTCAAAGCGAGGAGGTGGGGGCGCGGGGGTGCCTGTCCCCTGCTCCTCCCAGTGCTCCCCTGTGCGCTGCAGCTGTGGTACAGCAGCTGTGACCCTGCAGCTGTAGCGGCTGCACGGGGCTGGCCCTGCTCAGAGGCGCAGCTGCACAGCTGAGGCAGGGATGCTCAGGGCCGGGACTGCGCCTGCGTGCCCAGGCCCCATGCGGCGCCGCGCTGCAGGACGGGCAGGGCGCAGCGGCAGAGCTCCAGGTAGGTGCGGCCTGGTTGCATCCTCCGGCCACACTGCACGCCCGGCTGACAGGGGCCCGGCGCAGGGATGTGCCCATGTCGCTGCTCCACCTGCCTCTCCCCTAGCGCTGAGCCTGGCCGGCTGCGATGGGGAGCCTCAGGGGCTGCCCGGGGGCTGCTCTCGCCCCGCTGCTGCTGCTCGGCTTCCCGGTGCTCTGCCTGGCAGGTGAGGCCCTGGCGGGGTCTGGCACAGCCCTGGGTGGGGGGACCCCCCCCCGCAGCTCTGACGTGCTCTGGCCCTCCGGCAGGGCTGAGGGAGCCGGGCCCCACCATTGACGGGCGGCCGCTGGCCTCGTGCACGCTGCGGGAGAAGGAGAGGCGAGCCTTCATCTGCCGGGCCCCACAGGCAGCCCCTGGCTCCGTGCTCACCTGGTACCTCGATGGCCGGAGACAGGAGGCAAACTGCTCAGCAGCGGGCACAGCCAGCAGCACTCTCACCATCACTGCCCGGCGCACGGATCGCGAGCTCAACTGCTCCGTGACTGACCCAGCCTCCAGTGACACTGCCAATGCATCCGTCCTCCTCGATGTGCAGTGTAAGGCCTGCGGCACCGGCCCTGCTGGCACCCCTGGCTGGAGGCACAGGGAGTGTGCACAGGGCTGCTGCCTGGCTGGAGCCAGAGCAGGACATGGATCTGTCACAGCAGTAGCAGGGGAGCATCTCATTAGTGCTGTGCAACAACAGCTGAGTGCTCCTAGCGCCTTCTGAGCAGCAAATCCTGTTGCTGACTGTGCTGCCTCCCTGCCTCAGCTGTCCCCTGTACCTCCCTCCTGTCTCACTGCCTGTGTTTGCTGCCCAGATAAGCCAGAGATCCTGCGTGCAGATGCCCGCTACGAGGAGGTCGATGACGCTGGGCTCCTCCTGGTGCTCTTTGTGCTGGTGCAAGCCAACCCGCCTGCTAGCATCACCTGGGTGGACCAGGATGGGCGCATAGTGGCCAATGCATCCGAATTCCTTCTCCTGGACACCAAGCACTACCCCGGACTGGCCAACCACTCTCTCCATGTGCACCTTGGCAGAGCAGCCACCAATCTCTCAGTCAGTGCTGCCAACAGCCTGGGCATCACCACTACCTCCCTCCTGCCTCCAGGTAGGTGCCACAGGGGTAGGTGCCAAAGCCCAGGGTACCCAGGGTACTGAGGGAGCTACGCTGCTCACACAGGTTTGCTGGATGCCCATGTGGAGCTGCCCTTCCTGGGCGTTGCTGTGGGCTCAGCCCTGGCCCTGAGTGCCCTGCTTGGCTTGGGCTCCCTTGCTGCCTGCCTGGCGTGCCGCCGAGCCAAGCCAGTACCAGGTAAGAGCCAAGCAGGAGGGAGCCCTGGGGCAGGCACATGGGCCTGCAGCTCAGCCCCCGCTGGGTCCAGGGCCCCTGGACATGGCCGCTCCCTGACACCCTCCCTCCCACAGGACTCCCTGGATCTGCATCGGTTCCTCCCAGGTAAGCCGTGGTTTCCCTGCCTCCCCTTGGAGCAAGAAGTGCCTTATTTAACAGCATCCCCTGCGCTGGGTGGGAGTGAGTGTTGTGTGGGAATCGTGCCACAGCCTGCTCAGCCAGCACCCTCATCACAGCAGGGCCGAGCACCTGCAGACCCCAAGCACGTGCCTGCCCCGGGAGAACAGGTCCCTGCCGCCTGACCTGCGACTCGGAGAGCTCACACAGGAGCACAGAGGTAAAGCACCGAGGCACATTGCTCCCATGTGGGCTGAGAAGCTCCTGCTCTGTCCCCTTTCCTTTCCCACAGCCACCCCTGGGGATGTGGAAGCCAAGGGAGGGCAGCGGACCCTGCAGAACACCCTTGTCCTCAGTGAGGGAGTACAGACGGGTGAGCAGTCCAAGAAAGCTATGCTGCAGAGACACTGGCCTCTGCGTCTGTCCTGGAAGGTGGTGGCAATGAGCTCTTTCTGTCCTGCAGGTTTGGTCCCATTCCCAATGGCTGGGCGCATCTACAAAGTTCCCAGTATGAGCAGCGATGAGATCTGGCTGTGAGATGCATCACGGTGCCAACGGGCTGCTCTTCCCCCAGAGCCTCCCCAGGACCCCAGCAAGCACCCAGCTCCCCCTGTGATCGGTGCCTGTGCTTCAGGGGGGAAAGAGCAATACCACAATCCTTTGAAACCACCCCGTCTGCCTCGCTCGTCTTCTGGAAGTTGCCCGTCTTCTTCAGCGCTCATGGAGGACCCACCATGCAGACTAGCACTGGTGAGACTGGGCCGGGGAGCAAGTGCCACGGTGGGGAACAGTCCGAGGGTGAGGGCAGTGGGCACAGAAGGGTCCCTGCAGAGCTCAGTCCCATTGAGCCTGGGATGTTTGACTTCCCTCAGACCTTTGAGGACTCCTTCAAATACCAGATCCTGAATTTTCTGGCTATTGACAGAGACCTGACTTCCAGTGTCAAGTGTTTTGCCTACTGTTGAGGCTTCGTTGCCCAGCAAACCTCAGCCTCAACATGCTAAGTATCAGGTGCCACCTTGGGACAACAGGCATGGGCTGGGCGCACTGTCAGCTGGTAGATGTCACCTGAGGCAGGGGACACTCCCCCTTCCTGGGGGCTGGGCCAGGAAAAGGCACCAAAGAGCAGGACGGCCTGGAAATGCTAGCTGCACACAGGGTGTTCCTGCCCCACAGTGCCACTGCTCTGGAAGAAACATGGCGATGAGACAGGAGAACCATGAGGGCTCCCTGTGTGTCACCAGGCCAGGAAATGCTGCAGCAGGACCTGTCCTCCAGGCTCTGACCCAGGAGGAGCTGATGTGGCTCCCTGCAAAGGGAAATGCCTTTGGGAATGGCATGTTTTTACATAACTGTTATAATCAAAATGCATCAAAGCTTTTTATAGACAGATTCTGTCAGGCTGCTAGTGCTGTGATTCCTCCCCGAGTAACACCAAGCACTGGCCTTCATTTAGCAGACTCACAGCCTGCTTGCTTTACAAACCTGTCCATCCCTGCTGGATCGGGGACAGGTGAGGGCAGCCAGCATGGCAGGGGCTGAGAGGAGTCATCCCAACAGCAATAAACTGAACTTAAGTGTCTGTGTGGTGCTGCACTGGTTATTTCTCCTTTCTCTTTGCTGAACTCCACTAAAACAGCCAGCGGGAGCAACAGTTGTACAAACTCCTCTAAATTTTTATGTTCTGACCTCATCAGCTTGTTACCCACCTAGGGTCCATGGCAAACACACCCTGTTTCACCCCCTGCCATCATCTGCCCGCAGTGAGAGGTAAGCAAAGAGCCCCCCCCCCCCCCCCCCACTCATGGGGTCCTCTGGTTTTCATCAATTCCTTCTGCACAAGCAGCAGAAAGGAAGCAGTGACACTGCTGGCAGCAGCAAAGGGCATGGAGAACAGAAAAAGTGGCTCTAATAAAGGGAAGAGGAGACTCAAGACCCCCAGAGCGCATCAGACCTTGGAACGCACCGGGTAGAGCTAAGTTTTGTGTCAGAGCATGGAATTTATTCCTACACGCTGCAGTGTACACTCTGCAAGCCTCAGTTCTGCAACATCAGTGGCACATACAGTTTGTCATTGGAAAGATTTTAATGCCGTACGCCCTGGAGACAAGTCAAAATGGAGGTATTAGCATCTGCTATAAATGTGAAGACTAAAAATCTACTCTAGGAATGCAGAACAGCTCTGCAGTATCTATAAAATAAGGGAGGCTTCTGAAATGTTGTGTTGCTTCACAGGTTCCTTTGGTCAAAACTCTATGTCCAGCAGCAGATCTTGATCCAAGAGATGAAGGTTTAATGCAAAGCTTCAAGTAAAGCTTAATACTTCCACTTCTGCTGCTTGTGAAGGTGTGTTGGATAGAGAGCTCCTAGCATTCTTCCCTTCAGCCATAGGCTTGAAATGCTGCAGGAGAAAGAATGCATTAGTGCAAAGATGAGACTCATTAATTAGAGTGCATGTGTACCTGAAAACACGAGCCACTTTAGCACCATATGAGCTGTGTGCCCAGCAGCGAGCTAGAGCCTCACGCAAGCCCTGCGCTAACCATGCTGTCTGTGCTCAGCACAGTCACCATGACTTCAGTGGGAAAAAGCATCTGGACTTATGCTGGATTGCTAAACAATGCTGCATCCCAGGCTTGCAGAAAGTCAGAGGCTCCTAGTGCAATGCTGCAATATCAGTGCTGAGCCTTTGAGATACTAGGGAAATGAGAAGCTAAGAAAATGCTCTTTGGACGCTTTTATGATAGTCTACTAGCTCTTTACAAACACGTACCAGCAAGGCCAAATTTAAGGACACAAGCTTTGTAATGCTTCCAGCTGAGTGACCAGTGCCTGTCTGGGGTTGCTTACTTGTGAGTTCTTGAACTCCGAGTAGAGCAAGAAAAGTACATGCAGAGGCTGGATCCGACTCTTGTACACAGGGATGTCCAGAATGGCTAAAAGAAGAGCAGAAGTGCATGAGAGCAAACAGACTACACCACCCTGCACAGAATGCTACCTAGGCTCTTGGAAGAGAAGAGAGTTAACTGCTCACTCTCATCAGCTAGCTGAGCAGAGCAGACAAAACCCAAGCTCATGGAATAATAAGAAGAATGAGTTAACAGACAGACAGACCATCCTCTTTGGACCAGCCTAAGATAATGTTGTTACCTCTGTGTCTGTCAAAGTTGAATGTTTCAATTTGTTGGCAGTTCCTGTGCTAGGAATAATCAGATGCCTTTAAGTGAGGCTAAGAAAGAGACCTCCTCTGCTTACCACATATCATGTCAACATATTCAGCCAGGTCACAGTTCATCTCTGCAGTTGGGAGGCCCACCTGGAATAGAAGAGGGTGTTAGTTCTGTTCTCAAATAGCAAGGGACTGAGAGCATGTGCTAATCTTGGACCAAGCACAGAGGCTATCTGGGCAGCAGCTAGACATTCAGGCGTTAGGCTGCTCACCTGTCTTCTGTTAAGAGAGAAATGTTAAGTAAAGAGCTAACCTCAATCGAGAAGGATGAAGTCAATGTGGTCAAAGTAGAAGAGAAACCCAGGTTTCAAGTTAGATCATTTCTAATGCCATGCCCTGAGCTAACTACCTAGCACTTGTATATCATACCTTTCCCAAGAGCGCCTCAAATTCTGGTGACCACTCCTGCATGAGGGTCTCTATGTCAGGCATGGGCCTGCAAGGGAAGGAAAAAAAAACACAGAAAATTAAGATTACATGCAAGAAACTGAAATGGCTTCCTACTGCCAGATTGCTCTGAATGAGACAGACTCCATCTGCAGTGTCAGTTTGGACATTTTTATTAAAACAAGATTAAGCTTAGAATTTGTGCTTAGCACTATGGCTGAAGGAAGATGCTGGAAACACTGCTTCCTTTAGAGTGACTGGGCTGTTCTGAACTGGGAGTCTGGGCAGAAGGGGGTGCCACAGCAGCAGAGACCCAAATCAGTACTTGGTAAGAGTAAGTCTTGCCTCCTCTGACTTGTCCAGAATTTCTCCTTTTACAGAGTCACTGCTTGCAAGGAATTGAAAGTGGTGCATGATAGCTGTTAAGCTACTTGAAGTTTCTCTGCTACGTAGGGAAAGAGAAGTACAGAGAAGGAAAGTGAGTGTCCTGCAGACGTGCATGGTATGACTACCCTGAAATTCACCAGATCTTCTCCCTCTTAGAGACATCTCAATAGTTCTGCTCAGTACCCTTTGATTTTGCCACCAGCCTCCCACTGACCTGAAGGTCTGCTGATAAAATGGCTCACCGGGTATAGTGGACAGTGGCCGGAGGTTTGCAGCGGTGTAGTTCGCTGATACTTTCAATCCAGCTGTCAATGGCTTTGGGGTTCTTTTCTGCATTTTCCACACTCTTCACTTTTATCTGCTGCTAGAAACAAAAATATAAACCTGGAAGTACTTTGTGGGGTTTTTTGTTTTTTTTTTTGCAAACCCTGTGTTTGCCCCTGATTAACCACGTCTTCTCTTTCCTAGTTGTACTATACCAACTGATTTCTGCAGACAGAAGAGCAACTGGGAAACAAAACACTGAGTAAAACCAGGTAGTGACAACCCAAAGAAAAATATATATATGTTACAGCTCCACCTGAACGAAACAGAGATCCAAAGTCTGTACTGAAACTTGCCTTAAGCAATGCTTAGATACACTTTAGTTTAAAGCTATAGGTAATAATGGGTTATTTTTTTTTTCTGCTTTTAAAGCCAAGTTATAATTTGTGCTGCAATGCTATAGTCACAGAGAGACAAAAGTAAGATTAAAGCACAACGATTTTGCCCTAGCCAGTGAACAGTAAACATCCCCCCTCTCTCCATGACTCACTGTGATGTTGTGCTGTTTGGAATTCTCCGTTAGCCAAAGAGAAAGCACTGTGGGATCTGACTGCTTCGTTGATGGCTCATCTAGGACCAGTAAGCCGAGGTTATCAGGCTTGCCATCTGGACGTGGGACCTACAGGTAAACACAGAATATATTCTCTATGGGAGTCCAGAGTAGGGGATGCTGGAGCTATTTTGTAAAGACCCTCCCCGTAGTTTGAAATTCAGACCCTAAAAGGAATTGGTAGGCATGCTGCTCTGACAGAACAGAATATAGGAATTGTTGGCACAGTGGTACCTGAAATGTACAACGTGTTGGACAAAGAAGAAGGCAGCTCTCACCTTAAATTACATATATACTATGTGGGAGGTCACCAAAGTGACCAACCAGTTCCCAGTGTCACCAAGTGTAATCTCCTAGGTGTCTATAACAGTATGTCCTGCAGTGCAGGGCAAGGATACCTCTCTGCTGCAAGGATGATATGGCTGAGCTCTTGGCTGTACAGCCTGCCAGTCTCACACCGCTGTCACCTTCTGTTTCAGCCAGTGTGGCAGGAGGTAGCTGAAAATATTGTACCTTTAGGAATGCATCAATGTCTCCAACAGCAGGAATAAAGTCTGGAATAAAAGGCTGCAGTTTGTGCTCAATCTCTATTGTTTTTGGAGTGTACCTGAAGGAAAAAAAAAAAGCATTACACAGTGGGCGACTAATATTTCCTACCACACTTATCCTTGACACAAAGGAGAGCCAAGAGCTGGCTAAAATTCCTTCAACTCACCTCCTTATGTATTCAAAGAGTTCTTTAATTTCAGGAGATACTGGCAGGTAGTCATAATCGGCTAGATTGTAGTCACTAACGCGAGGAAGAGAAATTTAGACAAAGGTTAATTTGTCTTAGTTTTTCTACAAGCAGGCGTCGTGGGGCTCCTCTCAGCTGTGCCTTTTGCTTCTACAGCAAAACGCCGTCCGTGTGTTACCCGGGGAGCCCCCCTCCATAACTGCAGCTCGGCACGCTGGATTTTTTTTCTTAGGCCCTTTGTGTGCGCACAGAGAGGAGGGCGCCGTGCTGACAGGTAGGACCGCGGCCGTACCTTGCTCGGGGCCGTGAGCAGCCCGCGGCACCCGCCCGGCTGCCCTCCGCGCTCACCCGTCCGCCGGGGCTCCGTGCTCCTCCGAGTCGTCCTCCGAGTCGCTGCCGGAGGAGTCCTCCGAGTCCTCGTCGTCGTCCTCGCTGAGGGCGGCGGGGAAGGCGGGCCGGGCCGCCGCGTCCTGCAGGGCCGGAGGGACGGGGCCTTACCGGGACGGGGCTCCCCCGGGCCGCCCCCGCCCGCCCGGCCCCGCGCCTACCTCGCCGCCTCCGCCGCTGTCCTGGGCGCCGCCGGCCGAGCGGGGCAGCCCCGGCCGGCGGGAGCCCCGCGGGGGGCTCGCGCTCCCCGCCGCGCCGCCCGGCTCGTCGGCCTGGGGCAGGTCCAGGCTCTCGTCGTACGGCTGGTTCTCCAGCAGCCGGTGCCGGGCGGCGGGGCGCGGCCCGGCCCCGCTCTCCTCCGGCGCCCGCTGCCCCGACGGGGCGCCCCCCGCCGTCGCCATGGCGACCGGCTCCCGCGGGCGCCCGCCTCGCTCGCCGCTGGCCGCCTAGAGCGGCCCCGCCGCCCCGCGCCGCCCCCTGCAGGCCGCGGCGGGACCCGCAGGCGGCCGCCCGCAGCCTCCGGCGGGGCTGCGCTCCGGTCCGCCCGCCCCGCCCCGCCCCGCCCCGCGCCGCGCCGCGCCGCGCCGCTTCCGGCTGGGGACGTGGCTCCGCGCCGCCATCTTGTGGGGCTGCCCGAGGGGACGCCGAGCGCCGAGGGAGCGAGCGCCGAGCCCAGCGCCGCCGCCGCCGCCATGGTAAGGGCGCGACCGCCGCCGCCCGCCCGCCGTGCCCGGGGCCGCCTGTCGGCCGTGCCCGGGGCTCCGGCGGCGTGCGGGGCCTGGCCGGGCCCCGCGGAGTTCGGCGCCGCCCGCCCGGCAGCGCGGCCTGCCCCGGGTGGTGCCTGGCGGAGCCGCGGGGCTCCCGCTCGGCGGGTGCGCGGCCACCGGGCCCCACGGCGGGCGCAGCTCGGGAGGCCCCGGGGCCGCCTCCTGGAGCCACCTGGAGCCGCGCTGCCTCGGCCGAGGGCCGGTGTCGGCCGTGCCCGCGGGTGGCGGCGGCTCGTCCTCCCTCCGCGCTCGCCGCTGGAGCGAGGGGGAGCCCCGCGCGGAGGCACAGCGGCGGCTGCGGGGCCCTCCTCGGCGTCCTGCTCCCCTAGAGGGGAGTTCGCGGCCGCAGCCTTTGTCGCACCCGGTTACGTGCGTTTTAAAGGTCGTTTGGGGTGCTGAGGATGTTGTCTCCGGTGAGGCGTTGTGACCGGTAACGTGGCGGCTGGGTCCAGGGGGTGGTCAGTTACTTTGTGTTGCTGTCAGGGAGCACGGGGCTCCGAGCTCTTCCTCTGCCGGGGCCGGTCCTGCTCCGTGTTGCCCACCTGGTGTCACTCGATGAGACAGCAGAGGCCGATGTGCTGCGTTGTGCAGCAGTCGGCAGTGCTGCTGGAGTTGCTGGTGCCATTCTGCTCTCTTACGCTGCGTGCGGAGTAGTTTCAGAGAGTGGTTGGAGAGAGGAGGTATATTTTTGATCACTTTTCTTCCGGATACGTTTGTCCCTGAGCTGTCAAGCTGCAGGGTCCTAGGACTATCCAGACAATGCACGACAGTTTTGCCAGGGTACCTGACTGCCTTACTCGGCCACCTGTTGACTGGGTTCGAGGTGGTACTGGAAATCCATCTGCAGCTGAGAGTTGCTGGTGCTTCTCTCATTGTTGGAGTACTGTGAATGAAAATGGCTGGGGAGCCCAAAGATCTTAGCTGCAGAAACTGTCCTATCTTGACAAAGTTAATTAAGAAACTAATCCTTGAGAGGAATTCCAGGAAGGAGTCTAGGTAGAGAGAATAAGAAAAGGTAAATTAGCAGTTGCCTTACTGCCTTTTTATTGTTGGTACGATAGCATCTGTGAAATGCCCATGAGAGTCGTCCACATGCTGTAATTAATATAGCTCTCAAGATTTTATTAACCTGTCTTGATTGTAAACGTGGCATTGGGAAGGAATGTCAAATTTCAAAACATTCCGGTATTCAATGTAAGTTTTATGCTGGGTCTGAACTAACAGAAAATTCAGTAACCTAGACCTTTGCTTAAAGCATTTTTGGGGTTTTGTCATACTTTGTATATAGAGCAATGGGTTGGTTGACTCTGTCTTCCTGACTGGAGGACTGAGAGCTTTAATTCCACATAGCACAGAAACAGAAAGTGGGCTGCAGCATATCTTCAGAGAAAAGCAGAGGTGGATCGATCTGCTATTAGAATAGGTAAGTTCTTGGCGCTAGTCATAGAAAGACACATAAGATCCCAGTGAAGGAAAATCAGCTCGATGTGAAAGATTACTGCCAACTAGATTTTACTTTTCTTTGCATGTCTGGCTCTGTGTCAGGCTTGCAGGGGCTAGACAGTGTCCAAGACTGGCACAGCTAACCCATGTTTGTGTTCTCCACAGGTGCTGTTGGCGGCTGCCGTCTGCACAAAGGCAGGGAAGGCCATTGTCTCCCGGCAGTTCGTGGAGATGACCCGGACCCGCATCGAGGGGCTGCTGGCAGCTTTCCCAAAACTCATGAACACCGGGAAGCAGCACACTTTTGTGGAAACAGAGAGTGTGCGGTATGTTTATCAGCCCATGGAGAAGCTCTACATGGTGCTGATCACCACCAAAAACAGCAATATCCTGGAAGACCTGGAAACACTCCGACTTTTCTCTAGAGTGGTAAGGATCTATGCTTCGGGTTATTTACTGCAAAGTTCACGTGTCTGTATCCTGAAACAGTGCTATTATAAGGAAACCTGTTGGTGAGCTATTGCTGAAGTACTGTCTGCCTCCACCTACCAACATGATTTTCTAGAGCCTGTCTCTTGACCTGGGACAAGGTTAAGCTTTGAAGTTTCTGCGGTATTTTTGAACTATATGTAAGAAACCCATGGTTGCCCTTAAACTGGTGAGACCAAAGGGACGAAGTTACAAATTTAACGTAAAACATTCGCTGTATTCTTAAGATAATTATATTTTTTCTAAAAATAATGTGGCTTTACAGGATGCACTTGAGAAGCATAGCACTACTCTAAATACATTTCTAAGTAATGAGTTTTTGCAATTGTCTTTATATTAACTGTATAATCTATTTCTGTCAGATGCAACCAAAGGATCTTCAGGAAGTTAACTAGCATCATAGTGCTTGCTTGTTTATGTTCTTGTGAGTTACAAAGTTAGAACTATGTTAAAAGATTGCATAAATATTTTAGCTGAGGAAAAACTAACAATCACAAAACCTCATCTTGTTGTTTATCAACAATGTAAAGGAATGAAAGGCAGCTCAGTGATGCGCTAGTTCTGCGGAGAGCCTAGCACAACTGTGAAGTCTGGGAACAGTAGAAAGACGGTGCTGAAAGTTACGTCCGTCTGTTTCTATGAATGCTCCTTTTAAATGTTTTTCCCGAATTAGATCCCAGAATATTGTCGAGCCTTGGAGGAGAATGAGATCTCTGAACACTGTTTTGACCTGATTTTTGCCTTTGATGAAATTGTTGCCCTGGGCTACCGTGAGAACGTAAACCTGGCACAAATTCGGACCTTCACTGAGATGGACTCGCATGAAGAAAAGGTGTTCCGAGCTGTCCGAGAGGTGAGTGGAAATAATTTTGAGTTTGGCACAAGGTACTCTGGAAAGCGACGCTTTTTTATGTGAAGATGTTACTCCAATTTGATCAGGGTTTTAAAATTATTTAGGTTTTCTGTAAATTAAATGCCCGTTTCCTGGTCCTTGAAAAAAGGTTGATAAGAAAACATACTTAGTGTTAGTTGCTATACAGAATAAGATTGAGGTTGCAAAGCTTTACCAGCCTTTTGTCTTTTACTTTAGACTCAGGAACGTGAAGCAAAAGCTGAGATGCGCCGTAAAGCAAAGGAATTGCAGCAGGCTAGAAGGGATGCAGAGAGACAAGGCAAAAAGGCACCTGGTTTTGGTGGCTTTGGTAGTTCAGCTGTGTCTGGGGGCACAACAGCAGCAATGATCACAGAGACCATCATTGAAACGGAGAAGCCCAAAGTGGCACCAGCGCCTTCCAGGTAAGTGTACAGATGGCAGCAGATGTTTCTTGGAGTCAGCACTGTCTGAAAACCGTATGCCCAAATAAAGGGTTTCAGTTGCCTTCCTCTTGAGTCTTCATGGATAAACAGGTGCTAAAATAGCTGGTATACATGGGTAAGTGAGGGAGCATTCACCTGTGGCCTGGGTGCTGTTGGGGTCTGCTAGTGCTCACCAGGTTGGCGCTATGTTTTGGACATCAAGAGCTTTCTCCCTGATACTGCAAGAAGTATCGCCTTAAAATCACAGGTTCTTTGTGTGCCTCCACTCCTTTGGGTTACTGCAAAGATAGAGAAAGTCAGGCCTCTCTCCTTAGCTTCTCTGATCTGTGTCTGCTGACCTCAAAGCCTTTAATTTGGATGCTTTTAAACTGGTGCATATCATATATATTGTAGACCATATATTTTACTATTTAAGAGCATTTGTGCTGTGTATCACAGTAGTACCTGAGCATCCCGTAGCCTCCATAGGGTCTTTGATGGGTATTGGACTTCTCATTTTGTGTCAGAAAGAGTGGTACCAGGCAATACTCAGAATCTGTATCTAAACTCTAATATTTCATCCTTCTTATAAGATCTTCTCTTCTTTACTTGTTCTCCCCCCAGAAAAGGTTACAGAGGTGAATATTAAATTGTTGGGATAGTCAAGTTACAACACTTGAAATTAGGACTGAGGAAGAGTGAAACTGTTGCGATGAATGTGACTTGAATATGTCTGTGCATTATGTTTAGGCCTTCAGGTCCTAGTAAAGCTCTGAAACTTGGTGCTAAAGGGAAGGAGGTGGACAACTTCGTGGACAAACTGAAATTGGAAGGAGAAAATATCATGACTTCCGTAGGCAAACGCTCTACAGAAGCAGCCAAAGTTCTTGCACCACCCATTAACATGGAGAGGTAGGTATTATCCTTGCTCTGAAAGCAGTCTTCTTACTACTCTCTCTGATCCACGTGTTGCTCTGTGAGCTGTCTTCCTCTTTAATTTTCAGCACAGGCTTTTTCCTGCCATTGAAGGCCTGTGTGCTCATCTAGCCTTCTGATTTTAAAAGATGAAGGGTAAAATCTGGGAAAGCACAGTGACAAAAGATAGCTTATTTGATTAGAAATTGTCTTAGCTAAAATGGTTGTACCTCCTCTCTTTAGCTGAGATTGGAAATTTTCCTGTGCCTTCTGGAATGCATCTCTTCACAGTGTTTTGCCTTCAAATGAGTTAAAGTAGCTGCCATTTTTCCTGTTACGCAGACACAAATAGATCCTGTCCTATTGCAGCTTAGGATACAGATATTCAGAGTTTGTTTTACATGTAGCAGATCTGAACCTTTTTCTGCTGTGAGCTGTGCTGCTGTATGGTAGCGGGATTTTGAGTGAACAGCATATCGAGATGCTGTATCACTGTTTATCGTATGGGTTTCTGTTTTTTTTGGACTTGTATCCATAGATCTGTGTGCCCCTGAGTTAACGTGTTAGAGCATTGTTAGTGCATGCATCTGTTATGCTGGCAGTGTCATTCTGTTTGGGACCATCACGCTCTTTGTAGCACCTGCTCATTGCATAGAGCCTCTCCTTGCTGAACACTAATTTTTCATCTTGCCTGTTAGATGCCAAGTGTAGGACTTGAGATATTTGTTTTTCTGTCCAGTGTGCACATGAAAATAGAGGAGAAAATTTCCTTGACTTGTGGCCGTGATGGAGGGTTACAGAATATGGAGCTGCATGGCATGATCATGCTGCACATCTCTGATGAAAAATTTGCACGGATTCGCCTGCATGTAGAAAATGAAGACAAAAGGGGAGTGCAGTTACAGGTAAAGCGTTTGGTGTTCATGCTGTTGAACATGCTTTTGCTGTTCTCTGGGGCAAAGTATTGGAAATACTTGAGTGCTAGAGTCCTATGCACCTGTCTAAGCCTTTTCAGCAAGTATGTTGAAAATGGAAGTAGTCACAACAGACATTTCTGCAGCATAAATGCTGGGCTAGCTTATGGTCAAAAGTTTGAAGTTCACTTGAGAGATCTGGTCTCATACGCTTATCCTCCTGCCTTCAGAGCCTTATCTATCCAGTGAAGCATGTTGGCGTGCCATCTGATTTCACATGAACTTTGCAGCAGCCTGATGCTGCTTGGTGCTTATTACATGATGTGAGCTGTAGTTGTTGAACGGGAGTTCTCTAGTCAAGTTACTGTTCCAACGAAGAAAATTTATTATATGGAAAGCTGTTTCTTCTTGGTTCACTTGTGTCCTTTTATTGCTGTATCTGACACAATTGCTGAAGCCCTTGGATTATGGTCAGCAGTATAGGAAGATTCTTAGAGAAACATCCTTCCTTGTCTTCCTGTGTATTTTTGTTACCTTATTCAGTGCTGGAGATTTTGTTGCTTTGATACTCTCTTTTGCTCCCTTCTCCTTCTTGCCAAGAGCTTATCTGTACTTAGCTGTCTGCATGTCTACTTATACAGTAGAAATCCTTTGCTTTTAAAAAGATGCTCACATTTGCCATTGCAATGAGAGAATATTTACATTGAGTTTGGCTGCTGCCATATATATATATTTACACAAAGGTTGCTGATGGAAGTAGTATTTTTGTGGTTTCATAGTGTTCTTTCCAACAGCACGAGGCTGAAATGCTTTAGGAGGCTATTTCTTCCTCGAGAAAAATGAAATTTTTTAAAATTTAGATTTTTTTAGAGTTGTTGTTCTGTAAGCCCCAGGATGCTGCCCAAGATACCAGGACTTGCTGGAGTGTCTGGTGCAGTGGCAACTAAAAATGCCAGTGGTGTGGATTCTTTCTGGTGGATCAGTATTTTCTGGACAGTATTGCAGGCTGATAAGTAGATGTGCTGTAGCCGGACTTCTGAGCAAGATATGTTTTGCAGAGGAAAGTACTCAGGGATGTGTAGGGCCGTCGTACTAGAACCTGAATTACTTACATGTGGTTGTCACCTTATACTTGAAATTACTGCAGTAGCTGACACAGCCTTGGCTTATGTTCCCATTTCAGACTCACCCAAATGTGGACAAAAAGCTTTTTACTGCAGAATCGCAGATTGGTTTGAAGAACCCAGAGAAATCATTCCCTATTAACAGTGATGTGGGCGTGCTGAAGTGGAGGTTGCAGACCACGGAAGAGTCCTTCATTCCACTGACAAGTGAGTGCAAGTGTGTGTGTGACGTGTGGGAGCTTGGTTGGAAGAGGTTGATGTTCATCTGTGCCTGCTTGTACCCTGCCTTGTAGCAGCTGGGCTGGCTCCACAGCATGGGACACTGCAAGGTGCTGGGTGAAGGGGTGAAGACTTCTATGTGCCTTCCATCGTATAGTACCTGTTCTTACCAGTGTCCATTTTCTGTAATGTTCTTAAAGAAAACAAAAGCTTTTCTTTAATTTGGAATTTCTTGGTTATAATTTCACGGTACTTTTTGAAGTACATCATCTTTGAAAGCCTGTTGTGCACAGAAAGATTGTCTGGTACAGCATACTGGTTTTCTGCCCTCAGTTAACTGCTGGCCGTCAGAAAGTGGGAACAGTTGCGATGTTAACATTGAATATGAGTTGCAAGAGGAGAGTCTAGAACTGAACGATGTGATCATCACAATCCCTTTACCGTAAGTAACATTCCATGCCTGGGCAATGCTAACAAGTGCCTTTGTATATTGTCAGCTCCTTTGCCATTTGGGTTTGTTCATTTCATTAGCTCTTTGCAAGTAAGGCATTGTAGCTCTTTTTGCCTACTCTAGGTCTGGTGTCGGTGCCCCAGTGATTGGGGAAATAGATGGCGAATATCGCCATGACAGCCGGAGAAATCTCCTTGAGTGGTGCCTGCCAGTGATAGATGCCAAAAACAAGAGTGGCAGCCTGGAGTTCAGCATAGCAGGGCAGCCAAATGACTTCTTTCCAGTGCAAGTCTCCTTCATCTCCAAAAAGAACTATTGCAACATACAGGTACAGTCACTAACGGTGTAGAGCTACACTTACTGGGGATACTTGCAGAATGTGCTGTAGTTGCCCTTAGACTGTCCGGCTGTGTTTGTGGTGCAGTACAAAGATCTTTAAGATCTTTCTTACAGTACTGACTTGGGGTTCAAAAGTGCTGGGTTGAATCTGTCCTCTTTGACCGTCTCAAAGTTGGAAAGCTGTGTTTTGTTGTGTTGGGAAGTGGTGTTAAATGCTCAACTAAATGTGTGTTATCTCCACAGGTTACCAAAGTGACCCAGGTAGATGGGAACAGCCCTGTAAGGTTTTCTACTGAAACCACCTTCGTGGTGGACAAGTACGAAATCCTGTAATGCCAGCTGTGGGGAATCACAAAGGAAATTTTTAAATTAAAAAAAAAAAGAGGCCGAAGTTTATTCTGAATGTTTGGAATGCCGCAGCCCTCTCTCTGCTAAGACACATGGCTCTGTCTGCCATCTGCAGTGTCCTGGGTCACAGACATTTTTGGCACAGAATTGACATGTTCATGGGGGGAAAGGCTACAAATTTCTTTGGCAGATTTTTACTGGCTAGCAGAACAAGATCTCTGCAGAGAACCTGGCTTTGACACTTCCCATTCTCCCATGAAGATGACCGGAGCTCAGTCCCAGAGCCTACTAGACATCATGCTCTTCCTTTTTTAATCATCAAACACTGTTCCATTGTTGGTGCTGCCATTTTAATTTCTCCTCAGCCTTCAACTCTTGCATCTGATGGTGAAAACAGGCATTAAGATGATATACACAAGGATGCAGTGCTTCTCTGGACCTTTCCATCTGGTAGAAGTGGAACAAGTTGATCTCGGTTTCAAAGGTGGGGTACTGACAGCAGCATAGGGGAAGAGGGCCTCACAGCTCAGTTCTCTTTGCCCCCACACTGTTAATTGCTGTCCATCCAGCCCTACCGTACAGCAATGGACTTCATCCTGGGCTCACCAGAAGTCCTTTGGGCCTTTCTTGTTGAGGCTGGGTCGGAGTGGGATAACTGGTGGCACAGGCTGCAGCTCTGAATGCTCTAGTTCCTGTTGCAGTGGGGAGAACATCCAGAGGTGACTGTTCCATCTGAGGGCTCGCTGTCTGCTGTAGTAGCTCTTGGCCAGGGTTTTATGTCCTGGCTCAGGCTGGGTTGGTGTTTTGGCAAGTTGAGCTGCAGGGTGCCGGTGTGCAAGCAGCTGTTGAGACTGTTTTACTTCACCTCTGTGCAGAGTGGGAGTGGGGCTAGGATCTGTCAAAAACTGGTGGTCTTTCTCAGCGCTTGGTGATGGAGGAGAGGGGAATGGTAGTTTCCAGAAAGCATGCTGGGCTGATCTGAGTGAGCAACACCCAAGTGCAGTGTTTGCTATCCCAGTGCTGTTCCTCCTCTGACTGCCTGAATAGTATCACTTATTTCATCCCACAGTGCTGTGTTCCCCTCAAAATACGTCCCACCTGCTTGATTTGGGGCTAGTCACCACCTAAGTGGCAGTGCTGCTGCCCCAACAGCATGAGGTCTGCAGGGGAGCTCCCCAGCTGCTGCTGTAGGCAAGGGCTGAGCATGCAGGTGATACTCAAACGGTGTCCTGTCCTCACAAGTCCTAAAAACACGTTTAGCGTGCTCCAGAGAGCACACTTCACTAAGAGTAAGCGTGCGTTGGTTCCCATGGGGTCCTCTGCCAAAGAAGTTAGCGGTCTCTCCTCTGTTAATAGCGCCAGTGAGGAAATAAACCCTGATTCTTGCCCTGGGAAGGTGATGTGTTCTGGGGGAGGGAAAGCAAACCCTGTTCTGTAGTGAGATAGACAATGAATCCTATTAATTCAGTTATGTTCAAGAGTTGCTTGTCTGTATGATTTTAAAATGGAGTCGAGTTCAAACATCGAGGAAGCATTTTTCTTAAAGTTGTTTAAGGGTAATATTAAAAAAAGAAAGACACCCCAACCCCAGTTTTTGTAACCCTGTACAATAATGGCCTAGGGAATAGAGCACATTCCAGTGTATACAAAGAATACAAATTCTTTAATCAAATAAAAGAGTATTATAAAAGGAAGGCTGAGCCTCTTCTGTCTGCCTGGGGCTGGGGGGAGCGCGCGCTCCAGGCCGCCGGCGGGGGGCGCGGAGCCCCGGCCCGGACCCGAGCCCGGGACCGGGACCGGGACCGGGGAGCTGCCGCTCGGGGGCGGGGCCCGAACGCTCCGCCCGGGGCGGGGCGGGGCGGGCTCTGCCGGGCCGGGGCGGGGCCCGCTCGCGGCGCGGGGGGGGAGCCGCCGCCGCCTTCGGGGAGCCCCCGCGGGCCGTTTCCCACGGCAGAGCCCGGGGACGGCGCTGGGTCTGTGCCCCGGGGAGCCGCGGGGGCGAGCTGCGGGCCGGGCAGCCGGAAAACCCCTTCGGGCAGGAAAACCCGGCGTTGCGAAACGCTGCTGGGACGCGGGGGCGGGCTGGGGGCCGGCGCGTTAACCGGGGGGCTGTGCGCAGCCCTGGGGACCGCCGGCTCCGTCGTGGGGCCGCGCGAGGCTCTCGGCCCCCAGCCCCTCGCCGCGGGCGGCTGCAGGGTGAGGCTGGGCCTGGGGTCGGTCCTGCACCCTGGCTGTGCTGGAGTGGGACGTTGTTTGCTGCGAGCCTCCCGGTGCCTTCAGGCCCTTAATTAGGCTCCTGCTGGCAAGCCCGAGGAATTCGCTGGCCCCATGGGTCCCGTAAGCCCCCCGGCTGCCCCAGCCCCGCGTGTGGCCGTGCTTTGGCTTGCAGGGGGATGCTGCTGGCAGGGTGTTGTGCAGGGCACAGGAGCTGTGTGACGGGTCTGTGTGGCGAGGTGGCGCTTGCCAGCAGCCAGAGACTGGACTTGGAGGAGCAGTGACCATTCTAGAGCCGACAGGCTCATCCCTGACCCCTGCTGCTGAACATCAGGCTGGGTGATGGCTGCCACGCCGGGGGCTGGATCTGAGACCCACCCTGCTCCTGTGCTGTGGGACCTGGGCTGTCGTTAGTGAGGAGCCACAGGTGCTCCCTGCTTGTTCGAGCTGAGCTGAGCTTGTATGAGTGGCTTGCAGATGAGAATCCCTTGTTTGCTGTGGTGGTGCTTTGAGGAAGTCTCCACTTGTGCTACCTTGATAAGCATCCTGGAGCTTAGTGCTGGCAGCCAGCTGCCTGCCTGTCCCTGCAGTGCTGGCTGAGGTCCTAGGTGGATGAGCTCGAGCAGAGCAGTGGGGACAGGGCAGCAGTCAGAGCCGTGCCCTCCCTGTGGTGCTTCAGGGCAGTGCCTCCATGCACAGCATCCACGGCCCTCGGAGGTGCAAAGCCCTCAGGGCCGTGGCCCTGGCTGGAACGCGGTGTGGGAGCACTTCCCGGGAGCACTGAGATCAGCGGGTGCGGCCAGGATTCCTCGGCTCCCGCAGGAGCTGTCTGGCAGCTGATATATGTTATGTTATTGCCAGGTGCGTTGTGTTGCCCCAGCAACTGCAGTGCGGCCTCTGCGCCCCCCCCCTCAGGTGGGACGGGCGGCAGGAGCATCCCCCTGCTCCCTATGGGGACCTTGTGTTACCTTCGGGGTTCCCTGGGCACTCTGTTTTTCTGCTCCTTGCTGCTCTGAGCTACCTGGGTGTGCTGCCTTCACCTCCTGTGTTTATTCCATCTCTGCCCACATCCGAGTCTTGCGCTGAACCCAGGCCCTGGCGCTGTGGGGCAGCTCCAGGCAGGAGGCAGCAGCAGGGAGCAGCCTCCCCCGCTGGGCCCCGAGCTGCCCTGAGCTCCTTCCCCCCCACTCTGTGCTGCAGACGCACTTCCCCCTTCCCCAGCTGCGAGAGGGAAGGCTGTTGTTTGCATGTTTGCTGGGGCAGAGGGTGTGGGAAGGGGTGAGAGCACTTTAAGTGTGTTAGCAGATGGGGAAGGAGCAGGCAGCCAAGTTGGATGGAGGTTGTGGACGCTGCGTGCTCACCCGTTAGCTCAGCCGTGCGGCTTCCTCCCTGACTCATCCGAGCAGCTGGGCGGGGGGAAAGGCCACACTGCAGGACACGATGCGCTGGGCCCATCTGCGACAAGGGGCTCCTCCTGGCTTCCCCAGGATGGGGGGGAGGGCAGCAGAGCTACCCGGTGCCTGCCCCCTTTCGTGGCGCTCTCAGGCACTGCTGGCACTGCAGGAGGCAGTGGGGGACAGGCAGAGCGCAGTGCGTCCACACAGCGCTGTGTGAGCGTGCCCCTGCTGTTCCCTGGCCATGTCCCCACCAGCCAAGCTCTGTGCTGCTCTGGCACACAGCTAGGCAGGCTTTGGCCACTGAACTGGCTGGCGGCTGGCGTCCAGCCCCACAGACAGGGCACAGGGCAGGTGGTGCTGTGCTGTGGCTGGGTCTTGGTGGGAGCAGCAGGGTGCCCCATCCCGTGGGGCCTCCGGGCAGGAAGCGCTCAGCCCTGCTGCGTTCCCAGGCTGTGGGTGGCCAGGTGCTGGGGCTCCCCATGCCCCTGTAAGCGAGTGGTGGGGGGCAGCATCACCCTGCAGCCTGCGTTGTGGTGGGGCTGAGCGGGAGTGGGCATTGAGGGGCCACAGGGCTCGGCATCCTCCCAGGTGAGGCCCCTGCCCTGCCCGGAGAAGAAAGGGGCTTTTGTCTTCCCTCAGCTTCAGGAGTCACGGAGGGAGCCGCCAGCCCGCGAGCGGCCCTGCACGCAGGGGGCATGGGGACTGCTTGCTATTTGACAGTAACTGAGCCCGACCCCTTGGCATTTGCTGCCTTTGCCTCTTCCCACGGCAGGAACAAGCAGCGTGTTTTGCAGGCTGCAGCGAGAGAAGAAAGGCAGCCTTGTCCGCACCAGAGGTGGGGCGCCGGCCAGGGCGGCCACGCTCCCGCCCCGCATTCCTCTGACAGAGACTGCTTGTGCAGGGCTGTGCAGGGGAGCCAGGACACGGGGTCTGCTGCGGGCGCCCTGCTGCACCCAACAGTCCGGGGACTGGCAGGCATCTCCAGCACAAGGAAGCGGTGAGGAGCAGGTGAGGGTGCTGCCGGGGGGCCGGGGCCATCACGAAGTAGGGTGGGCATCAGGGGGGCGCTGGAGCCGATGGTGGGGTCCTCGTCCCAGCTGTGGGACAGGCAGAGGGTGATGGAGTAGAGGACAGCAGGGTCAAGTAAGATTGGGCAGCAGGACGTGGGCAGGACTGGGGACATACCCCAGCCAGGGTGCTCAGCTGCAGCCGGGATGGTGGGGCTGGAGCTCCCCTGTTTCTTGCCCACGGTGGTGCACATTGGCATGGCGGGGATTACCGTGCTGGGAAGGGGTTAACGCCTGCACAGGATCCCACCCTGGCTCCGCTCCCTTCCTATGCAGGAGCCCGGCCCCTCGCTGGCTTTTCCTCCGGACGTTGTTGTGGGGCCTCGGTGTTGGTGAGGAGAAGGGGTACGGGTAGGCAACAGGGTCTTAAAATGCTGGGGAGCGTGGTCCACCCACGTGCGGGCAGCAGTTGCCGGCCCCGGCAGCATGTGGGGGATGTGGGGACTCTGCCACGGAGGCTCCCGCTCAGCACCCGCACTAGGACCGGGCGGCAGGTAAGGGAAAGCAGGGGGTCCCGCATCCGCACCTGGTGGGCACCAGAGGGCTGCTCCCAGGCACCCGGGGACTGTGCTGGGGAGCTGCCTGCGGGCTGGTCATAGCCCATCACCAGCACCTATCCTGCACAGGGTGGCCGCAGCCCTGTTGGGCTGTCGCTTTGGGGCAGCCAGCCCTCATGTTGAGCGGAGTGGTCTGGGCTCTGTCCCAGCCCTGGATCCAACGCCTGCTGTTTTCCAGCATTTCATTTTTTCCGCAGTGTGTAATAGCCACCCACTCGCCCCCGCAGCTGTGCTCGATGCTGGCGGGGCGGGGAGGGCTGTCCCTCGCCCGGCGGAGCGCTGGGGCTATGGGTGATGCTGGGGCAGGGCTGCTGCAGGGAAGCAGAGCCTGGGGCTCGTGCCTATGCCCTGCACACCCTGGCTGCTCTGCACAGGCCGTGGGGCCCATGTAGTCGGGAGGGAGAGGATTCTGTTACCTGCGAGCAGCAGCTGGTACTGGGCCAGAATCCCCACCGGGGTGAGCCCACTCACGTGCTGCACTCGCCCATGGTGGGGCCAGCGTGCCCAGGAAGGGTTAAGCTGAAGGGTTAAGCTGCACGCAGCCAGGCCTGGGCGGAAGGGAGGGACGTTGGGAACCGACAACAGTAAATTTAGTAACCCTGGAGCGTCCAGTCCCATGTCCCATCCCATCCCTGCGCAACAAGTGGCGTGAGTGCCGGGTGAGGGAAATCACTGCCTCATGGCACCAGGTTCCTCCCCGTGCGGGGGAAGGCAATGGGTGGCCACTCCAGCTGGCAGCATGGTGGCCACTGGCCTCTTGCCGTGTCTGTGCATCACACAGGTGCATGCCAGACAGGCCTGCCACTAATGGTTGCCTACGTGGGGTGGGAGGGCTGGGGGGGGGTGGCAGTATGTGGGAAGCCCCCACACACTCCTGTCCCTGGGAGAGCTGCTACACACAGCCTGATAGCTTCTTCCTGCGCTTAGTGTGTGTGTGGGGGGGTTCCCTGGGTGAGCTGGAGCCTGCGTCTTGCTGGGCAGGGATGTTCACCAGCTTTGGGTAGCTACCGCAGGGCCAGAAACAGGAACTGAGCCCAGGGAACTTTGCAGCACAGACGGAGCCCTGTGCTGGCAGTTCTGGCACAGCTGCCCGCGCTGACACCTCTGTTTCTCCCAGCCTGTGCCTGGTATCGCCAGGTGCCTGCGTGCAGGCACCATGGAAGCATCCAGCAGGACCGTCGCCAGCCCAACCCGCAGGGTCCAGACCATCATCCAGGTGAGTGCACGGGGCCGCGGCAGGTGGAGGGAGCCGTGCCCTTCCTACACCGCCCCAGCATACAGCAGGGCCCTGACTCAGTGGCACAGGGTGCGGTGAGGGGAGGCAAACCCCAGCTGTGACTGCAGTGCTGAGCCCCTAATGGAGAGCAGGAATATGGTGGGAGCCCTTCTCCTCTGCGCCAGCCCTGCTGCGATGCTGCCCTCTGGCCTCTCCTCAACCCAATCCTGTTATGGGATCAGCGTAAAGCCAATTGAGCTAAGTGGCTGCTGGCTCATATCCTCTTAGATGTAGCCCAAGCCCCAAGGATCCCCCCCACAGACCTGACCTGGGCATGCTCCCAAGTGCAGCTCCCCAGGGCTGGCAGCAGGGTGGGAAGGAGCCCCGGGCTCTCTGTGTCCTACTGTCTGTCTGTCCTGCCCAGCTGCCACACTTCTGTCTGCACGGCTGTGTGCGCGCGGGTGTTTGGGGTCGTGTGTCCGTGTGCTGGAGGCACAGAGCAGGTTGCTTCAGAGCAGCCCAGGGTGGGTGGGCAGTGTGGGGGAGCAGGCTGCTGCCGCAGGTGTCGTGAGCATCCCTCCCCTCTCATCCTGTGCCATGGAAAGATGAGGAACCTGTAAAGGTGCACGAACTGTTTCTGTTGCGCACAGCAGCAACAGAGGCAGCTTCTGTCTCTGCTTGCAGACAGCTGCAAGGGAGCCAAGAAGGGCATGTGTGGGGTCAGCCCCCTGCCCAGCTTTGTGGGCTCATGGGCTGCTTCACACAGCCCTGACCTGTCCTGCTCTGTCCCCTGCAGAACAGCCCCCTGGACCTGATAGACACAGGCAAGGGGCTGAAGGTGCAGACGGAGAAGCCACACTTGGTGAGCCTGGGCAGCGGCCGCCTCAGCACTGCCATCACGCTGCTGCCCCTGGAGGAAGGTGAGTGCTGGCTGCTGGCGTGGCCTCCCGTGTGCAGGAGCACCCCACCCCACACAGCTGTCTGCTGCCTGCAGTGGCTTCTGGGGGCCCCGTGGGCATGGTGGGGAGCCCGTCTCACCCACCAGGCAGCAGGAGTGCTCAGCCTCTCTCCTGGCAGGGAGGACCACGATTGGCACGGCTGCGAAGGACATTGTCCTTCAGGGCCCTGGGCTGGCACCTGAGCACTGCTACATCGAGAACGCACGGGGGACGCTCACCCTGCACCCCTGTGGCAATGCCTGCACCATCGATGGAGTGAAGATCCAGCGGCCCACACGCCTCACCCAAGGTAGGGCTGTGCTGCAGAGATTGGTGTTAGCAGCTCCAGAGCAGGAGCTGGCCCTCATGGGCAGGGTTGTGCCATCAGATATTGGAGGTCTCTCTGGAGCCATCCTGCCACTGCCCGTCCTGTCTCAGCAGCTCCTGGCTGCGGATGTGCCAGGGTGCTGGCACCATCTGGGAGTTGTCTTTGCCCCAGAAGAAAATTATCTTGTGACCTGTTGCTGAGGTCTGCAAGGAATCATAGAATCATAAGGGTTGGAAAAGATCTCCAAGATCATCTGGTCCAACTGTCCCCCTGCCACCAATATCATCCGCTAAGCCACGTCCCTCAGCACCACATCCAACCTTTCCCGAAGGAGCAGCCCGTCAGGGGCCGGGTGCTCAGAGGGTCCCAGTGCGGCTGGGGTGGCTGCGGGCCCCGCTGTCCCTCCCAACCGCCTCCCTCCCGCTGCTTGCAGGGTGAGGGTGAGGGCGAGGGCTCCTGGCACCCCGGCGAGGGACCGGGGAGCCCGAGCGGCGCTGCCGAGGCTCGCAGCCCCCGGGCGGGTCCCGCACAGCCGCCGTCGCGCTTCCCCTGGCTGCCCGCTTCCCTCGGGAGTCGCTTTTTCTGGCCGCAGCCCGCGGGCACGCAGGAAGAACGGCGTCCGTGCTGCGGCGGGGAGCACCGCCCGTGCCCCGCCCGCGCGGCTCCTCCCCGGGGCGGTCCCGGTGCGCGGCCCCCGCTGCCCGGGCGGCGGCGGCGGCCTGCGGGCGGCTGGGGCACGGCGGCGGCTCCGCGGTGAGTGCCGGGGGAGCCGCGCGGAGCCGTGCCCGGGGGCGCGGCGGGGGCCGGCGGAGAGGAGGCTGGGGGGGGGCGGCGGGCACCGGGGGGCAGCAGGGTACCGGGCACCGGGGCCGGCCTGCGCTCGCTCTGGGTCCCGCGGCAGCGCCGCCGCCGCCGGGCTTTGTTCGGCGGCTCCGGGCTGCCGGCGCCCCTCGGAGCCGCCACCCGTCTGCACCCGAAAGGCCGGGCCGGGCCGTGGAGCGGAGCCGGTGCGGAGCTGTCACCGGGCCGGGCTGGCGGGGAGTCGCCGCCGCTCCGCCGCGGGGCCGGGAGCCGAGGCACCCCCGGGAGGCTCCCCCCTGGCGGGTGGCCCCGCGCTCGGGTCGGCTCCGGGCAGCCCGGCCCCCCCCGCGGCCGCCCGGACACCGGTGGCTTCTGCCCTCCCTCCGCCGTCCGCCATCTCATTCATCGCCCGCGGTGTCGGGTTGCGCCGGAGTCAGAAATCCGGATCCTGCTCTCCCCGGCAGCCTCTCGGTAGCGGCGGTGATTTACCCGAGGCGCTGCTGGCGCGGGGGAGCCGCACGAAGGCCTGGAGCCGGGCCGGGGGCTCCCGCGCCGCCGGGCTGCGGCTCCGGGGGCGCGGGGGGCGTCTGGCCGGGGGGAGCTTGTCCCGGCCCCCTGGAGCCGTGCCGTGGGCTGTCCGGGCTATCACCCGGCACGGGAGTTGTTCCTGCTGCAGCTGGAGAGCCAGGAGAGCCTTCACTGCCCGGGAGCGGCTGGGAGGGTTGCTCTGCACCTCACTCCCCACTTGGGAGGCGGCTGGGGGCTTCAAAGGGGGACCCTGGCCCGCCTGGGCTGGGGATGGTGAGAGCCACGCCACTGGAGGAGAAAGGGGCCTGATGGGTGGTGGAGATGGGTGCTGGGGCTTTGCCGTGCTGTTGGGTGCCGTGTGGCTGCATGATGTCCCTTTGTTCCCTCCTGCCTTGTGGTGGGCAGCACTATGTGGCTCCTCCGCAGCAGGCACAGGAGGAAGGTGCAGGTCTCAGCAGGGTGGGAGGTTGGTGGACGCCACAGAGACTTCTCTGGGAAGAGCAGCTCCAGTGTCTGGCTCCCCTGAGCTGGAGGAGCACGGGGGCAGTCAGGTCTCTCTGCATGGGGATGAGTCTAAGTGATGGCTATGCCAGCTAACATAGCATTTGTGAGGTGTCTCTCACCTGGCATGATCCATGCTGCCCAGAGCTAATCCAGGTGCTGGTATCACCACTGGGCAGGCAGGATGCAGTCACTGGGCCAGACTTGGCCAGCTCCCCGACGGGACCCGCAGGGTCGTGTGCGTGCTCTTGTGTCACCTCTGCTCCCCCCGGCCTGGCGGTGGGCGCTGGGTGGTTCCTGCCATGCTCCTCTTCCCACCTCCTCTTCCCACCGCCTGCCTGGGGATTTCCCAGCCCAGCTCCCTTCCCTCTGGACCCCCAACTCTGGCAGGGCTGGGGCTGAAGCTGGCACTGCTCTCCAGGTCAGTGCCTGCCAGCTCAGCTGCTACAAAAAATGCATCCCTTCCAGCAAGGGATTTTCGGCTGCAGCTGACAGTGAGGAGCAAGTCTCTACCCAGGGCTCTGGCAGGTGCTTCAAAGCGGGGTGTGTCGGCAGCTCTGGCTGCCAGGAAGGAGCCTTGCTCTGCCAGCACAGGGCTCCCCAGCAGCAGCAGCACTGGCTGAGAAGGTGGCTGGCTGCATGCTGCCTGCTCCCAGGCACCCTGGGCTGGGTGTGGGACTTTGGCACTGTGGCTTCCAGAGGCTGTTGTCTTTACTGCCGAGGGACCTTTTACAGCCCCTTGCAGGGCAGGTGTTGGCAGCATTTCCCCACTGGGGTGCTTTGAGCTACATCCAGGCAGTGGGGGAGCAGCAAGCGCAGTCTGCAATGGGGCTGCTGCCCTCCCCATGCTACCCAGTCTTGGTCCCCCTGCCTGTCTCTCAGTATGTGGCTGGGGCAGGCGGCCACTTGGCTGTGCAGCAAACAATGTGGCCAGGGCCGCCTGCACTCAGCGGCGACTATCTGCAGTCTCTGCTGCTGTTTCCCTTGGGCTGCACAGCCTGGATTCCCTCCCTGCATTCCTCCTCTTCCCTCCCTGCGAAAGCTCCCGGTTTGGGCCAAGAAGCAGTGTTCTCCTGTGGTGGACAGGAGCTGTCTTGTCTGCAGCTGGCGGCGGTGCTGGACCACTGCCAGCTCCCTCTGACGCGCAGTGCCGAGGCACAGGCCCCAGCTGTGGCTGCGCGAGATGCGCTGGCTGCACCCAGTTGCGGAGATGGCGGCGAGTGACCTGGATTACAGGCTTGCCCTAAGCCTCTGCTGACGGCAGAGCTTGCTCCCACCCTGGGAAGCATGGTACGGCCGGGTACCATGCCTGCCCCCTGGCCTGCCCTCGCCAGCTCCTGTCTCTCCTCTCCCCAGCATCACCCGAGGATGCCCAGACGGCTGTCTCCTTGCTGCTGCCCACACCGGGGGGGAGCCCTCCTGCCTCCCCAAGGGAGCTGACACCCCCTCTCTCCACAGGTTGCACCATCTGCCTGGGCCAGGCGACCTTCCTGCGCTTCAACCATCCTGCTGAAGCCAAGTGGATGAAGAGCATGATCCCGGCAGGGGGCAGGAGCCCCGCAGCCATCTATGGACTGCCAGCAAGTAGGTGACCCCTTTTCTTCCAGGCAGGCCTGTGGGGATGTCAGGGATCTCCCTGAGCCCCCTTGGGAGCTGGCAGCAGGGCTTGAGGCTGCCGGCAGCAGGCGTTCTTCAGCCCTCGTTTCGGGTTCTCCTGTGCAGGGTTGCTGTTTGCTGACCTCCCCGCCTGGGGAGGCGGGGGGGATGAAGCTGCATGAGCTCACCCAGCATCACAGCAGTGTCCAGGCTGATGCTCTCCGGATCATTGCTCGCACCCATCCACAGATGCTCCATGGGGCCTTTGCTCGCTGTTGACGCGGCCTGTTGTCTGTGCTGATGTCTGTTAATTATTAATGACGCCTGAGAAAAGTGTAATTGTATGGGCAGTGAGGCAGAGCTCCTGGTTTCTGCTGAGCCTGGGTCCCCTGACCACAAGTGGGTCTCGGGGCCGTGCTGCTGCCTGGGCAGGGCTCTCACCCCTCAGTCGGTGCCAGGGCTGCAGGGTGGTGGGGTGTGCACCGCTCACCCCCCCGCCTGGGAGCTGCTGTTTACATTCAGGGGTGGCTACAAAGAGGTTGCGAAGGCCGTTTCCCTGGCTGTGGTGCTTAATCTAACCAGCTCCTTATCTCCCTGTGTCTGTCTGCAGGGCGTGAGCTCCCTGCACTCTGCCTCTTGGGCGGGGGATGCGACGGGCCCTGTGCTGATGCTGCACAGCTCCTGTGTGCCATCCCTTGTGGTCCCCAGGGCTGTGCGCAGCAGCATCCCTAAGCAAGGCACAGCTGGCGCTTTCACCAGCACAGTTTGCTGCTTGCTGTCTCCCAGCATGATCCCTCCCTGCCCTGGAGGTGGAGGGGACCTGCTTGGTGCTGGGATAGCCCCTGGTCCTTCCACAGTGGCAGCTGGTGCCAGGCTGGGGATGCTGCAGGTGCTGGAAGTATTTCTGGCAGCATCGCACCAGGCACTGGTGCTCGTTGGCTCTGTCCGGCTGCACACTGCTCAGCTTCAGGGCCGGATGCTGTGAGCTCGTGGAGTGCTTGTATTCCTGCAGAGCTGATAGGGTGAGTGTCTGCGGTGAGGTGCAGCGCTGCTCCCAGGCAGTGTGCCTGGCCCCTGGCAGATCAATGTCTGGAGATGTCTGAAACCCAGCAGCAGTACCAGGGCTGGCAGCCACGTTCCCTGCCCCGACCAGCATGCCCTAGCACTGTGTGAGGAGCTTGGCACCCTCCCCTGTGCCACGTGCACAGTGCTGAGGGCCAGGAAGGCATCAGACCCTGCAGCTGGGGGACAGGGAGAAAGGACACAAGGAGTTGCCGTGTCTACAGAATGTCCTGTGACTGCCCGCAGCTGCTTCCCACGTGGTCCCTGGTTGCACCCCCTGCCCCTGTGGCACCAGCCGGGATTGCTTGTGCAAGGATGCTGCCCGCTACTCTGGGTTCTTCCTGGGCCGTGGGACCAGTGGTGTTCCTCGCAGCAGGGCCTCTCTGATGTCCTCAGGGCTCCTGGTGCTCCTGGAGTTTGCTGCAGGGGCCAGGTGGGTGTGAAACCTCCTTGTGCTGGTGTTTTGGGCTGCTGCTTGCCTATTTTGCCGTGGCTGCTTGAGATCTGCCTGCTGTGCTCCCTGTTGCAGCGTGGAGAGCTGCTCCGTGCCAGCGCAGTGACGCAGCCGGGGTGGCACGCTGTCCTGGCCCAGAGCCGTGGCTGCTGTTACAAGTTTGTTCTCTGAGTGACAGGCATACTGGTGGTGTGCAGGGGGCCGGGGTGCAGCCTGGTGCCTCCTGGGCAGCACCTGAGGTGGTGGCCTGCCAAGCTGTGTCCAGACATGCTATGCGTTCCCGAAAGGGGCTGGTGTCAGCTGGGAGGCTGCTTGCCAGCGTGGCTTGTGCCCTGCTGGCTACCTGTCACAGAGCGCTGCAGGGCCGCTCGGCTTGCTCCCATGAAATGATTTTGCAGGCAGATGGGGCAGGGGCCTTGTGTTGTGGGGAGAGAGGATTTAATGAAATGAAGTGAGCTTTGGCCTGCCGTGGAGTTGCTGAGCAGACGAGGCTGCTGCTCGATCCCATCACTTACTGTAAGAGGCTGTGAGAGGCCGGGCTGTTAGCTCAGTGTGTGCTCTGTGCCCGTTGTGCCAGGAGTCTCTCTGGCCACCCAGAGAGCAGCTACAAAGTGCTTCTGATCAGGTTCTCTCTCACAGCCGGTGATGTGTGAGGGGCGCAGAGCAGCGGGCAGCCCCCTGGGATTGCCGCGTGCCGGGGGAGAGCAGCGGGTGCCTGCAGCCCCACGGGCAGCTGCTGCCTGGGGAGCGGTGCTGGAGCTCCTCGAGGCAGGCACCTCACCAGAGGCCAGGCAGAGCTATCGGGTTTCTGTTTCCCTGGTGATGGGGCCAGTGGGACACCAGCTGGGTGCCAGCCTGTCTTCTGGCCCCAGGTCCCCGGGGACAGTCAGTGTGATAGCGGAGGGCTTCGGAGAGGGGCTCAGACCCTCTGCAAGTCTTGCAGGGTGGCTCGAAGCAGGGCTGGGCTGGGGAAGGGGCTGTCTGTAGTGCTGGTCGTTCTGTGGGGACCACACCTTGCAGGCGGCTGTGCTGCTCTGATGTCGGTGGGGCAGGGTCTGCAGGAGCGGGGCGGCGCGGGGCCTCAGCCTGCTCTGAAACCTGCTCCCATGTCTGCCTGCAGAGCCCGAGGCCCTGGTGAACGGCAGCCGCCAGCTGCCCCTGCACGAGCTGGCGGCGGGGGAGTGCGCCCAGCCCAGCCACAGCTCCCTGGTGAGCTCCATCGAGAAGGACCTGCAGGACATCATGGACTCACTGGTGCTGGAGGAGCCAGCGTCCCCTGGCAAGAAGCCGTCTCCCCGCGGCCAGTCCCCACTGTGCTCCATGGTGAATGGGGGTGGGCGCTGCCTCCTGTCCCCCCCGCTGAGCCCTGGTGCCACCTCGGGGGGCTCCAGCTATGAGAACACCTCCCCGCCCTTCTCACCGCTCTCCTCGCCCACCAGCAGCGGTGGCTATGCCAGCCATTCACCCAGCAGCCAGGAGCAGGGGCCGGCCATGCCCCCTGTCGTGCCGCTCCGTTCCTCCAGCTACAACCACACCGTGCAGCCCCCCCCGCAGCGCCTGCCGGCACTGCCCTACGGGGGCCACAGCGAGACGCGGCCAGCAGAGAGCCCCCGCGCTTGGCAGGCTGTCCCGGACAGCCCCGCGGCCCCCATCTCCATCGGCCTTGGGGAGCACAGGGCAGGCAGCCCCCGCGCCCAGCCATCTGGGAGCCCCCGCCTGGCCCCCAGGACCCTGGGCTCCTCGGTGCCGCGGGCACGGGCAGCCCTGCAGGAGCGGCCCCCCAGCCCCTTCAGGGAGCCGAGGGACCCCCTAGCCCCCAGCCCTGTCCGGCAGCCCGCAGCCAGGGTTCTCCCAGACGCTGCAGGGTCAGCACATGGCAGCCAGAGCAGCCGTGGGCTGCAGCCCCCCGAGAGCCCACGGGCAGCCCGGAGGACTGTGGAGAGCATGCGGGAGCTGCCTCCACTGAGCCCCTCCTTGTCACGCAGGGCTGCCAGCCCCCGGGCAGCCCCGGATGCCCCCTCCCCACAGCCCCGGCTGGGCAGAGAGGTTCCTGGGAGCCCCCGCACCAGGCGCAAGGGCCACGACGAGCTGAGCCCCGCAGCAGGGAGGAGCAGCAGGGCTGGGAGCCCCTCGTCTCCGCTGTTGGCAGAGCCAGCCCCACGCCGCCCCAGCTTTGGCTCCTGCCTGAGCCCTGCATACAGCCTGGGCTCCCTGGCCATGCCCTCACCCCGGCAGAGCCCCCGTGCCCAGCGGAAGCTATCGGGGGACATGCGGCTGCCAGCGGGTGTGCGGGAACGCAAGAACAGCATCACCGAGATCAGCGACAACGAGGACGACCTGCTGGAGTACCACCGGCGGCAGCGCGAGGAGCGGATGCGGGAGCAGGAGATGGAGCGCCTGGTGAGCCCGGCGGCATGGGGGGCAGGTGTGGCAGCTGGGAAGGGGAACTTGTCCCAGGCTTGGTGAGTTCAAGCCAGGGTTTTGAGGGTCTGGAGGCAGCACAGGCTGTGCTCTTTGCAAATGGCTTTGAGCTTCTGTTGTTTTTAAAATGTAGGCCTTTTCTCTTGGGGATTTTGCTGCAGTTGCTAACAGCAGCTTATGAATGAGGTGAACAGGCTCCAAGGCTCGAGCTTATCCAGAGAGATTATGGCCGGGAGCGGCTGTTGGTGCCCCGGGGTGTGTGGGGAGCTGCTGCCTTGCACCAAGTCCTTCTGCTTGCAGCAGCCAAGGAAAACCATGGGCTTAGCCTACGGCAGCATTGTTCTGATGTGTATGGCTGCTTTCTGTTGCAGATGTGTAAATTTTAGTGCCTCTGAGTTCGCAAAGTCCTTGCCAGGGCTGTGGCTTCTAGCCGGGATGTGGTGGCTGCCTGTGCGTGGTGTGCAGATGCTGTTCCAGGCTGGCAACTGCTGGGAGGCTCTTGTGGGCATTGCATCTCTATATTTAGGGATGGGGATAGAGTTTTTATAGAGTGAGCAGCTGCCTGGGTGGGGCTTGCCCTGTGCATCTGTCATCTCCGCTGCTGAGTGGGTCTCCTGGAGCAGCCAGGGGTTGCAGGGGGCAGCGGGGCCAGGACAGCGCTCCCTGGCTCTGTCTGGCTCGCGCATCTGGGGTGCGCAGTGCAGGGACACGTGTGTCCCCACTGGTGTCATGCCCAGGACAACCTGTGCTCGTCACTGGTGTGCACACCTTTGTTGGCAGCACCGCCTTTGTTTTCCCAGGGAGGGGACCAGGCTGGTGTGGAGGTGCAGCCTGCGCCTTCTGGGGCTCTGTGTGCTGGGGGTGCCTGCCCTGGGTGCTGGCTGGGACCCCAGCTGGGGTGCTGCCTGCCCCCTGCCCGTCCCTATGCAGCAGCGTGGGCAGCAGTGCTGGTGCCCGTCTGGCCGGGCAGCAGGATCCCTGTTTGCTCATCCCTGACTCATGGTGGGTGCAGATGGCCTGAATCACCGTCTAGAAATAGCCCCGTGTGGCATGCAGAGGCAGCACGGCGCTCGGCTGGGGCTGCTGTCTGTAATTAGCCTGTCTCCAGCTCCAGGCGCATCACATGTGCCATGGGCTGACGGTCTGGCTGCCGTCTGGGGCTGGAGTGAGTGCGGGCGGGCTGGGGGCGTGGAGCAGTGTGGCCCCCAGGTGCATGGAGGTGCCAGAAGCGTGTCAAGGTGGCTGGGACCTGCTGAGGTGGGCAATGTCCCCAGAGCAAGGGGAAGCGCTTCCTGCGTGCGGAGGCTTGTGACATCTCAGAGTGACTGGGGGGGGGCGGACAGGCACCCAGGGCTGGGTGACACGAAGGGGACGCTGCTGAGAAGTGGAAGTGCTCTGAGCCCAACTGGCATGGCTGCGATGAGCTGTTGGAGCCAGCGCTCCCCCAAAAAACATTTTCCCTTACATGCTCCAGAGTGGGGCCACTGTTCCTGTTGCCTGCTCGTTGGCTCCCAGATAGCCTGGGCAGAGCCCGCGTGCTGGACGGGCGGTGCATACCCTCCCGGAGCACAGCAGGCAGCAAGGCCCATGTCCTGGCAGGGATGCAGGCAGTCGGTGTCGGTGCGGGATGCTGCAGGCTCCATCTGTGGTGTGGGCTGGGCTGGGTGCTGCAGGGCTGTGCTAACTGAGCCTCCCCACAGGAGCGGCAGCGCCTGGAGACTATCCTGAATCTCTGTGCCGAGTACACCAAGACGGATGGCGCGGAGCTGGGTGATGCACCCCGGCTCCTGGCTGGGGATGTGGATGCTGGCCGGCAGGCGCCCAGGGGCGCTGGCACCGCAGGGCTGGGCTGTGCCCCGGAGGAGCTGGGCGTGCTGCGGCAGAGGGAGAGCCTGGAGAGGTCGGATGAGGAGAACCTGAAAGAAGAGTGTAGCAGCACTGAGAGCACCCACCACGAGGTGAGGGGATGGGGATGCCCGTGCTGTGCTGCGCCACCCCAGCCTGTCCCATGCCGTGCTGACCTGCACTCTCTGCAGCATGAGGAGCTGGTGGGCCCCCGGGCCAAGGAGGCACACCGGCTGGAGGAGGAGCGAGCCTGCGTGCTCAGTCGCCTGGACGAGCTGAAAGGCCATGTCAAGGACCTGGAGCAACAGCTGCAGGAGATGTTGCGAGAGGTGAGGGTCTGGGGAGCCCTGCTGGGGTCTAACTCGCCCTGTGGCTCACTGTCATCACTGGCTGGCATCTGATCCCATGGGCAGCACGTGTGATCTGAGACTGAGCTTGAGCTGCTCGCTGTGGCTCATGTCCAGCCGGGCCACCTCCCTGTCCTGTCCTGGCAGGACCCAAGTGGGTGCAGGGCAGCAGAGGGGGCTGGGACCGTGCTGATGTGGCTGTACCCACCCAGGCGGAGATTGAACGGGCTCTGCTGCAGGGCGAGCGGGAATCGGAGGCGGTGCGGCTGCAGCAGGAGCAGGAGGTGGTGCAGCAGCTGCAGGAGAAGCTCTCCAGCCTGGACGCCAGCATCCAGAAGGAGCGGGACAAGGTGAGCCCCGAGGCAGGACTGTCCCTTTGGGGCTGTGGTGTGCTCTTCCCAGCTCCGGTGTTCACCTGTGGGGTTGACCCTGGTGGGGTCTCCCAGGCTGCATTTATCCCCTGGGGGACATGTCCTCCTGTCCCTTGGGTCTGCTGAGGCATTTGGTGACACGTGCAGCATCAGCTCCATGGGGTCACCACGGGCATTTTCAAGTACAGAGGGAGCATCTGTGCTTGTGCGGAGGGGGAAGAGGTGGAGGTGAATGAGCCGGTTGGTGGCTTTCCCTCTCCCCTGTCTGTCTGGGACCAGTGCAGCATCCCACAGCCCTGCTGGAGGAGGGCAGAGATGGCTCTGGGGATGCGATGTGTTGGATCTTGGTGGCAGGCTTGGTGTCGCGGAGCCTTCCTAGCACTTACCTTGAGGCTCGGGGCCTTGGCACTGCCCTTGCTGCTGGTTGAGGTTTGCAGTGAGCCTGTCACCTCTGCTGCCTGTTGGGATTCTTTGCGGGGTCATGTGCAGTGGTGGTGACTGCTGTAGCATCCATCTTGCTGGAGGTGGCTGTGCCCCCCTCTTCCAAACATTCTCTAGCTTTGGCCAGGAAATCTCTGTGGGATGCTTCACCCAGCTCAGTGGCTGACAGGAGGTCTGGGGTGCAGTGTGGGCTACTGGCCCAAGCTCCTTCCCTTCCTGGGCTTGGAGTTGTTTGCTGCAACTGCTGTGGTCCCTGCAGGAGGACAGGCTGCAGCTCGCCTCCCCGGGATGCTTTCAGCTTGGCCCTGTGGGGCAACCACAGGGTCTCCAGCCGTTGTGGAGCTGGGAGCATGGGAGCTGCGGGGTGCCCAGCTCACTGCTGCCTGAAGCTGATGTCCCTTCCCTGTCTGCTGGTGCCATCCCTCACCATGAAGCAATGCTGGCATCCCTGCCCTCCTGGGGCAGCCCTGGGTTTTGGCTGCAGGAGCCCAACCTGTGTTGCTCAGTGCCCGTGGGCAGCTGGAGCCATGTAGGGCTGAGCTGCCACCAGCATGTCACGACAGGACCCCTGTGGCGTTACGTTTTTTGTTTTGTTTTTGATTTTCCAGCCCTTTGCAGATGTCTTCTCTAGTGTAAGGCAGTGTTGTGCAGAGCTAGGAGAGGAGCAAAAAGAAATCTCACTCCCTGAGTCTCTGCTGACTCAACCACCTGCTTTCCTATTCACTCTGCACTAACTCGCTCTAACCGTGCCTGCTCTGAACGCTGCCACTAATATCTGACACCCCTGCCCGCCCTGCAGCCTCCCCTGCCCATGGGTGCCCCAGAGCCCTGGGCACCGCGCTCACCTCCCAAGCAGCCCCCTGGGAGCATGGGGCAGTGGCACGTCCCGCCTGCGCTGCGTCCCCTCTGTGTTACCTCCTGTCTGCACCAGGAGTGAGCGGCAGCCCCAGCTCAGTGTTCCTGTGCCGTGGGGAGCAAGGAGCGGCTCCACTCTGCCCTGAGCGAGCAGGGGGGATCCTGCACCAGCTCCAGGGATGCATCTGCAGCTGGTGCCAGGTGGGAGAGCCGCAGGTCGAGGGGACTAGCGGTGTGCTGGTGCCACCAGTGCCATTGCCACTGAGCACAGCTGGCTGCAGAGTGCGGGGACAATCCAGTGCCAGGCACAGAAGGGGACCACACAGGCGTGTTTACAGATGACATAACGTTATTACCTGACTTCTGAGCAGTGACAAATACCGCAGAAGCTAAGTTAGTGAAAGATGCTTGTGAAACATGATCTTGAGGCAAAATATTAATGGGCAAAATGCCTTTAAAGGCTTGCAAGGGTTTGCAGGGTTTCTTAGCAGTGTCCCAGTGAGGACAGGGCTCTCCTTGCCTTAACAGTGCATAGAAGCATGGCGTGCGCAGGGTCCAGTGTGCCATGGGTTTATCCTTGCAGAGAACCTGGAGACGGGGAGCTGGGACTCCTGATTGCTTTTTTGGCTCTCCTGCACTCAGCAGCTTGGACAAGCGTTACATGTAGTGCTTCATGGTGTTCAGCCCTGTATGGTGCTGCAGGAGCTCTGGGAGGCAGCCCCTAGCCAGGCCCATGCTGCCAGCTGCTGTTGTGCCGGTTCTGCTGCAGCTGCGACCTGGCCACGCTCGGCAGCACTGAGCGGGAGGCGTTTCAGGGCCCAGCACAGCCGCCAGCAGTTAGGGTTAGGGCATGCCGCCCTACCAGCCGGGTGTCTTCTGGTGTACAGACAGCAGCCAGAAACAAGCATTTGTCACACATCTGCTTTGCCACTGACGTGCTGAAGAACTGCTCAAGCAGCTCTGAAAGGAGACCGTGGTCCTCAGCCTCCTGCCGTTCTCCAGGCAGCCATGCTGCTACCGAGAGGTGTGTGCTGGCTGCCTAGCTGGTGTGTTGGACCTGCTCTGGCTAACTGCCGATGTCCTGGGTTCTGCCTGAGCATCGTGAACAGAAGTCTCTAGTTATCCTGAAGATGGCTGCGCAGCAAAGCAGGGGCCTCTGGCAATGACTGGAGCTCCTGGAGCCATGTGATGGGCAGTTTGCAGGATTGGGATGACTTTAGCCATGCTGCGAAGCCAGGTCAATGTTGAGCTTTTCACTGCCCTTAAATCTTTGGCATAGAAACATGAAACTGAGGTCCAGGGCTGGTTGTAACCCCTGTAACATCACCCAGCCTGGGATTCCTGTGGCTTTTGCTCTTTCAATCTCTTGGTAAATGCCCCCGCGTACCTCCCCATGTGCCCCTCTGGCTTAGCCACTTTCTAATCCTGCAGCTTCTGCATGGCGCGGATTTGAGAAGTGTTTTCTCTCTTTTTTTTTTCTTTTTTCTTGTTTTGTTTGTTTTGTTCTCCCCTGATTCAGGAAAGGGCAAAGGTTGATGCTGAAAGGAAGGAGCTAGAGAAACTCCGGGCGCTTTACAATGAGTCGAAGAGCCACCTTGATAACTGCCCTGAGTCTATGCGGGAGCAGTTGCGGGAGCAGATGCGAAGGGTCAGTGTCTCACCCCCACCCCTCCTGGACCATGGCCCACCTCCTTCCGCTCCAGCTTAGGCCAGCTCTTCCCTGGCAGCTGGGGCCGCACTGAGAGCGTCGCACCCGGGCTGGAGGAGGCTGGCGCCGTGCTGGTAAGCTTGCCGCTCGCCTGGCCCCGCGGCGTGGTGCTGGCTCGGCAGAGCGCGGGGCTGCCCCGGCCGGCTCCTCTGGACCAGGCAGGGCATGAGCACGGATCCTGCCCCAAGGGTGCCAAGGAGGAGTTGTGTGCCCCACGGCAGAGCCCTGCGCTATGCATGGGGTCCCCTCCTGGGGACTTGCTCAGCTGGTCGCAGCAGGGTCTGCCCTGCACACAGGCGTGGGGCACTGGGGCTGCACCCCTGCCTGCCCCCCAGGAGCTGTGGAGGAAGACATGAGCCCTGTGCCAGGGCCATCCTGACAGGACGCTGAGCATCTCCAGGGTGTGCAGGCATAGCTGTGTCCGTGTGTCTGGCTGGGCCAGCGCTGGCTGTGGGAGCTGGTGCTGGGTGTGCAGGAGCTGGTCCCTGTCCTCCTGAAGTGCTGTCCCCAGGCTGCTTCCCCAGGATGAACCTCAGGGCGCTCCATGTCCCTGCGTGTGTCTGCTTCCAGCTATTTCCTGTGCGCATTTATTTACACGGTCCCGTTGGTTTATGTTAGCGTCAGTCCACAGCATTTTTTTCCCATTATCTGGTGTTTTCCGGTAGCTGCTGACCCTCCCTTGTGGCTAGAGCAGTTCTCACTGCAGCACTCACACACAGCCTGCTCGCGGACCCTTTCCAGGTTGGTGGCAGATGCTCCTGTGCTGGATGCAGGTCTGTGTTACAGTGGGTGCTGCCCATGGTGTGTGGCAGGCAGGGATGCTCTGTGGACCAGGACGTGATGGGGTGGCACAGCACCAGTGGTCCTGGTATGCAGGAGCCCCAGCGGCTGCCTCTGTGCCGCGCGTGGCCCAGGAGCAGCATCCGTCCCTCTCACGAAGTGTGGGAAATACGTTCCCACAGTGCGAGCGCTGCCAGGGCAGCGTTTTCAGACCGTGAGCTGAGTGCCTCTGTCCCAGGGTGCTCCCACTGCTTCAAGGCTGGGAGGTCCCAAGGGTGCTTGTCTGGCACGGTGTCGGTCCGTGGTGGGCTCTGCCTGCCATCAGCTTGGTGACGGGGGTGCTTGCCACGCTCCCCGCGTACAGCTGGTGCTGGCGGTGGTGGTGCATGCTGTTTTCCGTCTCCACAGCCTGGCAGGGCACAGCTCCAGCCTGAACAGGGTCCCGTGGGGACAGCTGGTCTGGACAAGGTCTGGGCTTGGCTCCCAGCTATTGTGAGCTCCTCATCCCACGGGGTCTGTGCCTGGTGCCTCCTCCATTACCTCTGCACTGAGGCAAAGGAGTGAGCAGCTGCCCCGTTGTGTGTCTCAAGGAAGCAGAGGCCCTGGAGACGGAGACCAAGCTGTTTGAGGACCTGGAGTTCCAGCAGCTGGAGAGGGAGAGCCGGCTCGAGGAGGAGCGTGAGACACAGAGCCAGCAGCTGCTGCAGAGCAGGGCTGAGTACCATCGCAGCATTGCCCACAGGAAGGTAGGGACACAGGGCAGCAGGCCCCATGTGGCTGAGCTGCCCTCCAGCACCCCCATGCCCCCAGCCAAGCCTCCTCCCCTCCCTTCCCCCCAGCGGCTCAACCCCTGCTTGTCCCCCAGGACCGGGTGGCTGCCCTGGATGCTCAGGCTGCCCAGATCCATCTGCAGAGCGCCCAGGAGGCTGAACGCCTGGCCAAGGAGAGGAACAACATCCTGCAGCTCCTGCAGAAGGTAATGCTGGCAGCTTTGGGCCAGCACACGCTCTCTGGTCCTGGGGGTGCCCCAGCCACTCGTCACAGGTCTTCGTGCCTGCGCTGTGGGTGCTGGAGTGTGCAAAGCGTTGGGTGTGCTTTGGGAGGGGGTGGAGATACTACTCGTGCAGAGCTGCCCCAGCAGCAGCCTCTGCTAGAGAGAATCTTGGGGCTGGATGTATCCCCGTGCAGGGTAGGACAGGTCTCTGCAGCATCCCAGCTGGGGCTTGTCGCTATTTAGGCTGAGACAGGATCTTGCCTCCTCCTGCAACAGGTGCTGGCAGTTGGGATGAGCTTGGTGGGGCCTGGCCATGGGGTGGTGATAACCTTCTTGCTGTCACTGTGTGCTTCAGGAGAACGAGAAGCTTGTGTCTCTGGAGAGGCGATACCAGCTCGTCACAGGTGGCAGGAGCTTCCCCAAGATGTCATCAGCACTCAAAGAGGTAACTGGGAGGATATGGGTACTGTCCTGAGAGCTGCTCTCCTGCCATGCAGAGCTGCTCTCACCAGTGGGGATGAGCCTGGTGCACAGCAAGCTCTTGTCTGCAGCAGTTCCTCTGCTCCCCAGTGCCTTCTGGCTAGAGCTGAGTGCTCCTGGCTGCTCTAAGCCTATTTGTGGGCTGCAGGAACCATCACCAGGTTGGGAGGGAGGTAAATGCAACAGAGCTGGACTTGGGAGCAGCAGCATCTTCTTCCAGGCTGCTGGGATGCTGGAAGAGCCCCGAGACAGTCCGTGTTGTTAGCAGGCGGCACAGCAAGGGCTGCGTGTCCACCAGAGGGGGGACAGTGCAGCTGCAGAGCGCCTCCCAGCCCAGCTCTCACCAGGGGGCCGTGGCTGTGGTGCCTCCCCGTCGGCTGCTAGGAGAGGGGTGGGATGGCGGGGTCCCCTTGTGCCGCTGTGTCACGTCCTTCTGCCTGCCGGGGGGGCAGGGGCTCCTGCTGCTGTGTCCCTGCTGCCTGTGCCTGCCTTGCCTATGTGATCTTTACCCTCCCACAGGAAACCCTCCAAATCTCAGAGTCTTATGAGCTGTTAGAGGGAACTAAGCCCCTGAGCCCCCTGCCAGGAGCAGCTGCCTCCTTAGCTTCTCCTTCTGCCCACTCCTACCCCAAGACACAAGAGGTAATGGCACTAACTGCACGTGCTTGTGTGCTTGCCCCATCTGCTCCATGCTGGGCAGACCGAGCTGCTGCCTGGGTCTCCTTGCTGGCAGCCAGGCAGACACCAGAGCCCCTACACAGGCTGACAGCGCCTCGGGGCAGCACGCTGTGCCCTGCGTGTCCCTAGTCTGGCCGTCTGGTGGCCGGACTCGTTAACACAGGAGGCTGAGCTGAGCCTGGCACCAGGTGCCTGTCCCTGCTGTGCTCCTCCTGTGACAGGCTAGCACTCACAACATGCTGCTGCCATCTGCTCGAACCCTGGCACTGCGCTGTGCTGCACAGATGCCCCAAGTGTTCTCTGTGCTTACCACTGGCTGGGGAATTGACAGCATCCTTGCCCATCCTGCTAGCCTGGCTTTTCCCCCCCCCAAAAGAAAAGAACAAGCTTTCCGAAATTCATCGCGTTGACATGTTTGGTTCAGAAAGTGTGAGGAAGTGGCTTTTGAGCTGTCTGACAGAAGATACTTAACTGTGAATTTCTGCCAGTGCCTAAGCCTTGAGGGAAAGTCTGTGGCATGCTACTGCACATGTGAGGCTTCCCAGTGGGTGCCCAGCACTCCCGCTGACAGCAGCACTGGGCTCTGCCCACTGAACCCCTGCGGGGCTGCACAGAGGGACTCTGCCTGCCCTCGCCTGCTCCAGATTGCACTGGTGTTGGCTGGCAGTGGCATGGGAATGGTGGCTGCAGGGCTGCGGGGGGGGGAAGCTCTCAGGGGTGCTGCTTTCGGCCCTAGCCCCATGCCTGGGCTGGTGCCAGAGCGGCTTGAGGCACCTCCTCCAGTGCTGCCTCACCAGAGAGGGCTTGCAACCAGCATGCCCTGGCTTGGGACCTCGTGGATCCTGGGCTAAGGGTGACAGGAGCCTTGGCAGTGCAGGATGGAGCCCTCCTTCCCCAGCAGCCAGTGATGCTGCACCTAAGGCAGCAGAGAGGCAGTGTGCTGGGACACCTGGCCCCGCTTGCTGGCAGGGAAGGGCTTGGCTGGTGGTGGCGGGGTGTGCGCGTGCATGGGGAGGTTTACTCCTGCATTGCAGTCAGTGCCGTGAAGCTAGCACATGGGTCTAACTCTCCTCCTTCTCCTCCACTGTGGATTTCTAGGAGTACATGAGGCTGTCTGACGTTTTCAGGTTCTACAGCAATGCATATGGCTCCAGCCTGGACACTAAAGCTTCTGCTGCTGCCCCTGCTGCTGCTCAGCGCTCTTTCTTGCTTGCTGTACCCTCTGCAGCCAACGAGGTACCCGCTCCAGAGCATGCTCGGGTTGCCTTCCAGGGGCTGCCCGCTCTGCGTCCTGGGCAGCACTGCGGGAAGCAAAGCTGCAGTGGGCTGGCTGCACGGCCGCCTCCTGTGTCTGGTGCTCAGCGCTTGCCTCTTTCCTAGGCTGGGTAATTTCTCTTGCTGCAGCTGAGCAGGAGGAGTGATGGGAGTGACCCTGTCTCCTAGCTGGGGAGTGTGTCTCGTATGCTCCAGATAGGGTTCACCCCCCGGGTGCTGGAGCGAGGCTCGGGAGCAGAGCAGGGAGCAAGTGGGTCAGCGTGGCAGCGCTCTGCCTTTGGCTCCTGCAGGCTCTGCCACTGCTCCCGTGTCAGGAGGATGCAGAGCAGGTTGGGACAGAGCTTTGTCCCCTGCGCGGTGCCTGGCCTGGGCTGGGCTGGAGGCAAGACAAGGGTCTGGAGAGGGGACATCTGATGTCCCTGCTCTGTGCTCTGCAGCACTGGGGAGACTGGCAGCATTGTCATCACCACCAGCTGGCCCTCCTCCTGGGGATGTTAAGCCCTCTTTTGGGGGTTTGTCTCCATTGCCGACTGCTTGTTCCGCTGTGCCTGTCTCTGTCTGGCCACCCTTGCCCACAGTCCCTTCTCCCGGCTCACTTTGCTTCTCTCTGCCCAGTACGTGACCGTTGAGCAGCTCTCGGGGATCTTGTGCAGCGTCTGTGCCCCTGCCGCTTCCCCGCTGGGCCGTGCCCCTCCAGCTTCTTCATCCCCAGGCTGCGGTCCTCCTCCTCCTGTGCTGGCTCTCTCTTCTCCCTCCATCTCCGCAGAGGTTTGTGTCCTGTTTCCCTCCCTCTGCCCCTGAGCACTCTCTTGGTGGTGAGGGGTGCCAGCAGGCTGAGAAGGACATGCAGGGAGGGTTGAGGTGCCTGGCGTGCTGCCGTGCAGCCCAAAAAACTTCAGGAAGTTGTCCCTGGCTGCTCAGCTCCTTGCTTGCTGCTCTGCTGCCTGGGTGGCACCTGCCTGAGCCCTGCCCAGCCCGTGGTGCTGGCCTGCAGAGGGGCAGGGGTGTCCTGGAGCTGCTGGGGCTCAGCCGGGAACCACGGGTCCCTGGGGTCTGCACCTCCCCTCCTGCGGCCCTGCTCCCTGGGGCTGGGCACCACCCAGGCACAGGGCAGGGATGCTCTGACCTCTCACTCTCTCTGTGTTTGTCCCTCTCACTGTGTTTCTCTGTCCGTCCGACCCTCCCTCCTGTCTCGTGCAATATCTCTTCAGATGGAGAAGCAGCTTCCAGGGGGCCCAGTGTGGCTCCCGCCTCTTGATTTAGAGAAGTGGTACCAGGAGGTCATGGCTGGCTTTGAGACCTCCTCCTCCCCTATCTCTCCTTGTTCTTCCCCTCCTCCACTTCCAGCTAAAGCTCACTCTTCTCAAAAGTCTCTCCAGGTAATGCCCTGCTCCCCCCGTAGTCCCTTGAGGCAGCGGCTCAGGCCGTGGGGACTGCATGGTGCAAAGCTGCTGTGCCTGGGGGAGGCCCAAGTGTGGAGGGGACTCGGGGTTGGGTGCTGGAGCCCACGGCAGCACGGGGCCATGTCCTGTGTCCTCTGGCACCACGCTGTGCTGGCGCCTTTGGGGCAAGCAGATCTGTGGTGTGCTGTGTGTGTGGGGCAGGAGCTGGCACCGCTGCTGGAGTGAGGGGAATGTGGGGCCAGCCCTGCTCTCAGCCCTTGCCCACTGTGGGAATTTGCAGCCTCCCTTTCCCAACTCACCTCTGCCTCTCTGTGCCCAGGTCTATCGTGCCAAAATGGAGGGCGACACCGGTGCGCTCCCCCCTCGGATGAAGAGCAGCACCCCGTCATCCTCGCAGCTCAATATCTCCATGCTGGGGCGCAGCCCCTCACCCAAGGTATGGCTGCAGGGGGAGCCGTGCCCTGTGGGGCTGCTGCCTAGTGCCAGCCCTGTCCCGGGGACGCGAGGCCGTGCTCACCATGTGCTGTCCTGCCCCAGGGCCCCCCGCACGCCCAGAGCCACGCAGGCAGCTTGCCACGCAACCTGGCGGCCATGCTGCAGGACATTGAGACCAAGCGCCAGCTGGCCCTGCAGCAGAAGGGTAAGCTCCACGCCGCCCCAGCTCCTCAGGGGTGCGCCTCCCATCCCAGCCACCCAGGGCAGCCCGGGCTCTGGCTGTGCTCCAGCCTCTTTGCACATCTTGGCCGGTGCCTGGCAGAGGAAGGAACGTGGCTCTGTCCCTTTCCTGCCTGGCCGAGGGCAGCGGGACTGCCCCGGGCTGTGGGAGCCCTGTGGACAGCACGGCTGGGGGCAGCAGCAAGGCTCCAGCGGGACACGGGCGCCTCTCTTACAGTCTCTTGCTTTTCCCCTCTCTCTCCCCCTCCCTCAACCCCTCCACTTGACGGTGCACCTCCAGCCGACCCACTCTCAGCAGAGCCCTTGCAGCCAGGCGATGTACCAGGTAGAAACGCGAGTGGCTCGGACTGCCTCGAGTGGCCCCAAGGCAGCAGCATGGCTGTTCGCTGGTGCCTGTTGCGTGGATGGGGAGGGGGCAAGACCAGCCAGGACCCCGGGGTGCCTGTCAGTGTCTGGTTACTGACAAACCCCCTAGCCCCTGCGGGTGCTCCACACGAGAGGAGCTGGGAGCAGCTCGCTGCTCTGTGCACCTGCATCCGCCTAGGGCGTGTGGGAGCCTGGGCCCTGCCTCCCTGTCCCCCTGAGCACTGTGCTGTGGCGGGGCTCAGCAGCACCTGGTGCTGTGCTGAGATGTTTGTGTCTGTGAGTGAAGGGGCAAGAGCGGGCATACCTCAGGGGCTGCCACCTTGACCAACATCCCTGTCCATGGCATTCTTTAGGCCAGAGCTCCCTGAGGTGAGGCTTTGGGGTGCTGTAGCTGGTGTGGGGGCTTGGCAAGCATGGTCCCAGGCTGCTCCCCATCCAGTGCTTTGCCCAGCCTGCTCCTGCCAGCCTGACGCATGTGCCCCTTGGCTGCCACCGTTGCGTGTGTCTGAGTGTGGGCAAGGATGTGGCCCTGTGGTCTGCTCTGTGCCAGATGGTGGTCTGGAGGAGCAGCTGGCTGTGTCTACCCCTCTGGGAGGGCTGTGCCAGCATGTCAGCCCCACGTCTGGAGAGGGGGGAGCCAGGCTGGGAGCTGCTGGGTACCAGGCGGCTGGGTCAGCCCTGCCTAGCCCTCGCCTGCAGAGCTGGGGCTGGCACCAGGGTGCCACCTCCCACTGGGTTCTGAGCCCAGCTCCTCCCCAGAGGATGCTGCTGCCCAGGGTACTTGCTGTGCCCACCCTGGAGTCACGGCTCCAGCTCTTGCCTCCATTTACCCCTATTCCCCCTGCAACTCCTGTGGCTCTCCCAGGAATGCGAGCGGAGCGCTGACCTGCTCCCCAGCAGGTGCTCACCAGGTGCAGGTCTGCGTGTGTCCATTGCGTGCAGTGTTCAGCAAGGCACGGTGCTGCAGCAGAGCTGGACAGCCCTGCTCTCAGGGACAGCCTCAAACTGGGCTTCAGCAAGGCTCTGAGCATGGTGCTCTGCCGTAGTGGCTTCTGTGCCCCTGTGGGCCCAGGCAGCAGAGCCTGCTGGCCCACTCCTGCCCGCTGACCTGCCTCTCTCCTTCTTCCCGGGGTGCAGGTCAGCAGGTGATCGAGGAGCAGAAGCGGCGCCTGGCAGAGCTGAAGCAGAAAGCGGCAGCTGAGGCTCAGTCACAGTGGGAAGCCCTGCACGGGCAACCTCCCTTCCCCACCTCCTACCCCCCACTCATGCATCACTCCATCCTCCATCACCACCATGCCCACAGCGTGGGGCCCCGGGCTGAGGAGCTGGACCACGCGTATGACACCCTCAGCCTGGAGAGCTCGGACAGCATGGAGACCAGCATCTCCACAGGCAACAACTCGGCCTGCTCACCCGATAACGTGTCCAGGTAATCCTGGGGCTGGCTCCTGGCCCCAGGCTGAGCAGCCAGAGGGGTGCAGGCTGTGTGTCCAGCTCAGCCTAGAGCCCTTGCCATAGGCACTTCAGCTGCCTGGGGAGCCAGGATGCCCTTCCCAGCCTGCTGCTGCCCCGAGGTGCAGGCCCCATCCCCACAGAGACGCTGGGGCTCGGAGGGGTTTGCTGGCGGTTGGTGTTGAGGCTGTGCTGGGAGGGGCTCAAGTGCTGCATGGGAGCCTCCTGCCATGAGCTGTTTGCTGCGACACCTCCAAGGCACCATCCTTCATCCCATGCTCACCCACAGCCTCCACCAGCATCAGCTCTCCGGGGTTGGTCCTTGGGGTGTCTGGTGGAATGTGCCAGGCCCTGTCCTCGCCCCGTCCAAGCATAGGGGCTTTGCCACTGCATCCGGCAGCTCCAGCAGCAGCTGGTCATGCTGAGCCAGCCCGTGGTGCAGGCAGGGCAGCAGGACCCGCACTGCATAGCAGGCCATGGCTTGAGCACTCCTGTCCTGGGCGCTGCCGTGCCCGCTGGGGTGGCTGGTAGTGCTGCCGGCACGTGTCGGCCGAGTGGCACTTGGTCCTGTGCAGGGACGGGCTGCCTGTGCCCGGGTGATGGCTGCGCTTGTCTTGCAGCGCAAGCGGGATGGACACAGGAAAGATCGAGGAGATGGAGAAGATGCTGAAGGAGGCACACGCCGAGAAGTCGCGGCTCATGGAGTCCCGGGTGAGCAAATGCATCCTTGGGAGCAGGCTGGGGGCTGAGAGCACGGACTGGGTCCCTGAGCTGCCAGGTCCCTGAGCCGCTGGGACTGAGCACCTCTGTGCCTGCAGGAACGGGAGATAGAGCTGCGGCGGCAGGCGCTGGAGGATGAGCGCCGGCGCCGGGAGCAGCTGGAGCGCCGGCTGCAGGACGAGACCACGCGCCGGCAGAAGCTAGTGGAGAAGGAGGTCAAGCTGCGGGAGAAGCACTTCTCACAGGTGTGGGGCTTGGGGCCGCAGCTCCCAGCTGTTCCTGGGGTGCTAGAGCCCCTCTCCCCAGGCAGGAAGATGCCAATTTGGGCTTGGTGGTGCTGGTGGGTGTGCAGCTCTTGCTGTGGTGCTCGTGCAGCAGGGTTTGCAAAGCAGCGTTGCTTTCCCAGGCTCGACCCCTGACACGGTACCTCCCCATCCGCAAGGAGGATTTTGACCTGCGGCTGCACATCGAGTCCTCAGGACACAGCGTGGACACCTGCTACCATGTCATCCTGACGGAGAAGATGTGCAAGGGCTACCTGGTTAAGATGGGGGGCAAGATAAAGTCTTGGAAGAAACGCTGGTTTGTCTTCGACCGGATGAAGCGCACAGTCTCCTACTATGTGGGTGAGTGCCTGTGTTGCCTGGAGGGAAGCTCTCTGGCCAGTCCTGTGCCAGCCTGTGCTCAGCCCTTGGCCCCAGCACGGTGGCTGGATGGCTCCAGGCTCCCCTGCCCCACACGTGTTGCCCCCCCCCCTCGTGCCCTCATCTGCAGCACCACAGCTGACACCAGTTCCCTCCCTCGGGCAGATAAACACGAGACAAAGCTGAAGGGCGTCATCTACTTTCAAGCCATCGAAGAGGTTTACTACGACCACCTCCGCAGCGCTGCTAAGGTGAGACCTGGGCACTGCTGTCACGTCGTGCCCTCAGCGCCCAGGGCATCCTCTGCACTGTGCTGATCTGTGCAGGTTGGAGGCAGCAGCAGGGGCAGCTCATGCTGTCCCACAACAGGGATGCATCCAGTGTGGTTGGTTTGAGGCCGAGGGCCCAAGGGCTGTCCCTGTGCCGGGTTTGGCCTTGCCAGGGCAGGCAGTGTCTGTGACATGGCTGGTGCGTGGGCCTGGCTGTGCTTTGCCCAGGCCAACTGGCAGGTTATGATAGGTAGGGTGTTCCCCAGGCAGGGGGCCTGGGCTCTCCCCATCCTGCTGTCCAGCTCTTTATTCCTCTCTCCTTCTCTCCTTCCTAACCAGAAAGGACTTTTCATCCTCAGCCTGGTGAATGTACGTATCCTGCCTGTCCTGGGTGCTGCGTGTCAGCACTAACACGCTACTCACCAGCAACCCTTGGCACTGACACCGCACCCCAGCACCAGTCCCTGGCTCTGAGCACCCTCTGCTCCTCCCCAGCACAGCAAGGGACAAGTGGGGCCTCCCCTGGGCAGCCTCTGGCCATAGGCTGTGCCCTGTGCCCTGCCAGGGCACCCTTTGTTGTGAGCGACCCCTCGGCAATGAAAGGGCTGCATGCTGTGCTCTGTGCAGGGTCTCAGAGGTGTTCCAGCCCCTTCAGCCTACCCCAGCTGCAAGGGGGATGCTTGCACAGTTGGTTCTCAGTGTCAGCCTCAGCGCTGCCTGGTGCTGTGCTGGAGCCGTGGCCCTACAAGTGAGCTGGGGGTTGCTTTGCTGTGCTCTCACCTGCCTGCACTGTGTCCTCTGTAGTGAGGATGCCCGGGCTACCAGCATCATAGAATCACAGAATCATTAGGGTTGGAAAAGCCCTCCAAGATCACCTGGTCCAACCACCCCCCTACGACCAATGTCACCACTAAACCATGTCCCTCAGCACCACATCCAACCTTTCCTTGAACACCCCCAGGGACAGTGACACCACCACGTCCCTGGGCAACCCGTCCCCATGCCTGACTGCTCTTTCTGAGAAGAAATGTCTCCTGATTTTCAACCTAAACCTCCCCTGGTGCAACTTGACGCCATTCCCTCTAGTCCTATCACTGGTTATCTGCGAGAAGAGGCTGAGCCCCAACTCCTCACACCTTCCTTTTAGGTAGTTGGAGAGAGCAGTAAGGCCTCCCCTGAGCCTCCTCCAGACTAAACACCCCAGCGGCTCCTACCAGAACTTGTGTCCCAGGCCCTTCACCAGCTTCATAGCCCTGCTCTGGACACGCTCCAGGCCCTCGCTGTCCTTCTTGTAGTGAGGGGCCCAAAGCTAAACACAGCACTCAAGGTGCGGCCTCACCAGAGCAGAGCACAGGGGGACAATCACCTCCCTGGCCCTGCTGGCTGCACTATTCCTGACACAACCAGGATACCGTTGGCCTTCTTGGCCACCCAGGCACGCTGCCAGCTCATGTTCAGGCGAGCATCGACCAGCACCCCCAGACCCTTTTCCTCTGCACAGCTTTCCAGCCACTCTGCCCCAAGCCTGTAGCACTGCATGGGGTTGTCGTGGCCAAAGTGCAGGACCCAGCACTGAGCTATGTTGAATGTCCTCCCATGGGCCTCTGCCCTTTGACCCAGGCTGTCCAGGTCCCTCTGCAGGGCCTTCCTACCCTCTGGCAGATTGACACTTCCCCACAGCTTGGTGCCATCTGCAAGCTTGGTGCCATCTGCAAGCTTACTGAGGCTGCCCTCAATTCCCTCATCCAAGTCATCAATAAAGATATTAAAGAGGATGGGCCCCAACACCGACCCCTTGGGAACACCCCTGGTGAACGGACCCCCCTGTGCAGCAAGCCTGACCCCAGACCTGCGGGCAGCTGGGGCTGCCCCCACCCTCTCGGGCAGCACAGAGCCCCCCTCACTGAGCCACTGCCTGCCCCGCAGCTGTGGTGGGCAGCAGCTCCCCGCTGATGGTGGGCATCTGATCTCTTCCAGCATGTAGCTGATCTCTCAACCGCTTCTCCAGGGCTTTGTCCCCTTTGCCTGCCTCTCGCTCCCCAGGCTCCCTGCCATGATGCCGGTCTTTCCCCCCACGCCCACTCCGGCACAGCCGGTGTCTCGTGCCCCTAATGCAGCTGCTGCCAGCGCCTCGCACCCGCCTCGAGGGCTGGCCACGCGCCCCGAGCAGGGGCAGCAGGAGCACGCCGCCTTCCCGGTGCCTCCCGTCCCACGGGGCCGGGGCGCGGGTGCCGCGCGGTGCGGCCTCGTTGCCGGCTCCCAACCGACTGTGCTCTCCTCCGCAGAGCCCCAACCCGGCGCTGACGTTCTGCGTGAAGACCCACGACCGCCTGTACTACGTGGTGGCCCCGTCGGCCGAGGCCATGCGCATCTGGATGGACGTCATCGTGACGGGGGCCGAGGGCTACACGCAGTTCATGAGCTGAGGGACGGGGGGTGCTGGGGGCTGCGGGCCCGCGAGGCGCTGGAGCTGTGTTTGTTTGTTTTGTTGTTTGTTTTTTAACGTTGACTTTTTAAAAACTATTTACTGGAAACGTGTCACACGCGGGGCGGGGCGGGGCGGGGCCGTCTCCCGGCCGCCAGGGGGCGCTCGCGGGCCGGGCGGGCCGCACGTGGCTCTGCCGTCGTGAGGGCGCGTGCGCAAAACGCCTCCGCGCACGCGGCCGCCCCTCTCTTCTCCCGGCGCCCCGCCCCGGCGCGCCCGGCCAATGGCGGTGGAGCTCCCGTCGGGCCCGCTTCCGGCTCTCCCCGACGTGGCCCAATGGGGGCGCGCGGGCCGCCTGATTGGCGTGCGGCGCCCGGCGCTGCCACCCGCGCCAATGAGCTGGCGCCGCGTCCGGGCCGGGCGTTGCGCGAGGCGCGGGGCCGCGGGCGCAGCGGCGGCGGCCGGCGGCGGGCGGGCGGGCGGGGCCGGGCCGGGCCGGGCCGCGAGGGGCGGGCGGGGCGCTCCGGGGCCGCGCGCGGCGGCGGCGAGGACATGGCGCGGGCGCCCTGCTGGGCGCTGGGCTGGCTGCTGCTCGCCTGCCTCCTGCCGCGGGCAGGTACGTGCGGGCACGGGGCTGCGCGCGGCGGGGCCTGGGCCGGGCCGCGGACGCAGCGGGGACTGGCGCCGGGCTGGGGCCTCCCCGCGGCTCGCGGGCCGGGCCGGGGCGGCGGGAGCAGCCGGCAGCGCCGCGGCGGCCTGGGGGCGCTCGGCGGGACTCGTGTCGCGGGAGCGCCCCGCGTGGCGTCCCGGCGGGCCCGGGGCCGCTCGGCGGGGAGCGGCGTCCGTCCCCTCCCGGAGCACGGGCACTTACCGCGTCTGCTTCCCTCGCGTGCCGCAGAGCCGCTGGCCGTGATGTCGGTGGACGTGGGCAGCGAGTCGATGAAGATCGCCATCGTGAAGCCTGGCGTGCCGATGGAGATCGTCCTGAACAAGTAAGCAGCTGGTCCTGCAGCCCGTCCGAGTGCCGGTACTGCGTGGGGCTGGGGCGGCCCGGGCTTCTGCTCACACATGTTCCTAGCGGCTGTCTCGTGCTGGGGCCTGAGAGGTCATCGCAAACACCATTAGGAGTCAAAGTTTTCGGGGGTGGTGGGGGGGTTCGGTTAGTTCTGTTTCAGTGTCATGTGGGGAACATCCCTGCTATCTAATTTAGGATTGCCTGAATTCAGTCCTAGCGCTTCCGAGCATGGCTGAGCGGCTGTGGAGTGCCAACCTGAGCACCAGGGCAGCAGATCGGCCTTTACGCTTGTCTTAGGGGTGCTGAGTTGTGCTTTGGGCGCATTGTAAGTAAGCGACCCAAGGTCTGTTTAATTGATAATACATTGTGATACAGATGTGAAAAAGTGTAGTATCATTTTCCTGCATATACTGTTAAGAAGCCAGATTCTCAGTTCTCCATAATGGAACGCAAAAGTAGGTTTGTGTTGCTGCTCAGAACCCACAGTCACTCATGAAGCAAATAAATCATCTTTCACTTGGCTGCTGTTGCTGCCACCAGTCCTCAAGACACTGAATGGAAAAAACATGGATGGGAGAGGATTTTTGATCAGAAACATCCTTGCTTTCTGGGAGTCTAGACTCAGGTAATAAGTGTGTTTTTTACCTAGCTCCCTGAAACGTGGCAGTCGTTGACAGAATGAAGGAACTGTCTTGATTCCCTCATTGGTGGAGGGAAGCAAAAATTATGCAAGTTTTGCCTAATTACGAAGTAGCATTCTAGAATTCTAGAATGTTGCTTGTGAGTCTTTCTTCTTCATGTCAAGTTATTTTGTTGTAGCCTTATGATAGACAACTGCTGACATGTTACAAAGTATTCAGAAGTGGGTAGCCTGCAGAAGTATTCATGAACTTAGTGGACAACTTCAAGCCATTTGATAGTTATCATAATGAAATCCTCATCTTAGTGTTTTCATACTTGGATTTGTAGCAGAAACGATTCATCTCTTGTTAAGTAGTTTAGTGCTATGGGAAAAATTATACAACTCCACAACTTCAGCTGTTAATTTGAAAGATAGCTGTCCATGTTTCAGTCAAGCATGTTAGTTGCGTTTGTCATGAAGAACATTGGAAGATATGAAAGCTCTGAAGAGAGATGTTGCTATTTGCAGCTCTTTCGATTAACAGAGCTGGTCTTCCTCTCTGTAGGTGGTGTCTGAGAATCTTTTAGTCTTTCTGGAAAGGAATCGCTACCCTTTGTCGCTAGGACCTCTGTATTGACCGTTCACCTGTATTGCTGTTTTTTTTTCTCGTATAGGGAATCGCGAAGGAAAACACCTGTGGCTGTTTCTTTGAAGGAAAATGAACGTCTCTTTGGTGATAGTGCACTAGGAATGGTAAGAGTTCACGTTGCTTCTTATGCCAGCTGCAGTTCGTGTACATGAGAAGGTGTGTTCCCACAGTTAGGTTCTTCATGATAAATATCTAAATTAAGAGGAAGTTTTATTTCTTGCCCTGTACTTGCTTTCTTATCTCCTTGGTGTTTTGCTGGCTTTCTCTACCAGCTTTTTGTGTACCAGGCTTGTGTTCCAAAATCCCGTCACAAGAATTGTTCACCATGTAGATTGGGAGAGGTTTGTTTGACAGCAGGAAGGACAAATAAATGCAGTTGGGTGATTTATTCTTTCTTTCTGTAGTCTATAAGGACCCCCAAGGTGGCATTCAGATATTTTCAGGATCTGTTGGGTAAGCACATCAATAACCCCCAAGTGGCGCTGTACCAGACCCGGTTCCCAGAACATGAACTGGTGGAGGATGAAAAGAGACAGACAGTTATCTTCAAGCTATCCCAGTAAGTGACTGCTTCTGGGTTCCTTGTGAGTGGGACTTTTGCTATTGGACTTATGTAGCTGACTCTGTTGTAACTTCCTTTCTTCTCTGTTTCTTGTAGAGTGGTACAGTATTCTCCAGAGGAAATGCTTGGTATGGTCCTGAACTATTCACGTGGTCTGGCTGAAGAATTTGCAGGTTGGAAGGACTTACATGTTTCTTACAGTACCTGCATATGTTTGTGTATTATAAAATGTGAATAGAGACAGAAGGTGTCTGGAAAACCCATGGTTTCTTAGAAATGGGATGTTGGGTCATCTTAGAAACAGGATGTTTCCATTCTGTGGTGGTAATGAAATCACAAAGTAATGAAAATTACAGGTCAATTTGGTTGATGTGTTTCATTTGTGGCATTACTAGGAAGCTGTATGGTGTTTGATTGGTAACATCAGAGCCAGTCCAAGTACTTTTTACTCTGGAGAATGAATGCAGTTCATTGATGAAGTAAGGTTCCATTGAAAATCATATCTGCTAAAATTTAAGGCGTTTGAGATTATTTTAACACATGAAAGCCAAGGAGTGGATTAGTGGCTTTATGAGAATCTGAAAAGTCTGCTTGATTTAAACAGGGAACAGAGTAATCTCTAATGATACTAGCTGCTGATGTTGCTTCGGGATTGAGTTATGTAGGGGTCTTTAGCTTGGATTCTCTGGTTTTGCTACCATCGCTCCATTATGTTGTCTTTGCACGTGGCTACTCTGATGAAAAAACTTCTTCCACCAACTCTTTCAGAGCAACCCATCAAGGATGCAGTGATCACTGTTCCCGCCTACTTCAACCAGGCGGAGAGGAGGGCAGTTCTGCATGCCGCTCGCATGGCTGACTTGAAGGTTCTGCAGCTGATCAATGACAACACTGCTGTAGCATTGAATTACGGAGTTTTTAGGAGGAAAGACATCAATGCCACAGCACAGGTAGGTGTAGCTGGGAAATAGTCTCATGCAAGTGCGTGCATGCAGGGGAGAAAGTGCTGCAGATAAAATCAAAAAGGCCTTAACAGTGAGGAAGTGGACTTGCTGTTCAGCCAGTGTCCTCTGTTTTCGTGTGTTCATCAACAAGATGAAGATATGAAATCCTGTGCGAATGTGGTGGAGCCTTAAAAGCCTCAGAGCTTCTGGAGTGAAAGCCAGGTGGCTGGAAGTTCCCATCTTGAAAAAGTGTGTGTTTCTTGCCCATCAGCTGGTGGGGAGTAACATTAGCTTTTTTTTTTTTTTAAGGTATTGGAAGACTGACTCTGAAATAGTTGATTTTCCTGAGGTTTAAGAAACTTTTAAAGAGCAAAGCTTTGATTTCTGATTTACAAAATGGGTGAAAAAGTTTTTCTTGTCTATCTGTGTCAGGCATGACCCTGCACATCTCCTTAGTTTGATCGAGGTACGAGTCCTGCATCTCTGTCATATGGTATAAAGCCAGTCTAGGGAGTAGACATAGCCTTGGCCTGTATCAGACTTGGAAAGCCATGTGTTCTTCCCTTATTCATGGGGGATATCCAAGTGTTTCTGCTTCACCGTCCTAGCTTCTCTTTTCAGAATATCATGTTTTACGACATGGGAGCAGGAAGCACCGTTTGTACTATCGTTACGTATCAGACAGTGAAAACTAAGGAGTCGGGAACCCAACCTCAATTGCAGATCCAGGGCATTGGGTAAGAATTCAACATGAGTTGCGCAAAACCTGAAGGTCTCAGGAAAGAAATCATTTGTTTCACAGTCTCTTCTAAACATAGAAAGTTTGAATGAGACTTCAGCATGGTAATTTGGATCATAAAGTGGGAAGAATGTAGAGTGAGAAGACTACAGTTGTTAATAATTCTTACATCGCTGCAGAAGGTAGCTGAGAAATTGCAGGAGCCCAGGAGGCAATCAGTATACTTAGTCTGTTTCAGGCTTTTTTCTTTTTTAAATACAACCTCAACCCATTTTAATGTAATTCCATTTGATAAGATCTGACAGAAGTAGAGGGTGTCAGTTTGAAAAAGTGGAATATCCTTCTGGAGAGGAACAAAAATGCACTGCAGTTAAATGTTGCCAAATAACGAGGAGGATGCTGTAGATGTCCAGCTCAGCAATTTTAACTCTGAAAATACTTATACTACTGTTTTTGATAAAATACCTGGGACCTGACACAGTTATCCCTCGGCTTCTCAGCTGTTTGATGGGCTTAGCAATAAGGCCTTTACTATACATATGATGAAATTTTTTGTACAATGGCTACTGTGGTGGTGAATCTTTCTTTTCTTGGCTTATGTAAGATGTTCTTTTTGGAGCAACTGTCATTCTTCTGCAGACACAGCTAATAGTATTTCAGCTATTTTTGACCACTTTCTGCTTGGCATAGTTGTGAAATAATACATGAGGTTTGTTTGCTTTCAGCTTGTTTTAATTTATTATATCCTGGTTATATCTTTTTATATCTTTATATCTTTTCTTTTTTTTTCAGGTTTGACCGTACTCTTGGGGGTTTAGAGATGGAGCTTCGTCTCCGGGATTATTTGGCAAAGCTCTTTAATGATCAACATCCCTCAAAAGATGTCCGAAAGAATCCCCGGGCCATGGCCAAACTACTAAAGGAGGCCAATCGTCTGAAAACTGTCCTGAGTGCAAATGCTGAGCATGTGGCACAGGTATGACTTTTTGTTGCAGGGTTTCCAGAGTTCTTAGGACTGAGGGTGGGATGATGTTATTTAGATTAATTATCTGATAAATAGTTAAATATTAATAAAGCGTAACTGTTTCTCTGCAGTGTCAGTATGCTGAAAAGCATCACTCCCGGTATTTCAGAGGTGGTGGCACTGGCAGTTCTTCTAAACTTGTGCCCACTTAGTAGCACTACTGATCAAATTAACGTATTGGGTAAAAGTTACTTGTGCGAAGCTTGGTAAATAAACTTTCGCAAGGTCTGAGAGAAGCTGTCTGTTATGTCTGCATTCTGTCTTCTCATCACCTTAGCAATTGTAGGGTTCAGACGAAGTGCAGTCAAGTTATGGGTGCATTAACAAAGCTGGAACTTTTTGCACACTGGGCAAAGCAAGCAAAGATTTTGCTTGTAGAATGCTCCATGGATATTAAAATTTTATTTTTTTTCCCCTCAACAGATTGAGGGGCTACTGGATGATATTGACTTCAAGGCCAAAGTCTCAAGGCAAGAATTTGAGGATTTGTGCTCTGACTTGTTTCAACGAGTCCCAGGACCTGTGCAACAGGCTCTGAGCAGCGCAGAAATGAAACTGGTATGTTCCGGAATCCATTAAGAAGCCTGAAGGTTTCCATTTGTGGAGCTGCTGTCACGTCATGATCAAAGCATCAGTGACTGTGTTATTTACAAGGCATCAGCACTGCTGAGAGGTACAGATGCCTGCTGTTGTAGTAGACAGTGGTGTTGGTGCTGCAGAGAAGTTACTTTTTGCAGTATCAAGCAGGCGTCTGTTGTGGCTCTCTGCACTATCTACCAGAAATAAGGTAGTTGGAGGAGTGTTTTCTGTTAAAAAAAATCTTTGTTCTTGGGCTGTAGGTTTTAAAGGCTGGTTTTTCCTTGTTTTGTCTGGGATGCTGGTTCTGGTCTCTCTTCTGAAGTTTTATCTTAAACTGCTTGGAAACAGAATTGCTGCTGTTGAGGCTTCTTGTTTGAGCGCTCCCTTTAGAAGCCCTGTTCTTGACTGCAGTTGGACCAAATGTGATGCAGTCATTTGGAGAGACTTATTGTGCTGCTAAATGTTCACATTCCAGAACGCCAGCGTACTCTTGAGCATCTTTTGGCTACTGTATTCAAAGCAAGGCATTGATTCACCTCTTAGAGGCCGGGTTTCCGTCTGTTCTGGTCCAGCTTGGTGTCTGAGTCATTGGCTCCTCTGACATAAACTGTAGTTTGTTTAATTCTAAATTAAGTTCAGGTGACTTTTAGCAGTGGCCATATCAACCACGTTTGATAGACCTGATTCTAGGTTCCTATTGCTGGCATGGCTCACATCAGCCTGTCTGAGACCTCAGGCACTGACCTGCATTAGGACTGCAGCATGTAGTGCAGCATGTAGCATGGTTGTTCTTAAAGCACCGCATCAGAGTGTGGTGTCCGCGGAAGAACCATAAGGAAGCCCTGAACTTAGCTTTCCAAAATTGCTTTCTCAAAGACAAGGTGACTGTTTCCAATCCCTAGGATGGAATTGACCAGGTGATTCTAGTTGGCGGTGCCACACGGGTCCCCAAAGTGCAGGAAGTTTTGCTGAAAGCTGTGGGCAAGTGAGTATGTGAGGCCCCCTAGTATGTCTCCTATTGACAAATTACTGCTCATGGCAGTGGCTGCAAAGCTCATGTCTTTTGCTTTTCACTTCATAGAGAAGAACTGGGCAAGAATATCAATGCTGATGAGGCTGCAGCTATGGGTGCAGTCTACCAGGCAGCTGCTCTGAGCAAAGCCTTTAAGGTGAAGCCTTTTGTGGTTCGAGACGCAGCTATGTTTCCTATCCAGGTAACCCTTGGCTTGCCTTCTTTTGTAAAATATGTGGGTAAATGGGGCTATGTTGGGAGGTTCCAGGTGGCCTATTGGATTTTTTTGAGCAAGGAAGCTATGGAGATTTTTCTGCCAATCTAATAAAACAGAATAAATATTCAGTAATACAGAAGTGATATATCTAAGAAGTCAGGCATATAGAAATCTCTGAAAAATACATACCTGTTCCTCAACTTTTGCATGAGGTAGGGCAGTCAAATGCTGTGGAAGCCTCTAACATAGGATGCTGTAAAGGCAGCTTGTAGTTGTTTTGTCTTACTTTGTATTTGTGTTGCAGGTGGAGTTTACTCGTGAAGTTGAGGAAGATGATAAATCCAAGAGTTTAAAGCATAATAAGAGGATTTTGTTCCAGCGCATGGCACCCTATCCACAGCGTAAAGTTATCACTTTCAACCGCTACACAGATGACTTTGAGTTCTATGTCAACTATGGAGATCTGTCTTTCCTGAACCAGGATGACTTGCGGTGAGTTGAGTCCAGCAACAGAGCAGACAGCCCCATGACAATGCAGTGTGCCCACCCTATGTATCTGACTGGCCACTAGTACGTATTTGCAGATTGGTTCTCCAAATTGTTTTAGCAAACCAAACAACACTGGTTCCTTGCTTAGTGCAGTTGTCCAACGCTGTGGATGTGAGAAATGGTTAGCTGTTCTGCATCTTAAGTTTAATCACTTTCTGCTTTTGTCTATCATCAGGATTTTTGGATCTCTCAATCTCACTACTGTGAGGTTAAAGGGAGTTGGAGACAGTTTCAAGAAGCATTCAGATTACGAGTCCAAAGGCATCAAAGCTCACTTCAATATGGATGAGAGCGGAGTACTAAGTCTTGACCGGGTAAGCCCTGTTGTGGTGTTCATCAACCTGTGTATCTTCCCAGTTCTGTCCTTGTTTATGCTAGTGATGGTCCCTTCTTAAGACTAATTCTATGCTCACCTCTCCAAGGTGGAATCTGTGTTTGAGACCTTGGTGGAAGACAAACCAGAGGAGGAGTCAACTCTAACAAGTAAATGCTGAACTTTAATATTCATACTGACTTTATTAGCAGTATCTGGGATTACTATAAGCATACTGTTTCTCTGAGCACAGCAAGCACCATGTATTTGAGGGGTGGAAATTAGACGGTTAACCATAGTCTCTGATATCAATAGCTCCAGAACACACAGAAGCCCTGTGCAAGTGGCTTCTGGGTGCTGCAAGGAGCTCTGAGATGTCATACGTTCCTAAGGTGACTATTGCATGCATTGCAACTTGAAAAATAGGTGTTTTTCTCCTTGTTCATTTACATCTGATCATTTCAGGAGGTCTGTCCTGAAGGGAAGTCCTGCATCCACAACCCTGCAACATTCTCCCTTCAGGTTGTCTGGGTCACGATGCTGTCATCTGTGCTTTGCACTTCTTGAATTTTAGAGAAAGTGCAAAGACTACCTATACAGAGGAGTTGGAAACCTGCATGTTTGGAGGTGAAGGGGAGAGATGGCTAATGCAGTCACAGGCTGAAGCTTGGAGCTTTTTAGCTGAAGTTACAAATTTGCAGAGGTGGAGACCCAACTTCTGTGTGCATGCAGAAGCGCAAAATAAGGTCAGGAAGAATGAGGTTCTGCAGTGTACGTAGCAAACCTGTTGGGAAGCTCCTTGGTAATCATTACAGTTGTGAGGGAAAGAACTGATCGCTGAAGAGGGCTTACTTCTTCTTTCGGAAATACGGTGTTCTGGACTTTTTGTCTCCTGTTGACAGAACTTGGAAACACAATCTCAAGCCTGTTTGGGGGTGGTGGCCATACACCAGAGACTGGAGAGAACCTGACAGACTCAGTTCAGGTGAGCCCCAGGGTGACTGCCCTGACAGTTAGGTGGAGGGAAGTCTTGCTATGGCTGCGAAAGAGGCAGCAAATTCACGTGAGCAGAATTCAAGGTGTCTAGCAGGGTGTCAGAACTTCTAAATATGTACTTTTCAGAAAGTCCTGTATTCCTCTGAAATTGATGCATTTAAAGAAACTGTGGTCTTTTGGTGGCAAGTCCAGCAGTGGTGGACTAACATTACAGGAGTTGCTTCTGTCGAAGTGTCGTGTTGCTAAATTGTTCTGGTGACATATAGATACGTTTCTGTCTGTGCTGTTAGTATAAGCATCTAGGAGGCTACTTGTTTTCTTCTGGGCCATATAGGCACAACTGCAGTTTCACTGACAGTACTGATTTGGTTTCCTTCCAGTGAGATGAAAGTTCTGTGCCATGGATTCATGTTCTGCACTGAAGTGTCTCTTAATATTCTGCCTCTATCCCACCTCGTACAGTCCCTCATTAATGTCTGCTTTCTCTGTGAATGCTGTGTTTTTGCAGAGAATTACCTGTTCTGTGAAATGTTTGCATGGAATTTCTACTCATACGCTTTCTTTTGTTTTCCCCTTTACTTGCCTGTGGTGGTCAGGAAGAAGAAGAAAGCCTAGCAGAAACAGCTAAAGAAGAGCAGGCAGTGAAACAAGGCCAGAAGAGCAGTGCAGAAGATGCTGGTGAAGAGCAAGGAGAAGAGAAACAGCGGTCACCACTTCCAGATCAGGCAGAAAGTACCCCTCTGAAAGAAGAACCACAAAAAAAGGAAGAAGGCGAGAAATTAGAGTCTCAGGTAAGCATCGGGTTGAAAGAATGGGACTGAGACTTTGGTGTCTGAAGGGTACATTTGGAGCAAATAAATTCCTATTGTTTTGCAGTGTTCAGTGGCATTCTTTCTCTATTAATGGCCTGCCTTGGAAAAAGTTTAGTCAGTCTTCAGTTGCAGGATGGACATCTATTTTCTACTAAAGCCTCTCTTTGTCCTTTATTCCTTCTTAAGTTGTCAGTGTCTTGTCTGCATACAGAATTCCCGTGGAAATGCGTTGATGCATTCTTCCATTTTTGTCCTGCAGATATGCCCAAGATTTCTTCTTACTTGCTTGGGCAGTCTTTGGTAACTAGGTCCTTCGAATTCAGTTGCATTAGAAACATCTTTCAAGCTTATATTGGAACACAATGCAAATCTGTCTGCTTGTCTGAAAATTTATCTTGTCTGTTACAGGATACCAAAGAAAATAGAGAAACTATGAAAGAAGAAGAACCGTCCAAAAGTTCTGGTGCAAGCACAGCTACTAAAACAGAGGAAGAGAAGAAAGTCAAAGCACCCAAGAAGCAAAAGCTTGTCCATGAAATCACCATGGAACTGGATGTAAATGATGTGCCTGACCTGTTAGAGGATGAACTGAAGAGCTCAATGAAAAAGTATGTTTTCAATAGCTCTGCTTGGTTAAAGCTCTAGATGAAGGAAGTGAGTTGCTTTGGGACAAAAGGAAGAGAGCTTCAAAAATTACCTCTTACCAATTTGTATTCCCTGTGCAGGAGTAACACCTTTTCTGTTCCCTTAAACTGATTTTCTTTGAGTGAAACGTTCCTTCTTTGGTCCTTGATGCCTAATCTGGTCTTAGATTAGATTTCTGTCTTTGAGAGCTTCTTGAAATGAACCATGGAAAAATATCTCCAAAGAAACTGTTGGCAACTCTGAATTGCCATGGCACATGTCTGCATTCTGGGACTGCAATACTTAATGTAGAGATCACACTCAACCTAACAGAGCTCTTGGTGTAAGCGGAGGTAGCAGCAGCCAGAGGAACGTTACGCAAATAGTAAAATTTGTTATAGTGCTGCTGGATTTCTTGAGTCAAAGTGTGTTTCTGGCTTTAAATAGTCAATGCTGTATGAGTTTTGTGACTTCAAAACTAGGATTCTCCGCTGTCTCTCTCCCTTTAGTTGAATCTTTTCCACCTGTCATCTTCCTCTCCTAGAGATGGAGGATTGAAGGAATGGTGATTACTCAGAAACTGGTGTATATGATGTGGTGCTCATCTAAAGGCACTTAACTACCTTCGATTTCTGCTCTGTTCACATGCTAGACTCCAAGACTTGACAGTCAGAGATCTAGAGAAACAGGAAAGAGAAAAATCAGCCAACAGCTTGGAGTCCTTCATCTTTGAGACCCAGGTAAGACAGGGATATAAAGAAATGAGAATTCCTGTAACGTGGGTAGAAGTGGCTCATGTAGTTTGGCTGATCTGGATGCAGGGTTCTTTGAGCTGATTGGAAGAGCCGGGTTCTAATCCTTCAGTCACCTTCTCTAACATTAGGCCTCCCAAGCCCACGTGGAATTGAGAGGTTTCCTAAATGCAGAATGAACTTCAGCACATCTACCATCATGCACATAGAAATGCTGGGAGCAGGAGCTCAGATCTGGGAGGGTTGAATGAGAATCTCCTAATCAGTGCATGCAGTATGCCTGGACTTCAGAGCGCATCCCAGTTACTAGTGGGTGACCTGGTGGCTTTTCCTTTCACACTCAGTGTTGTTTGAAGGGAATGCTTGCTTTGTTCTTTTCAGGACAAGCTTTACCAAGAAGAGTATCAGTTTGTCTCAACAGAGGAGGAGAGAGAAGAAATTTCGAAAAAAACTTAGTGAAGCTTCAAATTGGATGGAGGAGGAGGGCTATGCAGCTGCAACTAAGGTATTGCTGCATGGAGTCGAGATACCAGTCTGCTATAACTGACATAGAAATCATCATATGGGCTGACAGAGTATAGATCCATCTTGACTCTTTATAATCTAGTTCTTGAAAATTTCTTGCTTCCGCAGTGCACAGATGTAATATGTATTAGTTCTTCCAACCATATGGATGTGTGGTTGAACATATTCCATTGACCGTTCAATGTGTGTGAATGGTCTTCAACAGCCTTAGCAGTAACCTGTTGATTTTGCGTAAAGCTTAGTCACGTGGCTTTTATTTTATTTTATTTTACTGTATGGAAATGGTGTATTTGATAGAGAATTACAAAACTGCAAGTTTTAACTTCTGGGGTTTACAGTGTTCACAAGGGAAAGAGTTAGAGACTGGGCAAGCTAATTGTCTGCTTTCTGCTCTCCCGCTTTTGCAGGAGCTGAAAGACAAGCTTTCAGAGCTGAAGAAGCTTTGTAGGAACCTCTTTTTCCGTGTCGAGGAAAGGAGAAAATGGCCAGAACGCCTGGCTGCCCTGGAGAGTCTGCTTAACCACTCAAACATCTTCCTCAAGTAAGAGCAAGCTGTCAGGAATAAGAGTTGTGCAGCTCATAACATAAGGGATGCCAGCAGAACTTGTCCAGATTGAATGTGTTCTGAAAGTCACTAGTGCTTGTGAGGAAAGATACCTAAAACTAAGCTTCCCTAGCACTTGGTTCTGCAAAACATGTTAACAGAAGTGTGCAAACTGTTTAAACTGGAAGAAGAGGAAGTGTCCAATGCTATACACACTATTTCCAAGCAGACTTTTTTTTCCCTCTTGGTTCTATGGTCTCAGCTTTTTGAGTCTTCCCTGTTCTTCTGTTGTTGTGGTAGTTGCATTTGCTGACTATGTATTCCGTTCCTAACATCCAGAGATAGATTTAGGACTCTTGTTTCCTGCAGCAGATGTTAGAAAGATAAGTGTAAAATGTACTAGTTTGGTATGTGCAGAGACTTATTTATTACTGGTTTTTACTGGTGGTGTGAACTCCAAGTTGCCAATGTATAGTCCGTTTGGTTAAACAACAATAAACTTTCTTTTTGTCTTTGAGGGGAGCCCGCATGATTCCAGAGTCTGACCAGATATTCACAGAAGTGGAACTGGGTACGCTGGAAAAAGCAATCAATGAAACAATGGTAAATGGGTTGTGCTTCCCATTTCAAGAAGTAGCTACTGTACATTCACCCAAAGTCAGGGAATAGAGCATGCATGTCTTGTTTCCATGCCACCAGCAAACATTTTGTGTGTTTCAGTGTTTTCTAATCTTCTGTGTGACCCCAGAAAGCTCTAGGGGAATGTCTTTTTGTGTTATGTGTGGACAGTTATCTCCAGGAGTGGTGGTATAGCCCAGTAATCTGACTACATGGTTTTCAGAAGCAGCCATTGGGTTTTGAGGGTTCTGTTGCTTTTTGTCCTTTGTCTGTGTAACTAAGAAACTTGTAGAAATGCAACAATGAGCAGTGTTTATCCTGAGCAATGTTAGAACACTCAGGAGTTGTGACTGAGATTGTGATACATGGTAGTTCCCGGAACTAAGAAACATCCAAAAAGCACCTTTCCCCTCCCTTCCCATAGATGTGGAAAAATGAGACACTGGCTGAACAGAAAAAGCTGTCTCCTGCTGAGAAACCTGTCCTGCTGTCCAAAGATATAGAGCTCAAGATAGCAGCCTTGGACAGGGAAGTGCAGTATCTTCTGAACAAGGCCAAGTTTGCAAAACCCAAATTTAAGAAGGAGAAGAATGCCACAAAACCTGATTCAGGCAAGAATGCTACAGCAACCTCCGAGAGTGAGAACACTATCCCTCCCACGGAGGGGAAGCAAGAAGGTAAGGAGTGGGTGGGGGAAGTGTGGCCTTAGTATTAGATAATTGCCATATAGTAACACATTTTTAAAAGGGAGCTAAATATGTGAAGACGCCAGTTAACTGATGAATCAAATGATCCTCCTAATTCACAAAGACTGTTGGGAAAACCTAGGTATGACAGTCATGTGTGGTTTTTTTTGTTTTTTTTTCCCTCCCCAGCTCTCTGTTTCTGCTAGCTTTCTGGGAAGGAAGATTTATATACTACCTAGGATACATCTTCCTATTTAGTATCTATCTCTTTGGCTGTCTGCCTTGTAAGAAAGATAAGTCAGCGGTTGCCTTCCGGATGTCTGGAAAAAATATTCATGGTTGTGTCCTACATCAAGAAATGCACTGAGCTGTTGATGAGAGAGGTTTGTAGCTTAGGTGGGCCCCAGAAAAACATCTACCTGGGACACTAAGGCTTGTTGTTTTCTGAACTTTTTTTTTTTAAAAGATCCTCAGGTTCTGAGTACCCCATTCCTTTTAAATCTAGACTGCTGTTTGTCAGCAGAGTTGCCTGCTGGTTTCTCTTAAAGTCACAATTCCAAAGGTGGCTGGTCTGTAAGTAGATCTCCAAGGCATCTAGGGACATAAAGCCCAGAAGACAGACAGGGAGAAATAAGGAGCAGTTCTGTGACGTTCCTCTTGAGTGTCCTTGAGGGATCTACTGTCAGAATGAATTACTGGAATCCTGCTGAGACACTATGGCTGACTTTTTTGTAAACCTCACTTGCTGCTGGTCACCTAATTTCCCTGCATCCAATTTCTGTGTATTTTCCCTTAACTTCTGTGCTCTTTCTGCTTTATATATAGATAAACCTGAGGATATCAGTCCAGCTGAGGAACCTCCTACGGCTGAGAAAGCAATAGGTGATGAGCCTCAATCAGACTCCGGTGGGTATATGTTTGATCAATGGTCTAGAACTTGATAGCTAGGAGTGCAGGCTTTTTTCATCCTAAAAGGATGTAGGATGTAGCAATATGCTGAAAATCCTGATTATGGAGCAGTTCTTAATTCTGCAAAGAGGAAGATGAAAATTTTGGGTTTCTCACAGTTTCAAATGTTCATTGTTCAGTGTGAAGTTACAATGTACCACTGCCTCAGCAGCTGATTTATGCCTCTGTCACAACAGTTTATAGCCAGTTCCTTAGGTGTAAGCCGGTCTTTGTTAAAGCTCTCTAGGAACTGATCTGCAGGTGCATGTTTTTCTGACAGTAGTATTGTGAAGACAACGATATTCAACAGGTGGAGGGTAGTAAGGTCTTCAGCTCTTTGAAGCTGAGTATCAGTTCCCAAAGCATTCCTCTGGCTTATGTAAATAGATCAAGAGTTCAGTGGAATACTTAATGAATGTCAGTGACTTTCAGTGCTGCCTTGTATGCCGTAAAAGCTATTACAGTGTGTAACTGTGTTTATTTCATTACACAGGGTCCAAAAAAGAGAAGAAACTAGAAGCTGGAGGAGAAAGCAGGAAAAACGATGAGTTATAACACCCCTGAAATCCCACTAGTGTCAGCATCTATTTATTTCATCGTTACTTTCTTTTTTTTTTTTTTTAATGGACCTAGTTAGTTATGATGTAAATGGAACACAACAAACAGTCTGACAACACAATGGAATAGAGGTGTAAATTTTTTTTCTTTTTGGGGAATTTTCCGCTACTAACTTAGCAAATTTGGGTGTTTTTTTTTTTGTTGTTGTTCTTACATGTTTAAAGGTGGCCATGTGCTCACCAAGAATTGTCTCAGTTTCAGGACAGAAGTCACCAAAGTGACTTTTCTGTAGAGAGGAAACAGTTTAAGGAAGGTTTTAAGCCTTAGGAAGTAACTTGGAACATATGCTCTGTGACACACCTCGTCTCGTGAAGATAGATGGGATTAATCCAGAAGCATATGTTGCTGAGATGGTGTTGCATTAGCAAATGAGGTTCTAACTTAAGGAAATTGTGTGATTTCAACTCCTGGGAAGTGTATTCTCATTTGGATTCATATGAGAAACTGGAAAAGGGATTGGGGAGGCAGATGCTCTGTGCTTCGAGATAAGAATGTGTCTACTTCCATAGACTGTTATTAAAACTATCTCTATCCATGCTCTGTAGCAGAGTCTGAAAACCATGAAGTAAGATTTAACTAAAGGATTCAGTTTATTGTTTACTGTAAAATAAAAGTTCAGAAATTGCAAGATTGAATGCACAGGAGACTGAAAGAACTTGTTAGTGCGTCTTTTAGTCAGAACAACAAACAGTAGTTGACCAGAGAGGTGGCAGAGGGCTAGGCAGAAACAAAAGAAAACTGGCGAATTTAAGCTAACTATCCTCCTCTTTCAGTATCTTGTGTACTTGGACTGGCTCCATTGTGAAACTTCATGTCCTTGGCTGTGGTCTCCTAACTCCTTGGGACTGTTCATGCTGCTAAAATACACGAGTGAAGTCTTTGAATGACTTGCGCAAACACTTGTGAATGTGCATCTGATGTTGTTCTCCATTGGCCTATTTGACCAAAAATAAAAATGGCACTTCCAGACAGTCTCTAACAAGGGCGGTGGTTGCTTTGGAAAAGAGAAACATTACTGAACTTTCTTTTATGTTTGAGTGGAGAACATCTGGTCCATCGTTATCTAAGGCATGCCTGCTTTCGCAGTCTGGGCTTACTGAATCCGGAAAACTGCATCGCCCCAGGCTCGGCCCCCTCATCCATGGGGTGCTCTCAGCTGCCAGATGACATACAGGCCTCCAGCTTTTTAGGCTTTGCTGCGGTACCCAGCGCCACCGAGCGCCGGCCCCAGCAGTACGCGAGGAACGCGCCTCTAAGGCCAAGCCCTCCTCCGCGACTCGGGCCGAGGCCCGCGGCCGCGCTGCGGGAGCTGCGAGCGGGCCCGGGGCTGCTGGGCGCTGCGGGGCGAGGAGCGGGGGCGGGCGGCGGGGCGCGGCCTGCGCCGCGGCGACCTTCGGGCGGTGCCGGAGTCCGCGCTCGGCGGGCGGAACGGGAACGGGGGCGGGGGCGGGCCGGGGCTGGCGGCGCGGCGCGTTGTGCGCCGCTGGAGCCGCCGCGGGCTGCCCCGGCCGCTGGGCTGGCGGGGCCGGGCTGTTGAGCGCCCCGCCCCGGCCCGGCCCGGCAGCACCCCGGCAGCGCGGCGGGATGGCGGGCGGCGGGTACGGACGGTACCGGGCGGTGATCTTCACGGCGATGTTCGTGGGGTACACGCTGTACTACTTCAACCGGAAAACCTTCTCCTTCGTCATGCCCGCCGTCATGGCCGAGGTGCCGCTGGGCAAGGACGAGCTGGGTGAGTGCCCGGGGCGGCGCGGGGCCGGGGCCCGGGAGCGGCGGGGCCGCGGTGTGCCCGGTTCGCGGCGAGCCGCCCGCCCCCGGCCTGTGCCTCGCTGCAGGGCTCATCACCAGCAGCCAGTCCGCAGCCTACGCCGTCAGCAAGTTCATCAGCGGCGTCCTCTCGGACCAGATGAGCGCGCGGTGGCTCTTCTCGTCCGGCCTCCTGATGGTGGGTCTGGTCAACGTGGTCTTCTCCTGGAGCTCCACCGTGACGGCCTTTGCCGGGCTCTGGTTTCTCAACGGGCTGGCCCAGGGGCTCGGGTGGCCGCCCTGTGGGAAGATACTGCGGAAGGTAAGTATTTACCGAAAAACGTCAGAAACGTCACAGCTCTTGTTTTAAGCTCACCCAGCGGCAGGTCTGTTACAGGTGTTGCAGGAATAGTTGCTCTCAATTCAGAAGAACTCACACCTGTTCCTGCCTCCTTCAAGCCAAGGAGGTCGAAACCGCTAGCTGTGCTTTTTTTTTTTCCCCTCCCCATTGAAAATGAGAGAGTTTGTTAGTCCTATCCTGTAGGTGTCTTGGCTCAAACTAAGTTTGATGCCCAGTGTCCACTGGTAGCAGACTTTCTCCGTTATAGAAAACGTCATTCGTTGGGACTGAGTTTTTAAAGCATGAAAATGGAGGTCTCCTCATCTCTTTGTTGTTCCCTGCTGGGCAAGGGAGCGATAAACAGCACTGTATCTGTACTCTCAGTGAACTTGGGCATTATAATTTGCAGCCTGTTCAGGTAGAACAACAACAGCATATGAAGAAGCAGTATGAGTCAAGCCTCTAAGCTGCGTGCATTTGTTTTTTCTGACAATCTAATTGGAACACGTTGTTTTCTGCTTTATGATGGAGGGGAAGGAGTTTAGTTAGCTCTGTGTGCAAACCTTGACGCTTCTGAATTCTACTAGGAGCACTCAGGCAGCTTGGTTTAGTGGGAATAGAGAAAGTGATGCAAAGGAAAGATCTGTGTACTTTCCATCCTACTTAGAAATTTCCTTGTGATCTGGTAACGTGAATGCAAGATTTTTAGAAAGATATAAAATCCAGGAATGCATGTACTTGTGGGAAAGGAGGTGATGAACAACCATGTTCCCCTTCTGCGTGGCATCTAATTCGACAAGCTAGAAGAGCTGGCAAGAAAAGGACTATCAGAGATGGTTGTGTACACAGAATGGAAGTTCTTGAATGATGGAAACACACAGTATTTTCTGAAGATGTTTGTGAATGTAGATCTCAGACTTTTTTTGTCGACAACAACCATCCAAATGGTTCTGGCTCTGAGTGCACAACGCAGTAAAGAACTGATCGTGCCTAATACTTAATGCAACAGCAAGTCCTTAAGTTACCCTGCGACTCTCTGCTTATCTATTTGTGGTACTGTGCCAGCAGACATTTCCAGGAGGACGCTGCTGCTATCAAGTGAGTATGCAGAACTGTGCACTCTCTCCCATCCCATGTCTCAGTTTCATGGAAATGGAAATAATCCTGAGTTGGCTCATGGTACGAACACCTGTCAAGCTCCTATGACTGACACTCGTGTAACATTTGGAGTTTTCTGCATGACTAAGGTAGAGAAGAGTTGGCTCTCACTTTATTTGGTACTGTAGATCTGTGTTCGAGTTTCCCAGAACCCTCATTATGGGCCTTTATTGCAGATTTTCAGGTGCAACATTGTATTCATAATATTCTTTCTCAGACCTTACACCATTTTTTTTTTGTTGTTGCACAGTGGTTTGAGCCTTCCCAGTTTGGGACTTGGTGGGCAATCCTGTCTACAAGCATGAACTTGGCTGGAGGCTTAGGCCCCATTGTTGCTGCTCTTGTGTCTCTCAACTACGATTGGCGCATGACTTTGTCCTTCTCTGGCTTCATCTGCGTGGTTGTCTCTTTTGTTTGCCTTGTCCTGATTAAAAATGAGCCATCGGATGTTGGGCTACCCAACATTGAACAAGGAACCAAGAAAGGAAAGAAAGGTGAGCATTAGACTTCATTGTAAATGTGCAGCCATATGAGATGGTGCAGTACCTTCTGTCTGTGTTCTGGTACAAATATGTCATTCTCAGTGGATTGAGCTCTCAGACCTTTCTTCCTGAAATTATTGCTCAGCAGGATATGTATAAGGGATTGTTTTCAGCAGCTTTATTCTGGTAACTACTGAGCTGTTGTTTTTAGTTAGAAATCATACATAAAATATAAACGTGTGTTTGCCTTAGTTTCTCTTATATATATATATATTTATATATATAAAATAACATGATTTGTAACTAAAACACAAAAAGATACATATATATATTGAAAAAAAAAAACAAACACAAACATACACAAAACTACAGTTTGTAGTTCGGGGCCAGTATTTAGGCTTCTGAAACTGTCAAAGTGACGTGCAGCAGAGCAGAGGAAGAGTCTGACCACCACTTAGTTCTGTTCTTCGGTCTACCAATGCCAGACCTGTTGCCGAGATGCTAATGGCCGTTTCATCTCCCTACCTGTATTAAGTCCTCATATTAAGAGTACCACCCTGGTTTTCTTGGGGCTGAATATTCTGGGGCTCATGCAGCACATGCTGCGGGCTGAATATTCTTGGGGGGTACTGGACAGAGAGGAAAAAATGTAGCAGCAGGCAGGGGCTCCTTAAGCCTTTCTTCTGTGTTGCCAGAGGACAAGTAATTCTCCCCTCACCCCTCCATGGGTTCTCTTGACCCCTGGTTTGTGGTGGACTCTGCTCAGTGTTTTCTGTCCTAACCTAGGACATCTGGTTAGTAAATGTTTGTTCAGACCACTGAGTATGATGCTTCTCTGAAAGCAGAACAGGTAGAGGAGAATTGCAACACAGGTTTGCTGTAGAATTTTAAAGGTTAGTGGAAACTCATCCTATCATCCATACTGTCCTGTGATGTCTGTGCTGTTAGACTCCACCTCTTTTGTAAGAAAACAATATTGTTTCCCCAGAGTGCTCTTTGGGGACAGAGTGGTTTTGTAGGTGTTTTTGGAAGACTTGATGCAAAAATCAAGGTACAACTTAAAAGTCGGCATCATTCCTTGGGTATACATAGTGTCTTTCGTATGCTGTGCTTAAAATTGTTAGCAAAAAAATCTGGAAAAACATATATTTTTAATTATCATTGATTAAGAATTCACAATCTTCCTGTCTCTACTGGCAATCATAATACAGAAAATTCCCGGGGGTAGCATTTTGATTATTGTTTTTGAAATCTTTAATGAATATGGCATAAATTGACAGAGAAGATTCTGAAATCACTACAGAACCAGGACAAGGGGAAGGTGAAGCCATTCACTAGCAGTTGCTTTGAGTATCTTCCCCTTTAAGGATGTTCTCATGCATGAATCTTGCTTGCACAGTTTTCTGTGCTGTCACTGAGTCGGTGTGGGTCAGTAGCTGTGCTCCAGTAAGAGTAAGGCTCCTCCTGATGTTGCTTACAGGTTCTTCTAGCGACAACAGCACTTTGACAGAGCTGCTCCTCTCGCCATACCTTTGGGTGCTCTCAACAGGCTACCTGGTTGTTTTTGGAGTGAAAACATGCTGTACTGACTGGGGACAGCTTTTCCTGATCCAGGAGAGGGGACAATCTATGCTTGTGGGTAAGATGCAAAGTTGCATTTTTAAATGGGGCTGCAATTTGGAAGGTGTTGCAGAGAGCTTGACTGGGTACAGCAAAAGGACCCGTACACTTCCAATTGACTTGTTCACCTACCTCCTACCTGTCTGCTTGGACACGCAGGTGTTGAAATAACATGCTGATAAAAGTTACTGCATGTGTTGAATGCCTCAGTGCTGTCTTGTGCCAGAGCCCTGCTGGGACTGGCAGCCTGGTATTCCTGCCCAAGGATGAACTGGAGGATCTTGTCCAGCAGAGATGCCTGAAACTCACAGTGAGCTGACAGCAGTTGAGCATGGTCTGAAGCACAGCAACTCTGCTGTTGTGACCAAACCTGACAGAGTGTTCTTTGCTTCACCTATGTTCTAGGTAGTTCCTATATGAGTGCCTTGGAGATTGGGGGCCTGGTGGGAAGCATTGCTGCTGGATACCTTTCTGACAGAGCAGTAGCAAGAGTAAGTAATGTGGACCCTCGGATGTGCTGGGCAGTTAACATAGTGCCAATTTCAGCATCTTCAGAATTTTAAGTTTGTGTTTGCCTTCTGTTGCGAATGCCTAAAGATGACCTTTTCCCCTCTCTAATACCTTCATCAGCAGCGGAGCAGAATGTTCCCCTTGTGCACTCATTTATGTTGCCTTGGAGATTCAGGATAACCAAAACGCGGAAGTAGGGAGTTGCTACTTCATGCTAGAAAATATCCATTCTCAGTGTCGTGTTTCTTTCTTCTGTCTTCCCAAGCTCTTCTTTTGGATGCACTTTTGTGCCTAAACTACACTGCTTTGACATGGGACTTTTGAAACTCAGACCATTCTTGATTAACCCATGTCTTTCCCTTCACGGAGAGGTAGGTTGGGAGGGACACAACCCATCTCAACAGCTTAACCGAGGTGTTCAGCAGGTGCAGTAAGAGTCGTGTCGCCACTGCAGGACACAACTGAGAGAAGTAGGCCTGTATCCAGTTCGGCTATGTGCACTAGAACAACTGCCGAATATCCTAAAAGTTTTGGGGAAATGTGTGTGCCAATATTATTAGGGATCACAATACTCCTCTGTGATGGGAGATTTAAGATGTTTCATCTGTTCTATTTACTTTTTTTTTTTCTGTAAACTCCAAATTTCCACGTTGAAAGACAGATGTGGTTGTTGATAGTTGTCTTCTGTCTGGAAGAAATAATTAAAATCCAGTGGTGGGATCCGAAGTCAAATTCAGGGTAGAAAGAGGGCACAACTGATAGCAGAGAAGTATCATTCATCACTGTAAAAGCTTCCTTTTTAGTTCAGTGGATTCTTCTTAAACCAAAATCAGAAGTCTCGCTAAAAGATGTGCTTTTGATGTGCCACCTGTGTTTCTGACTGGACTGTGTGGATGGCATTAGCTACTATGAATATAAATTGGAAAGAGTCCTTCCAGGCTCTGACGCTCAGTTTTTCTTCCTGTGTTACAGGTCGGTCTGTCAAACTATGGGAATCCTCGGCACACACTGCTGCTTTCCATGATGGCAGGGATGTGTGTATCCATGTTTCTTTTCCGGGTAACAGTCACAGGCGATTCTCCCAAGGTAATCCATGCACACCAGTTGTGTCTCGGGTCGGCAGGCAGGTACAGCCAAGCACCCTTGCAGCTGTGTGCAGGGTGCGGACATGGGAGGGGGCTGCTGCTTCATGGTTTGAGGAGAACCTCACAAACGTGGTAGAATGGCAGGGTTAGTTTTTGGGGGCTTAAAAGGCTGACCAGGTGCTGATTGGTAGTCAGCATGGAATGGGAAGCTCCCCTTTTCAAAGGAGTTTGATCTGACTGCTGGTTTGAATTCTAACCAGTTGCATAAATTCAATCAAAACTAACTTTGTGTTCTGCACTTGCCTCACTGCTTCAGCCTCTTTAATTCTTTTACTTCTGTATTTTCAATAAGATTTCCATACCTCTTCTGTCATGTAAAATAGTATCATAAATAAATGGAAATGTTTGTGTAGAGGACAATGGTTGAGAGGTGTAAACCAGTAATAGGAAAAAGTTTTAAAAAAAAATAATTTTGGCAGAGAGTAACTTTGGGTAATTTTTGCCTATGTTATAACATTGTGTTGTAAGAACTGCCTCTGCAGGGAAACATAGGGTGATTTTGCTGAGTTGATCAGCAAGAATTCAAACATAATGTTGCTTACAGCTTTTGATAAATGAAGCTTTGAAGCTTAGTAGGGAAAAATGTGATAGCATCCTGGAGTCTCAAGCCAGCCTAGAAATAGGAGTCTGGTTAGTAATAATGAATGTGTTTACATTTTGGAAGAGGCATCTGTCATATTGATTCTCAGCATTAAAACTAGCTGGCAGTCTTTCTAAAAAGCATTGTAACTCAAACAGTTGTTCTGGGTGCAGTGTGGCTACCAGTTTTGATAAGGAAGGGAAGAGTGATACACGTCTGTGTAGGAAACTGCAGGAACAGTGAGCTTGGTGAAAAAGCTGTACAGAGAACCATATCATTTGCATTTCAACTTTAAAATCAAATGCCAAGAAATGATGTATTTGCATTCTGACTATTTGTAAGTGGTAAAGTTTTCATGAGGCAGAAAGTGCACGTAAATTCTAGGAATAGCCCTTTAATGGTGAAGAATTTGATGATAGGAAGCATGACAGTTTTCTTCACCCTTCCCAAGAACTGTCAACGTGCATTTTCTTTCTTTGCACTAGAGAGAAACGGGCTAGCACAGTCTGTGTTGGACTGCTGCTGCCTAAATTGGCTTGGGTAGTCTGCATTACTGGCTATAGTATAGACGTGATTTGCATCTGTCCTAATGACTGCTAAATAACTGAAATTTATTTTCTGCGTTTTACTCTTTTCTTCCTCAGGAAAATCACTTCTGGACTGTAGCCTTGCAACCTCTAGCTGATCTTACAGGCCTAAAAGAACATGAGGTTTCTGCCTTCCATTTCTTTCTTCCTCTGCCTGTTTCTGCTTTCACTGATATGCCTTTTTCCAGTCCTGAAAGGTTGGTTAGTACTACAGACCTTAGAACCAGGGCATTGAGAAGATTACTCTAAGTTTTGTAGAAGATACCTTTCTTATAACCAGTTGATTGCACTAATTTACTGTAGAAAGTGTAAATTCAAAACTTTATTTAAAAATTTTATGTAAAAAGCTCTGAGGATTGTTAAGGGATTTTATGAGCATGCTCAGAATGAGTGATCCTGCTCCTGGAGGTGCTGTTCTGCATAAATTTGGCAAGTTCTTTCCTAACTCTGTTCCCCATCTGGAAAGTAAGATGGTACTTAATCCCTCCTGGGCATCTTGAAATGGCTTTTATTGTTCATAAAGTATAAAGCATGCTATAATCTTGAGATGGTAGAGTTACTTATCCTTTGTTGTCCTTTCACAAGTAATTAAAAAACTACCTGGCTCAGAATTTTTCAGTGTAAGCTGACACTGAAGTTGAAACTGTTGGTTTTGTTGTTTTGTTGTTGTTTCGTTACTGTTTTGCTTTTTGTTTTTGTTTGCTGTTTTAGTTTAGTAACATAGAAGTTACCAACTAGTGGCTTGTCACAAATAAAGATCCTCTGATCAGTTGCTTGCATCTAAAATGAGAATGGCTTTTTTTGGTCAGGTGTCTCCTGATTCATTTTTAAAAGTGAGCTGATTCACAGCTCTCCTCTGTCATTTCGCAGGCTCGTTGCCCATCTTTCTTCTATGTTCTGGTTCTTTCTTGCAAACTGGCGCATGTCGTGTACACGGCTTAGGGGCTGAACTGCAGGAGAGGAAATTTCGCACTGGCTAACTGGCGTGCTGGAGATGCAGCTGAGCTGTAGGTACATGGGGTCTGTCACCGGCTTGAGCTCTCCTGTCTGCAGGCCAGGGAACTGGTGTCAGCTGGAAAATCTCAAAATCTCTTCCTTTTACTCTGTATAGAATCTATGTAGTTGCTGACTGACAGTGGTAAGATGCAAAGATCCCATTTCTGATCTTGCTTGTTTTGGCAGCTGTGGATACTGACTCTGGGAGCTGTGTTTGGGTTCTCCTCGTATGGGCCGATCGCTCTGTTTGGGGTGATAGCCAACGAAAGTGCCCCTGCCAACCTCTGTGGCACCTCTCATGCCATTGTGGCTCTTATGGCCAACGGTGAGTCATGCACATTTCCCTTTTCCCCAGAAAATGAACACTACCAATGTTTGTTCTCGATGAAGCACGGTGTGACCTGAGGTGCCAAGTTACCGATCATGGCAAGGCATCTAACAAACAGATATAATGGAGTTGGAAGTCCCAAAGATGTTTGCTGGTGTATGTGATGGGTTTTTGTCATGTACTTTTGGGCCTGAGGAATTTTTAAAACTTCAAAAAAAGGTATCAACAGATAAAATTGAGACGCTTGAGCGTTGCTAGTTTTGTTTCTTTTCCTTACAGTTGGGGGCTTTCTGGCTGGACTACCCTTCAGTACCATCGCCAAACACTACAGCTGGGCCACAGCCTTCTGGGTGGCTGAAATCACCTGCACTGGTAGCACCGTGGCTTTCTTCTTACTGCGGAACATCCGCACCAAAATGGGCCGAATTCCCAGGAAGGCTGACTGAGGATAAGCTGCTTAGTGAAAAGGATGCTCCTGTGCTGACACAAATTATATTTGTTTTTTATTTAACTGGCCTAGGAGTGAGTTTAACTATTGCTGCAACCTACATAAAAATGTGTCAACTTCTCATTTGCTTTCATGTGCCTGAAGGCACAAGGTTCCTGCTGATTGCTTTATCCCTTGAGATGTGATAATTCAGCCAGTTCACATGTGCAGTGATTGTACTGTATGACCTTTTTACAGCACTATTGGTGAAGCAGGCAGGTTTCACAGCCCGAGCTACTCAACTGAAAGTGCTGTAAAATGACTGGCTGGTTTCAGGTGCTGTCACGTTTAGTTTTGTCCTTATTGTTGGTCTTAACCATTAACTGTTAATTTAGCCTCGTTGTTCAGGGATGCTGACATGCACCTTTTCTACATTCATTCATCCTTTGCAGCTGCTGTAAATGCGGCTGTCTTAGTTGACTTGGGTGTGAGCTCTCTGCTGTCTCTGGAACCGTGACAAGACCAGTGAATAATTATTACAGTACAGCTTCACAGCTTTACCCAGGATTGTTTTATATAAGCTAGGGTGTTGTTATGCTCTGGACAAGTGGAACACTAATGTAGTGCTGTGATGCGATTCTCCTCAGCACTTAGAAATAGGCAAGTTTCCAAGAAATTGTTGGTAGTTCAGGTGAAAGCATTTAGAGAAGCTCCTTCTGTTGAACTGATCCTGCCCAGTGTGATTTCTGTGTACAGTGTTAATGATTTGCAAAGCAGGAGCTGCTGCCAAGTCTGATTTGCAGAGTGTGCTCTGCAAGCTGCTAGAAAAACTGACTCTGCAGCAGGCATTGCAACAGCAGCTGCCACTGGCACACATCTTCTGCAGCTGGGTTTTATGATAGCTACTATTTCTAGTATTGGCTTGTATTTTATCAGTAAAAGATGTGTAGCATAGAACGTTTTCGGGCAAAAACTGCATCTCTTATGGCTGTGGGTAAGGGCTTGAGCTATCTCAGAGAGAAGGCCTGAGCAGAAATATCGCTGACAGCAGGCAGCACTGATCTGTCCAACCCCCCGCTTTTGGCAATAAGTAGACTCAAGTTTTTAACCAGGATTTTGTTGAATATCCTTGCATTTTCCCCAGGAAGATGTATTGATTTGGGGTACTGGAAAAGGGGAGTTCAGCTCCTGAAGAACCACATGTACTTTGCTGAACAGCTCGGTTGCAAGAGTAGATGGTCAGTCTTAATTAAAATAATGGAAGCAAATTACATTTTGTACTTAATTATATGATCTTCTACTATCTGTGAAATAAAAATGGAGCAGTGTCATAAGGGCTCTGTTTGTCTTGTGGAGAATGATGAAAGCAGAACTGTCTAAAACAGTTTATCCTCATGAGGTGGTACTGGCACCAATTTACCCTTTAACAGATAACAAGTAGCCATCCACCTCTCTAAGGAATGTTTATTACTTCTACACAGAAACCCTTAGTAAAATCATAAGTTAGAGCTATACAGGAAAAATACATATATACAATTATGAAAGGAAAGGGAACAATTGACTGCAGTAGGGCCACAGAGCCTATACCATACCTTTCATACTCAAGGGTAGTGGAGCTGCAACAGAAGAAGATTCTGTGGCCCGGAAGTAAACAGTAGTAATAAATTGTTTAAGGTAAATTTTGTGAATGGGCCAGAACATTATCTTGGCAGATACAAAGCCTGTTTGGGAATATGTGGTCTCTGCTGTGGAAGAGGAAGATCTGGGAGAGGTTTGCCAGGGAAGAAGGCCCCGCTCTTTAGAGAAAGGAATCTGGGCAACAAGCAACATGTTTTCTATGATCCAGGTCCAAACGATCCAGCTTTCTCTGCTACCTCCAAAGCAAGCTTCAAGTTCTGATCAAACAATTCACATCTGAAATATTCAGAAAAATAAGAGGGGGGGGGGCTTTACTTATAGAACAAGCTAAGAAAGACAGTATCTCTACACTGGCTTGGCATCCTTCAAGGAGAGATTATGGCAGTCAAGAGCCAAAAACCTGACTGCTGTCAATCCTTGGTTTGGTTGTCAAGTAAAGTTAAAGCTTCTCCTGCGGGTTCTGGGGCTATGTTAGGACTGCAGGGATTATACCAAGGAAAAGCATCTCCCATTTCTCCAGAAGAACAGCACTGGACAAAGCGCACATCAGTGTCACGTACCTGCAGCATGCTGCTTTGTTACTGAAGGCCCGTGTCAGCATTTGTTACTGCCCAGGTAGAACTTGAAGAGGGGCTGAGGGTGCATTATTAAAAGCGGGCTTCTTCCTTACCTGATTGGCATCTCCAGGGAGTAGAAAGGATTCTTCAGAGCGAAGTCGGAGTAAATCTCATAGATCTTGCGAAGAAGGGAGTCTATCCCAGCTTGCCTGGGGTCAGCGAGCACTACGAATTTGATCCCTGGAGGCACAAAGACCGGCGTTAGGGAGGTCGGGCCGCGAGGCAGCCCCGCGGAGCAGCAGGGGCGCACCGGTACCTGTCAGCGTCTGGAAGCAGTGCAGCTTGAAGGTGTCGGTCTCCAGCATCTCGATGCCGGAGCTGCCCACCTCGGGGGAGAGCTGCGACCCGATGGCGAACAGCCTGCGGGGACACGGCGCTCAGCACCGCCGCCCTCCCCACCGCGCCCCCCGGCCCCCGCCGCCCCGCCCCGGCTCACGAGTGGAACATGGAGGCCAGCATCAGCTTCTCGTTGGAGGAGAGCCGGTGGCGGCCGAAGCGGATGGACACCGGGTAGTTGGCGGGGTTGCTCAGGAACTCCAGCACGTCCTTGCCGTCGGCCGTGCAGCGCCCGCTGACCTCGGCGCCGTTGATGGCGAGCACGGCGTGGCCCACTGCGGGGAGAGCGGCGTCAGCGGGCACGGCCCGGCCCGACTCAGCGCCCCCCCGGCCCGGCACGGCCCCCCCGGCCCGGCCGCCGCCCGCAGCGCACCGCGGATGCCGTCGCGCTGCCCGAAGGCGACGACGACGCGCTCGTCGCGCGGGCGCAGGACGAGGTCGAGCGGGAAGCTGAAGGTCTTCTCGGTGTCGCTGCGCGGCACGTAGTGGTCCAGCTGGTAGATGAGGCCTCCCGCCTTGTTCACCACGTACACGCTGAAGATCGCCATGGCGCCGCCCGCGGAAGTGACGCCCACCTCGCCCCGCCCGCCCCGCCGGGGCCTCGCGGCCGCCTCGCGCCCGCCGCTTCCTTTCGCCGCCGCCATCTTGGGAGCAGCAGCAGCCGCAGCATGGTGAGCGCGGCGGGGGCCGGGGGGCCGCGGGGGGAGGTCGGGGGTCCGGCGGGGGGGGGGACGCCGGGCGGCGGTGCCCCGACCCCGCTGCTCACCGTTCCGCCTCTGCTCTCCTCTCGCAGCCGCCCAAGGACGACAAGAAGAAGAAGGACGCGGGCAAGTCCGCCAAGAAGGACAAGGACCCTGTCAACAAGTCCGGCGGCAAGGCCAAGAAGAAGGTGGGGGCCTGCGGGGCCCGACGGGGGGGCGGCGGGGCCGTGACGGGGCCGTACGGGGGTTCCTCGAGGCCCCCCCCCGCGCCGCGGCCCCGCTGCGAGCAGCGTGCGGCTGGGGGGGGGGTCCGCCGGGTCACTGGGGGGCTGGCTGTCCGTCCGGCGGTAAGGCGTAGGGGATGGTGTTAAACCTGGGTGAAAGCGGGCGTTACCTGCGTCCTGTGGAGGTTCCGGAGGTGTTCTCTGCAACGTGTGCGTTTCATCACTCCTCTGGTCTGTGGCGTGATACAGACCTGTTTGAGGGTGCATTTCTTAAAACGTTCTAAAGCTTAGTCTCTTGTTACTGCTCAGAAGACGGCTTAGTGCTTTTGTGTTTTTTCTCTTCAAGTAGAAGTGGTCCAAGGGGAAAGTGAGAGACAAGTTGAACAATCTCGTCCTGTTTGACAAGGCCACCTATGACAAGCTGTGTAAAGAAGTACCCAATTACAAGCTCATCACACCAGCAGTTGTCTCAGAAAGACTGAAGATTCGAGGTTCTTTGGCTAGGGCTGCTCTCCAAGAACTGCTCAGCAAAGGTAAGCACTCAAAACCCTGACAAAACACCAAGCTGCTTGAATTAGAAGTTGTGTTTTTTTTCCTTCCAATGGCTGACCTACAAGATTTTGTGCTCCACATGAAATATGCAAATTGGCATGCGTTTTTAAAAGCCACTGCCTCAGCTTGTATTTTAAAGGCGCACCAAACTAAGGAGTGGACTCTGCTGTGTTTAGTAATAAAGCTGTACAAAGGAAGTAATGTCAGAGGGATAGGCTGCAATGCAGCTGCTCCTGGGCTTGAACGAAAGCCCTGCATACATGTGTTAGTAACAAAGTGCTGTTAACACTCAAATTCTTTTTTAGTGGAACCTGTGGTTATTGGGTTAATATCACATGTGTAAGTGCCTTTAACGTGATGTATTGGGTACCCTGGTAGTATTTCCTATTGCGTATCTTTTGGCCCACTGCTTTAGAATCGCCCAGGGCAGCACAAGATTCCCAGCAACCCCTAGTAGATGTGCACTCAATCGTCTTCTTTCACAGGTTTGATCAAACTGGTGTCCAAGCACCGAGCCCAAGTGATCTACACTAGAAACACAAAAGGTGGAGATGCGCCTGCTGCGGGGGAGGATGCATAGGAAGGTGAGACCATGGGCTCCGTTAAGGTGCTGGGTTTTACTGTGTCAGCAGCTAACAGCTATGTGCAGCAGCGGTGGGATGCTGGGATGCACAGTTCCACATTGTTCGGGACTGGCCATTTCTCCAGTCTGTTCAGAGGATGTTGCTTGCACTCCGAGTCACTTCTAGGGTAGCATTACTGGAAACAGCAGTTCTCCAGAATTAAAGAGCAATTTGCTGTTTTGTCCGTATTGCCTACCATGGGGGGAAAGCAGTGTGCACTCTCCTGTCTTTGTGAGCTGTAGGGCAGGTGGGTGCGTGCTTCCCTTGTTGTCAGAGCATGCTGTGACTAAGTGGCCTTGTTTAGGCGGAGCTTCCAGGTTGTTTGTGCTGGTTTGCTTTGAACTGGTGGTCTGATTTGGGACTTCTTGCTTTGCAGGTTCTCCAGTGACCTCTTCAACAATATATCATATGTAGATGCACACAATAAAATTATTGAAATAATTTTTCATGCTTCTTTTTCAAGAATGTGTATTTTTCATTACTAACACGTGCTTGCTGTTGGATTCTGGTATGGGTCACAAGTTATCTTCCTGTATTAGCCAGGTTTTGCCAAGCTTTTTTCATTTATATGGCATTGCAAATTACCATAGAAATTCTTTTATGGTGGGAAAAGGGAAAGAACTTTTAACATCAATAGCTGCTGTAGGTGATGCAAGTAATATACAGTTTTAGTGAGAGGAAAATTGAAGACCATTTCTTGCACTGTAGATAAGAAAGGGGGTAGTACGGCATTTTAATTATTTACTTAAACTCCCTCTAACAAGCCATGACCACGTGTTTCTCTACAAGGGAACAGCCTTATCAGGCCAGGGGAAGCGTAGGTAAGGAACCCTAAATAAAGTAAAAGTATTTTCTTTAAATTAGAAGGAATAACTACCCATAGCGAAAGTTTTTGAGGCAGCCTTTCTTCTACTGAGGACTAATTACAGTTGCCCTTGACATGAGGCAGAACTGGATTTTTCCTTTCTCTGAAAGCTATAAAGTGTTAAAGTCACAAAAAGTTAAATGAAAACAGGCATAGGACAGCAGTTGCTATAAGCAGTAGCCCTGTATCCCAAATGAATTTCAGTTGGTCTACTAACAGGACTTTTTTTAAAAAACTTTATTTAAACTAAGCTTTTGAGAAATAGAGAGATGTCACGCTACGTGCAGTGTACACTGTGTAAGCTGAGCTTTCTGATTATGAAGACATGGCATAGCTGTCTTTGTGTAGTCTATGACTTCAGAAATCAATCATACACAGTATGTCCTTTACAGGGGGGAGTGAATCTGCTGCAACAGCCCCTTGCAAAGTAGCTTTCAGCAACAGTGCTCAGCTCGTAGTGTTATTCTGTGGTCAGGCCACCTTCCAGGGGACTGAAGGCATCTAGATGTATGTCAAACATGGCGCTGGCAAAGCTACAGCTAACTAGAGTCTACTTTTCTACAAAGGTCAGAGCTTGGTTTCTTCTGTGGTCCTCTTCTCATCACCTTTTCTTCTTCTTTTCCCCTGATTCAGCTCTAAACTGATGCCTGAAAGAGAGCATAGATGTCAGGATGCAACAGCCTTTAAAGAGATGATGAAAGTTCCCTCATCTATCAAGTAAGACAGTGTTATGCGTGGTATTTTAGAACAGAAGCTCCCTCAACCTTTTCAGTTATTTCAGTGAACTGTGGTTCCCAGCAGTCTCTTCAGCTAGTCGGCGCAGATGTCCAGTGTATTTAATTAAAAGTGCCAGTGCAACAAGTATGTGTAAAAGTACAGGTATGCAAGTCTGAAAAGGTAGCCAAGCTTGACAAGACAGAGACCTTAGTGTATTTTTCTCTGCCTGGATTGAGCACTGTGTGAAGTAATTCCTTTCTTTTGCGTGGGAAAACTTTCTCTGCACGCTCGCTACCACAAAACCTGCTCCATTAGTAGTAGCCTGAAGAAGGAAGCTGCATACCCACAGTCCAGTGTCAGTCCATGCTACCCTGAAACTTACCTGGACTGCCACCTCCTGCCGTGATTCCAAACCCGTCCAAAGGAAGGAAGCCAGCTGTCGCCTGTCTGAGAGGTATGGTCAAAATTGGCACCAACGCGGTCTGCTGGGAGCTTTTTCAATTTCTGCTTATCCTCTAAAAGAATTTATTCAGTTAGTTTTTAAAAATCCTTTTGGTTCTTTAGTGCAGCACTGGAATTAATTTGAAGTTAACTGAAATGTATACAAGCTGCTCACTTTGCCTTAGAAATTCTTCATATGAAGGTCCAATTTGTTGTTCACTTCCATCCCCTTCGTCTTCCTCTGTCAGCCAGGGAGGTTTTGCACCTAGAAGTCATAGGGAAAATGTATTGAACCACTGAAGGTATCTTAAGTGCCTAGCCTGAGGTAGGGAAGAATATCGCCTCTCCCCCTGTACCTGCAGCTTGTCCTTCTCTTTCATTTTTTAAGAAAAAGAAGCTGGCCTGCCTTGGTTAAGGCCATGACAGATCACACCTAAAACCATACAGTGTGCACAGCAGTAGTGCACAGGCTTTGCAGTGCCAATAGAGTTTTCATAGTACTCAAGTGTTTTCTTCTATTTTAGAATATCAGTATTTTAGCAAGAGAGGGAGCACCTGTTGGTCATGTTGTAACTGTTCCAAAATTGCTTTAAGTTTTCCCTGTTACACTTGTAACTCAAGAGTTTTAAGTATGACAGTAAGTAAATGAGTCAATTAGCAGGCATCTTACCTGTGTGAACATTTCCTTTCCCTTCTGTTTCCTGTTATGAGAAACATAAAACACTAATTAGAAACTGATACTTTTAAGATTATCTCTGAACAAAGATTGTACATTGTGTGCATTCCAGTATACAAGAAATGCCTGAGAATTTCCCTTCCAGTACTAAGTCCTGATGCAGAAAGAGGGAGACTCTTCTCCATTGTCTTTAAAGGAGCGTTTGCTTTTTACAGTGTATTTTAAAGAATGTTTTCTTAAAACCGAAGTTAACGCTAGCTGACTAAAACTCTAAGCTAGTTGCTTGCCTGACTGCAAAGCTGCCTTTTTCAGCAACAGAGATTCACTGGGGCAACTGCAACCCCTTGTTTTGCTTTTTAACACATGCTAATGAAACTTGCAGCTATTTAAATCACGCTTGTTACCAAAAATCAGGTGATAACTGCCCCCACCTGGTGGCCAATGAAGGTCAAAGCCTGGCCTGATTCCATCCAATTTAAATCGGGTCCTGTCTGCATACCGCTTGGGCCAGGCTGCTCAGCATTATGAGAGGAATCCCTGAAACACAGGAGCCACAAAGAGAGGTGAGCCAGAAACAGTACTGTATTTGTGTTTGGGAAGCCTTCCGATAAGAAGAAAAAGAAGTGTTCTTGATGTATGGTAACATTAGGCATTTAAAAGTTACTGTGCTTGCTTTTTGTGGCTATTACTGCTTACATACCTCTTTGTGGATGAGAGAATAATCTTTCTGTGCGTATGTTGCTTGCTATAGTTTAGATTTTAAAAAAACGTTAATCTGGATGAAAGATACAGGTGAGCGAGGGTAGTCCCAGCTCCAGCCAACAGCAGAGGCAGGTGAGAAGCACTGCTGCTGTTGCATTGCCCCGGACGTCGAGCGGTGTGCGGAGCAGCAGCCAGAGAGGAGGCTGGCAGCAACGTCGCGTCCTTACCTTGTGGGTGCTGCGGTGGAGCTGCAGACAGAAGGTCCCGCACAAAGTTCTGGCTCTGTGTGAGGCTGAGTTTGATTCAGGAAAAAGGAACAATATTTCTGGTATTGAGCAGAAGCGTGCCCCCGGCGCTCCCCAGCCCCCCAGTCCCGTCCCCAGCACCCCCGGAGCCGGGCGCCGCCTGCCAGCGCTCGCACGGCCCGGGCCAGCGGGCGCAACCAGGGCTGGATACGGCTCAGCTGCCGGCCGCGGCACCAACCTCGAGGGCGGCCTGCACGGTCTCCCGCTGCCTGCGCTCCGCCTCCCGGATGCCGGCCGCCATCTGCGGGGAGAGCGGAGCGGCGGTGAGGGGCGGCGGGGGGGGACCGCGGGGGCCGCGCCGCCCGCCCCCACCTGGCGGATGCGCTCCTCCTCCCGCTCCTCGTAGGCGCCCAGGGCCTGCGCCAGCGCCGCCGCGAAGCGCCCGTAGTCCTCCGGCGACACCAGGAACCGCTCCCGCAGCGCCGCCTCCGCGCGGTTCTCCCGCCAGAACCGCGCCGTCTCCCGGCGGTGCTCGGGGCTGCGGGGCTGCCGTCAGCGGGGCCGCCCTCGGCGCCCCCGGCGCCCCCCCGCCCCCGGCCCGGCCCGCGCCTACCCGGCCAGGTGGTGCAGGAGCCCGGCCTGCGGCAGCGCCAGCCCTCCGCGCCGCCAGTCCCGCCGCACGGCGCGGCCGCAGCACAGGCACCAGACGCGCCGCTCGTGCTCCGCCGGCTCGTACCGCCGCACGGCCGCGCCGCCCAGCGCCGCCCGCGCCGCCGCCACCTGCGGGACAGGAGCGCCGTGGGGGGGCTGCGCCGGCCCCGCGCCCGGCCCCGCGCCCGGCCCCGCGCCCACCTCCTCCTGCAGCCGGCCCAGCGCCTCCCGCAGCCGCCGCCGGTGCGCGGCGCCGTACAGGTGGCGGCGGCCGGCGAAGGAGGTGCGGCGGCACAGCGCGCAGTAGTGCACCGCCATGGCCGCGCCGGCCGCGCAGGCGCAGGCGGCGGCGGGCGGGGGCCGGGGCCGCGCGGGGCGGGGCCGGCCGGGAGGCCCCGAGGCGCCCCCCCAGCCCCGCCTCCAGGCCGCGGATGGGAGGAGGGCGTCTGTAGAAGAGCTGCGGCATCGGGTCGTTAAAAGCAGCTCGGTTAGCTCGGTGCTGCCACCTCGTGCGGCCAGGCTTGCGAAGACCGCTCTGACGGCAGACCCTGCTCAGACAGAACGCGCTGGCGGTGCGCGGGACTGACAGCCGCTTCCCTCCGACTCCCTGAGCCGGACGCGTGAAATCTGGGTCCAGCTCCGCAGGCCCTCCCTTCGTGACGGTTTTTGTGCCTTCTGCTGGTCGGGAAGCTATTGTCTTAGCACGTGCGTTCAGACTTGAGACTAGGGGTCAAGTAACACGTCTGTTCTTTACGCTCTTGGGGACGTGCAGGTGAAATGCGTTGAACTCCAGGTGTACCTAGCCTGCTTTGTTGGGCAGGCTCAGGTGGGCTATTGCCTAGTGTCCTCTCGGCATACTTCAGGTGTAGAATACAACTCAGTGAACTTCACAACTTGCATCACGACTATGTGCTGTTTGTCCCCTGTCAAAAGGGTGCCCTGGCTCCTGCTGTACAGCTGGGGAGAGGCAGCAGCTTTTGAGGCACTCTGTGGATAACTGCATGCTACGGCTCAAACAATTGTTGCAGAAACCACGAAGAAGATACAAAAAGTCAGCTCTTCTTGAATGCTACAAATGTGCTACCTGCCTGACTTCTGGCCTAGGGACATGATTGTTGTGCCTCTTGCTGGAGAGACAACAGCAAGCTCTATTTTTTTTTTTAATGTCATGTCCTTGCCTCTCCAGGATAGCTCTCCTAGTGCTCTGCAGTGCTCATTGATTTCTGCTAAATGAGTGTTGCAAACATTCCAAGCACCTTGCAAAGCAGTCTGTCCAGCAGTTTTGTGGAACCTTGTCTGATGCTTTTACAGTTCCTCAGGGAAGTACAACAGCTTATAATAATGTCTGTATGGTATTGGCTCTTCTCACTCAGCCAGCTGATGTTTTCTCTGTTCAGCTTCTGACCTGTAGACTGAGACCCTTTGTCTCAGATCACCCTTCCCCTGCAGTTTAGCCCTCTGCACTGCAAGAAAATGACAAGAGGCAATGGCTTGCCTGGTGGACTAAGTTTTAAAGGTGTTGAAGGTGCCACATGTCAAAATGCTTCTGCAGCCTGAGATGTGTGCAACTACTGATGAACTAGGAGCAAAAAATGCTTTACTGAAGGGAAGGAGATGGTCTTCTTTCTCCTCCCCACTTCTAAATTTGAGTCCTTATATTGTGATGCTCGCTGCTCTTCTACGGCATGTTTGGAAGCTATCTGCAGTAGCACCTGAGCAAATAAGCTTGGTTTGAAAACGTGCTAGCACATGTTCCAGAAGCAGGGAGCCACAAGGAGTCATGGACCAAACAGAGATTTAATGAGTTCTGCAAAAGATACAGAGAGGAATTTGCGATAGTTATTTGGACCATAATGAGCACTCAGGCACTGATACTAGAGCCTCAGTCAGTCTTAATCCGTATTAATTTGACAGATATTGTATTGCTAAGCAAAACGATGCTAAGATTAGGACTCTGTTTTAATTTAGCCTGGCTTCTCTAGCTATGTTAGGTTCATTTAAGAATGCTTTTTTGGTGGTCTGGTGACTTAACCTACTTGTGGGGTTATCTAATTGTCTAGTATAATCTCATAAGCCTGGTGTTGAGTGGTGTAGTGGCTGCGTACTGGCTTGGATGCCTGCTGCGGTCATAGGTAACCCTATCTGAGTGCCTTGTGCTTGAGCTTGTTCCCCAGATTGGGAGAAGCATCCAGCAATATTCTGCAGCAGCAACGCAGTTGTGAGGAGGAGCCAGTAAGTTTTTCCTTGAGGTACACTGAAAGGTTTCTCTCCAGATGTGGAAAGAATAGAATTATGCCTGAACATAGTACAGTACCCTCTTGTTGCTTTGCCTCCGAAGCAGGGAAGGGACTTCTCTAAAGAGAAAGCAAGTAGAAGCCCCTCTGTTGCTTGTGGGGATGGGTTGGTCATAGCAACTCAGGTATCCCTTTGCTTAAGTATAGGTAAAAGCTGATAAGGCCTCTGTTCTGGGTAGGGTCCTCTTTATCAAGTGTTCAGCTTGGCCCTCTCCGTGTCCTCACCAAGTCGAGAGCCTCTTTGGGCACAGCCTGTGCTTCCTCGTGAAACTTTTGGCGCCCTTTTGGAGTTAGTTTCCACAGCTGTGACTTGTGGTTTCTGTTTCCGCGCACAAAACAAGTTGTTTTCTCAAAGCTGCTGCTGAAGCACAGGTTGTGTCGGATAGTGTTTTTCCAACCCGCTGGGGCTGTTTGGAAAAAATGGAAAGTGCTGCCTGCGGAGAGATTTGCACTGAGCTGAAGCGCCGTGAATAAAATGCAGTAAGTTAGAGAATACATTGTATCTGAGTGCAGGGAGGAGGAGAGGTTCCTCCCTGACCTGTGTGGATGGCTGGAGTGGATGAGCACTTCATTTTGTCTCTAAGGACTGCAAGACAAAAGACATTTTTTCTCTAAGGATCTGCAACCAAGCAGATCTCACTGTTGGGTCTCAAGACTTCCAAGTTTGTGTTTTTGCAATCTACCCATATTCCCTAGTAAGAATAGAGGGGAAGCAGTTTTCTCAGCAGCATCTTGAGCCAAAGGCAGAGCTGAGAATTGAACAAGTCCTGAATGCCGTATCCTTGCTCTTCAGAAAAACGTCAAAGACTCCGTCCTGCACTAGGAGGTAGGAGAACAGCAGATACCGTGTGAACTGGTAGATCTGTTGTACAGTCAGGCTGCCATTTGTGCTGTTGCATAGGGCTAGGGTGATGAGAATGGAGTAATTAAGGGGGGGACGGAGCCAGCCTCCCTCAATTTTGGTGCTTATCTGCCTGGTGTGCTTGAGCTTCATGCTCTGAGATCTGTGGATTTCTGACTTCTGAGGCAATGGCATCGCCTTCAGTTTGGGAGTTTCCAGCATCTTCTGAGGAAACGGGATGTCTGCACATGAGTCACCTTCATTCTCTGTAAGCCGGGGAGAGGAAGAGCAAAAAAGGATGTGGGTATATTAGCCCTCGGTGGAATGAGGAATAGAGATAACCTGTTTTGTTTTGGGGGAAGTTGGGTGTGGCAGACCATGTATAGGAAGCTGGGCAGATCTCAGCCCTGTTGCTAGTGGAGGTGCAGTGCTTTCCTGAATTAATTTGTTCCTCCTGGTCTCAGCCAAGAGGCCTAGTCATGAGTGGACGATGGAAAAAATAACCTCTCATGCTAGGGCTAAGAACCTCACTGAGCTAATAGCTATGCTGCCCTTGTTCTACCAATGAAGAAAACTTCAGCCTCTATTCCTGCGCTTTGTGCTCTCATCCTGTTCATCAAACAGATTCTGTGCGTCGACTGACCCTTGCTGTAGCAGGAGGCAGCTGCTTATAGAACTGCTGAACCAGCTCAGTTTTCCTGCAGGATTGCTAAGCATGTATGATAGTTAGGACTTCCTAAGCAGTTCCCTTACGTACCTTTTAAGCCTTGCTGAAAGATGTCAGCACATCCTCCTCAGTACAGTCTGGACTAGAATAGTCCCTGGATGTGTTTGGAGAAGTCTCTGTGGCAGCAGTGACCAAGGCTACTGGACTGTCGGATCCAGTTAAGTCCATGCCAGGGCTTTCTGTGATAGGGCACACCAGGCTGGGGTTTACCCACAGCCACAGATGAGGCTGAACATCAGGCTCTAAGGAGAAGAAAAACTGTCACTCCAGTGGTTCTGCCTGACGACCATTGCTAGACCCGGCTGTCTAGAAGCAGTCTGGTGAAGCTTTAACGGAATGCAAATTCCAAGGCAAAGGTTGCCAGTTGCCTTCACATCTCTCTAAGTAGTGGTGTGATTTTTGTCATTGTTTGCATACAGCATGCATGACTGCGAGTTCTCACACCACTACAGCTAGCCCAAACAACTGTGCTCAGCTCTGATATTTTACTTTTCTCTTCAGTGAGACAAGCCGGAAGAGTGTAAATTACTCCCTTCAGCAGCACTCCTTTCCCAAGTTTATCTACCCAAAAGGTAGCATTGGGAGGGAAGTATATCAGCAGGCACAGCTATGTAATTATATCATTGTCCTTGAGAGAGGGACAAACTTGAAGATTAGAAAAATTCCAATCTAGACACAGACTCTCTGCTTAGCAAAATAAAAGCCCCTTTCCCATATCATACCCTAAAAATATCACCAGCCTCTGTGGGTAATACCATGCCCCAAACTTACCATGGTCATCGGTCAGTTTCCCTGGGAGTGCACACCAGTGTGCCAGGGGGTCAGCTTGCCAATTCAGCATGCGAGAGCTCAGTTTCTCATCAGTAGCTGGTTGACATTGTAAGTCCAGAAACAATGTGGTGAATTAATAGGATTTAGATCCTTCTCTCTCCCAGGGTGTGCAACGCACAGAATTTGGATTGGGAAAATACTGATTTTGGCTTAATGGCTGACCAGGGCCTGCATTATGCACACCAAAATTTCTCTCCTTCCTTTGGGCTTCAGGAGAGTGGGACTTAGATATGGGCATAAGGACTCATGAATGGCAGCTAAAGGGAAGAGACTGGGCTCTTAAGAGAGATGCTGTTAAGAGTATGTGCAGGAGAAAATAGGAGAGATGCATACTTGGTATATAATTACAAAAAGAAATTTCTAACGTTGCATTTTAAACATAAAGTGAAATAAAATGGTCTTTTTATTAACTTATAAAATCTCATAAATAGTAAGTTCTAGATTAGATTTTTCACCTGAGTTTTGGAGACAAATCTTTTTAAAAGAAAGTTAGCCAATCAGTCCCTGTGTGATCTTTACCTTGGAGAAACTGATCATTAGTGATGGCAAGTTCGAGTTCTTCTGCCATGTCCCAGTCTGCAAGGCCATTTTTTAAATGCAGGCTTTCCCAGAATTACTTATTCTGAGAATTCAAGTACATTTTATTGCAAAGTAATCTTCAGAAGCTACATGCAGTCAGATCTGAGAGCAGCACAAAGAATTCTACTAGTGTGAAGTGCTCTGTATTGCCGAGTGATTTTTTTTAAAGGGTATCACACAGCTGAGTGAAAGGCTCATCTCTATTTCACACTTCCAAATACCTGTTAAAGACCCTTCCAATGAGTAAATAGTTAATATTAGTGGAGTAAGCAAGCTGATCGAGAGTAAAAGAGGTACTACCTCCTAGGCTCTGTTTTCTGTTCTTATATTTTACTAAAGCCCTAAAGGGGGCTTTAGTATCTTATATTTTACTAAAGCTGGGGGGGGGGGGGGGGCGGGAAATGTATCAGCAGGAAATTAGATTTCAGACTCAGTACACATGTTGACCATTTTGTAGGAGCATACAGATTATGCTCATAGCTGTAGACTTGTTAAGGGGCAAGCTGTCAGTCTGTAGCAGGATGACAGAAAGAGGCTGGTTTGGGCAATTGATTAAAAAGGTTGCACCATAACATTGGCATCATGATTTTGGGAGAATCTCAGCTTAAAAATGAATTCTGTGAACCTTTCATCACAGGTTTGGCCTCAAGTTGTTGTTGTTTTTTTGGTGGGTGGTTGATGAAAAATGGGTAAGATGCTTTTCCCAACTGCAGGATTGCAATGCAGTGCTTTGGGCCAAGTATTCCTGTGCTGTTTATTGTCACTATTATCACCTCTTGAGCATTTGCATCTTTCGAGACAAGCTGTTGAAAAATAAGTCAAACGCCAAACCAGGCTTCTCTTGTAAAGGTAACCTTGAAAGGGTAGAAGAGGATTTTGCATTCTTGGCTTTGCCTCTTCAGTAAAAACAGGCCTGAAAGTCTATGCTGCAGTAAGGTTTGCGTAGTTTTTATTAGGTATTTCATAAATACCAAGTCAGTATGGCTTTGCTTTTGGTAGATGTGAAAGAATACAGTTGCAAAACTTTTTCTACCTTTCTGTGAAGAGCTCAGTCATTAAGGCAGACATGCTTCCTGTCAAATTCTTTAGGTATAAACAAGATGTGCTTGGTGGTTTGGTTTCCTCGTAAAAAATTTGAGAGCGCCCCAATCAAAATCTCTTTCCCTTTCCTGACACTGGAGCCTGATATTTGACTTGGGATATGTTGCAAACAATCCAACTACTATAGTTTAATAATTTACTACCTGTCACTTGACCTGTTGTACCACAAAGTTGCTTTCCCCTTTCTATTTGAAGTGAAACTCTCATACAGCATATGCATGTAGTTTAGCATGCATCAGCTGAGGCATAGTAATTCATTAAGCCCATGATTATCTGTAAATGCTCTCAATTAATGCCTAACCTACCCACATAACCTTTGATACTTCAATAAACTTGCATTAGAGTGTTAGACTGGATGTGGTTACATTAATAAACTTAGAACAACGTAAGTATTTTTGGAGTGAAAGAAGTTCTGAAGTAGCTAAACCTTGCATACAGATAAAGTATCTTGACCTGCTTGCCCTTCAGCCAGGCATGGCCTTTTAAAAGCAAGGAAGGCAATGTGTGAGGCTGTAATGTGGAAAAAAGAAGATTCCTTTAAGGAGGAATTTGTCTGTGAAAACTACAGTAAACAGTTCTTTTTACCGCTTTCAGAAATCATCCCTGGGAAGAGCATGTCTAGCAGGACTGCAGGAGGATAACCAGGAGTATGCTCTGATACTTCGTGTATCCCCTGGGGTGTTAGGGAATTCACCTGACACTGGTTCAGAGCCTTATTTTGCTTTTGGCCATTCTTGTGCTGAATTGCAATTCCATTGGTTTGTATAAATGGTCAATTTATATGATGGTCCCAATTCATGGCCAAGGCGTCATAACCCCTCAGCTCCATCTTGCTATGCCTGCCTTTGCAGGGGAGATGGATCTTGATCAGACTGATGGAGTCAACTTGTAGCAAATAAATCTAGGACTGCTGATTCTTTATGCCACAGTTTAACCAGAAGCTCATGCTTGTCTCCTAAAACCACCTCTGCTTTTCTTCCTACCCTCCAGCCTCAGGAGGTGAAACAGAAGAGAACCTGCTGATGTGCAGAAGGCCAAAGTAGCCAGCATCAGCATCATGAATGGAGCCGAGGATGTAGAAAGGCAGCAAGCTGGAGGTGCCTTGGATCGGGGCATCTGGATTCATCAAGGACAGTTTTTTTCAGGTGGGTGCTGACTGTGTGGAGGTAGCTTGATGGGATAGTTTTACTGAACACCAGTCTCACTAGCTCCCCTCCCGCCTCATAACCCCAAGAACTCTCGAGAGGCTTTGTGAACATGTAGCTTAGTATTGGGAGTTACCTTGGCTTTCCTTCTGCAAACCGTAGGGTTCTTTTACAGGTAACTGCATGTTACTGCTAGCATTTCCTGCCAGCGAAGTATGGTACCTGCAGGAGAAACAGGCAATAGTAATTGCTGTCTCTGAATATGCCTTGTGGGATGGATTCTAGCAGTTTGTGGGACAAAGTCAATCTTGGGCTGTAATTCCACAATATCAATGCTACCACGAGTTTTCTCTGCGTGAATTTGCTGTGACCAAGTGGCACGGATCTAGCTGAGGTTCAGGAGCTGTGAGGGGTGGTCAGCGCAAGGTGGGACTGCCCTGCTGGGCGCTTCTCAGCGGGGAGAGCCAACGCAGCGCATGGGTCAGCAGCCGGTGAGCTGCAGTCGTGGTACCTTCTGTGCACGAGCGAGATGCGGGCGGCTGCCGGCACAGCTCAGCGGCTTGACATCGGCTTTGCTCGCTTCACGCTGAGGTTGCGTTCTCTCTGAGCAGAGAAGTATTTTTTGCCGGTGGGGGCAGGGCAGGCGCGTACCCCCCACATCCTTTGGCTCTGTGAAGCTGTAGTACAAGAGCTGAGCTCGGATCTCTGCCCCTCCTCCCAGATTTTTTGAAACCACTTCAAAGCCGAGTTGGCGGACGACTGAAGCGACCGCTTCTGTGCCGGGCACGCCGCCGCTCACCTTCAGCGCCGCTCCCCGCGGCACAAAGCGCGGCGTTTCCCTTTGATTCCCGCGTTTGAAAGCGACAGGGGCGGCAGCGGGCAGCGCTCCGCGCCGGGCTGCTGCCGCCTGGCCCGGCCGACGGACGGGGGGCTCGGCCCGGGGCTCCCGCGGGGCCGCCGCCAGGGGGCGCTGCCCGCCGCCGCCCGAGCGCAGCGCGGGGCTGGGCCCGGCCCCGGCCGACGGCTGCCCGCGGCCCGCTCGGCTCCGCGCCGCGGCACGGCGGAGGCTGCGCCCCGGGCCGGGAGCGGCGCGCAGGGGGCTTCCGAGCCCGGGCCCCTCCGGCTGCCCCCCGCCGCGAGCTGAGGCCGCTGCCCGGGGGAGGGGCCTGCGCCCGGGTGGCCTGGCCTCCATTTTGAGTCCTTCTCGCCGGCAGAGACGGCAAGCGGCGGGGCACGAGCAGCAGCGGGGAGGCTGGCGGATACGTGTGCTGCGGCAGGCGGCCGAGACGGGCGGGGTGCCTGCCGGCCCCGGGGGGATGCCTGTCACGAGCGCAGGGTGGGATGGAGGGGAGGGTGGAAGAGCAGGGCGTGTCTGCGGTGTGGGTTTGCGCACCCTGCGGTGTCCTCAGAGCTTGAGACATCTGAAAAGCCTTACACATAATGTCATTTGCAACCCGAAAACGATGCAGGGCCCTCCCACGTCATGTGAGGGGGAGTGCATTCGTTACGCTGGATGCTGCTAATGCACAGGTCTGACCGCCTGCTGTAGGATTTTGGTTCGGCTGTGTGATGGCCTATGTACTGCCCTGGGGCAGTAGCTCAGGGAAGACCACCTGGTACCAAATCAAGAACCCCACCTAATGCCCTGTCCCAGTGATCTCTTATCAGAATACAGACAGAGCTTGTCTGTAGATGCCCCAAATCTGGAGGTGTTCAAGGCCAGGCTGGATGGGGCCGTGGCCAACACGATCTAGTGGGTGGCATCCCTGCCTATGTCAGGGGGGTTGGAGTTAGATACCTCTGAGGTCCCTTGCAACCTGAGCCATTCTATGACTCACTGTATGATCGTCCCTGCTCAGCTTATGAGGGCACGATCACAGCTTACAACAGTGCAGCTGCACTGCCAGCGTGTGCAGTGTTTAGTTAGAAGAGATGCAGGTCATGGCTGTTGTGCTTGGAAATGGTGGGATGGTGACTTTGCGCAGGGATCAGCAGTAATAAAGCGGTAGAAATGTGTCACATTGAAGGAAGCACCAGGTAGCTCTATGTCAAGGTGGAGGCTGCTGATGAGCGGTGTCCCTCAGGGGTCTGTCTTGAGACTGGTACCGTTTAATATCTTTATCAGTGGCAGAGACAATGAGATCGAGTGCACCCTCAGCAAGTCTGCAGGTGACACCAAGCTGAGTGGTGCAGTCAATATAACAGAAGGAAGGGATGCCATCCAAAGGGACTTGGACAGGCTGGAGAAGTTGGCCCACGTGAACCTGATGAGGTTCAACAAGGCCAAGTGCAAGGTGCTGCACCTGGGTCGGGGCAGTCCCAGACACGAGTACAGACTGGGTGGATCTTTAAGGTCCCTTCCAACCCAAGCCATTCTATGACAGACTTGGGCTAAGGTTAATAAATCTGATTTCTGTTCATCTGGTGACACTCTTCAGGTTTTATAGCTAGTGACAACTTTGTGTGCATTATAGAGCTGCAGAATCAATAGGCAACCTTTTTTGTCTATTGGTTCAGGGCTAAACTGGATGCCTTGTACATGGCTTCTTACTAGACAGCATCAAGAATCTAAAGACAGCGGTGTGTGTTCTCACCTCTCAACCCCAGCATGAGGCCTGATGCTGGAATCATATTCAGTTTCTTACAGCAGTATCCAACCAGAGTATTAGGGCACAAGCTTTTGCAAAAGGCAGTTCTGTGTGATTCAGCCTAGTTCTTGCTAGTGGAGAGTCAGTGAGATCATGAGGCCATGTCACTGGAAGTTTCTTTTTTTAAAAAAAAAAAAATCCTGTTCTTTTTGCCGCAGCTTGGAACAGGGATGTTGTATCTTTAAGGCACCCCCTTCTCATTCCACTAATACCTCAAGGCCTCTGAGTGATTCTGGAGGAGAGGATCAGTGCAGGAGTTTAAGGCATCTCTCCCTGCCCTGCTGCACTGCTCACTTACTGCTCCGAAGGCTGTGCTTTGCCATTTCCATGGAAACCATTAGTTGCTAAGCGACTGGAGCATCATCTGTGCTGAGCCCTCGCATCTAATTATCCCATCACGGTGGCGGAGAGGGGCTGGGGGGGGATTAACTCTTCTACCATGGCAGATCCATTGACAACACTTTAGTAACATTTAAAGGGACATTGTCTCCCTTCTGCAGCATTTGTCGGTAGTCTGTTGCTGAGACATTTACTTGGTTTTCTTGCATCATTTGAGCTTGAGGAGAAATACAGGTTTCTGCAAGTAGCAGAGAAACTGTCTGTCCTTGTGGCACTCTGGCTGCCCATGCGCGGAACTCTCCTGGGAGTTCTTGGGTCTTCTTTCTGGTCAAGTTATGCTTGATGTGCTTAGCTGTATGTTTGGATACTGCAGTCTTGTGGGCTCTGTCAGGGCTATACTTCTAGTCCTTCATATATCTTCTTTGCATTGTGATAGCCTCGATGCTGCCCTCACATTATTGTGCCTATCCCAAGAGCCTGATGTCATGTCTGCTCCGTGAACTATTACCAGTCCTTCAGAACTTAATTCCTCCCGCATCTGCTCTTATGGATGGCCCGCACACAGGCCAGGCCTGCGCTTCCAGTCTTTGCGTGGGGATCAGCGTACCGTTATGCCTCCTTCTGTTAGAATTCAGGTGTCTACCACATCAGATCCCCCTACAAAATGCTGTGCAGAATAGATTATGCAAATCTCTACCTTCTTGTTGCCTCTTGTAAGATTTTCTCAGCAATGGAATAGGTGGGCAACTCATTGTCTTCAGTGTGTCTGCAAACTAAAGCAAACATTACTTACCTTGATACTCAGTTCAGTATTACATTGCTGTTTGCTGCCGTGAGGGCTGGAGATTTATTCTTCAAGGAGCCACGAGGATGATTAAGAGAGTGGAGCATGTCCCTTATGAGGAAATGCTGAGGGAGCTGGGTCTCTTTAGCTTGGAGAAGAGGAGACTGAGGGGTGACCTTATTGATGTTCATAAATATGTAAAGGGGGAGCGTCAGGAGGATGGAGCCAGGCTCTTCTCGGAGACATCCAGTGATAGGACAAGGCACAATGGGTACAGGCTGGAACGTAGGAGGTTTTGCTTAAATATGAGAAGAAATTTTTTCACAATGAGGGTGACGGAGCACTGAACAGGCTGCCCGGGGGGGTTGTGGAGTCTCCTTCTCTGGAGACTTTCAAAACCCACCTGGACGCGTTCCTGTGTGACCTGATCTAGGTGTTCCTGCTCCGGCAGGGGGATTGGACTGGGTGATCTTTCAAGGTCCCTTCCAGTCCCTAACATTCTGTGAGCACTGAAAAGCTGAGGTGTAAAGTAACAATCAAGGAAAATCTTATTTCCTGAAACCTCTGTAACTGGACAATATCAGCTACCGATTGGTGAATTTTGAATGTTCAGATAAAATAATCAGTCTGAGAGCAGATTCTGATTTTGAATTTGCTAATCCAAGATCAATGTTGTGCAGGACTCATTCTCCCCACCTTAATAGACTGCATCAGGCTGAGATTCTGGGACTTGTGAGAAGAGTGGTGCAGCTACCAGTGTGACTTATCTTTAGACGAATTGCCTGAGCTTTTTTGTTTACCAGCTTTCCTGGAAGTCTGACTGCAAGGTCTGTGGTTGAGTAAATTGTATTAGCTTCTTGCCTGCTCTCACCTGGCTGGATACTGAAGAATTTCTCTGTTACTACTTTCTCCTGAGAAGCGGACACTTTGTGATTTGCTGAAGTGATTGCTTTTCTAGTGGCTAGATCTTTGAGGCTGTGGAGATTTGTTAGACAGTTTTCCTTTTTTGGTACTGTATAGGTCTGTGAACCAGCTATGGTTACTACAAGGCTTCCTGGCAGTGTTTGCTGCACCTTGCGTAACTACTGATGAGAGACCTTCATCAGCAGAGCACTTGGAAAAGTAAGAGAACCCCTCATACCTCTGTGAATTGTCTTTGTTTCTGTGTCCATCCTTGAATTCTAAAGTCTTTCACTGCAGCCAAAGTCTGCAGGCATCATCCAGCCCTGGCAATGTGTTGTGCCGACATGTTAGCAGCGCTTCCTCCAATAGCTCAGTGCCAAGGCACACAGCACCCTGAGGAGCAAAGGTGGCTGCTGGCTAGGTGGGATGGGGTAGCGGGGGGAGATGGATCAGGCGCCCCTCCCTCCCTCCCTCGCTGCCAGGGTAGGTGGGTGGATGTAGGTGTTATCAGAGCTCTTGTAATGTTCTTGGGGAGAGGCAGGTGGAGGAGACACTTACGTGGACATGAAAATGGGAAATGTAGTTAAAGTCCATATGTTAACTAAGAGCTGGAGGGAAGAAATAGATTTCTGCCTGAAGTCTCATTGGTGTTGGCATAATGCTAACAGACAAGGAAGAATAGTTCTGGAGGAGAAGAAAGCATGGGAGATGAAAGTGTTGTGCAGAGGTTCCTGTGGTTTGAAATGGAGAGGATAGTTTGAGGGAATAACATTGTTTTCTCCAGCTGAGTTTGGGAAGCACGAAATAGGAACAGTGTCAAAAGCAAAGGTCTGTGGGTTCTTAGGTGTAAATGGGATGTGTCAGGACTAACAGGAAGATGTTACAGGCCTTACCCACCTGTGTTTGTTTCACTTGCCACCATGCAGCCTGCTCATGTGCTTTCTTGTCCCCTGCATGGGGACTTCCATTCCCCAGAGTGTCAGACCGGCACTCTCTTCTCCTAAAAGAGCTGGGTGTGAGAAACTTCTGAGCTCTTCTTGATCCCTTCAGCAGTGAGGACCCCAGCCAAGCACGGGTCTAATGCATCTCCTGGGAAGGCAAGTGAGAATATCTTGCAGATCAGGGCTCCTGTTCATCTGTCCCTTGGAAACAGCTCAGATTGCTAAGCAGGTGCTGGATCCCGGTGGTTTCAGATGCTCTAGTAAGGTATTTAACATTTTTTTTTCTTTTTTTTTCTCAGAGGTCAGGAGTCAATGAGGTTACAGGCTCTGCTGCTCTGACATGCTGATGAATGCCAAGGGCAGGTAGAATGGAAGGATCTAATAGTTTTGGGTTAGACTCCTTTACTGCACAGGATGAGTTTATGGAAATGCATTGGGAAATTATACCTGTCCTCTTTGTCCTGGGGCAGACGGCAGGACTATTGGGGGGGAGGCTCTGCATAAAAGATAGTTGGAACAAGGGTACACCACGTAGAATAGCTGTGAGAGCCGCTCCTACCTGTTGGTGCAGGCCTGTATGCCACACCTACCCAGCCCCTGCTTATTCCTAGGTTATTCCGGCCCATAGCTATTTAGCATTGGGATCTCCAATTCCCTTAACTGCCCCCGTACCGTTACTGTGGGTTTGGAGAAGGGAAAGGGAGCTGGCTTGTAGACATGTTTCACGGGCAGCAGCACCTTATGAGAACCAAGGTGAAAATTAGTAGAAGGGTTGTGAGTGTAGGGAAGTCTGATGTACCTGCTTACAACAGGGTATAGCAAAATCTGACTGCCTCTGTGAGAAAGGAAGGTGGTGAGCCAGGTGAGTACAATGATGTTCGGGGGTAGGGGATGACTCTGCTTCTTAGCAAAAGTGAGACGAAGGTTGTGTGCATGCAGAAATTAAAGAAACTGTTCAGAACAGAGTTTGCCATGTGCTGGGGGCTTGCAGAGATCAGGAGAAGCAAATGTGCAAGCCTGTGACTCACGCATGAGGTCCCAGAGTCAGGAAGGAGTAATCTAAAAGCTGCTTGAGCCATGTGCTGAATGTTAATGAGGCAAGCCGTGCTCGCAGAAGTGCTGCAGCCCAGCTCCTGTCACTGTGCTTTACTACCAGTGTGGCTGATTCCCTGAAAAGAGTGAAAAGACTCATACTGGCAGAGCATGCCTGATAACTTGAACTTCTGTGACTTGGATAGCAAGGCAGGCTGGGAGCTTGCAGAGCAGAACGATTAGCACGTCTCTTTGCTCTATCTGAAAGCTCTGTGAAATGCTCCCTTTGCACCTGCAGCCTCCTCAGTGGAGAACAGCCCTCTTCTGTTTGAGAACTCCCAGTACTGCCATGCATGGGGGAGGGAACGTGGCGATGGGTCAGCATTAATCCTTGTTGGGGCAGCACTGTCCATGTCACCGGGGTTAGCAGTGTTTCTGTACCCTCTGAGTGGAGCGCGGCGTCAGGACAGAATCAGGGCAGACTCAATAAAGAGTGTTGCAGCTCTTGTCCACAGAGAACAACAAACTTGTTTCAGCAAGGCAATCCTTGTCTATCCTGGTGGATGAACGCTGTACTGGAGTGGAGCACTCAACTACAGTCACACTGTGTAGGTGCACAGTGGTTTGGACAAGGAAGAAGTTGAAGTGAAGGAGGGGAATTAGAAAGATACAAAGCAATTGCTTAAGTTGGAATTTGGCCAGGACACTGAATCAAACAGCCCGACTTCTGGGACATATCAAGGGGTTTCTAGCAGCTTGTTTGAAATATAGGACTTGGGGTCTTGCAGTTCCTCCTCTGTGGTTGGTTCAGCGATAGGTTTCCTGGCTGTTGAATGGCCAGCGCAGTTTGTAGTACTCTGACGTTCTGACATTCCGTAGTAGTCGCATTCTGACATGGAAGCAGAACTCAGGAATATCTTGCCTGGTCTGCTAGATTATACTGTCTTTGCTCTTCAGTTTCACTTGCATGCTTTCTCTTTTGCTTTTCTTTTAATTTTCTTTTGGCTTCTTGGGGCATAAAGGATTTCCAAGAAGAACTGAAGTTAGGAGAGCAGCAGCTGAGGAATCTTGCCAAATGCTCTATGCTGGTTGACAGTTCTCAAAACCAGATGGTTACTAATTAAAGGGAGTCAAGTGAGGAGGTTGCATTGGCCTCTCTGTTGAAGGAAATTTTTTTGTGACCCTGGAGGACCATCACCTTCCCCTTTGTGCAGAGATGTCTTCCAGTGCTTGTAGTTCATGGTGATTCCACAGCCATCTGCTGGGTACTGTAAGGAGGAATTGGTTCTGTTCTGAAGAAGCAGGCTCACTGTTTGCTCTAAGCCCAAGGTAGCTGCCATGAGAAGTAGGAAAGAAATGCAGTTGTTGTTTTTTTAAATAAAATAAAAAAAAATAAAGAAAACCCTTATATATCAGAGGAATTTCAGATATCGAGGAGAGCCTTTGTCCTGCAGAAAATCTGGGAGCTTTCCTTGAAGCCTTGTATTGTCAGTAGAAACAAGCCTGTCAGCGTAGCACTGCCCTTTAGCTGAATGTTACCGTCCTTGGGGAACTTCTTGTTTGCCAGTATGCTGCACCTTTCACACAGAGGAGCACTTTAAACACTGCCACTCTCAGGCCATTTGTATGCAAGTGGGCTGCTTCACGTGGCTTTTCTTCATGGTACTGAGAGCTGGATGGCTGGGAAGATGAAGGGCAAGCACAGTGTGTTTCCCTTTTTTTTTTTTTCTTTTTTTCCAAGAACATTCAGTTTCTAGAGCCAATCTTAACAGATGCACTGTCAATGCTTAACAGTTCAACCTCATGTGGAAGAATTGTGTATGAGGAAAAATGTATTGGCAGTAACAAACACCTCCCACTCGGACTCATGTCCAAGAAAAGTGTAGCAGCTTTGTCTCAATTAAATTCCAGAATTGTGGTCCTTCACAGACTCCCTTTGCTAGGAATCTTGTTCCTTCCTCCTGAAGGGCTGGATTTCCAGGGACTTGAACCAGGACTGCTGGTCATGCCTTTCACTCAGGATTGCTGGGTGGACTCTACTTTCTCAATATACCCATAATAAATTTTGCTGTCAGACCATGCTATCAGGACCAGTATATCATCTCTCTTAGGTTAGTTGCATGGTTCCAGGTTATGTCTATTGCTGCTGTGTGTTGTCACTTCCCTCCCAGTCTCTGGCTTGCTTGGTTTAATAGGTAGTTTTTTCCTTGCAGAACTTCAGTAGGGACCGAGCAACTTTGTACTTCATCTGACAGCTCACCTCTGCAGCCTTGGAGCATGTTACAACCTGGGCAAATTATGTAGACAGCCTGGAGACCAACATAGCTCCCTCCGACCGAGGAGTGCAACAGCTGCTGGGAGTTTACTGTAGCAATATAAGCACAACGTGGAAAGTGCGAAATGTCTTTGTTTTCATTAATCATGAAAACAGAGGGTTTCAGGGGGCTGCCCTTCTTTCCCATCTTCCTCTGGTGTTTGAGCACCAACAGCTGTTGACTAGAGGGCAGAAGACATAATGAAAATTTTCAGGAGCACACTGTCCACCCCAGAAATACTTGGTGATCACATCAGAGGCTGGCTATGTGATGCCAACCCAGCATTCCCTACTTTGGTGGCAGGTTTTCTGTTTGTCGAAGATGCCTGTAGGTGTGTATGCCCATGTACTGCTCACAGTGCCCTATCCTACCCTTTTGGAGGGATTTTTGAGAGTTTTAGGGATAAGCTTAGCTCTTCTGTAGGCAGCCCTGTGTCGTGCTGTTCAGTCCATTTTCTTTCTGCCCTCACCATGTTCTCTGGAAACACAAGGGCTTCTTTTGTGCCAGAGTTTTACAGGCTTGTAGACAGGAGCAGCTCTACAGACTGCAGAGTCAAAGCAAGGATCTCAAACCTAGCTCTCCTTCTAAACTGAGGAAGTTGTGCTGAGTGCCTGAATCAAGGGGTGTCTATGCAGCTTGTGCCAAATGCAATCCAAGACCCCTGGAGATCTCTTTTCTGGGAACAGCTGGATCTTGTACATCTTTACTACTTTATACCAGGTCTGGGAACACTTTACCACTGTTTAGTCTGGGCAGAGCTGATCTGACTTGCTTTAATGGTGAACCCAGAGCCTTTGGCTGCTGTGGATGATGCTGGAAATTGACTAGCTATTGCTAATGTGGCAAGAGGGAAAAGTGGCTTCCTTTTCTCTGCATTTGTAGAGAACTCTGGGCTGCAGTTACAAATGACCGTTTTCTTCAGCTCTTCAGCTACACCTTGTGTTGTGTGGCCAGGGCAGTCTGCCAACAGGACATTATGGTGCTTGGGACATCCTGGGGACTGATGGGGCTGTTCCTCTTCCACGTCCTCAGATCTTGCCAATGCGCAGCTTCCTCTGCCAGGTAGATAACAGCAGATTTCTGCAGGAGCTGCACCACCTGTGGCTCCTTGTCCTGCTGGAGTTGCAGAGCAAATGTGGACAGATGAGGTTGCTTTGCCCTAGGTGGGCTTCTCTGTGTGTTTCTGTGGAATCAGAGTGCTGGTTTGGGGTCAATCTGGAGGGAAAGGCACTGTCCTTTTGTGTCCCTGATGGCACAGCACAAATCAACCTCTGTGTGATGCTGCTGAAGCATCCCTCTCCCTGTCATGAAATATTCATGCCTTTCTCAAAACAGGCTCCAGCACAGCAAATCTGCATGTCCCTCCCCTCCCCTGCCCCCTTTACACCCCGGCAATCTGTGCTGCAGAGAGGGTGGCTGTGGGCTCTGCTGTGTGGTCAAGCCAGATCCAGGCAGCTGATCTCTGTGTCTTTGAGGAAGTAAAACAGCAGAAAAGAAGTAGAAAAACCCCAGGAGGTGCTTTTGAGTGTTAACCCCTTCCATGCAGGGAAGCACCAACAGAAGCAGAGTACAATGAACAGTCTAAGCAGTCAAGGGAGAATAAGATCTAGAGAGCAGCAGAGATGAACTAGTCCTTTGTGAAGCTGGGAAGATGGCTCCCAAACCTGGGAATCCTGCTAGAGCGCTCAGGCCCTGGTGCCATTGGATGGATGAGTTTGAGTTCATCTCGTGCAAGTTACTCTGCTTCTCTGGCTTTCTTGAAAGCTTCCTTGATTTCACTGTATTTGTTCTGCAAAGTGAGAGTCCTTGCTAGAATGTCATGGAGAAGTATTCTGTTTCCCCTGTGGGTAGAAGAGAATAAATCTTGAACCTTGGGAATTACTTCTCTTGGATTTTTACATTCGGGGCATTTTTGAGCCGCCACCTCATTTACGGTTAATATGTCAGTCAGTGAAAGTAATGTACTGAATGAATTATAGAGACACTGCTCCAGTCAGAGGGGAATTTCTGGGCTGGGAGCAAGGACTGGGAGCGGAGGCATCGAGACTCCCTCGGTAGCCTTCTGTGAGCCCTGTTGTGCAGTGGGAACCCTTGCTCCTCGCGATAGACTCTGCTGTACGCAGAGCTCCCTGGGCAGGCACAAAGAGGAGGAGGAAATGTGGTACCTGTCAGACACTACAGCGCAGGTGTTATTTGAGTGGCCTGGTTGGGCTGGTGGATGCAAGTGGTTCATCCCTCCCTGCTCATCCCCTTGAAAATCTGATTTGCATTCCCTTTTCTTCCTCTGGATCCTGCTGTTACCATGGGAACTATGTTCACAGTTGCATTTCATTGGCTTCTGGAAAAACTCCTTTTTCCCTTTTCCCCTTTTCCACCTTGGACATGAGGCCGTGGCAGTCAGAGGGTGGGGAAGCTTGCAAGGATTCTGATAACTGGGGTGAAGGCAGCAGCTAGAAGTAGGAATGGGAAAATAGGGCAAGACCTTTAGGGACCGCGGGAAGCAATTGTGCTTATGTGGTCTTTAGCTTGGTCTTTTCTGTGTCCTGTGGCTGTGAAAGGGGTCGTGGAGACCTCTTGTCCACACGTTTGCCTGCTCAGCCAAGGGTCTCTCCTGCTTTGAGACTACTGTTGTCTGTGGTGGCCTGAAAGCCACCACCAGAGCGGTACTTACTGTGTTCCTCGCTGTAGCTCAAGGGTTTTCTTGCCTGTTTCTGCTGAGACCAAGCTACTGTTGGGACTGCTGTATGGGTGAGAGAAGGTAAGGGAGGAGATGATGTTCCAGGCTCTTGTGCTGTCACTCTTTATACTGCCTTTTGCGTTGTTCAAGAAGGTTGTGCTTTGGCCCGGTAGTTTGAGAGCATACATAGAAAGTTGCAAGCAACTGAAATGCTGCATCGAAATGAACTAGCACTTGTTGGCTCACCTGTTCCTTGTGTCACTGTGCGATGCACCTCAGTGTTTCCAAGTGCAGCATACTTGCTTAAACAGGGAGAGAGATTGCCTTTGAATGAGGAAAAACCAGGGATGCAGTGAAAAGAGGTTCCTCAAGCCTGTTTTTAAGAAGGTTTGCCTTCTATTACTCTGTTCTCTGTGCAGCAGGACTAGCAACGAGTCTGCTTGAAGCTGGCCTCCCTGGGCTCTGCTCTTGTTGCCTTCCTTGGCCTGCCTAGCTGTGCTGCTAGGAAGCCAACAGGGCTTTGGCAGCCCCTCCCTGACCCCAGCTCTTTCTGTCTGGACAGATCCCGCCTTGATATTTGCACTGCAAAGCACTTCCAGCCTCTTCTTGCCAGGCCAGCCCCTGTGGTCGGTGGGCTAGCTTTGCCAGCCTTTGCTGCCAGACACAGCTCTCCTGCAAACCTCTGCATTGCCTTCCATCTGGGAGAAGATCTTGGTGCTTGGTTCTCAATGCTTATGCTGTACAAAGGGCAGGTGCCTGTTAGGCAGATATTAAAGAAGGGCTGCCTGTGCAGGAAGGAATGATTTTGATCGTTCCGGTGCCAGCTCTAAGCCACTGCTGCTCTCTGGAAGGGAGCATTTGTTTAGCTCTTCGTATTCTAGTGCAGGAATGAGGATGTATTGCGTGCTGCAGCAATTCAGCTCCTCGCTTCTGTGTGTAGATGTCAGAGCTCCGTTCGCTGTTTTTCATTGGAGCCACGGTTTCTCCTTCTCGGCATTAGAACAGCCCCTTTCTGCCGCGCACACGCCGTTGCCGTGTCACCCGCAGCCCCGGAGAGCCGCGTCTCCGCGCCAGCCGAGAGAGAAAGCGAGCTCGGCGCAGGGAGGCGGCGAGGGCTCTGCCCCAGTCCCGCTGCGGCGCCTCAGCGCCGGGTGCGGGAGGGCCCCGCCGCGCCTCGGGCGGTGCAGCTCGGCCCGGCCGCGGGGGCCCGGCCCCGAGCCGCCCGCCCTGCCCGGGGCCGCCGGGCGCCTCCCGCCGCGGCCGCCAGGCGGCGCCGCCCGCCCGGTCCGTGCCTCCCCCGCGCTGCCGGCGCTCGGCGGGGCCCGCGCGGGCCCGCGGCGGCTCCCGGCGGCCGGGCGGGCCCCGGGGCGGCGGCAGCCGGGCGGCCGGGGTTCCCCTCCCCTCCCCGGCCCGCGGGAGGAGCCGCAGCGGGCAGCGGCGGGGGGCGGGAGATGGCAGCAGCCCCCCGCGCAGGGCAGCGCTGCAGGCCCGGGAGGGTCCGAGCTGGTGTAAGGCCGGCCCGGAAGCCTCGTGCACGGAGCAGGCTTCTGTACAAAGAAAGGGATCTTCCTCTTTCCTCTTGCATCTCTGGCAGCGCAGCAGAGGGACACACAAGTATTGCTAAGACTGGAGAGGCTGGCCCTTTATGTATGTTCCCTGTGTAGCTCTGTGAGTGGCAGGTAATAACACAAATGTTGGGTAATACAGGTGTCGTAAGGTACTGCTGCCAGACGTACTAACACTACACCTTCTGGATGCGATCTCTTTGGGTTTTGAGAGGTCTGAGGCAAAAGACCTGCTTTTGCTCTTGCTACAAACAATCTCTTCTTCCTTGAAAGCTGGGACCGGGCCTGGAAGAAGCTGTAACGCAGGGTTATACCAGGACATTTTTCTCCTCATATCTGCATCTGGGTTGTTGCTGCTTCCCCTCCCTCCCCCCCGCCACTGTCACGAAAAGATCTACTGGTGATACCGAGAGGAGTGTTAGGAGAGGCAGCCTGCCTCCAGCAGCTCGCTCGCCTCGCTCTGCACTGTGGAGAAGGCAGTCTGGGGTTTGATAGTGCCCCTGCGTCAGCAAGGGTGGGTGCAGAGGGCATGCTGTAGGAGAGCATGGAGGGAGATGCGGAAGTCTGGAGCAAGAGAGGCAACTGGGGAGAAAAGTAGTTGACAAGTAGGTGGGCAGGAGGACCTCTTCCTAGTCTCAAGTTCCAGAGAGTCCTAGTGGCAGTCAGCTGAGGTGCTCAGCACCTTTGCCAGGAAAGTACCACCAGAGCTGTGTATGTATGCATGTTTTGAGAGTCTGGGGCATGGATGAGCAAGGGTTGAGTGAAAGCTGAAGGAGGAGAACTAGGAGCAGGGCTTGTGGCTTTACTCACAGTCCCCCTCTCCGGGAGCACACAGGACAGCTGGGTCTGATCAAGCAGAGGTGTGGCAGGTGAGTCTGGCTCTGTTGGCCTTGTGTACCATCACGTTCACTGCCTATCTGTAAAACTCACCTGGTTCGCAAGTCTGCCTGTGAGATGCTGCGGGAGAGGCTTTTCCCTCTGCTAGAGATTTGTGTGGCTCAAGTGTTGCATATACTAAGGTGCACATGACTGTCTTGGGAACAGAGACTGGGGGGGGACGGGACGTGGATGGCAAGCGCTAGTCCCAGCTATCAGCGTCACAAGTCATTGCTGTGCTTGCAGATGACGCAAGGCAAAAAATCAGTAACTTTTTCTGTTACGGCTCCATTTACAGAGCAGTGATTTTGAGTGACCCCAAATAGTAATTGAAATACTGAGTGAAATAGAATTTGCATCAGGCTTCTGACCTCACTCAGAACTGACCTGGTCTGTGCTCCGGGATTTGCTGGCAAAGGGCTCAAGTGCCTGCAGTGACCGAGCTCCCAGGGTTCCTCCGGAGATGGAGAGGCTGAGTAAATAATCAAAGGGAGGGGTTGCTCTCTTCCTAGGTCTCCTTCACTGTAAAATTGTAGTAACAGAGACAGCAACACCTGTTCTTACTCCTTATTCTGCCGTTTGGTTCTTCCCGGTACGACGCACCACAGACTCCTTGGTGCTCTGTGTGCAGCATAACTTTGGGAGCTGGCATCCATGTACTGCGTTGTGTGTCTGCTGCTTGTGGCCATACATACTTCTGCGTGCATGCAGAAAGCACATCTGCCCTGGCACCATCGTGGGTGTACGAAGATTTGCATGATGTCTCTAACAAGCATCCATCTGCCCGTGTGCTCCTCCTGTGCGCGCTGTGCGGCAGGCTGGCTCTCTGGGTCTGCCCGGGGAGAGGTGCGGGCTGCCAGGCGGGCAGCGTGGCCGGAGGGGAGGGTGGCACTGGCGCGCATGGAGGGGAGCCCAGGAATGTGACCGCTGCCAGCCAGCGCTGAGAGCCACCTCTGTTTGTACAGACCTGAAATCCCCTGCAGCCTGCGCAGGGCCTGCTTCTGCCTGCGCAGCTAGCCAGGAATGTCACACAGAAATCTCGCTGCTGCAGGGGGAGTGCTGCATTCCTCCCCCGGCCGGGGGTCCCTCCGGCTGCTGTTCCCTGCCCGGCTCTCGGGGTCCACACGGCACCCTCTGGGTGGGGTGCTGGGGCGAGGCGAGGCAGGGTGCACACCCCGGCCCACCCAGCTGCCTGCCTTCCCTCTGGTTCGGAGGGGGGATCTGGCTGGCTTTGTGTCACTGAGGCGCTGTGATTTCAGAGCCAACCCTGCCTGCTCAGTTTTTCCAAACCCTCACTTGGAAGGAAGGAGCCATATCAGGATAAGAGTCCTCCCCACCCACCCCATTCCCTGCCACCTTCCTAGCTCCCCAGCCAGCCCAGGCCCTGGGTGGCAGTGGGAGGTGCTGTCTTTGCTGATTGCTGCATTTATCACACCGGTGGCCTTGCTAAATGGTTTAACCCTTTGCTCCCTGCAGACGCTGCTGGCGTTTGCTTCTCTGACAGCAGGCTGGAGTCTGTCCTGCTGTCAGCTGCTGCAGCTGTGCAGGCTGCCTTGTGGGCTCCAGTTTTCATGTCTCTGCCTGAGGTGAGAGAGGCAGCTCCCACCCTTGCTGGCTGGCAGGAGTTCCTTCCTCGCTTCAGTGCCAGTAACCCTGAGCTCCTACTTGGTTTGCCACCAACCAGAGACTACTCAGGACAACAGCAGTTTAATGAGACAGTAAGCAGTGAAGCAAATGTCTGTGCAGGGCCCCATGCAATGAGAACACTGCAGCCCTGGCCCAAGTAGTTTAGGAACCACTTATCCTGTATCCTGACGTGCTGCTGGCAGTTGCACGAGGCTGCTGATGAGCTAGCTTCCAAGCAACCTGTCTCCTGGCACTTGGCACGGGCCTGTGATGCTGTAGGTACCCTTTATATGGCTGTAGCGCATAGCAGAGGCCACCTGAGACCAGGGTGCTGTAGTAGGAGTTGAGCTCATCTCCTGTGCCAGAATCCTAGTGGTATCAGGGCTTTGTGCACACCGCAGTGGATGTGGGCTGCAATGAACATCTGAGCTCATGAGAACATTAGTCTGGCATGGTCATTCAGAGCGTGTGGAAGTAACTGTCAAGGGAGAAGGCTTGAAGAACAGTGCCATGCCTGGAAACATGTGTTTTAGGAGTGCATCTGATATTGTAGTAATAGCAAAATGTACAACATCTGGAGACTCAGCACCTTTGTGATCCTGAATTGTGTCAGGAGTTTAAGTTTTTGCAAGAAGATGGTGTGTCAGCTGCACTGTGACTGCAGTAGGGTATTCTTATTTGGGAGGAGGACTGCTTAGCCTGATTAAATTCTCCTCTGGTGCTCCAGTGCAGGCTGCATTTTGCCTTTACAAATGCAGCATAGGAAGATCCCACGGGGCATGGAGGGGGCCACAGGACCCACCTGGTCAGATAGAGCAGGGCCTGACTCCCAACAGGAGGGCACTGAGCAGGAGGCTGGGGCTGACTGCATCACGTCGTATGTCATATTCATGCTCCCCAGTTTCTTCTGGCAGCAGTAAGTTAATGGCTTTGGCCTGTTGGATAGGTGATGGTTAATAAGTTAGAGTGAATGAAACAGTCTGGGATCCTCCTTTGAAAAGAGTGTAGAAGCCAAACTGGCCACTCCTGATCCTTTCTAGATTCATCTGGCCAACAGCACGTGCTGCCTAGGCAGCTACAGAAGTGGGAGAGGTAGCACAGGCTTCTCACAGCTGCCTGCTGCTGGCTGTGGCCCTGCTCAGACTCTAATGAGCGTGTAACGAGGGAGCCTATTCTTCCCTGGCTGGACTGTAGGCTTCAAGGCCAGGCACAGACCTGGGGCCTCTGCTGGGCTGGCTTTTTACCCATTTCCCTGAGTAACAGCTTGTGGTACCATCAAAACAGAAGTGGGATTGAGACCTGATGATGCAGCCTGGGAGAGATGGAACCGTGGCAGGTACTTGCAAGTCTGTGGGACAGGATCCTGTGCCAGTGTCTGAGAGAGAAGGGACACAGTGGCCTGGAGTCTATGTAGAGGGCAGGACTGTTCAGGAGAGCTGAGATGTTTTTAGGCCAGAGTCTACCTCTGCAGTAAAAAACACCTCTTCCATCTCCTTTCTGGACCTTTGCCTTTCCTGGGGAACGTGGGATGAGTGAGCCTGCACGTGCCAGGTCTGTGGATTGAGTGTTGGAGCTGCCACAAGTTTCCTACTCTGTGCCTTCTGGCAGATGCCTTTGCTGCAGACGAAGGGACTAGCTCTTAATGTCAGGCCTGTCTGTAACCACAGGGATTAGGCAACCTCCTTGCTACACCTCTGTGCTCAGGTACATCGATCAGCAAAGCAGCATGTTGTCACCAAGGTGTTTCACAGCCCCAGACTTGCTTCCTTCATCCCAGGTAATCTGTGTTCTTCCATCACCAAAGGCTCTACTGGGGGTTGATCTGAGACTGGAGTGAGCCACTAGGGAAACCGTTCACAAAGAGACAGCTCCAGCTAACTGTGAATCACATCAATTCCAGTGTAGTTAATTGGGCCTAATTAATAATATTCATAAGTGTAATGAGGGCCTTGCCCACAGGGGTCTTGTGAGGGCCTGAGCTCGGGGATGGCGTTCTGGAGAGGTGAGAGGAACGAACAAGTTCCAGAGCCATGGGACCTGGATTCCCTGTACTCTGTGTCCTCAGTGAAACTGCAACAGGACAAGGCTGTGACCCTGTAGCCCAGTGTCTTCTGTACGCCCACCACCTTTAGCTCCCTGTTTTCCTAGCTAGTGCTTTCCAGCTAGTGTGGCTCAAGCTCCTTGCCTGAGCAAATTACTCCACAGCACATCACATACATCACAGGGTTGCTGCTCAAGCTTCTTAAGAAAGCAGCATGGGCTGACCTGAGCCAAACTGTGACTACAACAGCATGAGTGTTGAGGAAGTTCCATCTCTGCTTCTGAACTTTGTGACTTGGATCTGTCTCCTGATTTTATCAAATGAAGGGGGGAAAAACAGCATCCAAAGACCTGAGGGCTGAATACTTGTGCTTTTGTGGCATTGGGGGTACCTCTGTCTTCCCAACAACTATGTAGCTTGGTTCCCTGCGTGCCTGTAAGAAAGGGTGCAGACTGAAAGGGAAAGTTGCAGTAGTGCATCAGGCTTCAAATAAAAGCAATAACAAAAACTTTCCAAAGTGTATAGCTGATACTAGAGCAGCATCATGTGATAATCCCAGTTTAGTCTGTTCCAGGACAATTAACCCTTTTGTTCCTCTGGGGATAGCTAGGAACAGCACCACCCTGTCCTTGGGTCCTTTCCATTGGTAAATGTAGTACAGACGCTCCGTGGGGTGCCTACGCACTGCGATCCCAGCCACGTATAGCATACATACCAGCACAGTAAAATGTGTCAGGAGCTTCTGGGTTGCTGGTTGTAGTGCCTCACAGTAAAGTCTGGCGTCTTGGTCGCAGGTGGCCTCCTCTTGGTCTTTGGCCCAGGGAAATCCAGTTTGGAGGGGAGGCTCTTGAAGTAGTTGGGTGTGCATTTCGCTCGTTGTACTTTCCCTGTCACTGTGAGCATGCAGGGGGTCATGATCTGGAAGAGCCAGGGAGACTGAACGCCTTCTGCCAGTGGAAGAATGAATTGACCTGCAAGAGAGAGGGAAGGATTAGCTCACTTGTTGAAATGCCCAGCACAGGTTCTCCCTTGGTGATGAGGGGCAGGCCCTCGTGTCCAAGCTGTCAAGCCAGCACTTCTCATTAGCACTGATTTGCTAGTAAAGAATACATGGGGAGAAAAATCTCCAGTGGTGTAAAGAAAAAAAGGGGCAGGTAACAGCCAGTCTGGGCTTCTCAGCCATGGGCTCGCAAACGTGCTGATGTACCAGGTAGCTCCTGGAATGAGCTGCTGCTGTGTTGTTGGCATAGGAAGGCTTTGAGGAGCTCCAAGGACTCTGCTTCCCCGTCTCCTCCCCTCCCTGTCTCTCCTAGTGTAGGTGTAATGATAAAGGAGGGAACAGGAGACTGGGAGTCAGACTCAAGTGCAGGGAAGGCAGCTAGCCCAGCAGATGTTAAAGACAGAGGCTCAGCACTGAGCTGGCAGCAGCTGATCCTCCTGCTGCCATTTCCCAGCCTCACTCGTCCACTTTTGTATGTGCAGTCTGGGAGAGGTGTGAGGGGCTCTGATGTAGGGAGCATGGGAGGCCGAGGGGAAGGGGAGAGAGGGAGAGGTGGTGAGAGGGTGACTCCCCCCATCCCCTGCCCTGCTGCATCAGGCTGAGATGGAGGGAACGAGTCGGCCTGCCTGCGTGCATGCTGGTTGCTGTGCGCCAGACAGCAGTGGCTGGGCACTGTCTTTAACCCTGTGTGCCTGCGCATGCCCTGTGAAGGGATGCGAGCCCCATCCTGCTACTGGGAAGGATGAAAACAAAAAGACGTCGCTGCCTGCTGATGTACGGCCTCGCTGCTGCTTGGAAGGGGAATGCCAGAGTACGGCGGGGTGCTTGGTATAAGCAAATGAAAGACTTCTGCCTTCAGCATTTTGTCACTGCATTTGTTGCACCCCTTGCCTGGGTTCCCAGTTCCTTAGCAGTTGTGTCTAGTGCCTGGGCAGGGGTGGGTGGCTGGACGGCCTGGGTCTGCACTGCGTGCTCCGGTTGAACTCCCCCGAGCTCGCTGCTGCTTTTTGCAAAGACCTCGATTCTGCTGTGAACTGTGCCTGTTGCCCAGCCTTCCTGTTCGCCAAGGGCGGGTGCTGAGAAAAACCTCGGGTGAGCAAAGGCACATCTGCAAATCGTCCCTGTCGTCTGCTCCGGCCTCAGCTGGTTTCCCCAGGCTCTTCTGCGGGTGGGCGAAGCCGCTCTGCTCCCGGGGGAAAACCCCGTCAGAGGAGGACTCCCGGTCCTTTCCGTTCGGCTCGGGCAGCAGCGAGCTCGCTTCTGCCTTCCCTCCCTCGGCTGCCTCCTGGCCGCGGCAGCCGAAGCTCGCCGCGCCGAGCTCCGCGGGCCGTGCCCCGCGCCCAGCCGCACCGACCCGCCTCGGCGGGGGGGGGAGCGGCGCCGCGCCCCGCCGCCCCCTCGGCACGGCCCGCGGGGAGCCGCCGCCCCGCGCCTCGCCAGGGGGCGCTGCCGCCGCGTCCCCGGGCGCCCCCGCTCCGCGCCGCCTGCGGGGCCCGGGCCCCGCCGCGCCCTGCAGCCGCCGGGCCCGCGAGGGGCGGGCGCGTCCCGCGGCGCCGCGCGGCGGGGCCGGGAGCGGCCGCCCCGGGGCTCCGCTCCAGCGGGCGCTGAGCCGCGGCGGGGCCCCCGGGCAGCTCGGGGCTCTCGGCGTCGGAGCCGCGGGGCCGGAGCGAGCCCCTGTGCGGGCCCGCCGGGGGCGGCTGGTATTTTCTTGCTGTGTCATTCCGAGGCGGGGAGGGTTAACGGCTGAGGGTCTGGCTCTGGCTGCGGCCGCTGATGTGCGCGCACACGGAGCAGGAGGGAAAGGTGTATTTTCATTTTCAATTAGGGCTGCTGCTTCCCATCAGCTGAGATTGATTGCTTGTCCCTGGATCCCCTTTAGCTCTGCAACGCTTTAAGATGCTGCCAAGTGGTCCCTGCCTCCAGCCCTCTCTTCTCTTCCCAGCCCACCCCTGAACAGTTAGTGCACTGCAGACAGGAAGGTGACGTCCTGGTTAGGATGCTGCTGGCATCATCCAGAAGCGGGTGGACTGTCTTAATAGCCTACTGTGTGCACACTTGTACAGCTCCCCTCTGCTTGCAGGGGGGAGGGAGCACGCAAAGAGCAGCCAGCGAGGCAGCTGTGTCCTTCCTCAGCTGTGTCCATCACATGCCTGTAGCAGCAGCAGTCTCCCAGTTGGGCTGCAGCTCCCGAGGCCTGTGCCATATGCTGCATGGAGGGCTTCCTTCCTGCCACCCGTCTGAAGCAAGTTGTGTATCTGAAATAGGTATTACTTCTGGCGGAGTGTGCACCCAGCTATCTCCAGTCACCTCGTCTCCCTCATCTCTGTGCTCCTTGAGTCTCCTCTGCTTCTTCCTGCTCCTGTCACCTTCACCCCAGCATACCTGTCTACGGAGGGTGGTTAAGATGTTGAAAACTGTTGGTAAAGACAGCAGTTTACTGCCATTCCTCAATACTGGGGCCAGTGCTGTGTGCGTTTGTGTGTCTTGTGTGTAGGGTCTAGGAGTGGCAGCGGGGAGGGGTTCAGGTGTGAGATATCCCTGGTTCATCAGTGTTCGAGAGCAGGGTACACGGGGTGTCAGCACAACTTAAATATGAGGCTTGAGGGGTTTCATCTGAAGTGTCGCAGTGGATCAGAGTGGGCTGATAAACCAAGCCTGAGTAACTGAGAGATGGGCGCTGAGGTCCCGATGCTGTTGTAGGGAGGTCTGGGATGTGTGCATTCACTGGTGGTATTGCTGCAGAAGGGCAAAACGGAGACCCATAGGTAATCGTATTGCTGCAAGATAACTGGGTGCGTAACGTTCCTGTTAGCACAGTCAGACACACATCCGGACAGTCGCTTGGAGGGAGACAGACATCTCCACTTAGGGGGCTAAGAGGCAGCTTCAGCCTGAGTGCCAGGTGCCAGGCGCTCTCTTCCCTTGCTGCCTATGGCCTGGACAAGGGTGTTCTGGCAGCTGCTGCCTGAGCTGGCGGTGTCTCCAAGTTGGAGGTCTCCGTAAGACCTAAAGTCCTGGTAGCAGTCACTCGCTGCTGCTGCTGCTTTGATGGTCGCCCTGTGGAAGGCTGACCTGGCCACGGCAGCAGCGCCGCAGCTGCAGGCTCAGCCTGGCTCTGCCTTGGTGTCGGCAGTGCCCAGCTCTGTCTGGACGTGCTCTTGCGTGTCCGTAAAGCGCGAGTGCCGTTTGGAACGAGGGGACCCCCCTGTTCTGCGAGGTGCCCCTCTCCCTTTCCGTGACCGTGCCGTGGTTTGCACGCAGAGCAGGCGTTCAGCTTGGGGTCTGCTGCAAGGAGTGCCGGGCCGAGCCCTCTCCTGCAGGCTTTATTTCTTTTGGTGCCGTTTGCCGCGTTCCGTGGCACGTGGGGAAAGTTTCTCGGCCGCAGGCCCCTCGCAGAACCGAGGCCATTTTATCCGCACCCCCGCGGGGCGGCCCGTCCCCCGCCTCGGCGCTGGCAGGGGCAGGCCGGCCGCGGCCGGAGCCTTCACCTGGGCGCGGCGCGGGGCCGCCGCGGGCCCGCTCGGGGCGCTCCGGGGGAGCGCGGGGACGGCGCCCCCGAGCCCGGCGAGGGCGGCGGGGGGCTCGGCCGGGCCGGGCCGGGCCGGGCCGGGCGCCGCCGCCCCGCGCCCCGCCGAGGGCGGGCGGGCGGCGGGCCCCGCGCCCCGTCCCGGCGGCCGGGCGGCTCCGGCGCCGCCCCGCAAGGTGCTCGTCCCCGGCAGGCCGCTGGGAGGCCGGCGGAGAGCCCGCGATCGGGAGGCGGTTAATCGGCGGCGGAGCGAGCGGGGCTTTTATTTTGACAGGGCAGCGCTTGGCTCCTCGCACGGAGGAAAGTGAATGATCCTGTTTCTCCAAATGATTATTCAGGCTCCGGCGGAGAAAGGAGCACTCGGCACGCAGCGCCTTGCCCCTCGCCACGGCGCCCCCGCCCGCGCCCGGGCTGCCGCGGCCGCCGGCACCGGAGCCGCCCGCCCGCGCCGGGCCGCCCGCACGGCGGGGAAGCCGCCCGCGGCTCGGGGCCGCGAGGGAAGCCGCTGCTCGCCGCGGCCGGCCGCCGACCTCCGCCGTCGGGCGCGGGCTGGAGCCGCCGCCGGCGAGAGCGGCAGGAGCGGGGCGCCGGGCTCCGCTCGCCGCGCGCCCCCCGCGGCCCAGCCCCGGGGCGAGCGGCGGGGGCACGGCCCGCGGCCCTGCGGCGGGCGGCCGAGCCATGAGCCCGGCCCGCGCGGCCGGCCCCGCGCCGCCGGCCGGCGCTGAGCAGCCCGCGGAGCAGCGCCGCGCCGCCACGGGGGGCTCGCCCGGCCTGCCCTGAGCCGCGCCGCCGCCGAGGTGAGTGCCCCGCCGCCGGCACCGCGGCCGCGCTCGGCGGCGCCCCATTGTTCCGCCTCGGGACGCGGCGCCCGCGCGGCGCCCGCCCCGGCGAGCGGCGGCGGCGGGCTCGGGACGCCGGCCCCGGCCCCGCGGCGGCGGCCCCGCGGCTGTCGGGGGCGGGCCGAGCCGGGAGCGGGGCGCCGAGCCGGGAGGCGCTGAGCCGTCCTGCCGCCACTCCCGGGGGGCGGCGGGCGGCCGGAGGGAGCGGCGCCGGTGCGTTCCTCAGCAGGCGCGGTAGGAACTTGCGGAAAGGGCCCGGGCCTCGGCGCAGCCCGGCCGGGGCAGGTGGCGGTTCCCACGCGGATCCGGCCCCTGAGCGGCGGTGCGGGGCGCGCGGCTCGCGCGGTCCGTGTCCGGCCCAGGCTGTGCAGCCTCGCCGACTGCATGGGTTGGCCAGGGCTTTGCTGTCAACGCTCGTGCTGTCTTTGGGTGCGTCTCGGACGTCACCTCTGGTCTGCGTGGCCCTTCCAACTCTCTTTTTACATTTTAGAGATTGCTTTTCTTGGGTCCTTCGAATCTGTCGCTTCTGCTGCTGCTGGTAACTCCACAAGGAGCAGAGAGCCTGATCTGGGCTCTGCTGTAGATGCAAAGAACTTCTTACTTACACCGTGCCTGGTTTTGCCTGGGCCGCTCTGGATTTTGCAAGGCATTATCAGTGGTGTTAAAGCCCCAGCAAGGACTGGAGCAGGGATTCCTCTGTTTGGAGTCCTTGCACTTCACGTAGGTAGGGTTGAAGTAAATGCTCTTGTTTGAGCCCGCCCTCGATGCCAGCTCTCTCCCCTCTTTCTTTCAGTGCCTTGATCGATGTGCTTCTGTTCTCTCCTGAGGTAAATCAGGCATGCGGTCAGTTTGGAGGAGAAAAAAAAAAAAAAAAAGGAAGGGGGGAGGAATCTTAGACGTATGTTCTTTCCTTGTGCTTGAGCTGTGCACAGAAAGGAACCGATGTAACAAAATCTTCGCTGTGTTGTATTAGGGACATGTCATTAGCAGGTGGTGACTTGTCCTAGCCCTGCTCTGCTAGCAACCACTTGCTGGAGTAGAAATGTGAGAAGGATGCATATCTGAACACGTAAGTAATGCTACATGACAGGGCAGGCTGTTGTGTTGTTGCTTGCAACGTCTGCACGCCCTGGGGGCAGTGCTATTCGACAAGGTGTAGGGCTGTGGTGTCCTATGGTTGTGTCCTGGGCATGCGACGCAAAGGGATCCTGACAGTGCGGTGCAGATGACAATTGCACACCTTTGGCTGTGGTGTGTCCCTGCAGAGCAGCACTACGAGATTTAGCTGTCTGCTGCTGACCTGTGTAACCTGCTCTGTGAGTGCGGCTCCAATTCTCGACCCCATCCAAATACTGGTTCATGCCGGGCATGCAGCAGTGACACGCAGCTCAGTCCGTCTGTCCATCTGTTGCCAGGTCTCTGCACAGGGTTGTGCACGTTGTTTTGCTACTTTCACAGCAGGCAGGATAAGAAACTGAGTCACAGAGGAAGTGATTTGCCCAAGGTCTCATGGCAAGGCTGTGTCAGTGCCAAAGCAGGACCTCCTCTGACTCCAGTGCCATGGCTGGCTGTAGCTGTGCGTGGATATGTAATACACCTGGGGCTGATACTGATACAAAGATCACCGAGTCCACACTGGTGCACGATTCCCTCTTTCTCCTTGGTAGAAAGAAAATCCTGGGAATGTGTCAGTTTGTTTTTTCTACAATAATTGCCATCCTCATTGGAGTTTTTTTTTCCAGAGCATTCGTACTCTAAATGCTATAGAGTCTTTGTTTTCTTTTTTTTTTCATGTATTTTGCCATTTCTGCTGTGTAAATGGTGTGATCAGTGCCTCCTTGCCACCTTGACCTGTATCTTTGATACCTAGAAGATCCATTTTGTGGTGTTCAGTATTTTCTGTTATAATGTTGTAGGTGCCACTACATCTGCCTCCCCCTGAAAGTCCCTTTCCTCTTTCTAGATGCCTGCTAAAAAAATTAAAAAAAAAATGCAGCACCTAACTGAAATCTTACAAATTTAAAACCACAGATGTTCAGTTGAAGAAAGTGAAAAAATGATGTATTTTAAAACCCTCTACCTTTTGCATCGTATTGTGTTGGTTTGGGAAGGTTGCTGTCTTGCTGCTGTGTAACAGCGGGGATGAACTGCTACGTGAGGTGACTTGGCTGGCGTGACGCTGGAACCACCAGCTCTTTGCTCTTCCATGGCAGCTGCCAGAGATGCCCTGGAGTTAAACTGGTGCACCTCCAGTATAACCAGCAGGTCCACAGAGCTGTGCACCTTGCTTGTGCATGCTTGGAATCTTCGAAGTCCAAGCGCATCTAGGCTCTTCAACCCAGATAGAGTGAAATCCTCCACACTTGCTGCTCTGGCGGGAAGAAGTCTTTGTTTTTCCTTCTCCTTGCTGTTCATTCCTGCTGAAGTGCTTGGAGTGCTCTCCCTCCCAGTAGTGCTTCCTGTGTGAAGAGGTGTGGAAGGGAGCATTAGCTACGCAGGAAGCTCTTGGTTCCCTCTTTGGGAGCATCACATGTGTCCTGACAGGTGCTGTTTCTCATCGTTGTAGAGCTCTTTGTGGCTTACCCTTGTCGTCTGCCGTTGGTTGATGAGTCCCAGGTAAAAGATGGGTCTTGGGATTGTTTGCTGTGCGCTGTCTCTTGTGTGTTACGGTGTCTAGTTCAGCGTTGGGGCGTCAGGGCAACCTTTGCTTCTTTGTGCTGTCTTAGATGATTGCATCGGGTTTAGCTGCTGTTAAGAGTGGAACTTCAGCTACTGGAGTGCTCTGGTACGTGCCTGTCTGCCCTGAGGTCCAGATGTGTTCTTGCTGGGATTAGTTGTTTATTCTAACTATTATGATAGGTTTTAAGCTGCTTGGGTCTAGCCATTTCCTGGGGATGGCATAGGCTGGGTTCCAGCTCTTAATTCCTTAGTGCTCTATCCAGGTTTAGATACTCTGGCTGATGGAGCTCACATGCAGGCCTTTTCTGGGGGAGTAGGTCCCCAGTGGAAAAATATACTCGACAGATTTTTGCTATTCCTGCCCGAGAATCCGCCAAGGGTCTGTTTCACCTATGAGTCCTAGCTGTCTGAACTGCTGCTTTCCAAAACTCCCTCTAATGGCGATTTTCTTCTGCTCCTATGAAGACAGGCTGAGAGAGTTGGGGATGTTCAGTCTGGAGAAGAGAAGGCTCCAGGGAGACCTCATTGCAGTCTTCCAGTACTTAAAAGGGTCTTATAAAAAGGATGGAGAAGGATTCTTTCCTCAAGTAGATAATGATAGGACAAGGGGGAATGGTCTTAAACTGAAAGAGGATAGATTTAGATTAGACATTAGGAGGAAGTTCTCCACTGTAAGGGTAGTGAGGCACTGGCACATGCTGCCCAGAGAAATTGTGGATGCCCCATCGCTGGAGGTGTTCAAGGTTGGATGAGGCCCTGGGCAACCTGATCTAGTGGGTGGCATCCCTGCCCAGGGCAGGGGGGTTGGAGTTAGATGATCTGTAAGGCCCCTTCCAGACTGAGCCATTCTATGATTCTGTCTGCTTCTGCATCCCATGGGATCGCAGGGAGCCCATCAGGGAGTGCTCTTCTCATCACCTTCTCCATGTTGAGGTCACTCTGGAGCCATAATGGAATTGGTTGGCTCTTTCTGCTGCTGTGTCTTCCCAGAGATGCTGACACGCCCCCCATGGCAACATAGTCAACATAAGCCCAGCATTTGCCCCACAAATATTATTTTCCTTGTGCTGGTGCTCTTTTGGTGCTCAAAGACTCAAAGCCATGCCAGTGCCTCTGTCTCCCCCTGGAAAAGGGGGAGAATAGGAAGGTTGTGCTAGATTTGTGGTGGATGACACTGAACAGAAACTTTGATACAGAAGGTGTACGGGTGTATGGATGGACAGGGATATCCTAGAGACACGATATACAGACACAGGAGTATGTCACCAGTGTTATTGAAGCCCTATCAGTGAAGCGCTAGGAGGTTTGCTAGCATGACTCTTCTGGCAAATCAAACTAACACAGGGTAGGCCTCAGCGTCACTTGGCTCCACTGGGCTGAGCTTCCTTCTTCCCAGGAAGATGTGGACTGACAAATATGGGTTCTGTTGATCTCATGTGTGATTCATTGTTTCCAGGAGGTGCAGGAGCTTTGGTACCGACTTTAAGTGGTTTGTTGATCTCCGTGAGGTTAAAACTACCTTATGAAAACAGAAGTTTGTGGTAGCGATGAAGAGGTGGTAAAATACATGCCTTGGGGCAGAGGGTCTGGGAAAGAATTGCAGCTCATTCGCTACTCAGTTCTGCATTTTCATCAGTTCTGAGATGGGGGTGAGGCCGAGGATTGTAGGAAAAAATGCCTTGTTTCTTCTTGACTTCTGTTTTGAAGTGTACTACCTTCCAGTAGGCCTGTTTCTACTCCTCTGATTTGTGTTCCCTTCTGTGAGCACTCCCCTGGGAAGCCCTGAGTGGATGCTACCCAGGAACTGCTACTGGAGAATGGCAGAGATGTTCTTCTGTTGCTCTGTTTTGCCCTTCTTTAGCCTCTGCCTGGCACCAGCCACACCACATGGTGTGGATCAGAGGCACCCTTCCTCCTTCCGTGGTGCATGTTCCAGATCATCTGCTTCACACCAGGCAGTTCATACGAATGAGGAGCTGGTTTTCTCTTTCCCTGCCTGATTTTCTTTGAAACTCAGTTCCTCGTCAAAGGTGGGAAAGAGTAATGGATTATTTTTTGAACTGGGACCAGTTCACATTGGCGTTTGTAGCTGCCACAAGGCCATACTCGGCAGGAGTCAGCACAGAGGAAGCAGTTGGTGTCACTGGCACCTGCTTTTGATTTAAGGGAAAGCCACGTTACAGAGGGGCGCCCTGCCAGGGGCCCTGCCTGCTCCTCGCCTCCTTGGCAAGCAGAGCAGTGCTCGTCAGTGCCCTGAGCTTTCTGGTCGCTGGTGTGGTAGAAGAGGGACACGGGACACCTTGGCATGGCTATCCAAAGCCTTAGAAATGGGTGCACTGGACATCTGCGTCCTGAGCAGGTCTGAGTCCTGCTTGCTGCTGCCCTCCCTTCCCAGCTTGCAGTCCTGCTGCCACCCTGTGACACGCTGCCGGTCTCGTGCCTCTCCTGACCTGGCAGGGTTTTCCTGGCGCTGGCTGTGACCCTCTGCCGCAGCAGGCAGCGTGGGGATGCTGGGGTGCACCACTCGAAGCAGTGCAGTGGGAACCTGTTCCTCTCTCACTGGCTGTGCGTCCAGGCTGGGTGCAACTCCAGGGATGAGGCCTCTACCCACGTCCTCAGCTGCCAGCTCTTCCTGGGGAAGTGGGGTTGGTTCTTCAGCGGCTGCTGGTGCCTGGACAGATGGCAGTAGTGACTCCCCTCTATCCCTGTGTGGCAGTGGTTCCCAGCTCCACTGCACAGCCAGGTGGGGAGGTCAGGGCCTGTACCTAGCATCTTGTCACGCTGCATCCTTCTGGGCAGATGTAGGCAGAAGAACGTGCTGTCTGTGCCTGGGAATCTCTGGCAGACTGCTGCTCAGGTGAAGGCAGGTCAAGTGCCAGCTTCAGCCATGCGCCATGCTGGCGGGGCACAGCCCGCTTCAGCTCAGAAGCTGTTGTTAGCTGCGTTAGCTCGGCACCAGCGCTAGGTGGTCGTGCCTGTCGGCTAGGGACTCTGGGACAGCAGGGAGCAGGTTGTCACGGGGCAGGTCCCAGCAGAATCGATATGGAGGAAGGCCCCCTCCTGAGGTGGACACGCTGGCCCTTGCTTTACAGGGGACCACAATGGTCTCTGCCCTTCCAGAGTCCAGATTTCCTGACGAGAAATGTCAGCTTCACACTTTTATCTTCCAAGACAAAAGTCCGTTTTCTCAGGGTTCTGCTTCAAGGGTGATAAATTGAATTACAGCTGTTCTCCACATGCTTCACAAACTTTCATCCTCTCAGGTCCCTAGTGTAGAAGCTGCAGACTTCACCTTTCAGTATGAGTGACCTGTTCTGCTTTGGTCAAGGAACAGAAAACGAGCTCCTCTCCGACTGCTAAGTCTCCCCTGCCTTCAGGAATTCCAGAGACACTACAGAAAACTGCACTTTGTCACTGGGCTTGGCTTCCACCAGGAGCAGGATCTAGCTGTTTTTGTGGGTTGTTTTGTTTTGTTTTTTTCTTTCCTATTTGACACAAGAGGCCTTGAATCCCAGCAAGGGGATGATGGGGGAGCCTCTTCTGATGCTAGGGGTAAAATATCCTCAAGATGGCTTTAAGACTGGGCTGTGTGCTGTGCCCAGAGGTGGGGCGTCACCCTGTTTGGTGAGGAGCTCTGCTGGAGCCAAGTCCTGGGCCAGATGCCAGATTTGTGATCCATGCCAGAGAGGGCGAGACTTGGAAAGCAAAGTGGAGCTCCTCCTGTGTGAGAGATGGCCTGAAATACCGAGCAAAACCACAGAGTGCTCCTTGTTCCTGCCTATGCCTACTGGTCTTCCCTCTCCCTGAGTGTGTGGGAGGCCACAGGACTGATCTGCTAGAGAGCAGGAGGGCTGAGCTCTGCAGGCAGCCAGGACACCTCTGCTCCATCCTGCCTCTTCCGGCTGCTGGTTGGGTTGATTTTTTTTTTTTTCTAAATATGTTTAACCCTTCTTTTCCCATTGCACTGTTTTCCCTCATCCTTGCTGCTGTTGGTTTGAAGGCTGCCTCCTTGCACACGGGATCTCCAGAGCGATGCTATGTACAGATGTGTTGCTCTTCCTGACTTAGTTCAGCTGAGCAGCTTTCCTTTTTCTTGTTCTGCTGCTTAATGTAGTGACTGAGGAGAAGAACGAGCCAGGATATGGTTTGTGTAAAAGATGCTCCACAACACTGACTGTTTACAGACTCTGTGCTTCTCGAAATGTAAGCACAGGAAATGCCAGGCTCTGCTGGGGTTTGTGTGCGCAGTACGGCTCTGTGCATGTTGTGTGTCTTTCAGCCTCTGGCAGTAGCAGTGTTCTGCACTGTCACAATCCAGAGGAGGTTTCTAGCAATCCACAGAAGCAAAGACTTGCTTTTTTCACCTCCAAAATAGAGACTGAGAGGAAAAGTGAAAGGAAATGACTTAAGTGAAGACAGGAAGCGAATATGGGGCAGAGCTAGGGATAGAAGCCAGGAATCCTGATTCTCGTTCCTTGCTCTACTTGTCCTTAGCTGCTGCTTTGGGTCTCAGCCTCCTGTTTGAGCCTAGGCGTAAGTGGGTTTTTCTAGAAGCTGGTAAAGTAACTTCTCTCGTGACGTGTCCTCCACACTTGCTGTGCTTGTGAGCATTCCAGTCCCTGAGTGTCTGATCTCCAGGATTTGCCCAGCTGAGAAAACTGTGATTTAGAAAGCTGTGATTGGTGTGGTTGCAGCAAAAGTCACAAACTGTCTTTGGCTGGTGACTAGTGCCCAGTTCTCCAGGGAGAGCTGTGGTCCACGAAGGGACTGCTGTGTCTTTTGTAGAATGGACAGGGAAATGGCTGTCGTGACTCAGGGGATCAGGATGCTCTGGTGAGGATGGGAAATGAGTCTCGATGTAGAGCAGCAGAGGAGGAGGGTGGCTGGCAGGGCTGGTGTGCAATGAGCTTGCCCCGCCTCTGCCTGTGTGGCCTCTGCTTCGTGCATGAGAACAGGAGTCCCTGGAGCAGAGCTCTGCTGCCTTTCTCTGATATTTGTGCCTGTGAAAGAGCTAAGAGTTCTGAGGCACTGTGGGCTCAGTGCACAAATACCAATTCATGCCCTGTGAAATCATCTGTGAACCTTCTACCCTCCCCTCGGCTCTATGTGATACCCTTTGGAGAAGTGTCTGTGTGTGGCCAGGTCTCTCATTTGTCACGAGCTCCAAACAACCACAGTGGCTAGCATTTGCATGGCCTCCAAACTGTCTGCTCTACGTGTAACGGAGGAAACAAGCTGGTGAGGTGCGTCCTCGCCTGGTGCTTGCTCCGTGGAGACGTGCTGTTCTACCAGGGCACTGTGCCCTTGTCTGGAGGAGGCAGTGGAGCCCCAAGCTCTCCATGGGCAGTGACTGGGGGGAAGAGGGCTGCGTTTGATACGGGGCTCAAAGCCACGGCTCCTGCCACTGGTCTCCTTCATCTGGGGAGCTGCTGCCACCCAAGCTGAGGCTGTGCGAGCTCACCGGCTGCTCAGCTGGCAGATGGTTGTTTGTTAAATGGCCAAGAAACATCCTGCAGTCATGTCTCTCTCTGAGCTGCTGGGCTTAAATGTCAAAGGGTCTTACTCAGGTCTCTTTTAAGGGCTTAATTTAAGGGATGCTGTTTCTTTTTGGTTGCAACATGAAGTTGGCTCGTGGATGGTGTTTCTTGACTTGGCACCCAAAGCTCGGTAACTGTCTCACTGGGTGTGTATCAGTTGCCTGATTCTGCAGACCGGGACTCCGTGGAGCATTTCAGTCTTCCCAAGAGAAAATATATTTTTAATATTCTCTTTAGAAAGAAGTTTCTGTTGACTAGTTGCGTATCGGTAAGCACTAGTTGTGTGTCGTATCATGCTCATCTTCCGTTGTGGCTGCATTTCAGCAGTGAAGTGATTGCTACTTCATGCTGGTGTGTGTTGCACTGCGCTGGCTCCTGGCTTCTTGAAAAGACACAGTGCGAGGCTGCAGTCAGCAGAGGATGCTGGCTCGCAGAACTCAGTTGCAAGGGTCCCGAGCAGCCACGCTGTAGGTCTCCCGCAGCATTGGTGGCCTGCGGGCACAGGGTAGCAAGGAGGTAGCTGGGAAGCTTCGAAGGGCAGTAACTAATCAACAACCAGGGCTGAATCTCTGGGTGACTCTTCCTGACAGCAAGCTGGCCAGGACTGTGGAAACCCCTACAGCACTGGAGCTTTCACCACTTCCTTGGCAGGATGTGTTCCAGCACTGGTCTGTAACAGGGGATCAGGCCAGACGGGGCCTGAATGAAGCTGCTCCGGCCACAGGCGGGCCTCAAGTGCAGCAGTCAGGCTGGGCTGAAAGCTGCTTGTGTCCTGTGTCTGTGCAGCCTTGTTTGAACTTTTCCCTGGCAAGGAGCAAAAGGAACTGGGGAGACCTCGGGCTGGTCCAAGCAAGTTTCCTCTGCTCTCCCCGCCCCCAGATGCAAGTTGGGGGAACAGCAGCAGCTCCAGACTGCAGTCTCGGAGCTGAGCAGTTTGGGGGCCTTGGTCCTGACTGCTTTTAGAGCAAATGTTTTTTGCCTCTGGTGTTCTCTGCCTCTTGGGCTGCGATGCAGGGAGGGGGGAAGTGAAACTGTGGTTCAGAACAAGCCCTTTGGATGGCAAGAAAAATTGCTGAGTAGCTGGTTTCCAGGTTGCCGAGTTTCTAGCCAGGGCCTGGCACGGCTGCCAGAAGCAACAGGCTTGGAATTTCCTCTGCCTGGTGCCAGCTCGTCTTGGGCTGGCCACAGCACCTCTGCTGGGGCCAGGGCTCCCAGAGAGCCCTGTGGATGGGGCACTCCCAGAGCAGGGGCTACACTTGGAGCCGAGCACTGCCCCCTTCGTTTTTGGTGCCTGGTTTCTATTTTCTTTTCCAGGGTCCAAGCTGTTTTGAATTACGCAGCCTGCGCCTCCCGCGGGGCTCCTTGAGCAGCCGCCTAATGAGCTGAGCTCCTGACAAACTTTGCTCTGGCTCTGGCTCTGCTAGGAAAATTTTACAGCCTTTTCAGAAAAAGGAAATGCCAGGAAAGGCCTGTCTCTTCTTATTTTTATGAGGGGGTCCCGGTTGAGAGGGGGTGAGATGGGCTTGGAAAAGAAGACAGGAAGGGGTTTGAATGCTGTGAAGGCTGCCCCCCCCCCCCCCCGTGTGCTTTCTAGTGATTGGTGTGAGACGGGGTGACACTGGTGTGGTCCCTCCCTGCCATAACTGCGCAGCGTGGGGCAAGACCTGCAGGGCGCTTGGAGGGTACATTGTGAGCACGAGGAGAGGGCAGAAAGAAGCGGCATGCCTTGGGGAGGCAGCAGTGTGAATGGCGATGGATCAGGGCCAGCTCTCTCTGCAGCACCAAGCCTTTCCACACCCCGCTGCTGGCTCCTTGTGGGAGTTGGCTGGGGGGGGACGACAGTCCCGGCAGTTCCCTTGTCCCCAGACTCAGCAGCAGGCAGTGCCTGATGTCGATTGCTGTCTGCCAGCTGCCGATTCCTGCCCCTCCAGCCCCAGCTAATGGAGAGTGCGTGGGGACCAGACCTGGGGCACTGTCACCTGGGAGGGCAAACGTGTACAAGCTGGCATGCCAGCATGCGTGACTGCCCCCGCTGCAAGGAGGTGGTGGGCTGCGTCTTCACTCACAGCTGCTGACATAGTTACTGGCTGGTTAATCTTTGCTAATTACATTTTTCTGAATGGCAATGTCTTTATTTCTGCTGTAGGAGCAGGCAGAGGCTCCTGCACACGCGTGTGTTGCGTGGCAGTCCACAGGGCTTCACGGGAGGGGCAGCAGCGGGTGCACAGGGCTCAGCTGGTCTTGGGGCTGGGCTGTGGGTCTCCCTGCCTTGGAAAGCAAGCGTGCCAGAGTCTGGGCTGGGCCTGGAGGGAACAGGGTGCAGGGATGAAGGTGCTGCTAGCACCTTCCGTCTGCAAGGAATCGTCTGGTATAATTCACCGCCTGTGGCTGAGGGACCTTGTTATATTGGGAGAAAGTGGGGCACAACGCATGCTGTGACTTGACCAACTCCACGTGGTGAGACGGTGCTGAGAGGGGAACCAGGAGCCCTCGTTTCCCACCCTTAGCTTTGGATAAACTTCCCCTCAGTGAGGTGTGGAGCTCCTGCCCCTGCATTTGTCTGCTTTCCTTTAGCAGAGGCCACTGATGGCGTTGCTGGCCTCTGAGAAGCGCTCTGATCAGACGGATGCTGGGATGCAGGCTGCCTGGGTGCTGGTCCTCGCCACCCTTCCTGCAGAGCCTTGCGGGGCCAGCTGGGCCCAGGAGCTGGGAGCGCTTCTGCTTGCTGGTGTCGCCCCCTTTGTGGTTCCCAACAAGGACGTTCTGTCCAGCGAAGGGTGGGCAGGTAAGCAAATCATTACCTTCCTTTTCAGATCAGCAGAGCCTTGTGGTCAAAGTGTAGCGTCAGCGTGAATCTTGCAGTCAGGAAACTACCTGTGGTCTTTGGCTGAGGCGTTTCGGGCTGTTCTGGTTTTGTGGGGCAGGGGCTTGCCCTCTGTCTTGGCTGAGAATTAGCTTCTTAGCCTGCCTGCTTGGTATCTGCTCTTGGCTGGGTGCTCCTTGTGTGTCCTCGCTGTGTCCCAGATTTGTGTCTGATGGTCAAGAGGCATCTGTGGGGACAGAGGTGGAGATGGTGGTTGGAATATGTAAAATTGCATCTGCCTGGGGAGTTGTGGAGCTTCTTCAGTGGGAGGGACTGAGGTTTCTGTGTGATCTGTAAGCATCAGCTGCTGCCAGTCATAGTCAATGAGCTTCACATGCGGGCAGTGATTGCCCTGGGTAGAAGGAGCCTCGCGCCAGTCCTGCTTTGAGGGCTTTGCCTGTTCTGTCTGTCAGGAGGGTGGCTCTGGATAGCTATTTGATTTGGCAGCCTGTGCAGGCCTGGCAGCCCTAAGAGTGGGATGCAGGCACCAGAAATGTGCCCTCCTCTCCCTTTGTCACTTCTCCCATCCCCTGCTTTCTGCTGTGCTGGGCAGGAGAAAGCACTTCCCTTGGGCTGCATCCCCTCCTCCACCTGGAAAATGAGTGCTAAGTCCTGCTTCTTTTCACAGGGCTCACAGGCAGGAGCAGAGACCTTATTTGACAATAGAGGCCAAGCTCCTTCGCTTTGCTGCTCGGAGGTATGAACGTAGCCCTCCTGTTGATTTTCTCGCAGAGTTGAGGCATTGGGTCTCCTCTCAAACTGGGTCTGCCTTTTGCTTTTCAGGCATGACTGGGCCAGCACAGAGTCTTCATCTTGTGCTTGTATTTCCGCTGCTTGCACTCTGACACTGCCGTTAGCATGGCCTGGCTGAGTCTTGGCTGCTTGAGAACTAAATCCCAGGCAGTCCTAGCACTGCTGGCTGCAGCCACGAGCGGTCTCCTTACCTAGAGCTGGTACTGGTGATGTTGAGGAACTGAAAAGATGGGCTCCGTAGGGGGTGGAAGAGAGTACCTCATCTCTGAAACGTGTTGGAAGCTGCCACGAAGCGGTGTGCAAGTCCTGCAGCAGTGTGCAGGCTGAGGGCATGGGCATGTCTGGGTGAGCGGCGGGGAGTGGACAGGGGAGGGAATAAGTGGGGAAGCAGCCTGCACATATAGGCTCGTGTCTTCTGTCTGGCGTGCACTGCTCTGGCTCTCGTGCCTCTGGGAAATGCTGTCCTTCCCTATCACATCCTCTGAGAGGTTTGCACCCGCAGCTCCCTCCATTGCTGCTTTTCGAGGTGTGTGGGGCCGGAGGCTGGATGCTGAAGGTTTGGGCCTGTGCCATTGTCTAGGGACCAGCGGATACCACGGGCCTGCAACTTGATTCCTGTGGAGAAGTTTCCATCTGCAGCTTTGGGGAGCCCAGCAAAGGATGTCAGCTGTGTACCTGGTTCTTCTCTGAGCCCAGGTCTGAAAGATCTAGGCCAGGTCTAAACATCCATTAAGCAACGTAATGGGGAGGACTGATTTGCAAACAAAACGTGCCGTTGGATCAGCTGTTGTGGTACTTCCACAAAGTAATAGCAAACTATTCCAGAAACAGCAAAATGCATTTTTGCTGTTGTTGCTTATTTCTGTGATGCCCTCTGCATATATCTGGTTTAGAATGGCTGAAGTGGATGTTTTTGTACTCTTTCATTACTTTCCTAATTGTCAGTGGCAAATCTTTCACAAATCTTTCACAAAGTTTCACATGAATTTCACACTGCAAAAGGAAAGTCCAAAGACGTATTTGCCTTTTTTTGCTGTTGGTACAGTACAACCCCAAATGAAGAGCAGATAAGTGCATGAGAATGGCTTCACCGGCCAGCAGCACCTCTCATTCCCTACCATCTCCGCAGATCAGTAGTTCTGTAGTGCTCCAGCTGAGTTTCTCACCTCCATTGGAGAGTGCAGATGGAGAATGCAGTGCAAGTTGCACTCCTTACTCTTTTAAAGCTTCCTTTAAAAAAAAAAATAAATCTAATTCAGTGCTTTGGAGCCTGTTTCCAAAAAAAAAAAAAAAAAGCCAAAAACCTCACTCATCACAAGCCCATTTTTGCTTGTTGTAAATAATTTTTTCATCAGTTGAAGTTCTAAACATTATGTTGATAATAAAGGAGTTACTTTGCCTCAAGCAGAACACTAGCAAAAAAGTGTTTTGCCTTTTCCAGATATTTTAATACAAGCTCTAATTCCAGCCCTGATTTTGTAGGTGCGTGTGTTATTTTAGTGAGAAGAGTGATTTACCTGCCTGAGCATTTACATGGTTAGGACTTTAAGCAGCTGTTTCCTACCTCACATAGGGGTTTCAAAGTATTCAGGGACTCAGGTACTAGTGGCAAATGTTTATCATTTGGTTTATTATGCTTTTTAATCCAAAGTAATTTCAAAAAGTCCTATTCTAATTAAAATATGTTACTTATACTAGTAGGTTTTAGACTTTTTTTCTCCTTAGTTTAAGGGCTCCTGAAATTTTTCTGATACTGGTATGGACCCCTATGCAACAAATCTAGGGCTATTGTAATAATAGGCTGTCTTTCCTAAGTAGTCTTCACAGCACTCTTGGAAGTAGCCTGCAGGCCCTTGGAGGTCCCCAGTGGTTTAAAACAACTGATGCAAACCAGCTATCCTAGGATTTCCTAGTTCTGATGCTGACACTAGCGGTGCCTTGCTCTGAGCCTTCTCTTGTTCGAGAGTTTCCCATTCTGTGAGAGGGAACAATGTTGGCATCCCTCAGGACAGCTGATCTCCAGCTACATGCTGCTGAGCCGCGTTGTCATCCTGCTGCAGCCAGATGGAGAGGTTAACTGCTGGGCCAACCTCTGGTCGAAACACATTGCAGAAGAGGATAGCTGCAGTTGATGGTTGGTTAGTTGGAAGGCGCTAGGAGAGGTGGGTGTGTGGAGTGGTAGTGCCATATTTTGGCATTGTCCTTCTTTGAAGATCTGATCCTAGGTATGTTGAATGGCTGCCGATTAGGTGTTTGATCTGTGGCTGCCCGTGGCTGCTGGCATTGTGCTGTGGCTGTGGTTATGTTTGCAGGATATTTGGAAAAGCTATCAGGACATGCAAAGAATTCCTTTTGGAAATGGAAAGAATTCTAATAGCGCTCCAGGAGGCCAGGCTCTTACTTCTCTTGCTACTCCCTTGGCTCCCCAGTGGGCAGAGGCATTGAAGTGCCCAGAGCAGCTGTGTTGTATTACTTAGCAGACTCGGATCGTGGGCAACGGCTCAGCCTGAGGTGAGAGTCCAGCCACGTTCATGCAGACGTAACATACTGATGGGCAGGGAGGGCATGAGGCAGAGCTGGGACGTGGTTTGCATGAGCTTATGCCACCCAGGCTCCCTCATGCATGTGGCGTGCGCTGGTGGTGACCCCTCTGCTTTCGAGAACTGTTGCTAATGGCTGAGCTGGGGGGCAGGAAGGAGGAGAGATGCAGGAATGTTGTGATTGTGGCTTGGAATGGTGGGGAAGCTGCGCATTGCCCTTGGCCAGCAGACTAGTCTAATGCCTGATCTGATTTGCATATCAATTAATTTTTACTTTAAGAGGACTCAAGTGGACCCAAGTGCCAGCCTGTGTCTCGTTTTGCTGTAGGAGGAGACCAGGAGCTGCTTAATTTGATCTGAACACCATGCCTGAGGGTGGTATCGCTTAATGAGCCAAAGACCCCTCTGGCTTAAGTTGGTTCCTTTCCATCTAAAACAGGCAAGTGCTGATTTTTCTGGGGGTCCTGGCATCCTTCTGAGCAATGTAGGGAGCAAGGGAGCAGCGCGTAGGTCAGCATGGCTGCCTGAGGGGAGCGTGGCTTGCTCAGGACCTGCTGTACCCGCGGCGTCCCAGTGCTGCAGGACGCAGTCTCCAAGGTGCTGCTCTCGGCACCCTCCATCCTTCCAGAGCAATGCGGCCTGGCTCGCTGCATCCCAGGTGCCCCAGGTGCAGAACAAAACCTGTGGGAGACGTCTGGTTCCAGGCAATCTGCGTTGCTGGGTGGCTGCTTGCAGAGTTCCCCTGGTCGGCCTCATTACTGAAGGGAGGAAGCAAACCTCCTCTGCCCAGAGACAGGAAACTCGAAGCACGTGGGCTGCCTGAGAGCCCAGCTGACACGTCATGTTTGCACAGAAAGCAGCGCTGCTGGGCCTGGGCTCACTGGCTGCTCGCCACAGCACCGGCGGTTGTGTTCTCCATCATCCGCTGGGAGAACGAAGGGAAAATGTAGCCCCTCGCTCTGGATGGGGGTGTCGTAAACCTGAGAGCTCCCTGCCAGATGCTGACAAGGGGAAGCGGCTGTGAGCCAGGGCACCTGGGTCCTGGGCGAGCAGGGAGCAGGCTTTGGTGCCTGAAGGGACAGGCTGGTAGCCAGAGCCCCGGGGGCTGTATTCCTGCTTCCGCCGGAGCCCTCTGTTCATCTGTGGGCACTTACCACCTCTTCTTCCTGGACTCTGGGTTTCAGAAGCCATCACATACACCAGGAGGAAAGGGAGCTCTTGGGCTGTAGCAGGCTGCCTTCACCAGGGCCTCCGCAGCCAGGCGCAGCCCTGGTGGGAGGGCCTGCAGGCGCCGCAGCTTCCCGGGGAGGGTCGCGCAGCGCTCCCTGCAGCACCTTTTCTGCCCGCGCCCCAGGTCTTCTGCCTGGCGTTCTGAGGACTTTCTCTGGCCCCGAGCCGGGGTCCCGGGGCTCCCGCTTCCCGTCTCTGAACTCGCAGTTATTGGAGGGAAAGGCAGCGTAAGCTTTCTCAGCAGACTGTCATGTTTGTCCTGCTCAATTACAATGCAGCAGCAGTGGCACCATCCGCCGCCTTCCTCCCCTCGCTGGGCTGGAGCACTGCAGGCTCTCAGCAAATGCTGTCTGCGGACATCTGCTGCCTCCTCCCCCCACCGCCTCCTGGCAGCGGCTGCAGCTTCCCAGTGAACAGCCTGCTCTGTGCATCTCCCCCCCACACCCGACCAAAGCTCCCTCCTGCTCTTACAGGCTCCTTCGCAGGACCTTGAAATGGTGGTTTCCCTGCTGCTGGCTCAGCTCCAAGCAGCCTTCCGTCTCACAAGCCCGTAGCTGAAAAAAACAGGGTGCCTGATGGAGGGAAAGGGCTTAAAGGTGATGCTTACCCTGCTCTGGCTTATGATTCAAGCAGGCAGCCCGCTCCTTGGCAGGTCTCCAGCTCGTGCCTGGGGCCTTAGACACGCACAGTCTGGGGCAAAAAGCTTGGAGCTGTTTGGCTGGAGCAGATGCAGCAAGGTCAGCTGTGAACTGCAGCCCTGGTGCCAGGGCTGGATGCTCTGGTCTGGTGTCTGGCTCGGGTCTGTCCTGCGCAGCTGTGAAGGACAAAGTTCACCATTCCAGGTCTTCATCAGGGCCCTTCTGGGAGAAGGGAAATGTATTTCTTTCTGCTGTGGTGGGGTGGTGGGAAGATTTGCTCCTTGGGTGCAGCAAGTAAGGCTGTGGATCTCTGCCTCCCAAGAGTGCTCTACAGACTTAGGAGTCCTGCAGTCCTGGTTGCAGGAAGCACCCTGAAAAGCAGCATTTCGGTGGTTTCGGTCTCCTGGTGTTGCTGCACCAGGTTCCTGTGTGAGGCTATGTGTATGGTACAAACAAGCAGGGAGGTAGCCTGTGAGGAGATCGTCACTCCAAGCCCAAGCGGTCCCCCAGCCCCCCAGTCACTGAGTGCCCTGGCTGCAAGGAGTTTCTGGGATCAGATGTCTCTGGAGATGAGCGTGGTGGAGCTGGGGAGAGGACTGAAAGAACTGAATGAAGAGGGCACAGGGCGACACAGCAAACTGCTTTTCTTGAAACTGGTGAAGCAGCAGCTGGGAGCAAGAAGACAGCGCTGGGCTGTGATCTCAGGGAAAGCCCAGAAGGAGGGCTGAGGTATGTGGATTAGTGAGAAGTGAAGGTACAGGATGAAAGAGGATTCAGTAGCTCTGAGTGTAAAGGCAGGTCTGGAAGAAGGAGCTTGAGGGATTGCAGGTGGGACATGAAAACAGCAGCTTGGAAAGACAGAAGAAATGGAGCCGGTGGGGAAATTTGCCGTTTTGTACCTGGATCAGAAAGATGTGAGTGCATTTCAAAGGGATTTAGACAAGAAGGCACAAGTCTTTGTTTGGAGGGAGATGGATCATCTTCACTGTGACAGTCTCTGTGGTGGAGGGGTGCAAAGGCACAGCCAGACCCCCTGCCAGCTTGGAGAAAGTGCAGTGTTATGAGGAGCGTGGCTCAGCACACGGTTTGCCGACAGCACACTCTGCCTCCTGTTCGTTTTGTAGGCCTGTGGTCTGTGCCTGTGGAGGTGGGATTGCTGGGTGGCTGCCCTGCTCGGCCTGAGACCCTGGGCTGGCTTGCTGGGCATGGAAGAAGCTGGTGAAAGCACTGAGCACCCAAGATGGATGCGGTGTGGAGAAGGGCTGCGGGCCAGGCCATTGGGGTGGCTCGCAGTGCTGGCAGGGCCACGGCTTCCCTGTGCTGCTGGCCACGGGGCCCAGCGTGCCTGGCAGTGCTCGTCTGCAGCCACCGGGACCAGCATGGGGCGCGTGGGGGAAGAGTGCGGAGTAGAGCTGGCAGCCAGAGCCCAGCCCAGCACTCGTCCGCCTGGGCAGTACCCACAGGCCCCTTGTCCTCGTCCACACCGTGCAGCTTCGAGCACAGAGCAGAGAAAGTGAGGGAAAGATGGGGCACGCGTCTGAGACAGGGATGGGAGATGCCGCCAAGAAACAGAACTGAGCTCCCTTTCTGTGTCTGCTGGCGGATACTCGGTGGGGTGGGGGTGGCCAGGCCGGGCTGGAGGCCAGCAGCACTCGCACACCTCCCAGGGAAAGGAAACTGAGATGCTGCAGGAAGCTGCGCCCGTCTGCACAGGTGATCCAGGGCTTATGCATGGCAGGAGTGAGACAGCAAAGCCGTGCCTCTGCGAGCCAGCTGGGCTCTGTCCCAGCACCCGGCAGGAAGTGACTGAAGAGATAAGGGAGCCTGGGCAGGCAGTATTTAAAGCCTCCCCTTGCAAACAGGAGCACCACCAGCAGCCAAAGAGACTGGTAGATTCTGGTGCTTACACAGAGCTGGGAGCCAGGAGGTGCCACGTGGTGGTGGTTGCTGTGTCCCCAAGGAGTGCAAAGAGGGAGTGGGGGTGTCAGCCTGGCACAGTGCGGCTGTGGGAGGAAAGCGTCAATGTGGCACGAGGGGTGCCAGGGCTGAGGAGGTGTCTGGGGACCTTCCCTTGAACAGAGAAAGGGTGCCAGGAACCTGGCTTTACCCTGCCTATGGGACAGCTACCTCCTGTGGGTGCAGAGCACCTGGTTAGTGCATTGCTTGTGGCTTGGTGCCCGCAGGCTGCTCGGCAGTGCTTTGGCAAAGCGGAGGCAGCGTCTGGGCTGAGGGGGAGCAGTCTGGGGCTCAGAGACTGTGCTTCTGGACAGTTCTCCCTTCTGAGATGGGGCAGGGAATGTTCCTGTGAGCAGCATTTTCTCCCATGCTGGGGTTTTACCCCGGGCACAGGGCTCTTGCTCTGCCAGGCTCTTGTTTTTCCCCCGCTCTGACTCCTCGGATCAGGCCCGCAGCAGGACCTGGTTGCAGCAGAGCTGCGCAGCAGGCCCTTTACCCGTGGACGCCAGAGCCCAGCCCCAGAGGAAGCAAGGGCACCGGCTGACCGAGCCAGGGAGGTGCTGCTCCGCAGGCCAGCTGCCTCCAGCCCTTCGCAGGGGGGCCCTGGAGACGACATCCCCTGCGGCTGCTCTCCACGTCCTCCTCTGGCGCTGGCGGGGTGGCCCAGCAGGGCAGGGGAGCGCAGCAGCCGCCCTGTGAAGGGTTAAGCGCGCTCCAGCTTGCGGCCGGGCGCCTCGCACCGCCTGCGCCTGCTGCAGGAGCGGGGCTGCGCAGCCTGCTCCACTTGGCGTGTGTCCCAGAATGCTTTGGAAAAGCACTGACCCCTGACCCCCAGTACAAACTGAGCCCAGCACGTGGGAGGGAGAAATTACTCCCAGACCTTCAGGCTCCAGGGTTTACAAGCTGCCTGCAATAAAGCAGCCATTTTTTCCGACAGTTACTAAATCTCCCCTTTTAGCTCCGCTGCAAACGTCTACCATCGCTCCCCTCCCCTCCCCTGCCCCCAGCCCCCTCCTTTCTCCTTTTCTCCTTTTCTCTTCAAATCAGAAACATCTCTGAAGGTGAGGCCGGCCTGCTGGCCTGGGGGCAATGTGCTGGGGAGAGTCTGAGCCACCGGTCTGCAGTGGTGTGCCGCGCTGTGCGGCAGCGGGTCCCATTCGACTCGGCAGCTGTGCTCGCGTCTGCCTGCCTGCTCCCCACATGAAGCTGCGCCGGCAGCAGCGTGCTCCCTGCGGGCCTCCAGAGCAGCCCCTGGGGTGTCCTGCACCTGCTGCCTCCTCCCCACGGGGTGCACGTCTGCACCTCTGCTCTGAGACCCTGCAAGGCTTGCAGGTCTGCAGGTCAGTGTCAGAGCTGAATCCTTGTTCAGAGCTACTCACGGGCCATGTTTTAGTGTGAACAAGCAATATCGTCTCAGCGGCCGTATTAGGGGACTGGGAGCCAGAGTGCAAAGGTTTTCTTCGTGGCTTTTCTGATGACTGGTACAGCTTTGGGCAAGGCCTGGGATTTTCTGAGCCTCAATTTTGCTATCTTGAGATGGGAATAAGAGCACAGGGTTTGCATTTAGATGTCATCAGCTCCTTAGGTAACTTATACTGTCTGCGTTCCCGGCAGAGTAAGGGATTAATCTCCAGGGAGGCTGGCCAGTTTCTATGGGCGATCACTGCGTGGGAGGCTCATGAGGCTTCACCAGCTAGTGTTTGTAATGCCTGGTGTGATTGTAAAGTGCCAAACGCTGCTTATTCACATATGTGATTTCATGACTATCCAGTTGTGTTGGAGCTCAGAGCTGGTGTGAGGCAGCGAGCTCTGCGTGTCAGGTACAGTGCTGAGCGTACCAGTGTATTGCATTGCCACAAAGGGCGTGGGGAGTGCATGTTCGTGTTTGTGCAGCACTTTGGGAACAGTAAGTGCTCATTACAAGTGGTTGCCGTGCTATGGGCACTGTGGGATCCAGATAAATAAAACAGGAGCTGATGTTTCAAAACAACTTCTTCCCCACTCCCACCCCTGCGCACATTCCTCCAGCAGGGAGCACGTGAAGGTGGGGAAGTGTTGGCAACACGGAGCGCTGGCCTGCGACCTGCGAGCAGCTGCGGCGGCAAGGAATGTACCGAGCATCTCTCCCTGTCTCCAGCAGATGCAGAAAGCCAGGAATGATTGCCCTGGCATTGGCTGTAGCAGCTGGCAGGTAGACAGCGCCTGGAGACACCGGCTGCTGTCTCTCTAGCAGTCTGGGTGTCTGGAGGGAGCCAGCTTTGGGGGCAGACCCCGAGCCTTAGACTTAGGCTTGAGAAGCGATAGAGTGAAGCGCGGTGCTGGGAGCTGTGCGGTGGCAGGCGTCATGTGCTGCGTATCTTAGCAGTCGCGTGGCAGCAAAAGACCTGTGCTACGTCTTGCTCTGTGCCGAGCTGCCAGACAGAATGTGACAGAGGAGCCATTTTCCTAAGTGCATGCTAGGCTGGTCTAGGATCTGTTGGACGTGCAACAAAAAAACACATTCATCTGAATCCCCTTTCTCTCCCCTCTCTGAGAGCTTGGTTTTGTTTTTAAATCTGTATGGCAGGAGACCAAACTGGCTGAGTCAGTCAGCTGGCTGGCCACCAGAAGTAAAAATGTGGTTTTGTCCCCTCCCTCGTTTCTCCCCCTTCCCCCCCATATTTTTTTCTCCTTCACTTAGCGACAGTTTCATGTATTGACAACAAACCTCTTTCTCTCTTGTCCTCTCCTGGGACTGGGACAAGTGGAAGCTGTTTTTTATTTTGAGAGTCAGTCTAGAGGGAAAAGGTGCGGGATGGCAGCTTGTTTTTCTGTTTTCACTGCTGCCTGCAGTGATGCTGTCTGGAAAGAGGGGGAGCTGCCTGTGGAGCACGGGCCTGTGCCGGCCGATGGTCGTGTCAGCTCCTCCGCACTTGGTGTGTGCTGCATCTGCCAGCGCCAAGCATGCAGGTCGTGTGCGTCTGCGTGCTGGAGGAGTCGACTCCGGCTGTTCTCCTGCTGACCATTTGATGGAGAAACTGAGGTGAAATGACTTGCCCAAGGCTGTGCAATCGAGGTCTGAGTGGGAACCCAGCATCCCTCAGCCTGCTGGCACCAAGGAGCTGCGCCAACCGTGGGCCAGCTTTCGGGAAGCAAAAGGAGCTGATAGGTGAAGCTTTGTTTCTAGGTGCTTACAAATGCTCTTGGCCTCAGTGGTACAGGTGTGGCTGGTGGAAATGCACTGGGGAGTTCGTGCTTCCACAAGGAAGACAGAAACAAAAAGCCCTCATCTGTGAACAGCCTGACATTGTGTAGAGAGGCTGGGTGCTGTGTTGCCGAAGGGAGAACAGGGTTGTTCAGATATTCTGCGTGCTGTGTGTGCAGGGTGTGGGGTTTGGGCACATAATGCTTGCGTCTTGCTGGCAGGGGCAAGAACATCTGCCTGCCCAAGGAAGACCTGAGCCCTGTTCTGGTAGGACAGGACACGAGCTGCCTATTTGTTGCCAGCTCCTGTGAGCAGCCAGCAGGTACTGTTTGTACACTGGAAATAGCCAACGCTGAGCATTAATATCAGTCTGCACGGGGGGGTTGCACTTCTCTCTCCTTGCCCGCAGCACTAAGCACTGGGGTGATACAGGGAGCATCAGCTCACCTGTGTGCAGATGCGAGCATGAAAGCTTTGAGAGCCTTTTGCCACTGATGATGTTCTTAAGCTCTGCTTCGGTCTGTTAATTCCCAGGATGCAGCTTCCATGCTGAGGGGCTCAGCTGTCCCCGTGGTCTTCAGGGAAGGCCACAAGCTCTGCTCTCATTTCACTCCCCCTCACTCCTCGGAGGGGAGCTGCTGCTCCAGCAGGAACAACTTAGGGTTTGCTTTGTCTGGGACAGTTCCTGGGATCCTGCAGAGGCTTTCTAGGAGTCCCCAAATCGCTTTTGTTTTTGCCACCATTGTTACACCCTTCTGCTTACTCTGGGAAGAAACAGTACAACATAGGGCTAGAGGTGTCGGGGGGTGGGGGAGCACTGCAAGCCTTAAGTGCCTCTTTTTTCAAAGTGAGCGTTGAGACTTCCAGGAGCCAGGATGTTTGAAACAAACATCACGAGTCCTCAGCTGCAGCCCCCCCGTATCCAGCAGTGCGGATCTGTGGGGTGCACGTCCTCAGTTTGTCCCCATGCTGTAGGCACAGCTGCAAAGAAACTGAGCAGGGGCGGGGGGGGTCCAGTGACGTGCCCCAGCTGGCTTCCCCATATGCATCTCGTGTGCTCGAGATCGCTTTGGAGTCTGGCACTGGCCTAAATCGGGCACTGCATCTAGGCTCAGGTCTGTGTGGTGATGCCAGTGCGGTGCAATGTGTGCAGGGACCGCCTGGCGTCTGGTGCTGAGGTAGCCTCAGTGCCTGGCTGGGACCACCTAGAGGCAGAGCTTTTCCTGCTCGTGCAGGAGGAGAGAGGCTGTCTGACATGGAGAGGGACAAAGCGGCTGAGCAGGCAGCATCAGTTCTGGTCATTATTTTCACACAAGCCCCCGTAGACCAAGATGAAGAGAACACTGCAGGTAGCCCTGGCTTTTGGAGTAGGTTTCCCATGCAGAGCTTGTGGAGGTGCTTATCGGGCCGTTTTCCCCATCGGATCCCCAAGGAAAAGTGCCTCTGGAAGCTGCTGAGTCGCTGCAGATGGGGCATTGTGAAGGAGGAGGACAGCCAGCAGTTTCTAGAGGCGCTGGGGTCTGTTCCTGGTTGCTGCTCGGGGCGGCAGGGAAACGGGACCTTTGCAGGGGACTGTCAGAGCAGTCCCTGTCCCACGTCATGTGCCCCCGCACCCAGCTGTAGCTGAACTTGGGCAGAAGCAAGGGTGTGCACGAGGAGTGGCTTTTCTGCCCTGCAGCCTGTGGTTTGGTTAGCAGTGTCATTGCCCTTGCACACCTAACTGCTGTCCCACAACTGTGGGCAACCTCGAGAGCCAGTCCTGGGTGGAGACGAGACGGCACAGGGCAGCGAGGCAGACCTTACTTACCCCTGAGTGCTGCCAGCTCGGCTCGCTACCGGCTGCACTAAGGCTTGCTTGTGGCAAGCCTGTGTCCTAGTCTGAGCTGTGAGACAGGTAGCAGGATCTGACCATGTCCCATCTTTCGGGGTGTCACTGGACACTGCAGTCTGCAGCACCTCATGGGAGTAAACTGCTGAGCAAACAGGAGGCTCCTCAGGGGGAGAACAGGTTTCAAATGCAAATAGGCCCCTTGATTTCAGAGATTTTTCTTAATTTGTATGTTGATTTTTATTATTTCAAATGCATAAATCCCAGCAAATGCTTCAGCTTGGCTCTGGCTCCTGTGTGCTCAGTGAGAGGTCTGCACGAGAGCAAGCAGCTGCTTGGCTGCTGTGAGCCACACGGGTATCTGGGGATAGCTTCGCTGGTCTGAACTAGTTTGCTGCTTCCTTAGTCATAGATCAGCGCTCAGTTGCAATCCATACTTCCAGGGCAGCAAAGGCAAGGAAAGGGAGAAATTGATTTACTGTTTTTATTTTAGCAGAAAAGGTTGTGATGGGCTAAGAAATGTAAAAGGCAAAATAAATCCTTCTGAAACAGGCTGGACTACAGTATATTTTGTTCCATTGAAATGAAGGGAACTTAAGGAGCACAAGGAGTCTTGGGAATGCGGTGGGGAAAAGTACTCGTGAGCTCCTGGTGAGGCCTCTTTGCTGCATGTCACGCAGGGAACAGAAATGAGGGAAACGATGGCAATCTTAGTCCTGAAGTGATGTTTCTCCACTCACGTAGTTGTGCCACCACCTCTCATGCGACAGTCAGTGGCCCTGTCTATGCTGTACAGCTTAGTGAAGATGCTGCAGTGTGCATGCATCTGTGGTTGTCAGGGACTGACAGCAGGACAGAAGCAGTGAGGAGTGAGAAGCACTGCTGGGATAAGGTGTTTGTTGGCAGAGATTTCTGGGGCAGGAATTGAGTGGAGGACGATGGATGCTGCACTTTTGCTGGGTGCTAAGCAAAGGAGCTTTGACGTTGGTGCTCAGACAAAGGGTGTGGTCCCTGCTCCACAGCAGATGACTGGCAGCCATCTGATGTGCATTGGTGGGATTGGGGACAAAGCTCACCCCTCTGTGCTGATTCTAGCCACACATGGTGCCTCCAGTTAGCTTAATTTGAAAGCACTAAATGTCTGGGGGCGAAGAGCAGGAACAGTTTGGAAGAAGAGATACTAACTCGGAGTGATCCACAGGGTGCCGGCACCCACATCAGGATGCTGAAGTGGAGACCATTATTTTCCACCAACTGTGGAGCCCATGGAGCATGTGAGCTGGTAGAGGAGTGCTTTTGGAAGTGGTCTGTGGTAGTGGGTAACTTATTTGACCAGAACCAACGCAAACCCAAACCTCGTCAGTTCTACACTGAAAATGCATTTGCAGCGTGATCATAACTGATGCTGGCAGTAAACCTGGAGATGGCTTTTAGAAACCTGTTTTGATCCTGGCTGCTCAGCTGTTTGCTTTTAGTTTTGCTGGAGAGAAGGAAACGACTCGTCAGTTCCATGTTCTGGTCAGCGTTGTTTCCTGGTTCCCAGAATGTTGCCTGGTTGGATTGCAAACCCGTGGGGATCCTGAAATCCCATGGCTCTTTCTGGGTGAAAGAGGGGGGAAAAAAAAGTCCTACTGTACCGTAGCTCCTCGAAGCCCAGAGGCTGCCCTAGAGCTGTTGGTGGCGCTTCTCCGCTCAGTGTCATTTTAGGGGAGGGAGACTGGGGGAGGGAAGCATCCCCGAGGGACTACTTAACTTCCACACCTGCTTATGTTCTGCTCCCCAGGCAGCTGACCAGAGTTTGGCACAGCCTGTTTCTAACCTAATCACCAGGAAAAATGCTCGTAACAAGGTCTGACCTATGGGCAAACTTTTAAACAAGCACAAACTCATGCATCAAATCGATACCTGGATCAATTTTTTCCCCCTCTGTCAGAAATAGAGTATAGCTGAGTTGACTCAGTCTGCTGAGGCGGTTTACCAGCATAACCCCATGCCAAAGCCTGAAATGAAGAGCTGGAGTTTAAAGATGTTCCCATGTACGTTGTCGCTGGAGTTTAAGGTGTACCTCCACTTTAGGCTTCTTGGAAAGTCCAGCTTATAGTTCTCAGAGCTAGGTGGGTGTCTTGAGTACATCAGGGGGTAAAGAAGACTTTTATGCTGAAAACATAGAGAGGCTCATTTGTACAGCATGCATGAGCATGCACTTGAATGTACTCACACACATTAGGCAGTGGGAGTTGGATCCCTGAGGTTTTCAGGAGCTTGATGGTTGAAATACATTTCTGCTCCTTGACGAAATCATATATTCTGTAGGGATGTGTGCACCAGCACATCAGCCGGTCAGCTAGGCAGTTGGCTCCCTCTTACTGTACCCCAGGAAAAGCTGAGTGATGCTCGAATGGTGTAGTACCCGCTTCAGCCCCGGTCTGTTCTGCCAAGCTGCATGTGCAGGTTTCTGTCTTAGCCGAGTCCCCGTCCCCTGAAGTGTTCCTCACCAGTGGGATGTGCGTGTGATTCAAGGTTGGGCACGGCTCTGGCTGTGCTGTGCTAGGGTGGGCATCTCCGCAGCATCGCTGTGGGGATGGGGACTGGCACAGGCAGGGAGCCCGGGGACACCCCCAGCTGATCCTGCAGCCGGGCACCTCTCCGGCTGAGGCGGTCTCGGTCTGTAGTTTCACGTGATCTGGAAGGGAAAAATGGCTCCTGTGGAAGTAGGTGGAGATGCAGACCTAGCTGCCGTCTGATCCTTGGGCTGTCATCATCGTGTGGAAATCGGTCACAGTTTGTCCCCTCCCTGTGGCTGTGCATGCACGTAGCCCTGATGTGGTGTCAGCAGGGCCGTCAGCCAGGGCTGAGCTCTGCGATGCTCCTCGTTGAGCGCTGGGTGTCTGCGGTGCTTGGGCACAGAGCAGGTGGACAGCACCGTGTCCTGAGCCTGCGAGGAGGATGCTCGAGAGGATGGTCTGCTCCTGGTCAGCGTGACAGGGTGTGGGAGGTAACGGCTTGTTTCCCACTTTGCCTTGTTAACTGCGAGGAGGATTGTCCTCTCTCCTGGATTTGCCCCCATGGAGTGAGCTAACAGGTTTGGCAGGTGGAAGGATGAATCTACCAGTGCCTTTGATATTTGGAAAGCTGAGAGGACTCTGAGCATGAGGGAGATTTAGAGCCCAACATGCTGCAAAAGCAAGCTGTTGTGTCTGCGGTAGGAACCTTGCTCCAGCTCTCTGTGGAGCGCTTGAGGAAATCCTACAAGCCCCGGCTGGATACAGGCAGGGCAGCGTGTCTCTGGCCTCATGCAGATCAGGCTCTACTTGCTTTTGCATCAAGGCTCTGGTGCCCAGAGGTGGGGTTGCTGAATTTGCTGAGCCAAGCGCTGAACAAGTGAACCCGGGTCCTCCCTGCCCTGCTGTGCTGCCGGCTAGGCTCGGTGTCTGGATCACGGCATCGGGCATGGGCACAGGGGGACCTCCCAGGACGAGGCGGTCAATGCTGGGGCTCACGGCGCTGGGCAGCTTCAGTGGGAGGGGAGCTGGCCGTGCCCCGCAGCGCCGCCGTCTCGCCGGGCCCATGGCGTGGCCGGACTCATGCCGCAGCCACCAGCAGGGAGGCCCCACGCGCTCCCACACCCACGCTCCAATTGAGCGCACACACACGCGGACGCAGGTTCACGCCAGCGTGAACATGCTCATGCAGATTCACATGGATATGCGGTTAAGCAGGCACACCCACATGAACATGGATGCAAATAGCTCCGTGCTGGTACGGGCCTGCTCAGCACCACAGACACAGACGTGTTCACATTTGCACAGCTTTAGGGTTCTGCTGGCACAGACGCCCTCGTGCATGCTTCTGTGCTCACAGACACGGGCGACAGCTAAGCCACAGCACCGGTCTATTTTTGGGAGCGCTCCTAAGAATTTTGAGCGTGTTTCAGATGTTAGAGTCTTAGATGGGGGAAAGCTAGAACAGATGGCTAGAGGGTTCAGAGCAGCAGCCCTGCTGAGAACAGATATTTATAGGCAGATTTAACCCTTGTGTGGTCTTCGGAGCCACATTTAAAGGAACAGCAGCTGAAGGGAACATTGTGGAGCCAAGCAGTGACCTCTGAGGGTGTGCTGTGCTATCTGGTTTCTGTGAGCTGATTATCGGTGTAGTCTGGAAATCCCGTGTGTGCTGTTTCTCAAGCATAAGGGCAGTTTTCCCTAGACCATTAGAACCTGGTTTCTGTAAGTCTTGGTGAAACCAAGCTGTCTGAGCTGGGGTAACAGGTACGGAGGCTGTCCTGTGTTTGCGTGACCAGCAAAGCAAGGACAAAGATTGTTTTGTCCTTCCTGCCTTGTTGTTTTTTTTTTCCCCTCTTATTTTTGAAGAGGTTGCCCAGATTCTTCCTTTTCTTAGTGGGAAGGAGAGCGTGTGGTTTTCCTTTCAGGCATGCTGTCTCATAAGAGTCATCAGATGTTTTTACCTGCCTTTGTCTTGGGCTCTCTTGCTCAAAAATTTAGAGAAGAGCAAAATCCGTCTGTGAATTGTGTTGAACAGTGCTGGCTGCGGAGACTGCAAAGGGAACACGGCATATTTACATTGACAGATCTATTTGTAGCCCTTTCTTTGAGAGCAGCCAGCCTCTTATTTAGGACCTGAAGTAGTGTTGTATTTAACGTGTATAGTGCATCTCGAAGTGGGCTTGGCTGAGCTGAGTAACAGCAGCAGGAGAGAGGGATCTGGAGGCTGGGAAGAAAGCGATGCCCTCAGATGGGAAATGTAAAGAAATGGCAGAATATTAGCTAGGAGCTGCAGTGAGGGCTCTCACTCAGAAAGAGTGAATGGGGGGCACAGACCTGTGGAGCTGAGTGCAGCCTTCTGAGTACTTGCCAGCCTGGCTCCAGGAGAACTGGGGAGCGGAGGTGCTGCTGAGCTGGTGTGGGGCACAGAGGGGCTGGATGAAAGAGTCAGGGGCTGCTGGCAGAACTAATGGTGCTGGGTCAGAGAGTTGTGCCAGCCTGCATTTGTGCTCCTGACATGGGGGAGACGCGTCCCACTCGTGAGACAGGGCAAGCAGCTACAGCGCTGGGTAGAAAAGGTACGTCTCCCCCGTGGGCCGCAGTCCCACGGGGGACTGGGTCCCAGTCCGTGGGCTGCAGAGTTCGTGCTGCAGCACTGGTGCGCAGCAGCACGTACAGTGTGCTCTGGGGGTGCCGTGCTCAGTCCTGCATGCATTTTGAATCCCTGCTGACTTCCCCCATCAAGACTTCCACTAATCCAGGTGCTTGGAGCTGAACTCTGCAGCATCGACTCCAGGCTGGTGCCTGGTACGAGGTGTCCTGGGTGGCAGTGCTGAGTTGTACAGGGCTCCGGTTTCCACTTCTCTTTGCACTGCTGTGCTTCCGTCAGCCAGCCAGAGCGACTCCTGATGCCAAAAACAGCGTGCTGCAGCTGCAAGTCACACTTGGTCCAGAGTTGGGTTCCTGGCCGTTGGTTTCACAGGCACTTGGTGTGAACTGCAGTGAAGCAGCTTTGCTGTTGTACACCCTGGCCCCAGGCGTTCTCTGCCCCCAGGTGCTGGAGCAGAGCCCGGTGGGGCACAGGGATGTCCTGAAAGTGACCTGCAGGCTGCGGCCGGGCACGTGCAGTACATGTGGGTACAGAGCTGGGAGACAGAGGCAGAGACAGGTGGAGAAATTTGGGGGTGCTGGGCCTTGGGGGAAGGAGGTCTGAGTGTGTTGGAGCTCTGGATGGATAGCAGCTTGCAGCTCTTTCTCTCTCGCCCCACCGTAAGCCATTAAGTACGGCCTGGGTGCCGCTCCTGGCTGCACTGCTGACTTGCTGCGTGACCCTGGCTGGCTGCGGGGTGCGGGCACAGGTTCCCCTGTCTGTGCTAGAGAAGCGGTGGGGTTTTGGAAATGGTGGCAAAAGCATTGTCTGTGTAGCATCAGCATGCCAGATATTCAGCTCTGCTCCAAAGATGCCTTGAGACTCTGCTGAGAGTGCGACAGTGCAGGTCTTGCTTTGGCTCAGGAATTCCCGGCAGTGCTCTTGCCGTGTCAGGGATCAGATCCATGTCTTGGGGGAGTGAGGTTGGAGCATTCCAAGCTGTCTTTGCAGTGGTGCCAGGGCCGGGAGATGCAGATCTGCAGGAGAGTTTGGGAGCGCGTTGGAGCTGCTCAGTGCCTGGGTTTATTCATTCCCATTTCAGACTATGGAGGCATGGAGAACAGTCGCTGTCCTCGTTACCCACTCAGCCCCCCCCCCCCACTGATTGTGTTCTCGCTGCTCATTTGTGGTTTGAGTTGAAGAGTTCTCAAGTCTCCCAGAGTGCTTGATGGGCCATACATTCCTGTTCTCCTGGCATCTTCCTGGCATCTCAGGCTTGTTTATAGTTGCTGAGCTGGAAAGAATAGAGTAAGAAATAAACTTGAACTGTTTTCTCCCCTAGAAAATGCACTGTAGTTGCTGTGTGCCCCTCAGTGTTTGGTATGATGGGTGTCTCCTCTCCCAAAGCCCCCTGTGTCCGCTCCAGCCTCGCTCAGCTATGCTGCAAGTCCTGCAGTAGTCGAAGTGGCCGCCGAGCGTTCCTTCACAGCAGTGTCTTGACAGCAGCATAGAGGAATGGGGCCCAGGTCAGCTCCTGCCCCCACAATCGTGCTGTGGCTTTGGGGTGAGAAAAACCTGGTTCTTCCTGCCCTAGTTCTGCCGTAGCACATCCTGACCACGCGGCTGATCCCAGGTGTGGTGCTGGGAGCGTTCAGCAGCCAGCTCACAGGTTGGCTTGCTGCACGCTGGTGCTGGCTGGCAACCTTGCGTGCGGCTGTCTGACTGCGTCTCACACCGCACAGGGAGCTGGAGCGAGCTCTGTGGGGCCGCTGGGCAGGGCTGGGCCAGCTATGCTCCTGCACGGCCGCGGAGGGACCGGCAGCCTCCTCTGCTACCTGGCTGCGGAGGAGGAGCCGGCGCAGCAAACAGGCTGGTAACTGCCAGGCCCAGGGAGCTGCCCACACTTGCCCGGCCTCCACAATGGCCCCATTGTTTGAGAGCGGGCAAGCAGGAGGCTTCCTGCAGCTCCCTTGGCAGCCTTAATTAACCCTCTGCCCGCCAGCACCAGGCCGCGGGTGTGCGTGGAGCGGGAGGTGCAGAGGCAGGTCGAAAGGCTCCCATCGCCCTTGGCACGCGCAGGGGCAGCAGCTGGGAAAAGTGGGCCTCTGTACAGCAGCTGCCTCCAAAGCCACTGGTTGCTGCTGAGCCTTGATTTCCTCTGACAAGATGCAGGGAGGCTCTTTGTGTTCTGTGCCTCTTGCTGCTGTGACCTTGGTTTGGAAGCAGCTCGTGTCCAGCAGTGGCTGCGCTGCTCCGCTCCTGCCACACGTGCTGGGGCAGGAAGTGCCTTTAGGAATGGGACATTTGGGGTGTTGGGGTGCTAATTCCAGTGGCTGAGATATCGGCGTGGAAACTGTTTAAAGTGATTCCAGCCTGATCAAAGTGCCTTCTTCCTTCCTGTCCTGTAATGTGATCGTGGGCCAAAGAGCTGCTCTTGGTCTGCTGTGGCTTTTAATTCCTGTTGTTGTAAACGCACAGCCTTGGAAGGAGCAGGCATGCCTTACCAGTGTGCTCATGCTGCTGGGATGCAGGCTCAGATCCAGGGGCCACAGATGGAGCCAGGGAACAGTGTCTGTGGTCAGGAGAGCACAACGAGTACCCTTGTAGCTGGCCGGGGGAGCTGGATACCTCTGTGCTGTTTCCTGCTGGCTGGCTCTGCGCTGCCCATCTTTTGGTACAAGCCGCAGGAGCTGGTCCACAGCGCAGGCCTCACGCGCCGCCACAGCTCCAGAGCTGCGGCCATGCTCTTGGGTCGAGTGTGGGCAGCAGAAGCGGGTTGTCATTACCTGGGGTACAGCAAGCTTGCCACAGCTCTGTAAGGTCGCCTTTGCATCTTAGGAGTAGCCCAGTGTTCTTCCTCGCTGGTGTTGGTCCATTGGAGTTCCTCACCAAGAACGCTGTGGACAACGAGCTGGCTGTGTTATGACTGCCAGCATTTTCCGTTTGGTCATCGCTGAGGTTTGTTGTGCTACCAGGCCTAGAGGGGGCTGTTCCCTCTCCCTGGTGCTTCAGGCCAGCCGATGTCTCTGGCTGTTGATGGGGGCTTTGGCTGGGTACCGTGGTGGGCTGGAGCCTGTGCTGGAACCGCGGTTTCTGTCGCTGCTGTCTGATGCTGGCAGCTTTCTACCACATTTGCTTCCCTGTAAGCTGACTCCAGGGATTGTAAGGCTATAGGGCACCCCCGCTTTGTCACAGATTTCCTCTCCTGAATCTGTGGGATGAGGGAGAAGAAGAGGCATTTGGCTGGTATGCTAAGACTGTGTATGGGAAGCTTTCTGGCTGTTGGTCTTCAGACATGTCGATCACAGCCTGTCTTGTGCTAGCTCAGAGACTTGTGAATTGGCCTGGTAATCCAGACAGCCGAGAGCTTTGAAACCCAATAGATACAGTGCACGTCACCAATTAGTTCTACTGGAAACCCAGTAGCTAATTTGCTTACATGATGACCTAAACACCAACCCCAGTTCCAAGAGGTCTGTTATTTACAGTTCTCTCACTAGATAGCCTCTGCTCTTTTTCTCCCTGATTGTACCCCATTCTTTGTCAGTGCCACGAGTTCTCTTGTTGGTGCCGTCTGTTTTTTAAGTGACAACAGAACTGGAGTTGAGTGTTGTACTAGTTGAGGGCTGAGCTGGGAGCGCTTGATGTACTGCAGTTAGTGTACCAAGTGCAAATGAAATTGCTGCAGAGCTTTATCTGGCAGCATCTGGGCACCTGGCTGCAGAGTACAGGGCTCTGGCCACAAAGAGCACTGCAAACCTCCAAAACCTGGGCCTCCTCTGAGTCTCAGACATGAGGGCTGGAGGAGTTTCAGAAGCCTTTGCCAACTCTGTGCATCATAAATCAATGAGGCATCTCTCTCCTGGTGGAGAAGAGGGGCTCTCTGGGGGCAGTCCCAAGGAAAGATTGCTATTTGGTCCCTCCTTGTGGCGTCAGCGTTCAGCTGCTGTTAGATATTCATCTTGCAGCCCTTCCAGAGGGCTGCACTTGGTGACTTCTGGCACTTTCTGCCTGTTTCTGGTGGGGTAGTTGGCAGCATGGGTCAGGGTTAGATAATTATGTCTCTGGAAGAGCTTGGCAAGCTGTGGGAGGGTTTGTACAAGGGCAAAGTAACCCCGCGGACCGTGGGGCTAGTTCTGTGGGCCATGCCATGCCTTTTTGCACCCCCTGGGTGGGAGAAGCTGGGAAATTTCAGCTTGAGCTGCGGAGGAGGTTGCCGGGGCGTGAAGTGGAGCAAGCTGCCCTTTCGGGGTGCTCGGGGGGGAACCCCCTGTCCCATGCCCTGAGCTGTGCAGCCCAGCTGTGATGGCGAAGTCTCGTGGGGAGCGTTTGATCTGCTCGCCCTCCCTTCCCTCCAGGCTTTCTCCCCCGTAGCCTGGTGCCAGGCTCACGGCACCTCTCGCAGGCAGCTGCCCCCCCCGATCGGCAGCAGCTCTGTGCTGCACGCCCCACCGGCCCTGGGGAGGGCGAAGGGTTTCCCAGGGTGGAATTTCCTGCAGGGCCGATGCACGGCTGCTTCCCCTTTGACCTTAAACCCTAATGTGCCTGAGTCACGACGGCATGCAAATAAGAGCAAACGGGGGTGGGGGCTGAGGGAGCTGCTGGGAAAAGGAAGTGACCTCAGCCAGGGTTTAAATATAGAGCCAAGGCTCCGCTGTGCGCCGGGGCTGTTATTTATAATCCTGGAGGAGCAACTGCTGACTTTGTGCATCCCTTCTGCAGTCCAGTCTCCCAGGAGGCAGTGCAGATAGATAACAATTTCTGTGCAAGGTGCTGGGGCAGCCAGCCTTGCTTTTCCACATCTTCCCTGCCTCTCCGTGTCCCTTTCCCCCTCCCCAGGTGAGGTGATGCCCGTGTGCTTGTTTGGACATGTGCACGCACACGCGCACAGATGCAGCGCGGTGATTTGGATACTTTGCTTACCGGCAGGTGCTCTAGCCTTCGCTTTTGTCACCTCACAAAACACAGGTGTGCCCTTTGTTCGCTGCACTTAGAGCCAGGGCATGTCACAGGAAGGAAGAGCCGTTCTTTCCTAAACTGGGTCTGTTTCCAGGGCAGGCCAAGAACTCCAGGACACCGATTGATATAAATAATGCATGGAATTAGGTCAAAGTAAGGTTGTCTGTCCATACCTTCCTGCACGTGACTTAAAATGCCTTGTTTCCTCTTCACAGAGCCTCCTTGAAGGCAAACCTGCTTGTTGCATGTTGTTTGCAGCAGGGATCCTACTGTGCAGCGCAGCTGGGTTACCAGGCAGTGAGAGGTGGCAGAGGTGTCCCTGCCTCGAGCGTTTCGTGCCAGGACTTGCAGTTTACAAAGACCGTGCTCTTGTTCAGGCTGGGAGGTGCCTGGGGTTCACAATGTAGGCCTCAAAGGGCAGTACCTGGCTGAGAGCTGTTGTTCTGGGGAAGCTTTTCTGCAAGGTGTGGTGGGATCCCTAACGCTCACTTGGCAGCACGCCACAGGCACCTCCACGTCGTGTTGATATGAGGAAGTGGAACAAGCATCTGTGGAGCTTCTGCCGGGGTATGGTACAGCTGCATGGCTGTGCCCTTCAGGACAGCCATCTGCAGACTGGTTTAGAGGCTGGGATGCAGAGTGAGGTCTTGGTCTGGAAATGGGACCCCTGTGCACAGCACAGGTGCCCCAGCACGGTGAGAGATACAGTAAGTTTGCCAGTGCTCAGCCCCGGGGGGGGCGGGGGGGGGGGGGGGCATGAGGCTGAGGATGCCCTGGGCGAGGGTGACACCTAGCGGCTTCATCCCATAGCCTGCGTGTCAGGCAGAAGGATGGAGTGCTTGCTCTGCTCCTTAGGAAATCTTTTGACACTTCTGGACACCCTGAATGAACCTGGAAGGGCTGTGAACTCCTTCCTGCTGTGCGCTGCAGACTGTGCAGCACTTGGGAATGGGTGTGGGATCACAGAGTCACAGAATCGTGGGGGTTGGAAGGGACCTCCAGAGATCACCGACTCCGATCCCCCTGCTAAAAGCAGGTTCCCTGCAGCAGGTTGAGTGGAGAAGCGTCCTGGTTGGTCTTGAATATCTCCAGAGAAGGCGACTGCACAAGCTCTCTGGGCAGCCTGTTGCAGTGCTCTGTGACCCTCACTGTGAAGAAGTTCTTACGCATGGTGTCACTGCCAGGACTTCCCAAGAATCGGGCCAGGGGATGGTAGTTGACTCAGAAGTACTCCATGAAACGTCGCTGGGCCAGACGGGGAGAAATGCACTGTGGCCAGTCCTCTGGGCTGGAAGAGTGCAGGGCTTCTGCCTGGCTTGCTGCAGTCACAAAGCACTCAGTGTGTGATCTTGTGCTCAACTGTGGGTCTTGCTCTGGTGTAGAGCAGAGCTGCCGGCACAGAGGCTCAGGCTGCCGCCTTCCCAGGGGCCGACAGAGCTGGGAACCAGGCTGGGTTCTACTGGCTGGAAGGCTGTGGGGAGCCAGGAGGTAACAGCCTTTGCGTCCTGCACGTGTACTGCTGCAGGAACACTTCTGTCTCTGGCTTGGAGTCTCTGCACGGGGAAGGGACCAAGTGTCATGTCCTTGCTGGAACACGAATAAGCTCGGCCACCAGTGGATTTATGTCCCAGGACTACTGTGAAGATTACTTAAGGAGAGTCCTGCGAGGCAGGGTGCCAAGTACTCTGTGTATCTTCACACTGCTTTTGGCAGCAGAAGCGAAGTATGCTTGGAGGTATGTGAAGCCGCGTTTCTAAGAGCTCAGAATGGCACGGGTGCCAGGTCTGGAAGCATTTATTATTCTACAGAAAATGGTGAAAACCGGGGCAAACTCTGAAACCTGCTGCTCAGGAGAGTTGGTATAGCAGAGGGCAGCGTGAGGCGCAGCTCACGAGGTAGACTTCTTAACATTAATCACCCAATTATGGTAACCCCAGTACACAAACAGTGGGAATTAATTGAAGTCCTTTAATCCCCTGTATTGACTGCACAGGGGGAGGTCTGTCCTGTGCTGTGGTGGTGCGTTCAGCCTGCGGTCTTATCTGCCGGAGTGGGATTAATGGGAAGACTGTACCCTTCACATGTGGGTGAGGTGGTCTTTGTGCATCCTGGCACACCTGCTTTGTTGCAGTCCAGGGTGTTGTCCTGAGCTGGGTGCTGCACACAACAGGACAGCTGGCAGTGAGCAGGATTCCCAGGGGCTTCTCTGGAGGAGAACAGAGCTAGAGCTGGGGCTGGGCAGAGCAGCTGTAGAAGAGATTGTGCCTTGGAGGAAAACAGAGTTCCCAGAGCAACAGCAGTACCTTTAGAAGAGATTTGTGTCTTTGTTCCCAGACCTCCTAGAAACTATTAGACCACAGCAGTGTGCTGTGCTGGAAAATGTGGCTTGCAGTGCTGTCCTGTATGTGGGGCATCCAGAGCTTCCCCAGAGGTCTCTTGCTGACCGCTCTCCAGCAGGTCACACAAACTGGTGTATTAAATAATTCCTCGTGAACATCCCGAGAGCTGCATGGGACTGTCAAGTAGTGTCTGGCACATGCAGGGTTTCAGTAGGGAATGTGCCAGTTGGACTGAAAAGCTGGAAGAATCTGCAAATTTAGTAATAGACCTAGAGGCTCCCTGAGCACAGGATGGGAAGCCAGTCTCTGTCAGGTGGAAAAAGCGTAAGAGTGGGAGAAACCATTGAGCTATGGGCAAGGAAGTGCTAAGGGAAGTTCTTCTACCACCAGTGGACTGAAGTTGTGGCAGGAGCAAGGGTTGTAGGATATAGGGCAGAAAGTAGACAGGATTCCTGCTTTAAGATGCTTCATCCAAGCCTTATTTTCCACATGTGCTATGGGGGCGTGTCTGTCTGTAGGTGGAAGAGAAGGTGAATCTGAGATTTTTGTCCTGCGAAAGACCTTTGAGACTTGTGGTCAAGCAGCCCTGCTCACATGTATTGTTCCCAAGGCAGCTCCGAGTAGGAGAGCAGTAAGGTCTACTAAAACAACTCTGAGAACTGCTACAGTTCAACAGGGTGCCGGGTTTTCCCTGCAGGTCTTTTGCAGCCCTCCCATGAAGTTTGTGAGGGTACCATCTTTTCTGCCATTGAAAAGGACACAAGAAGGACACGGGAAATTAATGGAAGATAAAACAGGCTTCTCCAGGCCATCTGTCTGACAACATGAAGCCCGATAATTTCCTGATGCTTGATAACAATAACAGATTCAGAACAGATGACTTCTGTCCTGTCTGTAGTTGCGTAGCCCAGTGGAATTCCCTGCCTCGTGACGTCTCCACATCCTCTTGACCAAAACAAGGTTCAGATGGGAGCACCTTTTGCAGTAGCATCCTGGGTTAACGCTGTTCTCACTGATGATGAAAATGCTCAAGTGAGTGCTCCAATACAGGAATTAGGGAGACAATCCCGTGGCTGCCCAGCTGTTAATTGCTGAATAGCATGCTGTCCCTGCGCTGGGCTTGTTGGGCTCGGGTGGGTTCCAGGGCCCATCTGGCTGTTAGAGCCCATCGCAGGCTCTTGGCTGGAGCTGCCTGGATGACAGTAATACTCTTCTGCTACTGTTTTTGAGGGTTTTGTTTCTCACTGGAACAGAATCAAAATCCATTGAATGGTCTTGCAAAAAGGTTGTTTTGGATGGAAATGGTCAAGTTTCTGATTCTGGCCTTTTTCTCAAATCAGAAATGATCCAAGAGTCTTGGACATCAGAAATCTTGCTTCTGAAAAGTTTGTTATAGCCTTTGCCTCTGTGAAATGCTTTGACTTTAGAGAAGTAGTATGGTAGTTCTTTGGAAGCGTTCTAGTCCTTTCTGTTGGTAACACTGGGGTAACTAGCAGTCTAGGAGGGGTGTTAGGCAGTGTACCCATGATCTTACCCAGACCTGGGATGAGAGAGAGTTATAGGAGGCATCAGCTCTTTGTTGGGTCACTCATTTTGCTGACCCCATGTATGCTTTCTTCAGGAAGCCCCTGAGCTTGCCTGGGACCTCTTGTTTCAAAAGCTAAGACATTCCAGTTGAGTTTGTGGTGGGGTCCATGGGACATTTTGGATTAGGGTGATCCCAAGATTGCTGTTCCTAGGGTGAGTGAGTAAGTTGTCTTCATAGGTGGTGTGGTCGGAGGGTGTTTGCAATGTCAACCTGTTTTCTAACTTTCCGGACTGGCCAGAGGAGAGGGGACGAGTGATGTTCCGTTTGTTGCATCACTTTTGTCACAGCCCATCTCATCTTGTATGTTGGGTGTCCGTGAGCTGTGGGGGCATGCCAGCACAACTCGGGAGGCCTGGTCTCCGCTGTGTGCGCACAAGTCGGTATTTATCTAGGTTTCATAAGAGCTCTCCCCAGCACCTGGTAGGAAGGAGGTGCAGTGAAGCTCCATCCTTTCTGAATTGTTGTGATTCTGGTTTCCTCGCTTCCTCTTTTGCCATTGCTCTCTTGGTGCTGGCTGCCTGCCGGGGCTGAGGGGAAGCACTGCAGCAGTGCCAGCGGGCATGGCAGTGTGGAACCTGCCGGCCTGGCGAGGTGCAGGCTGGGAGGCAGGCAGTGGCGGCTGGGAGGCAGGCACGGTCTCTGCATTCTTGCAGCAATGTTGGGAATCTGTGTTATCGTCCTTCGGAGGGAGCAGGAGCATGATTCACCAGAAAGTCCTCTGGGAATGCAGTGGGGTTTCATGTTTCTTGAACTATCAGCGAGCAATTCCAGGACCGGGAATATGTCAGACCAGTCTCTCCTCACCCAGAGTTTCCTCCTCCCCCCGCTACTGCTGTTCAGACCGTGCTGGGGGAGTCTTACTGAAAGCAGTTTTTGTTGTTTTGTTTTGAGGTTTCTTTTCTGCTAAGGTCTAAGTCTTTGGTTTAAAGCTGTGGCTTTTCAGATGTACAAGACACAAATATTCTCTCCGCATTTAGATGTAGCACTTCATTCAGCAGAGATATTTGTAAGCCTCCTTCCCCATATCAGGTAGGCTAGGTTGTCGCCCTATTTAATGGTGGGGAAATCAAGGCAGCCAGAAGCAATCCATCTTGATCAAGGATTCCATGGGTGCATGGAATCAGTGGCAGCCAGGGGTAGAACCTAGGAGTCTTGGATCCTTGCTTTAGCCACTGGGAATTAAATTTTCTATTGTCTTTAAAACTGCTGGGCCAGAGTGAGTGTGTTGCTAAATTGCAGAGGGAGCCAGATTTCTATGCAGTCTCCTTTTTGTCGTGTTCTTTTCAAGATGTTTCGGATCATTTGTCTCCCCATGTCAGTGTATCTACTTTCTAATTAATTCTCTTCTGTGGCCCAGATGTGTGCATGCCTGCTGGAATCTGGTTAGAAGGGGTGTGTGCGAGGAGCTCGCAGCACTCAAGGTGTCTGTCAGCACACTGCAACCACACAGATGGGAGGCTGGGGTGGATTCCTGCTATGCATCCGCAACAGGATCCAATTGTTGCTACTCCTGAAAGCACAGTAGAACCTGCAGGCAGCTGTTTCTGGCCTTTCTCCCCTTAGAATTTGCAAAGGAAGTGTGATTGGGCTCAGTTAAGACCGGAGAATGGGAGAATTTCCCAGGGGAAGCACTGCTGGTTGAGCCAGGATCCCCAGTCAGCTGTGGTTGGCTTTGAGTGCTATCAGCAGTTGAGGTGAGGTATAGTACGTCTTCTCCGAAGCACCTGCCCACTCCCAAAATGAAGGAAGAAGGAACTCTAAAAAGATGCCCCTAAAATGTAATGTTCTGGAGGGACCTCACAGCGAGTAAGGCTTGTCTGTTTTGCAGGCAGCATCCAAAGGTTTCATTAGGGTGGCTGCTGGGTCCTTCAGGGCTGCTGGCTGTGCTCCCTGCCACAGGTTGAAAAGTCCTGTCTAAGCGTGTTGGTTGACAGCTTGTAAACATAGCCTGTTTGCTCACTGAAGACGTGACCAGAAGAAAAACTCTGGCTGGCTGGGCTTGGAAAGAGCAGGGGAATCCTTTGCCTTGGAGAGCCTCTTCTATTTAGAGGTGTCTCATGCTCAAAGGTGCTCTCTGGCAGCAAAAGCCACGCAGACCCAGCCCGAAAGCCCAGTAAAGTAGCAGATCAGATAGAGTAGTGAAGCCTGAACCCTCAGCAGCTCCTCTTACATGGACAGGAGGTGTTCCCTTGTAGAATGTAGCCTGTACGGTGTCCCATTTGGAAGGAAGCTACAGTTCCTGCTTGCACGAATTACGGTTTTGAGAGACATCTGTCTTCCTGGATGGAGCATCTGGTTGGGCTTTATCCAGGCTGCACCTAGAGGTGGCCGTCCACTTGTTAGTCCATGAATGAAGCACCTCTGATGGTAAGCTTCCTTGATGAGCTGCAACAGGGAGCTGTGTAGGGGGGTGCAATGCAGTGGGCTTGGCTGTGGGAAAGGGGCTGCGTTTATTTTGTGGCTCTTTGTTGAACGTGACTTCCTCATCCACGCTGCATCGTTCAGTGCTGCTGAAAGGCTTCACTGAGGCTGCTGCCCTGGCTGTGGGTGCCATGCACGGGCATCTCCTGCCGCTGTTCTGAGTTGGGGTGTTGGCTTAGGTCAGGTCATCTCTGAGGCGCAGGACATGAGAGCTCTCCTGGTTCTGTGCATTTCTAAACGACGAGCAAAGGACTACAGCCTAAACTGGGTCTGAGCATCGTTTTCTCTGCGCAGGTAGTGCCCTTGAGCTGGTATTGCCAGCCCCAGTTCCTGCCTGTCTCTTGATGGGTACTGGGTTATTAAATGGTTCTACTTCTCCTGGGTGACTACAGCTGCTGCAAGTGCTGTGATTACTACCGGGGCCTTTGGAGGGACCTTCCTGCTTCCAGCTTGTTCTTTGAAGAATGAATTTGCCCTGAGAACTTGAGGGATAGTGGGTGCATCTTGAGTGTCAGCCTCTAAAGTCTGCAGGCATGGTCTTAGCGGGGACCTGACTTTCTTCTTCCTTCCTCAGGGTACTCACATGCCCGTCCTTTGCTGCGCTACAACCGAGGTTGTGCTGCAGCGCTGCTGAGCACATGTTTGGTGAGGCACTTCGGGATCTGTTTTGAATAAAATACTGCGTTCATGCAGATGTGCCCCAGTCAGGCGGCTCGCATCTCTAGCCCATAGTTGTTGTGGATAGCGATGGTGGCTCCTCCTTGGCTAATGTAGCAGCACACTGGTGTTAATCGCTTGGTGACCCTCAGGACTGCGGCGTGTTGTGTTGCCAAAATCGCCTGGTGCGAAGCCGGTGCCGTAGCACGCGGGGACTTTGGGCCACCAGCAGCGGAGCTACTGAAGGGCTTGCTGTCTGGAGTGCTGTCTGGCAGCAGCCTCTTCCAGTGGGGCGAAGGCTCCCCAAGGCTGGCTAGCCTATGATGGCAGGCAGCACGCGTGCTGAATGCTGCAGTCTGTGCCATATGGACCTTCTCCTCCTCCCTGCTTGCCCTCTCCGTGTCGCCCTCCCTGCTCCGCTCCCCTCCCCCTGCAGGCGGTTTGACAGAGCAATTGGGCAGGCGCTGGGACAGCAACTCTGACATAAATCTCTCCTGGTGTGGAATGAGGGGTATAAATATCCAGAGAGTGATGTGATCTTTCCAGCTGCTATTAATAGGTCCCCAGAGAACAAGAGCGCGCTAGCAAGACTGGCTGACGCTTAAAGGGCTAGCAACTCCCTTATGTGCTGTGAAAATTAATCAGCACTGTGGCTCACCATCTTCCTTCAGGCTAGAGCGGAGCCCTTGGAGAGGTGTGTGGAGGAGGAGGGAGCAGCTAACGACTCGCTGGTTAGGAAGCAGCGATAGGCCAAGCTGTGCACGAATGATCCGGCTAACTAGCTCGCAGTGCCTGGGCAGGCCGTGCAGCGGTGCCGTTGCTGCAGGCTTCTCTGCTGGGCACCACTGTGCCAGCCAGCTGCTGGCTCCCCCATACCCTGCAGGGAGCACGCGTGAAGAAATCCGTTTTACAGGCAGGGAACTCGTTGGCAATTGGTGGCAAGATGCAATGCATGCCTCACGGCGATCCCTGTCTTTCAGAGATTACGGATCTGCAAAGGGGGCTTTGCTCTTTGGCTGCGTGCTGTTCTGAGAATGGCGTTCTGCCCCAGCACAACCAGTGCTTGGCTTTTGCCAGTGGTGTGTCTTCAGGCCTGCTTTCAGCAAGTTGGAGGTGGTGCACACGGTGCTGCCAGGCTCTTTCTGTTCTATTTAGGAATGTGGGGTTTCATCTGGAGCCGGTGCTTCCTGTCCTTGGGTGGCAGAAAAAATCCACGCTCAGCATCTGGCCTGCTCAGTCCAGCTGGGAAGAGCAGAGCATGGTCCCAGTAAGCCCTGTGTGCTGGGAAGTTTGTCTGCCTATGCAAGAGAAAGGTTCTTGCCGGTGTGGAGAGGGTGTCACGCAAGCAACATAACAGAAGTAAGCAGAGAGTAATCCCTCAGCCTCCACAAACACATGACAAGGTTGGATGGGGCTTTAGGCAACCTGATCTAGCAGGAGGTGTCCCTGCCTGTGGCAGAGGGTTGGAATGAGATGATCTTTAAGGTCCCTTCCCACTCAAACCATTCTGTGGTTCTGTGAAACACATGGCTTACTCTCCCTCCCTGTACCCTCCCCAAGAAGCAGAGAAGGCTGTGGCAGGTACTGGGAGGCCAAGGGGAAGGAGCGACTGCAGCTTCAGGGTCCCTGGCCTGAGTAGGAATGAGGCTGTAGCAGAGGAACGTGAGGTCCTGACGGTGAAAGTGTTACGTTCTCCAGCTGAAGAGAGCTGAGGAGCATTTCTCGTAGAGTTTCTCTGCTGCCTCAAGCCTTTTTAGTCCTCCTCTGTCCCTTCCCAGCATTCTCTCTGTGGGTTTGTGCCAAGATCACTTTCTGTTCCCACAGCTGTCTCCTGCGTGTTTAACAGAGCACGGGATGCTGAGTTAGCAGCATCAGTGCCTGGGCTGCCCAGACATCAGAAGAGGCCCTGAAACCACGAGGGCACCAGCTTTCAGTTCAGGGTTGCAAAGGTGTTTTACCTCTGGCAACACTGTCAAAGCAGCTCTCAGGGTCCTTCCGTGCACCGAAGGGCAAGGCTGGCACGCAGCAGTACCCTGTTCTAGTCCTGACCCTGTTAAGTGAGGGGGCTCTGTCCATGCCTCTGCCTTTGGGACTGGCAAGGCTGTGTCGCCTGAGTGGCAGCGTGCTGCTCGTCCTCCCGCAGCTGGCTGCAAAGCAGGATCCTTTGCTTGAAAGGCCCAGGCCTGATTCCTGGCACGAGCAGCTCTGGGTTCTGCCTTACAGGGGTTTTGCCTGACCTGCAGGCCCTGTGCTGACCCTCTGCCCTCTTCTCTCACAGGTTTCTGAACGAAGGGCCTGGGAGCTCCCTCCAGTGGTGCTGTGGGACGCTTCAGCCAATCCAATGCACCCTGACAACAAACTGCCCAGCCATGGCAAGGCAGGCAGCAGCGGTGCCCCAGCCCAGCACCACAACGTGAGCCAAGCACCCACCTGCAACCTGGGCTCAAAGGGTGTGGGGGCGGGCAGCCATGGCGGCAAGGCCACTCAGATCTCCCCTGGCAACTCTGGACTGAAAAACAGCCAGAACACTGTCCCAAACTTCAGCTCCTTGAAGGGCAAGGTGAAACGGGAACGAAGCATCTCAGTGGACTCTGGAGAGCAACGAGAAGCCAGCACCCCTTCGCTGGACACAGAATCGAAAGGTAGTATGCTCCTAAACCTTGACTCAGCAAGTCCTTCTCTCAGTTGCTCCAAGCACCTTGGTGGGACCAGGGATAGGAGCAGCTGTGAGCATCCTGTGTTTCCATGCTGCCACTTCTGTTTGGGCTTGCCCTGGCTGCCTGTGCATCTTTTGCACCTCTGCTTGTCATATCTGCAGCTTTGGGAGCAGAGTGGCTGACTGTTGTCCCTGTGGTTTTTTTTTTGCATTCCATTCCCTAAACTGCTGGTTGCATTGGGAGTCTGGGACTCTGGTTTTCATGGGCTTCTGAGGCGTGCCAAGCAAGAGCCTGGTTCACTGAAACTGCTCCAAGTGCCCCTGCTCTGTATTGTACAGACTTTCAACTCAGGACAGAGTTCAGTTTTTTTTTCTGTCTCCTCGCTGTTGGCAAAGATCTGCCTTTGTGGTATTCTTGCAGCTGTCCAGCTACTCAGCTGTGGTTAGCAAGGAGGTGCTGCAAGGGTCTCTGTCTGAACAGCTCTGTGGTTTCATCAGCTATGGGTGACTCTTGTGTTGAAGCATGTGGCTTCTGGAAAAGGGCTGAGTCAGTACTTCCAAACCCTCTGGCTTCCCTGCCCCAGCTGGCCTTCCCTGTAGTTTCTTGCATTCCACCAAGCCTGGTGCTCAACGGCTGCGTGTGACGCTTGGCTACAGGAAACAGGCTTGTTGGAGGAGAAATACCAGCGGTGCCCTTGATTCTGGCTGAGATTCACACCTGGCCACCTGAAGTTGTTGTCCACAGGCAGAGCTACTGCTTTGACCTGTGCCCCTAAGCGTTTGGTTTCACAAACAAAGGTGTGTTGCCTGGCTGGCATAGGCCAGAGCTGTGCCTTGGAAGAATGTGTGGAACATACCTACTGCCCCCAGGAAAGCTTTCTCCCAGCTGTGTTGGGAGGTTAATGTATGCCATCGGTCATAAGCCTTTGTAGCTTTATCTTGCTATTGTCTTGTAGCCCAGACTTCCACAGGAAAATTACTGAAATGACATGATCAGGAATGAATGCCTGAATCTCCTACATTTCTGGTGCAATTCACTGATGTGTCGTGTGAATATGGCCCATAAACCACTAGATGATATACAAAGGGTGATCAGATAGTGTTACGTTAAAGAACAGGGCTGAGCCCAGTCTGAGCAGGTGCTTGAGGACCTTTACTAGGGCTGGGAGATGTCAGTGTGAGGCTGCTCACCCCTTGCATCCTGGCTGGGCTGGCAGAGCCATCCCTCGGAGCACTCTGACACACAGGGATTGCCCTAGCCACATCCTCCTGTGTATTCAATGGAAGGTTTAGATATCACAGGACCTGTAGAGACCAACCACTTTTCTGTCTTGTTGGGAAATTGGTAGTCCCCAAGGGTAGAAGAGCAACTTTCAAGCCAAGAAGCTCAGCTCTGTCCAGCACAGGCTGTGTCAGCTGCCTTGCTCAGCAGAGCAGTTCTGCCCTCGAGCATCCCCCATAGTCATACTCTGGTCCTGTCTCTTTTTTATTTCTGCTCAGTTTTAGAGGCTGTCTGCCTTTGGTTGCTTGGTGGGGGGAGGCAGTGGGGGAGGTGAGTGTTGTCATTTAATGACCTTTCTCTCCACTTACTGCTCTGAAGTCTGTGGCCAGGCCAAAAAGACAGCCTTGCTCAGTACTTCATCAGGAGACCCGTGCATCCATGCGTCTGGCTGGGAGGAGGGATGGTTGTGGATGTGGGAGCAGACCTTTGGAGGAGCAGAGCCAGTGTAGGTGCAGAGGAGGGGAGGACAAGGATGAAGCAGTAATCTCGAGTCCTCACTGCCAGCCTGGTGGGGAGTTGCAGGATTTAGTGCTCAGCTGGTGTCTGGCAGGGCAAGCACCTAGAAGGTCCCCTCGCAGGAACTGTCTGGTTGGAGCTAGCAAGAGAAGGGGGAGGAAACCAGCAGGCCTCTAACAAGCTCCCTGTCTGTCTGTTGTGCTAGACTTCAGGTTTTGTGAATGACAGACAATCTAGTACTGACTGTGCTATCCTGTCAGCACTACAGCCAGCGCTCTGCCTCCTTTGATGAGCGAGCGTCTGGGCTGCGGCTGCAGGATGATCCTTGGGTCCGGCAGAGCTGCTGGCATCCTCAGCCTCAGCCTTGTGCTGCTGTGAACAGCTGTGGGGTAGCAGTTCAGGTGGAACGTGGGCTGCAGAAGGCTTCCTGTGGGCAGTGCCTCTGGCCAGGCACTGATGCTGCTGAGGGGCTTTCATCCTGGGCCATTCACCCCTGCAGCCAAGGCTTTTCTGAAAGGTATTGTGCTGCAGCTCTGGTACAGTGCTCAGAATAGAGAAGGCTGTGTTTCATCTGTGCAGATGAGCCCTGTGTGCATCCCACTGCTGTTCAGGGTCTTGGCACACCATGCCCAGGGTGGCCCTTGGCAGGGGACAGTGTCTCAGCACCAGCCTAGATAGCTGCGGGATAGTCAGTGAGCCTGGGCTTTGGCAAGCTCCAAGCTGAAGAGCCTGGCCCTTGCACCTTGTGCTTCCCTAGCTGCTTTCACCAAGATGACCCAGTGTGTGGCACGCAGCTGGGCAGAGCCCCAGCCCCCTGACAGGTCTCTCCAGATCAGCTCTTCTGATTGTTGTGTCCTTTCACAGGTGAGGTAGCTCCCCGTAGCAAGCGGCGGTGTGTGCTGGAAAGGAAGCAGCCATACAGTGGGGACGAATGGTGCTCTGGACCAGACAGCGAGGAAGACGACAAGCCCATCAGCAGTGCACACAGTGAGTGCCTACCTCCTCACCCACCCAGAAGCTTGAATAAAGCCAAATCTCTCCGGGTGTGGTGTGGCAGACCATTATTGGCCGTTGTGCTGTGAGAGTGTTTGTGGCCATGCAGTGAGGTGTGGAACCTGTTCTGTACAGAGATGCTGCTGAAATGCTGGAGGGGGAAGGTATTGAGGGTGGGTGTCTATACTGTGCATTGCACTGGCCACTCTAGCAGCACAGAATTGTCATCTTGAAAATGTTTCTGGCTTAACATCAATATGATGCCACTGGCCACACACACAGGCCTACCCTTGCCTTAGTGGCAGCCAGATCATGCCACGTGCATTGCCCTTGTTGCATCAGCTAACTGCCACGCCACCCACCCAGGTCTCTGCAGCTGTGTTCTAAAGGCATCTGAGGCTAAAGAGGCTCTTGGTGTTTCAACAGTGGTTCAGGCAAGGCTGGGCTCGCCAAAGGTGTTCAGGGAGTTCTTCTACTTCCAGCCACAGCCATTAGTTGAAGCCCAGCTATTCCTAAAGCCTAGGATGACGTTTTGAAATTTTATAGGTATAAAGGTTTTGTGAACTTCCATGTCTAGTTGCTTAAATTTCCATCTCTTCTGTCCACTAGAGTTCAAGATGTTAGAAAAAAGATGTCTATTTCTGTTTGGAAGCAGCACTCTCCCTTGTGTGGCAGTTTGATATTGCAGTGAGTCAGCAAATGTGCGTGTTTTGTGAGGGTGTTGGGCAGCAAAACGTAGGTCTCTCCTGTTTTCTAAATGTATCAAAACTCTCAGATATTTTGCATCTAGAATTCAGTTTACTTTCAATTTGTAGCAGGGAGAATATTTCATAGAATCATAAAATGGCTTGGGCTGGAAGGGACATTAAAGATCACCTAGTTCCAACCCCCCTGCCCTGGGCAGAGATGCCACCTGCTGGTTCAGGTTGCCCAGGGCCTCATCCAGCCTAGTCTTGAACACCTTCAGGCATGGGGCATCCGCAGCTTCTCTGGGCATTGTGTTCCAGTGCCTCAACGCCCTCTGAGTGAAGAATTTCCTCCTAATACCTAATCTAGATTTCCCCCCCCCCTTTTAGTTTAAACCCATTCCCCCTTGTTCTATCATTATCTGCCTGCAAAAAAGTTGCTCTCCATATTTTTGTAAGTCCTGTTTAAGTATTGGAAAGGCGACAGGGCAGGGTCTTGTGGCACCCAAGGGCCATGGTGGATGTGAAACACAGACATGTAGACAACCAAGTAGAGGGTGGCTTTTGTGCCTGCCAGCGCACCATAGCCATCTTCTCCAAGATGTTTCCGAAAACTGCTAGACTCTTCTTCCAGTCGGTTGGGTGGCAGTGGGCTAGTCATTTCCTTCCAGTGGCCTAGTGACTGTGTTTGTGGGCAGGGATAGTGTCACCTCCCCTTTACAGCCTTCTCCAGGATCTGCCTGATTAGAGCTGGTCAAGGTGGGGCTGACGAGGGGCAAGGGCCTGCAGGGAGGAATCGCGTGTCTCCCCACGTCAGATTTCCAGTGGTGTCTCTGCTCTTCACTACTTTGCGACAGACTGACTGCTGGTGTTAGTGTCGAGTGGGTCTGCAGGGAGGTCCTTGGTGAAAGGAGAGCAGGGAGCCTGGCTCGGTGGGCTGTAGCGTGTATGTATGGAGCTGTGCGAGAGGAAAGCGATGAATGGTGCTGCTACTTACAATGCTTATTAATTAGAAATATTATTTAATGATTGATGATGATTAATGATTATCACTGGTGAAAAGCATCTCTTCTTTCCTCTGCTTACCCATGTGTCTGTTGTTACAGCCGTGGGAAGGGAGATGAGGTGAGCCTGACCCCTCACTCTGAGGTGAAGGGGAGACCAAAACTGGGCCGCTCGGATGCTTGGGGACGGCGGCCACCCCCATGTCCGGGACTGCTGGTTGGGTGCTGCCATCTGCCGGTGTCAGGAGCGCAGAGTCCCGGGCCCTTGCCAGGCACGCGGTGGCTTTTCCTCTGACTCAAGGAAGAGGAGCGCCCTGACACCGAGATGCATTTTCATGCCCAGCTCTGCCATTCACACAGGTCTCTGCAGTGGCGTGGCCTTTATGCAAAGAGACTGATTGCTCTGCTGTGGCTGAGGGCCTGCTGCTCCAGCCTTCCTCCTTCCCTCCATCCCCTTTGTTAATTCTCCTGGCACAGAAAACCGTGCCGTTCAGCAAAGACTGCTCTGATTCTCTTGCTATGCTGGCTTTAGTAACTTGACTCCTGTGCTCCCACAGATTGTAATGTAGCAGACCCTGCAATGTCCACAGCCTCGCAGCTTGGCCCAGGGTCCAACCCGTTGCCAAACCTGAACGAGACCAGTTCTTCCAGCACGCCTCATGGTGCTGCCCCAGGCTTACGGTCAGACGGTGCAGGAGGTGGAGGCAGCGGAACAGGAAAGCAGCCTTCACAGTTTGTTTACGTCTTTACAACGCACCTTGCTAACACGTAAGCAGGAAACCCTGTCCATCTTCCACTCGTGTGGGACTGGCCTGTCACAGTGGCCTGCTGTATACTGCACTTGACTCCAGGAGAGCTGGACAAGCGTGTCTCATGTCTGTTCAGTTACACAGAGCGGGTCCCTGCTGAGGTTCAGGAAGTTTGCTGGCAGCTACCGCTAATGGGCGAATTTTGCCTTCTGTGCACACTTCCTCTCAACAATGTCTAGCACTGCTTTCTGTGATGTTCACTGTAGAGTATATCTAGTCAGCATCTAACTGAAGATTTGCCCAAAGCATATGAGCTGTTGAACTGATTCAGAAGCATCTAAGGGGCTGGGGTGTCACAGGGAGTGCCACGTAACACTTGATGTTCTCCACTCGATTCCTCACTTCTGTCCTGCATTATCTCAGCCATGGAGTCCAGCTTGTTAGATCATAGATTCTGTGTGGTAGATCTCAGAGCATTTTGGCAACAAGCCACCCTTAAGGCAGTGTGGAGCAACAGGCACAAAGCAGAGTAGAGGGCCCAGCACAGAACATGGGAAGAGGGAAATTCCAAGGCAAGTGGTCTTCAGTTAGAGAACCTCACCGTGGCCTGTGCAGGACAGGTGGGAGGACTCTGAGCATATCCTCCCTACTCATTTGCCTCCTAAGAATTCCCTGTACCCATAGGACTGAAGAGAGGAGGTGGCACCAGGGGCCTGGGATGGGGCACAATGTCTGATCTTGGGCGGTTGGTTCTCTCTCCCCAGAGCTGCGGAAGCTGTCTTGCAGGGCCGAGCTGACTCCATTCTGGCCTATCATCAGCAAAACGTCCCGCGGGCAAAGTTAGACCAGGTATACCAACTATGGACCAAACGCTCCTGTTGGCATGTGCTGCTGACCCTTCCCTTCTGATATGGCCATTTCTCCCAGCTCCTGACTCATCTGTGAAGGAAGGGGGGCATCAGAATTCCCTTTCAGTGGTGTGGGAAGCTGCTTTTCTCTGAAACCTCTTCAGAGTGAGTCCTGGTTGCTGTAAGCTGTGAAGAGTTTGGGATGGGGCATGACATGTGGCCCTGCAGCCATGCTGGCAGAATACATAACTGTGGAGTTCTAGAACATGTGATAGGGCCTGCTTCTTCCCCACGAGGAATGAAGGCAGAGCAGCCATGTGGCGTGTTTCTGGGACAAGGTAGTCTCCTTTAGAGTATGGGGAAGACCATACACAGTTTTTTCCTGCTCACTTTGGCTTCCCTTTTCTTTATCAGGCACCAGCTCATAAAGTGCTGGGGGTTGCTGAGCAGCCTCCGATTAACCCTCCTGCTGCCAACACTCCACAGACCCAGCCACCAGCACCTCAAGCTAGTCAGCCACAGCCTCCCCCACCACAGCCTCCTCCTCCACCTCAGTCCATCAGTCAAACAGCTTTGCCTGCACCCAGCACCCTGCCCCAGGAAGGGACAAGTGAAGATGTCCGGAGAGATCTGACTCCCAACTCTCTGGGAAACAACAGTGCCAGCAACCAGCCCGGAAATAACCACCCAAATACGCCCACTGCATCTGCCAACACCATGCAGCCTGGGCAAGTGGACTCTGCTACATCCAGCTCCAGCCTCCTCGGTGAGGGCCCAGGCTCAGGGATGCAGGGGAACGGGCAGGCAGGCCTGGGCCCCAGAAACCCTATGAACTCAGAGGGGCTCTCTAAGGAGCAGCTGGAGCACCGAGAGCGCTCTCTGCAGACCCTGCGGGACATTGAGCGCCTGCTGCTGCGCAGTGGGGAGGCTGAGCCATTCATGAAGTCCAGCCAAACCACAGGTGAGGGTGGGACTGCCCCTCAGCCACAGGCTGCCCCTGCCCAGCCACCCGTACCCCCTGCCAGCATGAAGAAGTACGAAGAGCCTCTGCAGTCCATGATTTCCCAGACCCAGAGCCTTGGTGGCCCCAGCCTGGAGCATGAGGTACCCCACCATCCAGGCACTGATATGGGGCAGCAGATGAACATGATGATGCAGCGGCTGAACCAGGACAGCCTGACACCAGAGCAAGTGGCCTGGAGGAAGTTGCAGGAAGAGTACTATGAGGAGAAGCGCCGGAAAGAGGAGCAGATCAGCATCCATGGACGGCCCATGCAGGAGATCATGATTCCACAGTCTATGGGCAGCATGATGATGCGTGGGCCCCCACCACCTTACCACAGCAAGCCTGGAGAGCAGTGGCCAGCAGGGATGGGCAGCCAGCTGCGGGGACCTATAGACGTGCAGGACCCTATGCAGCTAAGGGGAGGGCCACCCTTCCCAGGGCCACGATTCCCTGGAAATCAAATGCAGAGAGTCTCTGGCTTTGGAGGGATGCAGAACATGTCCTTGGATGCTCTTGGGCCCATGAATGCTATGCAGAGGCCAGTCAGGCCTGGCATGGGATGGAGTGATGATCTGCCTCCTATGGGAGGCCCTGGGAACTTTCCGCAAGGCTCCCTGCCGTACCCATCAGGGCAAGGGGACCCTGAAAGGTTCATGAATCCCCGTGCCAGGGAGGAGATCCTGAGGCACCAGCTGATGGAGAAACGCCCAGTCACAATGCAGAGGCCCATGGGGATGTCCAGCAACTCCATGAGCCAGGGTATGGAGATGGAGAGGATGATACAAGCTCACAGGCAGATGGATCAATCCATGTTTGCAGGGCAGATAACAGGGGATAGCCTGAGCAGTGCCCCAATGGGAATGGATTTTGCAGGCACTCGGGGGATGCTGAGTCCCCCTATGAGCCAGTCAGGCCTTCGGGACATGGATGCACCCATGGGCCCTGGCAACCTCAACATGAACATGAATGTCAACATGAACATGAACATGAACCTCAATGTCCAGATGACCCCCCAGCAGCAGATGATGATGTCACAGAAGATGAGGGGCCCTGACATGATGACCCACCAGGGTATGAGCCCCGAGGAGCTGGCCAGGGTGAGGGCTCAGAATGGCAATGGCAATGCTATGCTGGGGGGGGCGCAGAAAATGGTGATTCCCTCCCAGTTCCCCAGCCAAGGACAACAAGGCTTCTCAAGCGGGCAAGGACCGTACCCCAACATGCCCCAGGAGATGGGCAGCACCTCAGACATGTTCAGCCCTGAGCAGGGCACCATGCCTGTTGGGAGCATCAGCGGCACCACCAGACTCAGCCACATCCCTCTGCCTCCAGCCACCAATCCTACTCCTGCACAAGGGGGCAACTTGGCCAACATGCATCCAGCACCTTCCCGGGGGCTGGGCCGCCGGCCCTCTGACCTCACCATCAACATCAGCCAGATGAATTCCCCCAGCATGGGTCACCTCAAGTCCCCCACCCTCAGCCAAGTGCACTCACCACTGGTCACTTCCCCTTCTGCCAACCTCAAGTCCCCACAAACGCCCTCACAGATGGTCAGCATGCCACCTTCTAACCAGTCTGGACCCCTTAAGTCCCCCCAGGTGATGAGCTCCTCACTTAACGTCCGGTCCCCGACTGGCTCACCAAGCCGCCTGAAGTCCCCTTCTATGGCTGTTCCTTCCCCTGGCTGGGTGCCATCTCCCAAAGCCACAATGCCCAGCCCAGGAGTCAACCAGAGCAAGCAGACACTCAGCATGAACTCTTCCGCTTCCATGGCAGGACTGGATCAGGGTACGTTGCTATCTTGTGTGGGAGTGTGCATGGTTTTGGCGAGTGTGTGGACATCCTGAATCCTGGAACAAGCACTCTGTGATCAAAGGCTCCTTACGATCAGCACTGGTCACCTTCTGCTCCTGTGGTTTCCATCCCACAAATCCAGCTTGCTCAGACAGGCTGTGATCACATTGTCAGCTCTAGTCTCATGCTCCCTGTACGCTGTGAAGCACATGCTCCTGCTCTCCTTCCTGCTCTGCTCACGAGGCTGCTTGTTGCAGGCAGCCCAGAGGGTGTTTACAGCCACTGCCTACTGGCACAGCAGGGCGGTTTCTGTCCTGACAGCAGAGGTGACAGTCGTGAGCCTGGAGAGATGCTACATGCAGGAGTTGGGGTAGATGCCATGGGAGTGATGCCCTGCATTGGAATGACTCAAGGACTGTATTTTTGTCATGTCTTTGCATTTTGCCACCCTTTTGCTAGGCTGTTTCTCCCCATGGTATTTCTTTCATGACCGCAGGCATGCTCTCACAGGAGTGGGAAGACATTCGTGTCTATGTCTGCCCTTACTTTTTATGTAGATTTTTTTTTCCCGCAGGTGTCCAGATAGGGCCTTTTTGAGTAGAAGGAAGGGCAAATGGAACATTTTCTTCCGCAGCAGCTCATGCTCTGTCTGAGTTGGGAAGTCAGGCAATTTGAAGTGGAAGTCCATTACAGTTCTGGAGCATGAGCCTCCTCTGAGTCTGGAGGACTCCGGGCCTTGCCAGCTGTCCTGCAGCCTTCTCTGATGGCTGCCATTGTAAGGAGGAGATAGGGTTGCTATCTGACAGGAGCAAGCCGCAGCATGTGGGCAGTACTGAGCTGTCTCTTTCTTGCTTGCAGGTTCTCTCCCTTCGGGGCCCAGGAGCAGTTCTTCGGCACCAGCCAGTAACCAACCAGCCTCTAGCACCATGAATCCCAATATGCCTTTTACTTCCTCTCCAGATCCATCCCCCTCCCAGAACCCCCTTTCTCTGATGATGTCTCAGATGTCCAAGTATGCTATGCCCAGCTCCACACCTCTTTACCACAATGCCATCAAAACCATCGCCACCTCTGATGATGAGCTGCTGCCAGACAGGCCTATGCTTCCACCGGGAAGCATGTCAGGTATGTATCTGCAGGGCTGGGCTTTAGAGGGATGAGACTGTCTTGTTGCTGTCCACAGGTCTGATGGACTGGATGAACTGGAAGAGAGCAGTTGTACAGCTGAAGCAGGCAATAGCAAGTTGTGTTCCCTCACCAACTTCCTTCTTAGCTTAAATTTGCCCTCGCTTGCAACAGTTGTCTCACTTCTCTGCCCAGGCTGTCCATCAGCTTTTGGCTTGGGTTTGGAGCCTGGAAGGGCACAACCCAGTCTGGCATTTGAGGCACTCTTCTTCCATGAGCTCTGGAAGCTTTTGGAATGATCTTCACTCAGTGTGGCTATATTGGCCCTGGATTTTCACTGCACCTGGATATGTCTCAGGCCCAAGACTTCAAGGCAGAGGTCTGCTGCTTGGAACCCTTGTACTCTTCTGCAGCGAGACAAGGACACTCGGACCCAGGCTTGGGAGTCTGGTGGTTGTGAGTGGAGCCAGGTGCCTGCATGAGCAAGGCTATGTCGTAGCACAGTTGTGATTTCAGTAAGCAACAGCCAGACATGCTTCACTAGCTGGTGGCACTGATGAGGACAGCTAGACAAATGGTTGTCTTTCGTCATTTGGTGACCAGCATGAAAGGGAAGGGGAATTCCAGCAGGCCGTACCACTTGATGTTGGAGTTTAAAGCTGTCTGATAAATATTTTTGGTGGTTTTCAAAATGAAAAATCAACTTGTTGACTCTTTGCTAAGAAGTTACTTAGTTTGACCGCAGGCATGCAAATGCATTTGCTGCCTCTGAAACTGAACCCCTCTGCAAACCCTGTTTGCTCTGCTGTATTGATGAACACATTCCTCCCTCCTGGATAGCACTTGTGTTGGGCTGCCAACACTTGTCTTGTTCCGCCTTGCCACCCAGCAGTGTGTGGTCACAGGAGCTTGCTGAAGGGCTAGCCCTGCAGGCAGGCAGTGGTGAAGGGTCTCCATGCCTTCCAGGCAGCTGAGTGCCCTGCTGAGATCATGGTGTCCCCATAGAGTTGTTTCAACATGCTGAGCCATCTGGGACTATAAAATTAGTGGGCCATAAGAACTACAAATCCACATGAATTGCACCTGTGTGTTTTGTTAACATCCCTGAAACCAAGCTGCTCCCAGACAGGCCTTGACTTATCACCTGTCTCTCTGGCAGGAGCTTCTTGTGGTGGCAAAGTCCTGGCTGACAGCATTGCAGTGGCCGAAATTGAAATAGTTCTCTGCTGTTCGTGGGCTTAGGGAGCTGAATTTTGGAGCATTTCTTTCTGACATTGATGCTTTGCATTCTTCTTGCATCCCCTTACTTGGAGCTCGGGGCTTTCGGAGCAGGAGAGCAAAGCAAACTCACACAGGGTGTGGATTTTGCAGCCCCGAGAGGTCTGTGGGCAGAGTTAACTCTCTTCTCATTTTCTTCTCCTTAGGTGTGACAGGGAATCAGACAAATCAACTGCACTTAAACTCCGTGGGACCTGGATCCTCTCAGAGCCCCATGGGAATGAACCTGCCTGGTCAGCAGCCTCTCTCCCATGAACCACCCCCTACCTCCATGATGTCCTCCCCAAACCCACTGGGCTCCAACATTCCTATGCACCCAAGTGCACCAGGGGCAGGCGTACCCCCCCCAAACCCCATGATGCTGCCCCCAGGGCCCCAGGACTCGCTGAACCAGCAGTGCGGCCCTGTGCCAAACAGTTCGCAGATGATTCCTTCCAACCAGCTCGTGTTCCCCCGCATGCAGCAGCCCCACAATGCCATGCAGTCTCCTGCAGGAGGCATGCCCATGGTCCCTGGCGGGGCAGGTGGCCCTGGCATGCAGCAGCATTACCCCCCAGGAATGCCATTGCCACCTGACGACCTTCCTGCCCAGCAGCCCGGCCAGATGCCCCCTCAGCAGCACATAATGGGCAAGAACATCCCTCCTCGGATTGGTGAGACCTACCCTGCCGTGCTCCCTGGGGTGGCATCGGTGCTGAATGACCCCGAGCTCAGTGAGGTCATCCGCCCCACGCCCACCGGCATCCCTGAGTTCGACCTCTCCAGGATCATCCCGTCAGAGAAGCCAAGCAGCACCTTGCAGTATTTCCCCAAAAGTGACAGCCAAGCACCCAAATCACAGCCTTCCAACCTCCACCTCATGAACCTGCAGAACATGATGGCTGATCAGCCCCCTGTGCGGCCAGGTATGAATGCTCCCAGCCTTCCAGGGCAGCAAGGCGTGCAGCGGGGACTCGGCATGCCCATGTGCCATCCCGGACAAGTGCCCATGCTGGGCAGGACAGGCATACCGCCCCAACAGGGCATGATGGGCAACAGCATGCACCAGGGCATGATGTCTCCGCAGCAGAGCCTGATGGCCCAGCAGAATTTCATGCTGATGCAGGCCAAGCAGAGGAGCATGTCTGTGTCAGGGGAGATGTATGCCCAGACGGGACACATGATGTCACCTCAGGGCTCGCTCATGGGGCCCCCGCCGCAGCAGAACCTAATGGTCACGCACCAGATGAGGCAGAGAAGTGTCTCCCTGGACAGCCAAATGAGTTACATCCCCGGGCCAGGGAACATGGCAAACCTGCCTTTCTAAGCATGGCTGGTGCACTGGGACAGGGAGGGGCCATGCCTGATTGTACAAACGTTTTTAAACCTTTCGTCGGGGGCGGGTTGGGGCCAATGCCAGTGGAGGACACCAAGTGGGATGCTTTTCATATCGGATTTGCCTCTCTACAGAAAACCACATGTGCAGTAAACTTGATGTGAATTGTTCTTTTTTTTTTCTTTTTTTTTCCTCCCTTTTTTGGGGGAAAGGGGAGGGTGGAGGGACTGGGAGTGGGAGTGGGGCTGTTAATTTTGAACCCTGTGTGTTGTCCAGGGACTTCCAGGCCCTGTGGCAGTTTGTAAAGTTTTCATTTATCATTTTCCTCCTTCAAGTGTTTTTCTTTCTTTCTTTCTTTCTTTCTTTTTTTCCTTCTCTCTCCTTTTTTTCCTTTTTCCTTTTTATTTTTCCTTTTAAGCAACCAAAATGCGCAAGAGGGTTTTTGGAACTAGCTGTAAATAGGTCGCTGAGAAAGGCAAAACTTGTGCTGGTTTTTAATTGTTCTGTATTTCTGTGTTTTAATAGAAGCCTGAAAACATGTTTTAAAAAAAGAACGAAAAACATGCTAAAGGCAACAGTGTACAAGGATTGAAAGCTCTCCTTGGGGGAGGCAGGAGGATCCCCCAGGGTGCACAGGGCATTGAGAGATTCCATTATAGAGTGACTCTTTGTCAAACCTGTGTTATTCATGCATTTGAACAGTTTGCATGTGCAGGGTGTACGGTTTCATGCAGATCTTAGGCCCCTGTGGAGTCTGTGCTGAGCACAAGAACACAACCAATGACTGAGGACCACTGGGGAGGTCAGAACTGTGGCCCCAGTCACTGGAGCAGCGCTCATCTGGCTGGGCAGAGGCCATAGCTTCTTAGGATCCAGCTGTCACTGCTCCATGGTGAAGCTGCTTTGGCTGTGAAAGGGAGAATGCCAGCTGGCTGGCTAGAGAAGCAGCAAGGATCCAGGCTCTGCAGATAATAACATGCTGGGCCTGAAGGTCTCAACCAGCTGTGCCATCTCTAGTCTCTTCTTTTCCCTTCATGCGGTGTGTCCTGTCGGCAGGGTGGCATAGGGATAGGTGTGAGGTGAGCTGGATGGTTCCTTCTTGTGCTTCCGGGAGAGGCCAGCTGGGAGCCCTGCCCTTTTACAGACTTCCTACACCAGTCCTTTACCCACCCATTGTCCTCCATGATCACAACGTGTCCCCTCTACCTCTGCTGTTGAATGGTCTCCCAGGTCTTCCTTCCTCATCACACTTGCCTGTCCTCATCTGGGCTTTCATAGGCAGTCTTTGTTCCATCTTGCCCAGAGCTACCTGTTGCAGCCCTGCCGTACTGCACTGTAGAGGGCCAGCTGTTGAAGATGAGCTGTCCCTGCATGCAATACTACATTTCAGATTCAGAGTTGTCTTTGTATGGTGTCAGCTGTGTGGCTGTTGTGTGTCACGAGCTGTCCACGGGCTGCTCCATGTTTCTGATATAAGAGGCTGAGGTTCTTATTCCTAGGCTGACGGAAGCCATTTAAACAACTCAGGCTTTTCTGGATGTGCTTCACCCTCCCATCCTCCATTCTGTAAGGTCTTCCTGCACATGGCACCAGTGTTTTTTCCTGTGTCTGTCCACTGAAGGGACTGTGGGATTAAGCACATGCACTTCTGTACACACAGGATCTCTGGATCTCTGCAGGGACCACGTTCCAGCATGGTGTACCCTATGGGTATCCCACTGTGAACTCAGGGCACTTGTTTGCCACATGAACACCAGCTGGAGGATTATCTCTGCAAAGCCAGACTTAGCATACTACCTCTCTTGTAACAGCGCTCACCTTTCCCTACTTGAAACCACAGGGAGGAGAAGGCTTTCAGAAGGGGAGGTCGTCAAGTGGAGAGGGATTGGCAAAGCTTTTTATTGTGTTGCAAGCTGTTAGAAAAGACTGGCAGGTGGTGAAATGTCAATCCAGTGTCTGCGTTGATTGGATCTGTAATAAGATTTAGCCACAAAGTCTAATCAGGAATACCTTGAAGCATTGGGGTATTTGTAGAGTGCAGTACTAGGTTGTAAGTGTGGGTCTGGATTTGAGAAAGAACTTCACTCTGGTCTCCTGCTTTGTGTTGTTTATGATTTGACTGAGCATCGTTTTCAAAAGTGGCAAAACAGGAACAATCCTGGAAAGTGCTCGTCCCTGCCTTGGCAGTTAGGGCAAAGAGGAATGGTCTTCAACCCGGGCTAAGTGTGCTTTGGACCTGACATTGTAGCTGCTTGGATTCTCCATCCTTTCAGACTGTGTGCTTCATCTGGGAGGATGTGGCTTGAGCAGATGCAGCTTTTTCTTAGCTTGACTAGCCTGAAAGGCTGTGGCTTCCCTTGGCCGCACTTTGGGGTGTTGGCTGCTGGTATTTTCTTGTAAACATCCAAATACCAGTGCCATCCCTGAACCTTGCTCATCACCCACCGGCTAGCCTCGGTTAGTTTAAAGCCATATTTTTTATTAAAAAAAAAAAAAAAAAAGCTTCTTTGTTTGTCTGTAGACAGCTGTTATTTTGGTCCAGTTAAGATCTCTGCCTGTCAGTACCTTCCCTGTTGTCCCCTCCACCCAGCCCAACTCAGAAGTTGCCTAGGGCTCCCCATCGTCACTCTGTCAGCAGCACGTTGTCCCTGTGTCAGCCCGAGCCCGCAGCGCACTGCTCTGCAGCACTGGAGAAGCCACCGCTGCCTGCACGTGGGCATGGGCAGCCTGATGGCAGGAGGAAGTCCTGTCCTTCGGTGATAAATTACTAGGAAGCAAACCCTTTCAACTCAGCAGGCCTGTATACAAAAGGGAAATCCTGGCATTATTTCAGCTGTGAGCTGTGGATTTCAGAGCAGCAGTCAGGGCTCTTCCTCAAAATCCCCCTGCCCTGAAGCCAGCCAGCCCTACCCTGACTGCTGTGATGGGTGAACCACAGGGAGATGAGGTGCTGCACAGCACCTTCTGCCTGGTCACCGCTCCCAGCTGTGCCTGAGATCAGCACTTATGGCAGGTGCTTCTCTGGAAGCTAACAGCGAGTCCTTGTTAGACCTGGGCAGAGTTTACCCGCTGCCGTGAGCTGTGTCTAGTCTTGTGTCTTGTAGTTTATTGCTCGGCTTCTCAGCTTGAGTTCTGTGTACTGACTCCACCTAATCACAGTAAAAGGTTTGCCCATGTTTTAGCCATGACTTTGCAATGTTTTTCTGGCTCTGAAAAGTAAACGTTGGGAAACAGCATCTTTCAGTACATCAAATAATCACACACCTGGAATTAGCTTTCACATTGAGGTAATGGTGACTGACCTGTTCTCTGTCATCCCATGGAGAAACTTCCCCAGTCATTTTGTACCATTATATAAATATATATATAAATATAAATATATAAATACAATATGTGAAGACATCTTATTGGTTTTTATTTGAAACAATTTTTAGGCTTGTTTTTGGGTATCTGTGCTGCCTGTAATGTATTGACCTGTTTTATAGGTGCCTTTTTATTAAAAAGACAAATTTCAAAACCTGACCTTGTGCCTGTCTTCGATGGTCTGTGTGATGTTCTGCAGGGTTGCAAGCAGGTGTGCACAGCATGGTGGTGCCTCGAGGAGCTCGGCTAATGTCACCTGTGGCAGGTTGGTGCTGATAAGGGAGCCCAGCTGGACCCAATATAAATACTTTTCTGTCAGTTAGCTACTCTGTTTGAGAGGAGAGGAGTTCTTCTGGGATGTGAAAGTTGTGCCTAATATATGCTGAGACTTCACTGCAGTTGAAGTCGTCTTGTGAAATCTAGGTCAGCCCCTGCTCTCAGCAGGGTCAGTTGTTCAGTCTGTGCTAAGTGAATGATCTGGACCTCATGAGCTGCTTGCGTGATGCCTCCCTCCTTCAGGACTGAGCGAGACACGACCATGTAGCTTGGCGTGGTTCCTTAACGTGTTGTGGATTTTGCTGTGTAAGTCCAGGCTGTGCTGCTGTTCTGTCCCATTCTCTTGTGCTAGCCCATCCTCTAGCTTCTGTGGCTTGAGGCGGTTCTTTAACTGCTGCAAGTAATCAACAGCCGCAGGAGAAGCAGCCTCATTTTCTTCTCTTGCTTGCTGCTGGTCCCTTTGTCCTAGCTGTGGATCCTGGCCTGGTGGCTGCTCCCAGCCTCTAGTGCCAGGCAGGGATGGGCAAGGGTGAGGGGTCCAGTGCCAAGCTGAGCTGCGAGCACTGTTCCCATCACTGTTGGTCCCGTCTCCTGCCACTGAGGCAGCAGCTGTGTGCCTCTGAAGAGAAGCTCCTGGTCTCCATGAGATGTCTGTGAGCTCCTGGAGGTCCTGGGACACCTGCGCTTGGCGTGGATGCTGCCTTGAGGCTGTGCCTTTCCTGCAGCAGACAGCAACCAGCCTCTGCTGCTGGCTGGGACTGGGGACCTCCTAGGCAGGATGAGGTGCAACGGGACACCTTCCAGGTAGGTGGGCATGCCCAGGGCTGGGAGGTGGCTGGGCAGGACCACTGAGATAACTCAAGGTCCTGACAGGACTGCGGGGTGGAGAGGTGACCTAGGGTTAGGACTGGCTGCCCCTGCTGTCTGCTAGCGTCTGGAGCCCCACGGTTCCCTCTGGTGCTGGGCATCCCGTAGCATGGCAAAACGTGTGTGCCGTAGCTGCTGCGTTCTTTGGGGGAGAACCGGAGCAAATGGAGCAGGCTGGGATTACAGCAGTGTGTGGGGCCTGTGCTGGGGCTCATGGAGACTGCTTGGAGCTGAGGCAGGGGCTGCACTGCTGCCTGCGTGCGGAGCTGGGGTAGCAGACGCTGCCGAGAACCAAGCGCGTGGGTCTGGGTGGTGGGGGTGATGCATGTCCAGAGCCAGGATGAGGAAGATGCAGAAGTCAGCAGTGTGGACGCTGAAGTGCTTGAGCATTTGTTTCCCACTGGGAGATTGGGGGAAGGCGGTAGGTTGTTGCCTTGATAAGGAAAATGAAACTCTGTGCGAGTTGCAGCGGGTGGGGGCATTGGAGCTGTGCAAGGGTGTGGGGAGAGCCCCTGCTCTGCAGCGCTCCCAGGCACACAGTCACTCATGCGTTCCCTGCCTCACGCCTGTTGGTGTGTGCTTCACTGCCTGCCACAGCCTCACGGTCGCTGTGCGCAGCGGGATCTCTGCTAACTAAAACAACCAAGCTACAGTTCCTGGGCAGCTCAGTCACCCCATAGGAAAGAGGGAGCAACATGTTGCCCTGGGAGCTGTTCCATGGCCCCTTTGGTGAGCACCAGGGCTGCTTGTGGGCTGTCCGCTCCAGCCTCTGTTGCGGAGCGGTGCCCAGGGCTGGGGTCACACAGGGCTGGGTATGCTGTGGTGGTGTGGATGTCACCTCCCTGCGGGAGCCACATCGCAGTGCTCGGCACTGTCCCTCTCCGGCATGCGCCAGGAGCAGTGCCTTTCTGCGTCACTCTGTGGGGCTGGGCTGGGCCCTGGGGAGTGGAAAGCCCAGCTTCCTGGGTGGTGAAGGAGAGTTCCTCTTGCTGCTTCATGTTGCCATTCAACAGACTGAGTGAGTCCTTAGGGCCCAGCTGAGGACAGAGGTGAGACCCACAGGGCAGTATCCGAACTTGCCGATGGGAATTAAGGCAGTCTCATCTCTTTCTCATTTCCAGCACAGCCACAGATGTGGGCCTCTTGCTGCATACCCAGCTCAGCTGCAATCATGAGAGGAAGCAGGGCAACTGAAACAACAGCTGGCTTGATGCAGTAGGGATGGAAAGTGGCTGGGGAGAGCCCTGCAATGGCAGAGGTCGCTCTGGGCTCTCCCTCCCCCAGCTCTGTGTCTGTCTGTATCTGGCTCCCAGGCCCTCCAAGCCAACGTGCAGGTTGCTGCAGGAGCAAAGTCCACCCTCGTGGTCTGCCAGCTTCCAGTCTGGCCAAACACTAGCCCCAGGGGTGGTTCTCCCCTCATGGCAGCAGCTGCTGGGGCAGTCTGTAACAGCAAGCTAAACGCGGGGCTTGATGATCTCTGAACACAACAGAGCCTTTGCTCTCTGTGAGCTCTTGGGTCCCTGCGCAAAGGGGGACGCGTGGCAGGAACGTGCCATCAACCTACTCCATTTGCAGGTGCATTTCCCTTCTCAAAGTGACACAAATGCAGGCAACTGCTTACAAGCACCGTATGTGGGAAGAGATAGTACTTTATTTGTTTGTTACAGCTCTCGTAAACTTTCAAAAAGTTTACTGACATGCCAGTGCTAAACACCATAGTAACAATAGATGCGTAATTTGTTCACCCATATTTTGTGTGTAGATTTTCCTTTTACTCTGTGAATGCTGTAAGGATTTACACTCTGACTGTTCAATTCCTCAGTAATGTTTGTGTAAGGACATAGTTCCTATAGACTGGGGCTAGGGAGGTGTTTACAACACGTCTGCATGGGTTCGTTCACTGGTACAACTGTAGAAGTAGCAAGGGCAGGCTTCAAAGAGCAGCTCTTCCTCTGCTGTTCGTGCTTGGACAGCCACAGCCACCATTACCTGAAGGTTTCAGCTTCAAAGATGCAGCGCTGCAGGAAATGGCAGACTGTTCTTTCTATAAAGGCCTTACATTTGGGGAGTTTTCTTGTCGTGTCAGAATCTGTAAACAACTTATTCAGATCTCTGCCTGAGCTGGACTAGTCTAAAGTGACCCAGTCCTTAATTATTGCTCTTTGCAGCGTGGCCCTTGGTTGTGGTGAGGTCAGGTTGTAACTGAGCTTTTTGTTAGTGGATTGAACTTCAGAAGGGATTTTAGCACAAAATCCCCGCTGCAGCAGTAGAACTGCCCTTGTTCCAACTTTGCATAAACAGTGAGGTGAGTGGTACAGCAGATTTTAACGTGTGCTCGTGGTTAGGGTTGTTCCCATGTGACAGTTTGTGTGTGTGACTATCATTCAGTTTAGGCCAAAGCAATGTTTAGCTAATAAGAGAAATGTAACGTAGCTAATAAGAGAAATGTAACGAAGCAATGCTGTGTGTGTGCTGACACGTTACTGTGACAAGGCCTACTAGGAAACAGCAGGCAGCACAAGTCTGTTAGGGCTGCCCTACATGCTAGCTTGTGGTGTAATAATGAGCTGCCACTCTTGTTTTGGACCGACTTGTTACTGAGAAGCCCTGATCCAGGCAGTTGCTGGATACTCATGGTTCAAGGCAAAATCAATGCTCAGGTTTGTTCTGTGTAAACCTTGATGCACTCAACGTCTAAAGGCTCCGTGCATGCAGGTAGAGCAAGAATATCTGAAAGCACAGCGCTAAGCAAAATGCCATGTTCCCATTTGGCCTGCTAAAACCAAACAGAAATAATGCAAATTAGCTCTTCCTTCCATGTTCTACCTTACTCTGAGGTAATGGGTCTCCTCCTTTCAGAACCCACAAAGCACTGTATAACCAGTTGCCAAAAAAAAAAAAAGTGACACCTTCAGCCTCCTAAAGATGTGGTTCTACATCTCTGTGCTCAGTCACAAGACTGAAGCCATCTGTTCAGACAGTCGCCTTCCTTAAAAGAAAGCTTTTGAACAGTCAGGCCTTTACTTCAGCTGGTTGCTCACTGGAGCTATGACTAGCAGTGTTAGGTTAACGGTTGGATTTGATGATGTTTGAGGTCTTTTCCAACCTAAATGATTCTATGAACAGCAGTGCAGCAGATCAAGTGAACAGGAAAGGATGTGGCTGGTGTCAGGAAAGGCATCTGCGGCAGTCAAGTCTGAGTCCACAACCCAGCCTCCTGGCATGAGCTGATCTGGGAAGATCAGTGTGCTGTGACTGGGCTGCAGGATGTCACACAGCAGGAAGACTGATATTCCAGCCAGAGACTGGCACTGTGGTGCGCCTGTGTTACTGGGATGAGTTCTGTGTCCCCTGCTGGTCCTGCTTGCATCTCTGACTTTATCTGCCGTGGTGATTGAGTCCCACTGCTTCCTTTGGGCATGTCTAGTGACCTGAGCAGGTGAAATGGGAACTTGCTTCATCTTTGTCCTCAGTGCTTGCTCACTGACATGACTCCACCTTTACTTGGCTGTGCTTTTTTTCCTCCCCCCTCCCCCCCCCCCCCCCAGCAACCCAGTCCTGTGTCTGGCTGTGTGCACAGGACACCTGCAGTCAATTTTTTTGAGGGAGATGTGGTGATATCAGGTTCAACCTGCCTGTGTTCATCCAGCCCTGTCAGTGTGACCATCAGGCATTTGCCAACAGCTGCCAGACAGATTTCTGAATGTATGTGAACCAGAAGGATCCAGGGAAGGTATCTGGTGGGATTTGGGTGTTAGGTGGCTATTAGATCTGTTTCCTGAGGAGTAAAGAGAATGGTGGGGACACTTGTGAAACTTAGGACTGAGGCCACAGCACATGTGCCACCACCGAACAGGCACACCATAGGTCACTTCTGCCCTGCAGCAGCCTTTCTGAGTTAGAAAGTGGAGATAGAGGTGGTGTTGTCAGACTCGATTCCACTGCCCTTCCTGGTCACCTCCAGGATCTCCTGTAGGGTCTCCTGGCTTATACAGCCAAGCTCCTGCAGGATACGGAAGAAGTCGTTACGGAACTTGACCCCAATGAAGGCATAGAGGATGGGGTTGAGGCAGCAGTGTGTGAAGCCGATGGCCTCTGTCACCATGATGGCTGTGTCCAGCTGGTCTTCCAGGAGGCAGTTCTTGGTGAAGGCTTCTAGCTTGGTAAGTGTGTTCAGAAAGATGACGATGTGGTATGGGCTCCAGCAGAGCAGGAACACACCTGTGACCAGGATGGCTACGCGGACAGCTTTTTGCCTCTGCAGGCGTTGGGACTGACACAGAGTCCGGACGATGGCCATGTAGCAATAACACATGACCAGAAGGGGCACAAAGAAACCCACGGTGTGGTATAGGAAACGGGTTGCCAGCCACGCGTTGTTGCCATGAATCCCAATCTCTGGAAAATAGCAAATGCTGCGGTTGCTCTCATCTGTCCAGACTTCCATGAAGATGAGATCGGGTAAGGTCAAGAGCAAGGAACAGAGCCAGACCGCCATGCAGGTGAGGTGGATGGAGCGAGCTCTACGTTTGCGGTAGGTGTGGATTGCGTAAACGATGGCCAGGTAGCGGTCTACTGCAATGCACCCCAGCAGCATGCTACTGCAGTAGAAATTGATCTTGTGGACAGCACTGAGGATCTTGCAGAGGAAAGTCCCAAATACCCACCCGGCCAAGCTCTCAACCACACTGAAGGGGAAGGTGAGCAGCAGTGCCAGGTTGGCCAGGGTGAGGTGGAAGAGGAAGTTTTCCGTGGTTGTGCGAGACCGCTTGAACCTCTCTAAAATGACCAGGACCAGGGCATTGCCCACAGTTCCCAGCACAAACATAAGCAGATAGATGAGGGGCATAAAGACCTTTCTGAAGGGGTCTCTCTGGTTGCCAACCACAGATGAGGCCGGATTGAAGCAAAAGTAGCCCTCCAAAGAAGGGGTTGTGTTCTCAGCCTCGTAGTAACCACTCAGCTCCGCCTGGCTCTGGGGAACAGAGAGAATCTGGTTACAGGAATGCAGTTTCTGAACAGAAGAACCCTGTCACGCAGCTGCACCTGACAGGCCTGGGACAGAGCACCCCTGTGTGCTGCAGCAGGAGGAGGTGGGACCTGGCTGCAGTGTGGTGGCTGGGGTCCCATGAGAGGCAGCAGTGTGGGGAGAGGCTGTCCTGACTGTGAGGGGCTGCGTGCTCTGTAATCCTTAACGAGTGCTTTTGGGGGTGTTCTGGTGTCCAGACAGAGGACCACTTTCATCTTCAGTTCTTTGCTGAGCTACCTGCTGGTGGCATTTGCTTTTTCACAACACACAGAACGTGTGTCTGTCAGCTTTCCTGATTTTTTTTTTTTTTTTCCCAGCTCTTTGTGGCATAGCCTGTCCCTGGCCTGCCTGCTGTCAGGTACAAAGGTGGTGAGATTCACCGCAGAGCACATTGTACCTCAAGTTGTATGTACTGATCCCATTCCCTTCTGCCCTTTCCTGATAGGAAGGAGGTTTCACTACTCATTTTTCTTGCCCTCCTGATACCTCCACTTCTTGAGTGCAGCTGAGCAGCTCTAGCACAAGGATTCAGGACAGCCTCCTGTGTGCTCTGCTGCTTGCCCCATTGCACCTGTTGTTTTACTTGTTTCTGACCGCAGCCATGCTCTGAGAAGTTGCTTGGAGATCTTGGAGCCACCTGGGGCAGTGTCCACTGAGCAAGGCGAGGTGGGACAGCAGCAGCCAAGGTTGGAATTGCTTAACATGCACTCAGAGAAAGTTCTAGGGCAGGTGTGAGGAGTGAATGCATCTGAGGCAGTGGGGTGCCACAGCTACAGTGATTGTTCTGGAAAGAGAAATCTGGTCTGTTGGTAAACCTTGTGGTTCTGAATTAATTGCAGTCAAAGCCAGAAAGGGAATCTGAAAAATGCCACTCAGCCCCTGGGCTGATACCTGGTAAGGAAAGTGTGGCAGAGCTACTGCAGATGGTGGGCACCCTCTGTCTTCAGGCGCTTTGACAGGAGTTAGGTGCTAACAAAAGCAAAGGACTCAGATGTAGACTGTCACAGAAAAAGAGCAGCCTGGGAGGCTTGTGGCAAGCTCAGAAATCAGTGACAAAACGAGAAGAGCCCCGCAGCAGTAGTTGTGCACTCCCCCACCCACACCCTCTCTGGAGACCAACACTGAGACTTCAGTGTCAACCACAGCGGAAGTCCCTGCTCGCTGCTTTCATACCTTTCACTGCCAGCTGTAGCTGTTTGCACCTGCTGCTCCTTCCCTCATCAGCCAAAGTTCCCAGCTAAAAATACTGGCCCTGCTTTAAACAGCTTTAGAGCTTTTTTTTTTTTTTTTCTGTCCACTCCTCCCCTTCCCCTGCATGTGCTCCTAAGCCAAGTGACTGCAAATATTCTCAACTCCTGCGTTATACCGAGCTGGAAAGGGTGATTGTTTCTTCTCTGTTAAAACCTTCCTCTTCTGATGTGCTGTGTCCCTCTGCAAGCAACTGTCTGGGGGTAAAGAGCTGATGTGGCAGTGCTCAACTCGAACTGCTACGTTGCTGAAACCACTTGCATGGCTTTAAGGGGAGCTTGGGTGCATTGAAGGAGCAGATGTCTAAAGAGCATTACTGAACACATGCAAAAGACAGCTGGCTTGCATGGTCCTCAAGCAGGGGATGGTAGGAGGGCAACCAAGCCCTTGGGGGAAGTGTAAAATCAGTTTGCCCAGCGCTTACCCTCTTCCCCAGGCCTCTACCTTTGGCTACTGCAGAGAATGAGTGCTGAGCCAGGCAGACTTTGGTCTGACCCAAGGGACTCTGGGTCTTTCAAGGGTCCCCTTTCCTGCCAGCTCCGTGCCCCCCATGCTGCTTCTGTGCTGTGATGCGACACTGCAGCGCTTCCTCCCGAAGGGGTTGAGAGCTAGCTCCCTTGGGGGCTAGTAGTCATCTTCCCTGCCCAAAACCTCACATGCACAAAACTGTCTTCCCCTAATGTAACAGTGGGACTGCAGCCTTGGGTGAGCGATGTTCATATTCCAAAGAATAATTATTTTTCTGGTTTATGGTATGAGACTGAAGATTGCTACTGAAGACAAAAGCCTTTAAAAATCCTTCCCGGTTTGTTTTCTATATGGCTTTCATACCTAGCTATTTCATACCTGGACTCTGTGTCAGGAATGACTGGCACACAGAAATGCAGCAATGCATTGGCTGGGGCAAGATCCTTAAATCTAAAGCAGGGCACCGCCAGGGGACTTTCTCAGTGATGCTGCAGATGCATGGTTGCTGGCTTTGGGGCAGGGGGAACACTCTTGTTTGAGTGGCCCCTGTTGAGTGTGAGGCCAGCTGTGGCACTGTGGGTGCAGCCAGCATGCTGCCCACTGCCTTCCAGGTCCATTCCCAGCCTCCTAAGAAAGAAAACCAAATGAAGAACCTTTGCAATTTGGCACAATGACCAAACAGGGCTGCTCTGGATTCCATGGTGACGTTGCTGGAAAACCCCAAAGGGAATGCGAATAACTTAGCTGGGGAGAGGTTGAACAGTTCTAGTTTTAAAGGGAAAAAGGAAATGAGGGGAAGCGGCTGGGTCCACTGGCTGGAGCACTGCCTGGAACCACACCAGCACTGCCAATGACTACAGGTGGGTGGCGTGTGTGGTGTTGAACGGCTTTGGCTGCAGAACAGTTTCCAGCATCACCTTACAGTTGGAGCCGGAGGTGCAGAGGCCACTATCAGCCACCATCTGATTGCAGATAAGGTGGCAGGTAGGGCTCTTACTGTAAGCCACTCACTGCGGGCAGAGGAAGTGTGCACAGAGCTGTGTCTCAGGCGTCCTCTCATGTGCATCTCCGAGCAGTGAGTGTGGGTGGGAGCGGACAGAGATGAGTTGAAGATGAATAGAAAAGGATGAAAAGTCAGAGTCCAGGCTGAGATGGGAAGGGCAGGGACCAGAGCTGTAGGAGATGCACTGAATGACAAGCCAGGGCTTTTGGGGACTCTGCTGTGATTTCCATTTCCAGACTGGAAGCGGGTGGCTGCCTGATCTGGGATGGGATAAGTGAATGGGCTGCATGTGGGCAACCTTTGCACAGCTCTCCTGCAATACAATAAAAGCCCGAGCAATGTGTGTATACTGCAGGGGGAATGTGACAGTAAAGTGGTGAGTTTTTCTGTAACTAAGCAGTAAAGTGCACACCTGGGGCCATGGCGGGGGAGGCACGATCCTGCACTCTATTTGCTTAGGAATCTCTTTTCCCCTCTAACCCACATCTCAAAGTTACGCAGGTCTCCTCTGCATGTCAGCTGCTTTTCTCAGTTCCCCACAACTGCCAACAATCAAACCATTTGCCTGTAGAAGAGCAGCAGCCTGTACGCTATTAGGGATTTTCCAAGTGAGTCATTCCCTTCTAGCCCATCCAGGGCCAGGAGAAGCATGTTTCAGTCCCATAGCCATAAAACAGAAATTGCTCGTGTCAGTGTGCAGCTCAGCAAGCTACTGTGATAGAATTTCTGCTCATAAGCTCTCTGGTGGTTGAACTAGGGAAACTAACGTATAAGTAAATGCCACGTTCCTGTAATGCAGGTGCCTTTTTTGCCTCTTGAGCCATGTTGGCCTCATTATAACAAGAATTGGCCTTCAGCACCTTAGGAGACCTCATGGCAATCTCAGTGGTCTTTCTTCAACTTTTTTTTTTCTTTCTCTAGTTTGCAGCTGAGGAAGGTTAAGTGGGCAAAATTTTCTTGCTATTGAGACTTGGGACTATAATTTTGGTTATGTTACTTTTCCACAAGATTACACAGATAATTGGTCCCACAGGGTAGCAAAGATTAGGTGAAGCCATTGCTGTACTTGCTGGGCAAATAGTTAGATAAATGCCCTTTCAGTGCAAATGTTCCAATTGTTTTCATTCTGCATTTGCTCTATCAGCCAACCAGTCCTTTCTTGTTAATGCGGTTTTGTGTCACTGCTTTGCTAGAACAGTGTTGAGGCCTTTTTTTTTGCAAATCTCTCTGGACATGTTGATGCAAGCACTAAGCTCACCAATATATGGCATCCCCAGACCGTATGTGACACTGCTCGTGTGTGATCTGTGGTCAGTTCCAGGGAGGAAGAGAAACCTGAGAAGCTCCTAAGAAACGCATGTCACAAACTCCCAACCACATGAATTCTGAGAAAAGATATAAAACTGTTTCTGCTGTGGCATGGGACTGTTCACACTTAGTCCGAAAGTTAGCTGAGTTTCTCCTCTTGTCTGGGGTCTCCTCTGTAACTTAAAATAATTCACAACAGAGGTAAAATTGCTAAGCTAAGGTTCTAAAAAGTTTTGTATCCAAAGAGCAAATCCCAGTGCTGTTTAATTTGCCTGCCTTAGAAAACTACACACTTTGCCACCAGCAGCTGCTTACTTGTAGTCAGTGACACGGTGCAGATTGACAGACAGCACGCTTGGATGTGGATGGCTTTCTGATCATAGGAGAGAGTCCAAGGGAGAGTTCAGATGAAGGAATGAACCAACAAAGCGATGACAAAGGGAGTTTAGTTTTAACCTCTTAGCAGGCTTTAGTGCTGCCACCGAACTTCAGCAGAGGTCACACAGAAGTGCATTCTGCAAAAACTTGTAAGGGACACGAGCACTATTTGCAATGGGTTTTTAGACTGGATGAACTGAAAAAAAATAAGGAGGGTTGGAAATGCCTGTCCCACTCCCAGTCTTCTCTCTCTTCCCTAATGTATAGGAAAAAGGGGAGAGAGAAAAATTGGTAAAAATTAAATCCAGCATTTCTCTCTGGAACAGAAAATAAACAAAAACTGAGGTCTGCTGCAGAGAGCCTTTGTATGAAAACAGAAATTCTGAGCTGCAACATTTGAAAACCTGGCTAATGATAGCACTGCTGTGGATGCCCCCTTGGATAGCACAATATGCTCTAAAAGGTACAGCTGCTGTATTTCATTTGCAAGCTTAGAGCAGAAAATTACAGGGCTAAATGTATGGTGTCATCACTCCCAGATAGAAGAAGTATTTGCTATTTATCGTCTATGCTTTAAAATTCCCCTCTTGTAAATATACTATGTATTCCCTTCACAGCAGACTCAGGCAGCCTGTTCATGGAGAAAGCAAGCAGGGGTAGGAGTATATAGTCATATGAAGGTTTTTCACATGTGAAGAGAGAGCACTGGGGCTTGCTTTGTTATTCCTGTTAAGGACACTTGAGGAGAGTTCTAGAGCTTTGCACACTACACACAGTCATTTATACCACTGAAAGTTGGTGCAAAACGCGACGGACTGTGAACGCGTGCTTTTCACCCACATTGTGTCACCGAGAACTTGGCTGTGCCGAGAGTGGGGCAGCAAGGGGCAGAGCGGGTTCTGCTGTGGCATCCCAGCAGGGAACGCTTGGACTGGTGGGCAGCGTGGGGCAGAGGTGCGTTGGCCGGGCTCTCCAGGCAAGGCTCTGGCCCTTCTGACACGAGCTGGGGTTTGGGTGCCCATGAGAGGGCAGTGCTGGGGCTCAATGCCCACCAGAACACCTCAGCTCAAAGTCGCCACCACTCATCATGCAGCTTTCTGCATGGGAACATCTTGCGCCCCTGGACTGCAGTGGCTGCAGTGACATTGCACCAGCTCCCCACAAATGCAGTGGTGTCTCTTGCAGTCCCCTCATCCCTCAAGTCCAGAATTAAGGGATGCAAGGTCTGATTGCACTGGCGTAAGTTATTGCTCAGGCCCTCTCACGCCTAATGGGAGGGGTTAGAAGACGGTGACATCGAAACCAGGTCTTTCAGCCCACCCCAGCTTTACCTGCTCTCCCCAGTTGTCCTCTAAAACAAGCAAAGCCAGGCCCAACTCACCAAGTCATAGGTCTCTGATGAGTAGCTGACAGGCCCCATGGTTTCAGGGGCAGGATCTGCCTCTCCTCCAGCAATTTCGGCAAAAGTTCTTTTTTGGGGTGGAGTTAGTCATTTAAGCGAGTAGGGAGGGACCCAGCATGTAACAATAGAGTATTTGCAAGGCAAATGAGCTCCAAGCAAAGAGTGACCTATTTGATGTAAAGATTGGCATCTTGCTCTATCATTTTTTTCCTAAGTTTTTGTTGTAAGTTGATTTTTTTTTTGAGTGAAGTTTGAAAAATCTACGTTCCTTTGGTCTGTAACAAAAAGGTCCGGGAGGTCTGTTAATTTCATCCTGCCAACCTCCAGGGCTCTTGACTGCTGATGTCCTAGTCCGGGGCAATCAGAAAGGGTTTAGAAAGCTCTGTGCTGAGGGAAAACCTTACCCAAAATCTCCCCAGATCTGGGTGCTCCTCTGCAGCTACGTGAGACTTTGCAGACATCTGAGGCAATACATTGTTCTGGTCTGTACAACCATTGCCCTCTGCCTCTGGGTCCTCCTCGCCACTTCAGCCTCAGTGCCCTGTGGCTGTTCTCTCTCCTCCTCCTGCTGTTTCATCCCTCACCTGTGCTCAGTTTGGCATGCATCTGTTTTTGATGGAAAGTGCTGCCTCAGTGGCTGCTCTGCAGTTGTGGGGAAGAACATTAATTAGCAGAGGCTGCTCCAGTGCTGCAGTAGAAGAGGGTGCTCTGCTGTTGTGGTGGTTTTTACCCAGTCACATAAACCCAATATATCTGTGCAATGCATGGAAGAACCCATTGCTAGACAGCTTCCCACAGTGTTCATCTTGCGTATAAAGAAGATGGGAAATTAAGATTTTTCTATGTTTGGGGGAAAGAGCGTTCTGTCCTACTGCTGCTGTAGCAGTGGATTCACAGTGTACAATTTCCAGTTGGGGTCAGCAGGAGAGAGTGGTATTGCAGCAGGTATTTTGGCAGAGATTTTCTTCTTTTTGAGGTTTGAGGAGGGTGCGCACAACTGCACCAGAGCCTCTGTACCAGCAAGAAGGCTGGCAGGAGTTGCACCAGTGAGGAAGGTGTTAGTCTGGTGAGCACCACTGGATTTTATCTGCTTTTAGTGCTTCTTAGCAGCAGCCTGGTGCTCCTGGCTTGACCAGGAATGCTGAGGAGGGACCTGCTGCACAAGGACATTGCTGTCACCCCTCCCTCCTGCCCTCCCTAGCCCCTGAGGACATTCTCTGTGCACCTGCTCACTGGGGCACCCCCTCCCTCTCTGGGGAGAGGACAGAGATCAGCAATGCTGGAGGGAGGCCGCTGGGTGCTCATCCAGTGCCTGGTGTGGGGGGTACAGACTGAGTGGGGCCCACCAGAGCAAGCCTGCTTTACCTGCGGTGCCTGGCAGATGGGAAGGTGACGAAGGATGTTTTCATTGAGCAAGAACTGGAGGGTGGAGCGCTCTGCATCACTGACTTCCTTTGAGGGCTAGCAAAGAGGGTGGTGCTCCCCATGGCAATGTGTGCTTGGGACTAGCTCCGCCCGCAAGAGCTTCTGACCATCAGCAAATGTTACCCCCCCCCCCGTCTGCCTCGCAAGCAGAAGAGAAGCATGGTGCAAAGTAAGGTGCTGTAGGTGCACAGGGGCTGGTGGTGCTGCTGAACTTCCTAGGTCAGAGGGACATCTGCAGGGTGTGCCTGCAGGGAGATGGAGGTGGGAAGCACCTCCCAGGCTGTTGAGAGGTGGGCTGCAGATGAAGAGGCTCCAGGGAGCCCACTCCAAGGACATAGGCAACAACAAATTCCCTTGTAAACACGTACTGCTACGGTGTGTGATTGCTACCACAGAAGAGGTGACTTACAGGATCCATGTGTTGCTGCACTGGGAAAGATGACAGAGAGGAGATTATAGAAGAAAATTAAATGGAGAGAAAAGAAATTTAAATTAAAAATAATGTCACTCCACAGGAGACCAGCAGGTAAGCAACCTATTATGGAACAAAATTATAACAAAATTCAACAATAAATATTTGAGGACTGCTTTGGTGTCAGTGCATGGCAGTGCCTGTCCGAACTCTGCTACGGGTACACTCTCTGGCTAGCAAACTAGTCTCATATTATCACCAACATACAATGTTAATTTGTATAAGATATTCTGATAATAGGAAATTATTCAGCTGTACATAAGGATGGTAAAATGCACTACTTGAATATGAAGATGGTCTATTCTGTATAATGAACAAGTATTTCTACTGACCAGGTTGAAACTACACTGACTTTGAGTTCTCCTTGAGAAAAGCTAGCTCGCTTCTGGCTCCTGAATCCTCTCTCCTCAGTTTTCCAGTCATCTCATTTGCTGCTACCGTAACTAAAGGTTAGTGACCTCTGCGCTGCCTACACATTAGTCAGCTTTACTGATCTGTTAACTACTGTTGTCATTTGTTCTTTTAAGGTTGGTGCATACTATTTCCTGAACATCTCAGTGTGAAGTGCAATGCCTAGTTCTGCTGAGAGTGGAGACAAAGCACGGTGCCAGCACCGTGCACCAGGACAGGCACCGAGACTGCCATGCGGTGGAGCAGGGACCTCACCAGCAGTGACTGCTGCGCGCCCAGCCAGCCAGCAGCTGGCTGGCACAGCATGACATAGGAGATGCAGCTTCTTCATCCCACTCCTGGCATGGGAAGGCACAGAACTTGTATCTTCCATTTCGTTCTTCTTTTGCCATACATGAAAGAGAAGCTTGCGAAAGGAAGTGGGACACACCAGGTGGGAGAGAGGCTGCAAAGGGAAGCCGAAGCATCCTGTCTGCCTCAGGAGATGACAGCTGACGTGGCAAGGGGTGCTGACATTCTCAGCAGAGCAGATAGTCTGGGAATGAATGAGAGGAAGTTTAATAATTATTAAGTTTAATAATGAGGCTTGTTTTCTATGAGAAGCAGGCAGGAGTATCTGAACTGATTACACCAGAAGGCTAGCCAGGCCTGATGGAGATGATTGTGCTGTCTGTGACAGAAAAAATTGGATTCCTTTTAAATTAAATGGAAGAATAACTGAAAGAAGTCTTCTACTAAGATTTTCTGCTTCTAAGGTCAGTACTTTGTTGGAGGTTGGACTCCAATTTGGTGATTCCAAATAATCCCCAGAGCTTGGCCCCATCCAGCCTTTGTGAAGAAAAACACCCCCAAAAGATGTAAATTAATTGCTGTCTGTTCTGGACAACAGACCAGCAGCACACTCTGCATACATTTTTTAGTTAAGCTTTGTTCTGGTTTAACCCGGCAAGCAGCAAAACACCACACAACCATTGTTCCCCTCCCCTCACCCCCCCAGTGGGATGGGGAAGAGAATGGGGGGGGGGGGGGGGAATAAAGTTTGTGGGTTGAAATAAAGACAGTTTAATAGGACAGAAAAGGAAGGGAAAATAATAACAGCAGTAAAAGAATATACAAAGCAAGTGGTGCACAATGCAATTGCTCCCCAGCCGCTGCCCATCCTGTCCCTGAGCAGCAGCCCTCTCCTCTCCCCAGTTTTACCGTTCTACATGGACATGTCCCGTAGAACGTGGGACATCCCTCTGGCCCTCTGACCCCCCTCTGAGGGGGTCAGCTGTCCTGGCTGCATCCCCGCTCAGCTCCTTGTGTACCCTCGGCCTCCTCGGGGGTGTAAGCACTGCTCTGCAACAACTGAGGCATCAGTCAGCAGCATCGTCCTCCTCCTAAATCCCAAACACAGCACCTACCAGCTACTAGGAGGAAAATTAACTCCACCCTAGCCAAAGCCAGGACAAGCATAGAGAGAAAAAATGATCTAAAACTGTCTGTAGATGTGAGGAACTAGGAAAAAAAAATGTGAGTGAAATACATTTTTTTTGGGGGGGGGGGGGGGGGAGCATGGGAGATCTGCAAATTTTTTTGTAATTACCAGAATTTATAGACTAGTGCTTAAGATTGCATTACTGTTGTGTCTCAGTTCTTCAAAGTCCCTGTACGGATAGCAGTTATACAGAAAGGCGGGCAGTACCCTCATTGCAGCAGTTATAGAAGCGGCTTCCCCGTTGCGCCCCCCCCGCCCCCGCCGACTCCCCGCCCCCCCTCGGGCCATGCGGCGGCCCGCGCGCACGCGGGGGCGCGGACGCCGCCCAGCGGCAGGGGCCGGGCGCGACAGCTGCGCGGCGCGGCCACGTGACTGCGGGAGCACCGCCCCGGGGAGCCCACGCAGGGCCGGGCGTGGCGCGCGCGCGCGCGTGTGCGTGCGTGCGTGCGCGCGGGGCGGGGCCGGCCTGCCCTGCCCTGCCCTGCCGGGAGGGGGAGGGCGCACGGGAGGAAGGAGGAAGCCGCCATCTTGGAGCGTCGAGTCGCCATAACAAGGCACCAAGCGGCAGCGAGAGGATTTTGTACCTGGGCGAGGGGGAGCGCGGCTGGTGGCGGTGAGCGCGGGCGGGGGTGCCGGGGTGAGGCGGGCCTGGGGGAGCGGCGAGGGGAGCCGCCGCCGGGCCGGGCCTCGCCTCGCCTCGCGGCCTGCGGCGCGCCGCGGTAGCGGCGGGACCCGAGCGGGGCCTGGCAGCGCCGGGCGCCTGGCGGCGGGGCGGGGGGGGGACCGGGCCGGGGGCCGCGGGGCCGCGGGGCCGGGTCGCAGCGGCGCTTGCTGCCGCCCGGAGCGTCGGGGCCGCGGTCGAGGCCGCTCCATTGTTCGCGGGCGGGGGGTGCCGGTGTGGCGCAGCTGCTTTTCGCGGGCGGCGGCGGCCTCGCCGCGGGGCCCGGGGCCGCTCCGCGCAGCGCTAGGGGCGACGCCGCAGTGCGGTCTGGGCTCGCCGGACACGATGGGCACCGCGGGGGCGCCCGCGGCCGGCCCGCGCGTCGGCTTTGTGCCGGGGCCCGGCAGGCCTAGCCCTGTCGCGACGGATCCGCGGGCGGCGGGAGAAGAGAGAGGCCTGGCGGCGACTGCCCTGCCCGCCGGGCCTGCGCCCGGGGGGACGGCCGTTCCGCGGGGTCCTGTTCTCCGTCGGGTCTCCGGTTTGCGAAATGGTGGCTGCCGTTGTCCGGGAACGTGGCGACCTGCTGGGTTTGGCGAGGTTTTGTGTTTTTTATTCTTGCGTCTTTTTGAAGGATGGCTACGAGTGAGAGGCTTTAAGGGAACTAGAGATTTCCTCTACTAAAAATATTTGGCTGATCTTTGCCACTTGTATCCGGGTTTGTTAGGTGACTATGGTGGCTTATATGATCTGTTTTTTTTTTTTTTTGTTTTTTTTTTTACTAAGTTAATGGGAAGGAGAGTTGTCTTTTCAGAGATGCACTTAAACCGTGCTTCTAGTCAGGAAGATAACTAGGAGAATTATCTTATTTCTACTGATTTTAAAGTTTTGCTGCAAAGCTCTAATTGATGCACTTGGAAACAGATGGGAAGTCTGAGAAGAGTTTGCATTCCTTTTCCATCCTCTTGAAGTGCTCTTGAACGTATGTTTTATTCACTGGGGAAATGCTTTTTTTTTTTTTTTTGAGCGCTCCACCTTAGCAAGCAGTAACCTGCTTTTCCTATGCACTTCCTAAGTTGCAGGAGCTTTACGATGAGCAACTGTACAGGCAAGCAAACCTACTTTCAGTTGCTTTTGAAAGGTTTTGAACTACAAGTGTCTTGGCTGGCTAATATTGTTGTAAGGAGTTCTTCATCTCTGGGCCGTATTTTGTGTGTGTGAGACGCAGACGTTGTGTTCTCTCTGCAGTTTTGGCAACACTTTTGTTAAATACAGTGTTGATACTAAGTCATGTTATCTTAGAGTGATGTGAGTTAGAAGAGACCTTTGAAGATCATCTAGTTCCAACTCCGAGTGTGATGTGAATTTTTACTGACGAATGGAAGGTAACATCAAGCAGGAAGCTAACTGATTCCTGGTGTAAATGTTTATGCTCAACAGGAAGCTGCTCTACTCTTAGTTCAGCACCATGATATCATTTGTTTCAATATTCTAAACGGTGTTAAATCAACGCCTAATAAAAAAGGTTATGAATAAGTTGGTTGAACTAACTTTTGGAGTTGGGGGAGGGTGAGTGCTTTGTTTTCACAGATAATGTCATAATTTCTATCATAATTCTAGCATCACTTCAATTTCACTTCCTACATGAAAAGGACAATCGGAGTAACTTGAGTATTTCTTCGGTTCTTGCTTTAATGTCCATTTGATATTGTGGTTTTGTTTTTTATCAAAAACTTGTGCATAATGTTGCTTAGGTTTTTATGGTTGCTTTCCTGTGTCCTAGAAGAGGGGGAATTTCAAGAACAGGCAAAGCAATTGAGGTAATCTGTGCCTATTTCACAGGGGAATCTAGGTACTGTTTTTTAAGTGGTTACTAGCTGGAAGGCTGCTGAAAGAAAGTACAGCTGTTTACAGAGTCATCTTTGGTGACCTAAGCTCAGCTTTATAGCAAGGGAAAAAAAAAGTTTGATATGTCTCTTGATAATTCCACCAAGAAAAAAGAAAAACAAATACTGTGTTGTGTGCTGCCTGGGAAGAGGTGATTTTTAGATAATATGCAGTGTTGCAGGCTATTTTAAAATAGCAAAGTCAACTGAAGGATTTGTATATACAGAAGTCCATATATTAATTGTTACTGTCTGCTTCTTTTTCAGATTGAAGCAAGTGAATTCTGATATAACTCAACTTTATTAGAGGGCTTTTTTTTTTTTTACAAAAAAAAAAAGGTTGATCCACAGTGCATCAGAGCAAGTTACTACTTTACTTTTGAGTGACTTACAGGTGCTTGCCTGCATTGCAATAAAGGACTCATATATTGAGCAAGACTTATTTATCTCTTCATTTTGGAGAGTCTAATAAACTGTTATTACAGTTTCTGTACTGACTTTCAAAGTTTTGAAGTCTAAAAAGACATCTTTAAAAATAGAAGCATGAGCACGGCCAGAACAGAGAACCCTGTTATAATGGGTCTATCCAGTCAGAATGGGCAATTGAGAGGCCCTGTAAAACCCAGCGGGGGCCCAGGAGGTGGAGGCGCACAGACTCAGCAACAGATGAACCAGCTGAAAAATGCCAACACAATCAATAATGGCACTCAACAACAAGCACAGAGTATGACCACCGCTATTAAGTAAGTATTTGTGTCAAGTGCCACAAGAATGTTAAAATTTGATATAAGGGAAAGTGTTCTTGGGTACTTGTGTTTTAAAAGTTTTGTTCTGTTGTTTTATGATGTTGATGACAGCAGTGTCCTAGGATGTGCATTACTAAACAAAAGCTGTATTTCCAGGTGTGAGCTGCTTTGTGGCAATTGTCTTAGCAATGTATTTGTTGTGGAAATTGAATTTGACACTTTTCAGAACATGGAGCTGCTTGTCAGAGGTAGCCCACTGAGCAGCAGCATCCTGTTTTCTTTGCTCATTTCAAGTGGTATGAGAAGGAAGTTGGGGAGTGGGAAGGAACTGATATTTAAGACAGGAGGAAACATTGCCTAGTCCTAGTCCAGTTTTGTATGCTTTTCAGTTTGTTGCTGACCTCTCTCGTGGTGAGAAATTCTTTCAAGTTGGTTATCTTTTTTTGTCAGTGATTTGGAATAGTAGTGTGTGCTCACCCCAGTGTAATGCTGAACTTTAATTAGTCAAAGCCTAAGCTGAGATAATATGGTACCACTATGACACCCTTGTATGCGTCTCTTCTCTCTTTTTTCATCAAAGTGTTTTAGGAAGTATGCTGATAAAATGTGAATGTGCTGGTTGGAAATTCTGACAGACTTACAAGACTTGTGTGGTACAGTAATGGGTAATTCTCTGCTGCCCCTGAGCAACATTCACTTTTCTTTTGCTACTCAGTTATTTTTGAAGAAAATACCTATCTTAGTGCATAATGGCAAAATGGAATACTTGAATACTCATTTCAGGTTCTGGTGTAATTTATTTTAAACTGGTTTACTAACCAGACTGATGAGGAAAACTCATCAGAACTCACTCCTAACTGGCACTGGGGCAAAAAAGAACTTGCTCTCTTCGTACAGGGTCTTTTTAGAGAGGACAAATGTCTAAATCTCACTGGGCAAAATTAAAAAACAGTTCAACAAGTGGAGTGTGTATTTACTTAATTTTCTCCCCCAGAGTATTTCCATCTTCTTATATTATTGATAAAGAATAGATGGTCTCTGGGCATGAGGTTTTTATTTTTTGAAGTAGTGAACTATAGTTTTGTGGTTTTATTATAACTTATTACTTTATTATGAATATGTCAGTGTGTAGTTTTAAGTCTGTTCTACTGGATCAATTCAGTGCCCTAAAAATGGGATTTGAATCATGACTGGATAAAGATTTCACAAATTCTCTTGCACTTGGCAGACTGCTGAATTTCTGTGTTTACAGTTTCCTGCCTGTTGCATTCGCTTAGCTCAGAGAAGACTTGAGCTCATATGCGTAGGTGTTTTTAGCTTTCAAGAGGTGAAAACGTTACATGTTTAATCACTGTTACTAAGAAAATCAGGACACAAAATAAAGTTATTAAACCAGATTTTTTTTTCTGTAGACCTGGTGATGACTGGAAGAAGACTTTAAAACTCCCTCCAAAGGATTTGAGAATCAAAACTTCGGTAAGGACATTTGAATTTTAGGAATGAATATGGAATTAAAGTTGTGAGAGAAGCTGCAGTGGGCTTGTAAGCAAATATTCAAAGGCAGTTCAGCTATTGCTAACCAGTTTTTAATGAAGAATTGCTGTTTTAATTCTCTTAAAACTGCTTGGGAGAGATATTTCTCTCGTAAAGCTCAAAAACAGAGTTAACTGTGTATTTCTTTCTTACTGTTATGGCATGAGGCTGATTGTCAGTGGCTCCTGCAAGACAGAGATCAAAATATGTCAGTGTATTCACAGTGTTGTGTTTGGTTATTGGAAAGTTAATATTTACTTCTCCACTGTATGGTATTGCATAGATTAGTGAGAACTCCTGTGTAGTAATGAAATGTGCTTTGTGATCTTCTTGCATAAGCACTCTCTCATTGAGTCTGACTGATCTACAGCTGTGGATTGTATGACCTAATCTTTTGGATGTGCTTTTTGTGATTATTCAGGACGTGACCTCCACAAAAGGAAATGAGTTTGAAGATTACTGTTTGAAACGGGAGTTGCTGATGGGAATTTTTGAAATGGGCTGGGAAAAACCATCTCCTATTCAGGTTGTTAAAACAGACTAGTTATAAGCAGCAGCTTAATTTTTTTTTATAAACTCTGAAATTCTTGTGCTTAAATGTCAGATATTTATGTCATGATTTGGGAAAACTTGGGATTTGAAAACTGGGGATTTAATCAGTGGAATTTTGTTTCCATTTGGGGAAGGAAACCGTAGAGGCATTGGTATGTTAATCCCATGTTCAGTAGCATCCTTCAGATAAGTAGTCGCAGTGAGTACAGGGATATTCTTGTAAATTTTCTGGAAAACAGGTCTGCCATAGGTTGCATACCTTTATTTGTTACTAAGATATCTGTATGACCCATTCTTGGCTTTTTTTTATCATAAATATCTGGAAGGAGTCATAATGGAGATTATAGGAGAGAGAGTGTTAGTAAGTTTACTTTTTCTGTCTCTCCTCCTTGTTTTTACTTTTAGGGCTGATTCCATAAGTAAATGTTAACGTATGTAAACTTAGGGGAGTGGGTGTGGTGTTGAACTCTTCCCCCCTGCTACTGACATCCAGGCCATTTTATCTCCTTAAGGAACGGAGGAAGCTATAGCTTTTTGTTAATTTTTTGTTAATTTATCTGCTTTAGAGCAGCTTCTAATGTGTCAGCTTTTTCAAATGAAAAGGCTGAATGTACTTGGGTCATTTAGATATTGCTGTAAAAGAAAGCAAATGAAAAATACTTGTGGCCTTTGTCTGAATGGCTGAAGCTTTAAAAAGGAAGCCTGCTGGTTTTGAGAAGTGTATCGCAGAAACATGCAGGTTTGAAATTACAGGGGCTGATGCCTTTCCAATGTTAAGATACATGTGGGCATTTTTTCCCATTGGAGGAGTTTGCTAGTGATTCTCACTGTCTCCTCACATTTTTTCCTGATTTTTCACTTTTTTACTAATGCGTCTGTATGGGTTTACAATTCCTGCAGTACCCGAGCACTGGTTCTCATCCTATCTGGTCATAAGAGGACTTTACGTGAGACGTTGGGAGCAGAGCTATTGCTTTGCTGGGGAGCTCTTTGCTGATAGGTTAAACTCCTTCCTGCTGTGTGTAAGTCTACAATACTTTCAGTAGCAAAATACTCTTTCATGGAACAGATTTAACATCATATAGTGAGGAGAGTTATATTTGGCCAGTCTCTAGTGAGCATGGCTCATGGTTGCTCATGTGCTGACTGTCATTGCATTTCAGGAGGAGAGCATCCCCATTGCTTTATCTGGTAGGGATATCTTGGCTAGAGCGAAAAATGGAACAGGCAAGAGTGGAGCCTACCTCATTCCGTTACTTGAACGGCTAGACTTAAAGAAGGACAACATACAAGGTCAGTAGGGATGGGTCTTCCTTGGCTGCATCCAGGTAATAGTATTGGTCACTGTGCAGCAGACTTGAATCTAAAAGTGGTTGACAGAATGCAGCAGTGTAGGTTGTCTGCTTATATTGGTAAAGCAAGTACATAGGGAGTGGTGGACGGAAAGTGAAATTTTAAATTTCCAGTTTCTTTTAAAAACTTGAAGATGTCTTCTGGACTTTACTGTCTTGTCCTGGAAAATGGGTTTGGAGTAATACACAGAAGCATGGTGGCTGGGTGACTCATGTGGAGGGAATAGCAAGGGGTATAGAACCCCTTGCATGGCATTTGTCTTGTTTTAAGCAGTTTCTAGGACTTACTTGGGATATCTAGAGTGGAACTCCAAAACTGCAGAAGTACGGCTTTCATGAAGTCTCTGTCCTCTACAGAGAAATATTTTTGATAGTGTGTTATTAGTAACTCATGCCGACACTTTTAACTTGCAGCAATGGTGATTGTTCCCACCCGTGAACTAGCCCTGCAGGTCAGTCAAATCTGTATCCAAGTCAGCAAACACATGGGAGGTGCCAAAGTGATGGCAACAACAGGAGGAACCAATTTGCGAGATGACATAATGAGGCTTGATGATACAGGTCAGAGCACCTTTGCTATGCTACAGTTGGTGTTTGGGCTTTTACAATGTGGCATTCTAATTTCTGCTTTTTTTACGTCTGTGTTATTGTTACGCTTGTTACAGGAAGACTGTATTATGTCTTAGTCATTGTTTGTTTACAGTCATTCTCTCAATCTGTTGGTACAAAACATGTCTCTGAATGCTGGAAACATTGTTTTAGTCACCTTAAATCTTTTTTCTCTTCTAACCTTACAGTGCATGTGGTGATAGCTACCCCTGGCAGAATTCTCGATCTCATCAAGAAAGGAGTAGCAAAAGTTGAGCATGTCCAGATGATAGTATTGGATGAGGCAAGTTGCTCATATTAAACCTTTTGGTGTATTAACAATTTGAACGAATGATGTGTCTCAGCCAGCCACCTCATTATATACAGCAACAAATACCTTTGTGTAGGGATACTAAGGTTATAGCTAATTCATTTCTTGTTGTTTTTGAGAAGGTATATGGGCATAAGAGCTTTTCTGCATGTAAAACTTCCAAGAAAACAGCCTAGGAAGGTTTGCCTTTTCTGTTGACTGTTCCTGTGAAATAGATTAGCGGTCTATTCTGGACTGAAGGATTGTGTTTCATTTGGTATCTGTTCATAATGAATGTGTTGTGCTTACCACATAAGTTCATGTAACCTGATTTATAAACATCCAACAGACTGCTAAGTGAGAGGTTGAGAAAAATAATTGTGTGAAAGCTCTTGGATGACTCTGATAGGAACAGTGATAGCTATTTTTGGTTTAGAACTCCCATTGTATGTATTTTTATTCAATTTGATTCTGCTTAAGTCAGTATTGAAAACTGCGAAATGTAAACTTCCTTCTACTGATGTATCCTGTTTTCAGAAACTAAATCAAATGTCATTTGGAGTGTGGTATTCACTCCAGAGGGGGTGATAACCATTGTGAAGGTGGGAAGGAGAATATTCCCGGTGCGTTTGTATTTCTTTTCCAGCGTGATACTACCAGAAAACTGAAATATTGCCCTACTTCTTTGACTTACTCGTTTGTGCTTGTGTTGTTACAGGCAGATAAGTTGCTGTCTCAAGATTTTGTACAAATAATGGAAGACATTATTCTCACGCTACCTAAAAACAGACAGATTTTGCTCTACTCAGCCACTTTCCCTCTGAGTGTACAGAAATTCATGGTGAGTGTAGTTGGATTCAGATACATGTGATTGTGGTGACACTGCACCTAAGGTGCATGAGTGAGTGTTGCTCATTTATTTATGCATCCACGCTTTTCTTGTTTAATACGCCAGCCTCAGTGTAGGACGGCAAATTTGAAATAACTTTTGTCCAGAAATAATGTTAATGGGAAGTTAAGTATATGTAATCCTTGCATGTAAGGTACTGTTTTCCTCTTTATACAGTAGTTAACGACATCTGTGTTGATTTGCTTCTAGAAGGTGATCCTGTTTAGCCTGGCATGATGCCTTGGTTTTATAAGTAATCCTTTGTGAAATTTCACCTATCCTGTCTAGTGACAGGCATAAAGATTGGCTAGTTAGTGCATCCTTGCGATGGAAGAATTAAATGTGCTACAGGATGGGAAGGCTTATGCGGTTTTGCATGTAGATATGCCTGCTTTATTTTTATCTTTATCTTTCAGAATTCCCATTTGCAGAAACCCTATGAGATTAATCTGATGGAGGAGTTAACCTTGAAGGGAGTTACTCAGTACTATGCCTATGTAACTGAGCGTCAGAAAGTTCATTGCCTCAATACGCTGTTTTCCAGGGTAAGCAGTGTAGGTCAGGTTAAGAACTTACAAATGCTTTGTTCCCTTCAAAATCAAGAATAAGATTCAGAGTGACAGATTTATTTTCCTTGTCAAACTGTGCTAATCATACTATATGAGCTGAAGCTAAAAATGAGTGCGCTTGCCTCAAACAAAACTTGCCTTGCAGTTTTGTTACATGTTACCTTTTTTTCCCTCTTGTACAAAAATATTTATGATATGGATTACTTGCAGCACCTGTCTTGCCTTCTTTCTGCAAGGGATTTAGATCTGCCTTAGATCATCTGTTACTAAAATTCTGCATTTACTTAACACGCTTCTTATATGTTCAGCTCCAGATTAACCAGTCGATCATTTTCTGCAACTCCTCTCAACGGGTTGAATTGTTAGCCAAAAAGATCTCCCAGTTGGGCTATTCCTGCTTCTATATCCATGCTAAAATGAGGCAGGTGAGTATGAAGTTACAGTGGTTTATGTCCCGCTACATGATTTCATGTCCTACTCCACAGATGTAGCATGTAGCTGAATTAAGTCTCATACTTGCTTTAAATTTGCATGTTCTTCAAAAACTTAGACATGTATTGCTTTGCTATCGCTTCAGTTTTGTTTTCAGACTCCTCCCCCCCCATAATTAAACCTCTTTCCAGAGTGTTTAGTGTAGCTGTTCATGTGGTGTTCAGGAGTACAAACAGAAAGAACAATACTCAGCTGATCTGAGTGCCTAGCCTGGCTTTGCAAGCAGTAAATCTTGCACTGTGGCTGTAGGAGAATCTGAGAATGCAGGGAGATGGCTTTGATCGAAGCTCTTACTTGAAAGCATTGACTGCTGCATGGTGATTGAGCTGCAGTGGCCTAGTTTACAAAACTATGAAAAATGTCTGCAGCTTTGCTGGTGCAGGAATTTCTGTTACTTGTAGATCAGTTCACATGTTCTCAAGAGTCACGCTCTTGATTTCCTTGTTATCGGTGAGTGTACTAAAAGGCATTGTCAAAAGGTTGAAGCGATGCATGTAAGACAGGAGTACTTTGAAATACTTTGCATTTTATATGTAAGCTTGAATAAATTCAAATGAAAGCGTTACGGGAAGCCTAGCTTGCTGTACATTGGGCTGGCAGGTAATACAAATGTTTGCTGGGCTATGTGCAGACCAGCATTTCTTTAAACAGAAAAGGAGTCAGTGCCAGTATTGAGCATAGACATAGATATGCAAATGGATTCCCTGAAGTCTGTTTCTTGTTTATTTCTGATTTGTCAGTAGATAATGTTTGTGGCAAAAGGCAGGTATCTTTGTGTGGGAAGTTTCAACTTGTTAATTTTGCTCTCTAAAAATGGTACTACTTAATTTTTGTGTGGTCCAAAGGAACTTGTTATTGAGAGGGGAGTCTTCATAGACAATTGGCGCATACCATCCCTATCTGTGCTTCAGGGGTGAAAAATATTCTTTAGTGGAAAATGAAGAGGCTTCAGTTTTTAAAGGAAGGATGTTTCCAGATTTAATGTAAATGATGAAAAACTTATTGCTAGGACATAAAATGAATAAAATGTATTGAAATTGGCACAGGGATTGGGGAGATGATAGTCAAAATACCAGGAATGAAAATAAGCTTTGGGCACAGAAAAATTTTTTTGGTAAAACTATTTTTATGGATCTGCATGTCATGAAACAATATCCTACCTGATTTCTTGTGCTCTTTCACATATGCTGGTTACTGTGTTTTCTGCTTGCAGAAATCAGTATGAGGCACTTCTTTTTTGGGGGGGAGAGGGAGAGCTCATAGCTACAGAGGCCAATTGATTAGCATGATGTTGTTCCTTTTAGTAGCAGTCAATCTAAATTCCCTAGTGCAGGTTTCACGTACTTGTAATTTATGATGATACTATTCTGAGATTAATTTGTGTAACTACTTGAGATTTTTAGACAAAGTTAAATGTTTTTGCCTAAAAGTGGTTCTGAAGGCCCCTCTGGCAAGTATTTTAGAATATATGGGTAAGAAGTGTTAAGAAATAGTACTAGCAGCTTTGACTCAGCTGTCAGTAGTGATGAGGGGAAGGAATTTATGTGAATGAAGTTATGATTGTAATGTGAATACCTACCTGAAAGTCACAGCTGTTTTTATTTGTTTCTATATATTTCCAGGAACACCGCAATCGTGTGTTCCACGATTTCCGAAACGGCTTATGCCGCAATCTTGTTTGCACTGGTAAGAGTTCCTAAATGTTTTTATTTTTCTGAAGGTTGTGATAGAAAGCTGATTAGTCATTAGCCCAGGTGTGGCAGGTAACTTGATTTGTGATAAAGCACGTTAATGGTTTGATTAGAGAATTTTGTCAAGTGTGTGTAGGGCAGAGTGCTGCACTCCTTTAGGCATATGGGTTTGGTCTTTTGTGACAAACTGTGAAGTTGCAACTTGTTAACAAATCCTTTTATTGTGATGATGTTTCTTGCCTTGTTAACAAAACCTTTTATTGTGATTATGTTTCCTGCTTCAGTTACCTTTTCTGTATGTTTTCACAAGTGCTCTGTAAATTGTTGGGCCATAAGCTTTACAAAAGAACAGAACCGTATGTAACTGTGGCTAGGATTACTGGACTACATTTTGCTGATTCTTTACATGTCTATAGTTCATCTTTCCTAAATGATCTGTAGTTGTGATTGGTCTGTATGTGGCGTGCGTTATCCACAGTACAGCCTGTTTGGGCAGTACCGTGGCAGTTGCTACATGCATCTGGGTAGTCTTAACTCAACTTGAAGTGAAATAAAAAGAGCTAAGCTGGTGGGATGTAGTTCAGATCTCAAGTCTGTTGTGACAGTGGCAACATGTGCCATGTTTGAGGAGGTGCTTGTATAAGATGACGTACTCAAAAATAGTCTAACATGCAAAAACTGGCTTGATGTTAATTACTTTTTTGGCATAGATTTGAAGATCTGAGGTCTTGATGATTCTTCTTGTATTACGCTTAAAGTGGATAAAGAGCAAGAAGAAGCTGTAGCAGAATTGTATGTAAAATGCCTTGATACGAGGAAAGCTTATATTTATAAACTAGTGCTAGCCAGTGTTAATTGTTCCTAAATTTTCTACCCAAAATCAACATTATTCATGACCTGAATTGTCTTTCAGATCTGTTTACCCGAGGTATTGATATCCAAGCTGTGAATGTGGTGATAAACTTTGATTTCCCAAAGCTGGCAGAGACTTATCTCCATCGTATTGGCAGATCAGGTGAGAGGAGAAGCATCTTTTAGAAACAACTTGGATAACTGTCATTTTTTTCCTTAGCATTGAATTGGCTTCTGCTTTTTATTACTATACTTGAACTATTTTGAATAGCTTTGATTTTTCCGACAAATTTATTTTTCAGGTACCATATCGTGATTATTCTCACAAATACGTGAATAAATGGCTGTGTTCTTTAAACTAGTCCGAAAAGCCTAATGAAAAAAAAAAAACCCACTCCATATTTTGCTTCAGTCTCATGAGACTGATGTGATTTTTTTTTTTTGCAGTTTGGGAGAATTTTATACTGAAAATTTAGCTTCTGTGGTTTCTTAAGCATTGTTTTTTTTTCTGCATGTTTCCAGTGCCTGGGCATCTACTAGATACATCTTCAAAAAAGGCGATAAATGATGGAACTCAGTGTACTTGAACTCTGTAGTTCAGGCTTGTTCAATAACTGTTTCATTTAATAAGGGGTGGATGTGTGTACTGTAGTAGTAGAAGACCGAATTGGTTATTAATGAATACGTGCAGTTGGAGCATTTTTAACCTCTTGGTTTTTTTTACTCCTGTAGTAGTACAAAAGTCCTTAAATGCTTTCAAAGACCTGTTGCAGGGTCTGGATTTTCTTTTACCATCAGAGGGCAATGTTACTAATGCCAGAATCTGCAGACTTTTTCAATCAACCTTCTATTACTCAGTTCAGGTTTTTTTTTTTCTTTTTTGAGGTCGCTTCGGTCATCTTGGCCTGGCCATCAACTTGATCACCTATGATGATAGATTCAACCTGAAAAGTATTGAGGAGCAGTTGGGAACTGAAATTAAACCCATACCAAGCAACATTGACAAGAGCCTGTATGTGGCAGAATACCACAGTGAACCTGTAGAAGATGAGAAACAGTAACCATATGCGTATGTAAATGCCTTCCTGAATAGAGAAGTTGTTGGATAAAAGAAGAGCTGGCCTGAATATTGTTGCAGGGGAAGAGGGAAACTGATGTGCCAAATGTGCCTGAATGTGAAAACAAGGGTTTGAAATAGATTGTCAGTGAGGGTGGGAAGATTTGGAGAGGCTAGGATGCCTGCTAGTAGCCTAAAGAATTCTTTCTGTATTGCTTAGCTAAAAAGAGAAGTAGGTGACGGCAGAAAGGGAGGTGGTAATCAAAAAAGCCAGGAGAGAAAGTGGATCTCTAAGAATTTTGCACCAACAGAAAAGCCTAATCACCTCAGCTGCTGAAAGGAACAGGTTTAAGCTATAGGTGCCTCATGTTTTGTCTTCTCATAGACATATATTCATAGAACCTCCTGCAAAGTAGGTAGCAAAGCTGTAATTCATCTTCATTGCCACTTGAGGTCTACGTAGCATAAAAAAAAAAAGGCTTCACTGCCAGGGTGTCTCGAAGTGTGGCTTGTCTTGATTACTGTCTGAGGAAAAAATGCTGAGTTGATTTCTTTTTTCAATCCAGGGAAATTGTTGTTCTTACAGTCAGGCCAAATAGAGGGTGATGTTTGATCTGTTTTTAGTTAAGATGCTATATTATGCAATGTCAAGAGATGACACTGTTTGGGTTGAAAGTAATTTTGTTGTGTATTTTCTCCTAGAGATTGTGAATTAGAAAATACTGATGAAGCTACTGAAATTGCTCTCAGCTGACAAAAAACAAAAATTGCCAAAGAAGCAGATTGCTAGAGAGAGAGAAAACGAACCTGTCTACTTGAAATTTAAGGATAGTCCTACTCAGTCATGCCAAAATGACTTGCAGCCTTTGCTTTATTAATCTTTTAAAATAAATAAGTACATAGACAAAACAAATCAGATGATGAACCTGGACAGAGTTCTTGGGTGGCTTCTTTAAGGGGAATGCTGTAACCTTGTCTGAGAATTGTCCACCACTTAATGACAGTAAACAAGTGTGTAGTTGCGCCATTTAGGTATAATTGGGTAATAGTAGCACTTCTTTCTGAGGTGCAGTGATTGAAGATGAGCTGTTCTAAATGCCGTTGGCTTTTCCGGAGCAGCTACATAGTCAGTGTGATTCATTACTTACATTCTGGTTTTGCATAGAATTGATTTAACTGTGGGTGTTTTTTTTTTTTTAAGGTTTTGACTACACATGCCGGAAGGTGAAGCCCTTTGATCCACATCTGTGACACATCATTTCTTTGGGGATACCCTTCTCTTTGTGGGTTTTTCTTCGTCTTTTCATTTCGGAACTATGAAGACTAAAGAGCTTGGCCTTTTTTCTTTTTAAATTTGGCAGCAAGGAAGAAAGAAGATGAAAGGAGGAATGTCTTTTTGTTTTTCCACTTGTTTGCACTGTGTGCTGATTGAACATTAGTTGCACTAACTGCTGGTTTTAAATTTTTTTTTTCTTTGGGTGGGAGGGGCAACAAGGGAAGAAGAGAAACCCTGGAAAGAGAAGAATCTTGATGAACACAAGCTTGTCTGCGATTTCAAATTCTTCAACCATCGACTGAGTGCATTTCAACTTCTCCCTGTTTACTCATCTGTTTTTAAGCTAAAGAGCTTGTTACTTATTCGTGCAAAGTGCCTTATGCTATGAGACCATTCAGAATATCACCTTTCCGACACAGCCCAAGGAATCAACAGCTGTTTTTGGTTTCAGGTCAAAGTTCCCCTCTCTTCCCCCTCTCCTCCTCCCAAAGTACTCAAGGCCAGGGCTGGGAGGTGAAACTTATTGGTAATACTACTTTTTTTCAACTTTTTTTTTTAATTGGAGGAGTTGATATGCATCTGCAGTTCACCCACACTGTAAATACTGTATTTAAAACAAAACCAACTTAAAATCTGGGCTGATTAGGTGCAGCAGCATAGCTCCAGAAGGAAAGAGTAGCCTGTCATCCTTTGCAGGAGCCATAAGAAAAGCCCTGTGCTCTAGCAGAACACTAAAGACTGTTTTCCATAAGTCTCCATTAGTAGTTCCAGCACTTGATATGTAGACTTGTTTCAGAGCCATGGCCCTCTTTCTTCTGGTGCAGTGTGTCCCATAGAAAATCAGATGTGTATATTGTACAAACTTTGTAAATATTTTTTTTCTGTTTGGGTTCATATATAACTTTTTTTTTTTGATGAAGGTTGCTGGGGTTAAAGGGATTAGACTGATTATGGGAGCAGCTAAAGATGAGAGGGGCTCAGTTTTCTGCAACACTAAGCAATGAGAAATGCTCTGACCTCCCTGAAGAGCAGGCTTCCAAGTGTCCCTTGTCAGGGTGGGTTTGCTCTGGTGCTAGCAACACTGTCCTGTACCGCTTGTATCGAAGAGATTCCTTGCAGGGGCTCTGAGGCCTCAAAATCTGTTGCTTACCGTGTTCAAGATATTCTTTGATTTCCCTCTTAGAAATGTCAGGAACTTCACAAGCTCTGAAGGGTGCCCTGACCTGTGTTCCACCATGGTGTGAGGGAAATCCAGCGGGTGTCAGTGTTGCTGAGCAGCATATGTATAAGGCATGGATTTGGGTTTAAAAGAAACCGTAGAAAACTGATCTAGATGCATAAACTGACAGTTCTGGAGCTTTATGGGATTGATTTACTTCCTGCAGCATTGTGCATTTTCTGCCCAAAACAGCCTCTATACAGACCTGTGAGCAGGTAAGGGTACAAAACCCCTGTTAATGTCAGAAGCTACAGAAAGCTATTTGCCATCTTGTCTGTTTTGGCATGACTTGCTCTCTGTCACTCTGCATTGTATATTGCTGGAAAATGCTTTCTGGTCAAATAGTGTTGCTTTAAATTGTGCCCCTCCCAACATGCTTGATGTTTGGCCTGATCTACAGGCAAGAGGAGTGAGACAAATCAAACTGTAAACTCTTAAAATTCCCTTTTAGCCTGTTCAACTACAGTGTCAGGAGGCACCTGGATGAATGCAATCCCTTTTGCTCAGTCATTTATTGTGTATACAGACGCTGCACTCACACCATGCTTGCTTATCTTAAGGCAGGAATTAATTGTCTTAATTTCTCCCATTTTGACACCTCCGCTTTTTTCTTTCGAGTAAAAATGTTTGGAACTAAAAGGCAGACTTAACTGTCCCATTTCCTTGAGGATCATAAGTACAAAATCAGGTGCCTCCTGACAACAACTTTACAAGATGGAAAGGGTGTTTTTTTTTTTTTTTTTTTTTGTCAGCAGTGACTCCATAATTGTAGCAAATGCTGCACTAGAGTACAAACTCAAGAGCTTGGTCACAGACACTCTGTGAGCCACACAGCTTACATCTGACTGGCAGGTACTAAATGTAAACAACTTCGGGGTGCTTTTTGGGGGTGGGGGGTGGGGTGGGAGTTTGTGGGTGGTAACTTTGACCAAAAGTAAAATCTTGCTCTTGTATTGCAGCCAGCTTACGATTTTCCAGAGAGACAGAAGAGGGATCATTTTAGTGCAACAAAGACATGAAAAAATGTAAATAAAAGTTTTTTGTATCTTACCAGGGCACACACATGTAACAAGAACAGGATAGCAGTGTTGAGTCAGATGTGTGTGCTCTGCTTGGATTTGTGGTAGGTTAGCCTGGTGCCATGCTTTGATGGTCCCTCTTAAAGCACAGAACTTTTAAATGGAAAGTATTACTTTAAACTCGGCCTCTATTTGAGGATTGGCACTTACCTAAACTATCAGGGGCACCGTTTTTAGGTGGCTTTCAGTAAAGAAGGAAGCAGCCTATTTTTGGTGCCAATAGGCTATCTCTAACAGATGCAATCTTGCAAATGGAAAGATGCTCCAAACGACTAGGATAAGCCTAGTTTTTGTTTTGTTTTTCCTGCCCAGGAGTAAGGAGTGTGTATAGGTCTTGGCTTTTTGAGATTCCTTTTGATCTCCTGTTGTTTTTCTAGTCACACACCAGCCTTTACATTTATGCATTACTTGGAGCCAGTTTCTGCCTTCAGTGATGAGCCCTAGGTCAAATAATTCCTCTGACAAAGATAACATTAAGAATCTGCTGTATTCTGCATTTTCCCCCCGAAAGTCTAAAAAAGCGTCATCCTCTGAATCTGAAGAAATAGAGTTTCACAACTGGGTGAAATGGCTGTGAAGAGGGTGACGCAAATCTTCAGCCAGCTTACTCCAGATGAGCTATAGGCTGGTCTCAGGATGTGCGCTGTCAAGAGTGCAGTGCAGTTGCTGGAGGGCTTTCCTTGAAGGGAGGGGGGTGGGTTGGTCTCAAATACATATTTTAGTTTCCAGAATGAGATGGGAGCATCTTTCCTTTGCCCTCTGGGACTTTTTTTGTGGGTAAGAACATGGAAGCTCAACATGAATACGTTGTATACATGTTGGTATCAAATCATCTCATTCTGATTGTTTGATTTTTATTTTTACTTGGGATAGGGAAGGGTGTCTGCTCCAAGGATTTAAAAATGCTTCACACGCTTGTTTTTTCAAATGACTTATAGGACTCAAACCTTGAGCAGAGAGCTGTTCTGTCATGGTTTCTGTTCTAGAGGTTATCGGGATGCCATGCCGCACCTGCTGAGCTGCCATCACAGTGGTTCTTGTCCTGGTGCTGGACTTAGTAATACTGCTGGGGTTGAGCAGCTGTTGGTTTCTGAGGATGGGGGTGAACTTTGTTCCCAGGAGCTCCAGCAGCATGGCCACCATTGTAAAGGTTGGGCAAAAGAAGTCCACACAAGGAGTTTTTCCAATTGCTGTGAACTTGTAGTCTTTTTTTTTTTTTTTTTTTTGGAATCACAGTTTCTCTTCATGATAAGTCAGGTCTCTGGACCAAAGAGCATGCATCTGATCTTCAAAATAAGGCTTTGGCAGATTATTCTGTAGGTTTTGCTCAGTTCACTGTTGCATTGCTAAAAATGTCTTTATGTGGAAGCATTGTTAAATTCTGCTGTAGACAAATAAGGGAAGGGTAAGGAGGGGTGGTGGGAGGGATGGGTTTATTAAGATACAGCCTTGCTGTATTTTAACCGATAATTATGGGGAAGGGGTGTCAGGAGAAGAAAATAGTCACTGTTCCCTTTATAGAAAAAACCTGGAACTTTATTTCAAGAAAAAAAAACTATTTGCAATTCACGTGGGATGTCATAATCCACTGGTCCCTAGTTAAGAAGTTGGTACTTTGTTAACCAGTGAACAACATGGAATAGTCCTTGAAAATATTCAGGGGAGGGAGGGGAAAATTGGCTTTCTGTTAAATTGGTAATTGGCTAATTCTCCAGTGGAGCACGGATTTTGTTGAGAATGTGTTTTTCTCTGGATATGTACATGCGTTGCAGCACTGGCTTGTGAAGAGCTTCATGAGTTCAGAGTGCAAAAAAGATGAATGGTAAAATCCTGATTTTGTTGATTAAACTCAATAAAAGCTCCCTGGAACTCCAGATTGGTTTTGGTGTTTCTTTTAACAGTGCTAAGCAAAAAAAAAACCAAAGCAATGCTGACCTTTTCTTCATAGAAAGCCCTAGCGCATGTCAACTAGCTTTGGAGAGATGCCTAAAGATGGAGTCAATGTGTCTAAATGGAAGGGTTCTCCACTCACTGGTGCTCATGCTTTCCGTACACACTCTCCTGACTAGGTGGTCTATGCTCTTACAGAGTTTAACGCTCCAGTTTCAGCTAGCCTGGTAAACTTGGCTTTTGGTTGCAATACCCTGTTGGATTACTACAATGAGAGTTTCTGTAAGGGGCTGGAGCAGCACTGCAGAAGTCTCACTGGCCTGCATTTTTAAAATTTTTTTTTATCAGGAGTTGCCCTCAACTGGGGTGTTTGTTTGGGGTTGTCCACAGGCAACCGTTGCGGGGTAGGAAATGCGACGAGCTCCTGACTGGAGTCAGTTGCAGTCTCAGCTCGAGTACCTGTGAAAGGTGTGCTGCTTTTTATTGGTTATGTATAAGGGAAAGCCAGCTAGAAAGGGAGGGATAACTAGTGCTAAGCTTCAGAGTAATACTTCGTATTTCCACCTTTTTTGCAACCAGAGCAGTTAAGTGGCATCAGGAGTTAAAACAAGGAGTAAGGTGAAAACTATTCCGCTGTCCTTGTGAAAGAGGCCTTACACCCCTACCTGGTGCATACAGCTGCTGCTCAGTGTAAAACCAAGCCAGCACTGCTGCATGTCCTTGATAAGATGCCTCAGGCCAGTAAAGGCCAGGTCGCAGCCTGCAGGGTCTCACGTGGTGCTGCTGCATGTGTATGGCTCCCTCGTGTTTACTGAGGCCAAGCTTCTCTGCCCTGGGCAGTGCTGCTCCTGTCCCCAAACCTCTTCACGACACAACTTCCCATACGGAGTGAAGAGACGTTGGCCAAAGCCACACATGAAAATTGGCTTTTGCAGTTACGGGGGGAAAAACTTCAGGGGGGTGAGGGGAAAGGACAGGTTGCCCACACTGAGCTCGTGCCATGCAAGCGCGGGCTGCTGCTCCTGAAGTCGTGCTCCGGCAGCAGGGCTGGAGCCTGCGCGAAGCCAGGGCGGTCCTGACTACCGGGCCGGCAGCAGGTGCGCGCCCCCGGCCGGCCGTGAGGGCTGCGGGCTCCCGGCGGCCGCGCTCGGCAGCCTGCCGCGGCCCAGCCCGCGAAGCCCCAGCCGGCGAGCGCCAGGCCGAGGTCGCCCCTCCCTCCGCACCGGCGCATGCGCGGTTCGTCTCGTGACCTGAGGGGGCGGGGAAACCGCTCCGTGAGCAGCGCAGGGGCGGGGCCTGTCCCCAAGATGGCGGCGTACCTGCAGTGGCGTCGCTTCGTCTTTTTTGACAGGGAGGTGGTGAAGGAGCCGCCGGGGCCGGAGGGCTCTGCTGGGAAGTCGTTCGCGCTGCCCCCGGGCGTCACGGTTTGCGACTCGGGCCGCGGAAGCCTCGTGTTCGGGGATATCCTGCGGGGCGGCGAGGAGAGGTGGCGGTGCTGGGCGCTCCGGCCTTGCGGGGGCTTCGTGGGGCGGGGCCCGGCGGGGTGGGGGCCGGGCTGCGCCGCGGGCGGAGGCCTGCGCCCTTCTGCGCGGGCTTGGCGGTCCTCTGGCCTCGGGAACGTGGCAGCTCCCTGCACTTCTCTGCCCCTGGCCTGTACAAAATCCGTCGTTATTTGTTTCTGTGCTGTTAGGTGTTTCTGCAAAAAAAGTGTGTTTGTTGTAGGCTTATGAGAGGTCAGTGAGAAGGAACTGGTAAGAGTTTGATTCTGCTGTGCTTGGAGGTGTAGGGGTTCTTGTGTCATTGTTATTTTCTTTTACTGTTTTTATCTTTTTCCTTTGTTTGCCTTAACTGTGATCTACATATGGAAGGTCAGATCTGGTTTTTGCCGCGCTCGCTTCAACTCACTAGTTTCCAGGCTTACAAACTAAGAGTAACACACCTGTACCAGCTGAAGCAGCACAGTATCTTGGTTTCTGTTGGTGAGGATGAAGAGGGTATTAACCCGTTGGTAAGTCAAGTGACAAAGAGAGGAAATTTTTTTGTGTTATGGACCTTTCATAGAATACTGTGATTATCTCAATTGACTCTTCTTACCTTCAGTAGTTTGCCTCTAACACCTCATATTTTGCTTATGTTATACCACTGTTGTTTTCAGGTTAAAGTATGGAACCTGGAGAAACGAGATGGTGGCAATCCTCTTTGCACACGAATTTTTCCGGCAATACCGGGTAACAAGCCCACGGTTGTGTCTTGCCTAACTGTCCACGAGAATCTTAATTTCATGGCTATTGGTAAGTAAAGCTGAACAGAGTAAAAGCAGTAATGTTGCAAGACTGCAAGCTCTTTCTGCGTGTTGGTCTCTGCACTGAAATCAGAAGCCTTTTCTTACGTGTTGTGGCCTTCCGCCTTAGAACAGCTTGCAAACTGTGAAAACTGAATGTTTTACTCACTAGTAGGAAACCTCCCTCTAGGTTTTTTAATGTATGGTATGTTTTGAATAAACAAATGAATTAAAATGGTAGTTAAAATTGGAGGATGAAGTTGGTCTTCTCAAAACAAAATACAGAAAGACCCAAACAAAAATAGCCTGCAAGTGGAGTTTGTGATGGGGGAAACGCGTTGAGCCTTGTGGAACAGTGACATTGCATGTGGTCAGGTGACAGCTGTGAAATTTAACAGGAGTAATTGGAGATAGATTGGTGCGTACTTCTCGAAGTGAGAACTTGCAGCAATCCCATTTCTTGATACCTTGCTGGCAAGCAAGGTGTCACTGACTGCAGCTGCCCTAACTTGCACTGGATAATATTTCAAGTGTGCCACACAAGTAAACAGTTTGATCTGTCCTCTTCATCAGGTTTTGCAGATGGGAGTGTTGTACTTACAAAAGGAGACATCACCCGAGACCGGCATAGTAAGACCCAGATCCTGCATGAGGGCAGTTATCCAGTTACTGGTCTTGCTTTCCGGCAGTCTGGCAAAACAACACATCTGTTTGTGGTGACCACAGAGAACATCCAGGTGGGAAATTAATTGGAAAAAATGAGAATCTGACTTGCAAATTCTATTGGCTTCAGAGTCTAGTTCAGGTGAGCTCTAAAACCTCGTGTTTCCTCTCTAGTCTTACCTGCTTTCAGTGAAAGACTATCCTCATCTGGAGCTGGACACTCATGGTTGTGGATTGCGCTGTTCTTCTCTCAGTGACCCCTCACAGGATCTCCAGTTCATTGTAGCAGGAAATGAATGTGTGTACCTTTATCAGCCAGACGAACGGGGCCCTTGCTTTGCCTTCGAGGGACAAAAGTTGATTGTTCACTGGTATCGGGGGTACCTCATCATTGTCTCCAAGGACCGGAAGACTTCTCCAAAGTAGGGGTCCTTGAAACAGATGAGATTTTATTATTACTTTTTATTTTTTTTATCTTCTGCTATTGTGGTTTCCTGCTTTTCCTTTTTTTTTTTTCCTTCTTCTTTGTGAAGCTTCACTCTAGGGGCTGATTGTAACTTTGTCAGAGGCTGCTAAAATTAATCCAGACCCATATACCAATGTGGTTGTTAGAGTAGCACAGTCAAGCATGCTGAACAAGGGGGATTTCTTTCCACCTATATGAATTTCTCCGTCCAACACACACAGATGGCACTTGTGCATAAATATGTGGTGTCTTGCCTATGCATCTGCTTAGTTTAATTGTCCAAATGAACCTTGTTTGTCTTGCCCTCTGAGCATCTTGAGTTTGCGTCGGTATTGAAAGAATTCAGGTTGCTTCTTGTTTTCTAAAACTTTATTCTGCTCTCCAGGTCTGAGTTTGCTGGGAGTGAGGCACAGAATTCAGATAAACAAGTCCTGAATATTTATGACTTGTGCAACAAATTCATTGCATACAGCTCGATCTTCGACGATATAGTAGATGTTTTAGCGGAGTGGGGTTCTTTGTATGTACTGACCAGAGATGGGAAGATCCATGTACTGCAGGAGAAGGATACACAAACCAAACTTGAGGCATGTAAATCTGTTTTGTTGCTAGTCTGCCTTACGTCTGCAAGATTGTACTGGCTCCACAGGTTGAAAAATTGGACTGTTGAAGTGAGTGAGTAAGTGATCTTATAGCTTTCCAGCATAACCTGTGTTGCAGCGCATTTAGTATTTAAAAGCCTGAGTTTACATACAGGTACAGCACCAAAAAGAAACAATTTGTTTTCTGGGCGTGTTTAAACCTTGTTTTAGGAGGTGATATTGCCCTCATACTGCTCTTACTCTGTATCTAACAGATGCTATTCAGAAAGAACTTATTTGAAATGGCCATTAACCTAGCCAAGAGTCACCACTTGGACAGCGATGGCTTGTCAGAGATCTTCCGTCAGTATGGCGATCATCTGTACAACAAGGGGAATCATGATGGAGCCATCCAGCAGTATATTCGGTAAGCAGGGGTAGTACAGAGCAAGAGCAGTGTGGTACAGATAGGAGCTATATAGGCCTTGATTTCTGTTTCAGCCAAGGGAGGAAAAAAAGGCATGACTTGTGAAAAATTCTACCAATAGAGAGAAAAGTGTCAGATTAAGTGTCTCGGAAAATTGCTTGAAAATCACTCTGAATGTGAAAGGGTAAACTTCTCCTCATTGATCATATTTTAAAGTGAATTAGGAAGGTGCATTAGGACAGAGTGGGCTCTGATAATGTCATTGTAAACAAAGGATTGCTTTTGTTTAGAATGTCATATGCCGTGCAGACTGTCCTGTAAGCAAAAGGATATTGTGAAATTGTAGAGTGTCACTTAAATATAAAAACCGCTGTCAGTGTGGAGATGTTCGGTAAGGTGGACAACGTGACTTGACCAGATATAGCGGTCTTCCTGGAAAATGGTCAGAATAATGTTGGCTTTTGCGCATCTCAGATTTTATAAAACTTAGAATGATCTGTTTTGGGGCTTATTAAAAACTGTTTTGTGCCACATACATGTAGAACTGAAACTTTGGAGTCCTGACACCTGTCAAGTGTTAGTATATATACTTAAGGCAAATTTGCAGTAAAATCAGGCTAACTGTGGCTAAACTGCTGCATGTGGGCGTAAGTGTTTAAATAAGACTTTGAGTTTTGTGACTGTAAGAAAGGAAAATGTGTCTTTCATTCCCTTTTTTGGGATTCCCAATTAGCTGTGGCCAGAGTGTAGCCCATCTTTTCACTGTTTCCTTTAAAGGAGCATTAACTCCTTATGTGCTGCCACCATCATCGCAATTGCAGCCTTTGAAGATGGCTGTTTGTTTCACTGTGTGTGCGGATAGGTGGTCTTACAGCATAACTAGTTGTTACTTCTTATATGTAGCTGAGTGGTCCCACATGGGTTGGTGCCTGCTGAAGTTCTCTGTGCGCCATTATTAATTTCTGTTTTTTTTTTTTTTTTTTTTGACTCCCTGCTTACATGGCCCGCTGTGACGTGATTCTTCCCCTTCCAGAACGATAGGGAAGTTGGAACCATCTTATGTTATTCGGAAATTTCTAGATGCTCAGCGCATCCACAACCTCACTGCTTATCTGCAGACTCTTCACCTGCAGTCTCTGGCCAATGCAGACCATACTACGCTTCTGCTGAATTGCTATACCAAACTCAAAGACAGCTCCAAACTGGAGGAGTTCATTAAGGTAATGGGGGAAGGTGATAACGAAATAACACAAAATTCTTAAGTTACAATTAAAACATGAGAATTAAAATGGAGTAGTGCTAACTATAAATTGGCTTTTGTGGGGCTGTTATGAGAGAGAGACACAACATTCTCAGTTTGGCTGGCTTGCTGTTCCAGTTTGAATTGTGATGGCTTTCACCAGTGTGATTAGCTATCTACCGAGAGGTGGTTAGACTTTCTTCTCAACACGTGATCTTTCCCTTGCACGAGAGATACTAAGTTGTCAGTGCTCTGGCATTTCTCCTTTTAAGCAAATGATTACTGCTTAGTCCACAGTCTTTCTGCTTCTGTTCTTGTAGACTAGCGAGAGCGAGGTCCGCTTTGATGTGGAAACAGCAATCAAAGTGCTTCGTCAAGCAGGTTACTACTCCCATGCTGTGTACTTGGCAGAGAAGCATGCCCATCACGAATGGTACCTCAAAATCCAGCTAGAGGACATCAAGGTAAGATGTTACTGCTCTCATGTTCTTACTGGTGTGAATATTGCTTCTCTAGCCTCCTGTGTTGGAGGGAATCTCATTTCACTAGCCTCTTCCCTGTGGCTACTGTGCAGACAGGACTGTTCAGGCAGTACCAATGCCCGCTGTTGCTTGTGTGTTGGCTTTCTACTTCTGGCTTGTGCAGTAGACTTGGGTTGGAAATTAGAGGGGCGGCTTTGTTCCGTTTTGGTATGTGGCTTTTTACAGTGACCTTTAGAGAAGGGAGGTTTGTTAGTGGCAGATGGATTTAAATCTCTGTCTTTCCCGGGGCCACAGCCAGCCTTCCTCACTTAGGAGGAGACCAAGCAGGAATAGTGAAACTAGATGATAATTCAGAGCAAATGGTGTTCCTGGCATACTTTCAGCATGTCTTCAATGCTGTCTGTGCTGATGTTGATGTGGAGAGCAGAAGCCAACGTGATATGATCCTTGCTGGCTGCCTCCACAGAACTACCAAGAGGCTTTACACTACATTGGAAAACTGCCGTTTGATCAGGCAGAGAGTAACATGAAGCGGTATGGTAAAATCCTGATGCACCATGTCCCTAATGAGACCACAGAACTATTGAAGATCCTTTGCACTGATTACCAGCCATCAGGAGACAACGAAGGCCTTGGGCTGCTGGAAGGAAAAAAGGTATGGTTTGCTTAGACTGACAGTTGTTGTTCTGGAGTAGTAACTTTGCAGCGAATGAGCACTCCTGCGTGCCTTGCAGCGCAGGCCCGACACTTTAGACATAATGAGAGGCCACATCCTGGTGTACTGGTAGTATGCAAGAAACTGCCTAAAGCTATTGCACAGAACTGATTACTGCAGTAATTGGCATCCAGTACTGTACGGTATCTGTTGTGTCACAGATCGTAGGAACAAGCCCTCCAAATGTTAGAGAAGAAGCACCTGTCTGTCTGATTGTGCTGGGTGGTTTACTCTTTTTTTTTTTCCTTCCTGTTTTACAGGCTAATTCTGAGGAGTTCATTCCGGTCTTTGCAAACAACTCCCGAGAACTGAAAGCTTTTCTGGAGCACATGACTGAGGTGCAGTCTGACTCTCCACAGGGTGTCTATGACACTTTATTGGAACTTCGACTCCAGAACTGGGCCCATGAACAAGATAAGCAGGTTTGAGTTTCTCCAGCTTTGTATTTTGAGAGGGAGCTTTGGTGCCTAGGAATTCTATTTGCATTCCTGCCTGCCCATAACCTTTCCAGATGGGCAGTGTTAACGTGAGACAGTTCATATGCTATACTGGACAAATGACAAATAAATGAGAAAGCAACCCGCTAGCTTGGAGAGTACTCGTTTCAGTGAGGCTGAGTTTTTTTTGTATGAGTCTCAGTGAAGTACAGATTCCAGACAATACAATCTCTGTGGGCAGATGCCTCTCCCACAAAACCAGCTATGTATGCTTGCCCTCATCTCTGGGGATGCTGGCTGTTTGGATGAAAGAAATCGTCCTCTCTGCTTGAAAGGGATATAGGGCAAACAGAAGAACTTGGCTCCTCTTTAGAAAGCTGCAACTGTTTGTCAGATTTTAATGCAAAATATTTGAGTGTTTGTTGCTTCCCATCTACCTCTCATTTCTGTTTCCTGTAGATCAAGGAAAAGCTGCACAATGAAGCACTCACTCTCCTGAAGAGTGGAAGGTTCAAAACAGTCTTTGATAAAGCCTTGGTCTTATGTCAGATGCACAATTTCAAGGATGGTGTCCTCTACCTCTATGAACAGGGCAAACTGTGAGTGTTGCTTTTCTCCCTAGAGTACTATTGCTTGCTCCACTCCAGGGATTTCTGAGCTGTAAGTGTCCCTGCCCTACAATGGTAAGGACCCCTTGAGTATCTCAAGACAGGAACTGTACAGATAATAGCTCAGCTGAAAATATCCTACTGTTGGAGCAAGGCAATGATGTAGAGAATGGATGACAGACCAGTCTTTGGTTCTGTGGGAATGTTTGGGGATTGCATGGCTGCATGAAAACCTGGGATTCCTATAACCTCTCAAAAAGAGAAGTAGATTCTTCTTGTTGATGTCTTGTTCCTTTCTGTAGTTTCCAACAGATCATGCACTACCACATGCAGAATGAGCAGTACAAGAAGGTGATTGAGGTGTGTGAGTTGTATGGAGACCAAGAGGCATGTCTCTGGGAACAGGCTCTCGGCTATTTTGCACGGAAAGAGGAGGACTGCAAGGAGTATATTGCTGCGGTACTGAAACACATAGAGAACAAGAACCTTATGCCTCCACTGCTTGGTAATAATGACATGTGGCACTTAAACCATTTTTTATAGCACTCTGTAGACTAGAAATTTGAGAGAGGTATCAATGAAGTTTGAGCCCACCATTTGAAACAATGACCTGCTCTATAGGAAAACGTAATGCCAGTGGTAGCTCCCTAATCAGAGCAGAAGATTTGTGGTATTGGTCACTGGGATGTCTCTGAATTATTTCTGTTGTCAGTGTTGGAAGGTGAAGGGCTTGCCTAAACTCCTGCTGTGGATTGGTAGAGAAGTTGAAATAGAATCCAGTCCACTGGATCGTTGCTTTGCCCCTTTGGTCTGTGCTGTCTAAACATGATCCCAGTCATCTCTTTTTGGAAGCAGGAGCCCTCCAGAGTGCAAGCTGAAACTTAGTCTTTAAATGAGATTTCTGATTGTCTTTGCCTGTAAGTAGCCTTTTAAAGGAAAGTGGTCTGTCCAGGTAGGACCCATGTAGCTGCAGTTTCTTTGCTTGTGTTTAAACTAACATCTTGGTTATCCTCAGTTGTGCAGACGCTGGCTCACAACTCCACAGCCACGCTGTCTGTGATTAAGGATTATCTTGTCAACAAGCTGCAGAAGCAGAGCTGCCAGATCGAGCAGGATGAGCAAAGAATTCTAAAATACAGAGAAGAAACCACAAGGATCCGCCAGGAGATTGAAGAGCTAAAAGCAAGGTGCAGGACTGTGGTGTCTTGTCTATAGTAGAGCTGTTGTTCTACTTCAGTAAGGAAAAATACATTTTTTCTTCTGTTTTTCCTTCTGCTTTCTGTCACTTTTCCAGTCCCAAGATCTTTCAGAAGACCAAGTGTAGTATCTGTACCAGTGCCCTGGAGCTTCCTTCAGTCCACTTCTTGTGTGGTCATTCCTTCCACCAGCATTGCTTTGAAAGCTACTCTGACAGTGACTCAGAATGTCCTACTTGCATGCCTGAAAACCGCAAAGTGATGGATATGATCCGAGCTCAGGAGCAGAAGAGAGATCTGCACGATCAGTTTCAGCATCAGGTAGGGTAATGTTGCATGTCACAGAATCATCTAGGTTGGAAGAGACCTCCAAGATCACCTAGTCCGACCTCTGACCTAACACTAACAAGTCCGCCACTAAACCATATCACTAAGCTCTAAATCTAGATGTCTTGTAAAGACCTCCAGGGATGGTGACTCAGCCACTTCCCTAGGCAGCCTATTCCAATGTCCTTCCAGTTTTTTTTGAAGTAGATTGCTTTGCAGATCCCCCAGGTGCTGGTAGAGAAAGCTAAGGCTGAAAGTATTTTGTAAACATGGTTATGTTGACTGAGGATCCTGAGGCCTTAGGAGCTAGAGTGACTGGTATAGGGTATGGAGATTCCTTGATGTTTTGCAAAGGTGGAAGGGGAACTGTTGTCACTTCATCCTGAAATGGATCTAGATCTGTCCATTGGACAGCTGATCAACAAGTTGCCTAGCATGAATTAAGGAGGAAGGAAAATTCTGAAATCAGAGTGGGGTAGGACAGTGTACCAGAAATAATGCTTCTACATAAATGTTTCCAAAAACGTAAGGAGGTAAGCTGAGAATGGGATACTAGCTGGAACGCGTTAGCACATTTGGACGCTAGTGTAGCTAATGCAGAAGCTTTCATACTTAAGATAAACTGCCCCAGTGGCAGAAGCTGTAACAGAAGGCTCAGAAGCTGCTGCTGCCGCCATGGCATTTACACTGAATGGCAAGGGAGTGACGAGCTGCTGTCTCTAATGCAGGGGATGCAAGTACAGGGGCATGAAAGGAAATGCTCTGGAGGTGACGGTCTCTAGCCTGCCCCTGATGGTGCTGCTTTGTGTCCTGCAGCTCAAGTGTTCAAATGATGGCTTCTCCGTCGTTGCCGACTACTTCGGGCGAGGTGTCTTCAACAAGCTCACCCTCATCACGGACCTGCCACCGGGGAAGCCATCCACGACTCTCGAGGCCGGCCTGCAGCGGGAGCTGCTCCTGCACACCAGGCGCGGCACCTAACGGCGGGGCCTGGCGGCGTGCGCCCTGCCGGACTGTGCGGGGAGAACGCAGGCGTGCGCGGCACCCGGCTGCCCTCGCCGCAGTAAACGGGGCTGTCGGGCACCACGCCGCGATAAAAACGGGGCTGTCGGGCACCGCAATAAACGAGGCTGTCGGGCACCACGCCGCAATAAAGGGGGTTGTCCGGTACCGCGCCGCGATAAAGGGGGCTGTCGGGCACCGCGCCGCGATAAAGGGGGCTGTCGGGCACCGCGCCGCGATAAAGGGGGCTGTCCGGTACCGCGCCGCGATAAAGGGGGCTGTCGGGCACCGCGCCGCGATAAAGGGGGCTGTCCGGTACCGCGCCGCGATAAAGGGGGCTGTCCGGTACCGCGCCGCGATAAAGGGGGCTGTCGGGCACCGCGCCGCCACTGCCGGCAGGGGAGCGCCGGGGGCGGGGCGAGGGGCCCGGTCACGTGGGCGGTCGCCCGGACGTGACGCGGGGGGGCGGGGCCGTGCCATGGAGCGGAGCGGGGAGCGCTGAGGGGAGGCGGCGCGATGGCCGAGCCGGGCCAGGCCGCCGTGAGTCGGGGCCGGGGGCGCGGGGCCGGGGGCGGGCGCCGGGAGGGAAGACCGGCCGCTGACCCGGTTGTTGCTGCAGGGCGAGAACGGCGTGGGCGGCAGAGCGGTCCGCGTGGGCACGCGTCGGAGCCAGGTAGGCGGCGGGGGGCGGCCGCTCCGCGCTGGGGAGCGAGCGGGAGCGGCGTCCCCGCTGAGAGCCGCGTCCCTGCTCGCTGGGGGGGCGAGCCCTGAGCCGGAGAGGACTCGGCCTGGCGGGGCGGCGGCGTGCGGGCTGTCCTGCCTGCGCTCTGCGAGCAGCGGCCGAGCTGCCTCCCGGCGGGCTGTCCGCGTCGCGCCGGGAGGCGCCGGGTGCTCTGCTTCCCTTCTCGAGAGCCCCGGAGAAAACGTAGAAATCCTTCTCCCGGGGCCCAAGTGGCGGTCTGCTCTAGGCAGCGTTGCCTTCGTGCAGGTAATGCCCTTCTAGGAATCCTGCTGTACGTTCTTCGATCTGCGGGGTTTACGGGGCGGTGGGCGGTGGTGGGGAACACCCAACCCAACGGCGGACGGCACCGGCCCTCCTGAAGGAATGTGTGCAGAGACACAGCGGGTATCTCTTGCTATCCAGATGCAGCAGGGAGGAGCCGACTCGCAAAGGGCGATAGGTGTCTTCAGGCCTTTGTTCCGCAGTAATCTTGTTCGTCCTAGTAGCAGGTTCTAGGAAGAATTCTGTACTTTGAAGAAGGGAAGAAGGCATTGCATGTGGATGTAAGGGAAATGGTCATAGGCTTGCTTACGTGTGTGCTACTGGTTTTTCTAACCTGAGGCTTTCGTGATGCCTTACAAAGGGAAGCTGCTACTCACACTCATTTTATATGTAGAGAAACTGCAGTCCTGAGAACAAAGTTAATTGCCCCAGGCTATTCAGTTCATTACAGGGAGAGAAGCTAAAACACGCTAGTCAGCTGTGGCTGCTTGACTCTACTGCTGCTTGCATGTGTAGAACGAAGTGATAGTGTCATGTTGTTTTATTGCTTCTACTATCATTATAAAAGACAATATTCTTCCTTTATTTTACTGCTCTAAGATATTTTTTTTGCTGTTTCTGCAGACTTAAGATATTACTTTTGTTTTTGTCTATAGAATTTCTAAATAGAGCTCTGCTCTTAAAAGTAGCTCACGTTTACCAGCAACTATAAATCTTCCGCAGGCAAAGTGAAATCCTACTGGCTCCTACCAAAACTTGAAGTATTGGTAGAATTCATGCTCTTAGAAATAGCAGGGGGTATCCAGTATGCCCATGACTTTTTCTTTCATCACTGAGTGACGGGAGGATGGTTTTGCTTGCCAGTAAACAGGCATCTTTCAGCAGTGGTATTTCAGATGTGGAACAAAGTGCCTTAAAGTTAGGTACGTAAATTCTGTTTAAGTGCAAGGGCAATGACTGGGAATAGCTAGTGACCTTAATGCACCTGGAAGTAGAGTGAGTGAATCCCAACACACAGTCTTCTGCTTCAGTCGGTTTTCCTAACTCAGTAAATTCTTTCTGTTTTGACTTGTCACTGCTTGGATCGCAACAGTGTTGGATATGGGGAGAGGCTGTTCTGCTGCTTAGATACAAACAATTATTTGGTGAAATGCTCCAGTCATGATATAGGTTTGTGTGGCTCAGAGGGTTTGTATGTATGAGCTGTTGTACTTGAAAGAAGTAGCCCCAAGTACTTACAGTTTAGAGAACGTAGCGATTGTATATGCATAACCATCAAAGAATGGCAAAGTTCTCTCTAGCTACTGTGTAGTTGATGCGCTTTTTGTATAGCGCTTTGCTTTCTGCTTTGTTGCAGCTGGCCCGGATTCAGACTGACAGTGTAGTTGAGATGCTCCGTGAGTTACACCCAGACCTCCACTTTGAGATTGGTAAGTGTTGTTTTTTTTTTTGGTTTCTGCTCTGGTGTAGATTGCAGTAGGAGCCAGCCAGTTATCTTTTTGTGCAAGATGTGCGTACAGAGTACTGTCAAGAGGAGGAGAATTTGTCCCGTTATCTAAGAGTGCAGTCTGAATTCATTTAGGCTGCATGGCTGAGCAACTGCTGCTGGTATTTTCTATGGAAGAAGGATTTCACAAGCTCGTGGTGATTGTGGCCCTGCATCTGTCATGCAGGTGACATTGTGTTGCTTCATTTGACAACTTGGTATCAATGTGGCTGCACTCTGGACTGTGTGTTGAGGACACTTTCCTGTCTGGGACTTGCGGTATTCAACAGCATAGAATAACCGGAAGTACGCTCTTGCACTGGAGAGAGCTGCTGAGTATCTGTTCACTGACACTCTGGAGAAAGATCTGGGCAATGTCCTTTCAGTTGGCCATTTCCAAAACCTGCCCTCTTTCTTTCTTTCTCTGTGTTTTTTAAGGACAGTGAAGGATGTGTCATTCTCACTTACCATTGTTGAGTGCAATGTATTCTTAGGAGTGAGCTGCTCTTGTATTTGTCTTGAGTCTGTGCACACAGTACACATAAGCGTGTAAGAGTGTATTGCTTGTTACACGCTTATGTAGATACTTTCAGTCTAAGCCTATGTGCTCTGACCATACCTCACACTTTATCTGTGCTCTTTCTGAGCAGTTGCCATGTCAACAACTGGAGATAAGATCCTGGATACAGCACTTTCCAAGGTAAAGGGTATCTTCTTTCTGTACTCACGAAGTAATTGTATTTGGTGGTATATTTGCAGATTTTTCTTTTGTGATTCATGTTCCTCCATTTACATGTAGATTGGGGAGAAGAGCCTCTTCACCAAAGAACTGGAAAATGCACTTGAAAGAAATGAGTAAGAGCTGAAAGTTTTTTTTTTTTTTTTTTTTTTGGGGGGGGGGGGTGAGGTGGTGGTTGTTCTATTTTTTTTCTTCCTTGTCTGGCATTCGTGCTCTTCAGACATTTTTTGCTTTGCTGCCTGTGTGATCTAGTTTTCTTCTGTTCTGCTACCTGTCTGGTTACAGAAGAAATTCTTTGCTAAGTCATTGTCTCAAGTCATTGTCTCTTTTCTTTCTTTTAACTCTACCCTGGAGTTAGGCCATGTATTTTGGAGTGGCATTGTGATGCTTAGTCTGCCCTGGTTAGGGTTTATTTTTTCCTGCTGTGATTTGCATTACATGTGTGTCAGAGTGGATGTAATACCTGCTTGGGAATACTTTATTTTAAAAAATATTTTGCTTGGTTGTGTGGATGTATTTTGTGTTAATGTATTTCATGTTAACATGGCATAACGTTTAGTGTTATTGTGTGACCATATTTTTTAAAATGTTTGTATGCTAAATATTTAGGAGAATTGGGCGTGAGCAAGTTGTGCCGCTTTCTGAAGTAATTTCTTTCTACAGGAGAACTCAGTTCAGATTCATGCTGGAGCAGAGATTACAGCTTTTGCTTTTTGTAATATCATGAGGAGGGTTGCTGTGGTGCTTATGGCTTAGTTAAAGTAGGTTTAAAAACAAAGATATTTTTCTGCATCTCTAGCACACAGGTATATGATAATGCATTTTCCAGTAAAGTCGGTGAAGAAAATACTAGAGGCTCAGTCATTTAAAACTGTTCATTGCCCTTGTGTTGAAGCTGAGGGTGTTTAGTTGGGCTATTATTTTCACTTTGAAGTGTAATACTAGCCAGTTGACTGGTTGCATACTGGTTCAATAAGTTTGTGTTAACATCTGTAGCGTCTTCCTCTGATTTAACCTGATTATTGTAATGTGTCTTGCAACACTGCTGGGAGGAAGGTTAAATCACAACACTTAATTTTCCAGGTTAGAAAAGATGGACAGAGAAAGGTGAAGTGGCTTTTCTGGAATGAAACAATAATTCTATAGTAGTTCTGGCTGTAGAATCCTGAAAATCCTCTCTCCTCCAAATTAATTCCCAGGGTGAATTTATACTTTTCTGTACATTACCTGTAGGTCTCTGGTGGGTACCATGTGACCCAACCATCTGTTCAGTGCTGTGATTACTGTCCTGTAATTTTTAGAGTTGACCTGGTAGTTCACTCCTTGAAGGACCTGCCAACTTCTCTTCCTCCTGGCTTTACCATTGGTGCTGTCTGCAAGTAAGTATGGGCTTATTCTTGATTCTCTGAGGGACATGCATTTTGCAGTGTGAGTAATGGTAGAAAAGCAAAGGCAGCTTATGTAGTCTTGGTTCACAGTTTGTTTGCCCTTTGATTATTTTCTGAAACAGTGGAACAACTAGATCTGTCCTAGTGTTCTGTAGCCATCGGGTTTACTGGAAATCCTTATTTTTACAACGGTGAAGAAGTCTTTTGCAGCTAGAGTCAGCTCCTTTGGGGATCAGTATCAGAACTGTTAACCTTAACAGCCTTCCATTTAAATGATGTCATTCTGCTCTTGCATTATTTTGCAGAAGGGAAACCCCACTTGATGCTGTTGTCTTTCACCCCAAGAACTGCGGGAAAACACTCGGTCTCCTTCCGGAAAAGAGGTGAGTAGGGAGAAGGGGAAGACAGTAAGGTGTAAAAATGGAAGAAATGTAAAAATGGAGAAACTTGTTGATATTTCCTAGTGACAAATCAATGAGCTCCTTACTTTATCCTGTAGTGGTTTTACACTGCCTTCAATTAACTTTCATGTATGTTACACTGAATCCACTTGCTAAAAAAAGCAATGCTGTCTTGGGAGTGCTGTAGACTGAGTCAGTTTGGCTATCTCCTACCACCTTTTGAGATGCAGCACTTTTTCAAGTGAGACCCTTTCTTACCTCAGTCTCCAGAGTGAATACCAGGTCCTTTATATTGTGCTCATTGTAGGGGAATGAATGCATGCAGTGCAGACAGGGTGTCTGGTGCAGCATTTTATCTTGCGTGGACCCGAACCATTCTCTTGTTCTCACCCAGCCAATTCTGGTTTCTTTGTTACCTTTTTTTGGCATCAGTTTTCTGTGGTTCTGCTGGGAGCATAAGTAGTTTCTGCCTTTGGAGTTACCTGACTAATTTTCTGTGCGTTTTAATAGAGATTATTGTATTCTTTTGCCCAAGACAGCGGAGTGAAATTACTCCGATTAAGATACCTACTAGAAAGGTCCCATTGCTTCCCCTCTGCCCTGTGTTAAAATTAAATAAAAAAAACTAGCTGTGATACAAATGTGATACAAATACTCACACTTCCATGTATCTGGGCGGTGTGAAAATCTTACCTGCTTTAGGTTCCAGATTACCAAGAAGAGTGAATAGTGCTCGTCTCTAGAAAAGAAATGCTTACTGTCTAGCGTTCTGTGTTGTCAGGTTAGACAACCTATTTTCAAAGTGTGTTTTTTTTTTTTTTTTTTAGTATATTGCCAGTGGGAAAAAAATGATGGGGGCTACGTTAAACATTTAAACCTCCACACATTTAAACCTTCTGTTTTAAATGGAAGTTTCATCAGTCCTTGACAGTCTCTTGTGGCTACTCTCCAGAAGCATTCCCTCTAAATCCGCTACTGGGAGTGGCTTGCCTGCATCTAGCTTCAGCTAGTTCTTATGTTAAACCTCAACGAGTGTTTTTTCCGTGTTCAAAGAAGGTATAAATCATTGGCAGGTTCTTGGATCTTCATTTCCATCCTAAGAGGAAGGAAAAAAATGTTTGTTTGCTTGAAACTTCTGACATCTCCAGATGGAGGTAAGTGCAGGAGTATTCTGGATTTCATTGATTCAATTTTCTCAACAGCGTGATTGGAACCAGTTCACTTCGTCGAGCAGCCCAGCTCAAAAAGAAGTTCCCTCAGCTAGAATTCAGAGATATTGTATCCTTTCATGACAAAATGTGGGTTCTGGATAAAGTTCCATGAAGGGTAATAAAAGTTGATGCAAAATCTAGCATCAAGGCTGATTTATACTACCTGACCTACAAGAACAACCACCTTCCTCAAAGGCTGCCTGCACTAACCTATTCTGAGAGGGGTGTAGTGCGTTCTGCTTTCTCATGATACTATAAAGAAAGGGCCCAGTCTTGATCTAGCCAAGATTCAAGATGTAGCTGAATTTCACATTTAGGGGTGTCCTAGAAAGTGCTTAACATGTGTCTGCCGTGTGTTTGTTGTAGTGGCAGCCAAGCGTTGATTGGTCCTCAGTACTTCGGATGTGATTTTGGGCCATCAGTTCAGATGTGGGCCAGTGTAGCAATGGTAAAAGGCACTGTTAACCTCAATCCTAGTAACCCAGTTCTTTGCTGTGCAAAATTACTTGGCGTCAGGTGCAAATCATGCACTGAAAGGAAGTGCATCTTTTGAGAGTCAGTGCTTGAATTAATATTTCATAATGCTCATCAGAATTCTATTTAAGGAAACAATTGTCCATTTCAGGACGGTATCCTGACCGATTCTAATCGGAAGACTGTTGGATTCTGTAAACACAGACAAGTTAATGTAAAGTGGTTGTAGGACTGTTTGCATGCTGTTTCTATACTTACTTAACCACTTTTGCAGAGAGGGAATTTAAATACCCGCTTAAAGAAGCTAGATGAGAACGAAGAGTTCAGTGCCATAATCCTGGCTGCTGCTGGGCTGAAGAGAATGGGCTGGGAGAATCGCATTGGTCAGGTGAGTGGCAAAGCAGAGAATGCCATTCTCTTCTGAGTCTGCCTGCTTGCCTTTTAGACCTTTTGTTTGTCTCATTGAAGACAAACATTTAGTTTGCTGAATCTGTTGTCACATTACCTTGAGATCTGATGTGGTTCAGGGAGGATTTGATTTGTTTGTTTCTCTTCATACGTAAATTTTTACCATGCGGCTTTCCACAGTGCAGTAACAGTTTGTAATATCTCCCAGCATTTCACAGTACTTGTGTGCAGCAACACAGCAGTGCATGACTAAGACTTTTCAGATTAACTAATGAAGTGTTACTGCCCAGGTGAAGGAAGGTGCTTCATCTTACCTTAGGGATGGAAACACCGAGGCATGGGAAGGGGGAGGTGATGTTTCCATGGTTGGGCGCGAAATCAATGGTAGAGGTGAGCACAGAATTCAACTCGTTTCCTATGTTCTGAAAAGTGCAATGTGATTTAACTCTGGTTTTACTTTCTTCCAGCTCCTGAGCCCTGAAGATTGTCTCTATGCTGTTGGACAGGTATGTTACAGCTTTTGTACTGTAAACCTGACTGTGTATGCAAAATGAGCAGCAGTATGACATGTCAAGTGGTTGACTGTGACAGTCAAATACTACGTTTGTGTTTGTTGCCAAAGAACAATTACATTGATCTCGTTGCCTAATAGGCTGCTTATGCACAGCTTGTGGGAAGTACATTAGTCAGCTTTATGAGCTTGTGTGGCGGGGGGCTGACTTCCATCAGCTATAGAAAGTGGTAAATGGTAGAGGTAATGTGTGGCGTGACTACACTGGGGCAACTCTGCAAGTATCAGGCAGGCTGTGGCTGTGGCGGAGTGAGTGTTGTGCTGTACTGGGCTAATTGTGCAGAGCCACTGCAGTATTTGCACTGTTACACTCCCTTACACACAGTGTCCTAACTCTGGCTGTGTGGAGCTGAAACACATGCCGTGGGGCACACTGTTAGTGCTCTTGTTTCTAGGCAAACTGTTCCAGCACATGCTGGTCATGTAGCTGAGTTTACAAAGTGTTGTACAGCTGGTATCAAACTTGAGAAACCTGAGCTGGCTGTGCATTAGTGATTGCAAGCGTCATTATGTGATGCAATTATTCCCTGGTCTGGGTGAATTCCCAGTGCGTGAACAGGAGTCATAGAATCCTAGAATATCCCGAGTTGGAAGGGACCCACAAGGATCATCGAGTCCAACTCTTGGCTCCACCCAAAAATTCAGACTATATGACTATAGGCATAGTCCAAACGCTTCGTAAACTGCGACAGGCTTGGTGCCGTGACTATGTCCCTGGGGAGCTTGTTCCAGCCACCCTCTCAGTGAAGAACCTTTTCCTGATATCCAAAGGAAAATATTTTTCCTGACATCCAAAGGAAAGTGACACGCTGAGTCAGCGTGTTACTTACAGGTTGGAAGCAATGGTTTGAGATGACAGCTTTAAAATAATTCCAGAGACTGACAGCACCAGAAGTAGTCACTTAGATGAAACTGAAAAATCAGCCTGAAATAGGGATTTTCTTTATCATGCTTTTGTCTTATACTGTGCACTTCCTTTTTCCTCCTGGTCTTGTTTTCAGTTTGGGAAAGAAGTGGTTTGTTACCGCTATACGTTCAGCACTTTGATGTTTATCTTCAGAACAGGTTGTCGAGCTTGGATTTGTGACTTGGAAGTGACAGTAGGGCAGGTATTTATATAGATGCAGTCAGAAGTGGGGTATGGTTTGAGGGCAGGAAGAGATGTCAGGTGACTGTGATCTTCAACATTTGGATAAAGTAAATTCTAGTCTTCCCCTTACAACAGCTGCTTTAAGTTGTCTTGGAACCAGTGGATTGTTTCCTGATTATTTTCTGCAAATTCTGTGATATGTCTACATCACAGTAAAATGCATCCAAGCCTCTGAATTCTGATTTGTGACCACTGCTGAGTGTGCACAGAGATGCCTAAGTCGAGGATTTTTTTGTTGTTGTTATCTCCTTATAGGGGGCCTTAGCGGTGGAAGTTCGTGCCAAAGACCAAGAAATATTGAATATGGTATCTGCCCTGCACGATGGAGAAACCGTATTATGCTGCATTGCTGAGAGGGCCTTTATGAAACGTTTGGTACGTGTTGCATCCTTGCTCTTCTGCTTGCAGCAATCAGTACTGCTCTGCTACAGGTAAACTGATGCCACACTTTCTTAAAACTGCTAGTAGAGCTTATTCGTGATTTAGGAAGTGCCCGAACAGTGAGAGGTGGGGTTTTGTGCAGCATGTACTTTTCAGGTGCTTCTGGTTTGAACGTGTCAGGGAGAAAACTCCATTGTCAACTTCTTTTTGTTCTAGGAGGGTGGCTGTAGTGTCCCTGTTGCAGTTAGCACCATGCTGAAAGATGGCCAGGTGAGGAATATTTTGTATTTATCTGGGATTATTTCTGGGAAACTGTACCAGTGTGTGCACATTCCCTGATACTTCCTTGAAGGCAACTCCAGCAGACATCTTTATGGTACAGTAGGGCAGATGGGGTTCTGACTCAAGCCTTCCAGGTTACTCTCTATAACAGGAGAATGAGAATGGGTCTGGTTACTGAGATCAAGTCTTTTAGAAAATACCCTTATTATGATAGTTTATTTTCCACCCACCTTCTCTAAAGGTAGTGTTGCCCTGTGGTCTGGACGTGTTGCTTTGAACTCCAGAAAATCTGTGCTTTTACACAACAGACTGTGATTAAGTAGGTGGGAAGTTAGAAAGAATGCAGCTTGTTCCTTGGAAGTTGCATCTTCTGTAGAAGGGATTACTTTTCTTAAAGCTCCATCATACTGCTATTCTAGCTGATCCTACTGGACTACAAAAGTGTTCCCTTTCAGGCTTGTCTGTGTATTTTTGCATGTTGCTTTTTTAATGTGGCATTAATACCTTCTTTCAAAGTTGTATTTGACAGGTGCAGTCTACAGTTTGGATGGATCTGATAGCCTGAAAGAGACTATGCAGACCAGCGTTAATTATCCACAACAGGTATGTAAAGCACATTGGGTTCAAAATCCAAACCTGAAGTTGAATGACAAAACCAGACCTTCTGAAATCTATTACTTTTGGTCTGGTTCTCCAGTGTATCAGCTTCAGTCCCTACCCCCTCCCCCACTGCTAAGAGTTCTTGGAAACTACAGCATACTGTTCTCAACTTCTTAGACCAGGGGTTCTATCTAGTTTTCTACATGGGTTCTATCTAGTTTTCTACATGGTTTAATTCATTGTCCACTCCTTCCCACTGCCTTACATTGATACATTTATGTTTGCAGAATGAAGACGGACCAAATGATGATGTGCAGCATGTTGGCATCACAGCCAAGAATGTCGCTGGTCAGGCGCAGGAAGCTGCAGAGAACCTTGGTGTTGAACTAGCTAGTTTACTTCTGTGCAAGGGAGCTAAGCATATCCTTAGCGTGGCAAGGCAGCTTAATGACGCCTGCTAAACCTGTAGTGAGGTCAGCAAGATTGCTACAAGTCTTGCTTCAGCCTTTGCAGCTGTTGTATCAGCCTTTAGAGGGATTTTTTTTTTAAACATTCACACCAGTCTTGCCTGATGTTTGGGCACAGAAAAACATGCAATAATAAACTAATTCCAGAGTAGTGATGCTGATCATGGTTTTTATATCTGAAACTTATTGAAAGATTTTTGTTGCTAGGGGGAAAAAAAAAGGTGTTTGCCTGTTGCGTTTAGGAATGGGGCACTGTACTGTCACAGTTAGTCCGACTAAAGTATTTTCAGTAATCACTGACTTTGTGTAATTATATATTATTTGGGCCTGTTCTACCTTCAGAAGCACTGAAGGAGGCTCCCATTACAGCATTCCTCATGGAAAATTACCACAGATGCTGTGTTCAAAATAATTCCATAGTTGAGTTATATCATAAATTATCAGATGATTTCTCGCTTGCCCCGAATGAATTATTAAGTACCTGGTTAGCTATCTCATCTCATGTAGATGTAATCTGAGATAGTCATTCATCCACTCTAGCCAGTAGCCTTTGAGCTAAAGTTGAAGGAAGTTGAACTATTGTGCCTTTCTCTGCAACTGCAAGCTACTTCCTGTTACTGTGGTTCACAGTTGAAAATGTCCTAATGTGCTACCATCTTGCTATCCTGGCAGCAGAGCTCATGCATTACAGTGCCTTGTGAGAAACACTGAAACAGTCTCTTACGGGGATCCTGTTCTGGAAACAAAGCATGGTTTATTCTCTATGTACTGTCCACTGAATGCAACAGCAGATAAATACAGCCAAAGTAAGCACCCAAGAATAAGTGTCTTTACGGAGCACCTCCTATTTACAGGTTTCGTGACCGAACTGGGGTAGGAGCGTTTCTTGCCGTTACTCCGGCTGACATAGCACACACGTGTCAGCTGCCAACGCTTTCCGGACCCACCCGGGCCCGTTCTTCGGAGGCCGCGAGCTGCGCAGCGCCGGCCAGCGGCCGGGAGGGCTGCACGCACCGGCGCTCGCCCCCTGCCCCCTGCCAGGCCCGGCGGGCGGAGCGGGGCACGGCACCGCCCCCCCGGCGGGACAGAGCCGCGGCTCCCCGTCCCACCCCCCGGATCGCAGCTCTCCCGGTGAGCAATGGGGGGGTGGCCCTGAAAAGGGCCTTTGTGTGGTGCGGGGGGGGCCGGCCGGCCGGCCGGCCTAGTACTCCTGGGACTGCTGCCCGCTGCCCTTCTTGCCAGCCTTGGCGGGGCCCGCGCTGCCGCCGCCCGTCTTCTTGGGCAGCAGCACGGCCTGGATGTTGGGCAGGACGCCGCCCTGCGCGATGGTGACGCCGCCCAGCAGCTTGTTGAGCTCCTCGTCGTTGCGCACCGCCAGCTGCAGGTGCCGGGGGATGATGCGCGTCTTCTTGTTGTCGCGGGCCGCGTTGCCGGCCAACTCCAGGATCTCGGCCGTCAGGTACTCCAGCACGGCAGCCAGGTACACGGGCGCGCCGGCCCCGACCCGCTCCGCGTAGTGCCCGCGCCGCAGCAGCCGGTGGACGCGCCCGACGGGGAACTGCAGCCCGGCCCGGGAAGAACGGGACTTGGCCTTAGCTCGGGCCTTACCGCCGCTCTTGCCACGGCCAGACATGGCGCCTCGCTATGGTGTGAGCTCCGCGACCTCTCTCTCGCAGCTCTGCGGCGGAATGAAGGGGGCGGCCCCCGCCCGGCTGCTTTATCGCCTCCTGCCGCGCAGGGCGCAGCTCATTGGGCGGCCCCGCGGCGCCTCAGCTGCGGAACGCCCGCCGGAAGGGCCCGCCCGCCGGCCGGCCGCCCCTGCCCGCCTTTGCTTCGGATCCATTGGCCGCGGCGACGGGCCAATCAGGAGCCGAGGCGCCAAATTCATACCGAGCAGAGACCGTTGGCGGCGCCGCGGGGGGCCTGAGGGCTGGGGGGGGGAGGGGGGGGCTGCGCCCGCTCGTCGGGGGAGCGCCAGCCGGTGAGGCAGCGGGAGGGGCTGGCCAGCCCCTCGTGTCACTGTTCGGAACGTGGCAGTTCTGTGGTAAGCCGTGGTGCCAGATAATGCTGTACAAATAAGGATGCGGGTAAGGGAAACCTAACTGCAACCTGCAGGGCCTCAGTGGCACAGTAACCCTGGGCTTTTACAAACGCCCGGCGTTATAACGGACACAGCGACCCCATCTCCACTAGCCTATTCTAGAGGCGCCCTATTCCGTGAAGGAACACAAACGATAAAGATGTTCCAAAATAAACCTTAGTGAAAACATTCCCAGTGGCTGTCAAAGAGGAAATTTCTGCCTGCTGCAGAAATTATCAGCCCCTAGCAGGGTAGAAGGACGCAGATGTACCGTGCGACCTAGTGTCACCGTGTGTCAATATTTTCAAGGCAAAGCATCAGAGGGGAAAGGGTACCTTGAGTTATTTTATTCTCAGAGTGCTCTGAATTTTGGGTATGATTTATAACAATATTCTATGTCCACTCTGTTCTGATGTAGCATCTTACAGAAATAGAAGTTCCTGTTTTCTCTCAGGGAACAGAAAGGCGCTTCTTAAATTCATAGCGGTTTCATCTCTTCCCCCCTTCCCTAAGCATTGTGCGTTTGAAAAAAGAAAAAAAAAAAAAAAAAAGGCGGGTTCCTTATTTCCCGTCTCAAAGGTAATCCCATTAACAGTGATGTCCGAGTAGCGTTGAATCTCTTCTGTCAGCAGAATTGGACAAAAGACCTTTGTGCACAAAAAAAGATTGTGATTCTGGACTGGCCCAGAGATTGGCTTGCCTGTTGAAAGGTGGCCTGATGTTCTCAGAGGACCAGAATAAGATCATTTGAATTATTTGGTCAGCAATTGGAGAAAGTTGACTGTAAAGTGCAACTCTTACCACTGACTCCTGGTAGCCTAGTCAGACATCATAAAACAACCGCACTAGTTGGTACCGGATTGAAAATGCAATCGTACTCCCCAGGACCTAGGTTTAAAAAAAAAAGAAAAAATTAAACAAAAGAGAGCTGAAATCTTACAGTGTTAGTTTACAGACTGGCATATTCCTCTCCAGATAGATTTGATGTGCTTTAAAACATTGGCTTGTTTCAATAACACTTGAGCTAAAATTTTTAGGTGTATAAAAAAATGAAAAGTGGAAGTCTAGCCAAAGTTCTCAGGTCAGTCTATGAGAATTGTAGCTATGTGTGGGGGATTTTTTATGTCTGTCTGTTTGTTGCAAGTCCTCCCTCTAAATGGAAATTTGATTCTCTCTTCTCTTTCCTAATAAGAATCTCTTTATCTTTGATCTGAGCGTGAAAAAGGAATAGTGGGCATATAAGCACTATGTCTTTCCAGAAACAGAATGTCTATTACATTAGGCAAGAAAGTTCACACGTTGAATGTAAGTAGCAGTGCTATCCGCAAGGCGTGTTATCCTTGCATTCTAAGTTGTATCAGAATGTTCCCACACCCCACTGTGACTTCAGATCCTTGAATTCTATGCCATATTTCTGCAAGGCCACCAACTGGAGATAACACTGGTACTGGTGTTATTTGGTATGACTGAAAAACAGGAACGTGGAAAAGGCTGTATTGGGTCAGAGTGACCAGGCAAGCACATGGTACTTTTTCCTAATATTTTTCTAGCATCCAGCAATTCGTGCTCTGTGGATTCTGTCAAACTAACTTAGGGACTTTGTACTTAATAGCTCTCAGTGAATGATTTTCGGGGGCTGGGAGGAAGGGCTGCTTCCTCCTTGAACTGCATAAACCTCAGATTCTCAAGCTGCACATCTCAATTGCATGTTGTGTGAAGAGTCTGACGCTTTACTTCCCTCTTTCACCCTTGAAACTCTTGAGACTGATTTGGATCTGCTTTTACCACAGAGTATATTTCTTTGTTGGTGGGACCGTTTGTCTGACCTGGATGAGTAGCAACAGGAGAGTGAGATTTCGCTCGTGGGTGGGTCCAATCAGCTTTATAACAAAGTTAATAAGTGTCATGTTATTGCACTCGGTGTATTCGCCATCTTCATCCATTCCACTTCTCACATCTACTATGTGCAAGATCTTTACTGCCTAGGGAAAGAAATATTGCATGCTATTTCACCAGCTGTGTTTGGTGCTCTTTGCTAGATCTGTTTTGCTCTACTATCCCAGTAGTTTACCTCGTACTCTTACTTTAAAAAAAAAAAAAAAAAAAAGGAAAGGCTAGGGATGGTCCTGGGACCACTGCTGTGTACGGTTATTTTAAAAGAGCAATTATTAACATAGTTGAATGACTGTGAGAGACAGTGACTGGACTAAGTAGAATGTGTTCTGGATTTGAGCCAGGAAACAACCACTGAACCCAGAAATTGTCTTCCCTCACATCCTGTTGTTCTTGCATGTAATTGCTGCCTCAAAGCAGGTCTGGATTTTGAATGTTTTCCTGGTATTACCTTCAAAATGTATGTTCCCAGGGCTGAGAGGCTCTTAGTTTTGAATTTGGAGTAGCTCATCTCCAACTTCCCTGTACTAGGATCGAGCCTAAAAGGAACATTAAAGTCTTAGTCCAGATAGAGCAAGGAAACAGTGATATCTATGTAAGCAGATTTAGATCCCAAGCCAAGTTGCTGGGAAAGAAATCCATTGGTGGAAAAAAAAAAAGCAGGAATAATCTGTTAATACTTAACAACGGCTGCTGATACCTGGTTCCTCAGACCGGGCAGTCAGAAGAAGACACTTCCCCCCCCTTCCACCCAATGTATGCATAAAACTGTAAAGGTTTTAAAAAATAGAAGAACTGAATATATGTGGATATGATCACAAACATGGACAGCATTATGGCACAGTGTCACAGAATGCTTGCTTCTACGAAACTTTAGCAGAGCCTACTGCAACAGCATTAAAAGTGGTCTGTATCCTTTCCTCTGTCTTGGAGCTGAGAATAATCATATTCTAACAGTACTTATTTTTTTTGAGAAACCTGTACTGCTTGACTCAACCACAAGTAGCACAGCAGGCCAGATTTTAATTATACAACCTACCTCGATAGGTTTTAAAAAGAGTACCAACCAACACCTGTTCTTGTTTCTCAGCTGCTATTGGAGACAAAAAACACCATCTCTGGTACCATTAAAGGTCACTCAGGTACATTACCTTGGCAGCCGATGGCGGGGACAAGGAATGACATGGAAGAGTTGAGGCAATGAGTAGAGGAAATTGAGCACTTGTGGGATGAAAAAAAGCAGCATTGTTTTGCTGAAGTGCCCCAAGATGCCCACCACAGCAAAGGTCATGCCAGCAAAGTAGCAGAAGGTGTCCCCAACAAACACTTGGGATGGGTACCTGCAATCCATAGGGCAAAAGAGCAAAGGTTTGTTATGATCACAGTTTCTAAGAAAATGACTTTATAATCACTGAATGCATTCCTAGGTAGCAGGTTGGGGGGGGGCAAGAGAGACGTTAAGCCTCAGCTGGCTTCTTCTCAGATACTGAAGACAACTCCTTGTCTGCTTAAAAGAAGCATAGCGATGCTTTTATGTGATGCTATCATATGTAACTGCTACCACTGTAGTCTACAAAACTCTACCCGGGAGACCACCACCAATCCACACAATGAAAACACCAATTGCAGGTATATATGCTAAAAACTATCCTGCAATGTGACTTGCAGAGAATACAACGTATAAATAACAATAGTGAGATGTGAGGTAGAGTATTCCATGCATTTTAGTGATTTAGTGTGATCTGAATTGTTCTAGTACAAACAAAAGCTACCAGTGGATTGTTGCTTTGCATTCATAGTTCTGGCAAGAAGCTTGTCTATACTCCACTATCCCGCTTGCATGTTGGTAAACGTTTTTGTTTACAGAGGGTAAAAGTAAAGAAAGTACATTTCCAAAGAAATGCTGAATGTCCATCCTCTTACCAGTTGTGGTAAAACAGCCCCAGCGTGGTAAAAAAAAAGGGAATCATAAAGTAGAGAGAAAAAATGTGATCATCATGATAATCCCCTAAAGAAAGAAAGAAACAAAATAAGTTTGTTCTAAGACAGGACTAGGTTATTTTTAACACCAGCTAAAATCTAGGATTCTATTTCCCTTTGCTTTTTTTGTACCGGCTAAGCATGTCATTTCCTTACCGTTTAACTCTACAATGTTGAATACGATAATGGAAGCAGCAATCACCAGAGACTGCCCTGCTTCAATTCCATTGATTCCAGCAAGAATGTTGATGGCGTTAGTACAAAACACTGCTAGCATACCCATGTACACATAGTAGAGGATACCTGTAGGTAAGAGTGAGCCAAATACTTTAGCATTCATATTTGAAACAGGCTCTAGTCCAATTTGCTTGAAGCTTCCTGCTTTGTATGACAATCTATTATCTGGTGTCTCGGTAAATTTTGAAATCAGTCGCTTTCTAACAAATAGCTCCCCTTCCCCTGAATCTTATGTGTACACACATGTATAGCATGGCAAATTTGCAACACGACAGCTGCCTATCGTGTCCTGTTTCTGTGCGTTGGTGATTGTGATATTGGCATCTGACACTGTTGTACTGCCAGAAACCTGGAAAAATGTATGGTGCCTATATATATATGCATAGTTAGATGCATGTTGGACCTCTTGATGGATATTCTTGCCACTGTAATAATTAGTTGGTGATGTGCCCTCTCACTGTTTATTTAGCAAATCCTTCACGGGTTTCCTCTGCAGCACAGGGATTTCAATCTGCTGTGTGTTAAAGTTTCAGATGAGCCCCTCCATTTGTCACTGACTGCTTTGATGATGGCCTTCCGTGATTCATAACTTACCCAGGTCCAAGTGCATGCCCAGTAGAACCCGGAAGGGCTTAGGCACCACAATGGTCGTGTTCCCAAAGTTGGTGAAGTACACCATGAGCAATGGGAGGGAAGCCATGGTAGGAAGAAGGAGCTTGTGGCGCCAGCGCAGGTTCAAGACATCATCTGCAAAGCCCAGGAAAATCATGCAGCAAATGGCAAGGAGCGAGCCGATGAGCTCCACGAACTGAAGGACAGAGAACAGGGCTCCGATTACCGGTGGCCACTCCCTGCCCGTGCCTGCCGCACTCCTCGTGCCAGGCAAGCCCTACCTCATCGTAAGGAAAGGCCGCGCACTGATCCTCCACGAAGCACCGCAGGAAGGGCACGGGGATGAAGCAGAAGAGGATGATGAGGAACACGGCCCCGCTGATCACGCCCTGCGCCTCAGGACTGAAAGGAAGGGGAGGCCGGCAGTCAGCCGGGCCCGGAACGGCCCCGCACGGTTCGGCGGAGCGCCGCTACTCACACGGGCTGCCGGGAGGCCTTGTTGAGGTCCTCGCCGAAGAGCCGCGCCGCCAGGAAGCGTTCCTTGAAGGCCGGGATCAGCGTGAGCGTGGCCACGAAACCCAGCAGCGACCCGCCGAGGTTGATGCCGAGGGGCACGGCGGGCCACGCCGCCATGGCCGCGGCAAGCGCTGCCCCTGCCAAGGGCGAGGAGCGCCTCCGGCCGCACCTCGCCGGCCGGACACGAGAGAAGGAGGCGCCGCGTGCGCGCGCACCTCCTCCGGCGCGGGAAGCGCCATCTTTGGCCCTGGCAGGAGCCGCCGACGGGCGCGGGACCCCGCTCAGGCGCCGGGAGCGGGGTCGGCGCCGCTTTCGGTGACGCGAAGGGCGCGCGGAGGAGCCTGTGCCCGCAGCTGGAGTCCGCGCGGGGCCACGCGCGCCCCTGAGAAGGGAAGCGCTGCGCGCGGGGGCCGGCACCCGGCTCGGCTCCTCCCGCAGTGCCCGCAACCGCCATGGCTGGCTCGGCGCTACCGAGCCGCGCGCCGCCCCGGCTCCGCCGCGAGGTACGTCACTTCTGCCCCCGCGGTAGGCGGGTCGGCCCCGTCGGCGAGGCGCTGCGAGGGGCCGCTCCGTCAGCGACGTTGCCTGTGGCGAGCCCCGGCGGTCCTATGCGCTTGGCCGCGCTGTGGACGGGGGGCGCCGGCGGCAGCGGGGCTCCCCGGGCACAGCCGCTGCCTCGCGGCGATGCGTGGGGAAGCGGTGCGCGGCCCCGGCGGGCGGCGGCGCAGGGGAGAGCTGCGGGGGCTGGGGGTGGTGTCGGAGACGGCCGTCAGACGGAGGGAGCTCGCGGGGAGGGACGGCGGGGACCGGCGGCCTCTGGGCAACGCTGTCCCTGCCCGCCACCGCGGTGTTCGGCCGCCCGTGGCGGTTAACGGGCTCCCCGGGGAGCGCCTCCGAACCCGGCACCGCCTTGCTGTGTAAGAGCGAGCGACGGAGAGCGGGCTGCGGGGCTGTTGCCCAAGGCATTTCCTGAAGTGCTGGGGGAGAAAAAGTAAAATAAAAAAAATAAAAAGGAAAAATTTACTCCAGGTCTTTCTATGCCAGGAAACCCGTAACAGGTGTCTGGTCTTCAGGTGAACGCTTATGTTGGAAAGGCAGGACGGGCCTGATTCTGCCCACTGACATTGTGTTCAGATGTGAGTCGCTGAGCAGGAGGTGAAAACGCAGCAGAGGCATAAAGTCTGGTAGTGGCAAGAAGTATTTTCCTTTGCCCTATGTCTGTGTTTACAAGAAGCCTGGTGACCTGAGATGGTTTCCGATGGCTTTTTCTGGGTTGACAGCTGCTGCTGTACTGAAAGAGGCATTTTCTGGTCTGCTGTCTACTGAATTTATGTAAAAGCTGGTAAACTGTCGCTGAGTCTTAAATAAATTTTGAGGCAGACAGGTGTTACTGCAAGGGAAGAAAGTGCAGCACAGAGAGAGTGGTTGGCCAGAGATCTTCCTGCAGGTGTAGCAGCGGGAAGCATGGGGGAAGTGCCCCCATGGAACGTGACTTGTGAGAAAAGGAGGTGAAAGCATTTGCTGCTGTCCCTCTACGGTAAGGTTGGCTGGAGCTAAGAGCAGGTAACTGAATAGATTCCAGCTGGGTAATGTGCCGCATGCCTGGGGCGAATGTGTCAGTCAGCACAGATGGAAAAAGAGTGTAGTTCAGAGAAAGGTGTTTTTAATCAAGAGACAGGCTGTCGGGGAGCTTATTGTCCTGACCGCATTTGCCTTGCTCTTTCAGGCTGCCAGAAGAGAAGGCTCACAGCAGCAGCGACGAGGTTGCCTGGACAGATGTGCCGGTGGCTAAGGCCGTGCGGACCCGGGTGAAGAACCTGCCCGCGGGCACCAGAGAGGAAGGCAGGGAACGGAGAAGGTAGCTGCATGCTACGGCAAAGGCTGCCCCGCCGGGCCACGGGGAGGCGAGCGCTCCGCCACGCTCCGGCACCGGAAGAGCACGGCCTGGCTGCGGGAACGGCGGCGCCGTGCGCGGGCCGGGCCGGGCCGGGCCGGGCCGGGGGGGGTCCGCCTCCCGCCGCCGTTGTGCGCAGGCGGCCGCGGGGCGCCGCTGGGGCCGGGCGGCGGCCGCGAGCGGCGGGGGCCGAGCCTGGCCGACGTGCGCCGCGGGGCTGGGGGAAGGGCGGCGCGGCGCGGCCCGGCCCGGCCCTGCCCTCATCCTCTCCTCTCCGCGCCTGCAGGGAGGCGGCAGCGGCTGGGCCGGGGCCGGGCGGCGGTCCGTCCGGCATGCCTCCCGGCCCGCCGTGAGGCGCTGCGCCATGGGGCCGGATCCGGGCTGGACTGCGCTGGTGCTGCTCTTCGCTGCCTCGCTGCTCACCGTCGCGGCCTGGCTGCTCCAGTACTGGCGGTCGGCGGCCCTGTGGGCGCCGCCGCCGCGGCGGGCGCCAGCGGCGGAGGAGGCCGGGGCCCGGGCGCTGCTCGCTGCGCTGCTCGCCCTCCGGTCCCTGCGGGAGCAGTGGCAGCGGGCCTGGGTGCGAGCCCTCAACAGCCAGGCGCGCCGGCACGGGGTACGGCGGGGCGCGGGCGGCGGGACCCGGGCGGGCTGGGCCGGGCGTCGTGTTGGCGGTGAGCTGGGGGACGGGGGAGCCGGAGTCATCACCGTGAGGCTGAGAAGGGTACTCAGGCTTCGGTCGACTGGGGCTGCGACCCCTTTGTCCTCGGGCTCCGAGGAAACCTCCGTTAACGGGCTGCCAGTCAGGGACCCTGTGGTCTGGGCTGAGCTGTGCTGGCAAACACTCAGCGTGCCATCTTCTCCTTTTGGGCTGCTGTGTGTTGCTGTCTTCTGTACTTGAGGGATGGGGTGCGTAACTAAATGTGAGCATAATGTGGTTTTACAAACTTTGAGAAGTAGGTGTTCGGCAGCACGTTTTGCTTAAAATGGTCTGGGGCCTGAACCTTAGGTCTTCCCTTCCACAAGGAAGTAATTTCACAGCTCACGTTATCGGCAAGGCAAGGGCTTTTGCCTGCAAAAAAAGGCAAAAAAAACTTCTACAAGGGGAGACGGCTGACCACTACGTGGAAGTGTAGTTTGTCTCAAGGCAAGTTTTGTTGTCATTAAAAATACATAGAGTCAGCTTCTATAAGTATTGTGCAGGAATGAATGCAAAAGGGTTGTCTGTGTAGGATTGCTTACCTGTTACATGGCTGATGGTTTTACCTTCTAGATTATATTTTCTGCCTGTTACAGATCGATCTGGGAATTGACCTTTTCCAAATGATAACTTTTTTGTCTTATATAAGTTGTGTCTTCCTGTTTTGAGGTGTACCAGTGACCCTGCCGTAAAGCTAGGTATTACTTACTGCCACTGGTATTGACAGATTGACTGTTACTTTGTTTAATTGCATTCAGTCTTTTGCATTTCCACCTTAAGTTCTTTCCACTCTATGTATGGCACCATTTTTGCCTTGTTAGATTGACTTGGAAAAGTTAGCGTAGTTTCTCATTCATTGCTACCTGTAGTAAGTGAAATTGTGCTTTTTAACAGAGAAGTACAGTGGCATCTGGCCTCTTTTCTGCCTTTGATCTAGTTGGGTAAGTAGTAGTTCTAAGCAGTATTTAGAAAATTAGAAACTGGGAAATAGATGTTTATATCATTGTGTAGGCTCTGATGGTGTCAGAGAACAGAGTTTTTTACATTGGTTTTAGGATGAGCTTATCCTCTGGCAGGTTTTCGATAGATGAAGTATTTTATTCCCAAGAGTTCATGAAAAAATGGGACTTTTTCACAAACATGCGGTTTATCTGCCAGACATATGGATAAAGATTGAGGTGACTATCAAACTATAAGCTATGCCTCCTTCTGTGAATTTGGCTGCTCCTTCTCCATGGATTCTTTGTCTTTTATTTTCGTTTATTCTTAATTGCCTGCGCTTAGTTGTTGAATACAGAGAAAATGAGAAGGAGCCCCTTTCAAAGTAAGGTAAGATATTTTAATGAAGTGGAGGGGAAAAACACGACTGGCCCTGTTGTTGTGTTTGTGTTCCATTTCTTTTACTGGCTACTTGAAACAAATGTCTTCAGACACCTTCTTCGTAATCTATTAGCAAACAGTCCCTTAAGTATACCAAAGGCAGAAGTCATCTGTATTGCAAGCCTGACTTTTATGAGATAAGGTAGGACTGATTGTGAGTTATAGTCCAGTTAGGTATTGGTTAGATGATGTACTTGATCTTACAGGATGAGGTACAAGAATGAGAAGGTGGTACTGTGTAAGGTTGCTGTAGGACTACTTGCTGCAGGCTGTTGAAACTGAATCTTTTGTCTGGAATTAAACAAGACTAGATTGTGCACTGTGAGACTATGCCCTTGATAGTCGGGTAAGATATAAGAATCTTGACCTGGTGTTTAACATCAGCTGCTGTAACGCTTTCTTTTGCCTTCCTTCCTCCCTTTTCCCATCCCTTTTCTTCTCAATTTTACCCTAGTTGTGCAAATAGTCAGGTCCAGTGTTGAACTTGAGGTCTGCATACTGGAAAGGTGCTTCCTTTCATTGTGGAAAACTTCTGAATGTCAGGATATGCTTGGTTCATTTATTATGTGTAAGCTGAAACACTGTGGATCCTGCAGGTCTAGAGTTCTCGAAGCCAGCTCTTTATTTTGTGACTGAAAGCATGTTTGTTCCTACGCAGTGTTTGTTATATTGAGGGGACCTGCTGTCGTGAGTGACACTTGGTGACACCCCCCCACCCCGTTCGTGTCTATGGGGAAAAGTCTATGGGGACTGGTGAACAGTGTCCAGTTAAGTGACCAGCGTTGGTGCTTGATGAAAATGGAGGGGAGAGGATGCTCTTGGGTTGGCTAGAGTGAGTTCATTGGGACCTGTAACAAGAAGTGAAGTGTAATGCATTGCGGAGCGTATTTGCCTCTTTTAAGGTGCATGTCCTCTGGAGTCTTGGCCTCCCTGACAGGTTTGAGCTGTGATTGTATTGGGGTCATCTGTGACATTGGAATAGACTGCCCTATTGATAAGTTAGTTGAGGTTGGACTATGTGATCTTGGAGGTCTCTTCCAACCTAGATGGTTCTGTGATTAGACTGACCAAGCAGAGAGAAGGAGCTGTAAGGAGAGAGGCAAGGAGACCAAGAAGAAGTGAGATGATGCCTGTTCTGATACAGATTTGTTGCAAGCTTTCTGGGTGCTGTGCTTGGCAGAGTGTTCTTGGGGATGGAGAGCTTAAGTATGGGCAAGGTATGTGTTACTCAGATGATAACTTAATGGGGAAAGGGGAAGGAGACCGGCGCATGAAAGAAAGAAGAGAACTGATGAGCATGAAACTGGAGTTCTGGGTACTCTTGAAATAGAAAGCGTACTGACGAGGTGAGGCTATGGTGAGACGGGAAGTCCTCTGGTCGTGGAGAGAAGGGACTGATTTGATACCCTGGACTGACCTAGGAAGGTGAACATGCAGATCTGGTGGAGGAGGCTGGCAAGAAGAGGAAATGGCTGGTATAACTATTATGAAATGAGAAAATGCCCAAGACAGTACAGGACTGCAAGGGACTTTAGCCTACATGTGAAGGCTGGGGTGATAGTTAACAGTGAGGGATAGTTACATTTTTGCTGTCCTCGCCCTTTCTTCAGTGCTGGGTATGGGGAGGCAGTGGAGGCTCGGGGTTGAAGAGTTGTGGTCCCGTTGTCCAAAAGCTTGTCAGCTGGCAGTGGGGAGCGGCCCATTTCTCCATTGAGCATTTCAGTTTAGAGGCTTGATCACAGGGAGAGCTGCCTGGAGTCTGTGTTGAGAGGAGTCAGGGAGGGTAGAGTTGTGTTGTGGATGTCTCTGTGCTGGTAGGATTCACGGAAATGGACCAGAATGTCCCTGGGGCCCTATGTTAGACTTGGTTATCTTCTTTGAAACTGCCTGGGATACTGTGACCAGCGGGAACTAACGGATCTCTATTTTCATAGAGTTCAGTGCAAATCACATTTGAAGAGGGTCCTCAGTTACCACCAGCAGCAAATATAAGCTGTGTGACGTGCAAAGGCCAGTCGGACTGCAGCATGGTAAGGCTTTGCTGTTCTGAATTATAGCATGTGGGGTTTCTCTGTCGACTGATGGCATGTTCTACAGAGACTGCCAACACTTGTGTGATAGAGATTGCAGTTCTGGGGCTGTACATCCGTGGGCTCTGCAAGAGCGGGTAGAGCTGAGGTGTAGGGATGCTGAATCTGAATATCAGGGTAGTGCAGTGGAGAGAAGAGAGCTTCTGTCACTGATACATCCTTATTGCCTCATGTATGGAGTCTTAAATGGCAGATTTGCAGTACAGAACTGGAGCTGACAGTAAGCCTGATGTTTTCTTGCCACAATGGGTCAACCTTACCTATTGCTTTTATAGGTCTTGCCATCTTGCTTCTGCTTATTACCAAGGTCATAAACCTATTTGCTTTCTTTTCTCTATAGGTGCTTTACTGCCATCTGTCTGCAGAAGCCGTGAAATTCCCTGTCTCTGTAACGCAGCAGTCCCCAGCTGCTGTTTCTGTGGATACGTATCATGTCACTTTGTCTCTGCTGCAGGCCCAGGTAATGGTTGTAAAAAGTTTGCCATTGAATTTGTTCTTTTACCTAGCCCTACGCTGATGGAGGAAGGAGGCCTTGTTTTAGAAGGAGAATCTAGGTATTGCTAATGTTTGGCAGGGAGGCAAATGTTCCTGATAAGTGTGCTGAGTCCTGTTTACTGAGCATTATACTGCAGATCTTGGGTATGTAACGTCACTGTAGCAAAATCCACGATCAGAGAGATTCGAGGAGTGGCAATGTTTTTAAGCACTTCTTTAAAAAGCAAAGGTCCAGAGTTCAAAATCCCTTGCAGTGCAATGGATAGGGAAAGACACATCCTGTGTGTATGTCCAAATACTGTTTTGTCCTGTTATTGGTGTGGGAGAAAAAAATCCATGGTAAGAAATAATTTTCATGTCAGGAACTCCCCTAAATACATTCACAAGTTCGTGATTCAGATCTTCGTAGAATCATAGAAACACAAGGTTGGAAAGCACTTACAAGATCATCTAGTCCAACCATCCTCCTGTCACCAATACTACCCACTAAGCTACTAAATCATGTCTCGTAGCACCTTGTCCAGGTGCTTCTTGAACACCACGAGGTGACTCTACCACCTCTCTGGGCAGGCTGTTCCAGTTCCTGACTACTCTTTGAGAGGAAAAGTTTTTCCTGATACCTAATCTAAATCTCCCCAGGCGCATCTTGTGGCCATTTCCTCGAGTCCTATCACTGGTTATCTGAGAGAAGAGACTGACCCCCTCCTCATCACAACCTCCCCTCAGGAAGTTGTAGAGTGCAATAAGGTCTCCCCTGAGTCTCCTATTCCCCAGACTAAACAACCCCAGCTCCCTTAGCTGCTCCTCATAAGACTTGTGCTCAAGACCCCTCACCAGTTTTGTTGCCCTTCTCTGGACACGCTCCAGGGCCTCAGTGTCTTTCTTGTAGTGAGGGGCCCAACACTGAACACAGCACTCAAGGTGCGGCCTCACCAAAGGCTGAGTACAGGGGGACGATCACCTCCCTGGTCCTGCTGGCTACACTATTCCTGACACAAGCCAGGATGCCGTTGGCCTTCTTGGCCACCTGAGCACACTGCTGGCTCACGTTCAGCCAAGCATCGATCAGCACTCCCATCTTTTCTGCATTGAATATTGGAGATAGAGATGTTTTTTTCTGGAAAATAAACTGTGAAAGTGAAGTGGGTGCTAACTCCATAGTTTCTTTCTGGTTGGCTTTGCTTCTCCAGAGTTTTGTTTTCCCCTCATGCAGAAGGGGTTCTTGCTCTTGGTGGTATCTTGCTTGGATATTGCTTGATCTTTGACACTATACACAGAGACAGTGGAAGCAGAAGTAAATGTGGAGTAGTAGAGGCCAGTCCAATGCTACTGCAGACAGTTGAAAGTTCGTTATAGAATTCATTTACTTTCAAAAAGCTTTACTAAAATTTTCCAAGTAAGTTTATCAGATCATGATGGTTTCTTCTTGTGGCTCTGTTCCTCATTCCTTTGAATAGCTTCTCTCCTTCCTTGGTGTGTAGCGTGCCTGCTGCTGATCTAGTTGTGGCTGGCAGTTGCCATCACTTTTTCATCTTTGCTTAGTCTGTAGAGGCTAGGTGGTCTTTGTCAAACCTGGTCAAATTGCTTCTCTACTCACTGGAATTTTCTAGGTCTTCTTGTCTGTGCCTCCTGAAGTTTTGTGTTGATCGTTCTTGTAGGAAATTGCATGGGGTATTCTAATCGAGATCTTGCTGCTGCGTGGTGAAATGTATGTCTGCTGGTCAGAATACTTCAAGTACCATTTGTCCCAAATGTCTTGGCTCTTTTGTACACCTCGTGTCGGTTAGTTATTTGACTACTGTGTCCCAGATCTGTTGCTTTCAACAGATGACCTTAGATGTTCGTGTTAAAAAAATGTTCAAAAGTTGCTTGTCTTTCAGTTATTTTTGAGCTATGTTAAATTTCATTACGCTGTTTTTACTGGAGATGCTGAGTCAGGAGTTCTTCCTCTGTCATTCTGTTTCTGTATTAATGATGCCTTTTTTCTGCGTGGGTGCGGAACTTCTGAACTGAACTACAGAATGCTGTACAGTCTGGTTTGTTGTTGCAGACTGTTGGTGACCTGGATGAGTTTTCAGGCGCAGATCGTCTCCTAGAGACTTACAAATGGCTGTGCGTATGTTTGGTGGTGGTTAATAGATGTAGCTCAGCAAATATCCTGTATTGGTACCCAGCTTGCTCTTTCAGATTGTCCTGCAGGCTCTGTCTTTGACCAAAGAAATAACATAGTTTTCGCCTCTGACTGGCGTCTGGGCTTCCAAAGGCAGTGAGAAAGCTGGGTCTGAGTATGAAGTGATGAAACTTCTGCATTTCGTTACTCTCAGAGGCCCAGGACCACGTACGTTCTTACTTGCTGTCTTCAGTTGCTGCACGGACTGGCGTGGGGCCCTTTGTGTTGACGAATTTGAAACAGGGTAGAAAGTGCCTGATAAAAACAGTGTTCTTGACTGCATATTTGTTCTGGGTCAGGTGGAGATCCACTTGGAGGAGATACAGAATGAGGGTCTCCTGGTGTCATGGACATTCAAGGACAGACCAGACTTGAATCTGTCAGTTCTTCCAAGATTTCAACCTCGTGAGGTAAGCAAATGGGGAAACTGGACTCAAGCAGAGGAAGGGCAGGAGGGGTGGAAACAGTGTGCAGACAGGAAGAAGGCCGCTGCAAAGGAGAGAGTTTGACAGCTCAGTGTTGTGGCCCTTCTGTGGCAAGGAGGGGATTCTTTCACCCTGGAATCAATACTAGCTCAGCTATGTTAAGAGTTTATCCTTCAGAGAGCTGAAGCAGTAATGTTGCCTGTTCACCGAATTCCTCTTTACATCTGAACTCTGAATAGAGTCTGTGTAGCAAAAAAGGCTTTCAGTCTATGTAGGTTCTCCTGCTGTTTTTGCCAAATGCGTAGCTGCAAAATGAGCTGGGGTATTTTTTTTGGAGTTGTATAGTGTGCAGAAGCTATAGGTATTAGTGACTTGATGAGCTGAACACCAATGTGCTTGCGCTTCTGTGCCCCAAACAGTTCTGTTTGTTAGTTTTATTGACACCCTTGTTGCCTTATATTGAGTAGATGTAGGAATTTAGCTGTTCTTGTGAAGGTGTGGTAGTACCATCTCATGAGGCAGTGATGATGTGGCAAACTCTGAAGGCTTTATTGTCAAAATTCGTAATAGATGGACTACAGATGTAAAAGGTCAGTTTGGTTCATGCAGTTCATGCAGGTTATAATTGCCTGCAGCTATTACAGCAAAGCTTAAGCACTGAGGAGGAGGCATACAGGATAGAGGAAGAGTATATGGGAGGGTATTACTGGGAGAAAGGCTGTGTAGAGGCTTGAGAGGCAGTTGTACCTGTATAAGGAGAAAATGTATCTGCCTCGTTATGACATTCCTGTGTTTCCTTTTGATTTGTGGAGAGAAGAATGATGGGAGTGTGGGTCTGTCTACCATAAAGGATCTGATTGAGGATACCATTGTCAGCACACAGCCAGCCTTGATGGTACATCTGAAAGCCTGCACCGCAGGAACTGGTGCGGTAAGACTCTCCTTGCGATATTCATGCCTCGAACACTGTGCACTGGGGTGCTTCTGAGGGCTGAGACTTAGGCAGGAATCCGAGGGCTAAGTCTCACTTCTGAGCAACAGCCACAACCCTGGCTGTGCCGTCATAGGAACTGGGGTATTGTGGCATGGGAAGCAGGGAGAATTAGAGTGGGACAGACCGTCAGCAGTATAGGCATCTTCAGTTCCCCTTCTAGTAGCCAGCAAGCTCATTCCTGTCTGTCTCTTTTCCTGTCTGCCTTAAATTTCATATCTTAAGTAAGATGGGGGCTAACTGAAGGTTTGTAGCTTGGGGGGCCTGCAGCATCTCTGGATGGCTTTGTGGGTATTCCCATGAGGAGCACTTGGGAGGTGCAAGCACAAATGCCGTGTGTCTTACCACTGTCTGCTGACGAGAATGTCAAAGGTGTCAGTCTTCCTCTCATCATTCCTCAGGTATCCAGCAGTAAATTGACTCGGGATTCCCCATCCGGTGTAGTAGCAGGCCCTTTAGGTTCAAAGCTTTTACTACGGAATCTTCACGTGCTGAACTTGGGCTCCCAGGAAAAGGGAGGTAAGCCTGAAAACATGGTTCATCTGAAGCAGGGGAAGTGCAGAAATGGTGAGGTTAGAGTGCGTGGAGGTTTTGGGTGGCTTTGAATGGAAATATGCATACGTGTCCACTAAACTCTGCTGTATGTTGACAGGTACACATGTACTCGCTTTCTCTGTTGCAGGAGTTGAGGAGATATGCTGTGTCGTAGAGCTAGACAGTCCCCCGCAGCAGAAATGGATGAGGCCAGTGACAGCTGGCAGTGCCGGCACTGCTGCAGAGATGGAGTGGAATGAGGAGCTCGTTCTGTAAGTGCCTGCTGGTCTATTGGTTGTTGCAGTGGAGGCAGACTGGCGTAGTCTCTGGGTGTCATTACCACTCTGCAGTAACTGATGCAGGTGGTGTGGAGGTGATGTCTGTACAGTAGGGTGGTGTGTGTTTGTGCTGCCTGTGTGCTGGTCTGTGAGTTCCAGTGATCAGCCCCAACTCATGTGCATGTTATGTCCTGCTTCCCTGAACAGTGTGTGTTTTAACTGGATGGACGGAAGTGCTGATCATGGGGAGTGTGGGAGCATGAGGCCTGCCCTGGAGTTATCTGCCTTCCAGACAGATTGCCATCTTAACTTGCCCTGACAGCCTGCGCAGCCCTGCATAGGACATAAATTGAGTTTTCCTCTTCTTGCTTGCTGCCCCTTATTGTGTCCTCCAAAATAATGCACACTTACAGGAGCTTTGGAAAGATGATGAGGGTTGTGAGATTTGTGGGAGGGAAAATATATAATAGTCTTGTTTACTCTGTGGTAATTTTGCAAAGACTGCCTAATAGCAGCCTATCTATTTTTGTTTCAACAGTGAGTTGGGACCTAGAAGTAAGGAGCTGAAGCTACAGGTGCTGGGGAACAGTGGCAGAGGTGAAGGTAAGTACAGGAGGCCATAAAATGGATTCTAATACAAGGTGACAGAAAGGCCTAAGGGACTTGCTGTGCTTTGAGCCTGTGGATCTTCTTTGTAGTTATGATGTATTATGAACAGGATTATATCTGATATCTGCACAGGGTTTTTGTATCCAACTTTTTTTGAGCCTTTGACTGGGTGAAGTAACTCTCAAGTCTGTTGTTCTTAGTTAAAGGCTCTTAGTGACCTTTTTGGTACCTGGGAGGTTCCCATGGCCTGCACTTTCTAACCTAGAAGCAGTGAGAGGGATGCAGATATTTGCCACCAGGTATTGGAAGAACAGTGCAAAGGGCTCTTAAGTCTTGTGATTTTTAGTCAGCTAGGGACTAATTACAGCACCTATTTTTGAAGGAGGCCACAAAAGCCCAGGTTCTTTAATGTGGTTAATTTGTGCAAAGCATAGCCTCCTCTGCTGAATCTGGGAGCTACTGGAGCCAAGGGGATCTGATTTGTTGGCCTGTGGGACCACTTTCCAAAAGCACAGGGAGCTTGTGAGAGGTCTGAGGTGCTGAAGTTGTGTGGTGTTTTTTTTTTCTCCTCTTCCCTCTTGCAGATGTGCTGCTGGCACATACTACTCTTTTGCTTGATCCTTTGAGCAAACGGCCATCCGGGAGACAGATCTGCTCTCTGGCCCCTGGAGCTGGGCAGTCACTGGCTGCTGAAGCTAGCATCGTAGTGGAGGTGAGCGGGCAACCAAGCTCTGTGAATGCATGACCTGGAAATATTTGTAATGCGAGGCTCTAGCTGGAAATCAGCATTGCTAGGCCTGCGCTTGTTGCAGGGGACCAACAGACACCTAGGCTGAGGAGGTGTATCACCTTGGCCTTAGTCCCTGAGCTTTCCTCTGTTTGGCTGACATTGTAGTGAGAATGGCTCCTTGGTGCCTGGAGGGGTAGCTCTTGTCATCCATATCGCCTGCCTTTACTACTGAGAGGAGGAGAGCCCCCTCTGAGCTGTGTCTTACCCTTTGTAGCTGCTATACCAGGATTCTTCTACATCTCTAAATGCTCAGCACGCCACATCTCTGCGTACCAGCATCACCCCCACCAAGAAGGTGGAGATGGACCGGACCATCATGCCTGATGGCACGATCGTGACTACTGTCACCACAATTCAGTCCCGGCCCAAGGCCGACTGCAAGCTGGGTGAGGCTGCCCTAAGGCAGGAGTCTTGTAAAGGTGGTTTGGGGTGGGGTGGGGTATATTCCTGAGTCTGTTTACGCAGGCAGCAGTAAAACTGTTTTGCCATCGTATGTTGTGGTTGTTGTGGACTCGCACCTTAAGTATTGGATGAGGGGGCGGTGCTTTTGGCTTCTCAGTTACTAATGTCTTGTGGCTGTCTGGAGACTAGTATGTAGCCTTGAGGGAGGGAATTGATGTAGCCCAGCTGGGGAGAGTTGTGAGAGGGACAAGCCTCTCTGACATCTTTTGGTGGCAGGACTGACCTGTGTATACTGGTGTTGCATAACTTCTGCGTGATGTTGTGCTACGTGTTTTGGCTTTCTTCCTCTTTTTTCATCACTGCTAAATAAATTACGCTCTATGTACTGATCACAGGCTTGAAAACACGTTGACATTGCTTGCTAGTGGTTGGTGCTGCTCAGTGTCTGTTTGATGTCTTGGTTAATGTGGTGCTGGATATTCTGTGAGGCAGGGCTGGGAAACAGCACAAGCAGGGCCTTGTGACAGGGTTGCTTCGCATGTCTTGTTCCAATAGGCTTCTTGCAACTTCAGTGCTGCAAAGCCTCATGGCAGCAGACTCTGCAGGCTCTCTGCGGGGGGTGGGAGGGAGGGATGGGGCACAATACGGTGATGAAGTTGCCTAAACCTCATCTCCACTTACTGTTGTCTCTGCCTGTCTTTCACCATGAAGATTCACCCTCAAGATCACCATCCAAGGTGGAAGTGACTGAAAAAAAGACAACGGTTCTTTTGGAGAGCAGCTGTCCTCGCAGCCTTTTGCCCAGCAGTAGCAGTAAGTGCTTGCAAGTCAGAAGTTCCTACTGGAGCGATGATGTTCCTTAGCCTTTCTTGAAGAGTGTCTGTCTGAATGTGGGTCTTTGAACTCATCTGCACTTGCTGCAGAAGAGTAAGTCCGAGTGATTGAGTGAAGAGGGTAAGGAGGAGGGCAGGTAAAAGAAATTCCACCGTGGCTCTCTGGTCCATGACTATGGCTGTTTCCTTGCTTGACAAGAACATCCCTAAGTTCTCTGGAGCCAATGAGATTTGGTCATATTGTACTTGGCATCTCTGTGTGTCTCTGAAATAGAATGCTGCAGCTCTTTGGATGCTTTGTGGCTGAGGCTGTGAGACCTCCTGGGAGTCTCTGGAAATCTTTCTTAAGTGGGAGGTGGGAATGGTATTTTAATGATATGCCTTTAGGAACTTCAAACTTCACAGGTGCCTGAAAGACTTGAGAGCTCTACAGAGCATTCTTCTTTTAGTTTGTTTGGGCAAGTCTGTAATAAATACTGTTCTCTACCTTCACTTACACATAGTCGCCTGTTAAAAGCATCATGGTCAGCAAGTAACCTCTTCCCTGTGCTGAAGGATGCTACTTCAAGTGTTGGTATCTTTCTTGTTGCTCAGGGGACAGCCAGATGCCTAATGGCTTGGATCCGGTGGCTGAGACGGCAATCAGGCAGCTAACTGAGACAAATAACAAGCCCGCAAAGAAGACCCCAACAAAACGTAGCACGCTGATCATCTCGGGAGTTTCAAAGGTCTCTGGCAGTTAGGGGGCTCCATTTCCTGTCTGGGAGGCTATTTCTATGGATGTCTGTGTAAAACCACCCTATTCTGTAGGGAATGGTGTGGAAAAGTACCAGCACAGAGGACTTGCTCAGCAGAGCCTTTTTGCTGCGTCCTTGCATTTTGTCGCTGCTTCCCGTCAAAGGTACCTCGCCAGTCTGCAGGGCAGCTGCCAATGGAAGTTCACAAAGCATTGGCAGCAGAAAGGGAAGCTTTTGCATTAGTCATTTGGGAACCTCATGGAGAATGTAAGGAGTTATCCTGGGACTTTCCTATGTGAGAGAGGGAAGTGCTGCAAAATGCCATGGAATCAGATATCTTCCAGTATGTTTCAGCAAAAAGTGACCGCTGCACATCTGTGCTTTTTTAGCACTGATGAGCAGAATCGGAGACAAATGCAATCCTTTAGACTCTGCCTTCCTGTCTGACTTTTTAACCCCCTCCAGGTACCTATTGCTCAAGATGAAATGGCACTTTCTCTGGGTTATGCTGCATCCATGGAGGCCACAGTGTATGGGGCTTCTGGGGCGGTGAGTGCAGCTGACCAGATGCATGATTCCACTGAATCGTCACAGCTGCTGGAAGCGTCGCCATCAGGACAAGGGGCCAGTCAGGAGCTGGATGAGACAACGCGATCAGACATCTCTGAGAGACCATCCATGGAAGATGTTGAATCTGAAACTGGCTCCACAGGAGCCCTTGAGACCAGGAGCTTGAAAGATCACAAAGGTGAGGTTGAACTAGGGTACAGTAGCTAATGTCAGCTTGTGCCTGAGGACAAAGTGACAGCTGAGTTCCCTGCCCTGAGTTAAGGGTCTGCAGCCAGCTTTTGGGGCGGTGAAGAGTGGCTTCCAGTGGAGCCCTGGAAGAGCCCACATATCTTCTATGCTCCCTGCTGAATTGGTTTCAAACACCTTTATGCAGTTACCCGGTTCCCGTACGCTTTATGGTTTGTGTGCTGTCTTAGATGGAAGCCCTTTGTAGCTTGCACGTTCCCAAGACCCTGTTTTGACTCCCTTGTTTGCACGTCAGACCCATGTCTGTAAATAGTGATTCCTCCTCCGAATTCTGATGCTGCTATGGCACAGAAACAGAGGCTGCCCAATAGCAGATTGTGTGGACCTCAATGCCTTCCCTATTTCTCCATTAGCATCAAAGTAGCTAGCTCTTCTTACACCATAGGATGTCCGCACAGACTCCCTGATTTTAAATTGTGGGGCAGGTCTGCCCTGACTGAGATGTTTTTTTGGAGTTTCTAGGGTTGCATCATTTAGGCAGACTGCATGCCTTGGATTTATTTGCTTGAAGCTGTTACAGTTACAGCTAACTACAGCTAGTTACAACTAGCTACTAAACAAAAGTGAGCCCCAGATCTCAATTTCTCAGAATGAGAGTGGGGCAGGTTTTTTTTTTTTTTTTTGGGGGGGGGGGGTGGGGGGTATTGTACCTTGTTACAGTGTGAACTGTGTTGATCCTTTGTTTGCATGTCAGTGGGTGAAAAAGTGTCTGGCCCAGATCCACAAGAGACATGGTGGGCAGGGAAAAGAAGGAAGAAGAAAACCAAAACCCCTTTTCTGTAGGAAATGCTGCTGTAGCATTGAATAATGTGCAGGTTTTGGATATGGCTTTTTGTACCCTTTTGGTGCTGGCAGTGATCAGCATCTCCATCCTGTCCTGCCTCGGTTTATCACCTGGAGCCATCACTGTTATTTTTCTCCAGATTTGGACAGCTTGTGAAAGTACAGGCAGCTGTGCTGAGGGCTTGATGACCAACTAATCTGGATGCTCTTGAGACAGTCTAGTCTGAGATGCCTTTTCACTGTTGTGTGTTCCTGCTGGTGTCTCCACACTGTGACATTCCCACTCATTTTCCATTCACACCAATTTTACCTTTTAAGTTACAATTCTCCATGACTCTGCTAAAGTGAGGATGTTGCTGCATAAAAGGACGTTTACGTACAGGACACGTGCCAGCGTTTAGTGAAACAGCTTGTGGGTATTGCAGTCTGCCCTGAATGTAGACTTTGCCTTGAGGTTGGGAGCTGAGATTCGCTGACCTGCTGTGTGCTTTTGCTGCTCAGGCCAAAAGAGGTCTCCTGCCTCTTGTATGAGAGTGGCCAAATGACACGGTGCATTTGTTGCCCCTGAGACTTGCCAGGGCAGGATCCCATTGTGGTTTCCATCTCCTTCTTTTCTGTCTTTGCAGTTAGCTTTCTTCGGAGTGGTACCAAGCTCATCTTCAGGAGAAAGACCAAGCAGAAGGAAGCCGGCCTGAGCCAGTCACATGATGACTTGTCCAATGTCACCACTAGTTCTGCCAGCAAGAAGAAAGCCGGCAGCTTCTCCCACCGCCTCATCAAACGCTTCTCCTTCAAGTCTAAATCCAAACCTAAAGCTAACGACAGCACAACAGGTGAGAACTGAAGGAGGGAGATGCTGGTTGGAAAGATTATACAGAAATCCTATTTTAGTCTTTTGTCTTCCCACTCCATGGTATCTGAGTTCTGCAGTCCAGTTCCTTCCAACCTTGGCAGAGGGAAGACACCCCAGTGCTTTACACTGTTTGGGGAGCAAAGGTAGTGTACCCAGGGCTGAGACTGCACAGCCTTCTCTGACTGTTATGCTCTCCCCAAAAAAATCCAGCAGGCATGCTAATCCCCTTGGGGTTCCCAGGAGCTGCAGAAGTGACTCTGTATAGCTGTCCAGCCTCACTAGGTGCTTCCTGGGACCTTTCAAGTGACAGCCTCAGAGTTAAAAACTGAGAAACTGCCAAGTTACCTGCATTTTCAAGAGCTGCGGAATGTAGCCTTGCTCCATTCTGCTCTTGAGAGAGAATGGTGCAGTTGCTGGCCATTCTGTTGTTGCTCCTTCTCGATGCAGAGGCTGTAACGTGACTGAGGTGTGGTGTGGGATGATGTGTGCATTCCTGGGCTATGTGCTGTGAGCAGAACAAGCTGCTGTTCCCCACCCAGATCAGCTGTTGGAATGGTCTCCGTTTCAGAAGGTGTGGAGGGTGCCTTTTTTCTGTGCTATACTGATGAAGAAAGGAGTCTAAGAAGGAGGAAACCTTAACCGCTAGATGAGTTTTTGCAGAAGACCAAGTCCTTGCAAGAACATCTGTTTGCTGCTTTTGGTGCTTCTTTATCTATGTTCTGGAGTGGGGAAGGGGCCATGCTACATATTTGTACCAGCCATCTTCCTGTACAAGTGGAACTGTTGTCCTTGTAGGTGGTTAGGGCCATCTCTGGTAGGGCACTGGGGAAACAGAGGCTATGGTCCAGTTCTGTAGTTCTCTTTAGCGGTTCTAACTCCAGTGACTGACGTGCTGGGGATGAATAGTGAGGAACGTGGCAATGCTAGCGAAAGGGCAGTGTGATGTGGAACCTGAGGCTGTGTGGTGTAATGAGTGAGGAGCTTACATGTTTTCACTGATGAAAGGCATTTCTTGTAGTAAAAAGCCTTTCTTGATGGCGTGTGAACTAACCTTCTTCTAGAAAATGTTATCCTCTATGTTTAAAGTGTGGGCCTTTCTGCAGCGGGTGTTTTTTGAGGGAGAGCTGCATGGGGGGAAAAATCAGCTGCTTGCACAGGAGGAATCTGCCCTTCTAAATGAATGTTTTTCCAGTCTCTTGAAAGACGTGCATTGTGAATATCCCAAGAGGCCCTATTTGGATGAGTGTAGCAACACTTCTTAGAAAAATGCGTATTAATTGTTAAAGTAGATTGTTTGAATGGAAGCTCTTGCTTTTCTGCAGAGCTGTAGAGATAGGGAAATGGGTCAAAGGGGAGGAAAAGAAATATGGTAGAGAGATCATGTAAGCCTGGCTGGGTTCTTTAGCTCTGCTCTCCTGTTAAAATACCTCCTGACGTGGGGGCTGTTGCTATACTTCATTTAAGATGCAACACAATTGGAAAAGTAGTAGTACTCTGAAATTGTTTGTGATACAATGCATTGTGTTATTCAGAAGGACAAATCCTGGGTTACTGATAAGGCCATGTGCTATTTCCAAAGACTGGAATGTGTTTGGTATGCCGTTGTGAAACAATTTACAGGCAGGAATTTTAGAGTGCATCTCAAAAGTATCAGGAAGTTGGGAAGGCCAGAGTCACCTGGGGCTTGGATTGAAAGTGCTGATGTATGTCAAAAGAAGAAAGGATTCTCATTCTGAAACTGTATGTTCCCTACAAGGTTGGACATGCCAGATAAATGGGACTGTTCTAGCTGGCTGACCAGGAACTTCTCCATCTATTTCTTCTGGTTTGGAAGTCTTTATGTTATCCCCAAGCTCTTTCATATAGTTTATCCTTTGTTTCTTTACTTGTCCGTATGGTACTATGGCTAGACCCTTATGTCTTCAGTAGCGAGCTGCATTGTGCACTACAGATGTCAGAGTGCTTGCCCTTTCTCACCAAAAATCATTTTCCTTGATGCAAGTAAATAGTTCCTGCTGTACCACTTCTGGAAGTTGGCAGTCTGTGGCTGGCCTCTAGTGATCCAGCTGCTGGTTTGTTGTAGCCTTCCTTCTCCAGGTTGGTTGGGGAGTCATTTGTGGCACTGTCATTCACAGGTGTGCCCTTGTTCCCAGAGCCTCAGGGTTTGGTTCCAGTTGGGTGTTCTCTCTTGCACCATCGCTCTGTCACTAACATTACTTGACACTCTGTTTTTTGTCGTTGTTCTTTCTTAAATGTGCTGGCTGACCCTAGACAGCGCCACTTCTCTAGTGGGATGGCTGTGAAACCTTGCATTAGAAATGGCTGTTTGAACTGAAGGGAACTTTAGGAAGAGCCAGCAGCTTTTCAGTTACAGATTTATAATTGGACCTTCTGTGAGTCTATTTTAATATTCACATGTTCTTTAAAACCACGAGCAGTGTGAGCTACCTTGGCATGGAGTTGCTGCTGGCAAATGCCCAGGGCTCCCACCTGTACTTCTGGAATGTGAATTTGGGACTTGTGTGTGTAAGAAGGGCTGTGAGGGATAGCAAGTGCTGCCTTTCTTGGCACTTGGTCACTGGAAAATGTCAGTGAGGTTCTCCTCTGGTAAACGCTTAGCTAGTTTTTAACTAGAATAGTTTGCTCTACCTTGCAGGAAGGAGGTGATAGGAAAGCTCGAAGTAAAGCCAAAACTAGAGTTCCTCACCAGCCTAAGGGGACTGAGGATTTTTTTCTAGCTGCATAAGATGGGCAATTCCTGGAATACATCCATGGGCCTTACTGAACTTGTTCCCACTTTGTGGGATACTCCAGGATATGGCTGCTAATGAGCGGCAATGGAATTACTATTTTTGATTTTGAGCTTTGACCTGTCGGAAATATTTGGAATATCCTGCGCTGTTGTCCATGGAATGAATGGTACACAGGGTGCACAATAGTGATTGTGTATTCTCCCTTGAATTTTTGGTGGCGCTCTTTATCACAGGCAGTATATTGGATATGAAAGTTTGTATCTGGCTAGATATCTGGCTTGCAGCGGAAAGGGTTATTGTCAAGTTCAGATGGAGTATATCCCCAAACATTAATTCCTGCATCTGCTTATGTTTTCTTTCTGCCACATCATTGCTCCTCAAAGTTCTACAGTGTAGGACTGATATTGTAGCCTTTTAATTTCCTACAAAATCTTCTCTGAGTGCAGAATATTTTTTTCAGAGTATTTGGGTAAGCTGGTGTTTGAAGGACAGTGGGGCAAGGGAGAATGGCACAACTGTGTGCACTTGGAGTATTTTACTTTTGGTACGTTACTGATTTAACGCATCCATCCTTCATATCTGTACATGATTTCCTTTCTCTCGTGCAAGGTTAGTTTTGTCTTCCAAAGTATTAAGTGTCTGTTTTTTTTGTAGTCCTGGCTATGTGAGCATGTGTGAATCTCCTGACTTACTGAAGCCAAGAATGGTAACAAATCCACCTTGAGGGGAGATGTGATTATCGGCCTGAGAAACGATTCTTGTATCCTAATATCCTAACTTTCTCAAAAGGAAGGGGAAGGTCATGGAAGTCTCTGGTCTCCAGAAACTGTAGAGAAGGTCCCATGGAGTTTTCACTCATAAAACTGATGTATAAAAAATCTGTTTGTATTCAGTCACTGCTTGTGCTTTCTGCTTTAAAACAAAAGAAATGGTGTTTGCAATCAGCTTTTCCCTGTTTAACTTCTTGTGGGTACTCATGCCCTCGCCTTGGTGCCATTGCAGGGTCTGTGGTATTTCATAAGGACTGGGACCCCAGAGTAACAACAGTGTGCAGCAGGGGCTGCCATCTAACTTTTTGGACTCAAAAGATCTGCCATTGGTGTCTTAAGGGCAGGCTCAATATTTGCACCTCATGAAATTGATCCTTGACCAAATATGTGGGGGAAGAGGAGTGTCAGAGCGGTGGACTTAAACAAAGAGATGCTTCTGAAAGAGTTCAGCCTACTTATGTGAGCCTATATTCCAAATGCAACGTTTCATTGCTGGCTACGCAAGTAGAAAGAGTGACTTAAATAAAGCCAAAGTATACTTTTTTTTCTTCTCCCTGGTGTTTTAGCTGAACAGAGTTAGGATTTACATATACCATGTATTTTCACTTCTTTGAAAAAAAACAGATTGCTCTAGCTGTATGCTTGTAACTATAGTTGTCTGGACACACCCTTTCTCCCTGTTTTGGTAAGGCTTTTAAGAACCTTCCTGTTGAAAAGCCCTTAGCATCTGCCTGCAAAGGGTATTCTGTGATTCTGTAGCCTATTAAAGAGAGAGAAAAAACATTCATGTGAATGAAGGGGACTGCAAAACCTCGTTTCGGGGGGGGGGGGGGGGGGGGGGGTACTGTAGGCTTTAATGTGGTGGAACTTGACTGAGGCCTGGTAGGACAGGGACTCTTTGTCAGGTGATAGGGTTGGAATTAGATGATCTTGAAGGTCCCTTCCAGTCTAAAACATTCTATGGTTCCATGATTTGGAGAGGAGGTTCAAAGCATGTACAATCCAAAGGAAGAGGGATTGTATACATGCATATGTGTTTGCATGTACTTGTGAACGGTGTGTTTTCTGTGAATACCGATCACACTGCAAAGTGAATGGACAGGGTCAGTTAGTGGGCCGGGCGAATGGCCTTAGGAGCCTCTGTGGTATCCACGAAATATTTCTAACCCTGATATACCTCCCCAGAGGTCAACTTGAGAAAGACAATCTAGATACTGCACCTGCGAATGCCCTCAAAATGCTTTTGTAGTTGAGGATGGGTTTTTAGGCAGATTTGGCTGAAGTGGGCGAGAGAGGGTGGAGACTCTTTCCAGCTGGTTGGAAAGCAGTTCAGGGGAGGGGAGTGTCATGAAAACTTCACACCGATGTGAGTGTAAGAGGCACGTCCTGTTTCTACACTAGATCTGTGTGTATGTCAGTGTGTATGCTAAAAAGTGTTCTTCGTTTTATTTTTCGATTTGTTTTTAGAGATGCTGCTTCATGTGACAGCTACTCTCGTTTCCTGTTTGCTAATCCTGTAGAGAGGTTGTTACTGGGTAGCTGGTGAGATGCTTGACCGTTGGGTGGATGGTATTTGCGTGTTCTGGAGTCTTTTGCCTTGTTCTCCCTTCCCTGCCCCTAGTTCATGGTGAGTGTAATGATAGAGTAACAGTTCTGTTGGTGGTCAAACTTCTGGAAAAGGTCTTTGTCTACGTGTAAGAATCACAGCTCTTTCTACAAGCGTAACTGCTCCGTACCACCTGTCCTTGCTTGTAGAGGCACTGGACCAAATACCCATGCTGAATCTGAATTAGCACCCCTCCTTTTGTGTGCTTTTGTATTATTTTTTTTGTACTTTAATACCTTCTTTCTGGGTGGCTTATTTTAACCCCAGATTGTTTAAAGGAAAACAAAAATAGGAACTGTGTAGTTACTTAAGAGATGAAAATAAAATGACTTAATTCAGAGTAAATGAATGAAGTTCTTGCCACTTTGTAAATGTTGAAGAATTCCATTGCTGTGTAATGGCTGAACCTGTTAACTTATTAAAACACATGGAAATGAAAACTTGATCGTGAGTCTTACTTCACAGCTGCTGAAGTGTTGTGTGTGGGCCATTGATCACTGTAGAAGTCCGGAGCAGCAGTGGATCTGCAGCCCTGTTTTGTAAGATTGTCACCTCTGAACAGCCCTTTTTGCTGAAACCAGACACGAGTTTACAGTCTGCAAGCCTTCAGCAAGTGATGTACATTTTGGCTCTTCCTGTTTTCTCTCTCTTAATCTCGCCGTACTTCTCCCTCTCTTGTTGATTCTCTCTATAGCCCTCTGGGTGGCTGGCTGTCCCTCTCTCCCCCCTCTCTTCTTGCAGCCTTTTCCCTTTTCCCTATTTTTTTTTCCCCCCTCCATCTTCAGCCTGCAGGCTCTGGCTCCAGGCGGTCACTGTTCCCCCGGATGGAGGAATGGCGGAGGGGGGACGGGGCGCTCCCCCCGGGGAGGGGGGTGGGGGGGTGGAACGGAACGGGTTGGGGGGGGGGGCCGCGCAGCCGCTCTGGGAGCGCTCTGAGGGCTCCGGGACTTCTGCGGAGTCGGCGGCTGAGAGCGTCGTGCCCCGCAGCATGCCGGGAGTTGTGGTCTTTGGACTCCGGGCTTCCGATCGGTCACGTTGGTTTCCGGGGCATGCCGGGAAGTGTAGCTCCGCGTAGCCGCTCGGCTTCCATGCCAAGAGCGGCACGTTGCTCTGGACAGTCATTTCCTCCCCGAGACGGCGCGGGGTGCATTTTTCTGCCGTTTTCACGTGTGGCTTTCCACATGTTTCCCGCTGCTTCCATTAAAGAGAGAAGGCTTTGCGAAGCCGTGACTACCGTTCTTGGCACGGGAGCGGTGGCGCCCTCTGCCGCCACCTCCTGGCCAGAAAGCGGTACTGCAGGCGGGGCGGCGACGCGGACGCGCTCTTGGCTCCGCGACGCCTATCTGCCGCCGTTTGCTGGCGAGATGTTGGTACTGCAGGCGGAGCGGCTGGCGGAGGGAAAGCGCTGGGGGGGGGGGGCGGCACTGCGGCGCAGGCGCGGGTCTGCGGGCGCCGGGCTGCAGGTCGGGAAGCCCGGCGCTGGCTCCGCCGTGTCCGCAGTATCAGGCCGCCTGGAGCGTCTTGTCCCGCAGCAAGCCGGGAGTTCTGAGCTTCCCGTTGGCCACGTTGGGTTCGTTATTATTATCTCCCGGCCTTTTTTGTCCTATTAAAAAATGCTGTTGTTCACCTTGCCGCCGCTCAGCTTCCCAGCCGGGAGCGGCACGTTGTTCAGGGCAGTTATTTCCTCCCCGAGACGGCGTGGGGTGCATTTTTCTGCCGTTTTCATTTGTGGTTTTCCGGGAGACGGTTTGGGAAGCTGTGCCTGCCGTCCTCGGGACGAGCGCAGTAGCGCCCCCCTGCCGCCACATGCTGGCGGAAAAGCGGTACTGCAGGCGCAACGGTGCGGCCCGTGCGCTGGTGCGGCGCAGTAGCGCCCTCTGCCTCCACCTGCTGGCCAGAAATAAATAACAGCAGGCTGAGCGGCGAAGCGCATGCGCAACGGCGTCCAGGCGCTCTCTGCCGCCACCTCTGGCCGAAAAGCGGAACTGCAGGCTGTCGGGAGCTGCGCATGAGCGGTAGAGCCCAGACGCCCTCTGCCGCCCCCTCTGGCGAAACGGCGGTACTGCAGGCTGAGCGACGTTGCGCAAGCGCGGTGTTGCCCGGGTTAGGAGTAAGGGTTAGGATTAGCGTTAGATTTAGGGGTAAGGGGATTAGGGTTACGGCCCTTTTAGGGTTAGGGGTTAAGGTTTGGGTTAGGGTTAAGGTGAGAGTGTTGTCAGCCTGGTCATCCCTTATCTGAAGCGAAGGGAAGACGTTCAGGTGTTTCCCTCCGAGGGTCTGAGGTGAGGCTGTTTGGGACAGAGGAGCAGCGTGGCAGGTGGTCGCTTGCGAGCACAGTGGTCATTTTGTCCTTTAGTATTCCCAGGTGGCATGGGTGATGCTGGCTGCTCCTTTCGAGCTTGGATCTAACTTCCAGGTACAGAGGCAAGTGGACTGCTGTTTTGAAATGATAAAATTAAATATGGGGTCACTTATGCTGTTGAGGGATGGGTGCTAATGCTGGCAGCTGAATGTTTATCTTCTGTGTTTTTCTTTGTTCAGGCGGAAACGCAGTGTGCAGTACAGGACGTCACGACCCGAGCTACCTCTGGAGTGACTCTGGTGAGTGATGAACAGAGGTAGCTGTTATTTTTGGGATGCGGTTGTCACTGCAGTTATTTTCCTACATCAAATAGAGTAAAATTCCAGTTTTTCTTTTAGAAGTGCTATGGGTGGCTTCAGAGAACAGGATGGAAGCATCTGCCGTGTGGGGTAGGTAAGCGGCTGAGGTAAAGGAGCGGATGAGAGTGGCTTTTGCTGCTGTGGTTGCTTTCTCTTCCATTTATCAGGTGCCACAGGGAAAGTGGGCTGTGATAGTCTTTAGAATAGGAGCAAAGCAGGTCACTTGAATGCTGTGTGGTTCCTGAGACAGGTGTTGTAGAGGAAAAAGGTGGTCTGGCGTGGCAGTTCCTGATGGTGCTCTTCCTCGGTAGGTGAAGAGGAGCCTGAAGCCCCACCCTGCGTAGCCTGAGCACGCCTCGCTGAGGATGAAGCCTGCTTTCCAGCAGTTCCCAAAGGCACGCTGGGGCTGAAATGCTGTGTCTGTGTTTGGGCTGGGGTTGTGCCTTGGTGAGTGTGAGGATGGGTTTTAAGTCGGTGCAGCAGAGGGCCAGGATCCAGTGTCCTGTAGTGTGTTTTGACCCATCAGCATAGTCTTTTGGTTTTCAGGTAGCCTACTTAAGTACATGATTTATGTTGCCAGTGATGTTATTACATGGCATTGAGTTTTTTTTTTTGGCGTGTAATCTGTTATGCTCCTAGATTTTTCATGCTGTGTAAAAGAAAGGTTTGAGCTAATTCCCGCTGAAAAAATTTCAGTTACTTGCGTGGTCATAGCGTCCTTTCAATATTCAAAGCTGCAGCAAAAGCACGGGGATTGTTGCTTCTAGAAACACCCCAGTTCTCTTGTCTGCACTCCGCATGCTGTTGAGCTAAAGCAGATTAAAAAAAAAAACAAACAAAAAAAACAAAAAACACCACAGCTGCTGCTGCTCCTGCTCTCTTTCTACTTTCTTGTGCTTTGCCCCTCCCCTTTCCCAGGTGATTGGGTTTGGGTGCTGGGCGGGGCCAAATGGTATATGAGCCCCAGGTATGCCATCAGAGAGCTCATTCTGCATGGGCTGCTCTTTGGGGTAAGTGCTTTGTTTTTCCTTCAGTCAGTTGCAGGGGTCTTTGGGCAGATTGGAGTCTATGGATTTCTAGATTTTAAATGCTTTGAAATCGACTTACTAGAGGGATATGTAGCAGAGGTTGCTGGCTTGCTTGTTTTTGGGATGGTGGGATATGCATCTGGTTTTGGGTTTTATTTGAATCTCTAGATGTATCAAACCACTTGTGTAACTCTCCAGAGGACTAAAAAGAGCTTGATTACATACTACAAGAGGCTTGACCACGTAGGTGCAGTATTACCAAGAGACTGAGCAGGGTTGTATCAGAATTACCTTTTTCATCTGTAAAGGGTAAGTCTGTGAATACCCCTGCCAGGGCTGCTGTGTGCGCATGGCTTTTTGGCATTTGTGGAGCTCAGTTGTTTTTTTTTCTGTGTGTGTATGTTCTTACTTTTTGTTTTTTGAGGGGCAAATAGTGTGTGTGCTGAGCGTGGTTGGCAGGAGGAGATGGGGAGTTGTCTGGCAGGGGAGCTGTTCAGGACTGGTAGGTTTGGTTTCTAGGAGCGTGTGGCATCCTTCCTGTGCGATGCCACTGATTGTTGGGCAGGAATGTTCCACCTCGTGTGTCTTAAACAATGTAGCTTGTGCAGTGTGTGTTGTGTGGCCCGGGCAGAGTTTGCCGCGGTGCTGTGATGAGCGAAGAATCTCAGAGCTGGTGAGCAGCTGAAGTAAAGGAGCTGGGAAGAGAGAGGTATTGCAGCAGGTACGCTGTGGCTGTGAGGTGGGTGCCTCAGGGTGTGCTTTACTCTTGTCTCTGCAGGTACTTCGTGCAGTCTTGGACAGGGAAATCCCCATGTCACGGAGCAGTGAGGGAAGGTGAGAGTGTTGTCAGCCTGGTCATCCCTTATCCGAAGGGAAGACATTCAGGTGTTTCCCTCTGAGGGTCTGAGGTGAGGCTGTTTGGGACAGAGGAGCAGTGTGGCAGGTGGTCGCTTGCGAGCACAGTGGTCATTTTGTCCTTTAGTATTCCCAGGTGGCGTGGGTGATGCTGGCTGTTCCTTTCGAGCTTGGATCTAACTTCCAGGTACAGAGGCAAGTGGACTGCTGTTTTGAAACGATAACATTATATATGGGGTCACTTATGTTGTTGAGGGATGGGTGCTAATGCTGGCAGCTGAACGTTTATCTTCTGACTGTGTTTTCCTTTGTTCAGGCTGAAACACAGTGTGCAGTACAGGATGTCAAGACCCGAGCTATCTCTGGAGCGACTCTGGTGAGTGAACAGAGGTAGCTGTTATTTTTGGCTGTGGCTGTGACTGCAGTTATTTTACTACATCAAATAGAGTAAAATTCCAGTTTCTCTTTTAGAGGAGCTATAGGTGGCTTCAGAGAAGGGGTGGAAGCATCTGCCATGTGGGGTAGGTAAGGAGCTGAGGTAAAGGAGCAGATGAGAGTAACTGTCCTGAGGGTGCTGTGGCTTTTGCTGCAGTGGTTGCTTTCTCTTCTGTTTATCAGGTGCCACAGGCAAGGTGGGCTGTGATAGTATTCAGAACAGGAGCAAAGCAGGTCACTCAAATGCTGTTTGGTTCCTGAGACAGGTGTTGTAGAGGAGAAAAGCTTTCAATATTCAAAGCTGAAGCAAAAATAAATAAACCACAGCTGCTGCTTCTCCTCTTTCTACTTTCTTGTGCTTTGCCCCTCCCCTTTTTCAGGTGATTGGCTTTGGGTTCCAGGCAGGGCCTAGTGGTAACTGAGTCACAGGCATCCCTTCAGAGAGCTCATTCTGCCTGGGCTGCACTTTGGGGTAAGTGCTTTGGTTTTCCTTCAGTCAGTTGCAGGGGTCTTTAAGTGGGTCAGAGTCTATGGACTGATGGGTTTCCAAGTAGAGACCGGTACGCACATCTTTGTGAGGTAACAACTAGTAGGATCTGTTAGAGTAAACCAATCTAGTAATAGGTGCCTGTATTGCATGCAGCTCTTATTCAGGTGAGTAATTGTTACAGCGTGCTTACGGATAGGATGGCAATGTTACTTTGTGTGTTTGCTTTGTGGTTCTGGGTCCCTTATGAATTTTTGCAGAATTAAGGCAAATATTATCAAAGTTATAACGTTGGTGGCAAAGTGATGGAGCAGGGTTTAGGAGATAAGTATCATCGAAGCTCCCTGTGTAAGCATGTATCTGAAAACAGCAGCAGTAGGCGTGTAAGGTGTAGTCTTTTTCAGGGTTAGGGACAGTTTGTTCTATTTTTGGAGCTTTTGCCTGCGGTTTGGCTGGCTGTAGAGTCTTTAGACCTTGAAGCCTTCTAGATGTGAAGTGCTTGGAATTCACACAATAGAGGTATGTTTAGGAGGTGTTGCCGGCTACCTTGTTTTTGGGAAATGGTTGGGTATGCTTCCTTTTTATTTGGGTTATCTTTTAATCTCTAGATATATCAAGCCATTTGCGTAACTGTCCAGAGGCTTCACAAAAAGCTTCAGTACGCATCGCAAGGGGCTTGACTGCATAAGCGCAGTATTACGGAGAGACTGAGCAGGGTCACCTTTTTCATCTGTAGAGGATAAGTGTGTGATTATCCCTGTTGGGGCTGCTGTGCATTCATGGCCTTTTGGCATTTGTGGACCTGAGGGTGGTTTTTTTTTTTTTTTTTTTTTTCTGGCTCTCGTCTCTGTGCTTGAGTCCTCTGCAAGGAGCTGTACTGTTTGCTTGTCCATCACGGATATGACCTTCTTGTAGCCCAGGGCATGGGCACGGACACTTGAATGAGGCACGAGGGTGAGTGGATGGCAGCGTGAGCCCTGAGTTGGTCAGTGGATTGTGTTAGTCTGCTTTGCCTGTTGGGCAGGCTTTGGAAGCACCTTGCGACAGCAGAGTACATCTCCTGTCACGTTGCTGAGGCGTGCCAGGCGTCAGCAGTTCCAGTTCCTGAAATGCTGGAGATGCTCAGGAGCGCAAGAGGAGCTGGGAGCGTGATGCACCTCCTTGGTATGTTAGGTGAGCGAAGCGGTGGTACTGGGTTGGGGAATGTGGGTCTGGGGCTTCTTGGCTGTTGGGGTAGGGGAGGAAGGAAGAGGAGTGGGTATAGGCTGTTTTGTGGATTGTCACATTTGTTTGTTCTTTCTCCTTGGTCTAAGCTACGTGACCTTGGCTCAGCGTGGTAAATGGAAGCGCTAAGCCTGGATCGGGAAGGTGAGTGGAGAAAAGTTGGAAAAAGGGCATTGGTTTTGGTTTGGTAGTCTATTTGTCCCACCTCCGGGTGAGTCCTCCTTTCTGGGAACGAAGAAGATACTGGGAACATCCTAGTTGGTCTCTGTGGTCCACCTTGAGGATGGATTCAGACCCCTGAGAATTAAGTCCAGGGGCAAATACTGTGTGTTTGGGGGTGGTTGGCAGGGGAAGGCGGGCAGTTGTCTAGAGTTTTGTCTATCTGACTTCAGTAGCAGAGCTGAAGAGCTGAAACTGTTTTGTTTTTGAGGTGGGTGTTTCACTGGAAGAAGTTTGGCTGGTGTGCCAGTGCCTGATGGCACTTTATTTCTGCAGGTGAAGAGGAGCCTTATGCCGGAAGCAATGTCCTGGCTAGCCTTTGTGTTCCTTGATGAGGATGGAACCTGCCTCCCATCATTCCCAAGCTAAGTTGGGGGGCAAGTGCTATGTTTGCTTTTGGGTTTTGAATGCACACATAGGGCGAGGGTCTGTGCTTTTAAGTCATTGCAGTGGATGGGGCCATTTAGGATTGATCACGGTCAGACAGAGTGTGTGGGGGGGTGGGATTCTGTCAGGTACAGCTTGAGCATGTGCCAGGCAGGGCAGTTGCAGCTTGGTGTCTGTGTTCTGTGTTGTCTGTGCTGTGCTGTTGCTCTTGGTGCTTGGCAGGCCCTGGGGAAGCCATCCTGAGGGCGTTGAACCCTTGACCTCACTGGAATAATGTTGATGCTCAATTGGAAGCTGAGCATTTCTTGTCTTGCAGTGGGAGCCTAAAGAGATCATTTCTTCTGTGCATGTAATTTTTTTTGTATCAAATGTTTCTTGATGTGATCATATGTTACGCGCTCCTCAGGTCTCGATATCCTCATTGCCTTCTTCCACTGGACAGATTAGATGGGCAACTTGCTAGCCACACCAAAGGTCCTAAATGCTTGTTTCATCATCGTAGGGCTGATCTGAGCGCTTCTTGACTGGCAGTCGCAGCTTAAAGCGCAGATGTGTTTCAGGTCTTGTGCATCATATTCAGTTTCAGATCGCGTCTGTTTCCATCCTCACTCTTGCAGAAGTCATCTGGGTCGCATCAGGAGCTCTGTCTTGGGATTTCATTTCCGAAGCGTTTTTCTTATGGGGATTGCACTCCCCATCCTTCTGGTCTCTTGTCTTAAAGGCAGGCTTTTTATGCCTCCATCATCCCAGTTCTGGCAGTTGCTTCCAGTCACATGTTGTGACGTTTGAGTCTCTCCTTGGGTCTGCTGCAGAGCACCTGTTCTGACTTGCTGTTGCTGTAGGGCTTCCCTCTGGGAGTCTTTTTTTTTTTTTTTTTTTGCACGCCTTGTGTTCTGTGTTTTGTTCGTAATGTTTGTAGCGTGCCTGTGTGTGTGTGTTTGGCCTGGAGCTGTCCTGCCTGGCAGTTAGTGATGGTAGCTAACGTGGCGGTCCATCGGTGTACTAATGCATTGTCCGGACTGTTTTGGCAAAGACATCCGGTCTGCCTCTGGGCACGTACTGAAGGGCAGCTGGCACAGAGTCATCTCAGTGGTGTTTGGCAAATGTGGAGGGGGAGACTCGAGCTGCTTGCGAGCAGCTGTTTGCATAGTGCTTGAATAGTGCTAATGGAGAGGTCTGTCATTGAATCTTGAAGGCTTGCAGATGTGGAGTGTTTTTTGTTTTTTTTTTTTTTTCTCCAGTCCTAGATAAACTGTACAAGGAACCGGTCAAAGGAAAGAGCTCCTTCTGGAGCTGTCAAGCTCTCGTTTGGCAGCTCGGTGACTGGCTTGGTCTACCTCTGAGGTGCCGAGGCAAGTTGTCTGCCGTTTTGAAACGGTAACATTGGCAATGGGGTCCCTTGTGTTGTTGAGGGATGGGTGCTAATGCTGGCAGCTGAATGATTATCTTCTGACTGTTTTCATTTGTTAAAGCTTAAACGCAGTGTACAACCTGCGACGTCACACCCAGAGCTGCCTCTGGCAAGGTGAGCGATGAACAGATGGAGCACTTATAGTTGGGTTGCGGTTCTCACTGTCACTCTAAGTTTCCCCTCTTTTCTGTTTTAGAGGTGTTGTAGCTGGCTTAAGAGGGTAGATGGAAGCATCTGCCTCGGGGTAGGTAAGCAGGTGGAGGTAAGGCAGCAGATGAGAGTAACTGTCCTAGCTGTGCTGTGGCTTTGGATGCTGCCTCGGCCTATGCGTTTCTTCCTCTTTGACAGGTGTCTCGCAGAGGTTCAAAGGAGCAAACTGCATTCTGAAGAGCTGCGTAAGTAGGGCGGCTCATCATGAGCTGGGTTGGAGCGGAATGGCCAAGTAGCGTGAGGTGACTCTGAAGGGTCTCTGTCTTGCTTTGCAGGTGCCATGGCAGGCTTTCCACACAAGTGGCTGAGGACTTGAGATGAGACCGGAGAGTGACAAGGAGCAGCACGTGCAGGGATGGTTTCCAAGCGCTGCGGTTGCTTTCTCTTGTGTTCATCGGGTGCCACAGGCAAGGTGGGCTATAACATCAGTCTTTCGAATTGGAGCAAAGGAGATGACTTGCATGCTGCAGGGCATCTGAGAAGGGTGTTTTAACAGGAAAAGTTTGTCTGGCGTGGCGGTGTCTGATTGCAGTGCGTTTCCGCAGGTGAAGAGGTGCCTGGAGCCCCATGTCATCTAGCCTGCGTGTGCCTTGAGGATGAAGCCTGCTTTCCAGCAGTCCCTAAAGCTAAGTTTGGCCTGAAATGCCACGTCTGTGTCTTGGGTGGGGTTGTACCTTGGTGTCTGTGTGATATGTTCATGGGGATGGCTTTTAAATCAGTGCAGCAGAGGAACAGAATCCAGTAACAACTGTGTGAAGAGGCCCTGGGTTCATCCTTTTCAGCCTAGTGTGTGCCAGGCAGGGCAGTTCCAGCATGTGTTCTATGGTGTGTGTTTGTTTCTGTGTACTATAGTATCCATTTATCAGGTCTTGTTCCCATAGTTCTTGGCTTCTGCAGTGCTTGCTGAGCACCGTATCATGGGTCTTAAATGTACTGTCAGGTTGGCACGGGACTAGTAATGAAGTGTTTCTTGTCTTTCATTGGGACTTTAAAATGCTGATCTCTCTCCAGAGCGTGATGTAGTCTACGTTTCTTGATGGCGGCCATCGTGGCCCTCAGTCTTGGGCTTGTGTATGTTCATGTACAGTTCGGGAGCATGGCTCCATGTGGTTTGGGGTCCCGGTTCTGTGGTTTTGGACTAATGTTTCTGGTTTGGGGGGGCGGATATGGGTGGCTCTCTGCGTGGTGCTGCCCCGGCCTGTCCCACTGCCGTGTGGTACCGCCCCGGCCGAGTTGGAGCATGTGAGCAGCTGAAGAAAAAGAGCTGGCGAAAGAGAGGTATTGCAGCAGGTAGGCTGTGCCTGTGAGGTGCCTGAGGATCTGCCTTTTCTATTTTTTTTTTTTCTTTTGTGGGTGCTTCCTGCAGTCTAGGAGAGGTGAATCCCCACGTCGTGGAGTGCTGAGAAAAGGCGAGAGGGTCGTCAGCCCAGTCAGTGTCCCTAAGCAATGACCCCTAAGGCAAGTCTTTGAAGTGTTTCCCCTCTGTTTTAGTAGGTGCTGTGGCAGGCCTTCCTCAGAATCTGCTGAGGGTCTGAGGTGAAGCTGGGTGGGATAGAGGAGCAGTGTGGCGGGTGATTACTTGAGAACACAACGATCATTTTATCCCTTTGTTTTCCCAGGTGGTGTGGGTGATGCCGGCTGTACTGTTGGAGCTTGGACTCAGAGAGGAATGGGTGAGCACAACCGTATGTTGCTTCAGTGATAGTCAGTATTGCGGAGGAGGTGGGCATCAGGGCCGGTGTGCTAGTGAATGCTGGTACGCTGTTTTTGCAGATGATGATAAGCCTGGCAATGGGCTAAGATGTCTCCCAGTGGCTGTGCATTTCTTGAGGTGGAGGGAATTTACCATCCAGCAATCTGAGAGCTAAGTTGAGGGGCACCTGGTATTTGCATGTGTGGAGTGGCTGATGGGAGCTGGGAGCCAGAGCAGCACGGAGCCAGCTGGCTGAATATACTTGGTGCCACTGTGAGGGTGGTTCAGGCTGGGTCACCTTCAGGCTGCTTGAGGCTGGGTCACCAGGCTAATAGAAGGAGCAGGGGGTATTCTGTAGCGTGAGTGTATGTGCCAGGCAGGACAGTTCCCATCTGTCCATCTGTCTTGTAGCGCTGCTTCCGCAGCGTGTGTTCTGTGTTATGCGCTCCTCGGGTCTCGATATTCTCCTTGCTTCTTGCACTGGACTGACTAGACTGGCAACTTGGTAGCAGCGCCAAAGGTCCTAAATGCTTGTTTTGTCATCATGGGTCTGATCCGAGCACTTCTTGTCTTGCAGTTGCAGCCTAAAGTGCAGATCTGTTTCAGGTCTTGTGCATCATATTCAGTTTCAGATCGCGTCTGTTTCCATCCTCACTCTTGCAGAAGTCATCTGGGTTGCATCAGGAGCTCTGTCTTGGGAGTTCATTTCCGAAGCGTTTTTCTTATGGGGATTGCACTCCCCATCCTTCTGGTCTCTTGTCTTAAAGGCAGGCTTTTTATGCCTCCATCATCCCAGTTCTGGCAGTTGCTTCCAGTCACATGTTGTGACGTTTGAGTCTCTCCTTGGGTCTGCTGCAGAGCACCTGTTCTGACTTGCTGTTGCTGTAGGGCTTCCCTCTGGGAGTTTTTTTTTTTTTTTTTTTTTGCGCCTTGTGTTCTGTGTTTTGTTCGTAATGTTTGTAGCGTGCCTGTGTGTGTGTGTTTGGCCTGGAGCTGTCCTGCCTGGCAGTTAGTGATGGTAGCTAACGTGGCGGTCCATCGGTGTACTAATGCATTGTCCGGACTGTTTTGGCAAAGACATCCGGTCTGCCTCTGGGCACGTACTGAAGGGCAGCTGGCACAGAGTCATCTCAGTGGTGTTTGGCAAATGTGGAGGGGGAGACTCGAGCTGCTTGCGAGCAGCTGTTTGCATAGTGCTTGAACAGTGTGCTGGAGGAGGTCTGTTGAATCTTGAAAGCTTGCAGATATGTGGTTTTGAATTTTTTTATTTTTATTTCTTTCCCCACCCCAGTAGAGGGTAAACCTTAGGAGGAACTGGTCACAGGAAAGAGCTCCTTCTGGAACTGTCAAGCACTCGGTAGGCAACCCGGTGACTGGCTTGATCTACTTCCCAGATGCTGAGGCAAGGGGGCTGCTGTTTTGAAACGATAAAATTAGAAATGGGGTCCCTTGTGTTGTTGAGGGATGGGTGCTAATGCTGGCAGCTGAATGATTATCTTCTGACTGTTTTCATTTGTTAAAGCTGAAACGCAGTGTACAACACGGGACTTCACGACCAGAGCTGCTTTTGGTAAGGTGAGCGATGAACAGATGTAGCAGTTATTTTAGGGTTGCGGTTGTCACTGCACTTACTTAACTACACAAAATACAGTTCAAGTCCTGTTTATATTCCAGAGGTGGTGTAGCTGGCTTAAGAGAGCAGATGGAAGCATCTGCCTCGAGGGCAGGTGAGGGGGCAGAGTAAGGGAGCAGATGAGAGTACCTGTCCTAGCTGTGCTGTGGCTTTGGATGCTGCCGCAGCCTATGCTTTTCTTTTTCTTTCACAGGTGCCTTGCACAGACTCAGAGGGGCCAAGCTGCACTCCTGAAGAGCAGCACGAGAAGGGCAGGCTGGTCGTGAGTGGGGTTGGAGCAGGATGGCCAAGTAGCGCAAGGTGACTGCGAAGGGTATCCATCTTGCTTTGCAGGTGCAGTGGCAGGCTTTCCACAGAAGTGGCTGAGGATTTGAGAAGAGGTTACAGAGCATCAAGGAGCGGCACGTGCAGTGATGGCTTCCAAACGGTATGGTCGCTTTCTCTTCTGTTTATCAGGTGCCACAGGCAAGGTGGGCTGTGACATTAGTCTTTAGAATCGGAGCAAAGCAAGTCACGTGAATGCTGCAGGGCATCTGAGAAGGGTGTTTTAACAGGAAAAGCTTGTCTGGCATGGCAGTGCCTGATGGCAATGTGTTTCCACAGGTGAAGAGGTGCCTGAAACCCCATCCTGTCTAGCCTGCGCACACCTCGCTAAGAATGAAAACTGCTTTCCAGTAATTCAGACAGCCAAGTTACGTCTCAGCCTCGAGCATCTGGGGACTGTGCCTGTGCTTTTGGGCCTGTCTGTAGCATTTGGCACCTGCATTAATACTTTCTTGGCACACGTGCAGGCTTCTGGGGCCTGTGTCTTGGGGGGAGGGTTGGGGCCAGTGTCTGGGGGGGGTGTGGAGCTGCTTGTACACCTTTGGGGCTTGCATCTGGGGGGGGGTTGGGAGCTGCTTGTACAATGTAGGGATCTCCATCTGGAGGGGGTTGGGAGCTGCTTGTACACCTTTTGGGGCTTGCATCTGGGGGGGTGGTTGGGAGCTGCTTGTACACAGTAGGGTCCTGCCTTGGGCGAGGTTTGTAGCTGCTTGTACATCTTTGGGGTCTGCAGCTGGGGGGAGGTGAGAGGTGCTTGTCTACTATAGGTGCCCACGTTGGGGGAGTTGGGAGCTGCTTGTACACTTTTGGGACCTGTGTCTGGGGGGGTGTTGCGAGCTGCTTGTACACCGTAGGGGCCTGCAGCTGGGAGGGGTTGTGAGTTGCTTGTAGACGCTAGGGGCTTCCCTCTGTGGGGCTTTGGGGCCTGCCTCTGGGGGGGGTGGGTTGGGAGCTGCTTGCACACCCTTGGGGCCTGCCTCTGGTGGGGCTTGGCGTCTGCATCTGGGGAGGGGGGCGTTTCAGTTCATGGGGGGGGGTTGGGAGCTGTTTGTGGACAGTTGGGGTCTGCATCCAGGTGTGGTTGGGGCCTGCGTCTGGGGGCGGTTTGGGGCCTGCTCGTAGACTTCTGCAGCCTGCGTCTGGTGTTTGGGGGCTTTGCTGTAGCGTTTGGGGCCTGCATTTTGGCTTTGGGATGTGCTTGGGGCCTGCGTCTGGGGCTTTTCTGTAGCATTTTGGTCGCGTGTTTGTGATTTGGGGTCTGTATCCAGGGTTTTGCCTTTTTGTAGTTTTCAGCTTTGTGTCTGTTTCTTTGTTGGTTGTGTAAGGAATGGTCCAGCAATTCGTGCCACTAAGGGATTTGAAGGGTTAACATTGAGGCCTGGGTTTAGGTGATAAGAGAGCAAAGGGATTTCTTTAGAGAAAAACTGCTGACTCTGCACGGACGTGCAGTAACTTCTGACATCCGGCCAAGAGACCACCAGATAAGGAGGAAGAATATGAGCCTCCCGTCCGAGCGGCCCCCGAGAGACTACCAGAGACTGATAAGCAGGCGCCCTTGGGAGGACTTTGGATTTGGGAAACCAATTATAATAACCCTGCCTCTTTTTGTAGTAGTAATAAATATGAAGTAGCCTAGGAGTATAAAAAATCAGCCGTCTTACGTAACGGGTATGCGTCTTGGTGGAGCAGAGACTCCCAGCGCTGTTTGCTTGCCTCTATTCGTTTAATAAACTGTGAACTTTGATTGCAGGCCTTTTTGGGACTCAGTCATTTATAACAGTTGTCTGGGGTTAGGGGCGGTTTGGCTCATTAGTCAGTGTCATTAGCATTGGGGGGTTGATATGAAGGGTTAGGGTTGTGGTTAGAGTTGTTAGGGTTAAATGGAATAAGGATTTCAGGGTAAGGGGATCAAGGTTGTGGGAATAAAAATGTTTTTGCACAGAGTTACATCGTTTAGAGGGAAGGAAGGTGGTATTGAGATATGCTTGCAGTGATAAGAAAGCTCAAAAGACAACCTTGTAAAATGCAGACAACCACAATCCTTAGAGCAATTGGGTGGAAATCACAGTGTAAGAAACATACCCACCTCAAAGAGGAAAACAGTCAAGAAAAAAAGAAAATTGACTTGTAACAGGCCAGCAGCTGTGTATTTTCTGTGAAGCACCGGATAGGTTGCGAACCTGGATTACCCAGACAATGGGGAAACTGGGGAGGGTCCCAGTCAGCGAGAGGAAAAAAAATTTATATGAACTGTGTTATGGAACTAGTAGGTGGCTTGTGGGACGCCTGTCATTGCAATCGTGAATAAAAATGCTACTTCACTGAGATCCTTGCCTGAGCCTATGGTATTGGTTACAGAGTGTTTCTAATAAGGTGTTAGGGTTTTAAGGTTTCAGGGCTAAGGCACTAGGGTTGGGTTTCAGGGTTAGGGTTTAGGGTTAGGATTTTAAGGTTGTTAGGGTCGGAGTTTTAATAGTTAGGGTTTGGTGAGGTTAGTGTGTTAGGGCTTCAGAGTTTTTTGGGCTTTAGTGGTGATAGGGTTTTTAGGGTTAGGGTCTTAGGGTTTTATTTGTGGTCAGGTATTTAGGGTTAGGGTTTTAAGGTTTTAATTTTTTTTTCAGGTTAAGGTCTCCAGGGTTAGGGTTTTGAGGGTCTTAAGTTTTTTGGGTTAGGGGTTTTAGGCATAGGTCTTTACGGGTATAGTGTGGTAAATTTTATTGGGTTAGGGCTGTAAGGGTTTCTAGGGTTAGGGATTTTAGGGTTAGGTTCAGGGGTTAGGGTTAGATCAGTGGGGGCCTTAGGGTTAGGGGTGAGGGTTGATAGGGGTTAGGCCTACTATTAGGGCGGAAGGCCAAAATAGGAGAGTGGGCCCCCCCCAAAAAACTTGATGGGTCGAAGCCCAAATTAGGGGAAGGAACCTCAAAATTGTGGGGAAGAACCCTGAAATGGAGAGGTAAAAACCCAAAATTGAGGGGAAACCCCCAAAACGGAGGGAAAAAAAACCTCC